>NC_135233.1:970612805-973012805 GCF_051348905.1 Ranitomeya variabilis | reverse complement strand
TAAGCTTTTATTTACATAACATGGATAAGCGACGTTACTTCTGTCAAGGAGTGTACACCTTTCACTACTTGTATACTACAATACTGATCATTAATTTTAAAAAAGCACAATACTAAGTGCCATTGTATACAGGAACTCTGTATTTACGGTCAGTGTAAAGATACTACAGTGATCACTGGTGACATTATACACAGGAGATCTGTATAAGGTGTCAGTGTACAGGTAATACAGTGATCACCACTGCCAGTGACATTATACACAGGAGCTTTGTATATAGTATACAGTGTATAGTGTCAGTGTACAGGTAATACACTGACTCACTAGTGACGTCTCTAGCTGAAGTCCTTCATCTTTGCTTTTCATTTTCATCCAGCACAGACTGCCGTCACTTCTCCCAGCCAGGACTCATCTCTGCATAAAATAACACAGTTACCTAGGCCTCCAGACCACATTCCCCACTTTTTCCCTTTCTTCTACACCATGTTCCAAATTATTATGCAAATTATATTTTTCTCGGATTTTCCTGAATGGTCGGTGCAAATGACAGTCAGTCTAATAAAAGTCATCACCTGTTAGATTATACATCAAATTTTATTGAAGAAACCTCCCAATGATAACAGTATAATCTCCAAAATGAATAAAAACTCAAAATGCACTGTTCCAAATTATTAGGCACAGTAGAATTTCTAAACATTTGATCTGTTTTAAAGAACTGAAAATGCTCATTTGTGGAATTTGCAGCATTAGGAGGTCACATTCACTGAACAAAAAAGCTATTTAACGCCAAAACATCCTAACAGGCCAAGTCACATGTTACCATAGGAACCCTTCTTTGTTATCACCTTCACAGTTCTCGCCTCCATTGAACTTGTGAGTATTTGGAGAGTTTCTGCTTGTATTTCTTTGCATAAAGTCAGAATAGCCTCACAGAGCTGCTGTTTTGATGTGAACTGCCTCCCACCCTCTTAGATCTTTTGCTTGATGATACTCCAAAGGTTCTGTATAGGGTTGAGGTCAGGGGAAGATGGTGGCAATAGCATGAGTTTATCTCCTTTTATGCCCATAGCAGCCAATGACTCGGAGATATTCTTTGCAGCATGAGATGGTGCATTGACATGCATGAAGATGATTTTGCTCCTGAAGGCACAATTTTGATTTTTATACCATGGAAGAAAGTTGTGAGTCAGAAACTCTATATACTTTGCCGAGGTCATTTTCACACCTTCGGGAACCTTAAAGGGCCCTACAAGCTGTTTCCCCATGATTCTGGCCCAAAACATGACTCCTCCATCTCCTTGCTGACGTTGCAGCCTTGTTGGGACATGGTGGCCATCCACCAACCATCCACTACTCCATCCATCTGGACCACCCAGGGTTGCTCGACACTCATCAGTAAACAAGACTGTTTGGAAATCAGTCTTCATGTGTGTCTGGGCCCACTGCAACCGTTTCTGCTTGTGAACACTGTTTAGGGGTGGACGAATAGTAGGCTTATGCACCACAGCAAGCCTTTGAAGGATCCTACACCTTGAGGTTCGAGGGACTCCAGAGGCACCAGCAGCTTCAAATAACTGTTTGCTGCTTTGTAATGGTATTTTGGCAGCTGCTCTCTTTATCCAATGAATTTGTCTGGCAGAAACCTTCCTCATTATGCCTTTATCTGCATGAACTCTGTCTGTGCTCTGTTTCAGTCACAAATCTCTTTACAGTATGATGATCACTCTTAAGTTTTCATGAAATATCTAATGTTTTCATACCTTGACCAAGGCATTGCACTATTTAATGCTTTTCAGCAGCAGAGAGATCCTTTTTATTTCCCATATTGCTTGAAACCTGTGGTCTGCTTAATAATGTGGAACATCATTTTTAAGTAGTTTTCCTTTAATTAGAATCACCTGGAAAACTACTGATCACATGTGTTTAAGATTGATTTTAGTGATCCATTGAGCCTTGAGACACAATACCATCCACGAGTTTATTTGAAAAACAAAACAATTAAATCTTTATGACACTTAAATCCAATTTGCATAATAATTTGAAACATGGTGTACACTAGACATCTGAATACAGAGGTGCACCCACAAACAATATATAATTGGTTATTATGCAACCTCATAGATTGTAAGCTTGCGAGCAGGGCCCTCATTCCTTTTGGTATCTGTTGATCTATGTGTTTATTGTTATGCTTAATGTCCATTGTCTGTACAAGTCCCCTCTAAAATGTAAAGTGTTGGCACTATAGAAATAAAATTATTATAATTATTATTATTAACCGACCATTCCAAATATAAATTATAATCCACCACTGTGCACCCACTAACTATAAATAGCCACTTTCCCCATTTAAGATATAAATAAATTAGCACCTGTACTCTTTCCCCCAATTCATTACCAGTCACTTCATCCTCAACGCCCCCCACTATGTACCTACCATTCTAACCCTAACTCCGATTCATTATAGTTACATGCCCCTCCCACCCCAATTCATTGTCATGTCTTTCTCTCTCACCCTCTATTCATTATCAACTGCTCTACCCCACATTCAATACATCATTTACTCCCCCACCCTTAAAATTAATTATTTGTTCTTCCCCTAGATCATCATTTGCTCTCCCCACCCCCTCTTCAATTGATCATTTGCTCTCCCCACCCCCACCTTCAATTAAATTGCTGTCCCCTGTACCTCACACTGAATTTATCATTTTGCAGTCCCCCCACTTTAATTTGAAGTCCCCTTACTTCATTCATTGCAGTCCCCTATCACCCCCTCACTTCATTTGCAGTGCCCCTTCATCATTTGCAGCCCCCTATCCCCCTTCCATTTCATCATGAGCAGTCCCACATCAGACACACTTCATCATGTGCAGTCCTGCAGTCCCGTTCTCCCACTTCATCATGTGCAGTCCCCTTACCCCCCACTTCATCATGTGCAGTCACCCTTACCCCCCACTTCATGTGCAGTCCATCCTACACTACACTTTATCATGTGCAGTCCCCATTACCCCCCACTTCATGTGCAGATCACCTTACCCCCCACTTCATCATGTGCAGTCCCCTTTAACCCCCACTTCATCATGTGCAGTCCCCCTTACCCCCCACTTCATCATGTGCAGTCCCCCTTACCCCCCACTTCATGTGCAGCCCCACTCCCCTTCATCATGCACAATCCCCCTTACCCCCACATCATCATGTGCAGCCCCATTCCATCATACAGCCCCACTCTCCCCACTTCATCATGTGCAGTCTCCTTTATCCACTAAACTATCATGTGCAGCCCCACTCCATCATGTACAGCCCCACTCAACCTTCATCATGTGCAGCCCCACTTACCCCCTCACTCCATCATGTGCAGTCTCCTTTAACCCCCAAATTCCACAAATTCCATCATGTGCAGTCTCCTTACACCTCCCACTTCATCACTTGCAGTTACCCACCATTAAATTTATTTTATAAAGAAAACAAAAAAGTTCTTCATACTTACCTCACCAGTTGCTCCCCTGCAGTGCCTCTCTGCTTCAAGCATTCGGGTCATGTCGGCGCGTGCGTGAGGATGTCATCGCGCATGCCCAACACCTAACCTGGAAGTATAGAGAACATGAAGGGAGCAGTAGCTGTGCAGCCGTCAAGGTGACAGCCAAGCATAGCTCCTGGCCCCAGCGCAGACGTGTGCGCTGACTGGGATGCGGCTGTGTCTGCTGCCGGCCGCGTCACAGTACAGCAGACATGGCTGTGCACAATTTGCTGTGTGGCTGTAGCCACCACCAGGCAGCCGGCCCTGAACAGCAGCTGGAGGAGCGGCCCGGGGGGCATTTGCCTCTTTGCCACCTGGGCCAGTCAGCCCCTGCCAGTAACTGGATAGGAGCAATGCTGCAAGACAAAAAGGAAAACCTCTGAGCAGTGCCCTGTCCAATGCTGCACAGACTTTCACAGAACACAATACTGTGCCTTATGTCAGATGCTCATATGTAGTCATGCATTTCAATTATGCTAACTAGTTATGCAAATAAATGGCAGCTTGTGCCAACAACATGCAAACATAAAACTACAATCACTAAGACGTAAAGGGGTTGTGTCACAAGTCACTTTGATTTTAAAATCTCCTAAACAGGAATAAATGTTCACAACAAATATTAAAAGTTGATAACTTGAAAAAAAAAATATGTATTATATGTTTTCTTGTTCGCTTGTAACTAGGGTTGAGCGACTTTCATTTTTTTAAGATCGAGTAGGGTTTTGGGAAACCCGATTTTGTCCAGAGTCGAGTCGAGTGCAGTCGGCCGATTATCGCTAAAAGTCGGGGATCGACCGAAACACGAAACCCAATGCAAGTCAATGGGGAAGCATAGTCGGCAGTGAGTGGAGGCCAGGAAAACACCTACAGTGCCCATTTTAATGCCAAAAACATCCATTCTTGTTTCTGAAGCTTGCCAATCTTAATTAACTGTATAATAATAGTTGGGCATAGGGAATTGGGGGAAAGTTGTGGGGGGAGTAGGGCTGGCTCAAGTTTTTCGTGGGCCCAGGAAATGCGGACTACGTCACGGCGGTGTTGCAGGGAAAGGTAAGTATTTAAAAGTTGCAAGTGCTGTGATCCTGAGCAAGCAGGGGGGGGGCCCACTCGTTCGCATTGCCACTGGCACAGGGCCCCTCAAAGTACGGCGGTGTGTTTGCATGGCGGGGGCGCCTCCCACCAGCAGCGACACTTTTGCGTACTCTGAGGGGCCCTGTGCCAGTGACGTCGCCAACGAGTATGCCCCCCCACCTGATGAAGGAACCTGCACTTTCATCTGCACCTTCCTCTTTGTCCCTGTGTAAGGTGGTATAACATGCGGGAAGGGGAACCTTACTTTCAGCAGGGACAGATTCTGGCTGTGTAGAGTACAAGGGGAATGTAGTGGTCTAGGTCAATGTACCAGCAGACTCATTTAGCAGTGGCTGGGCAATGGGCAGGATGAGGAGGAAACAGATATAGGGCCAAAGAATAAAGTAGGCTACATGCAGTTCAAAATTGGTAACAGGACTAAACAGGCGGCATTACTTTGTTCAGTGGAGTAGCAAACCCAAGAGCAGCAGACACTGTTTCAAGGGCCTAACCACACTAGTAGGCCAAATGCAGTTTAATATCTGATAGTATAGGGCGAAAGCCAGAATGTGGAAGCTCAGCTTTGTTCAGTTGAGGACAACACCAGGGAGGGGCAGACACCTTTAGTAGGCCGGAAAAGCCTATTGCATTTTTTAAAATGGTAATTTGGAGCAGAAGGTTGAAGCTCAGCTTTATTTAGTTGAGGGCAACACCAGGCAGGGGCACACAGACAGACACCTTTAGTAGGCCGGAAAAGCCTATTGCATTTTTCAAAATGGTAATTTGGAGCAGAAGGTTGAAGCTCAGCTTTATTTAGTTGAGGGCAACACCAGGGAGGGGCAGAAGCCGTTAGTAGGCCCTAACCACCATTTTTTTTTTAAAACCACTTAATGAGAGCCGGAAGGTTGAAGCTCAGCTTTATTTAGTTGAGGACAACACCAGGGAGGGGCAGAAGCCGTTAGTAGGCCCTAACCACCATTTTTTTTTTTAAAACCACTTAATGAGAGCCGGAAGGTTGAAGCTCAGCTTTATTTAGTTGAGGACAACACCAGGGAGGGGCAGAAGCCGTTAGTAGGCCCTAACCACCATTTTTTTTTTTAAAACCACATAATGAGAGCCGGAAGGTTGAAGCTCAGCTTTATTTAGTTGAGGACAACACCAGGGAGGGGCAGAAGCCGTTAGTAGGCCCTAACCACCATTTTTTTTTTTAAAACCACATAATGAGAGCCGGAAGGTTGAAGCTCAGCTTTATTTAGTTGAGGACAACACCAGGGAGGGGCACACAGACAGACACCTTTTGTAGGCCTGAAAAGCCTATTGCATTTTTCAAAATGGTAATTTGGAGCAGAAGGTTGAAGCTCAGCTTTATTTAGTTGAGGGCAACACCAGGGAGGGGCAGAAGCCGTTAGTAGGCCCTAACCACCATTTTTTTTTTTTAAACCACATAATGAGAGCCGGAAGGTTGAAGCTCAGCTTTATTTAGTTGAGGACAACACCAGGGAGGGGCAGAAGCCGTTAGTAGGCCCTAACCTCCATTTTTTTTTTTAAAACCACATAATGAGAGCCGGAAGGTTGAAGCTCAGCTTTATTTAGTTGAGGACAACACCAGGGAGGGGCAGAAGCCGTTAGTAGGCCCTAACCACCATTTTTTTTTTTAAAACCACATAATGAGAGCCGGAAGGTTGAAGCTCAGCTTTATTTAGTTGAGGACAACACCAGGGAGGGGCACACAGACAGACACCTTTAGTAGGCCTGAAAAGCCTATTGCATTTTTCAAAATGGTAATTTGGAGCAGAAGGTTGAAGCTCAGCTTTATTTAGTTGAGGGCAACACCAGGGAGGGGCAGAAGCCGTTAGTAGGCCCTAACCACCATTTTTTTTTTTTAAAACCACTTAATGAGAGCCGGAAGGTTGAAGCTCAGCTTTATTTAGTTGAGGACAACACCAGGCAGGGGCACACAGACAGACACCTTTAGTAGGCCTGAAAAGCCTATTGCATTTTTCAAAATGGTAATTTGGAGCAGAAGGTTGAAGCTCAGCTTTATTTAGTTGAGGGCAACACCAGGGAGGGGCAGAAGCCGTTAGTAGGCCCTAACCACCATTTTTTTTTTTAAAACCACATAATGAGAGCCGGAAGGTTGAAGCTCAGCTTTATTTAGTTGAGGACAACACCAGGGAGGGGCAGAAGCCGTTAGTAGGCCCTAACCACCATTTTTTTTTTTAAAACCACATAATGAGAGCCGGAAGGTTGAAGCTCAGCTTTATTTAGTTGAGGACAACACCAGGGAGGGGCACACAGACAGACACCTTTTGTAGGCCTGAAAAGCCTATTGCATTTTTCAAAATGGTAATTTGGAGCAGAAGGTTGAAGCTCAGCTTTATTTAGTTGAGGGCAACACCAGGGAGGGGCAGAAGCCGTTAGTAGGCCCTAACCACCATTTTTTTTTTTAAAACCACATAATGAGAGCCGGAAGGTTGAAGCTCAGCTTTATTTAGTTGAGGACAACACCAGGGAGGGGCAGAAGCCGTTAGTAGGCCCTAACCACCATTTTTTTTTTTAAAACCACATAATGAGAGCCGGAAGGTTGAAGCTCAGCTTTATTTAGTTGAGGACAACACCAGGGAGGGGCACACAGACAGACACCTTTTGTAGGCCTGAAAAGCCTATTGCATTTTTCAAAATGGTAATTTGGAGCAGAAGGTTGAAGCTCAGCTTTATTTAGTTGAGGGCAACACCAGGGAGGGGCAGAAGCCGTTAGTAGGCCCTAACCACCATTTTTTTTTTTAAAACCACATAATGAGAGCCGGAAGGTTGAAGCTCAGCTTTATTTAGTTGAGGACAACACCAGGGAGGGGCAGAAGCCGTTAGTAGGCCCTAACCACCATTTTTTTTTTAAAACCACATAATGAGAGCCGGAAGGTTGAAGCTCAGCTTTATTTAGTTGAGGACAACACCAGGGAGGGGCAGAAGCCGTTAGTAGGCCCTAACCACCATTTTTTTTTTTAAAACCACATAATGAGAGCCGGAAGGTTGAAGCTCAGCTTTATTTAGTTGAGGACAACACCAGGGAGGGGCACACAGACAGACACCTTTAGTAGGCCGGAAAAGCCTATTGCATTTTTCAAAATGGTAATTTGGAGCAGAAGGTTGAAGCTCAGCTTTATTTAGTTGAGGGCAACACCAGGGAGGGGCACACAGACAGACACCTTTAGTAGGCCGGAAAAGCCTATTGCATTTTTCAAAATGGTAATTTGGAGCAGAAGGTTGAAGCTCAGCTTTATTTAGTTGAGGGCAACACCAGGGAGGGGCAGAAGCCGTTAGTAGGCCCTAACCACCATTTTTTTTTTTAAAACCACATAATGAGAGCCGGAAGGTTGAAGCTCAGCTTTATTTAGTTGAGGACAACACCAGGGAGGGGCACACAGACAGACACCTTTAGTAGGCCTGAAAAGCCTATTGCATTTTTCAAAATGGTAATTTGGAGCAGAAGGTTGAAGCTCAGCTTTATTTAGTTGAGGGCAACACCAGGGAGGGGCAGAAGCCGTTAGTAGGCCCTAACCACCATTTTTTTTTTTTAAAACCACTTAATGAGAGCCGGAAGGTTGAAGCTCAGCTTTATTTAGTTGAGGACAACACCAGGCAGGGGCACACAGACAGACACCTTTAGTAGGCCTGAAAAGCCTATTGCATTTTTCAAAATGGTAATTTGGAGCAGAAGGTTGAAGCTCAGCTTTATTTAGTTGAGGGCAACACCAGGGAGGGGCAGAAGCCGTTAGTAGGCCCTAACCACCATTTTTTTTTTTAAAACCACATAATGAGAGCCGGAAGGTTGAAGCTCAGCTTTATTTAGTTGAGGACAACACCAGGGAGGGGCAGAAGCCGTTAGTAGGCCCTAACCACCATTTTTTTTTTTAAAACCACATAATGAGAGCCGGAAGGTTGAAGCTCAGCTTTATTTAGTTGAGGACAACACCAGGGAGGGGCACACAGACAGACACCTTTTGTAGGCCTGAAAAGCCTATTGCATTTTTCAAAATGGTAATTTGGAGCAGAAGGTTGAAGCTCAGCTTTATTTAGTTGAGGGCAACACCAGGGAGGGGCAGAAGCCGTTAGTAGGCCCTAACCACCATTTTTTTTTTTAAAACCACATAATGAGAGCCGGAAGGTTGAAGCTCAGCTTTATTTAGTTGAGGACAACACCAGGGAGGGGCAGAAGCCGTTAGTAGGCCCTAACCACCATTTTTTTTTTTAAAACCACATAATGAGAGCCGGAAGGTTGAAGCTCAGCTTTATTTAGTTGAGGACAACACCAGGGAGGGGCACACAGACAGACACCTTTAGTAGGCCGGAAAAGCCTATTGCATTTTTCAAAATGGTAATTTGGAGCAGAAGGTTGAAGCTCAGCTTTATTTAGTTGAGGGCAACACCAGGGAGGGGCACACAGACAGACACCTTTAGTAGGCCGGAAAAGCCTATTGCATTTTTCAAAATGGTAATTTGGAGCAGAAGGTTGAAGCTCAGCTTTATTTAGTTGAGGGCAACACCAGGGAGGGGCAGAAGCCGTTAGTAGGCCCTAACCACCATTTTTTTTTTTAAAACCACATAATGAGAGCCGGAAGGTTGAAGCTCAGCTTTATTTAGTTGAGGACAACACCAGGCAGGGGCACACAGACAGACACCTTTAGTAGGCCTGAAAAGCCTATTGCATTTTTCAAAATGGTAATTTGGAGCAGAAGGTTGAAGCTCAGCTTTATTTAGTTGAGGGCAACACCAGGGAGGGGCAGAAGCCGTTAGTAGGCCCTAACCAAAGTTGAAGGCCAAATGCAGTTTAATTTCTGATACTATAGGCCGAAAGCCAGAAGGTGGAAGTTCCGATTTAGACAGTGGAGGACAATTTGAATTAGGGACTGCAGACAGACTTAGTAGGCTGTCCCCTGTGGACCATGCATCCACCACATTAACCCATTGCGCCGTAATGGACACGTAATCTTCCGTGGCCATGCCTACAGGTCCATGCGTCTGTTGTCAGGTGCACATTTGTACTCACAGATTGCCAGAGTGCATGGACAATGCGGTCTTCTACATGCTGGTGGAGGGTTGGGATGGCTTTTCTCGCAAAAGAAGTGTCGACTGGTTAGCTTGTAGCGTGGTACAGCGTAGTCCATCATGGCCTTATTAATAGTAAATAAAATATATAACTAGGCTCTATGAACTTTTAAATAGGTTCCAGGGGTACACGGGCAGCATTGGTGTGGTCAGTGGAGGAGTATTGCAAGTAGGGGCTGCAGACAGGCTATCAAAGGCCTAAAATAACAAACAGTAGGCAGTCATGGCAGTTTTACATCGGTTACATGGATACACAGGCAGGCACTCCAGGCAGCATTGTGGTCAGTGGAGGAGTATTGCAAGTAGGGGCCGCAGACAGGCTATCAAAGGCCTAAAATAACAAACAATAGGCTCATGGCAGTTTTACAGCGGTTACATGGATACACGGGCAGGCAGCTTGGTGGTCAGTGGAGGAGTATTTAAAGTAGGGACCGCAGACAGGCTATCAAAGGCCTAAAATAACAAACAATAGGCTCATGGCAGTTTCACAGCGGTTACATGGATACACGGGCAGGCAGCTTGGTGGTGGTGAGTGGAGGAGTATTTAAAGTAGGGACCGCAGACAGGCTTCAAAGGCCTAACATAAGAAAATGGGCTGGCTGTAGGCACTTTATAATTGGTTCCAGGGGTACACGGGCAGCAGTGGTCTGGTCAGTGGAGGAGTATTTAAAGTAGGGACCGCAGACAGGCTATCAAAGGCCTAACATAACAAACAATAGGCTCATGGCAGTTTCACAGCGGTTACATGGATACACGGGCAGGCAGCTTGGTGGTGGTGAGTGGAGGAGTATTTAAAGTAGGGACCGCAGACAGGCTTCAAAGGCCTAACATAAGAAAATGGGCTGGCTGTAGGCACTTTATAATTGGTTCCAGGGGTACACGGGCAGCAGTGGTCTGGTCAGTGGAGGAGTATTTAAAGTAGGGACCGCAGACAGGCTTCAAAGGCCTAACATAAGAAAATGGGCTGGCTGTAGGCACTTTATAATTGGTTCCAGGGGTACACGGGCAGCAGTGGTCTGGTCAGTGGAGGAGTATTTAAAGTAGGGACCGCAGACAGGCTATCAAAGGCCTAACATAACAAACAATAGGCTCATGGCAGTTTCACAGCGGTTACATGGATACACGGGCAGGCAGCTTGGTGGTGGTGAGTGGAGGAGTATTTAAAGTAGGGACCGCAGACAGGCTTCAAAGGCCTAACATAAGAAAATGGGCTGGCTGTAGGCACTTTATAATTGGTTCCAGGGGTACACGGGCAGCAGTGGTCTGGTCAGTGGAGGAGTATTTAAAGTAGGGACCGCAGACAGGCTATCAAAGGCCTAACATAACAAACAATAGGCTCATGGCAGTTTCACAGCGGTTACATGGATACACGGGCAGGCAGCTTGGTGGTGGTGAGTGGAGGAGTATTTAAAGTAGGGACCGCAGACAGGCTTCAAAGGCCTAACATAAGAAAATGGGCTGGCTGTAGGCACTTTATAATTGGTTCCAGGGGTACACGGGCAGCAGTGGTCTGGTCAGTGGAGGAGTATTTAAAGTAGGGACCGCAGACAGGCTATCAAAGGCCTAACATAACAAACAATAGGCTCATGGCAGTTTCACAGCGGTTACATGGATACACGGGCAGGCAGCTTGGTGGTGGTGAGTGGAGGAGTATTTAAAGTAGGGACCGCAGACAGGCTTCAAAGGCCTAACATAAGAAAATGGGCTGGCTGTAGGCACTTTATAATTGGTTCCAGGGGTACACGGGCAGCAGTGGTCTGGTCAGTGGAGGAGTATTTAAAGTAGGGACCGCAGACAGGCTTCAAAGGCCTAACATAAGAAAATGGGCTGGCTGTAGGCACTTTATAATTGGTTCCAGGGGTACACGGGCAGCAGTGGTCTGGTCAGTGGAGGAGTATTTAAAGTAGGGACCGCAGACAGGCTATCAAAGGCCTAACATAACAAACAATAGGCTCATGGCAGTTTCACAGCGGTTACATGGATACACGGGCAGGCAGCTTGGTGGTCAGTGGAGGAGTATTTAAAGTAGGGACCGCAGACAGGCTATCAAAGGCCTAAAATAACAAACAATAGGCTCATGGCAGTTTTACAGCGGTTACATGGATACACGGGCAGGCAGCTTGGTGGTGGTGAGTGGAGGAGTATTTAAAGTAGGGACCGCAGACAGGCTTCAAAGGCCTAACATAAGAAAATGGGCTGGCTGTAGGCACTTTATAATTGGTTCCAGGGGTACACGGGCAGCAGTGGTCTGGTCAGTGGAGGAGTATTTAAAGTAGGGACCGCAGACAGGCTTCAAAGGCCTAACATAAGAAAATGGGCTGGCTGTAGGCACTTTATAATTGGTTCCAGGGGTACACGGGCAGCAGTGGTCTGGTCAGTGGAGGAGTATTTAAAGTAGGGACCGCAGACAGGCTATCAAAGGCCTAACATAACAAACAATAGGCTCATGGCAGTTTCACAGCGGTTACATGGATACACGGGCAGGCAGCTTGGTGGTCAGTGGAGGAGTATTTAAAGTAGGGACCGCAGACAGGCTATCAAAGGCCTAAAATAACAAACAATAGGCTCATGGCAGTTTTACAGCGGTTACATGGATACACGGGCAGGCAGCTTGGTGGTCAGTGGAGGAGTATTGCAAGTAGGGGCCGCAGACAGGCTATCAAAGGCCTAAAATAACAAACAATAGGCTCATGGCAGTTTTACAGCGGTTACATGGATACACAGGCAGCTTGGTGGTGAGTGGAGGAGTAGTGCAAGGAGTGTCTGTCCCAGTACTCCCAAAATATAAATAGATGTTAATGTCTCGCAAAACAACCAAAACAAAAAAAAAAGGTGGCATACTTAGGTACAGGGGTGGGCTCATCTACTGAGTTTCTGACATAGTAATTTGGCAGTAACTATTTAATGGTGCCAATATAGGACACAGACACAGACTACTTTAAGTTGCATCATAGATGTCTACAAATTTGTATTGTCAGTGCCAGACATTGAATGATGTCAGCGAATAGACTAAAGATTGGTGGAGCTGTGCGACATAATTTTGCACGTGGTAGAGCACATTTTGAGCTGGGGTAGGGGGGAACTCTCTTGAGGCCGGCGGGACCGCCCCAGGGCCCCTCATGTTACAACGGTGTGTCTGACGTTGGGTGCGCACCACCACCGCCAGAGACACTACATTGTACTATGAGGGACCCAGTAGCAATGCCGTCAACCAAAAGCGAGCACACCCACCTCTTCAGACAAACAGCAGTCTCACGGGTGCTTGCGCCAAGTCGCGATACCACGGCCCCGTGTGGGGAGTTTTGCCATTTAGGGAGGTGTAAACATGTCGTATGCTGTACAATCAGCTGCAGCAAATTAGACATTAGAAAAGTAATTCACAGGCAAGAGCTTTTCATAGGAAAGCTAGGTGTCGGCCGGGCAAGGTGGGGCAAAAGATTTCGAAATCCAGTTGTGGTTCATTTTAATGAATGTTAGATCGTCAACATTTTGGGTAGCCAGACGAGTCCTTTTTTCGGTTAATATTGAACCTGCAGCACTGAATACTCTTTCTGATAGGACACTTGCTGCCGGGCAAGCAAGCTCCTGCAATGCATATTCTGCCAATTCTGGCCATGTGTCTAATTTGGAGGCCCAGTAATCAAATGAGAATGACGGTTGAGGGAGAACATCGATAAGGGATGAAAAATAGTTAGTAACCATACTGGACAAATGTTGTCTCCTGTCACTTTCAATTGATGCAGCAGTACCTGTCCTGTCTGCGGTCATAGCAAAATCACTCCACAACCTGGTCAGAAAACCCCTCTGTCCAACGCCACTTCTGATGTGTGCACCCCTAACACTCCTAGTCTGCTGCCCCCTGGAGCTCGTGTGAGAACGATCACGTGCGCTGTGTGCTGGGAATGCCTGAAGCAAACGGTCAACAAGAGTTGATTGTTTGGTTGCTAATATTAGTTCCAAGTTCTCATGTGGCATAATATTTTGCAATTTGCCATTATAGCGTGGATCAAGGAGGCAGGCCAACCAGTAATCGTCATCGTTCATCATTTTCGTAATGCGTGTGTCCCTTTTTAGGATACGTAAGGCATAATCCGCCATGTGGGCCAAAGTTCCAGTTGTCAAATCTCCGGTTGTGATTGGTTGAGGGGCAGTTGCAGGCAAATCTACGTCACTTGTGTCCCTCAAAAAACCAGAACCCGGCCGTGACACGCAACCAAATTCCTGTGCCCCCGGGAAAGGTTCGGCATTAAAAATATACTCATCCCCATCATCCTCCTCGTCCTCCACCTCCTCTTCGCCCGCTACCTCGTCCTGTACACTGCCCTGACCAGACAATGGCTGACTGTCATCAAGGCTTTCCTCTTCCTCTGGTGCAGACGCCTGCTCCTTTATGTGCGTCAAACTTTGCATCAGCAGACGCATTAGGGGGATGCTCATGCTTATTACGGCGTTGTCTGCACTAACCAGCCGTGTGCATTCCTCAAAGCACTGAAGGACTTGACACATGTCTTGTATCTTAGACCACTGCACACCTGACAACTCCATGTCTGCCATCCTACTGCCTGCCCGTGTATCCTCCCACAAATAAATAACAGCACGCCTCTGTTCGCACAGTCTCTGAAGCATGTGCAGTGTTGAGTTCCACCTTGTTGCAACGTCTATGATTAGGCGATGCTGGGGAAGGTTCAAAGACCGCTGATAGGTCTGCATACGGCTGGCGTGTACAGGCGAACGTCGGATATGTGAGCAAAGTGCACGCACTTTGAGGAGCAGGTCGGAGAACCCAGGATAAGTTTTCAATAAGCACTGCACCACCAGGTTTAAGGTGTGAGCCAGGCAAGGAATGTGTTTCAGTTGGGAAAGGGAGATGGCAGCCATGAAATTCCTTCCGTTATCACTCACTACCTTGCCTGCCTCAAGATCTACTGTGCCCAGCCACGACTGCGTTTCTTGTTGCAAGAACTCGGACAGAACTTCCGCGGTGTGTCTATTGTCGCCCAAGCACTTCATAGCCAATACAGCCTGCTGACGCTTGGCAGTAGCTGGCCCATAATGGGACAACTGGTGTGCAACAGTGTCATCTGCCGATGGAGTGGTTGGCAGACTGCGTTCTGTGGAAGAGCTGTAGCTTCTGCAGGAGGACGAGGAGGAGGAGGAGGAGGGGGTGCGAACGCCTACAGCCAACTGTTTCCTAGACCGTGGGCTAGGCACAACTGTCCCTAAATTGATGTCGCCTGTGGACCCTGCATCCACCACATTCACCCAGTGTGCCGTGATGGACACATAACGTCCCTGGCCATGCCTACTGGTCCATGCATCTGTAGTCAGGTGCACCTTTGTACTCACAGATTGCCTGAGTGCATGGACGATGCGCTGTTTAACATGCTGGTGCAGGGCTGGGATGGCTTTTCTGGAAAAAAAGTGTCGACTGGGTAGCTCGTATCGTGGTTCAGCGTACTCCATCAGGGCTTTGAAAGCTTCGCTTTCAACTAACCGGTAGGGCATCATCTCTAACGAGATTAGTCTAGCTATGTGGGCGTTAAAACCCTGTGTACGCGGATGCGAGGATAAGTACTTCCTTTTTCTAACCAGAGTCTCATGTAGGGTGAGCTGGACTGGAGAGCTGGAGATCGTGGAACTTTCGGGTGTGCCGGTGTACATGGCAGACTGAGAGACGGTTGGAGACGGTATTGTTTCCGCCGGTGCCCTAGATGCAATATTTCCTCCTACAAAACTGGTGATTCCCTGACCCTGACTGCTTTTGGCTGGCAAAGAAACCTGCACAGATACTGCCGGTGGTGCGGAAAATGGTGGCCTTACAGTGACGGAAGGGATGTTGCGTTGCTGACTAGCTTCATTGGCCGAGGGTGCTACAACCTTGAGGGACGTTTGGTAGTTACTCCAGGCTTGAAAATGCATGGTGGTTAAGTGTCTATGCATGCAACTAGTATTTAGACTTTTCAGATTCTGACCTCTGCTTAAGCTAGTTGAACATTTTTGACAGATGACTTTGCGCTGATCAGTTGGATGTTGTTTAAAAAAATGCCAGACTGCACTCTTCCTAGACTCGGATCCCTTTTCAGGGATTGCAGACTGAGCTTTAACCGGATGGCAACGCTGTGCTCCAACAGGTTTTGGCTTTGACACGCGTTTTGGTCCAGATACGGGCCCGGCAGATGGAACCTGTTGCGATGTTGATGCCTGCTGCGGCCCCTCCTCCACCTCCGCTTCTGAACTACTGCCGCCTGCACCCTGTTCCCCCAATGGCTGCCAATCGGGGTCAATAACTGGGTCATCTATTACCTCCTCTTCGAGCTCGTGTGCAACTTCGTCTGTGTCACTGTGTCGGTCGGTGGTATAGCGTTCGTGGCGGGGCAACATAGTCTCATCAGGGTCTGATTGTGGATCTGTACCCTGAGAGGGCAATGTGGTGGTCTGAGTCAAAGGAGCAGCATAGTACTCTGGCTGTGGCTGTGCATCAGTGCACTCCATGTCAGAATATACTTGTAATGGGCATGGCCTGTTAAATGTTTCACTTTCTAAGCCAGGGACGGTATGTGTAAAGAGCTCCATGGAGTGACCCGTTGTGTCGCCTGCTGCATCCTTCTCTCTTGTTGTAGTTTTTGCTGAGGAGGACAAGGAAGCGACTTGTCCCTGACCGTGAACATCCACAAGCGACGCGCTGCTTTTACATTTACCAGTTTCGGAAGAGGAGGCAAAAGAGCTAGAGGCTGAGTCTGCAATGTAAGCCAAAACTTGCTGTTGCTGCTCCGCCTTTAAAAGCGGTTTTCCTACTCCCAGAAAAGAGAGCGTTCGAGGCCTTGTGTAGCCTGACGACGAAACTGGCTCCACAGCTCCAGACTTAGGTGGAATATTTTTATCCCCACGACCACCTGATGCTCCACTACCACTACCATCATTACCAGCTGACAATGAACGCCCACGACGACCTCTTGCACCAGACTTCCTCATTGTTTTAAAATCTTAACCAAAGTAACTTTATTTGTTGCTGTCAAACAACTTACACGGTGAGCTATAACTTCAGTATGATTTCAATATCCCTTAACAGGTTGGTGAGACCACAAGGAAAATCAGGCACAATGTTACACACTCTGTTTTCTGTGGCACAAAATCACAGAGATGACACACACGCAGGACTGTCACTCAAGCACTAATGTCAATATTAATCTCCCACCTAATTTATTTTTTTTTTTTTCTCAGGGAGACTTTAGAAACCAAATAATATTAAAAAAAAAAAAAAAAAAGGCTTTCTATGGCCCACAATTAGAGAGAGAGAGGTGGCACAACCAGGAGTCAAGACTGGCGCACAAGCTGAAAGGGCAATATTACTCTCCCACTGTTTTTTATGTTTTTTTTGTTTTTTTCAGGGAGACTTTAGAAACCAAATAATATTAAAAAAACCAAAAAAAAAAAAGGCTTTCTATGGCCCACTGAATGAGAGGGAGAGAGGTGGCACACCCAGGAGTCAAGACTGGCACACAAGCTGAAAGGGCAATATTACTCTCCCACTGTTTTTTTAGGTTTTTTTTTTTTTTCAGGGAGACTTTAGAAACCAAATAATATTAAAAAAAAAAAAAAAAAAAAAAAATAGGCTTGCTATAGCCCACTGAATGAGAGATAGCACACACAGCAGTGGCACACAAGCCCTGACTGAGGCCAATATTTTTCTCCCACTGATTGATGTAGTGTTTTTGTGTTGAGGTAGAATTTAGAACACAAATCACGGAAAAAATAAATAGGCTTTCTATGGCCCACTGAATGAAAGGGAGAGAGGTGGCACACCCAGGAGTCAAGACTGGCACACAAGCTGAAAGGGCAATATTACTCTCCCACTGTTTTTTTATGTATTTTTTGTTTTTTCAGGGAGACTTTAGAAACCCAATAATATTTAAAAAAAAAAATAAATAGGCTTTCTATGGCCCACTGAATGAGAGGGAGAGAGGTGGCACACCCAGGAGTCAAGACTGGCACACAAGCTGAAAGGGCAATATTATTCTCCCACTGTTTTTTTAGGTTTTTTTTTTTTTTTTCAGGGAGAATTAGAAACCAAATAATATTAAAAAAAATAAATAAATAGGCTTTCTATGGCCCACTGAATGAGAGGGAGAGAGGTGGCACACCCAGGAGTCAAGACTGGCACACAAGCTGAAAGGGCAATATTACTCTCCCACTGTTTTTTTAGGTTTTTTTTTTTTTTTCAGGGAGACTTTAGAAACCAAATAATATTTAAAAAAAAAAAAAAAAAAAAAAATAGGCTTGCTATAGCCCACTGAATGAGAGATAGCACACACAGCAGTGGCACACAAGCCCTGACTGAGGCCAATATTTTTCTCCCACTGATTGATGTAGTGTTTTTGTGTTGAGGTAGAATTTAGAACACAAATCACGGAAAAAATAAATAGGCTTTCTATGGCCCACTGAATGAAAGGGAGAGAGGTGGCACACCCAGGAGTCAAGACTGGCACACAAGCTGAAAGGGCAATATTACTCTCCCACTGTTTTTTTTATGTATTTTTTGTTTTTTCAGGGAGACTTTAGAAACCCAATAATATTTAAAAAAAAAAATAAATAGGCTTTCTATGGCCCACTGAATGAGAGGGAGAGAGGTGGCACACCCAGGAGTCAAGACTGGCACACAAGCTGAAAGGGCAATATTATTCTCCCACTGTTTTTTTAGGTTTTTTTTTTTTTTTTCAGGGAGAATTAGAAACCAAATAATATTAAAAAAAAAAAATAAATAGGCTTTCTATGGCCCACTGAATGAGAGGGAGAGAGGTGGCACACCCAGGAGTCAAGACTGGCACACAAGCTGAAAGGGCAATATTACTCTCCCACTGTTTTTTTAGGTTTTTTTTTTTTTTTCAGGGAGACTTTAGAAACCAAATAATATTAAAAAAAAAAAAAAAAAAAAAAAAAAAAATAGGCTTGCTATAGCCCACTGAATGAGAGATAGCACACACAGCAGTGGCACACAAGCCCTGACTGAGGCCAATATTTTTCTCCCACTGATTGATGTAGTGTTTTTGTGTTGAGGTAGAATTTAGAACACAAATCACGGAAAAAATAAATAGGCTTTCTATGGCCCACTGAATGAAAGGGAGAGAGGTGGCACACCCAGGAGTCAAGACTGGCACACAAGCTGAAAGGGCAATATTACTCTCCCACTGTTTTTTTATGTATTTTTTGTTTTTTCAGGGAGACTTTAGAAACCCAATAATATTTAAAAAAAAAAATAAATAGGCTTTCTATGGCCCACTGAATGAGAGGGAGAGAGGTGGCACACCCAGGAGTCAAGACTGGCACACAAGCTGAAAGGGCAATATTACTCTCCCACTGTTTTTTTAGGTTTTTTTTTTTTTTCAGGGAGACTTTAGAAACCAAATAATATTAAAAAAAAAAAAAAAAAATAGGCTTGCTATAGCCCACTGAATGAGAGATAGCACACACAGCAGTGGCACACAAGCCCTGACTGAGGCCAATATTTTTCTCCCACTGATTGATGTAGTGTTTTTGTGTTGAGGTAGATTTTAGAACACAAATCACGGAAAAAATAAATAGGCTTTCTATGGCCCACTCAGTGAGAGATGGCACACACAGGGATGGCACTGTAGCAGAAATGCCAATCTTAATCTCCCACAAAAAAAAAACAAAAAAAAAAAAAAAACTGTCCTACAATTACTATCTCCCTGCAGTAATGTAAGCCAGGTATGGCAGGCAGCAATAGGAGTGGACTGATGCACAAATTAAATAAAAAGTGTGGACAAACAAAAAAGATAGCTGTGCAGAAAGGAAGGAACAAGAGGATATGTGCTTTGAAAAAAGCAGTTGGTTTCCACAGTGGCGTACACACAGCAATACAGCTATCACGGAGCCTTCTAGGGCAGCCCAATGAGCTACAGCGCTGAGGGGAAAAAAAAAAAAAAAATAGCTTCCACAGTCCCTGCACACCGAAGGTGGTGTTGGACAGTGGAAATCGCTGCAGCACAAGCGGTTTGGTGGTTAGTGGACCCTGCCTAACGCTCTCCCTGCTTCTGACGAAACGGCAGCAACCTGTCCCTAAGCTCAGATCAGCAGCAGTAAGATGGCGGTCGGCGGGAACGCCCCTTTATAGCCCCTGTGACGCCGCAGACAGCAAGCCAATCACTGCAATGCCCTTCTCTAAGATGGTGGGGACCAGGATCTATGTCATCACGCTGCCCACACTCTGCGTTCACCTTCATTGGCTGAGAAATGGCGCTTTTCGCGTCATTGAAACGCGACTTTGGCGCGAAAGTCGCGTACCGCATGGCCGACAAGCACAGGGGTCGGATCGGGTTTCATGAGACGCCGACTTAGCCAAAAGTCGGCGACTTTTGAAAATGATCGACCCGTTTCGCTCAACCCTACTTGTAACCTCTTCACGTCACACTGAACGGGAGAGATTGTGGTAGGGATCAAAGAAGAGCCATGTGACACCAGCTGCCTCTCATTCATTGGCTCAGCAGCTGCCTCACGGCCCTTAGTCAACTTTCTCGATTGTGGTCATATAGCCTCCTACTACATTCTTGCTTGACAGGATTTTTTTTTTCAAAAAATAATTAAAATGTGCGCTCATTGTTTCTCCTTCCTCAAACACATTCCTGTCAAAATCTTTTAAGATTACACATGCTTTTATATACATACAGTGCCTTGCGAAAGTATTCGGCTCCCTGGAACTTTTCCACCTTTTCCCACATATCATGCTTCAAACATAAAGATGCCAAATGTAAATTTTCGGTGAATTGTGGTGTGTGACACATAAGCAGACCCATCTTGTTTCATTTATGAAGGAGGGACTCTTAAAGTCACAGAGCCAATTTTTACTGGTGCATCAAGCGTCATTAATCTTCTTAAAGGGCCATTATTAAACTGTGGGTCTCCTAAGCTGTTGTAGCCTATGCTGTGAGTGGATGGGCTGCCAAGAATTATGACGCACCACAATACCCCTTTCATAAGATGTCAAGGGGGACTCCTGAAAAAGTGCTGCATTGAATTCAAGGCCTGCCCTGCTACCAATTCATTTGCACCCCATTACGCCTTGGAACCCACACACTGGATGGGTCCAGAAAAATCCACTTCACAATATGCATTTTGTACTCCCGTACTCCTTTGTTTTACACATTGCCAGCAAGGCCAGCCCTGTTGCATAGTCAGTTATATGCACCCCATTACGCCTTGGAACCCACATACTGAATGGGCCCAGGAAAATCCACTTCACAATATGCATTTTGTACTCCTGTACTCCTTTGTTTTACACATTGGCAGCAAGGCCAGCCCTGCTGCATAGTCATATGCCCCCCTTACGCCTTGGAACTCACATACTGGATGGGCCCAGGAAGATCCACTTCACAGTATGATTTTGTACTCCAGTACTCCTTTGTTTTACACATTGGCAGAAAGGCCAGCCCTGCTGCATAGTCAGTCATATGCACCCCTTTGAACCCACACACTGGATGGGCCCATGAAAATCCACTCTTTTTTTAATGGTATGATGGTTCCCTCTTTGCAGAATTATTTTCATGAGAATTTGGCAATTTTATTTGCCATGTTTTTAACAGTAAGGTTCAGATACGGCTTTAAAAAAGGCTAATACTTGCAATACAATGCAATTTTATTGCAAACTACCAAAATAAAGGAATAGTGTGATTGAATAGTGTGAGTGCGTACACTTTTGTATATGTTAACATAAAAAGGTTAATAAGTACATATAAGGATTAAATAAATATAGTCTCGTTTTACCCATCATGAGATGTTTCCTGTGTGGCACCTTAGTAATGGGACACCTTTTCAACAACAAGATGTCAAGGTTCATATTACATGCAACAAGATGAGAAGGAGGACAAGTAGCAGGTTGATGTGGAGGAGGACATAGAGTTTGTATAGGCAGGGGATGAGGATGACAAAGTGAAAATGATGATGACAATGATGACACTGGCCATGATAACCAGCCCTCACAGTGCAATATAGAAAATGGACAAGCTGGGAAGCTACATTCTGGAATATACTTGTTGAATGACAGGTGTATGGTTACCATATAGAGCACAGAGATGTCAACGGGTTAACCATGCTTTTAGACCCTTGCTATTACAGAAAAGTGGGGGGGAATTATGGGGGGGAATTATGGCTTTTAAAAAGAAGTCAAAATTGATGTGTTTCCAGGATAAGTTATATTTACTGATTGGTGAAGCTTTCGCAGAGCAGACATCTGCCGACTTGTAATAATTATAGGGGATAACTCAGGAGACTCTTTGTGTGGAACAATACAACTACAGGACACAGTTTTATAAGTGGTAAAGTCTATATTATCACACGGTGATTCAAACAGGTGCAGAGAGAAACTCAAGTCCACAACACTTGGTGCAAAAATCAAATGCAGTGAACTGCACTCCACGGTCAGAGATGATCTCATCCGGAACCCCATGCAACCGAAAGACATTCTGTATAACCAAGTTCACTGTATCTTTAGCTGAGGGGAGGCCTGTGCACAGAACAAAATGAGCAGCTTTAGTCAGGCGATCAACTACCACCATGATTGTATTCATGCCCCCCGATGTAGGCAGCTCCACAATAAAGTCCATTGATATAGACCCCCAAGGGCAGGACGGAACAGGTAATGGTTGTAGAAGACCCGTAGGCGCCACATGAGGAGTCTTGTAACAAGCACATACCTCGCAAGAGAGAACATAGTCCTTGGTATCCTTCATGCAAGTTGGCCACCAGAAGAATCAGCTCAGGAACTCTTGTGTCTTCTGTACCCCCTGTGACCAGCCAACTTGGAGTCATGTACCAACTTAAGGATCTGCAGACGGATGACCTCAGGGACATAGATACATCGATCTCTGAACCACATGCCACCCTTAAAGACAAGATTAATATCCACAGGTGGGTTGGCCAGAAATACATCACTGTCATAGGCCTCCCTGCACTCCTTCCACAAGTCCTGATCGTGGATAACTCCGATGAAATTGGCATCAGATAGAATGGTCTTGTACGGGGCTCCAGGTACGGAATCCGCAGCATGGATTTGAGATAAAGCATCAGCCTTCCCATTACGAGAACCTGGACGGTATGAGATCACAAAGTTAAATTGATTTTAAAATAAGTTCCAATGAGCCTGACGAGGAGAAAGACTTCTAGCGGATCTAAGGAACTCTAAATTGCGATGGTCAGTTAGCACTATGATCTGTTGTGCAGCTCCTTGCAGATGATGCCTCCATTCTTTGAAAGCCGCAATAATAGCCAGCAATTCCTTGTCTCCCATGTCGTAATTCTTCTTTCTTGAAGTTAGTCTACGGGAAAAGAAAGCACAAGGATGTAGCAGACCCTTCTCTCCAGTTCTTTGAGAGAGAATAGCCCCCAAAGCATTATCAGAAGCGTCCACCTCCACAATGAAAGAAAGTGTTGGATCTGGGTGTATCAACAGCGGTGGTGATGTGAAACAGATCTTAAGCCGATCAAAAGCTTCTTGAGCCTGTGATGACAACTTAAAGGGCTTTTCTTTCTTTGTCAAGGAAGTAATGCGACGGACAATATCAGAAAAATTTCGAATGAAGTGTCTGTAGAAATTTGCAAAACCAATAAAACGTTGGACCTCCTTAACGTTCTTGGGTACCGGCCAGACAAGGATAGCCTGAATCTTACCAGATTCCATGTTCAGCCCCTGGGGAGAGATGATATAACCTAAGAACTGTATCTCAGAAATATGGAACTCTCATTTCTCCGGCTTAATATACAGATGGTTCTCTTTCAGACATCTTAAAACAGTTTTGACATGTTCTTCATGTTCCTGTAGAGAGTCAGAAAAGATGAGCATATCATCCAAATAGATCACTACAAACTGGTCCAACAAATCTCTGAAAATGTCATTAGCAAGGTGTTGAAATGTTGCAGGGGCATTACAAAGCCCGAAGGGCATCACAAGAGATTCAAAGTGTCTATACCGGCATCTGAATGCTGTCTTCCACTCATCCCCTGGACGAATACGCACCAAAATATAAGCCCCATGAAGATCCAGTTTAGAGAACACCTTATCATGGCGGAGTCTTTCCAGTAATTCGGGAATCAGAGGCAAAGGATTTGTACGGTTACCTTATTGAGTTCCCGATAGTCAACACAGGGTCTCAGGGTCCCATCCTTCTTCTTTACAAAAAAGATAAGTGCCCCTGCTGGTGAGGAAGAAGGACGTATGAAGCCTTTGGCCAAATTTTCAGCAATATACTCCTTTAAGGCTTGAAGCTCAGGTGCTGCCAAAGGGTATACATTACCAAAAGGAATAGCTGCCCCAGGAAGCAACTCAATGGGACAGTCATAATGCCTGTGTGGAGGAAGCTGATCTGCATTCTTCTTGTCACAGATGTCAGAGAACTCTTTATATGCTGGAGGTAAAGAAAATGCCTGTACATGTGGTTCCGTAGCCGTGGACTCAGGGACAGCTTCTGTTAATCCTTGGTCTCCCAGTTGATAATTGGGTTCTGAGAACGCAACCAAGGAATGCCTAAAATCACAGGAAAATGAGAAGAAATTAGCAAGAAAGAAAGTTGCTCCTGATGATTAGGCTCCAACAAAATTTCAAGGGGTACGGTCTCCTGATCCACAGGCCCAGAGATTAAAGGTGACCCATCCACTGTTTCCATGGTAATTGGAGAGGCTCTTTGCTGAATTTCAATACCATGTTCCTTGGCAAATGCGATATCCATGAAATTGCCACCTGCACCTGAGTCAATCATAGCTGCACTGGAAATCCACTGTCCTGAACACAGGATCTTTATAGGGAGAGAACAGTGAGAGTTCTTTTCCTTAAGCTCCTTGGGGGGTGAAGTCATAGAAAGTGAATGGAATACAGCGTTTAAAGGCAGGCTATATTTAGAGATGTCAGATTCATCGTCACAGTTGGCATACTCCCCTACTGCTGCTAGCAACTTGTTAGGCCGTCTAGGACACTTAGGACAATTGATCAAGAAGTGGTCAGACTGGCCGCAGTAGAAACATAGACTTTCACGAAGGCAATGCTCCCGGCGCTCATTGATCTCGTGCCTCTGAACGGAATCAATTTGCATGGGCACCTCCTCCACCTCCCGAGATATTTTACCTGCAGTCTCTTTGGAAGGAAGGGAAAAGTTAGAAATACGGTTATATGCAGCAAACTTCTCCTGCCTACGCTCAGTAAGGCGAATGTCAATACACACACAATGCTGTATAAATGTGTCTAGCTCTTGTGGTGACTCAGAGCGAGCTAGTTCATCTTTTACAATACTAGACAGACCCCTTTTAAAAATAGTCAATTGTGCATAACTGTCCCAATTGGTATCTACCGCTAATCTCCTGAATTCAGTAGCATACTCAATAACAGAATGTTTTGCCTGGTGTAAAGACAATAAAGCAGATTCAGCGGTTACACGGCGATTAGGATCATGAAACATTAATGCCATAGTGGCTAAGAAATCATCCAAGTTATTTAACCGTGGGTCACGAGACTCTATCATCGGATTCGCCCAGGCGAGCGCTCAGCAGCATTATTGCACACAATACATTGGATCTATCATTAGGAAAACAGTCAGCATGCACATCAAAATATAGCATTTATTGATTCACAAAGCCACGAAATTTGTCGCGATCACCATTAAATCTGAATGGGGGCACCTTAGGTGGGCTAGCTGGTGGCGGTTGCCCAGAGGGAAAAGTCGCTTGTGCAGCTATTTGCGTGCTTATGTCTTGAAAAGCCCATCCATACTGGGAATCTATGCCAGCAAGTTTGTTTTCCTGGGCTGCCATGCGGGTGCTTAAGTCCTGCAAAGTCTGTCCAAACACTTGTTGATTGAGTTCAAAGCTTCCAAACTTCTTTTGCAGGCCTTCCACATCTTTCTGCAGTGATCTAATTATGGAAAACACCTGCTTTAGTCTGCTTTCTGCAGTCATTGTTCCAGCAGTCTCCTTTTTTTTTAGGCTAGAGTATCCTGTAATAATTATAGGGGATAACTCAGGAGACTCTTTGCGTGGAACAAGACAACTACAGGACACAGTTTTATAAGTGGTAAAGTCTATATTATCACACGGTGATTCAAACAGGTGCAGAGAGAAACTCAAGTCCACAACACTTGGTGCAAATATTAAATGCAGCTCAGAAGTCTATAGGAAACTTCAGAGGAAAATGCAATCACGCAGAAAGTCTATGAAGCACAATTATTCTTGAGGATACTTGACACGAATAAGTCCTTGCTTAGTCCACAACACAGATAGATATGCTTATAAGGCAGTTCAAATAATATCTTAGCTCAACCAGGGAGGTCTGGGTAATAGTCTCAGGTTCTTGCAGAGCAGAAACAGCTTACATATCCAGCAAATGCAGATGGAAGCAAACACGAGCAGCAGATGAAGGAGGATTACTGGAACTGGTGTATGCAGCAGGAACTCAGAGCATAGTAGGAGGATAACCCCACAGGTTCACAGGAGCAGGTATATATCCAGGGAGTCACCAGAGGTCAGGAGCTGGATGCAAGGCAGAATACTCTAGCACAGACTGAAGGCTGGGGTGGAGTTTTATAGCAGGAAGACACAGTGCACATGAGACCAAAGACGCCATCTTGGAAAAGGGCAGTAATTCACAAAAAAGTAATAAAAAATGTTCAGAGTCCTGACACGACTGCATGTTTGCCCAGTATACATAGGCCCCTCTCTTCTCCCTGCAAAGTAACACTCACCCGTGCACTACGTGCAATGTCCTTCAGTGTACTGTCATAACGGACATTTAATGTGGCTGGTGGTTTTGTCGTATCCAAGCAAACCAAGTTATCATCTGCTAACATGGGAAACCTTGCATTTCTCAAAATGAATCAGACATGGATTTCTGCTGACCTTCATTCTCCTACGATTGATGCCAACAATTACATGAGCACGACCATCTGCCTGCCTGTCCATTGTCTATATTCTACATTGTTCTGCTGTTGCCAGTGCCAATGGTCTATCCTCAGCCAGTCATCTATTCCCTGCACATCATTCATGACATCATGTCATCTGCACTGCACTGCTGCTGCCAGGGCTGTTATTGCAGGCCCTGCACATCTCGAAGGCTACGTTCACATTTGCGGCTAGCGCCGCAGCGTCGGGCGCCGCAGCGGCGCCGCATGCATCATGCGCCCCTATATTTAACATGGGGGCGCATGGACATGCGGTGCACTTGCTTTTTGCGCCGCATGCGTCCCTGCGGCGCCCGCGTCGGGGCGCAGAGGACGCAGCAAGTTGCATTTTTGCTGCGTCCAAAATCAATGGAAAAAAGGACGCATGCGGCGCAAAAAGCAGCGTTGTGCATGTGTTCACATTTGCGCTGTGCGTTGCGGCGGCGACGCTGCGGCGCACACCGCAAATGTGAACGTAGCCTTAGCCTGACTTGTAATAATCTCTACCATACAATTTCTGCCACTACAGCAGAAATGCATTACACAGAAATGCCCACCACAGCTACATGTTGAGTTTTTTAGTGCTATACAGTACTGATGCCAGTAAATGTATAGTCTTTAGGGTACATAAACGTGAAACAGCTCCCAAAATAGAGATAACTTTTTACCAGCTTGTTGAGAAGTCATTGCTAAGTCACATTGAAAACAGCTATATTTTTCCTGCTCTCTAAATAAAGGAACATTTTTGTATTGCATGAAAAAGACATTGTAATTATTTAGCAATTCTGAGGATGGAAAATTGTTGGAGATTCCAAAAAGAAAGATGTTTTCACTCCAAATTGAGAAGCCATTGTTTCTTCAAGTTCAAAACAGCACACCTCTTTATGCTCCTTCAATATAGGGGACAATTTTTTGGCTTGTGAAAAAGCTATCACTTCATCATTAACCAAAGAACAAAGTTCTGGATACTCACCAACCAGAGAGAATTTTTGCACCACCCTTTATGAAAAAGCAATTTTTTATTCCATTTGCACCTCCTCTGTATAAACACCAGGAAAGCAGGCATCTACCACCAAAGAGGGATAATTTTTAGACTGCTTTTACAGTTTAAGGGTCTGTTTACATGGATTGGCAGTTTTTTAAATGCTTCTTTACACATGCATTGCAGACCAAAGTAAATGTTTCACACTTGGTAAACTATACTAGATCGCTCAGTGCACACAGAATGTTATAGTTCTCGGCAGTATGAGTTCTCATTACACCAGATGATGCACTGCCAAGAGCAAGGATTTTTTTGGGCTGCACAAAAGATCATTTCACCAGATGAAGAGTGTCTTGTTTATTCATAACGTGATCTGTCACAATTCCGCATGTCAGTGTGTCTGGAAGCAGTGAGTGACAGTTCACCAGTCCAATCTAGGACTGGAGCATGTTGAGCTGTCAGAATGGTGATGGACGGTTCAGCCATCCATTTGGAGGCTGGGACATGCTAAGCTGTCAGTCTGCTGAGTTACAGTTCAGCCATCCATTCGGAGCCTAGGGCATGCTAAGCTGTCAGTGTGCTGAGTTAAAGTTCAGCCATGCAATTAGGGCTGGGGCTTCCTCCATATGTTTGATATTCAAGTGATTACCTGGCTATTTAGCTGACTCTGCCTCCAATTAGTAACAGTTGTAGCTTTTCTCAAATGGTGTGTGCTTGTTCTACTCTCTGTGTTCCTATATTTAATCTTTGTTGCTCGACTTTGGATCTTGCCTTTGACCATCAGTTTGGCTTGCCCTTTCGTCTTGATCCACTACTCCAGAGTCCAAATTATTTGTGCCAGAAAAAAAACAAGGAAAAAGCAGCACTCACCATTCCATAAAATAGTCCTTAATTCTACAGGGTGGGCCATTTATATGGATACACCTAAAAAAAATGGGAATGGTTGGTGATATCAACTTCCTTTCAAGATGGGTGGCCACTTTGGATCCAACTCTATTTTTTTCAATTGGAAGAGGGTCATGTGACACATCAAACTTATTGAGAATTTCACAAGAAAAACAATGAGGTGCTTGGTTTTAGCGTAACTTTATTCTTTCATGAGTTATTTACAAGTTTATGACCACTTATAAAATGTGTTCAAAGTGCTGCCCATTGTGTTGGATTGTCAATGCAGCACTCTTTTTCCTCTCTTGACACACTGATAGCAACACAGCAGAAGAAATGCTGCTAGCACAGGCTTCCAGTATCTGTTGTTTCAGATGCTGTACATCTCATACCTTCAAAGCATAGACAATTGTCTTCAGATGACCTCAAAGATAAAAAGGCTAAGGGGGTCAGATCGGGAGACCTTGGTGGCCATTCAACTGGCCCACGACAACCAATCCACTTTCCAGGAAACTGGTCATGCAGGAATGCTCAGACCTGGCACCCATAATGTGGTGGTGCACCATCTTGCTGGAAGAACTCAGGGAACGTGCCATCTTCAGTGCATAGAGAGGACAACACATCATCATGTAGCACTTTCAGATATCCAGTGGCATTGAGGTTTCCACTGATGAAGAATGGACCCACTATCTTTGAACTCCATATACAACACCATGTGGAGATTCGAGATGTGCAGCATCTGAAACAACGGATACTGGAAGCCTGTGCTAGCATTTCTTCTTCGGTGTTGCTATCAGTGTGTCAAGAGTGGGAGAAGAGGGTTGCATTGACAATTCAACACAATGGGCAGCACAAAATGGCTGGCTTCAAAATGGCCAACATGGTCAGCACCAATCTTGAAAAGTTTTTCCCCTCCCATATACTAATGTGCCACAAACAGGAAGTTGATATCACCAACCATTCCCATTTTATTTAGGTGTATCCATATAAATGGCCCACCCTGTATATCACGGGACATAAAATGGTAAGCAAGAGTGGAAGCAGGGAGCTTGGAGGACAATGGCCCTTTCGCTTTGCACCAACGCTTCTGACTGGAATCTACTTCCTTTTAAGGCTGTACTTAGTAGACATCACAGAGCAGACAAACTTTAACAAGAACTTATAAAAAAAGTATCGTTTAGACCTATGTGACCGTGTGCATTAATTTTAATAATCCATATCACTTCTCTCTTTATTAATAATTTTTAATGGTCACCGAGTAATTAATCATTTCAAGTCCTGCAAACCGCAGGACTTCTGGATCAGATCCATCAAGTCTCTCATGTGTTTAATTAAATGGGGAGAATGCTTTCCTGATGTAATTAAGCGAAAATGCTCACGGAACAGTACAAATAGGGGTCTAATGGTTTTTCCAATATAAAACTTACAAGGGCAAAAAATAATAAACAGCACAAAACTAGTCCTGCAAGAAATAAAATGGGACCTATCTATACTGTACTATGCAAATGACAAAACAAAGTTGTTTTAACATTTAAAATTGCCTTTTGGGCAGGTTTTTTCCAACCAATTTGTTAAATGGGGATTTCATTGATTATGAACTAAGATGTCATTTAAATTTCATCATCTTCTCTAAGTGAGTAATGGTTTCCATATCGCTATTGACTGCAAATCTTTAACTCTTTAAAACAGATGCCAAGTCTTTTTTTAAACCTGAGTGAATAACACCTACCATAGGTTCATATTTAAAGTTAAAAATAAATCTTCAATTATTATCCATTATGTTGTTATCGGTATTCATATTTTTTATTTTTTCTTATTGATTTTATTGTTATTTTATACAAGAGATCTTTTTGGGAAACCCTACATACTCTCTCTAATGCCTCATTCAGGATGGTTAGGAGATAGCCTCTCTTTAACAACCTATTTTTTAATTCATCTACTTCTTGGAAGAATCTAGTAGTATCGTTATTGATTCTATGCAGTCTCAAGGATTGGCTATATGGCAAAGCCCGTTTCGTATGCATCGGGGTGGGCACTCATAGTGTAAGAAGGTGTTTGTGGATGTAGGTTTTCTGTATGTTTCAGTGAAAATGTTCCTATCCTTAACCCCTTAATCCCATATGACGTACTATCACGTCAAGGTGACCTGGGACTTAATTCCCAGTGATGGGAAAGTACGTCATATGCGATCGGCCGCGCTCACAGGGGGAGCGCGGCCGATCGCGGCCGGGTGTCAGCTGCCTATCGCAGCTGACATCCGGCACTATGTGACAGGAGCGGTCACGGACCGCCCCCGGCACATTAACACCCGGCACACCGCGATCAAACATGATCGCGGTGTGCCGGCGGTACAGAGAAGCATCGCGCAGGGAGGGGGCTCCCTGCGGGCTTCCCTGAGACCCCCGGAGCAACTCGATGTGATCACATTGCTGCGAGGGTCTCTTACCTCTCCTCCCTGTAGCAGGCCTGGATCCAAAATGGCCACTGCATCCAGGTCCTGCAGGGAGGGATGTGGCTTACCGAGTGCCTGCTCATAGCAGGCGCTTGGTAAGCCTGCAGCACTGTAAGTCAGATCGCCGATCTGACAGAGTGCTGTGCAAACTGTCAGATCAGCGATCTGTGATGTCCCCCCTGGGACAAAGTAAAAATGTAAAAAAAAAAAATTTCCACATGTGTAAAAAAAAAAATTCCTAAATGAAGAAAAAAAAAAATATTAGTCCCATAAATACATTTCTTTATCTAAATAAAAAAAAACAATAAAGGTACACATATTTAGTATCGCCGCGTCCGTAACGACCCAACCTATAAAACTGTCCCACTAGTTAACCCCTTCAGTGAACACCGTAGGAAAAAAAAAAAAACAAGGCAAAAAACAACGCTTTATTATCATACCGCCGAACAAATATTGGAATAACACGCGATCAAAAAGATGGATATAAATAACCATGGTACCACTGAAAACGTCATCTTGTCCCGCAAAAAAAGACTTGCCATACAGCATCATCAAAGAAAAAATAAAAAAGTTATAGTCCTCAGAATAAAGTGATGCCAAAATAATTATTTATTCTATAAAATAGTTTTTATCGTATAAAAGCGCCAAAACATAAAAAAAGATATAAATGAGGTATCGCTGTAATCGTACTGACCCGAAGAATAAAAATGCTTTATCAATTTTACCAAACGTGGAACGGTATAAACGCCCCCTCCCCCAAAAGAAATTCATGAATAGCTGTTTTTTTGTCATTCTTCCTCACAAAAATCTGAATAAAAAGCGATCAAAAAATGTCTCATGCCCGGAAATGTTAACAATAAAAACGTCAACTCGTCCCGCAAAAAACAAGACCTCACATGACTCTGTGGACCAAAATATGGAAAAATTATAGGTCTCAAAATGTGGAGACGCAAAAACTTTTTTGCTATAAAAAGCGTCTTTTAGTGTGTGATGGCTGCCAATCATAAAAATCCGCTATAAAAAATGCTATAAAAGTAAATCAAACCCCCCTTCATCACCCCCTTAGTTAGGGAAAAATAATAAAATGTAAAAAAATGTATTTATTTCCATTTTCCCATTAGGGTTAGGGTTAGGGTTAGGGCTAGGGTTAGGGTTAGGACTAGGGTTAGGGTTAGGGCTAGGGTTAGGGCTAGGGTTAGGGCTAGGGTTAGGGCTGGGGCTAGGGTTGGAACTAAAGTTAGGGTTAGGGTTGGGGCTAAAGTTAGGGTTAGGGTTGGGGCTAAAGTTAGGGTTAGGGTTTGGATTACATTTACGGTTGGGATTAGAGTTAGGGGTGTGTCAGGGTTAGGGGTGTGGTTAGGGTTACCGTTGGGATTAGGGTTAGGGGTGTGTTTGGATTAGGGTTTCAGTTAGAATTGGGGAGTTTCCACTGTTTACGCACATCAGGGGCTCTCCAAACGCGACATGGCGTCCGATCTCAATTCCAGCCAATTCTGCATTGAAAAAAGTAAAACAGTGCTCCTTCCCTTCCGAGCTTTCCCGTGCGCCCAAATAGGGGTTTACACCAACATATGGGGCACCAGCGTACTCGGGACAAATTGGAAAACAACTTTTGGGGTCCAAGTTCTCTTGTTACCCTTGGGAAAATATAAATTTGGGGGGCTAAAAATCATTTTTGTGGGGAAAAAAAGGATTTTTTATTTTCATGGCTCTGCGTTGTAAATTGTAGTGAAACACTTGGGGGTTCAAAGTTCTCACAACACATCTAGATAAGTTCCTTGGGAGGTCTAGTTTCCAATATGGGGTAACATTGGGGGTTTCTACTGTTTGGGTACATCAGGGGCTCTGCAAATGCAACGTGACGCCTGCAGACCAATCCATCTAAGTCTGCATTCCAAATGGCGCTCCTTCCCTTCCAAGCTCTGCCATGTGCCCAAACAGTGGTTCCCTCCCATATATGGGGTATCAGCATACTCAGGACAAATTGGAAAACAACTTTTGGGGTCCAATTTATCCTGTTACCCTTGTTAAAATACAAAACTGTGGGCTAAAAATCATTTTTGTAAAAAAAAAAAGAATTTTTATTTTCTCGGCTCTGCGTTATAAACTGTAGTGAAACATGTGGGGGTTCAAAGCTCTCAAAACACATCTAGATAACTTCCTTAAGGGGTCTACTTTCCAAAATATTGTCACTTGTGGGGGGTTTCAATGTTTAGGCACATCAGGGGCTCTCCAAACGCAAGATGGCGTCCCATCTTAATTCCAGTAAATTTTGCATTGAAAAGTCAAATGGCGCTCCTTCCCTTCCGAGCTCTGCCATGCGCCCAAACAGTCATTTACCCCCACATATGGGGTATCGGCATACTCAGGACAAATTGCACAACAAGATTTGTTGTCTAATTTCTTCTCTTAACCTTGGGAAAATAAAAAATTGGGGGTGAAAAGATCATTTTTGTGAAAATATATGATTTTTTATTTTTACGGCTCGGCATTATAAACTTCTGTGAAGCACTTGGTGGGTCAAAGTGCTCACCACACATCTAGATAAGTTCGTTAGGGGGTCTACTTTCCAAAATGGTGTCACTTGTGGGGGGTTTCAATGTTTAGGCACATCAGGGGCTCTCCAAACGCAACATGGCGTCCCATCTCAATTCCAGTAAATTTTGCATTGAAAAGTAAAATGGCGCTCCTTTCCTTCCGAGCTCTGCCATGCGCCCAAACAGTGGTTTACCCCCACATATGGGGTATCAGCGTACTCAGCACAAATTGTACAACAACTTTTGGGTTCCATTTTCTCCTGTTACCCTTGGTAAAATAAAACAAATTGGAGCCGAAATAAATTTTGTGTAAAAAAAAGTTAAATGTTAATTTTTATTTAAACATTCCAAAAATTCCTGTGAAACACCTGAAGGGTTAATAAACTTCTTGAATGTGGTTTTGAGCACCTTGAGGGGTCCAGTTTTTAGAATGGTGTCACACTTGGGTATTTTCTATCATATAGACCCCTCAAAATGACTTCAAATGAGATGTGGTCCCTAAAAAAAAAATGGTGTTGTAAAAATGAGAAATTGCTGGTCAAATTTTAACCCTTATAACTCCCTAACAAAAAAAAATGTTGGTTCCAAAATTGTGCTGATGTAAAGTATACATGTGGGAAATGTTACCTACTAAGTATTTTGTGTGACATATCTCTGTGATTTAAGGGCATAAAAATTCAAAGTTGGAAAATTGCGAAATTTTAAAAATTTTCACCAAATTTCCATTTTTTTCACAAATAAACGCAAGTTATATAGAAGAAATTTTATCACTATAATGAAGTACAATATGTCTCGAGAAAACAATGTCAGAATCGCCAAGATCCGTTGAAGCGTTCCAGAGTTATAACCTCATAAAGGGACAGTGGTCAGAATTGTAAAAATTGGCCCGGTCATTAACGTGCAAACCACCCTCGGGGCTTAAGGGGTTAAAACTAATCTTTACATCCAAAAACTCTAAGGTATTCTCTCCGTATACTGATGTAAAGTTCATATACTCAGAATGTATTTTAGCCAGATATGATACCAATGCAAAAAAATACTCTTTTGAGCCTGCCCATATGATAAATATATCATCCACATTCCGTATATATGGATATCTTTAACATAAAGGTTCAAAACCATGGAAGTGTATTTATTTTCAAAATGTCCCAAAAACAGATTGGCAAAAAAGTATGCTACTGGTGTCCCCTATATGATTCCTATACGCTGTAAAAAAAACATTTATTTTGAAATGTGAAAGCATTTTGTGTCAAAATAAATACCTAATGCCTCAGAAACAAATTTTATATAGTTGGGGCTCTTGTCAGTCTTCTTTAATATTTCCCCCCCCCACTTGCTTCTATACCTAATTTCTGTGGAATCCAAGTGTATAGGCTTTCCATGGCCATGCTAGCTTTCACAAAGCCCTCTTGACAATCTATATCTTCCAATGTTTTCAAAAATTCATTGGTAACTTTTAAATAACAAGGTACACTCTGAAGTAGAGGTCTCAGAAGCCAGTCAATGTACTTTGACAAAGGTTCTGTAAGTGATCCTACACCCATAACTATTGGGGCATCCTGGAGGAGTAGTCAGGGACTTCTGTAGCTTTGAAATATGATACCAATGTGGCTTTTGTGGATATTCAGGAAAAATATTTTCAGCTCCTCTTTTAGATAACATACTGCATTCCACCTGTTTTCTAAGAAAAGATCGTAAAAGATTTTTTATACTTGCTCATTGGATCTTGTTTTAACCCCTTTACCTCTGAAGGTGGTTTGCACGTTAATGACCAGGCCAATTTTCTGACCACTCTCACTTTATGAGGCAATCACTCTGGAATGCTTCAACAGATCCCGGTGATTCTGCGAATGATTTTTTCATTACATATTGTACTAAACAGAAAAGAGTAAGGCCATGTGCACACGTTCAGTATTTTTCGCGTTTTTTTCGTGTTTTTTCGCTATAAAAACGTGATAAAAACGTGAAAAAAACGCGAAAAAAACGCTAACATATGCCTCCCATTATTTTCAGTGTATTCCGCATTTCTTGTGCAAATGTAGCCTTTTTTTCCGCGAAAAAATCGCATTGCGGAAAAAAAAGCAACATGTTCATTAAAATGCGGAATTGCAGGGGATTCCACACACCTAGGAGTCCATTGATCTGCTTACTTCCCGCACGGGGCTGTGCACACCATGCGGGAAGTAAGCAGATTATGTGCGGTTGGTACCCAGGGTGGAGGAGAGGAGACTCTCCTCCACGGACTGGGCACCATATAAGTGGTCAAAAAATAAGAATTAAAATAAAAAATAGTGATATACTCACCTTCGATGTCTTCCCGCCTCTCAGCTGCATGCTGCCGCTTCGGTTCCTGTAGCTGGTGTGCGGTGAAGGACCTGCCGATGACGTCACTGTCTTGTGATTGGTCGTGAGCGGTCATGTGACCGCTCACGTGACCGCGACGTCATGGAAGGTCCTGCGCGCACACACCATCTATACGGAACGGACGCCGGTGAGGAGATCAGCTGTCTGCGGGTGAGTATAAGCATTTTTTTTTTTTTTATTATTATTTTTAAACATTCTATCTTTTACTATAGATGCTGCAAAAGCAGCATCTATAGTAAAAAGTTGGTCACACTTGTCAAACGCTATGTTTGACAAGTGTGACCAACCTGTCAGTCAGTTTTCCAAGCGATGCTACAGATCGCTTGGAAAACTTTGGCATTCTGCAAGCTAATTACGCTTGCAGAAAGCTAAAAAAAAACGCAAAAAAAAACGGAAAAAAAACGCAAAAAAAAAATGCGGATTTCTTGCAGAAAATTTCCTGTTTTCTTCAGGAAATTTCTGCAAGAAATCCAGACGTGTGCACATACCCTAACAGAAACAAATGGACACCAAAGTTTTTTGTGTAATTTCTCCTGAATCCACTGATACCCCATGTGAGGGAGAAAACTACTGTTGGGGCGTACGGCAGGGCTCGGAAAGAAATGTTACATTTCTTGGAATCATTTTTAGATGTCATGTCCCATTTGGAGAGCCCCTGATGTGCCTAAACAGTGGAAACCCCCTACAAGTAACTCAATTTTGGAAACTAGACCCCTCAAGAAATGTATTTAGATGTGTGGTGAGCACCTTGAACCCCCACGTGCTTCACAGAAGTTTATAGCATTTAGCATTAAAAATAATATGCAATTGTTTCTGAGTACATCAATACCCCATATGAGGAGGAATGCTACTTTTGAGGCACATTGCAAAGCTCAGAAGGGAAGAGGGTTCACTCCAATCCATCCTACACTCTGCTGCCTGACTAATCTACCTGTCTCCCCGCTATTCCCCAGCCTCTCCCCAATGCCAAGCCCTTCACTGGCTTCCTATCATCCAGAGGCTACAGTTCAAAACCCTTACTATGACATACAAAGCCATCCACAACCATTTTCCACCATACATCTGCGACATGGTCTCCTGGTACTTACCTACACACAAACTTCAATCCTCACAAGATCTCCTTCTCTACACCCCTCTTATCTCTTCTTCCCACAACCGCATCCAAGACTTCTCCCGTGCTTCCCCCATTCTCTGGAACTCGATACCCAACACATAAGACTATCGCCTACCATAGAAACCTTCAAGAAGAACCTGAAGACTCATCTCTTCCGACAAGGATACAGCCTGCAGTGACCCTCAAGCTACTGAACCGCCGCACGACCAGCTCTACCTTCTCGCAGTGTATCCTCACCATCCCTGCAGACTGTGAGCCCTCGCGGGCAGGGTCCTCCATCCTTCTGTACCTGTTAGTGCCTGTTTTTGCTCATGTCTATTGTTTTTGTCTATATTTGCCCCCTTTTCACATGTAAAGAGCCATGGAATAAAAGGCTCTATAAAAATGTATTATAATAATAATAATAATATTGGAGTTCAGATTTTGCTGGAATGGTTTGAGGGTGCCATGTCACATTGGCAGAGCCTCTGAGGTGCCAGAACTAGTGTTGAGCATTCCGATACTGCAAATATTGGGTATCGGCCGATATTCGCTGTATCGGAATTCTGATACCGAGTTCCGATATTTTTGCGTTATCGGAAATCGGAATCGGGATCCATATTCATGTAAAAAATAAAGAATAAAAATAAAAAATATGGATATACTCACCCACCGATGGCCCCTGCTCTCAGCGGTGCAACCGGCAGCCTCCGTTCCTAAGAATGCAGTGAGTGTAGGACCCGCGATGACGTCGCGGTCTTGTGATTGGTCGCGTGACCGCTCATGTGACCGCTCACGTGACTGTGACGTCATCGAAGGTCCTTCACTCTGCATTCTTAGGAACGGAGGCAGACGCTTGCAGCGGTGACAGCCAGGGGCCGTCCGAGGGTGAGTATATCCATATTTTTTATTTTTATTCTTTATTTTTTACATGAATATGGATCCCAGGGCCTGAAGGAGAGTTTCCTCTCCTTCACACCCTGGGAACCATCCAGGATCACTCCCTATTACGTTCCGATATTTGTGTCCCATTGACTTGTATTGGTATCGGGTATCGGTATTGGCAATATCCGATATTTTTTGGATATCGGCCGATCCAATCCAATACCGATACTTTCAAATATCGGAAGGTATCGCTCAACACTAGCCAGAACAACAGAAACCCCCTATATGAAATAATTTTACAAACTACACTCCACAATGAATTCAACTAGGGGTGCAGTGATCATATTGACACCACATGTGCCTCACAGAATTTTATACCATTAGGCCATGTTCACACTTTGCGGTTTTTACCGCGGTGATTTTGATGCTGGGGGTCCGCAGCAGTTTCCATAGCGTTTCCATTTACATGTAAACTCTATGGAAACCGCAAACCACTGTGCACATGCTGCGGGAAAAACCGCGCAGAAACGCAGCGGTTTAAAACCCGCAGCATGTCACTTCTTTGTGCAGAATCGCTGCGATTCTGCACCCATAGGAATGCATTGAACCGCTTACTTCCCACATGGGGCTGTGCCCACGTTGCGGGAAGTAAGCGGATAATGCGCGGTTGCTACCCGGGGTGGAGGAGAGGAGACTCTCCTCCAGGCCCTGGGAACCATATTTGGGGTAAAAAAAAGAATAAAAATAAAAAATCATGTTATACTCACCTCTCAGCGCTGCACGCGGCCGGCCGGTCAGAGTTGCTGTGCGAACAGGACCTGCGGTGACGTCGCGGTCACATGACCGTGATGACGCCGCGGTCACATGACCGTGACGTCACGAAGGTCTTTCTCGGCACAGCATCTTTGGAACCGGAGCGCCAGGTGCAGCGCCGAGGAGATCCGGACATCAGAGGGTGAGTATAACCAATTTTTATTATTTTTAACATTACTATTGATGCTGCATATTGCTGCATATGCAGCATCAATAGTATAGGAGTAATCCTGCAGCGGAAATCGCAAAACAAACCGCGATAAATCTGCAGGGAAAACCGCAGCGGTTTTACCCTGCAGATTTATCAAATCAACTGCGGGAGAACCCGCAGAGGGATGCCGCAAAGTGTGAACATGGCCTTAAGCAGTGAAGAAAGAATACATTGCATTTTTAAAGTTTTAACTTTAACGGCTAATAGGAATTTTTTTTACAACGAACTGAGGTCCATTTTTTCCTGAGTGCGCCAATACCCTACATGTAATCTGGAAATATTTTTCAAGGAACAGTGCAAAGCTCAGAGGGCAAGGAGCGCCAAATTTTACTGTTATGGTTTACAGGTGCCATGACCCACTGGGAGAGCCCATGAGGTACCAGAACAGCAGAACCCCCCCCATAAATGACCCATTTCCCAAACTATATCATTCAATGAATTCATATAGGGGTGCAATGATCATATTGACATCACGGGTGTGTCACAGAATTTTATTCCATTGGGCAGTGAAGAAAAGATAACTGTATTTCAACAACAAAGTTTTGTTTTAGCCCCAGATTTTACATTTTCACAAAAGAAGTGGGTAAAAGTAGCACCATGATTTGTCCCACAATTTTTACTGAACGTTGAAATACCCCTTATGTGGCTGTACAGTACTACTTAGCCATATGGAGAGACTAGGGAGGAACAGAGCGCTAGTTGCCTCCTGGAGTGCAAATTTTCCTAGAACAGTTTGCGGGCTCCATATACAGAGCACCTAATTCCTAGAAGAGAAGAATCCCCCCTCAGGTAACCCCATTTTGGAAACTATACCCTTGGGGAATTTATATACAGATGTAGTGACAATTTTGACTCCATGGGTATTTTCCAGAAACAAACAGCAATGAATGTTGCTGAGTGAAAATTGTAAACTGCCATTGTAGTGACCAGTACGCTGTAGTGACCAGTATGTTGCAGTCACCAGTACGTTAAGTTAGGCGGGTTCTTATCACAGACAGCAATGGCAAAACATTTCTGGGAGGCAGCTGATTATTATTTTAGAGCAGTGACACATGCCATAGAGTAGTTCACGGCCACCATGCCTATACACCATTGATTTAAACAAATCTATGTCCTGATACTGCCACATAGGCCTTATATTATTATTATGATTTATTTATATAGCACCATTGATTCCATGGTGCAATAAATGAGAAGGGGTTACATACAAATTACAGATATCATTTACAGTAAGCAGACTAACAATTACAGACTGATACAGAGGGGTGACCACCCTGCCCTTGCGGGCTTACATTCTAAAGGATGGTGAGGATGGAGGCAATAGGTTGTAGGAGCTCCGGTGTTGGTGAGGCGGTAGCTTCAGTAGTAGTGAGGAGGCAGCAGGGTCAGTGCAGGCTGTAGGCTTTCCTGAAGAGGTGGGTTTTCATGTTCCGTCTGAAGGATCCGAATGTGGTTGAAAGTCGGATGTGTTGGGGCAAAGAATTCCAGAGGATGGGGGATATTCTGGAGATATTCTGGAGAAGTCTTGGAGGCGGTTGGATGAGGAGCGGATAAGTGTGGAGGAAAGAAGGAGGTCTTGGGAAGACCGGAGATTACGTGAGGGAAGGTATCGGGAGAATAGTTCAGAGATATATGGAGGAGACAGGTTATGGATGGCTTTGTAGGTCAGTATTAGTAATTTGAACTGGATACGCTGAGGGAATGGGAGCCAGTGAAGAGATTTGCAGAGGGGGGAGTGGAGGAGTAGCGAGGAGAGAGATGAATTAGTCAGGCAGCACAGTTAAGGATGGACTGGAGAGGAGCAAGGGTGTTAGCAGGGATTCAACAGAAAAGGATGTTGCAGTAGTCAAGACGGGAGATGATGAGGGCATGCACAAGCATTTTAGTAGATTGACGGTTGAGGAAAGGACGGATTCTGGAGATATTTTTGAGCTGGAGGCGAAAGGAGGTGGAAAGAGCTTGGATGTGCGGTTTGAAGGACATGGCAGAGTCAAGGGTTACTCCGAGGCAGCGGACTTCCGGTTCGGGGAAAGCGTGCTGTCATTAATTGCAATAAATAGGTCAGGTATGGAAGATCTATGAGATGGAGGAAAGATGATGAGTTCAGATTTGTCCACATTGAGTTTGAGGAAGCGAGAGGAGAAGAAGGAGGATATGGCTGATAGACACTCCGTGATTCTGGACAGCAGAGAGGTGACGTCTGGGCCAGAAAGGTAGATATGAGTGTCATCAGCATAAAGGTGGCACTGGAATCCATGGGACTTTATGAGTTGTCCCAGGCCAAGTGTGTTGATTGAGAAGAGTAGGGGTCCTAGAACAGAGCCTTGGGGGACTCCAACAGAGAGAGGGTGGGATGAGGAGGTAGTGTGGGAGTGGGAGACGCTGAATGTGCGGTTGGAAAGGTATGAGGAGATCCAGGATAGGGCGAGGTCTTTGATGCCAAAGGAGGAGAGGATATGTAGTAGGAGGCAGTGGTCAACTGTGTCAAAAGCAGAGGACAGGTCTAGAAGGAGGAGTACAGAGTATTGTCCGTTAGCTTTGGCTGTAAGTAGGTCATTAGTGATTTTGGTCAGGGCTGTCTCAGTTGAGTGATGGGGTAGAAACCAGATTGTAGATTATCAAACAGCAAGTTAGATGAGAGGTGGGAGGAAAGTTAAGCGTGGACGTGCTGCTCCAGGAGTTTGGAAGCGAATGGGAGCAGCGATATTGGGCGATAGCTGGACATATCAGCCATTGAGTGCAGCCATTGATCTATTTGCTATATGACCTTTTTTTGGCTATGCACCAGTTCATATTATATTGTTGTTCAGTCAGTTTTCTTATATTTAGTATATACTATTTTTCTGGCTTGAACGCCTCGCCCTTCACCATGCTGTGATTTTAATTACATCCATACACAGTTGGTTCTGAGCTTCCTATAAAAGCAGGCTTTACCATGTAATTAGCCATAGGTAAGTGTTCACACTAGGCAGTCAGCTTAGTTACCGATCCGATCTGAGATTACCTTGACGTTTGGTGGATGGGCTCACAACGTTTGGCCAAATATTGTGCTAAGAATCTCATGTGTTTTTTCATAAATTTACCTAGCCATTATGCTATTCACATTTCATATATTGCACATTTTCCTTGTCTTAGCACAGTAAATTTTGAGTGCAGCCATTGATCTATTTGCTATATGACTTTTTTTGGCTATGCACCAGTTCATATTATATTGTTGTTCAGTCAGTTTTCTTATATTTAGTATATACTATTTTTCTGGCTTGAACGCCTCGCCCTTCGCAATGCTGTGATTTTAATTACATCCATACACAGTTGGTTCTGAGCTTCCTATAAAAGCAGGCTTTACCATGTTATTAGCCATAGGTAAGTGTTCACACTAGGCAGTCAGCTCAGTTACCCATCCGATCTGAGACTACCTTGACGTTTGGTGGATGGGTGTTATGATCCTTAGTGGTTGAGGATCACAAATTACTCCAGCTAAGTAACAAACATAGGACAAGCTCTAGGGAGGTGGCAAACTGGACTGACCGCAAATCTGAACCTATCCAAACACACTAGAAGTAGCCGGTGAACGTGCCTAAAAATCCTAGATGTCTCAAGCCAGCCTGAGGAACTAACTACCCCTAGAGAGAAAGAAAGACCTCTCTTGCCTCCAGAGAAATAATCCCCAAAGATATAGAAGCCCCCAACAAATAATAACGGTGAGGTAAGAGGAAGGCACATACACAGGGGTGAAAGCAGATTAAGCAAATGAGGCCCACTAATACTAGATAGCAGAAAATAGAAAAGGGAATCTATGCGGTCAGTAAAAAACCCTTACAAAATATCCACTCTGAGATTTCAAGAACCCCCGCACCAACTAACGGTGTGGGGGGAGAAACTCAGTCCCCTAGAGCAACCAGCAAGCGAGGAAATCACATTTTAGCAAACTGGACAAGAAACATGATGAATGCTGATAATCAAAAAATGAACAAACAAAAACTTAGCTTGTCTTGGAGAGACTGGGAGCAAGGTAGTCACAAGGAATCTGAAGAACACTGAATACATTGATAGCAGGCAAGGAACTGAGTATCCAGGTGAGCTAAATAGGAAACCAACCAAGGATAACGAACGAGCTGATGCAGCCAACCTGCAGAAAGACAACACTACACAGTACCGCTTGTGACCACTAGAGGGAGCCCAAAAATAGAGTTCACAACAGTACCCCCCCTTGATTAGGGGTCACCGAACCCTCATCAAGACCCCCAGGGCGATCAGGATGAGCCGCATGGAAGGCACAAACCAAATCGGCCGCATGAACATCAGAGGCGACAACCCAGGAATTATCCTCCTGACCATAGCCCTTCCACTCAACCAAATACTGAAGCCTCCATCTAGAGATACGAGAATCCAAAATCTTCTCCACCACGTACTCCAATTCGCCCTCGACCAGCACTGGAGCAGGAGGATCAACAGAAGGAACCACAGGTACCACATACCTCCGCAACAAAGACCTATGGAACACATTATGAATGGCAAACGATGCTGGGAGATCCAAACGAAAAGACACCGGGTTAAGGATTTCCAAGATCTTATAAGGACCAATGAAGCGAGGCTTGAATTTAGGAGAGGAGACCTTCATAGGAACATACCGAGAAGACAGCCACACCAAATCCCCAACACGAAGTCGGGGACCCACACCGCGGCGGCGGTTGGCAAAGCGCTGAGCCTTCTCCTGTGACAACCTCAAATTGTCCACCACATGGTTCCAAATCTGCTGCAACCTATCCACCACAGAATCCACCCCAGGACAGTCAGAAGGCTCAACCTGACCCGAGGAAAAACGAGGATGGAAACCAGAATTGCAGAAAAAAGGCGAAACCAAAGTAGCAGAACTAGCCCGATTATTAAGGGCAAACTCGGCCAATGGCAAAAAAGTCACCCAATCATCCTGATCAGCAGAAACAAAACATCTCAAATAAGTTTCCAACGTCTGATTAGTTCGCTCGGTTTGGCCATTAGTCTGAGGATGGAAGGCCGACGAAAAAGACAAATCGATGCCCATCTTAGCACAAAAAGTCCGCCAAAACCTGGACACAAACTGGGATCCTCTATCAGACACAATATTTTCAGGAATGCCGTGCAAGCGAACCACATTCTGAAAAAATAGAGGAACCAAATCGGAGGAGGAAGGCAACTTAGGCATGGGCACCAAATGGACCATCTTGGAAAAACGATCACACACCACCCAGATGACAGACATTTTCTGAGATACTGGAAGATCCGAAATAAAATCCATGGAAATGTGCGTCCAAGGCCTTTTCGGGACAGGCAAAGACAAAAGCAAACCGCTGGCACGAGAACAGCAAGGCTTAGCCCGAGCACAAATCCCACAAGACTGCACAAAGGAACGCACATCCCGCGACAAGGAAGGCAACCAGAAGGACCTAGCCACCAAAAAAAATCCCAGGATGACCCGCCAACACCGAAGAATGAACCTCGGAAATAACTCTGCTGGTCCATTTATCCGGGACAAACAGTCTCTCTGGTGGACAACGGTCAGGTCTATCCGCCTGAAATTTCTGCAGCACTCGTTGCAAATCTGGGGAAATGGCAGACAAAATCACTCCCTCTCTGAGAATACCAGCCGGCTCAGAAACTCCCGGAGAGTCAGGCACAAAACTCCTAGAAAGTGCATCAGCTTTCACGTTCTTTGAACCAGGCAGGTATGAGACCACGAAGTTGAAACGGGAGAAAAACAACGACCAACGAGCCTGTCTAGGATTCAGGCGCTTGGCAGATTCGAGGTAAATTAGATTTTTGTGATCAGTCAAGACCACCACACGATGTTTAGCTCCTTCGAGCCAATGTCGCCACTCCTCAAATGCCCACTTCATAGCCAACAACTCCCGATTACCAACATCATAATTCCGCTCGGCAGGCGAAAATTTTCTTGAAAAGAAAGCACATGGCTTCATCACAGAGCCATCAGAGCTTCTCTGTGACAAAACAGCCCCTGCTCCAATCTCAGAAGCATCAACCTCGACCTGGAAGGGGAGAGAGACATCTGGCTGACATAAGACTGGGGCTGAAGAAAACCGGTGCTTCAGCTCCCGAAAGGCCTCCACGGCCGCAGGAGACCAATTAGTCACATCAGAACCCTTCTTGGTCAAATCCGTCAAAGGTTTAACCACGCTTGAAAAATTAGCGATGAAACGACGGTAAAAATTTGCAAAACCCAAGAACTTCTGAAGACTCTTAACAGACGTGGGCTGAGTCCAGTCATGAATAGCCTGGACCTTGACTGGGTCCATCTCCACAGTAGAAGGAGAAAAAATAAAACCCAAAAAGGAGACCTTCTGTACTCCGAAGAGGCATTTTGAGCCCTTCACATATAAAGCATTAGCACGCAGGACCTGAAACACCATCCTGACCTGCTTCACATGGGACTCCCAATCATCAGAAAAGACCAAAATGTCATCCAGATAAACAATCATAAATTTATCCAGATATTCTCGGAAGATGTCATGCATGAAGGACTGAAACACAGAAGGAGCATTAGAGAGTCCAAAAGGCATCACCAAGTGCTCAAAATGGCCTTCGGGCGTATTAAATGCTGTTTTCCATTCATCTCCCTGCTTAATGCGCACAAGGTTATACGCACCACGGAGATCTATCTTGGTGAACCAACTGGCACCCTTAATCCGAGCAAACAAATCAGACAATAGTGGCAAAGGATACTGAAATTTGACTGTGATTTTATTCAGAAGACGATAATCTATACAAGGTCTCAAAGAACCGTCCTTCTTGGCCACAAAAAAGAATCCTGCACCAAGAGGGGAAGAGGATGGGCGAATATGTCCCTTCTCCAAAGACTCCTTTATATAACTCCGCATCGCGGCATGTTCTGGTATAGACAAATTAAAAAGTCGTCCCTTAGGGAATTTACTACCAGGAATTAAATTTATAGCACAGTCACAATCCCTATGAGGGGGCAGGGCACTGGACCTGGGCTCATCAAATACTTCCTGGTAGTCAGAAAAAAACTCAGGGACCTCAGAAGGAGTGGAAGACGCAATAGACACCAACGGAGTATCGCCATGAATTCCTTGACAACCCCAACTTGACACAGACATAGCTTTCCGATCTAAAACTGGATTATGAGCCTGCAGCCATGGCAGACCCAAAACGACAACATCATGCAAATTATGCAGAACAAGAAAGCGAATCACCTCCTGATGTACGGGAGTCATGCACATGGTCATTTGCGTCCAATACTGAGGCTTATTCTCAGCCAATGGCGTAGCATCAATTCCCCTCAGAGGAATAGGAAATTCCAAAGGCTCCAGGACAAAACCACAGCGCCTGGCAAACGACAAATCCATCAGATTCAGGGCAGCACCCGAATCCACAAAAGCCATAACCGAGTAGGACGACAAAGAACAAATCAAAGTAACAGACAAAATAAATTTAGGCTGTATAGTACCAATGGTGACAGGTTTAGCGATTTTTTTTAAGCGTTTAGAGCATGCTGAGATAACATGAGTAGAATCACCACAGTAAAAGCACAACCCATTTTGACGTCTATGACTTTGTCGCTCAATTCTGGTCAGAGTTCGGTCACATTGCATAGACTCAGGTCTCTGTTCAGAAAATACCGCCCAAGGATGAGCAGATTTGCGCTCCCGCAAACGCCGATCAACCTGAATGGCTAAAGCCATAGAATAACTCAGACTTGTAGGGGTGGGAAACCCCACCATAACATTCTTAATGGCCTCAGAAAGACCTTCTCTGAAATTTGCAGCCAGGGCACACTCATTCCATTGAGTAAGCACCGACCATTTCCGAAATTTTTGACAATATACCTCTGCTTCATCCTGACCTTGAGAGATAGCCAGCAAAGCTTTTTCTGCCTGATTCTCAAGATTAGGCTCCTCATAAAGCAGTCCAAGAGCCAGAAAAAATGCATCTACATTAAGCAATGTAGGATCTCCTGGGGCCATAGAGAAAGCCCAATCCTGAGGGTCGCCACGCAACAAGGAGATAACAATCTTAACTTGCTGAGCGGAATCACCAGAGGAATGAGGTCTCAGAGATAGAAATAACTTACAATTATTCTTAAAATTTAGAAACCTAGATCTATCTCCAGAAAACAACTCAGGAATGGGTATCTTTGGTTCTGACATAGGGCTATGAATAACAAAATCCTGAATACTTTGCACCCGTGCAGTAAGATGATCCACACTAGAAGTCAGAGTCTGAACATTCATGTCTGCAGCTGAGCTCAAAACCACCCAGAGTTCAAGGGGATGAAAGAAGCTAAACAGACTGCAGCAAAGGAAAAGCGGGAGGAAAAAAAAAATGTACTCAGGTCTTCTTTTTATCCCACTTCGGCGATGCATTAAACACTTTTTGGCCTGCTATACTGTTATGATCCTTAGTGGTTGAGGATCACAAATTACTCCAGCTAAGTAACAAACATAGGACAAGCTCTAGAGAGGTGGCAAACTGGACTGACCGCAAATCTGAACCTATCCAAACACACTAGAAGTAGCCGGTGAACGTGCCTAAAAATCCTAGATGTCTCAAGCCAGCCTGAGGAACTAACTACCCCTAGAGAGAAAGAAAGACCTCTCTTGCCTCCAGAGAAATAATCCCCAAAGATATAGAAGCCCCCAACAAATAATAACGGTGAGGTAAGAGGAAGGCACATACACAGGGGTGAAAGCAGATTAAGCAAATGAGGCCCACTAATACTAGATAGCAGAAAATAGAAAAGGGAATCTATGCGGTCAGTAAAAAACCCTTACAAAATATCCACTCTGAGATTTCAAGAACCCCCGCACCAACTAACGGTGTGGGGGGAGAAACTCAGTCCCCTAGAGCAACCAGCAAGCGAGGAAATCACATTTTAGCAAACTGGACAAGAAACATGATGAATGCTGATAATCAAAAAATGAACAAACAAAAACTTAGCTTGTCTTGGAGAGACTGGGAGCAAGGTAGTCACAAGGAATCTGAAGAGCACTGAATACATTGATAGCAGGCAAGGAACTGAGTATCCAGGTGAGCTAAATAGGAAACCAACCAAGGATAACGAACCAGCTGATGCAGCCAACCTGCAGAAAGACAACACTACACAGTACCGCTTGTGACCACTAGAGGGAGCCCAAAAATAGAGTTCACAACAGATGGGCTCACAACGTTTGGCCAAATATTGTGCTAAGAATCTCATGTGTTTTTTCATAAATTTACCTAGCCATTATGCTATTCACATTTCATATATTGCACATTTTCCTTGTCTTAGCACAGTAAATTTTGAGTGCAGCCATTGATCTATTTGCTATATGACTTTTTTTGGCTATGCACCAGTTCATATTATATTGTTGTTCAGTCAGTTTTCTTATATTTAGTATATACTATTTTTCTGGCTTGAACGCCTCGCCCTTCACCATGCTGTGATTTTAATTACATCCATACACAGTTGGTTCTGAGCTTCCTATAAAAGCAGGCTTTACCATGTTATTAGCCATAGGTAAGTGTTCATATATTGCACATTTTCCTTGTCTTAGCACAGTAAATTTTGAGTGCAGCCATTGATCTACTTGCAATAAATAGGTCAGGTATGGAAGATCTATGAGATGGAGGAAAGATAATGAGTTCAGATTTGTCCACATTGAGTTTGAGGATGCGAGAGGAGAAGAAGGAGGATATGGCTGTGTCAAAAGCAGAGGACAGGTCTAAAAGGAGGAGTACAGAGTATTGTCCGTTAGCTTTGGCTGTAAGTAGGTCATTAGTGATTTTGGTCAGGGCTGTCTCAGTTGAGTGATGGGGCAGAAACCAGATTGTAGATTATCAAACAGCAAGTTAGATGAGAGGTGGGAGGAAAGTTAAGCGTGGACGTGCTGCTCCAGGAGTTTGGAAGCGAATGGGAGCAGCGATATTGGGCGATAGCTGGACATAGCTGTTGGGTCGAGGGTTGGCTTTTTAAGGATAGGCATGATTGTGGCATGTTTGAAAGCAGAAGGGATAGTGCCAGAAGTTAGTGATAGGTTGAAGAGGTGGGTTAGAGATGGGATAAGTGTGGTGGTGAGGTTGGGGAGGAGGTGGGATGGGATGGGTCAAGTGCACAGGTGGTGAGGTGTGATTTGGAGAGAAGACAATTAAGCCCCCCTTCTGTGATCTTCGAGAGGGAGGTTATGGGGTTTGGGCATTGGTCTGGTATACAAAGGGGCTGTTTTGGTTGAACAATGAAGACTTGCCTTGTTTGGTCGATCTTATCTTTAAAGTGTGTGGCAAAGACCTCAGCAGAGATGAGTGAGGTTGGAGGGGGCAGTGGGGGGTGGAGCAGTGAGTTGAAGGTTTTGAATAACTGTTTGGGGTTGTAGGATAGGGAGGATATGAGGGTTGTGAAGTAGCCCTGTTTAGCAGAGGTGAGAGCAGATTTAAAAGCGAGTGTTGCCTGTTTGAATGCAGTGAAGTCATCTTGTGAATGTGTTTTCTTCCAATGCCGCTCTGCAACCATGGACAGTTGCCGGAGCTTTATAGTGGTGTTATTGTGCCAGGGTTGTCTATTGATATGTCAAACTCTGCTATGAACGAGAGGGGTGACCATCTCAATAGCTGATGCGAGAGTGGCATTGTAGAAAGCAGTGGCAGTGTCTGTGTCGTGGAGGGAGGATATGGATGCCAGTGGTAGGATAGAGTCAGAGAGTGTGTGGAAGTCTAGGTGTGCAAGGTTTCTGCGGGGGTGCGCATGTTGCTGGACATGGGTGACCGGTGAGGAGAACAAGGATGATAAAGTGAGCAGATGGTGGATGGATAGAGGGAGAGGGGAGGTGGTGAAGTTAGATATAGAGCAGAGAAGGGGGTGAAGACCAGGTCTAGGGTATGTCCCTCTGTGTGGATGGCTGCGGAGGACCACTGAGTAAGTCCAAAAGATGAAGTAAGGGACAGATGTTTGGAGGCTGTTTACTGAGGGGTATCAGTGGGGATATTGAAGTCACCCATGATGATGGTGGGAATGTCAGCAGAGAGAAAGTGAAGAAGCCAGGTGGAGAATTGGTCAATAAAGGCAGTGGCCGGGCCTGGAGGTCGGTACATGATGGCCACTTGGGGGTTGGAGGGATAGTAGATGCGGATAGAGTGGACTTCAAAAGAGGGGAGGATAAGGGATGGTAGAGGTGGGATTGGGTTATAGGTGCAGTTAGAAGAAAGGAGAAGACCCACTCCTCCACCATGTCTGTTGCTGGACGAGATTTGTGGGTGAAGTAGAGACCGCCGTGACACAGCGCAGCAGGGGAGGCAGTGTCAGAGGGTGTTAGCCATGTTTCTGTGAGGCCAAGGAAGGCAAGCTTGTGAGAGAGAAAAAGGTCATGAATCACATGAAGCTTATTGCAAATTAAGTGGGAATTCCAGAGTGCTCCAGAGAGACGGAGCAGGGGGGCGGGCATCAGGGCACGGGTTTTATGTTGGAAAGATTGTGGTAGTTTGTATTAGATAGGGAGCAATAGCAGGGGGTAGTCATGGGAGGTATGAGCTGTGTTGGGAGATATGTCGCCAGCAGTGAGGAGAAGCAGAGAAAGGGAGAGCAGGTGGGAGAAGGAGAGTGGGCGACTTGTTTTATGTTTTATTAGGATAGATTTGAGGTTGAGAAGCAAGTCAGTAGAGGAGGAAGGTGGGTAGGTAGGTGCAGTGGAGATGATTATTTGGTTAGAGGGTGCTGGGGTTTGTGGATAGCGAAGGAGAGAGAGGATTAGTGGAGCAAACACTGTAAGGGAATATGTAAACATGATGAAGTAAGATGGGTTAACCCCTTCCCGACATTTGACGTACTATCCCGTCGAGGTGGGGTGGGCCCCCATGACCGCCGACGGGATAGTACGTCATACGCGATCGGCCGCGCTCACGGGGGGAGCGCGGCCGATCGCGGCCGGGTGTCGGCTGCATATCGCAGCTGACATCCGGCACTATGTGCCAGGAGCGGTCACGGACCGCCCCCGGCACATTAACCCCCGGCACACCGCGATCAAACATGATCGCGGTGTACCGGCGGTACAGGGAAGCATCGCGCAGGGAGGGGGCTCCCTGCGGGCTTCCCTGAGACGATCGGTACAAGGTGATGTACTCACCTCGTACCGAACGTCTTCTCCCTGCAGGCCCCGGATCCAAAATGGCCGAGGGGCTGTATCCGGGTCCTGCAGGGAGCACTTCCGGGTCGGAGCAGGCTGCAGATGAAAGCTGCAGCCTGCTCCGATGAAAGGATGATCGCGGATCTCATAGAGTGCTGTGCACACTATCAGATCTGCGATCTGTGATGTCCCCCCCTGGGACAAAGTAAAAAAGTAAAAAAAAAAATTTCCACATGTGTAAAAAAAAAAAAAAAAATTCCTAAATAAATAATAATAATAAAAAAAAAAATATTATTCCCATAAATACATTTCTTTATCTAAAAAAAACAAACAAAAACAATAAAAGTACACATATTTAGTATCGCCGCGTCCGTAACGACCCAACCTATAAAACTGGCCCACTAGTTAACCCCTTCAGTAAACACCGTAAGAAAAAAAAAAAAAAAACGAGGCAAAAAACAACGCTTTATTACCATACCGCCGAACAAAAAGTGGAATAACACGCGATCAAAAAGACGGATATAAATAACCATGTTACCGCTGAAAACGTCATCTTGTCCCGCAAAAAACGAGCCGCCATACAGCATCATCAGCAAAAAAATAAAAAAGTTATAGTCCTCAGAATAAAGCGATGCCAAAATAATTATTTTTTCTATAAAATAGTTTTTATCGTATAAAAGCGTCAAAACATAAAAAAATGATATAAATGAGATATCGCTGTAATCGTACTGACCCGACGAATAAAACTGCTTTATCAATTTTACCAAACGCAGAACGGTATAAACGCCTCTCCCAAAAGAATTCATGAATAGCTGGTTTTTGGTTATTCTGCCTCACAAAAATCGGAATAAAAAGTGATAAAAAATGGTCACGTGTCCGAAAATGTTACCAATAAAAACGTCAACTCGTCCCGCAAAAAAAAAAAAACCTCACATGACTCTGTGGACCAAAATGTGGAAAAATTATAGGTCTCAAAATGTGGAGACGCAAAAACTTTTTTGCTATAAAAAGCGTCTTTTAGTCTGGTTTCACACTTGCGTTTTTATCTGCATGCGTTTTTTAAAAAAACCACGTGTGAAAAAATGCATGTAAACGTGGTAAAACGCATGCGTTTTTATAGAAAAACACAAGAAAACAAGAAAAAAACAAAAAACCCTAACCCTACCCCTACCCTGAAATACGTGGCACTGAAATACGTGGCACTGAAATATACGTTTATATACGTATATACGTATATAAGTGCCACGATATTTCAGTGGCCACGTATTTCAGTGGCCACGTATTTAAGTGCCACGTATTTAAGTGCCACGTATTTAAGTGCCACGTATTTAAGTGCCACGTATTTCAGTGCCACTTATTTACGTGCCACGTATTTACGTGCCACGTATTTTTCAGTGCCTGAAATACGTGGCACTGAAATATCGTGGCACTGAAATATCGTGGCACTGAAGTATTTACGTGCCACGTATTTTTCAGTGCCTGAAATACGTGGCACTGAAATACGTGGCACTGAAATATCGTGGCACTGAAATATCGTGGCATTGAAATATCGTGGCACTGAAATACGTGGCACTGAAATACGTGGCACTTAAATACGTGGCACTTAAATACGTGGCTCTTAAATACGTGGCACTTATATACGTGGCACTTATATACGTGGCACTTATGACTGTCAGAAAATGTTCAGTAAACGGTTAGGGGTGAGGTTAGGGGTAGGGTTTCAGGTAGAATTGGGGAGTTTCCACTGTCCAGGCACATCAGGGGCTCTCCAAACGCGACATGGCGTCCAATCTCAATTCCAGCCAATTCTGCGTTGAAAAAGTAAAACAGTGCTCCTTCCCTTCCGAGCTCTCCCGTGCGTCCAAAAAGGGGTTTACCCCAACATATGGGGTATCAGCGTACTAGGGACAAATTGAACAACAACTTCTGGGGTCCAAGTTCTCTTGTTATCCTTGGGAAAATAAAAATTTGGGGGGCTAAAAATCATTTTTGTGGGAAAAAAAATATGCTTTATTTTCACGGCTCTGCGTTGTAAACTGTAGTGAAACACTTGGGGGTTCAAAGTTCTCACAACACATCTAGATAAGTTCCTTGGGAGGTCTAGTTTCCAATATGGGGTCACTTGTGGGGGGTTTGTACTATTTGGGTACATCAGGGGCTCTGCAAATGCAACGTGACGCCTGCAGACCAATCCATTTAAGTCTGCATTCCAAATGGCGCTCCTTCCCTTCCGAGCTCTGTCATGCGCCCAAACAGTGGTCCCCCCCCACAAATGGGGTATCAGCGTACTCCAGACAAATTGGACAACAACTTTTGAGGTCCAATTTATCCTGATACCCTTGTAAAAATACAAAACTGGGGGCTAAAAAATCATTTTTGTGAAAAAAAAAATAATTTTTATTTTCACGGCTCTGCGTTATAAACTGTAGTGAAACACTTGGGGGTTCAAAGCTCTCAAAACACATCTAGATAAGTTCCTTAGGGGGTCTACTTTCCAAAATGGTGTCACTTGTGGGGGGGTTTAATGTTTAGGCACATCAGGGGCTCTGCAAATGCAACGTGACGCCTGCAGACCAATCCATTTAAGTCTGCATTCCAAATGGCGCTCCTTCCCTTCCGAGCTCTGTCATGCGCCCAAACAGTGGTTCCCCCCCACATAGGGGGTATCAGCGTACTCAGGACAAATTGGACAACAACTTTTAGGGTCCAATTTATCCTGATACCCTTGTGAAAATACAAAACTGGGGGCTAAATTTCATTTTTGTGAAAAAAAAAAAAAATTATTTTCACGGCTCTGCGTTATAAACTGTAGTGAAACACTTGGTGGTTCAAAGTTCTCACAACACATCTAGATAAGTTCCTTGGGGGGTCTAGTTTCCAATATGGGGTCACTTGTGGGGGGTTTGTACTGTTTGGGTACATCAGGGGCTCTGCAAATGCAACGTGACGCCTGCAGACCAATCCATTTAAGTCTGCATTCCAAATGGCGCTCCTTCCCTTCCGAGCTCTGTCATGCGCCCAAACAGTGGTCCCCCCCCACAAATGGGGTATCAGCGTACTCCAGACAAATTGGACAACAACTTTTGAGGTCCAATTTATCCTGATACCCTTGTAAAAATACAAAACTGGGGGCTAAAAAATCATTTTTGTGAAAAAAAAAATAATTTTTATTTTCACGGCTCTGCGTTATAAACTGTAGTGAAACACTTGGGGGTTCAAAGCTCTCAAAACACATCTAGATAAGTTCCTTAGGGGGTCTACTTTCCAAAATGGTGTCACTTGTGGGGGGGTTTAATGTTTAGGCACATCAGGGGCTCTCCAAACGCAACATGGCATCCCATCTTAATTCCAGTCAATTTTGCATTGAAAAGTAAAATAGCGCTTCTTCCCTTCTGAGCTCTGCTATGCGCCCAAACAATGGTTTACACCCACATATGGGGTATCGTCGTACTCAGGACAAATTGCACAACAACTTTTGTGGTCTAATTTCTTCTCTTACCCTTGGGGAAATAAAAAAATGGGGGTTAAAAGATCATTTTTGTGAAAAAATATGATTTTTTATTTTTACGGCTCTGCATTATAAACTTCTGTGAAGCACTTGTTGGGTCAAAGTGCTCAACACACATCTAGATAAGTTCCTTAAGGGGTCTACTTTCCAAAATGGTGTCACTCGTGGGGGGTTTCAATGTTTAGGCACATTAGGGGCTCTCCAAACGCAACATGGCGTCCCATCTCAATTCCAGTCAATTTTGCATTGAAAAGTCAAATGGCGCTCCTTCCCTTCCGAGCTCTGCCCTGCGCCCAAACAATGGTTTACACCCACATATGGGGTATCAGCGTACTCAGGACAAATTGCACAACAATTTTTGGGGTCCAATTTCTTCTCTTACCCTTGGGAAAATAAAAAATTGGGGGTGAAAAGATCATTTTTGTGAAAAAATATGATTTTTTATTTTTACGGCTCTGCATTATAAACTTCTGTGAAGCACTTGGTGGGTCAAAGTGCTCACCACACATCTAGATAAGTTCCTTAGGGGGTCTACTTTCCAAAATGGTGTCACTTGTTAGGGGTTTCAATGTTTAGGCACATCAAGGGCTCTCTAAATGCAACATGGCGTCCCATCTCAATTCCAGTCAATTTTGCATTGAAAAGTCAAATGGCGCTCCTTCCCTTCCGAGCTCTGCCCTGCGCCCAAACAATGGTTTACACCCACATATGGGGTATCAGCGTACTCAGGACAAATTGCACAACAATTTTTGGGGTCCAATTTCTTCTCTCACCCTTGGGAAAATTAAAAAATTGGGGGTGAAAAGATCATTTTTGTGAAAAAATATGATTTTTTATTTTTACGGCTCTGCATTATAAACTTCTGTAAAGCACTTGTTGGGTCAAAGTGCTCACCACACATCTAGATAAGTTCCTTAGGGGGTCTACTTTCCAAAATGGTGTCACTTGTTAGGGGTTTCAATGTTTAGGCACATCAGGGGCTCTCCAAATGCAACATGGCGTCCCATCTCAATTCCAGTCAATTTTGCATTGAAAAGTCAAATGGCGCTCCTTTGCTTCCAAGCTCTGCCATGCGCCCAAACTGTGGTTTACCCCCACATATGGGGTATCAGCGTACTCAGGACAAATTGTACAACAACTTTTGGGGTCTATTTTCTCCTGTTACCCTTGGTAAAATAAAACAAATTGGAGCTGAAATAAATTTTGTGTGAAAAAAAGTTAAATGTTCATTTTTATTTAAACATTCCAAAAATTCCTGTGAAACACCTGAAGGGTTAATAAACTTCTTGAAAGTGGTTTTGAGTACCTTGAGGGGTGCAGTTTTTAGAATGGTGTCACACTTGGGTATTTTCTATCATATAGACCCCTCAAAATGACTTCAAATGAGATGTGGTCCCTAAAAAAAAATGGTGTTGTAAAAATGAGAAATTGCTGGTCAACTTTTAACCCTTATAACTCCCTAACAAAAAAAAATTTTGGTTCCAAAATTGTGCTGATGTAAAGTAGACATGTGGGAAATGTTATTTATTAAGTATTTTGTGTGACATATGTCTGTGATTTAAGGACATAAAAATTCAAAGTTGGAAAATTGCGAAATTTTCAAAATTTTCGCCAAATATTCGTTTTTTTCACAAATAAACGCAAGCTATATCGAAGAAATTTTACCACTAACATGAAGTACAATATGTCACGAGAAAACAATGTCAGAATCGCCAAGATCCGTTGAAGCGTTCCAGAGTTATAACCTCATAAAGGGACAGTGGTCAGAATTGTAAAAATTGGCCCGGTCATTAACGTGCAAACCACCCTTGGGGGTGAAGGGGTTAATAGAAAAGCTAAATTGCTTATTCAGCAGACATACCCAAAAGAGACAGATACATAGAGTGGGGTCCTGACTCCTGCCGTGACTAACTGCCGTTGAAATAACTGTGGCATCTCTATGCTTAGCTGCATGATGCTTGGCTGCAGGGATGTACGTACCTGACCCCACACGCGTGCACCCCTTAAGATGCTACTAAATTTATAGGACTGAGTAAAGGATCAGGTGAGAGGGATTGTGGGACCTGATTGGGGATAAATTAGCAATTGGCCAACACCCCGGGGGAGGTTACATGATCAAAGGCACTGAGTCTGGCTACAACCATATGCTCTAACACCTTGCACAAGATAATATCTCCTGTGATCCCAGCATGGATGTGCAGCAGTAAGTATTTAATACAATACAGCAAATGAATTTAGCAAACATTTAACAGGCACATTAAAGGAATTGTTACATGGTGATAGGCAGCAGTTGACAGAAAGCAGAGATTATACCATTAAAGGGAAAGCTGCAGGATGATAGGCAGCAGTTTACAGGAAGCAGAGATTGTACCATTAAAGGGAATGTTGCAGGATGATAGGCAGCAGTTGACAGGAAGCAGAGATTGTACCTGTGTGAAGAGAGGAGAGGAGATGGATGTTAGCTCCCGGCTGTTGAAATAACATGTTGTGATGCTTTGCTGCAGGGATGCGCGTGCCTGACCCCACCGCATATGGGGAAGCATTGAATAATACTTACCCCTTAAAGGCAAACTAGCCAGTGAAATTGATCCATCTACAAAAAAAAGTGCGAGGCATTGAACAATACCTGCCCCTACGTGAGAATACTTATACCTATCATAAGGGGAAGCATTGATTAATGCTTAAAGGGAATCTGTCACCCTAAAATTTGCCTATAAGCTGCGGCCACCGGCATCTGGGGCTTATCTACTGCATTCTGTACAGGTACTGTTACACTTAACGATTTACCAACGATCACGACCAGCGATACGACCTGGCCGTGATCGTTGGTAAGTCGCTGTGTGGTCGCTGGAGAGCTATCACACAGACAGCTCTCCAGCGACCAACGATGCCGAGGTCCCCGGGTAACCAGGGTAAATATCGGGTTACTAAGCGCAGGGCCGCGCTTAGTAACCCGATGTTTACCCTGGTTACCATTGTAAATGTAAAAAAAAAAAACACTACATACTTACATTCCGGTGTCTGTCACGTCCCTCGCCGTCAGCTTCCCTCACTGACTGTGTCAGCGCCGGCCGTAAAACACAGCACAGCGGTGACGTCACCGCTGTGCTTTACGGCCGGCGCTCACAGTCAGTGCGGGAAGCTGACGGCGAGGGACGTGACAGACACTGGAATGTAAGTATGTAGTGGGTTTTTTTTTTACATTTACAATGGTAACCAGGGTAAACATCGGGTTACTAAGCGCGGCCTTGCGCTTAGTAACCCGATATTTACCCTGGTTACCAGTGAAGACATCGCTGGATCGGCGTCACACACGCCGATGCAGCGATGACAGCGGGTGATCAGCGACCAAAAAAAGGTCCTGATCATTCGCAGCGACCAACGATCTCCCAGCAGGGGCCTGATCCTTGGTCGCTGTCACGCATAACAATTTTGTTAACGATATCGTTGCTACATCACAAAAAGCAACGATATCGTTAACGAAATCATTATATGTGACAGTACCTTAATGCTGTAGATAAGCCCCTGATGTCACCTGAAAGATAAGAAAAACGGGTTATATTATACTCACCTGGGGGTCGGCGGTCCGATGCGGTCCGGTCTGATGGGCGTCGCGGTCTGGGTCCAGAGCCTCCCATCTTCATATGATGACATCCTCTTATTTGCTTCCTGCCGCGGCTCCTGCGCAGGCATACTTTATCTGCAATGTTGAGGGCAGTGTGTATTGCAGTGTGCAGGTGCTGGGCCTCTCTGACCTTTCCCAGCGCCTGTGCACTGCAGTACTTTGCTCTGCCCTCAACAGGGCAGATAAAGTACGCCTGCGCAGGAGCCGCGACAGGAAGCAAAAAAGAGGATGTCATCGTATGAAGATGGGAGGCGCCGGACCCGGACCGTGACGCCCATCGGACCGGACCCGAACCGCCCCTGGGTGAGTAAAATATAACCTGTTTTTCTTATCTTTCAGGATACATCAGGGGCTTTTCTACAATATTACAGAATGCTGTAGATAAGCCCCTGATGCCGGTGGCCGCAGATTATAGGCAAATTTTGAGGTGACAGATTCCTTTTAACCCTTAATCAATGGCCATCAGACAGTAGAAATTGATTCAACAATTTCACTGTGTGGGGAGGAATTCATTCACCCCAAGAGGCTATTACTGAAAGTCAGGTCAGCATTAATTTTGACACTGTATTTTTAAATGAGCACAACCTATTAGTATAGTTAATTCAATACAAGTTATATTTTAATTTTTGAATCTCTAGTTAGGGTCTATTTGCCATTCGGCAACTGGTAAATTATATTGCAACAGAATCTGCACTGGCAGTGGGCAAAGAATCATTGTCCTCTAGGCTCGAAAACAGCCTTGTGTCCAGGGCCGGACTGGCCATCGGGCCGTTCAGGCAAATGCCAGAAGGACCGGTGCCAGTAGTGGACTGCTGCGCACTGACTCACCCCCCCACCAGCGCCGCCACCGCATTCAACTATACCGGTGTCTATGATGCCGGTACAGTTGAATGCAATGATGGAGGAGAGAGCATCTGCTGATGCTCCCTCTCCCATCATTCCTCGCTCTGCCTCTCACACTGAAGGTGCGCATGCACTCACTGTGCCCCAGGCAGTGAAGCGGCAGCCGCCGAGACAGGAGCAGGGAGCACGAGAAGAGGAGTGTAGTTTTTTTACTGGACTGTGGGGCCATTCTCGGGGGGGAGGAGAGATGCGGACTGTGCTGTATACTACTATGCGAGCTGTGCTATATACTACTGTGTGGGCTGTGCTGTATACTACTACATGAGCTGTGCTCTATACTGCTATGTGGGCTGTGCTATATACTACTGTGTGGGCTGTGCTATATACTACTATGTAAGCTGTGCTGTATACTACTGTGTGGGCAGTGCTGTATACTACTGTGTGGGCAGTGCTGTATACTGCTATGTGGGCTGTACTGTATACTACTACATGGGCTGTGCTGTATAGTACTGTGTGGGCTGTGCTGTATACTACTGTGTGGGCTGTGCTGTATACTACTACGTGGGCTGTGTTATTTGCTATGCGAGCTGTGCTATATGCTATGCAGGTTGTGCTATAAACTATGTGGGTTGTGCTATATACTATGTGGGTTGTGCTATATACTATGCGGGCTTTGCTATATACTATGCGGGTTATGCTATATAATATGCGGGCTTTGCTATATACTATGTGGGTTGTGCTATATACTATGCGGGCTTTGCTATATACTTTGGAGGGTATATTATATTCTATGGGAGAGGCCGTGTTATATACTATGTGGCTGTGTTATATACTATTGTGGGGGTATATAATATTCTGTGGGGGAGGCTGTGTTATATACTATAGGGGGCTGCATTATATTCTATGGGGGCTACATTATATATTATGGGGAGGTGGGTTGTATTATATTCTATGGGGGGCTGTAATAGATTTTATGAGGGATGATTGCATCATACTCTTTGATGGGGCTGCATTATATTCTGTGGGGAGGGGGGCTGTATTATATTCTATTCGGGGCTAGATTATTTTCTATGGGGGGCTGTATTATATTTATATTCTTTGAGGGGTGATTGCATCATACTCTATGAGGGGGCTGCATTAAACTATGAGGGGGGCTGCATTATATTCTATGGGGTGGCTGCATTATACTCTGGGGTGGCTGCATTATACTATATGTGGGCTGCATTATACTGTATTGAGGACTATGGGGAATATGTTATACTATAAAAAGAACTATTGGGTGCATTATACTATGGGAAGAGAATTGTACTACATGGATGACTATGGCGGTGCATTATACTATATGGAGCACTATGAGGAGTGTATTATGCTATATGGAGGACTGAGCAGTGTATTTTAATATATGGTGGACTATAGGGAGTGTATTATACTATATGGAGGACTGTGGTGCACATTATAATATATGGAGGACTATGGGGTGTATTTTACTAAACAAGTAAAATGCTGCATATTCAGATTGCTTTTGCTGGAACAAAAATCATTGCTCTCAGCAGCACATCGCCAGCATAAACTGTAGATGTGCTGCTGATAACATGATACTGTATGGTGATCTGTTAGTGATCTATTAGTGATCGTTCTGTCCCATCATTATTCCTCAGCTGGTGGAAAGAGGCCGGGAAACAAGCGTTGAACAACTTCAGTATTGTCGATCAAACTCATTTAGCGGCCTGAACTCCGCGCATGTAAATACAACCAAAATGCTTCTGTGTGATGTGCAATATGTTAGCATTTGGGGCCCCATTTTAAACTTTGCCTAGGGCCCCACTTTGCCTAAAACCGGCCCTGCCTACAAGTGTACAAAGATATTATACAGTCACCATGTGACAAGTGGGCCTGTGTAACTTCAAATGCCAGGGCTGAATTTTAGTCCCAGTCTGGCCTTGCTTGTGTCACTAAGGGTTTTTACATCCTCTTGCACAATTGTGCTGAAACCTAAAGTGCCAAGTATACTAGGTATCTTCCCTTCTCTTTGGGGTAGCTTCGGAGTTATTCTCAGAGGCAAAAGATTTAAACAAATACATTTTCCTTGTAGATATAAATAAATTATTTTGAAATCGGTAATTTTAAAACATTTCAGGTAAACAATAATTCAGTTCTATAGTTTGTAATGATATAAGGTATTTTGAAAGGAAGTGATTTGTGAGATTAATCGCTTCATTGCCTTCTGGGGAATCGTGTACTATTTCCTCCACTACACTTGTTGGCGTTTTCTGGTGATGCTTTTTCCTACCCCTGCTAATCTGTCTTCTGAAGGGTTAATAGTATTTGATGTTGAGGATTTAATTGTGGCTTGTGGTGATGAAGAAGTTTTATCATTTCAAAACGTGTTGCCAAATATACCACAGTACTTGTACTCCTGTCTTATCATCATCCAATGGCAGTGCAGGTTAACCATTCATTACCACTTCATTTCTGCCCCACCATTCTGACCACGGACTGAGACCTGACTATGCCTTTGCATTACTCTTTTGTATATTATGAGTTCTCTTGGTATCTGACCCTGGACCTCTTGACTACTCAAGCCTCTTGTCTGTGACTAGCGTCACACTGATATTATTTTACACTAAGTGGCAGGATTGCTTTCTATTTACTGATAGATTTCAGCTGGTATCAGGACTTTCCATGGCATTTATACCTCTCTTTCTCCATGTGCTCATTACTTTTTCCTATGTCAAATCTCATTATTACACATAACATAGCTTAATTTATCGACATCTATGGTTTGATTTTTTGCCTGTGTGGATTGGATGGGTTGGTACCAGCACCTGGTGAGAATTTAATGTCAATAGCACCTTTAGAAATATATTTACTTAGAAAATGAGTGACATGCTCAATACTTATATCACCCGCTATGTACACTGCTCAAAAAAATAAACGGAGCACTAAAATACCACATCCTAGAATTCACTGAATGAAATATTTCTGTTGCAAATCTTTATTCATTACATAGTGGAATGTGTTGAGAACAATAAAACATAAAAATGATTATCTGTAAATCAAAATTAATATCCTATGGAGGTCTGGATTTGGAATTATACTCAAAATCAAAGTGGAAAATCAAATTACAGGCTGGCCCAACATCAGTGGAAATGCCTCAAGACAAGGAAATGATGTTCAGTTGTGTGTATGTGGCCTCCACGTGCCTGTAAGACCTCACTACAATGCCTGGACATGCTCCTGATGAGTTGGCGGATGGTCTCCTGAGGCATCTACTCCCAGACCTGGACTAAAGCATCCGCCAACTCCTGGACAGTCTGTGGTGCAACGTGACGTTGGTGGATGGTGCGAGACATGATGTCCCAATCGGATTCAGGTCTGGGGAACGGGCGGACCAGTCCATAGCTTCAATACCTTCATCTTGCAGGAACTGCTGACATATTCCAGCCATATGTGGTCTGGCATTGTCCTACATTAGGAGGAACCCAGGGCCAACCACACCAGCATATGGTCTCACAAGGGGTTTGAGGATCTCATCTCAGTACCTAATGGCAGTCAGGCTACCTCTGGCGAGGGCATGGAGGGCTGTGCGGCCCTCCAAAGAATTGCCACCCCACACCATTACTGACCCACTGCCAAACTGGTCATGCTGAAGGATGTTGCAGGCAGCAGATCGCTCTCCATGGCGTCTCTAGACTCTGTCACTTCTGTCACATGTGCTCAGTGTGAACCTGCTTTCATCTTTGAAGAGCACAGGGCGCCAGTGGCCAATTTGCCAATCCTGGTGTTCTGTGGCAAATGCCAAGCATCCTGCACAATGTTGGGCTGTGAGCACAACCCCCATCTGTGGACATGAGGCACTCAGACCATCCTCATGGAGTCGGTTTCTAACTGTTTGTGCAGACACATTCACATTTGTGGCCTGCTGGAGGTAATTTTGCAGGGCTCTGGCAGTGCTCCTCCTGTTCCTCGTTGCACAAAGCCTGAGGTAGCGGTCCTGCTGCTGGGTTGTTGCCCTCCTATGGCACCCTCCGCTTCTCCGGGTGATCTAGCCTGTCTCCTGGTAGCACCTCCAGCCTCTGGACACTACGCTGACAGACATTGCAAGCCTTCTTGCCACAGTGCATTGATATGCCAATCTGGATGAGCTGCAATACCTGAGCCACTTGTGTGGGTTGTAGAGTCCGTCTCATGCTACCACAAGTGTGAAAGCACAACCAACATTCAATACTGACCAAAACATCAGCCATAAAGCATTGGTACTGGGATGTGGTCTGTGGTCCCCACCTGCAGAACCGCTCCTTTATTGGGGGTGTCTTGATAATTGCCAATAATTTCCATCTGTTGTCTACTCCATTTGCACAACAGCATGTGAAATTGATTGTCAAACAGTGTTGCTTCCTAAGTGGACAGTTTGATTTAACAGAAGTTTGATTTGCTTGGAGTTATATTCTGTTGTTCACTATATACAGACAGAAATGGCATTATATCAGTCATTAAACAAACTACCTAGTCAAAAAGTCAAAAGTTGAAAATATTGTCACCCTTTTGCTCGTCTGTGTATGTAGATAGTGTTGCACAAGAGTACCATCAAATAAGAAATGGCTGTATCCTATTTTCCATCTCCTCCCTACTTCTCAAACTACTTCTTGTGCACTGGATAAGAGTTTATTCATATCAGTTACTTTTTAGTCTTAGTTTTCGTGCGGGTTTGGTCACAACACAGAATGCACAACAAAATTATTTAAACCAGTTCAATGTGTACAGTAGTTAGTGGATGACGTAGCATTCGGTAGAAGTCATCTCACTCCTGCAAATTGTTCCGTCTCGTCAATAATCTGCTTTCATCAATGCAGTGTTTAAAAATGGAAAGAGGAGCAACAAATATTGAAAAAAATTGCCCCGCTGTGATAATTCCTTACATTACATTGTGAATCCTAAAAAGAAAAACAACGTAGTTCCTACAAGTAATTTTTATAAACTATTTTGCTATTTTTGCATCCAGAAAAACACATACAATCCTGACCTAGTTTAATGCTCTACTGGGAATTGCGGATGAACAAAACTGATTTTGAGAGGTTGATAAATACCTCCCAAATGTATAAAATGCTGAAATATATGCTGAGGAATTTTAAGTGTAGATCACAATTAATTTGTTCTTGTTATGCCCTGAGATCTGAATGACTGACTCAGCCACATTTTTCCATATCCGGTGAAGGTGTGCAGCATGTTAACCTATTATGTTAGAAGTAGATAAATGGAAAATGTCTTCCCACTGAAATCCTGTTGCTATTTCTTCTTCTTTATCAATCAATAACTTGCTGTGTTACATTTTACTGGAAGATAGAAGTAAAGGATTAAATTCATCACTGCGTGACTCCAAGAAAACAAGGATTTAAGTTATCAGTATTGATGGCTTACTCCCTGTAATGTATGGTGCACAAGGGGTAGAACAATGATTTGTGTTGGAGATGAATGGAATTACTTAGTATAAATTGGCACCTTCTTCTAATAAGGCTTTCTTGCTAATGGAAAAAGCCAGCTGTGATACATATAACAGAAATGTCAGGCGAACCGAGATGACAGTGCAGCAAGTAAAATATTAAACTTTGGGAGTCCTCAGTGGCTGATACTTTTTTCAATGGCTAACTGAAAAGGTCGTAACAAATAGCTAACAGTTAACAGGTTAATAGGTAACATTATTTGTTACCATCTTTTAAAGGTATCACTTTACCACTGAAGACTCTCAAATTTCAATATATTTCTATGTACTGGCTAAGGCTAAATTCATATTAGTGTTCGGGGGCGTTGCGGAGGGCTGCGTACTACCTCCGTTAAGCTTCGCCTACTTCCGCATACTTCTGCATGCATCCTGCATACCTATCTTTAACATTGGGTACACAGGACATTTGGATGTATGCGGATGCGTCGTTTTGACGCTCCCGCCGTTCGCACAAAACGCAACTTGTTGAATTCCCGTGCGGTCGGCGGGTGCATCAAGACACAACATCTGCATACATCTGCAGCCTAACACGGTCCAGTGATGGATTTTTCAGTGTAGCAAGTAGTTTTGCAGAAAATATTTTTGTGTTTGCAGGTTTTTTAGCCTATAGCCTCCAAATATTGTTTGATCGAGATTAAGTTCAATGGTTCTGTTTGTCAGCAAAATGAGCTTAAAAATAATAATATGCTAAATAATAGTAATTATAAAATATGCATTAAGAAGGGTAGTAAAGATGGGAGTAAAACATACAGGGGCACCATTATCCATGATCGTGTCTTGCATAGCTTAATTGCAGTGAACAGCATTGAGATGTAATTGCCCACAAAATCAGATGAGGGTGACACTGTTTTGAGAAAAGAGTAATCAATTTTAGTGACTCTTCCTTCAATGTTAAGTTTAATTTGTCAGTAGGATCAACCCTCCTAAGACTCCTATGTGGGCATGCAGGTCATGGGAAGCTGAATAAAGTTATACCTTGATATCTGCAATCTGATGCTTTATTCCAGAGAAATCCATGTTTTTCTTATATGAGCTGTTCAGGGCTATGGGCCGGACACTAATCTGCATGAGAATCTGCCTCCAGAGATTATTATAAATAAAAAGGGGCATTACTAGTGTGATGTGTGATGGCCGCTCTCTGCTCTCCTGATCTCACTGCAGAGCTGTGTGTGATTATACCTGACACATCTGTAGGTTCCTCTCAGTGCTCCCATCTCATAGATTACAATAGTGATATGGAACAGGATGGAGGTGTCATTCAATGAGCTGCTGATGAAGACTCTGTACCGTTTAAAACTCAACAAAGTTTATGTACAGATTTACAGTGTCAACGCGTTTCGAGGCTCCACACAACCTCTTTATCAGGACGAAAAAGGTTTGGTTAGGTTTTCGCCCTGATGAAATATTTGTGTGTAGCCTCGAAATGCGCTAACATTGTAAACCTACACATTACACACATTAAACTTTCTCGAGTTTTAATCTGTATTGAGTCTTCATCAGCAGTGCATTAATTGACACCTCCATCCCATTCCATGTCGCTCTTGGTGTCTCCACGACCGGTGTCTTGCAATAACTGATATTACATGCCTATCAAATGTTGCCTCAGTGCCACCTTACCAGGTAAGTGGATTCCTTATTTCTAGATTCTGTTATCATCGGATAACACCTTATTGTGCTCTTCTGTTTCCCAGTCTGCACAAATTACAATAGTGTTGCATTACAGCAGAGCTGTGAGAGCTGCAGCTGCTTATGTGTTTTTATTATGAAACAAAGTTAATTTCTTCTGTTCTGTGTTAGTTACATGTCTCACACTAGTAATGCCCCTTTTCATTTATAATAATCTCTGGAGGCAGATTCTCATGCAGATTAGTGTCCAGCCCATAGCCTGGAAACAACTCATTTACATATAAGAAAAACATGGATTTCTCTGGAATAAGACATCGGATCGCAGATATCAAGGTATCACTTTATTCAGCTTCCTATGACCTACATGCCCATATAGACAGCTTAGGAAGGTTGATCCTACTGATAGATTACCTTTGATAATGAAATCTGCATAGTGTACTGTACTGTACTTCTCTAATTCCAAATCTAGATGATGCAGCTACTTTACAACATACTTTTTACAATGAAGTTAACTTTTTGGCATATTTTGCACAAATTGTGTATGCTTAGAAATAATATTCTCAATATATAAAGTTTTATGTGAAAGTGTAGGCACCCCCGGTCAAATGACATGATTGATGGAAGTGACAAGAAGTTAAAAACTCTGCAGGGAAGAATCTTAAATATGACACATTTCTGTGCAATATTTGCCAAGAGTATCAGGTAATTTAGCTACATAAAGGCAACGGATAGTGGGCAGCAGGTATCTTACATCCCAATCTCCTGGTACAGCTGTAAATGACAGAGAAAGATGTAGGAGGATTGAAACATAGAGGCATTTAATGAGTGTGTGTAATAGAATTCTATGTATACTGATTCCTATTCGAAAGTATAAAGGATATACAGTGAAAGAGCTATTGTGCCAGCAAGGATGATACAGTGTACACCTAGCATTTAAAGGGGCTGTCTCATCTTCTTAAATGGATAAAATTAAGAAATGCTTGTAAAAACAAGCTATGTACAATGCAATTTACCTTTTATTAAAAATCCTCTCAGTTCTATATGTTGTATTGCTTATTACCAAGTTTATCGGCCATCTTTGCCGTCTATCAGAAGTGGCCAGTTTCCTAGGCAAAAAGCATGCCCGTGAATGCAGTTTGCTATACAACATGCAATCACTGTTCTTAATCTGGCCTGATGATGGATCCTGACAGTTTTAGATGCTTCTGCTAGCACTGTCAGAAAGCGTACATTTGGGATCAGCAGCTCAGCAATGCTGCTGGTGCAAACTATCAGTCATCAGGAAAGCATTGCCCCCACAGGGAGCCAGAAAGCAGTGCAATTTTGAAGATAGACGATGAGACAGAAGATTCCCTAATAGGCTATGTATTAAAGTATCAGAGCTGATTAAAAAAAATTAAATGCGATATGAGATGTAAAACAAGTTTCTTTTTTATGTTTTATTTAAAGTCCCAAACAATATGAGCATTTTGTTATGAAACAAAAGTTCTAAATATTTATATGCTCTGTTAGGGTTGGGTCAGTTTTGATGGCTTTCTTTAACTGTAAGGCCCAAGATCCAGAAGTAGTGGATTTACCACGTCCAATACATTCTATGAGTGAAATTTCTCTTTCCCACAAGAGAAATTGGCATGCTGCGGTCTGGGGAGACGTGCCACATGTCAGTCTCCGCGGTTGAGCCACGGGGGTCTCTTGACACATAGCGGACATGGGATTTATTGAAATCCAATCTTTTATGCTGTAACATCTGGCCACTGTGGGTTGAGCACTGCATAAGCACACAGCGTCAATCCTACAGCTATTACTGATCGGGTGCACATACACTAACTAGCTGGGGTAAAATGTAACTTTTGGCCAAAGTCAAACACTTGGGATCTTGACAGTCATTAATTAGTATCAAATCCATTTGCAGTCACCAAATGGAGTCAGAAGTCATTGATAGCCAGGTAACATTTTTGTCACATTTTTGCAGACACAGATCTACCCACAGCTTTTCAAAAGTATTCTATTTAGGGAATGGAAAATGCCAATTTAAAATCTTAATCCTTACTTTATGGAACTAGTCTATCTCTATTTTAGTTTGATAATCCTTTGGTTGTAATTTCAATCCTGTGTTTAGCTTCAGATTCTCATATGATTGTAGGACATTGGCCTCTCCAATTATTTGTTATTTACTTGACTCCTTTACTCTAGCAGTTAAATATCTTCACTGTGCTATTTTCTTTAAATTAGTTCTCTATTTTCTTCCAAATATACATTTATTTTGACTGTGAGCATCCCCCTCAGCCACAATAATTACACCAGCAGTGTCCTAGTGTTATCTATGATGGTTCTTTAAACTCCCCTTTGTTGACCGATGTCCTTGTGGAAGTCCTGGCACATTCTGTAACCTTTTGATAGTCCCAATTTGTGCAATATATGGTACTGTCAAAGCATGTTCCATCATGTGCCAAAGCCATGCTTCCACTGGCAATCATGCTTCCTGGCCTGCATTAGTAACCTGCTTGGATTGTTGCAAATAATTTCTTGATGCTCCTCAACATCAGGACTTTGAATGTCAAAACCTACGAGGGACATTCATTAAAGATTTGCCCTGATCCACTTCCATTTATCACAGGGAACTTAAACTGCACATGTGTAATGATATAGGTCTCTATAGGTTACGTGCCAATTTGCAACTCAGAACTGATAACAGTCTTGATTTTTCAGGTGCTGAAGTGGTGTGAGGTTTGATAATGGACCCAGTGGATTATGGAGTCTACAAGTTCCTTTACTTGAAAGGCCGCACACCAAAGGAGACGTTCGATGAGATGAAAGAGGTTTATGGTGATGATTCCACATCATATAATGCAGTCAAGAATTGGCACTGTCAAGATTAGTGTGGGGTCCATGGAAAAATCATCCAAGACTATCTTCACATGCATAAGGTATCCGCTCACTGGCTTGCTCTGCTGCTCACACCTTTCCAGAAGCAGAATGAGTTGAATGCTCTCAGGCTCTATTGACGATGTGCCATAGAAACCAGAAGGAATTTTTCAACAAACTGATCACACAGGATGAAAGCTGGGTCCATCACTATGATCCTGAGACTAAAGTCCAGTAGATGCAATGGAGGCATCATGACTCACCCCCTCCAAAGAAGGCATGTGGCAGGCAAGGTCATGCTCACAGGATTTTGGGACCAGCGCAGAGTAGTATTGATGAATTTCCTAGCAAAGGGCACCATGATCACTGGGGCATACTATGCTTCACTGCTGCAGTAATTGCGGGAGAGAGACTTGGCATGCTCACCAAAGGAGACCTGTTGAAGCGCTGATGTAGGCGCGAAACGGCCGTCGTCACATCCTGCTCACCTCCTCCCTTGTTTCACTGTCCCGGGCCATCTGTGCGATGGTGTTTCAAAAGGCTTGAATAAAGATTGTTGCATCACTCTGGACCGGTGAGTGTTGCCGTACTTCTCTTCACATTTCTTGTCGGATTATACCTGCTTTCCGTACGAGCACCTCTACTGGGATGTCAGGCTCATGCCTGGAGGCATTGTAGTCAGCACACTGACCCCATAGCAGCTGTGCGGTCAAACTTTCTCCTTTGTTTGCTTTGGATACATGCTCACCAAAGGTGTCCGCCTTCCGCAAGACAATGCACAAGTTCACAACTCACATGTTGGCTGAATGGAAGCATGCTCCTGTGGCTTTGAAATTCTACCACATTCCCCTTATTGACTTGACCTCGCACCATCGGACTTCCACCTCTTTCCAACAATGAAGTTATTTTTTGAAGGGCAAGCATTTTCTAGATGATGAGACTCTTATTTCTGAAGTTACAACGTGGCATTTGGAGCAACCTATTGACTTCTACAAGTGAGGTGTTTACAGTTGCTTAAAGGGATGGGAGAAGTGTTTGTCCCTAGGTGGCACATACTGTATGTAGAGAAGTACTAATAACTGTGCTAAGTTTCATTGTTCTCAGTCCACAGGATTGGGTCAGGGGGAATCTTTAATGAATGTCCCTCATAAATAACTTAATGTGGCAGGAGAGTCTGCAGACCCCTGTACTATGAGATCCAGTTGACTTGCCACTTTACCCTCTGTGACCACATGACTGGATATACGCATTAAGATCCACATTGGCAAGGTCCATTGTCCAGGACAATCTTTACTTCTCACTATGCCTCACACAACATTATGATGTGCTTTGCACCGTCACTATGCTACTGGGCCTTGTAAACATCAAAGTAGCTGAAGATGTTGGCTGTTACGGAGGACTGAATCGAACCTTAGACCAGGGCAGCACAAATCTTCATGCTCCATAAAGTTGTGCTACTGAAATACAGAAGTATTGCAGTATTTTATAAGAATGATAAGGTTTACATAAGGTAAAAATATAAATATATTAAAAAGGTAAATGAAATGTTTGAAAAAGATTTAAAAAACACTACATTTTCTCTAAATAAAGATGTTTATAAAATCAAAATAGGTAAAGTAAAATAAATACATAATTTGTATTTCAAAATTGATATTGAAAAGAACTATAAATTTCTCTTTTTTTAACACACTCAATAACTGCTTTAAAGGGAATCTTTCAACATGTCTTGACCCAAACTATTTATAGGCAAAAATATATCTTTGAAAGACAAGTCCAGCAATACCTTTACATGGCCATTAAATTTCTCCATTACTGAGAAATCAGTGTTTTTGAATTGATATGTAAATTAAGCTGAAGAGCTATTTGTACATCTGAAGCCACTGTCAATCCAGCTCTATTCCCCAACCAATGCCGCTTCCTCCTGCTTGACTGACAACACCTTTGCCTAAAGGCACACAGCGTAAGGGCTGTCAGTCAAGCAGAAGGAGGCGTTGCTAGAAGAGAAATGGAGCTGGAGTGACAGAGTTTTCAGATCCACAAATGGTTCTTCAGCTAAATTTGCATATCAATTCAAATGCTGATGTCTCTGTAATGGAGAGATGAACTGGTCATATAATAGTATTACTCGACTTGTCTTTGAAAGAGATACATAAAAATAATATAAATGGGGTGATTAAATCCTGCTGATAGGTTTCCTTTAAAAAAATAAAAATACCAGAATTGCTGTTTTTGATCATTCTGTCTCATATAGGAAAATTGAATAAAAAGTGATCCAAGTGTAATACATACCACAAAACAGTACAAATGAAAATGTCAAGTAATCCTACTAAAAAGAAGCCCTGATTAGCAGAAGCACTTTAATTAGCAGAAAAATTAAACAATTCTAACTTAATATTGTAGCACAAAAACAAACTACTTTTAAGAGCTTTTTTGTGAAAAAGTAATAAAACATAAAACTCCATAAAGTAAAAAGATAAAATTGCCATTTATTCCTCTTAGTAAGCTCTGTAAAAGTGATACACAGAAAATAACCCCCCAAAAGTTGCTGTTTTTATTTTTACTATCAACAGCCCTCACAATCAAAGAATAATAACCTGCTTTTCAGTACATTATAAATGTACTACTTTGAATACATATAGAAAGATGTAACAACTCTGCTGGCATCACGGCATGGCCTCTCATCTCTCACACTATCTTACCCACTGCTCCAGGCCATGATGTGGTTTCTGTTTCTTACCAGCTCCATATTCTATTCCTCTGCTCTCTGCATGCTTCCTGGCTGTGTGCATAGGGGGGCGGCACCTGAACTCTCTGGTTCTTATAGGAATAAGGTGCACCAGTCTAATCTGTTCCTGACCAATTACCAAGAGGCCTCCAGTATTTAGTGCAGCTCCACCCAGTGGACTGGGCCTGTGCAATGTGTTAGCTCAGTTTGTGCTTAGCTTCTGAGTTTGCCAGGCCTTGCTCTGTGTTACTCCCTCTCTAGAGGCTTTTCTCCTTGTCTTGCCTTGATCTTGTATTCCGCCCTCCAGGAGGCAGAATATCCTGGTCCCTGTGTATTTGTTCTTGTTTCTTGTCTTGTTCCATTTCCTTGTCTGAACTTAGTCTTATCTCGGTCTCCTTGTCTGTGGCTTCCTTCACTGTTGTGTCTTTCCTTGTGTTTCCTCCTGCTTATGCTCCGCACTCTTGCGGCTCTGCCTGCTCTGTACCTTTGTGGCTTTACTTCTGCTCCACACTCCTGCGGTTCTGCTCCTTTCTACTCTGCTTATCTTCTGCTGCTGCAGTAATCTCTTGCTGCAGCTCCTCTCTGCATTCCTTGCGGTTCTGCTCTGCTTTGCTGCTGCAGAAACCTCTTGCTGCAGCACCTCTCCACATTCCTTGTGGCTCCGCTCTGCTTAGCTTCTACAGCTGCAGTAATCTCTTGCTGCAGCTTCTCTCCACATTCCTTGTGGCTCCGCTCTGCTTAGCTTCTGCAGAAATCTCTTGCTGCAGCTCCTCTCCGCATTCCTTGTGGTTCTGCTCTGCTTAGCTTTTGTTGCTACGCTATCTCTTGCTGCTCTTCTGCAGCCTTGCTCTTCTCTTCCTGTATGAACAGGTCCCAACCTGTTCCTTCATTCTCCTTTCCTTCTGACTTGTTTCCGTACCTGCACCTCCAGTGTGAACAGGTCCCTACCTGTTCATTCATGCTACATATCCATACCTGCACCTACTGTGTGAACAGGTCCCTACCTGTTCCTTCACACACCACACCAACCTGCCCTGTGTTCTCTGCCATGCCTGCCAGCTCTGTGTTCTCTGCTGTGCCTGCCAGCCCTGTGTTCTCTGCCATGCCTGCCAGCCCTGTGTTCTCTGCCATGCCTGCCAGCCCTGTTTTCTGCCGTGCCTGCCAGCCCTGTGTTCTCTGCCATGCCTGCCAGCCCTGTGTTCTCTGCCATGCCTGCCAGCCCTGTGTTCTCTGCCGTGTCTCTGCTAGCCCTGTGTCTTAGCCGTGCCAGCCTACTCATCTCAGTTTCAGCCGTGCTCTTCTGCCAGTCCTGCCTGATGCCCGCACCTGTCCTAGTGTTCCTTTTCTCCAAGTGGGATCAGCAGCCACAGCCAGACACCACCCTGGAGAGGCACCTGGCAGCTGCCTGCTGCATAAGCCTGACCTCACCATCAGAGGCTCCAGTGAAAACCCAGGCAGCTGTCATAGTCATGCCCCTTCCAGGGTAGTCTGGTTTGTGGCACAGGTGGGCCACAAACCCCCCAAGCTCACGCCCACCAGTCAGGGCGTGAGTGTGACAAAAGACTAGCTCCAATACATCCATATGCTCTACATTTCAGTATTTGTTCCAATTATTCATTGAATGTACTACATTGCCTAGCGGAATTAGATCGATGTATGATTTTTGGAGGTGCTGTCCATTCTCTTTTTCAGCATGGTACATACTGAGCTATACACTATGGGCTACTGCATGTCATCCAGAGTCAGAATCTAAAGAACCAATATAAGTCACAGAACGACCTTCATTAGTTAAAATCTGTATAGACTGTAGCAGTAATATTTGCATTAATATTAAATTAATATGCAAATAGATTAATTGTAAAACCTACAGTAACCACAATTGATAGCTGTAAAGAACAATGCAATCAATCCATATTCACGACTGTACAAGGGACCTTATATGAAGTCATAATTTTCCTCATCCTCTTATGAGACTGGATGAAATATTTAGAGGATTTGTGAGAACACTGCTGCTTTTATTCTCTAGATCTTTACAGTTCTAGTACAGTTCTAGCAATGACATTATAGTTTATTAATTGTAATACTTTTGCACAGTAAAAGAATGTTTTCTGGAAAAAAAGTCACCACTTTTCTTGAGATACATATTTTTCGTGAAATGAGTCCTAGCTGCCATGATCTCTGTCTCTATCGCGACCTGTAGCTCAGGTCTCAACTCAATAGTCCTCAATTCAGAATGTTACTACGGCCCCCTGCAAAGAATTACCTTGCAGCTGTCTGCCACTGTATGAGCAGGTCACGCTGCTCTGATGACAGGAAGAAGATTCCTGTTGTTTTTATCTGTTGATAGTTCATTGTAAAAAACGGGATTATTGTGGAGACTGCGAAAAATTGTTTGCATCCAGTTTTTTTGTTAGGAAGCAGATTACAGATATTATCGCTCATAAGGGATGTTTCATTAGGGGAATTGACAAATTTGGTGCAAGGGGTATTTACACAAAATAGTGAGACTATTTGTCCTTCTGCACTCTCTTCCATAACAAGGGTTCCTAGTTGAAACTGAGCAATCTGAAAGGAATGAGCAAAAACAGGCTAATAATGAGGTTAATGAAGACATATCAGTTCTGACAAAAATGCAAGAAGTGACAGCAGATCAAATCATAAGACTTTTTTCAAATACATGGCGTTAGAAAACCAGTTCCTTTCTCTAAGTATTATAGGGATGCAGACTTAAGTTTTAGTTTCCCACAATTAGCTCAAAATCTGATGAGGTTGGGATATGCCGACTTTAAGCTGGGATGACTCTACACAGCATCTGAACGGTTAATGGAGACTTCTATTTAAAAATCTGCAGGATTTAGGGTAGAATCATCAGTTTGTTCATTTTGTCAAGATGGCTATCCATTGAATACAATGGAAGAATTGATTAAGTTATTTCTGTTGCAAATTTTCCTAAATAGATTCACAAACATGGTGAATCGTTTTACAAATCCATCCCAATGAACAGTGAATCAGTGATACATAAATCAGGCAAAAATTAAATTTTCCTTCATTCAATCTGGAGTCTGAACTTTACTTGATTCTGATTATTGGTATTTATTTATCATAAATATAATAAAATATCCCTTGTATGCTGCAGACCAGCTAGGACATAGCTGTTTATAAAGGCTTATTTTACTAATAGGAGGGCACAGCTGCATGTAAAAGTTTAGTTTGAGTTTCTTACTACATGCAGTGCCTTGAAAAAAGTATTCATACTCTGTGAACTTTTTCCCATTTATAAATTTTTTTTATTAGGATTTTATGTGATGTACCAACACAAAGTAACAAGTATTTGTAAGGTGTAAAATTACAGCTGTCAAATAGTGAGACTTCTGACTTGATCTAGCTTCAGTCTTCTCTTAAAGGGTTAGAAATTAGTTAGGAAATGTTTCATTTTTGTAAAGACATATTTGAAAAATGTTTCTATTAGATCTGTTCTATTTATGAAGTGTTCCAAGAGGTTTTATGTCCTCTTTAACTTGTTTATTTCCAGAGCTCACAGCATAGAACAGTGGCATTGATCCCTCAATGTGATCCAGCCCCACTCCCACCCCACTTCTCCAGCAAACAGTGACTGTGATATGTGGCACAATAGCTGCAACAGTATAAATAAAAATCAGGAAAGCATTAGAGTGGGATTGGATAAAGACTTAAATGGTACATGCTATGCATTTTGTTCTATTTTATCACATGTAACATGGCTAGTGGCGATAGCCATGGGCGATATACTCGTCTTCCACGACCCATCGTTCAACATAAAAATGGGTTCCTGACTGGGTGTGTGTGTGTGTGTGTGTGTGTGTGGTCTGGTTGCTGCGGCCTGCAACTTCAGGTTCAGTGTTGCCACAAATTGTGCAGCGCTGGACACCTTTAAACACACGATGAGGATTTCAGCCTAGTTTGTAAAAATAGTCTTTTCATACTGATAATGAAACTTATATGCAGAAGGTAGCTGTAAATAAGCTTGCTGTTTTCTTCTGCACAATACAGGGGCACTGTCACACATTATTAAGGGATTTCTTTTCAGCTCTGGGTTTGCTGAAATTTTAATGTTGTTTTTTCCTTTTGGTCCAGCAAGAGTTTAGGTTAGTCTATTTTTGGAAGTTTGTTTTTTAGGCTGGTCAGCTGATGTTGCTTATTAACCATTCCCACCTCCCTTTAAATAGTCACGTGACCCATAAGCTGATTGTTGCTTATAGAATTTTTGTTCTATGCAGACCAGCTAGGTGTGTGGAGCTCGACTGTGGTGGTGCTGCTGTGGGAGTTCTGCAGTCCTGATGCCTTTTACTCTGCTGCTGTGGAGCTTAGCAGCAGAGCCTAAGTTGAGTAGTTTTCTTTTTGTGTGTTCTCTGTTTATCTCTTCCCTTATGTGTTACCATCTGCAGTGACGAAGCAAGCATCCTTGCCTGCCAGTGCACTAGCCAGGGTACATAGAGGGGACAGTCAGGGAGTAGGCACATGACAACAGTGGGGGGAAGTACCCACATAGGGCATTAGGGAAGCTTAGGGACAGGCACAGGTTGGTTTCAGGAGGTGTCCCTTACCCCGCTCCCTACCGTTAGGTCCTTTCTCTCCTTTTTCCACCCCATCTTATTTATATGCTGTGTCGTCCACCAGACTTACCAGTGTCCAAGCGTGACAGGTACGTTCTTGGTGGTCAAGGTTGGCAGCACAATACTTTTGGTGAACTTTACAGATGAACAGCAGTACAAATTGGATAACTCCATATTCCTGTTACAGGGCTACATAGGTCAATGTTTTTCTCTGTGGCCACTGCAACTGTGCTGCGCTCTGAAGAAACAGTGTAGGTAAGCTTTCACTAACACCTTACTGATGTGCCACCTCCTAGCTGATCCTGCCTTCCTTCATGACTGATCTCCAGAGCTGGATAACAACTCTGCTTCCTTTAACTTTTCCAGTACTAAAGAGCCCTAGACTTGCCTGCGATGAGGAACTGCCACCACTGTAGAGTTATTTCTGAGACTTGCTCCTTTTCCTTCTTTTGGCTGTCACACACACACACAATAATGATAATGTTCCTCTGAGGGTGCCCTTCCTTGACTCTAGCTCACTAATGACTTATAAAACAGGAACTAACACACAAGTCCCTATTACTCCTTCCCAACTATTGGCTGGCCTCATAGCTAACCTTGTCACCCCTGACTAATAGGAACTGCAGGAGGATAACATATAATACATTACATTTTCATGCATTTAAAACAATAGGGTTCTTCAGAGACGTGTTAAGCCATCTTTTCCACCTTCACACCCATATTCTGTTTGTTCACATTATTATATAGCTGGAAAACCAATTTGAAATATTTTAGAACAGATTTACTTTATCATTAGAAGACAAGATATTTTGATCAAATATTTCACACTATGTACTATATTTGAGATTTTGCCTGGAGAACGTGATGCTGCTGTTCCTTCAGGTATTTCTGTGACCAGTTCACTAGTAGCTCCCTGCAGACAAGCAATCTGTCTTTCATGAGACAGTGCTCTCAAGGTATTCCGCTGGGATTCTCACCTTTTACAAACAGCACAGATATCTATTCTCACTGATACATCAGTCACCCCTATGTCTTTTGGTTTCCATTAAGTCATTAGTGCCATGGAGATATTTCCATTAGGCTATTGTGACCAACATTCTCTCTGTTTTTCTATTTTTTATCTTGTAAGTGTAATTTTTTTCTTTCTGTAGTGCAATGTGAAATGATTTCATTTAAGACTAAAACTTAAAATGTTGGCTCAGCAGAAAGTGTCTAGATAAATGAAAAACAAACAAAAACTGCATTGAATTCCTGTTATCCTGGGAGGCAACTCTGGAAGGAACACACTGTGAAAATCAGATCAACTGTTACAAGCCTCATCTTTACATGTCCTTTTTTTCAGTGTCTACAGGGAGGCAAGTTCACATTCAAGGTCTATTCAAGGTAGAGCACAATCCTCTGGAGATTTTCTTAGGCTCATTCCTCATGAGAAACCAATGTTTGTTATGCCAATACACCAACCCCTAAGATCCCTTGTTAAAAGGCAAATATAACTGCAACTAAATACAGAGCCTAAGAGTAACCTATTTCTTTTATTTCGGTAAGGCATAAAAAGAACTGTCTCTGGTTTAAGGGGCACTCTAGACATTACAAGAAATATAGTTAGAATAATCAATGGAGCCCTTTCATCCTTTGAGTTTAGAAGCCAACTCAATAGAACAGGCCTATAGCTTTACATCCAATGCATTTACAGAGATACAGTTAGGTCCAGAAACATTTGGGAAGTGTTTGAATCTCGGTGATTTCAGCTCTGCATGTCATTATTTTTTAAGATCAAATGAAATAGCTGAGATGCAATTGAAGTGTAGACTTTTATGATTAATTAATTAATGGCGTTGAACAAAAATATCTTGTGAAATGTTTAGGAATTGCAACCATGTTTCTACAAAGCCTACTCATTTCAGGGGCTCAAAAGTAATTGAGGACAAATAAACTTTGCCATAGATAAAATGTTCATTTTTAGCATTTTGTAGAGAATCCTTTGCAGGGAATGGCTGCCTGAAGTCTGGAAACCATAGACATCACCAAATTCCCTTTTTCCTCCTTTGTGATGCATTGCCAGGCCTTAGCTACTGATTCAGGGTTGTTGCTTGTTAGTGGGTCTTTCTGTTCAAGTTTCGTCTCAAGCAAATTGAGATTCTGGTTTGGTTTTTATCCTAAGTTATGTGGCAAGGCTCGTTATAGGGTCGACATTGAATTTTAGGATTGCTACTTCCTATAGGTAGCACTAGAGTTCTAGTCCTCTTCCAATTTGCACATTTCCCAGAGAAGCATTGCGGCTATAAGTCTCGTCATCTCAGCATGCTTAAAAGGTCACTCTCGGCTAGGAGAAATGAAACTTCTTGGGTCCCGGTCTTAAGCATGTGAAAGGCATGATCAATGAGGTTGAGATCTGGTGATTGTCTCAGCCATTGAAGAATATTTCACTTCTTTGACTTAAAAACTCCTACTCCTGCTTTTGCAGTATGGTTTGGGTCACTCATTGCGCATCTGTTCTGTGAAGTTCCGACCAAACAACCTTCTGCTATTAATGTTTTGTCCTACTGTGATCTGTCCACTGAGGCTTGTGATTGGCTGCAGTATGCATACATGGCAGTTGTTAATCACTGCTGAGAGGAAGGGGACCAGTATGATGGCAGATATGCATTCTATCCTTATATAGACGATACATAGATTAATGTAAAATACTTGTGCAGTTATTTCGACATTAAGTCATACTAATCATTAAAATGTGACCTCCTACATAAGATACCATATTAAAGGGAATCTTTCACCAGGACAATTTGAAAGGGATGCATGTCTTATATATTTTTTATACAAACTAATACTTTTTTCTATACTTTATGATTTTGTTATTCCATTTTCCGTGCATAATTATGAGAGTATCAATTGTGCCTGAGCTGCTTCTGTGCACTCTTGTTTGCAGATCAGAGACTTTCTTTTCAGAACCAACATGAACTCAAGAAACCCCAGAGAACATCCTACTGACTTCTATAGAAGATGGCGTTACCTTGTTTTATCAGCTTCTACCTTTGTAATAAAGGTCATTGCAAGATTGTTCTGTGCAGGTGAGCTGATGAGAAGTGACCTTTATAGAACTGGAAGTGTCAGCCTATTGGGCTGGACATAGATCTCCCTGAGAATTTTCCTCCAGAGCTTATTTTAAATGAAAAAGAGGAGTTACAGGTGTGAGACATGCAATGACTGACAGACTGCTCTCCTAATCTACATGTCTCACTCTTGTATTCGCTCCACTAAATTTAAAGGGAGGGTGCTGTGATTTTAATTTTTGTATTAATATTGATTATACAATCAATTATTTTTAATACAAAATTAAATGTACTACTTTCATAGTTTTTTATTTATTCACTTTTACTTTTGCCACTGGAGGCTGCCATTTTCAATAGTGTGGGTGTAAGTGTCTGGGCATGACACTTGCACACCTCACTTACGGCAGCCATGGGCATAGGAGCCAACGGTCAGACTCCGACCGCATCTCTTTCATTGAGGCCGCTCCTCCTGCCTCTCAGCTGTGACTTGGGCATGCCTACTGAGCTGCTACATCACAGCTGTGGGAGGAGATTGCGGCCATTTTGTTTGCTGTGGGCTGTGATGACCGAAGATGTTGGGGAGAAGCTGCTGGGAGCGAGTGTTCGGGGTAAGTATCTACAGCGCTAGTGGTGATCGCAGCCTGTACTTAGTAATACAGTACAGACTGCGATGACTGCCGACCTGCGCTGTCTTGCTGAAAGCTTCCTCCCTCAGTCCAGGGGCAGGAAGTCACCCAGCAGCAGCGTGTCTCCCTGTACATGGAGCATTATGTCTGCTGCTTTTTTGTGCAGCACTGATTTGTGGCTGGAGCCTGGATGTGTTGCACTTCATCACCCTGACACAGTGACAGTAGGTGCAGACTGGAGTCCAAGCTCCATGTTTCTAAAAATAGAGCACTTCTCTGCAGCACAGGGTCCCTGCCTGGTTACAAGGGGCGGCACCGAGGCTGGCCTGTAATGGTTAACCCTTTCCTGCTCTCTGTGCATGGTGCAGGGGGATCAGTATGCAGACAGGCGGCAGCCTGGGGGCTTCACCTGTTGTGAATTCTGCTTTTGGATTCCCTCCGGTGGTAGTAGGTGGTAATGCAGTTGTCCCTGGGTTGCAGTCCTGGTCAGGTGTGTCTGCTGATTGCAGTTCTGACTGGGGTATTTAGGTGTGCAGGTTTCATTAGTCCTTGCCAGTTGTCAATTGTTGTTGGGAGGTGTAGGACCTCTGCCTGGTTCCTCCTGCCTTTCTGCCAAATCAGCAAAGATAAGTGTCTGGTTTTTTTTTCCTGTGGCACACATGCTGTGTGCTTCACAATTCAGTGCTATTCTTTGTGTTTTCTTGTCCAGCTTAGATTGTGTCAGTATTTTCTCAGTCTTGTTGGATACTCTGGAGTGGCAGATATACATTCCATGTCTTTAGTTAGATTGTGGAACTTTTTGTATTATCTGTTGTGGATATTTTTGGAAGGGTTTTAATACTGACCGCCTAGTAATCTGTCCTATCCTTTCCTATTTAGCTAGAGTGGCCTCTTTTGCTAAATCCTGTTTTCTACCTGCGTGTGTCTATTCTTCACCTACTCACAGTCATTATTCGTGGGGGGCTGCCTATCCTTTGGGGGTCTGCTCTGAGGCAAGATAGCATTCCTATTTCCATCTATAGGGGTATTTAGTCCTCCGGCTGTGTCGAGGTGTCTAGGGTTTGTTAGGCACACCCCACGGCTACTTCTAGTTGTGGTGTTAGTTCAGGATTTGCGGTCAGTACAGGTTCCACCGACTCCAGAGAAAGTTTTCATGCGGCTCCAAGGTCACCAAATCACAACATTCACCTATGGATCAGGTGGGAGGTCTGCACAGTGTAAAGAGGTGGGCGGCCGCATCTCGGATGGATCCAGGGTTCTGCAGAAGGTCTGACAGCCGCCCTGGCACATGTCCATCTCCTGGGAGCGCCACAATACTGTTCTAACACTTGGGCTATGGTTGGCACAAGGAAGCAGTCCCCACAAGGAAGCAGACCCCATGGGGGTGATGACACTCAGCAAGCTCTAGCTGCTGTGTCACTACAAGTCCCAGCATGCCAGGACTGAACTCCTAAGTGTTGTAGTCCTGCAGCTCCTCAGGTCTCCTGCCTGATCGTCCTACTATACATTCCAGAGCAGAGTGCAGGTGGCAGCAGTCTGAGACTTGTGATCCAGGGAGCAGAAGAGGAAAGACTGAGGTTGGGCCCCTCCAAGCCCCTGGGCCCCGACACTCACCCTAACTCACCGACACTCACCTCATGCCCCTGACACCTACCCCATGCCCCCTGACACTCATGCTCCCTGAAACCCACCTCAATCTCACTGACACCCCAAGCCTGGTGTCTTTCAGGACAAATTGTGAGGATCGTCACTAGGGGCGTACATACAAATCATAGGGCGACATAGCATAAGGTCTAATTGTCCCCCCCAAAAAAAAAAAATAAAAAAAAAAAAATAATAATATTTGTGGAGGGTCACAGAAGGGCATAGCTCACAACTTTCCTGCTTTTTTCCCTTTACATAATAAATATACCGCCATATATATTTATTACATAATACTCTCATAAAGACCACACATTATACCTCCATATATATTTATTACATAGTACTGCCATATAGGCCATTCATAATGCCACCAGATATATCTATTACATAATACTGTAATATGGACCGCACCTAATGTTACCATTTATATTTTTAACATAATGCTGCCATATAGATCAAACATAATACTGCTGGATATATTTATTACATAATACTGCCATATAGACCACACATGATGGCACCATATAATGTATATTTTTTACATAGCAGTGCCATATAGACCACACTTGATGCCGCTAATTATTATGTGTGACCTGTATGATAGCATTATGTGTGATCTATATGACAGTATTATATGTGATATGTATGGTTGTATTATGTTTGATCAGTATGGTGCAATAATATAAGAACTATATGATGGGATTATATGAGAACTATATTGTGGGATTATGTGTGAACTATGTGGCAGTATTACGTGAGAATTATATGGTGGTTTTATGTGTGATCAATATGATGGTATTGTGTGATCTGTATGGCGGTATTATGTGTGATCTATATGGCAGTATTATCTTCAGAAAGGGGACCCATTCTACGGTGGTTCTGGCTGAGCAGCTGCACGCGGGTCTGGAGTCATAGAGGGGGCAGCATGACCTCCAGTTAGGTGCAGTCAGGGGAAGGCTGGTGAGGTAGCTGAAGAGAGGGGTCTCATGTTTATCGTTACTATATGGCTACATTTCCTTCCCAGCGTCACCCCGACTGCGCCTGTCGCCTCGCTTTCACACATCGCCAGGACAGGATGGAGAAGACAGGATCTGAGGAGGGGAACCGGGTCTTTGCATGCAATGTCTGGATCAGAACAGGCCATCAATTAGCAGAAACATTTCCTGGATTTCTGAGGAGCAGACAAGCAGACAGTCCATCCATGTGTATAAAAGACAGCGCTCTATGTACAATCCCTGGCTGCTCCGTGCACCGAAAATGGTGCCCCCCATAGACCTGCACACTGCTCTCCTGAAATACTCTGCGCTGCTGTCACCCTGCTCCCTCCACCATATGTCTCACAGAATCCTTGCTGCCTGCCATCCTCGGTGACTGTCTACTTGTCAGTATAACTCTGCAGTCACCAACAAAATGGCTGCTCACTGGGTTCCTGAATGCTCTCATCCCTTAGCAAACACCAGAAGGAGAGGAGAGGAGACATCACACACATCAGCAGACTCCGCCCATAATTACTGCAGTGCTGTAATGTGAGCTAGTTGTACATTAGCTTTTTGTCAAATTTCAGTAGCTGCTCCCCCTAGTGTTTAAAAGTGGAAATGCCAAACCTTTTAAAATTATTTTTCATATTTTACTAAATTATAAACAAATGATAATATTTTTTAAGAAAATGTAAACATTAATTCTTTACATTTTTTCAATTGCTGGGAAAAAAATTTTTTTGATGGCACCTTCCCTTTAAAATAACCTCTGGAGACAGATTCTCACATAGATCAGTGTCTGGCACATAGATCTTAACAGCTCATTTACATATTAAGAAAATGTGGATTTCTCTGGTATAAGACATCGGATCACAAATATCAAGGTATCATTTTATTCAACTTGCTATGACCTACAAGCCAATATAGACGGCTTTGGAGGGCTGATCCCACTGACAGATTCCCTTACATAATACATATACTGAAACAAAGAAAGCAAAAAAAGCCTTATCACCTGACACCAACTTACTACTATCGCTCTAGCATCTTTTTTCTTCCTACGGTCTCCCTCTTCTCTTGTTTTCTTTTCATTCATTGTTTTTTCTCTATTTACTCTCCACTCTTCCTTCCTCTTTCCTCTGTCTTCTTTACTTTTTTGTTGCTTAAATGCAGAGATGCCCTCGGCACAGTCTATCTATTTCCATGCCTGGAAGTCAAAGTTAAAGGACGCGGATATTGCACAAAACAATACTAGAGTAGTGGAAGGCAGTGATACATGAGAGATGATAGAAATTGCTCTTTAAACTGATAAACAAAGCCATTTATGGTTTCAACTTTCCCCACTCTCCAGAGCTCCTGATAGATTAGTTACTGGCCTCAAATGTCACACTCTGGAGACTGGTCTGATGAATGGTATCTGGGCATCCAGGTCTTCTGGAATTAAGTGATTCCAAGGAACCTTGTCCATCAGTTCTTCTGTGCTAAACTGCTTATTCTGGTTACTCCTAACTTTAAACATGTCTTTGTTACGCCACCGCAGCCCGGTAAAAATTCTTGCCCATTTTAGCATGTAAATGATTACCAAATTCTTGGATTGGAGGGTCCAGATCTCCCTTGGTGCATAATTCAGCCCCTTTGGCTCTGAATGATATGGATGTAGAGGACATCATCCACATCCATAATTTTTGGTGTTCGGTTACCTTTTTCCTGCCTGATGGAAAATGGCAATTTTGTGATGGAAATACACCAGTGATAGATTGCAAATAATAATACTTTTATCTTTGTACATTATATTTTTCGTTCTTGATAAGCAGAGAAAAGGATTAGCTTCCTGTTCACTAATTTATTGGACAAAATGTATAGATCTTCCTGCTGAATTTCTGCTCTTTTAACCCATGAAAGAAAATCACTTTAATAAGAACATTGTTTTTCCATAGGAGCTCTCAGATTAGAAAGTCATGGTGAGATCCAAACGTGGTCACTTGTAACAACAAATTGCAGTGGAAAATAGTAATATGTTTAATGTAATAATGGTATGCTTTATGAATAGCACAATTCTTCATTTTCTGATAATACTACATGTTTAAAGGAGTTATCCACTTGCAGGAAAATGGACCCTAATCTGTGTAAAATAGCTAAAATATCAAATTCAGCAAGTACTCAGCCTTCCTGGGGCCATTGCTGGCTCCCACTGTTCCTACGGTCTTGGTGTTTTGGCTGCAAAAGTGACATCACATGAATAGAGGGTGTCACTGCTCTAGCCAATCACTGAGCTCAGTGGCTATGCTGAAGTTTATGACATGAACCAATAATCTCAGTGCGTGAGCTGCTGAGCTCAGTGATCGCCTGAAGTGGTGATACATACTGTTACCATCACCACTGTAGCCAAAACCACGAGATCAGAGCAGCAAGGGTATCTGCTGAGTTTTTTTATTTTTGGTATTTTGCAGAGTTTGGGGACCATTTTGTTGGGGATGGCGGAACGCACCGAGTAAATAGAGAGATGTTATTTGGTGCGTTCGCAGCCCGGGGTCCACCGTGCAGGAGAGAACCTGCTGCTGGCAAATGGTGGCCCTATATGGCGGTAGAAGGGAACTCTGTTATTTCACAGAGTCGCCTATAGAAAGCACTGTGTCCTGTTAACCTCACATGAGTACACAGCGACTGCTGAGCAGATAGCAGTTGGTGGTTACGCAAACATACAATCTCCTCACCGGAGGAGCCGGTATTCTAGGGGCTTATTTCAGCTGGAGCCATGAATCCATACACACAATCTCCTCCCCGGAGGTGCCGGTATTCTAGGGGCTTATTTCAGCCGGGTCCCTGAACACATACAAACGTAACCACACTGGCGCAAAGCAAATAACTTAGATTTGCGGCCATGCGAACCTTTTATAGCTGCAGCAAGTACAGGACCTTCCTAGAAGGACCAATGAGAGGCTGCCACAGAGCCTGAGCACCTTCAGGACCTTCCAAGAGAACCAATGGGTTTTGCTGCAGTATCTAAGCATGTGACCCTTGATCTCCAATGAGAGATCTTGCCCTGGGCATGCTCAGAACGAGAAAAGCAGGACTTAGTCCCAAAAGCATCTGCTCGCCACTGCCCAGTACTGGCTTCAATGGCAGAAGCTGGAAAAGCAGCAGTAACCCTTTGTACAGAGTCAGACTGAGCGAGACACTGGGACCAACGTCTCCACTGAGCAGGCTCCACTGCAGCAGGAGAAGAATGGGAGACCGCAGCGGAGATGGCCCGAGATTCCCCCTGTGCAGAGGTGGGAACTCGACCCCTAACACACTCTTTATTAACTTACGCAGAATCTATATTTTACAAAGGAAAAAATAAGTGGAGTTATAGCTCCACACTTCTGCGCTGCATAGCATACAGTATCTTCAGTGCTAATTTAGGCTGCACACTCTGTCTGGTAGAATTTGTGACCCTGATGACATCATCACAGCTCGTTCTATATTTATAAGTTGCTGCCTGAAAATGATTGCTCAGAGCCATAAAGGAGGCAGAAGTTCATACCCCTAGTGAAAGCTATCTGATAACACTGACTTGTACTCAACTAAAATGAAGCAACCAGGTGCCAAATATTTGATTGCTATTATCTCTGCAATTGAAAGAGGAAAGTAAAAAAAAACAACTTTTATGTCGCTCTATTAATAATTTAATAACCACTCGGGACCAAGCTGCATGGAAGACTAGTTGGACAGGCGGCTCTCTCAGCCTGCTCCCCTTAAATTTTCCCGCGAACAAAGTACTTTTTAATTTCAGTAACAGATATTGAAATAATAATAATAATTTCCACAATTGGATGTGTTTAAAAAAATGTTCCTGTGCCGAGATAATCTTATATATGTGCCCCTGCTGTGTACTGTATAATAACTGTGCAGTGTGCCAGTTCAACCAGAAAAAAATTGGTGAAAGGCCTTCTTTAAATATTCACGTTTCAGATTTTTTACTCTTTTGGATTGACTGACAGTACTGTAGTTTTTCAATAATAAAATGAATCATCAAAAATGCAAATTGCCTAATAATTATGCACACAGTTTGATAATATTGCAATAGGACTTTCATTCTATTATCTTACATTGGATGATTTGCTTGTATTTCTTCCACCAAAGCCATTACAAGAAGAGCGACCATAAAATGTTCCATGCTATATGAATCTGCAGCTTTCACTGGTCAGAAAGGGCAAACTCCAACTGAACTGGAAATGACATTGTTATAACCAGTAGTTCAGCCTGGCAACTTTGGAGTAAAAACATTTCTTAGGGGTATTGATTGCAGCACGGTAACAGGTAATGTAAATGTTAAGTATTGTTACATATCTGGGCTGTGCATAAATCGAATCTGTTCTTATAGAAGCACAGATTATATCAGAAAGAATTCATCACTGCTCCAATTGCATTAACAGAGAACATACAATTGGACCATTGCAGAAACAATTTGTCTTTGCGAGCGCTTGCTGACCTCAGATGAATCATGTGTGGTGATGTGCGGCAGAGCCATGAGTGGTTTACCAGAGGTCAGCAGAGACAAGAGAAGATTAAATTGTCTGCACCATGGCCCTCCATCATATATTCAATATATGCAATAGGACTTTAGAGATTTGTTTCAGAATTTCATGCACTTTGAGTTATTTTCTCCACATCTGCTTGTCAGCTAAAAGGTCCAGAACTCACAGTTCCATTTTCTTGTTCCTGAAGTAATAAATCTCCCTCTGATTAGAGCTGGTGGATGGATGAAATAGTTATTATGTGTTTACAATTGGATAGAATATCTTCCATGAGCCTTAAATCAGATGCACAGTAAGCCAAGAGAAACTTGGTGCAGATACCAAATACAAATACAAATACATGACCGCGTATAGCCAATAAAGGATCCTTTCCTTAAGAAATCCTCCACCCCAACTAACTTGCTCCCTTTTAACCATTCCGTTAAAACACCAAATAAATTCACACGAACACATTAAATTTATTTTGGATAATTTGGCCACAGCGGCCATTTTATTAACAAACAAATACATGAATAACAACATGTAAACATTGTAAATGTAAAAAACCCCAAGGGGAGGGTTCTTGGAGATAAGAAAAAATCTGGCTCATAATAGGCAGAAAGCCTACCACAGAATTTAACCAAAAACCCGTATTTACCCTCAGCCGTAACCACCAGCTCGAGGGCACCATGTAACCCATTTCGGGCAAACCAACCACAAAGCTCCCGAGGTAAACACCCCGTCCAGAGCCCGTAACAAAAGCCAGATCAACCCTATAAGCATCATCACAAACTCCAAGAACCCCACCCCCGCCACACATGAACAGCCCTGACCACCTCAGGCCTGTGAGTGCCCCACCAACGCCAATGCTCTTTCTACTCCTTCCTGTAGACCGAGCGCCCATAAATCCATACCTATCTCATTGAGATGCACTCCATCATCCCTCCAGAAATTTCCGACCCCAGCCTCCAGCTCAAAATGTCTCACGGCAATACCCCCGTTCCGAGACACAAAACTCGCCACCGCCCTATTCAATTTTACCCTGGCCTTGTTAATCCCTTTATGGGAACTGGCCTCCCGCAACCTCCGGCGAGGCACAATGTCCGACCACACCGTCAGAACACCAGGAAAAGAAGCCAACAGTCTCAAAAAATCGAAACGGATATCCCGAATCAATTCCCTCACTGGTTTTGCCCCCAAATCGTTACCCCCCAAGTGAACCACCAAAATGTCCGGGGGGCGATCCAAGCGGGTGGCACGGGAGAATTCCGACAGCAAACTACGCCACAACATACCACGACGACCCATCCAACGAATGACCACTGCCTCCCGACCAAAACCCAGTTGCCTACCATTCAACCTAGCATCAGCCCGGAGGGCACCCCAGTAAACGAAAGAGTGTCCAACAATCCAAGCCAAGGAGGGGGGCCGAAACATAACCACAATTAACAAACGCCAAAAAACACACCCCAGCATTGCCGAATCAATGTCGCACATAAGACAGGTAACGATTAGAACTCCACCTGCCTATTTTCTTAATCACATCCGGCCCCAGGCCCAAACCATTGGCCTCGGACGCGGCCCCAATCCGAAAAGAGTGCGATCCGAAATTTTCCGGGTTAACACCCAGATATTCCAAGCCTCTCTTCAAAATAGCTACAAACTGGAATCGTGACAGAAAGTCCCCTCCTTGGTGTTGTAACAAAGGACCAGACCTGACCAGGCACAAACTCCAATATGCCTCCAAACAGTGTTGCGGGCACATCCCGCTACCATCCACCCTTCCTAAAACTACCTTCTTTCCCCTGCCCAGCTGATCCGTCTTTGATCGCCGTATCCAGAAAGCGATACCACCATCCCAAAAAACCACATCTTCCGCCAAAAGACCACCTGACCTGTCCCTGCTCGGGGAAACCAATTCCCCCAAATGCAAGGCACCAAAAAACGCTAAAGAAAAGGCCAAACAAAACAGTACCACCTCAAACTGAGAAAAACAAATGAAAACCAAGGCCTCGCCTAACCGCTGCAACATTCCAAAAGAAATGGGCCTACGCTTATCAAAAGTTACATTACCCTTACGAAAACCCTTCAACGCCTGCCGTATGACAAAGTCTTTCGTAACGTCCCTTAACCCTTGCAGCTGAAATCCAAAAACCAAACCTGCAATAAACTTATTCAACCTAGACACAGACCAACCCCATTCCACCACCTTACCTATCAGGGCCAATAATGCCATTGTCCTATCGCCATCAGACTCAGTCGGGCCACATTGAGCCAACCAACCTTCCCACATAGACCAGGATGCCGTGTAATCTAACCAAGTCCTATTTGACACTGAAGCTTGAATCAGTCGGCCTCCCCTTCCGTACAACCTGCCACAGATGCAAAGGACATGCCGCTCCTGTCACCTCCGAATCTGGAGCCAATTCCCGGAAACGGTCCCACTGGAAATGAGACAAAGCGTCAGCTATATTGTTTTGAACGCCTGGCACGTGCACCGCCGAAATCCATGCATTCAACTCCAAGCATTTCAACACCAATTCCCTGACCAGCCTGATTACTGGGGGGAAGAAGAAGATAAGCTGTTAATCACAAACACCACGCTTGAGTTATCGCAATGAAAACAGACGCGCCGGTCCCTAAAATTGTCGCCCCAAATAAACACCGACACCACATTTGGGAACAGTTCTAACAACGTCAAATTCTTGGTAAGCCCCTTCTTTTTCCAATCTTCAGGCCACACACCCACACTCCATTTACCTCCACAATAGGCACCATAACCAACTCCTTACCAAAAAAACCAAGGAGAGAGTTTCGACCCAAATTTTCTCTTTTCTTATTTCAAGTAGACACATTAACATTTACCCAAAACAAACTACTTGAGAATGTAATAACACACAAAAGAGTATGTAAAAATATGATAAAACCATAATATTTTATTGAATATAAAGACACTAACAAACAATAACACAGACAATGGGAGGAGGCACAAAAATACATATATAGAAATTCATTCTGTGTAAGGACCACTGGTCCAATACATCTGAAATATAATGACGTTATGTCCTTTCTTATTTTGTTCAACAGGTATATATGAGACACCGCAAAGAGCCACTATCAAGTAGAAAAAAATATATAGTAAAGTGCATTGTGCATGATGCTGATAGCAATAACAGCGACTAAATAAAGTCTAATGTTAATTTTTATAAAGTCCAAAAAAGTTTTAAAGGTGCAATATATAAGTGGCTATCCTTACCAGTGCTCATATGTCCGTGCCTCGACCCCGCACTCCAACGCGCGTTTCGCAGCACGTTGCTTCCTCAGGGAGTGATATGGGGTGGCTATGCTGTCAGCCTTTTATATGTTGCCCACTAAAGTTAAGGCCAATCGTGGCACTGAAAACGGTGCATCCTCCGTCACCGCAGCGTTAGCGTCCCTGGCACATGGCCCGCGGCAACGTCACAAAGAGGCGCCTAAGCGCCGCCAGCGACGTCACAAGCGGATCACGTGACAGAACCCGCCCGCCCAGGACACGGAGAATGCGCACAAGCGCCACGACCGCCATATTGGTTCTGGGCAAAAGTGTGGGCAAAGAAATTGGCTAATGATACTGAATGCGGCGCATCTCCCGTGACCAGAGCGAGAGCACCCCCGGCACACGACCCGCGGCAACGTCACTGGGAAGCGCCAAAGCGCCGCCCGTGATGCCGCAGGCGGGCCATGCGACCACGGGCGCCGCCCCGGCCACAGGAGATGCGCACAAGTACCGAAACCTCCATGATGGACTAGGGCAACTATATGGGCAACAAAGGTCCTAGATATTCATTATGTAATGTAAGCTACCAGAAAGTGTGATAACAGGTAATGCCCCAAGCACTACCGCAGCGGCCACGACCCACAGCAAAAAACCCCACAGTGGCGCCCCAAAAAGACGCCTAAGCATCCTCCGCAGCGCCACGTGGGCAAGCGCAACGGGGCATAGACGTAGCGAAGGCAGGAAACGCACACCTGCACCACACAAATTCAATTGAGTAAACCAGGAAAGTTGTGAATCATATATATACCTTACACATGATACATACTATATGTGAACAGTTGTAACATATGACATGCGTTACAAGGGGAAAAAACTCCGTCCGCTGCGTCCGTGTAGATCTCACAGTCAAAGGCATTGACATCCTCCCGCTGAATAAGCGACCTGCCTTTATAGCTTTGCAAAAAACGTTGCCAAACAAGAAGGTCGTCCTTATGCTCTCTACCCAAACGGATAAAATGATGGGCTGACCGAACTCCAGCAGTCGCCCTGGACAACCTGCGGCAAAAAATCCTGCCCATCGGCATGATACGACAAGCGAAATTCAGGCGGCCCAGCAACGACTGCAACTCCTTCAAAGTTGCCTTCCGCAATTTACTGATCCTGCCCACCTCCAGCTTAAGCAACAGCAATTTATCGTCAGGCAACCTACATTCCATTTTTTCGGAATCAATGAGAATCCCTAGAAAGCTCAAAACCTTGCAGGGGCCCTCCGTTTTATCCTGCGCCAAAGGAACACCAAACTGTCCGGCCACCCATTCCATGGTGGCAAGTAGATGACCACACACCGCAGAATCCGGTGGACCAACAAACAAAAAATCATCCAAGTAGTGGTTGACCGAAGGAACAGCCGAAACGTCTCTCACTACCCATTCCAAAAAGGTACTGAAAGTCTCAAACAATGCACACGAAATCGAGCATCCCATGGGCAAACACCTATCCAAGTAAAAACCCCCTTCCCAACAACAACCTAACAAAGGAATGCTCTGCGGGTGCACCGGCAAGAGCCGAAAAGCGACTCGATGTCTGTTTTTGCCAACAAGGCCCCGGGCCCGTACCTGCGCACCCACTTTACAGCTGCGTCGAAAGAGGTGTAAACAACAGAACACAACTCTTCCGCAATCCCGTCATTAACCGACGAACCCTTGGGATAGGACAGGTGCTGAATTAGCCGGAACTTATTTGGCTCCTTCTTAGGCACCACCCCAAGCGGGGAAACAATTACATCAGCCATAGGCAGCGAACTAAACGGCCCTGCCATTCTTCCCAATTCGACCTCTTTTGCCAGCTTAGCCGAAACAACCTCCGAATGCAAACTAGCCGATCTCAAGTTTTTCGTAGAAAAAGGGGACAACATGCGTCGGGTGAGGGATCTTAAACCCCTCAAGAAAACCTTCTCTAATAACCTCTGCCTTGAGAGAATCCGGGTATCTATTTAGATAGGGGGCCATCTTTTGAAGCCTCACCGGAGTCTCCCCTTTGACCGCCACCCACAGATGGCTTGCCCCTCGATTTCTTGAAACACTTAGCGGCCCCATGTGAGGCCCCGCTGCAGTGGGAGCACACATGTTTAAACTCACAGGTGGCGCCATACTTACACTGGCCATCGTTAAACTGCCAGCATGTCCCCGTCCTTTCCTTTGCCTGTGACCCCTGTCCTCCTCCACCTTGTCCTGACTGCTGACTGCTACCCCCCCCCGCCCCCCTGAAAGGACTGCCCGTAACGCACCGGTGCCATAACCTTCAACCACAATCCGATGTCCTTTTGATCCCATCTTATCTCGGGCCTCACCGCCTTGCGCTGCCTGAACTGTTCATCGTATCGCAGCCAAGCCTGGCCCCCATAGGTACGATGCGCTTCACCAATAGCCTCCAAATAACAGAAAAGGCCCGAGCAATTCTCTGGGGCTTTCTCCCCTATAACGCTCGCCAGAATGTTAAATGCCTGCTGCCAGTTAACGAACGTCTGAGGAATAAGGCGCCAACGCCTCTTTTCCTCCTCCTCCTTTTTACTATCATCTTTCTTTCCCTTATCCAAATTAAATTTTTCTAAAGGAAGGAGAGAGAAAATCTCTACGTATTCGTCTTTTCAAATCTTCTCCTTCACCTCCTTCTTCAAAAGGGCCCCCAGCGGGCCCTCAAAGCACACGAAAACCTCACCTTTTGCCCTGTCATCTAACTTAACGGTATCACCCCTCCCCGTCTCGGTTCGTACCGACACCGACACACCGGACGCTGAGGACGGCGGCCCGCTACCAGAACTTGCAATCTCGCTCGAACCCCCGACTCCACAACCGGTAACAGACACCCAAGCCCCAGCGTGCGACGCTCACGCACTATCCGCAACCCCGCCATCCAATCTTCTCAAGATCTGTGACATACCCGCCAAAAGCTCTCTAACACCCGGAACCTCACCACTACCCCCACTCTGCGCAACAAACCCCGAAACACCCGCCACCAGAAAAAGCCTAGACATATACTCACGGGGCTGCGCAGGTGCTGTGTCCCCACCAGCCGTGCCTCCTGAAGCCTGCCACCCCCTTTCGTCACGATGCTCGCTCCCTGAGTCGTCGCTGCCGCTCATCTCCCCCAGGCCCGCGCCCCTGGCCTCCACGTCACCAGGGGGGACCGAGACTGGTGAAGTCGACCGTTCCCTCGAACTCCTGCTGGATCTGGACCTGGCAGACTCCGTGGGTCCTCTGTGTGCTGCAGCCGGACTGGCCCCTCTGGCTGCTGCTCCCGCAGCCCGACCCGCTCCCTGTCGTCGTGTTCGCACTGTCCTGCCCGACATCTTGTTCTGCCGACCCATGCTCGAGCCAGGTGCACCAGGCGGCTGTGGAACCGGTGCACCCGCCGCTGTCCTGTCCGGCTCCTGGCTCCTGGATGATGCAGCCGCCGCTGGACTCCTCCCTCGCCCCGTCCCTGGTACCGCCACCGAATCCCGGCTCCTAGGTGGTGCAGGTGCCGCTGCTCTTCTCCCTCGAGCCGTCGCTGAAGCCGCCGCCGCTGAAGATGCTCCCCGGCGGGTACTGCCCAAAGATCCCGGCGCTGAAGCGCCTCCGCGCCCAGTGCTAGGCCGCACCGGAAGTGTGGCCCTGTCCTCCTGTGCAGCGCCGGCGCTCGGCCGCGCCTGCACCGCTCTCACCGTGCCCCGTCGTCGCGCGCCGGCAGGGGCACTTGGTGGATTCCTGCCGGAGGGGGGGGCGGGCAGGGTGGCTGCACCGCGTCCCACAGCCCCCGCAGGGTCCCTGGAGGGGCTCCGCAGCCTGCGCCTGCCGCGCGGAATCACGTCAGGTGACAGCCTCTCCGGCGGCCTGGTCCTCCTGGTCCGCCTGCCCTGGCTCCCGCTGCCCCCAAGCAGCCCGGTGAGCTGCTCCTCAAGCCAGCCTGCCCTCCTGGACCGTGCCTCCCTGCGAAGCTGAGCGACCAAGCTGTCCACTGTGGCCATGGTGAGTAACGCTGTGGCAGCAGGTCCACTCACTTCGCTTGTCACAAATGCAATGATCCCCTTCCTGCACTTTCTTTAGCCCCCCCCTCAATTCCCATGAAATCCCCGCCCCCATTCTTATCCCAACCAATCCCTGGACCCCCTGTTTAAATTCCTTTTTTTTTTTTAAACACTGCACTGCTCCCATGGCAACGCAGTCATGTCGGGGCTTTCTTTTAGCTGCGCCCCATACAGCCCCCCCTCTAGAACCTTCATAAATTAATTACTGGAAAACTCCATTGAAATATTTTTACAGACATCTTTAAATTCCCAATGCATGTTCAGTTTTTGTTTTGCAGCATCTGTCAATCACTAGAGGTTACATAGGATCTGCCACCTCCTCTGACATGTATTCTTCATAACTGCAGAAACCAAGAGGAAAGTCCAGCTCCAGGTAAAACCAATGCATTTATTTGAAAAATAGATTTAAAAAAATGCATCCTTGTCGTGAACAAATAGAAAGGTGAGGGGGAGGAAAAGGCAATGCAATGCGTTTCGAATGCGACTCCAGTGTTCTTTGTCACAGCTTCCAATATGGAGTGCAGTCAACTCTTATATATACAGCTCTGGCAAAAATTAAGAGACCACTGCACAGATTTATAAAAATCAGTTTCTCTACATGTCTGACAGCCATTAAATTCCAGTGTCAGTTGAATTCCAACCAGAGTACACCTCATTCTACTTAACCCCTTTCTGACATCTGACACACTATCCCATCCATGTGGGCTGGGCCCGTCTGACCATGGACGGGATAGTACATCGAAGCCGATCGGCCGCGCACATGGGTGGTGTGCAGCTGATCGGTGCTGGGTGTCAGCTGATTCTCACAGCTGACACCCTGTACTAACCTCGCAGAACACTGCAATCAAACAAGATCGCAGCATTCCGGAGGCATAGAGAAGCATCCCGATGTGATCGCGTTGTCCTGAGGGTCTCCATGGAAACCCCCGGCACCAAGATGGCTGCGGGGTCCTTCCGGGTCCTGCAGGGAGGTGGCTTCTCAGTGCCTGCTAAGAGCAGGCGCTGGCAAGCCTTCTTCACTGCCTGTCAGATTGCTGATCTGATACATTGCAGTGCAAAGTGGCAGATCAGCGATTTGGCTTTATATAGTGAGGACATTGGGACATTGTAAAAAAGTTAAAAAAAAATATTGGCATGTGTAAAAATATTTTCTCAAAAATTCCTAAAAAATAAAATAAATTAATAAATATTTCTCCAATAAATATATTTCTTTATGTAAATTTAAAAAAAAAAGTACACATATTTAGTATCGCCATTTCAAATAATGACCCGACCTATAAAACTGTCCCACTAGTTAACCCCTTTATCAAGAAAAAATAGGCTTAAGCTATAGCACTTCCCAAATCACATATAAATCCTACAAATGCTGGAAGTTAATGCCAAATAGTATAAAATTAATAATCTTTATTGAAATTTCTGATTAAAAAGTTAATGACAGAGATACAGAAACAAAAAAATGACTGCTGATAAACAAGTCAAGTATAGCGTAATAAATTCCTATTACCGTATATACTCGAGTATAAGTCGACCCGAGTATAAGCCGACCCCCCTAATTTTGCCACAAAAAAACTGGGAAAACTTATTGACTCGAGTATAAGCCTAGGGTAGGAAATGCAGCAGCTACCGGTGAATTTCAAAAATAAAAATAGATGCTCCATACCATTCATTATTGCCCCATAGATGCTCCATATAAAGCTGTGCCACATATAACGCTCCATACCATTGATTATTGCTCCATAGATGCTTCATATAAAGCTGTGCCATATATAAAGCTCTGCACCATTCATTATGGTCCCATAGATGCTCTATATAAAGCTGTGCCATATATAATGCTCTGCACCATTCATTATGGCCCCATAGATGCTCCACATAAAGCTGTGCCATATATAATGCGCTGCACCGTTCATTATGGCCCCATAGATGCTCCATAGAAAGCTGTGCCATATATAATGCTCTACACCATTCACTATGGCCCCATAGATGCCTCATATAAAGCTGTGCCATATATAAAGCTCTGCACCGTTCATTATGGCCCCATAAATGCTCCATAGAAAGCTGTGCCATATATAATGCTCTGCACCGTTGATTATTGCCCCATAGATGCTCCATATAAAGCTGTGCCATATATAAAGCTCTGCACCATTCATTATGGCCCCATAGGTGCTCCATATAAAGCTGTGCCATATATAATGCTCTACACCATTCATTATGGCCCCATAGATACTCCATATAAAGCTGTGCCATATATAATGCTCTACACCGTTCATTATGGCCCCATAGATGCTCCATAGAAAGCTGTGCCATATATAATGCTCTGCACCATTGATTATTGCCCCATAGATACTCCATATAAAGCTGTGCCATATATATAGCTCTGCACCGTTCATTATGGCCCCATAGATGCTCCATAGAAAGCTGTGCCATATATAATTCTCTGCACCTTTCATTATGGCCCCATAGATGCTCCATATAAAGCTGTGCCATATATAAAGCTCTGCACCGTTCATTATGGCCCCATAGATGCTCCATAGAAAGCTGTGCCATATATAATGCTCTGCACCGTTCATTATGGCCCCATAGATGCTCCATAGAAAGCTGTGCCATATATAATGCTCTGCACCGTTCATTATGGCCCCATAGATGCTCCATATAAAGCTGTGCCATATATAAAGCTCTGCACCGTTCATTATGGCCCCATAGATGCTCCATAGAAAGCTGTGCCATATATAATGCTCTGCACTGTTCATTATGGTCCCATAGATGCTCTATATAAAGCTGTGCCATATATAATGCTCTGCACCGTTCATTATGGCCCCATAGATGCTCCACATAAAGCTGTGCCATATATAATGCTCTGCACCGTTCATTATGGCCCCATAGATGCTCCATAGAAAGCTGTGCCATATATAATGCTCTACACCATTCACTATGGCCCCATAGATGCCTCATATAAAGCTCTGCCATATATAAAGCTCTGCACCATTCATTATGGCCCCATAGATGCTCCATATAAAGCTGTGCCATATATAATGCTCTACACCGTTCATTATGGCCCCATAGATGCTCCATAGAAAGCTGTGCCATATATAATGCTCTGCACCATTGATTATTGCCCCATAGATACTCCATATAAAGCTGTGCCATATATAAAGCTCTGCACCGTTCATTATGGCCCCATAGATGCTCCATAGAAAGCTGTGCCATATATAATGCTCTGCACCATTGATTATTGCCCCATAGATACTCCATATAAAGCTGTGCCATATATAAAGCTCTGCACCGTTCATTATGGCCCCATAGATGCTCCATAGAAAGCTGTGCCATATATAATGCTCTGCACCATTGATTATTGCCCCATAGATACTCCATATAAAGCTGTGCCATATATAATGCTCTGCACCGTTCATTATGGCCCAATAGATGCTCCATATAAAGCTGTGCCATATATAAAGCTCTGCACCGTTCATTATGGCCCCATAGATGCTCCATAGAAAGCTGTGCCATATATAATGCTCTGCACCGTTCATTATGGCCCCATAGATGCTCCATAGAAAGCTGTGCCATATATAATGCTTTGCACCATTGATTATTGCCCCATAGATACTCCATATAAAGCTGTGCAATATATAATGCTGCTGCTGCTGCAATAAAAAAAAATCACATACTCACCTCTCTTCGCTCAGGACGCCGGTGCTTTCAATATTTATCTGCTCCTCGTGCAGCTGTGTCTCCAGCACTGACGCTCAGCAGAGGGCGCGCACTGACTACGTCACCGCGCCCTCTGACCTGAGCGTCACAGCCAGAGGATGCTGATGACTGAGCCGCACCGGAACGAGGAGTGGTAAATATCGCGCAGCGCTCCCCTCCCCGTATACTTACCTGCTCCTGGTGCGGTCCCTGCTTCTTCCACCGCTGCATCTTCCTGTATTGAGCGGTCACCGTTACTGCTCATTGCAGTCATGAATATGCAGATCCACCTCTATGGGAGGTGGAGCCGCATATTCATAACTGTAATGAGCGGTACCATGTGACCGCTCAGTACAGGAAGAAGATGCAGCGCTGGAAGAAGCAGGGACCGCAGGGACCGCGCCGGGAGTAGGTGAGTATAACTAGACAGCCCCCGCTCCCCCTCCCCTGCCGACCCCCGGGTATGACTCGAGTATAAGCCGAGAGGGGGACTTTCAGCCCAAAAAAATGGGCTGAAAATATCGGATTATAATCGAGTATATACGGTATATGAAAAAATAAGTAACAAACAGTACAAGTGGTCACAAAGACCTACATAAGAAAACTCAATAATTTCAAAACATTGTCCTGCATAGGGTTATAGCAAAACAATCAATCCCTGAAAGTATGTGTTCAGTATATAGACATTGGGCTGGTGTATTATATATATATATATATATATATATATATATATATATATATATATATATATATATATAATATAACTACCGCCGAAAAAGATGATACAATGGTTAATGTATAGAAAAAATCCATATAAACTTTATTAACACCTTATTAAAACACTACATCACACCAAGTTGGGACAGAGGGTGAAAAGTGGAACAACACATACGCTCTGTGTGATACATAGGTGACCGACACAGTCACCCAGCACCGCAACCAAACTCCATGGTATCTATATACATATTTAGTCCTATCTATGAACCACCGCCAGCTGTAACCACTACATACTCCACTAATTATTCCATAATATACTAATTTCCTGACGCTACTTCACTGATACAATAGAATAAACACACCCGCTTATCCTAGCTGATAATTCCCAGCAAAAGACCGTTAGATAGATCAATAATATTACCTGTATAGCGGGGATACCGGAGTGAGGCTGCAGTCCGGGCGAGAGGGTCTGCCCCGACGCACGTTTCAGTCCATTTTTGCTTTATATGGATATATATTATAATGCATAGCTTAGGCTACTCTGGTTGAGTTTAGGGTCATACATATCTCTTAGTTATGGTATTCATGCTTAAAAGTGCATCTGTGCATACTAAATAGACTAATGGGAGTAAATACATTGTCCAAATTAAGTTAGATAAGAGACATGTGCCCAGAATTACCTAATATAATAGCTGCCTCATAAGGTGCACGAGTGCATAGCAGTGAAGAGCATTAGGCTGTGTCAAAATAAAGCAGCTTTCAACTGTGTGAGTATGAGTCCCACCAGCTCAGCGTTTCACATTAGCTTCTTCCTTAGGGTGTGTGTGTCAATGCCGGGTAACAATCTGATGTCTATTTATAGTCCTGTCGATATATTGATGGCAGCGGTATGTAATGGTGCTCGCTCCATAGTGCAGGGCCGTGACATCAGGTGGCTCGGTGTCCCATGTAACCAATCCACTCCCCATCCGACGAGTCAGGGCAGGGAGTGGAGTCAGCGCTTAGGACGCGTTGCCATGGAAACTCACTTTCCGGCGATGGAGGAGACTCAGGAGAGCGCTCACCCTTTAACCCCTTTAGTGTACCCCATAAAGGTAAATCAAGGCAAAAAAAAAATGCTTTATTATCATGCCGCCAAACAAAAAGTGGAATAACACGCGATCAAAAAGAAGGATATAAACATGGTACTGCTGAAAATGTAATCTTGTCTCACAAAAAATGAGCCGCCATACAGCATCACCAGCGAATAAATAAAAAAGTTATATCTCTTAGGATAGAGCAATGTAAAAATATATTTTTTTTATATAAAATAATTTTTATTTATAAAAGCGCCGAAACATAAAAAAAAGATATAAATGAGGTATTACTGTACTGCTGGTTTTTGTTCATTCTGCCTCCCAACAATCGTAATAAAAAGAGATCAAAAAATGTCATGTGCCCAAAAATGGTACCAATAAAACCGTCAACTTATTACCCCCTTAGTTAGGGGAAAATAATAAAATAAAAAGTATTTATTTTCATTTTCCCATTAGGGTTAGGGTTAGGGTTAGGGCTAAAGCTAGGGTTATGGTTGCGGCTAAAGTTAGGGTTCAGGTTAGGGCTAAAGTTAGAGTTAGGGTTGGGGCTAAAGTTAGGGTTGGGGCTAAACTTAAGGTTAGGGTTGGGGCTAAATTTAGGGCTAGGGTTAGGGTTGGGGCTAAACTTAGGGTTAAGGTTAGCGTTGGGGCTAAAGTTAGGGTTGGGGCTCAAGTTAGGGTTAGGGTTGGGGCTAAACTTACGGTTAGGGTTGGGGCTAAAGTTAGGGTTATGGCTTGGATTATGGTTAGGGTTGGGATTAGGTTTACGGTTGGGATTAGAGTTAGGGGTGTGGTTAGGGTTGAGATTAGGGTTAGGGGTGTGTTGGGGTTAGGGGTGTGTTGGGCTTATGGTTGTGGTTAGGGTTGAGATTAGGGTTAGGGGTGTGTTTGGGTTAGGGGTGTGGTTAGAGTTATGGTTAAGGTTGGGATTAGGGTTAGGGGTGTGTTGGGATTAGGGTTGGAGTTAGAATTGGGGGGTTTCCACTGTTTAGGCACATCAAGGGCTCTCCAAACACATCATGGCGTCCGATCTCAATTCCAGCCAATTCTGCATTGAAAAAGTCAAACAGTGGTTCACCGACACATATGGGGTATCAGCGTACTCAGGAAAATTGGACAACAACTTTTGAGGTCCAATTTCTCCTGTTACCCTTGTGAAATTAAAAAAATTTTGGCTAAAAAATCATTTTTGTGGGAAAAAATTATTTTTTTATTTTTTGCGTTATAAACTTTAGTGAAACACTTGGGGGTTTAAAGTTCTCACAACACATCTAGGTAAATTCCTTAGGGGTTGTAGTTTCCAAAATGATGTCACTTGTGGGGGATTTCTACTGTTAAGGCACATTAGTGGCTCTGCAAATGCAACATGAAGCCCGCAGACTATTCCATCAAAGTCTGCATTCCAAACGTCACTACTTCCCTTCTGAGCCCCGACATGTGCCCAAACAATAGTTTTCTCCCACATATGGGGTATTAGCGTACCAACTAGCGTACCAACAAATTGGACACCAACTTTTGAGGTTCAATTTCTCCTGTTAACCTTGTGAAAATACAAAATTGGGGATAAAAAATCATTTTTGTGGAAAAAAAATGATTTTTTATTTCCACGGCTCTGCGTTATAAACTTTAGTAAAACACTTGGAAGTTGAAAGTTCTCACAACACATCTAGATAAGTTTCTTGGGGGTTCTAGATTCCAATATGGGGTCACTTGTGGGGGGTTTCTGCTGTTTAGGTACAATCAGGGGCTCTGCAAACGCAACGTGACGCCCGCAGACAATTCCATCAAAGTCTGCATTCCACAATGGCGCTCCTTCCCTTCTGAGCTCTGCCATGTGCTCAAACGGTGGTTCCACCCCACATTTGTGGTATCAGCATACTCAGGACAAATTGCACAACTTTTTGAGTCCAATTTCTCCAGATACCCTTGGGAAAATAAAAAATTGCAGGCTAAAATATCTTTTTTGTGGAAAAAAAATTATTTTTTTATTTTCACTGCTCTACATTATAAACCTAAGTGAAACAATTGTTGGTTCAAAGTGATCACCAAACATCTAATAAGTTCCATATGGGGTCTACTTTCCAAAATGGTGCCACTTGTGGGGGTTTCCACTGTTTAGGCACATCAGGAGCTCTCCAATCGCGACATGGCATTCGATTTCAATTCCAACCAATTTTGCATTGAAAAGTCAAACAGCGCTCCTTCCCTTCCGAGCTCAACCATGCGCCCAAACAGTGGTTTATCCCCACATATGGGGTATCAGCATACTCAGTACAAATTGCACAACAACCTTTAAGGTCCAATTTCTCCTATTATCCTTGGGAAAATAAAAAATTTGGGGCGAATATATCATTTTTGTGAAAAAAATATGATTTTTTATTTTTACGTCTCTACATTATAAAATTCTGTGAAGCACTTTAGGGTTCAAAGTCATCACGACACATCTAGATAAGTTCCTTAGGGGGTCTACTTTCCAAAATGGTGTCATTTGTGGGGGTTTCCACTGTTTAGGCACATCAGGGGCTCTCCAAATGCGACATGGCATCCAATCTCAATTCCAGCCAATTTTGCATTGAAAAGTCAAACGACACTCCTTCCCTTCTGAGCTCTGCTATGCACCCAAACAGTAGTTTACCCCCACATATAGGGTATCAGCATACGCAGGACAAATTGCTCAACAACTTTTGGGGTCCAATTTCTCCTGTTACCCTTGGTAAAATAGAACAAATTGCATCTGAATTAAATTTTTTGTGAAAAAAAGTTAAATGTTCATTTTTTTTACACATTCCAAAAATTTGTGTGAAGCACCTGAAGGGTTTATAAACTTCTTGAACATGGTTTTGAGCACCTTGAGGGGTGCAGTTTTAAGAATGGTGTCACTGTTGGGTATTTTCTATCATATAGACCCCTAAAGTGAAGTGACTTCAAATGTGATGTGGTCCCTAAAAAAATGGTGTTGTAAAGTTGTAAAAATGAGAAATCGCTGGTCAACTTTTAACCCTTATAACTCCCTAACAAAAAAAATTGAGTTCCAAAATTGTGCTGATGTAAAGTAGACATTTGGGAATTGTTACTTATTAAGTATTTTGTGTGACATATCTGTGCGATTTATGGGCAAGAAAATACAAATTTGGAAAATTGCTAAATTTTCAAAATGTTTCCAAACTTCCATTTTTTCACAAATAAACGCAAGTCATATCAAAGAAATTTTATGACTGTCATGAAGTACAATATGTCTCGAGAAAACAGTGTCAGAATCACTGGGATCTGTTGAAGCGTTCCAGAGTTATAACGGGACAGTGGTCAGAATTGTCAAAATTGGCCTGGTAATTAACATGGAAACCACTCTTGGAGGTAAAGGGGTTAATGTGCTTCTGATTAGGTGATCATCTGAACCAAATCTTATTTAACGAAGGAAAATATAAAAACACACTGCTGTAGTGTTCACAATCCTCTTGCAATAGGACAAGCTGGATGGCAAAACAAAGGCTAGTAATATCCAAAAAGTAATAGGAATGAAAAATTAACTTTTAACTGTCATGATCTGGTTTCCGTCCTGGTCAGGGTTAGTGTTAGTTGCCTCTTTCTGGTTCTGGGGCGGCTATTTAATGCTGGTTGTTCCTGGGTCTGATGTCGGTGATACTTCTGTGTTCTCGGTGGTTGCTGACCCAGGATACTTATCTTTAATCTTGGGGCCTCTGTGAGTGTGAGCTTTGTTATGTATGACCTGGTTTTGTCCCCTGACTTCTGCCTCCATTTTCTGCTCAGTACTGGTCTGTCTTTCCTGGTTCTCTCACCCCTGGCTCGTCTCGGTTTACTCTTCTGTCTTGTCCCTGGTACCTTGCTCTCTTCTGGCTTTTGACCCCCGGCTCCCCTCTGACTATGTTATTATTCGGTGCCCTGTGCTCCGCACTCTAGCCAATTCCCCATCCTCACGTGCAGTGTCTCTGCCCCCTGCGGACACGTGACTGTCTAGTGTCAGGTCCTGTGCTTACTGCGTGCCTTAGCCTCAGGTCCTGTGTGCACAGCATGCCCTGCTCCCTTCACTCCTGACTCTCAGTCTTGTGCTCTCCGTTTGCGCCATCTAGGCTATCCACAGTGATACTATCTGTGTCATTACATTATCACCAACCTTTTTCATTTTTTGGGTGGTCTTGTGACTCATTGTGTATTATGGACCCGCTGCATGTGCTGTTGGATCAGGTTGCTAACCTGAATGACATGATGTAAATCCTGTCAGTTAAGCAAAGAGCGTTGGTCACTTCTCACCAACAAGTACAAAGGGAGTTGGTAGATACGGTTAACACTGTTTGAGGTGCCTCCTCTCTGCCTGGCAATGTGGGGTATCCTGTGTCTGATGTCTTCTTGTCTTCTCCTGAACCCTCTGTCAAACTTCCAGATACATTTTCTGGGGATACAAAAAATTCCGTGTGTTTAGAGAGAGTTGCAAATTACTTTTTTCCCTGCGTCCTTGGTCCTTGGGTGATGAAGGTCAAAGGGCGGGGATAGTTATATTCCTGTTACGTGAGGGGCTACAGTCCTGTGCTTTCTCCCTATCCCCTACCTTCCCTACCTCCTCTGAGAGATTGTTTGCTGATCGTTTCTTTGAGGCCTTGGGTCCAATTTATGATGAACCTAATCGAGTGAGATTGGCTGAGGACACGATTATGGGTCTCTCCCAAGGAAATCTTTCTGCGGAGTGGTACTGTTCCGACTGTAGGAGACAGGCACCTGAAGCATCCTCAGCTTTCAGAGGGCTATTCCGAAGGGGTCTCTCCGAACATTTAAAGGATGCCTTGGCCCTGCACTCATCACTCTCTTGAGGAGGCCATGACCCAGGCCATCCACATGGACCGCAGGCTGTGTTAGAGAGGAGTGGTGCATCGTGAGGCTCCTCTGTTGCCTATTAAACCAGAACCTTCTTTTTCAGTTGAAGCCATGGAGGTAGAGGCTGTCTCCATGATGGAAAAAGAGAGGAGATGTTGTACGGAGAATAAACTCTGCTTCTATTATGGAACTCCGGACCATTGTAGAAAAGACTGTCTTTCCTGTCCCCAGGGTTCCAAAGTTTTGGGAAACCACCACCTTGACCAATCTAAGACTATGCACCTTCTTCTCCAAGAAATTCTCCCTGGCAGAAAGAAATTATGATAATAATAATAATAATTTTTATTTATATAGCGCCAACATATTCTGCAGCGCTTTACAACTTATAGAAGGGACTTGTACAGATAATAGACATTACAGCATAACAGAAATCACAGTTCAAAATAGATACCAGGAGGAATGAGGGCCCTGCTCGCAAGCTTACAAACTATGAGGAAAAGGGGAGACACGAGAGGTGGATGGTAACAATTGCTTTAGTTATTGGGACCAGCCATAGTGTAAGGCTCGGGTGTTCATATAAAGCTGCATGAACCAGTTAACAGCCTAAGCATGTAGCAGTACAGACACAGAGGGCTATTAACTGTATAAAGTGTATGAGAACATGATGCAAGGAACCTGATTATGTGTTTTGTTTGTTTTTTTTTCTATTTTTAATAGGCCACACAGGGATAGTTAGGTTAATGCGTTGATGCGGTAGGCCAGTCTGAACAAATGCGTTTTTAGGGCACGCTTAAAACTGTGGGGATTGGGGATTAATCGTATTAACCTAGGTAGTACATTCCAAAGAATCGGCGCAGCACGTGTAAAGTCTTGGAGACGGGAATGGGAGGTTCTGATTATTGAGGATGCTAACCTGAGGTCATTAGCGGAGCGGAGGGCACGGGTAGGGTGGTAGACTGAGACCAGAGAGGAGATGTAAGGTGGTGCTGAGCCATGCAGTGCTTTGTGGATGAGGGTAGTAGTTTTGTACTGGATTCTGGAGTGGATGGGTAGCCAGTGTAATGACTAGGCACAAGGTAGAGGCATCGGTGTAACGGTTGGTGAGGAATATGATCCTGGCAGCAGCATTCAGGACAGATTGGAGCGGGGAGAGTTTGGTAAGAGGGAGGCCGATTAGTAGAGAGTTACAATAGTCCAGACGGGAATGAATAAGAGAAACAGTAAGAGTTTTTGCAGAGTCAAAAGTAAGAAAAGGGCGAATTCTAGAAATGTTTTTGAGATGCAGATAAGAAGAGCGAGCCAGTGATCGGATGTGGGGGGTGAATGAAAGCTCGGAATCAAGGATGACCCCAAGGCAGCGGGCATGTTGCTTTGGAGTAATGGTGGAACCGCACACGGAGATGGCAATGTCAGGCAAAGGTAGGTTAGTAGAGGGAGAGAACACGAGGAGTTCAGTTTTTGACAGGTTCAGTTTCAGATAGAGGGAGGACATGATGTTAGAGACAGCGGTAAGACAATCACTGGTGTTTTCTAAGAAGGTCAGAGTGAAAGCAGGAGAAGAAGTGTATAATTGGGTGTCATCAGCATAGAGATGGTACTGGAACCCAAATCTACTGATTGTTTGTCCAATGGGGCAGTATACAAAGAGAAGAGGAGGGGGCCTAGGACTGTTCCTTGAGGAACCCCAACAGTAAGGGGAAGGTGAGAGGAGGAGGAACCAGCAAAACATACAGTGAAGGATCGGTCAGAGAGATAGGAGGAGAACCAAGAGAGAACGGTGTCCTTGATGCCGATGGAGCGGAGCATAGTGAGGAGGAGCTGATGATCCACAGTGTCGAATGCTGCGGAGAGATCCAAGAGAATTAGCATGGAGTAGTGACCATTAGATTTAGCTGTTAGTAGGTCATTAGAGACTTTAGTGAGGGCAGTTTCAGTAGAGTGTAAAGAGCGGAAGCCAGATTGAAGAGGGTCGAGAAGAGAGTTATCTGAGAGATAGCAGGTAAGACGGGAGTGGACCAGGCGTTCCAGGAGTTTAGAGATGAAGGGAAGATTAGAGACAGGTCTATAATTAGCGGCACAGTTTTGGTCGAGGGAGGGTTTTTTAAGTAATGGATGTATGATGGCATGCTTAAATGAGGAGGGAAAAATACCGGAAGTGAGGGAAAGGTTGAATATTTTTGTTATGTGAGAGATGACAGCCGGGGAAAGGGACTGGAGGAGATGTGACGGAATGGGGTCACTGGTGCAAGTGGTCGGGCGAGAAGATGCAAGGAGCCTGCTTACTTCTTCTTCAGTAACTGGTATGATGTGGGTAATCGGGAACTTCTGGCGGTTAAGTTGGCCTTTGAAGAATGGAGGCATTTTTTTGGAGGGGGCGGCTCATCCCATTACTGTGGTTACTGATCACAAGAACCTGGCGTACATTATGTCTGCTATAATTTTGACCCCTAGGCAGGCTAGATGGTCGCTTTTTTTCCTGGTTCCAGTTTTTGATTACTTTTCGTCCGTGATCCAAGAATGTGAAGGCCGATGCCTTGTCCCGGAGTCTGGATCCAATTTCTCCCCCTCCTAGCCTTCTTCCTCCATTCTTCAACCTGGGGTGGTGGTGACTGATGTGTCGTCAGGCTTGGAATGGGAGATTCGTGAAGTTCAGGCTCTGGCTCCTCCATCCAAATCAGCTGATACATTGTTTGTTCCTGTTCAGTTTCGATTCAGAGTTTTCTAGGAGTTCCATGGCTCAGCTCTGAGTGGACATCCGGGGATTTATGCTACTCGTGGGAACATCGCAAGGGTTTTTTGGTGGTCCTCGCTTAGCTCTGATGTAAAGAAGTTTGTGCCTGACTGAAGTTTGTGCCCGCGCTAAGAGCTCTCATAACTGACCCGCTGGGGAATTGGCACTTTTGCCAGTTCATGAAAGATTGTGGACACATTTGTCCATGGATTTTATCACCAATCTTTCTCCTTCCAAGGGAAATACTGTCACTTGGGTGGTGGTGGACAGTTTTACTAAGCAGGAAAACTTTGTACACTTGGGGGCATTGCCCTCTGCGGAGACCTTGTCTAGGTTGTTTGTTCAGCATGTGGTTCGATTGCATGGCGTGCCCTTGAGTGGGGTGTCTGACCGTGGAGTGCAGTTTGTGTCCAAGTTTTGGAGGGCTTTTTGTAAAAGGTTGGGTATTGCTTTGTCCTTTTAGTCTGCGTACCATCCAGAAACCAATGGTCAGACCGAACAGACCAACCAGTCATTGGAGCAAATTTTACGCTGTCTTTCCACTTCCAATCAGGATGACTGGTCCGATGCCTTGCCTTTAGCAGAGTTTGCATTCAATAACCATGTTAACCACTCCACAGGTACTTCCCTTTTCTTTTGTAATTACAAGTTTAGTTCACGCTTTGGGGAGTTTTCTCGGTTGGACTCCAGTTGCCCCGGGGCTGATATAGCTGTACAGAAGTTGGGAAATTTCTGGCGGGAGGTTCAGAAGAATATTAGGGAAGCTCAGAGGAAGTTTAAGGTCTTTGTGGACAGGAGACTGACTGTGGGACCTACCCTTCGGGTTGGGGATAAAGTGTGGCTGTCTACTAGGAACATTAGGCTTAGGGTTCCTTTGCCGAAATTGGGGCCTACGTTTATTGGTCCTTATTAGATCACAGAAGTGGTTAACCCAGTGACGTTTCATTTGCGTCTTCCATTGTCTTTTAAGATCTCCAATGTATTCCATAGGGCCCTGCTGAAACCATTGGGGACTGTGGAAGAAGCATCCTTGGGTCCCTTGTCACCTGTATTTGTGGATAATCAGGAGGAGTACAAGGTTGAGCACATCATGTATTCCCGTTTTGTCCGTCATTCCCTCCAATATCTTGTTCACTGGAAGGGGTATGGTCCAGAGGACTAATCCTGGGTTCCTGCTCTATCGGTTCATGCTGATCGTCTAGTGCGGTCCTTTTATGCCCGATTTCCTGGTAAACCTGGGGGTCCGGTGCCCCCCCATTGAGAGGGGGGTGCTGTCATGATCCAGCCTTCTTCCTGGTCAGGACAGGGTTAATGTTAGTTGCCTCTTTCTGGTTCTGGGGCGGCTATTTAATGCTGGTTGTTCCTGGGTCTGGTGTTGGTGATACTTCCGTGTTCTCGGTTAGTGGTTGCTGACCCAGGTTACTTATCTGTAATCGTTGTGCCTCTGTACGTGTGAGATTTGTTTTCTGCTCAGTACTGTTCTGTCTTTCATAGTTCTCTGACCCCCTGGCTCATCTCGGTTTACTCTTCTGTCTTGTCCCTGATACCGCTGTTGTGAATTCCGTTCTTGGACTCCCTCCTGTGGTCACGAATGGTACTTCAGTGAGTTCGGTCCTTGGACTCCCTCTGGTGGCTTTGAGTGGTACTGCTGATCCTTGAGGTTGCTTTCCCAGCTGCCCTCGTTTATCGCTAGGCTGGCTTCTCTATTTAACTCCACTCAGATCGTTACCTCATGCCTGCTGTCAATGTATCAGTACTGGTTCAGATCTCTCTTGGATTTCTCTGGTGACCTGACTGTTCCAGCAGAAGCTAAGTCATTACTAGCTCATTTATTGTTCATTGTGTTCTGAATATATTTCTTAGTACATGCTAAGTTCTGTCCAGCTTGCTTTCATGATATTTCCTTGCTAGCTGGAAGCTCTGGGGGCGCAGGGTGGCACCTCCACACCGTGAGTCGGTGTGGAGGGCTTTTTGCACACTCTGCGTGGTTTTTGTAGTTTTTTTGTGCTGACCGCATAGATCCCTTTACTATCCTCTGCTTATCTAGTGAAGACTGACCTCCTTTGCTAATACCTGTTTCATTCCTGTGTTTGTGACTTTCCTCTTAACTCACCGTCAATATTTGTGGGGGCTGCCTTTTCCTTTGGGGAATTTCTCTGAGGCAAGGTAAGGCTTTATTTTCTATCTTTAGGGGTAGTTAGCTCTTAGGCTGTGAAGAGGCGTCTAGGGAGAGTTAGGTACGCTCCACGGCTATTTCTAGTGTTTGTGTGATAGGATTAGAGTTTGCGGTTAGCAGAGCTCCCACTCCCCAGAGCTCGTCCCGATTTCCAGTTTAACCATCAGGTCATTCTGGGTGCTCCTAACCACCAGGCCATCATAACATACCGCAATCTCATCTGGCTTTTGACCCCCGGCTCCCCTCTGACTACATTATTGTTCGGTGCCCTGTGCTCCACACTCTAGCTGATTCCCCAGCCTCACGTATGGTGCCTCAGCCCCTGCGATCATGTGACTGTCTAGTTTCAGGTCCTGTGCTTACTGCATGCTTTAGCCTCAGGTCCTGTTTGCACAGCGTAACCTGCACCCTTCATTCATGGCTCTCAGTCTCGTGACCTCTGTTTGCGCCATCTAGGCTAGCCACTGTGACACTATCTTTGTCATTACATTAACTGTTGTGAATTCCGCTCTTGGGCTCCCTCCGGTGGTTGTAAGTGGCACTTTTGTGAATTCTGCTCTTGGGCTCCCTCCGGTGGTTTTAAGTGGAACAGCTGCTCCTTGGATTTAGCAGTCAGCAGCTGCTTCCACTGATCGTCTATTCTGGCTCGGCTATTTAAGCCTGGCTCTATCCTTCAGCCAGTGCCAGTGGTCAATGGTTCCTGGTTGGATTCACATCTCTGCTTGGATTTCCCTGATGTTCTGACCAGTTCAGCAAAGATAAGTCCTTGCTTTGTTCTTTGGCAGTCCACATTTTGTGGACTTTATCGTTCAGCACTTTCTATGTTTTTTTCTAGTCCAGCTTGTCAGTATGGATTTATTCAGTTAAGCTGGAAGCTCTGGGAAGCAGATTTACCCTCCACACCTTTAGTCAGGTGTGGAGATTTTTGTAAACTCTGTGGTGGATTTTTCTAGTTTTTTGATACTGACCGCACAGTATTCTTTCCTATTCTATCTATCTAGCTAGAGTGGCCTCCTTTGCTTCATCCTGGTTTCATTCTGCATATGTCATTTCCCTCTCCACTCACAGTCAATATTTGTGGGGGGCTGTCTATCCTTTGGGGATTTTCTCTGAGGCAAGATAGCTTTCCTGTTTCTATCTTTAGGGGTATTTAGTCCTCCGTCTGTGACGAGGTGTCTAGGGAGTGACAGGAACATCCCACGGCTACTTCTAGTGTTGTGTTAAGCTCAGGAACTGCGGTCAGTACAGGTACCACCTCCTCCAGAGCTCGTCCCATGTTGCTCCTAAACCACCAGTTCATAACAATTAACCATGCCAAATGAGTTGAAAAGAAAAGTGTTGAGTGAGGAAAAGAAGGGCTCAATTCTGACTTTACTAGTAGAGGGATACAGTGAGCGACCTGTTGCCTCCATCCTTAACATTTATAAGATGGCAATCCATTACAACAATGTCAAGCAGCAGACATTGGGGACAACAAAGCTACAGCCCTGCAGAGGGCGAAAATGACTCTCCACTGACCGGGATGACTGTCATCTTATTCGAATGTCACTCAACAACCACAGGATGACATCAAGTGACCTACAAAAGGAATGGAAAATGGCAGCTGGGGTGAAGTGCACGCCAAGAACAGTTCGTAACAGGCTCCTAGAGGCAGGAATCAAGTCATGTAAAGCTAGAAAAAATCCTTTCATCAATGAGAAGTAAATGAGAGCCAGACTGAAGTTTGCCAAAGGCCATAAGGATTGGACCATAGAGGACTAGAATAAGGTAATCTTCTCTCATGAGTCTAATTTTCAGCTTTGCCCAACACCGGGTTATCTAATGGTTAGAAGGAGACCTGGAGAGGTGTACAAGCCACAGTGTCTTGCACCCACTGTGAAATTTGGTGGAGGATCGGTGATGATCTGGGGATGTTTCAGCAAGGCTGGAATTGAGCAGGATAATCTTTGTGAAGGATGTATGAATCAAGCCGGATACAAGGTTATCCTGGAAAAACAGTTGATTCTTTCTGCTCAGGCAATGTTTCCCTCTGAGGACTGTTTTTTTCAGCAGGACAATGCCATACCGATAGGTCAATCAAGGTGTGTAAGAAGGACCACCACATCAAATCCCTGTCATGGCCAGCCCAATCTCCAGACCTAAACCCCACTGAAAACCTCTGGAATGTAATGAAGAGGAAGATGGATAGTCACAAGCCATAAAACAAAGAACTGCTTACATTTTTGTACCAGGAGTGGCTTACAGTCTCCCAAAAGCAGTGTGAAAGACTAGTGGAAAGCATTCCAAGATCCACGAAAGCTATAATTGAAAATCATGGTTATTCCACAAAATATTGATTTCTCAACACTTCCTGAGAAAAAACATTAGTATTGTTGTTTCTAAATGATTATGATGATTAGGTCTACAAGCAATGCATTTTTTTTTGTTATTTTGACCATTTCTCAGTTTCAGAAAATAAATACAAAATGTATTGCTTGGAACTGTTGTCAGTAGTTTATAGAATAAAAGAACAATTTACATTTTACTCAAAAATATACTTATAAAGAGAAAAATAGGACAAACTGAAAATGTTGCAGTGGTCTCTTAATTTTTGCCAGAGCTGTATGTGCTAATTGCAGGCAGGTGAGATAAACACAGTCTGTGGGAGTAACTGGGTTGCCGCATTCCAGAATGCAAAAGGCCAGCATAATTGCAAAAAAAAAAAAAAAATTACAAAAAAAAAAAATTAAAACATTAAAAATTCAGGGAAGGAAAAGAGTGAATGGACATTGAATGAATAATAAAACCAATGCACATAATGTAACAGGCAGAGCATGAGAAAAATAACACATCTTGTTAATAATGGTACACAATTTCCTTGCGCATATTCAAACCTAGGGGAACACTGGTGTCCAAATTATAAATCCAAAAAGCTTCCCTAGTGCTCAATCTTTTCATGTGATCACTCCCCACTATTATGCCTGGTCACTTTTTCGATACCATAGACTCTAAAAGATTAATCACCTCTGTTATGTTGTAAAATAAAATGCTTAGATGCCTGTGAGATGTTACGATTCGCATTGCTAGTGCTGATCATATCAGTAATATGCGGATCTTTAATTTGCGTTATGTACATCCCACATACATCTTGTGGCATAAAGAGCAGTCAATAATATATACAACATCCGTAGTATTACAATTCATAAAGTTTTTTATATGATAACTACAAGAGTTGTTTTGATTGCAAAATGTTTTTTGGTTATTAACCGCATGTGAACAGGTTCTGCACCGATCTATTCCACACCTGTAAAAACCCCTGCAGGAAAGCCAGGTTTGATTTTTAGTGTGAGAGGAAGAGCGGCTGGGAGAAACAAAATTGCCTATTGTGGTCACTTCTTTTGCCACTATTGCACAGCTCGGTTCAAGAATAGAAAAAAATATAGGATCCTTATACTGTATAATATAGGAAGTAACTTATAAATGATTTTTTAATGTGGTTGAATTGAGGGCTATATTGCATAGATAGTACAGGTTTATCATTTATTTTGAAGTTTTTGGAGTTTTCATTTTTGTTTTTATTTTCATATTGCCCTTTGTTCACCATATTAGATTTATTTTAAGAGTTGACCGCACTCCATATTGGAAGCTGTGACAAAGAACGCCGGAGTCACGTTCAAAAAGCCTTTCATTGCCTTTCCCCCTTCACCTTTTTTCACGACAAGGATGTATTTTTTAACAATCTTTTTCAAATTTTTTCAAATAAACACATTGGTTTTACCTGGCGCTGGACTTTCCTCTTGGTTTCTGCAGTTTCCACATCTAGTGGGATATTATCAGCAATTTATCCCGAACTTTGACATGATAGTTTCCCCCTGACTGATCTTCTCAAGGGCACAAAGTCGATGATGGTCAAATGGTACTCTGAAGCGGAGATGGCATTCCAGTAGTTGAAGCTCGTCCTGTTCAGTCAGCCAGTCTTGGTCGCACCAGACTTCACGACGCATTTTGTGCTCCAGACGGATGCCTCCGAAGTCGGTTTAGGAGCTGTGCTGTCCCAGGTAATAAATGGCGATGAACACCCAATCCTATACCTGAATAGGAAACTGTGAGAAAAACTATGCCATTGTGGAGAAAGAGTGCTTTGCCATCAAGTGGGCAATTGACTCCCTAAGATATTACCAGTTAGGCAAAAGGTTCAGGCTAATATCTGATCATGCACCCCTGAGATTGATGAGGGAAAAGAGGGGGAAGAATGTCCGGGTAACTAGATGGTTTCTGGCACTCCAGTGTCACGGGAGTACTGGGTAGACTAAGACTGGTTACCCGGGCCCCTGCGATATCCCTCAGGCTAGGGAAACCCTGTCTGTCCCTTTCCCAGAAGTTACACTAAAGGTGTGCATGTCTGGGCCACCAGGCCTGACCCTGTCTCCTGTTTCAGCCCTAAGCTGAAACCAGCACCCGCCACCCAGTGAAGAAACCACACACCAATCCCTACAGAAAGCACAGACAGGGAAAACTGAAAAATACACTATAATGTGCACAGGGCAAAACAAATACAAAATAGGAAGGAGGAATATGACAAAGGATAATACACCACCAGATACGATATTCCTACAACAAGACCACCACTCCAGACCGGAATCACTAGGCACAAAAAACAAGCTATAATCGGCGACGCCCAAAGTCCAGCACGACTATTTAAAGGCCGTGGGCGTGACCCAGCCTCCAACCAAATTACCAGCTAGATTAACCCCGAGCAAGCTGGATAAAGTCTAGCCAACGCCACTGAACGTGTAGTGGACGTATGTGGAATTACCGCTGTCTGTCGGACGCCCTAGTGTGAACAGCGTCCGACATGAAATCCAGGACTTCACTTTCCATGTGAAGCACAAGCCAGAGAAGTTGCATGGGAACACAGATGCCCTGTCCAGAGTCCCCTGCTTAGCCAATGAACATGCCAAAACCCCCGGCTTTGGGCAGAGGGAGGGAATATGTGACAGAGCCACTGGTGAAGTGATGGAGGTGAGATGTGTCACTGCGCATGATGGCATCAGTAATGTGAAACCAGAGTAGTTTCCTCCAGCACACTACGTGTTGTGATGATTAAATGAGTTATGTTATGTGATGGTTTTAGTGGACCTCCGTAGAATGGGAGAGAGGGGGTTCACCATATCTCCACAACATCTCCACCTGACAGGACCTGTGTGATGTCAAGATCATGTGATCAATCACATGATGGAGGAGTCACATGGTCTGGTTTTAAATGGCTAACTGCCAGAGCTTCCAGTGTTCAGTGTTGCCTGGAGAGAGAACACTCCAGGAAGTTGTGTGCACAATCTGAACCGTGGATAGCTGCCTGTGAGCGGGCTGATCCCTGTTAGGAAAAGGACTGTGGGTTTTTTTTGTTTCTTTTTTTTTTCTGTTTTGCCCAGAGGGCTGTCTTTATTTTCCCTGCTTCGTTTATGCTGCTACAATAAACCAAGCCTTTTCTTAAAGAGACAGCGTTCAAGTTATACCTCTGTGTCCCGAGTGAGCCGCTCTACCACACTATATTGCAATGAAGTTTTCCGGATATGTTGTGGTGGCTATTTTAAGGATTGAAAGTTATTTCATATCCATAGGGTAGGAGAAAAGTGACTGATTGCTTGCTGTTTGATTGCCATTATACCCAGTGATCCTAAGAATAAAGCTGTGCACAGCTCCTTTTTGAATGAAGCAGGGGTTAGAGTTCTCGCTTTATTCATTTTTTATGGAGCTGCCAGAGAAAACAGATTACAGCACTTACCTATTGCTTTGGCTATTGATGTAACTTATGATTTATTGATATACAGTATTGACATTTTCTTTAACCTCTTCACGACACATGTCATACATTTACTGTAAGTTAAATGTCGGGTCCCTGTCTTTCATGTTGGCTGGCACAACTTGAATAAAGAAAAACTAAACATGTTTGGTATTTGTGTACTTGTTCTGACCAGGGTAATCATATTGCTAGGTCTGTTTTACCATATAGTGAACATGGTGAATAAAAAAATCAAATACCAAATGTGGAATTGTACTCTTTGGCAGTTTCAACACACTTGTAATTTTTTTCCTGTTTTCTAGAACACTATGTGGTAGGAAGAATGTTGTCATTCAAAATACAACTAGGCCTTCCAAATATTACAAGCCCTTATATGGCTATATTGATGGAAAGTTGATGGAAGTTATGGCTCTTGGAAGAAGGGGAAGAAAAACGAAAATTAGAAAATAAAAAAATTACTATGCCATGAAGTTAAAACAAAGCAATCAAATGTTGCCGCTTCTTGTTTTGCAGAATAATATGACTGAAACAGAACAACTGCTGTAAGGTCATTACAATCCATTCGGTATTAAACACTATCACTAATAAAAGTGGAAAGAAAAATATTAAAACTATGTTGTTTGTTGAAACACTTAAAATATTCTAAAAGCTAAAAGAAATAAGAAATAGTTTTCACTAAAAGTTTACAATCACCCTATGCAGTAGGGTACAATAGTGAGATTAGATTTTGCAGAGTGGAGCTGAACACAGAAAAACTCGGTATCTTTCTATTACAGAGTAGTAAGATTAAATAGCTACAGTAATTGAACTGCCCAAGACTAAAATGTTGCTAATGCTTTATGCTGTTGTTTGTCCTTCGTAGACGAAGTTGACCTGACTTCAGGGTTTGGAGGAGGATCAGTGATTGTGGGTCAGGAGATGGCTGATAAGTCCAATCTGGACCTTGAAAGCTCACCCACATACTGGACATAAGTAAGCAGGTGTAGTCAGGGCAGTAGACACTGTTTGTACCTTTCCACGGCTTGCTTTCATTTTGCCTCAAAGTTTCTTAAATCTGCCTTGGACAAATAGTTTTCCCAAGATAACACTAACTGAACCTTCCTGAACTTACCAGTGAACATTTCCAGCTCGGGGTTCGGTGGGGTCTCCTCGACCTCTCCTGCCAATATCTCTAGGGAAAGCCTATCGGGGTTATGCTCTGTCATGTTGGCGACCGCTACGGCAGGTATCCCTGACTCTGGAACGTTAGGTTAACCCTGGTCTCCCACAGGAAACATTACAGGGGCAAGTCTCTTCCCAACACAAGAAAAATATATAGAATCCAGCGAGCAGCTATGTTCACTTAAAATATAGCTTTTAATGAGCCATTTAAAAAAGTAAATACAATGATATACAATGGTGATCAACAAAAAATGAATGAATGCAACACATTACAGCAGTATACACATAGAGTAGCGTTATAACCAACGTGTTTCGACTATTGTCTTATTCATGGTATGAAAGAAAGAATGCTAGAAGGTTTAAATACTCAACCACACAGGAGAGCTCCAGCTGGATAATCAGGAAAACTACCTGCCAGCTAATTAAGAAACAGCTGCATATAACATAGAAAAGACAGATAACGTATCATAGAATAATAAGAGGTTAAAAAAGCCAAATTATGTATATTAAAAACAATCATGACTAGCTATTTTGAAGAAAATTTCATATGAAATTGGCTTAATTATTATTAATACTGTAGAATCAGATCTTGTCTATCGTTCAGACCATGCGGTATCCCTTTCTCCAATGTGAAGATCCAAAATGATTCTCGATTTAGGATTATGGATTGGAATAAAAAAATGTATTCTATCCTGAAAAAGCGCAAAAACAAACGCAACCCAAGAATTAATAAGGTCACCTTCGGGAAATTGGATGCTACTTCTGATACTTCATTGGCAACTACCACAGGTGATTATTCTGATTCCTCACTGGAGTCCAACAATGAGTTAAACCCATCACCGCAAAGAAGGAACAGCGTTAGTAACTCTATGGGAAATTCGGAGGAGGAAACATATGAGGAGAAAGCACAAGCAGAAATGGCTACCCAACCCGCAGCAAAAATCGCAACAATAGTCGAAACGTGTTGATTATAATGCTGCTCTAGGTGAATACTGCTGTAATGTTCTGCAGTAGTAAAGGTATTGGCCTGCACTCTGTCATATGGCGAGGTGCTGGTGTAACGGGCCAAATGACCCTTAGTCCATTCAATGAAAATTCACTGCATACTCTGTATTTTTGTGGTGATGCCAAAAAATAATATTTATTTACAATTCGTGGAAGCAGAAAAAATAGAAATAGGTAAAGCGCAGGAAAAATTCTAAAGCGACTATATTTGAGTGACGTTTCAACCTGTCCCAGGTCTTATTCGATACGTTGTTGATAATCCCTTAGCCATGGAGATAGATGCAGTTTGTATGGGGCTATTTCCCTGATCAGAGTGGTGTGCAAAGAGAGCTGTATAGTCCCCAAGATGATAAAAATATGGCACTATGCTTTAAATCACATTGCTGGCGGGGCTCTCGCACCTTGTCTGGCCTCCAGCAGCAGGAGGCCAGACAAGGAGCGGGAGTGCCACCAGTAATGTGATTTAAAGCATAGTGCCATATTTTTCTTGTAATGTGCTGCATTCATTCATATTTTGTGGAACACCATTGTATATCATTGTTTTTTGAATCTACATTCATTAATTTTTGTTTTGGGATTGTGCAATATTGAATGTAGATTCTTCGGTATTAGTACTAGACATTGGTTATCTGGTTAGTTTCCACCTAGATGGTATGTACATTTGCCCCACAAGATGAAGTGGAACTAAACTGGGCATTTATTATGTTGAGCTCACTTGAATGTTAAATCTGGATGGTGCAACATAAACTGTGGAGCCTAATATATTATTGCTATATATCATTGCTAGACCATATCCCTCCATTGCTCATCACATGTTATTCTCTTCATATTTACTAGGGTAAGGAGGGACAGCCGTCTGGAGAGGGGGTGTTAAGAATTTGTATATATTATCTAGGCTGCCAACCTCCGCTGATAGGCAGGAGATAGATTAGGGTTAGGCCCCATCTAAATTATTTTGGCCCCTTACCAACTTACATACTGTCTATTATGACCCCTTCCCCTTATGTAGTGTAATAATTATAGGGGATAACTCAGGAGACTCTTTGCGTGGAACAAGACAACTACAGGACACAGTTTTATAAGTGGTAAAGTCTATATTATCACACGGTGATTCAAACAGGTGCAGAGAGAAACTCAAGTCCACAACACTTGGTGCAAATATCAAATGCAGCTCATTAGTCTATAGGAAACTTCAGAGGAAAATGCAATCAAGCAGAAAGTCTATGAAGCACAGTTATTCTTAAGGATACTTGACACGAATAAATTCTTGTCTTAGTCCACACACAGATAGATAAGCTTATAAGGCAGTTCAAATCATATCTTAGCTCAACCAGGGAGGCCTGGTTAATAGTCTCAGGTTTTTGCAGAGCAGAAACAGCTTACATGTCCAGCAAATGCAGATAGAAGTAAACATGAGCAGCAAATGAAGGAGGATTACTGGAAACTGGTGTATGCAGCAGGAACTCAGAGCAGAGTAGCAGGATCACCACACAGGTACACAGGAGCAGGTATATAGCCAGGGAGTAATCAGAGGTCAGGAGCTGGATGCAAGGCAGAATACTCTAGCACAGACTGAAGGCTGGGATGGAGCTTTATAGCAGGAAGACACAGTGCACATGAGACCAAAGACGCCATCTTGGAAAAGGGCAGTAATGCACAAAAGGTAAAACATGTTCAGAGTCCTGACAGGTAGTTATAACTCTAAATAATCTTTTTCACAATTAATATGATTTACTACCCTTTGTTGATTAAGTTTATCAAGCATTTTTTGTTTTTGGCAGTAATAAAAAAGCGATACGCAACTTTCCCACAATAATTGTGGGTTACTGTCCAAACAAGCTTGAATTTTACTGTCTCTCCTTCTTATTCTTTCCCAATCCTATATCAGGGATGGATAGGGGTAAGAGGGACAGTCTACAGGTATAGGGTGCCAACCTCCGCTGGTAGGCAGAAACAGTTCAGTTTAGTGGTAGGTACAAGCAGCTCCTGGTATCTTCTTTTTAATGGTGGTAGTGGTCCCTGATTATAACTTTTACTGTGTCAAGACGCAATTATAGGTAATTTTTAAGTACAGTTTTTTTGACACGGTGAATTTTTTGGTTTTGATTTATCTGTACAGATATTTTTTTCTAACTGTGATCCCTTCCTTAGCGCTGACCGAACTTTGTACTGGGCCTCGGATCAGAATGTGGTCGCTGGTGTGAATGTCTCACGCAGAGCCATGATCTGCTGCATCAACAGGTTAGTTATCTGCTGCTGTAACTGTGGCGCCACTTGCTGCTGCCATTGCTGAAGCTCCTGCTGCCACTGCAACTGCAAACACCTCTTGCTGCTGCCACTGGAACTGTAGCTGCTGCTACTCTTGCTGCTGTTGATGAGTGAGGAATAACTGTTTCAAAAGCTCCACCATCTTCCCAGCAGACTTGGGCTACAGTGTCAAAGGACTAATCACTGACATGCAGCATGCTTTGTGCTATTCCTCAGTTCACACTGCTCGCATTCTCCAACCATATGTAGTGCAGTGGGTTTGGTGCAGTGTGATAAACAGGCAGAGACCACAGGAACATTCCAAAGCAAAAGTCTCTTTAACGTTCAGTGTACTCACAAAATAGAAAACAAAAGGTTATCCTCCTGATTGCAGCAGGGAAACAAGATACCACTGTGTACGCTGAGGGTGCCAGGCCTTTTGGCTCCACTTTGGCTCTGTGTTGCTTCACACAGGCTGAGGCTCTGGCAGAGTTTTCTGCTCTGCCCGCTTTCAAAAGCCAAACTGACACACCCAACCCTCTGCTGCAGGGGTTTCCACCAAAGAACCTGTGGCTGTAGGCCACATGGAAAAACTGGGCTGGGTAGGAAACGGATTGCCCGACTACCTTCCCGTAGTCCATTTCACAAATATAAGCCCATGGCAGGTTTTCTTAAATCTGCCTTGGACAAATAGTTTGCCCAGGACTAAAACTTACTTTTAATCTGCATTGCAATCACCGCTATGCCTGTGACTGCAATGCAGTCCCACAGCCTCAATACACCTCCGTGTGCATCCTGGGGGGACACATAGCAACCCTCGAATGTTACACCGGTCACTGCCTCACACAGTCTTTGTAACATTTTTTCTTCCCCTCAATGGTTCACTTTCCCTGACACAGTTCTATGTGCAGCAGTTGTTTAGGCAATCAGCTGTCTGGCATTCTGACCACATGTCCAGCCCAACTGGCTTGGGCTTTCAGCAGGAGAGTGTAGCTGCTGCAGAGCCCATCTTGTTCCAGGATTTCCTTGTCGAGGTCTTTGTCTTGCCACTTGATGCGGAAAATTCTGCAAAGGAAACTCAGGTAAATTGAGCTGTGTAGCATGCCAGCTGTAGACAGTCCCAGTGTCATTGGCAAAGAGAAGTGTGATAAAGACCACCGTGCAATAAACCTTCAGCTTGGTATTAATGCGGAGTGTCCTTAATTCTCAAATATTCTTACAGAACATCCCGAAGACAGCGCTGACTTTCGCAATTCTGTTGTTGACCTCAGTGTCTATGGTCAATATGTGGGAAATTGTGCATTGCATTGTGTGGGACATGAAGTTGTCAACTGCTTTGAGGTTGTGCTCTTTCACCGTAATACGAGGCTTCTGATGTGGTTTGTCTGAAGGAGGTTGGTACATAATATCGATCTTTCTAGTATTATAATGAGACTAAAGTTGTCTCAAGCTTGTGAAAAACAGTTAATTTCATGCTGCATCTGCTGCTTTGTGCTGTAATTGGGTATGCTGTCATCGGCAAACAATAAGTTACGGATCACATTCTCCTGCACCTTTATAACAGCCTTTAGGCATCTGAGGTTGAATAGCTTGCAATCAGTCCTAAATCTGACATGGATTCCATCTTCTCAATTGCTAAAGGCATTTGTCAACATGGCCCGCTTCCTCGTGTAAGAGGAGTTACGGATACCGCGCACCCATTCCCCGTAGCATTTTGAAAGGCTTGTCTCCCCTGATGAACAGAGCCAAGGGAAACACGTCGAGAGCCACATTTCTGGGGATGATTTGATCAGGGTCCTGAATTTGTCCTAAGTAATGGTGGATTGCATGGATGTTCATAAACGCCTCCCCTGGGATTCACGGATATTCTGAACCCTACGAATGCTTCTTGAAAAACAGCAGTGCTGGGTGAGATCGGTCTGTGATTTATTAGAGATAATTAAACCTATGAAATAAGGTGTTTATTTGGCCTTCGGGCTATAAGGTGTTGATTTGGCCTTCGGGCTTTTCTGGTGGAGTACAATTTTGAAGCTATTGTGACATACATCTACCTTTTTTCCTCCTATCCCAAAAGGAGGGGGGTTGTTTGGAATTTTAAATGGTGTAATTTGTCTTTGGTGTATTATTATTTCTTATTTTCTCTTCTCTCAGACCAGCTGGGTATATACCCTATGGAATTTTATTGGGATCTATTAAAGGTTAATTTTTAAATATTTGATACCTATATGTTTACCTTGCTGCTATACACTAATTTTTGATTGGTAAATAATTGAGTTTGGTGATTTGTCAGCATGGTAGAAAATTGCAGGCTCGACAGGGTTGGGGTGAGTACACTGCCTTGTTTTATGATGTTTGCAACTTTGAAGGCCTCCGATTAATCTCCATCATTCAGGACCTTCACCATCATACCATCCTGGAGCTGCCACATGATTGTGAAGAACTTGCTTGGGCGACAAATTTTCCATGATTATCCACAGCCTCTGCTGACTGTGTCAAAAGCATTTGTCAAGTTGACAAAAGTCACAAAAAGGTTGCTGCATTGCACCTGACACTTTTCCTGGAGTTGATGTGCTGTGAAGACCATATCTGACGTTTCACGTTCAGCATGGAAGCTGGCTTTCAAGTAATAGACCTTGCTTAGGGTGGAGGCAGGGCTGGTTTTAGGCAAAGTGGGGCCCTAGGTAAAAGTTAAAAATGGGGCCCCAAATGCTAACATATTGCATATCACACACAAGCATTTCTGTTGTGTTTACGTGCGCTGAGTTCAGGCCGCTAAACGAGTGTGATCGACAATACTGAATTACTGAAGTCGTTCGACACTTGTTTCCCGGCCTCTTTACACCAACTAAGAAAGAATGATAGGAACAGAACAATCGCTATCAGAGCAATCTGTCCCCATACAGTATCATGTTATCAGCAGCACATCTACAGTTTACACCGGCGATGTGCTGCTGAGAACAATGATTTCTGCTCTGGCATAAACAATCCAATCTCTCGATGAATAGGCAGCATTTTGCTTGTTTAGTATAATACACCCCATAGTCCTCCACATAATATAATGTGCACCATAGTCCTCCATATTGTAAAATGCACACCCCATAATCCTCCATATAATATAATGTGCCCTATAGTCCTCTAAATAGTATAATGCACATCCAATAGTCCTCCATATAGTATAATACACTCCCTATAGTCCTCAATATAGTAAATTACATTCCCTATATTCCTCCATATATTAAAACACACTACTCAGTCCTTCATATAGTATAATACACTCATCATAGTTCTCCATATATTAAAATACACTGCTCAGTCCTCCATATAGTATAATACTGCCCTCATAGTGCTCCATATAATATTATACACTCCCCATAGTCCACCATATAGTTTAATACACTCCTCAGTCCTCCATATAGTATAATACACTCCTCAGTCCTCCATACAGTATAATACACTTCTCATAGTCCTCCATATATTAAAATACACTGCTCAGTCCTCGATATAGTATAATACTCACCTCATAGTGCTCCATATATTATTATACACTCCCCATAGTCCTCCATATAGTATAATACACTCCTCATAGTGCTCCATATAGTATAATGCACCACCAGTCATCCATGTAGTACAATTCACTTCCCATAGTATAATGCACCCCATAGTTCTTCATATAGTATAATGTATTCCCCATAGTCCTCGATGCAGTATAATGCAGCCACATATAGTATAATGCTGCCACCACAGAGTATAATGCAGCCACCCCACAGAATATAATGTAGCCCCCTCATAAAGTATAATGAAGCCCCCATACAGTATAATCTAGCCACCTAGAGAATATAATGCAGCCCCCATAGAATACAATGTAGCCCCTCATAGAGTATGATACAATCACCCCTCATAGAATATAATACATTTAATACATAGAATAAATTTAATACATAGAATATACTGTAACCCCCATAGAATATAATACAGCCCACCTCCCCATAAAATATAATGCAGCCCCATCAAAGAGTTTAATGAAATCCTTCCCCAAAGAATATAATGCAGCCCTCCATAGAATATAAACAGCCCCCCATAGAATATAATGTAGGCCCCCATAGAATATAATACAGCTCCCCCATTGATTATAATACAGCCCATCCATAGAATATAATACAGCCCCTCCACAGAATATAATGTAGGCCCCCACAGCATATAATACAGCTCCCCCATTGAATGTAATACAGCCCCCATAGAATATAATACAGCCCCTCCATAGTATATAATGTAAGCCCCCATAGAATATAATACAGCCCCCAAAGAATATAATATAGGCCCCCATAAAATATAATACAGCTCCCCCATAGATTGTAATACAGCCACCACAGAATAAAATACAGTCCCTCCATAGAATATAATGTAAGCCCCCATAGAATATAATACAGCCCCCATAGAATATAATACAGTCCTCATAGAATATAATGTAGGCCCCCATAGAATATAATACAGCTCCCCCATAGATTATAATACAGCCCCTCCATAGAGTATAATACAGCCCCTCCACAGAATATAATGTAGGCCCCACAGAATATAATACATCTCCCCCATTGAATATAATACAGCGCCCATAGAATATAATACAGCCACTCCATAGAATATAATACAGCCCCTCCATAGAATAAAATGTAGGCTCCCATAGAATATAATACAGCTCCCCTATAGAATATAATACAGCCCCCATAGAATATAACACAGCCCCTCCATAGAATATAATGCAGCTCCCCCATAGAATATAATTCAGCCCCTCATAGAATATAATATAGCTCCCCCATAGAATATAATACAGCCCCCCATAGAATATAATGCAGCCCCTCCATAGAATATAATGTAGGCCCCTATAGAATATAATACAGCCCCCCATAAAATGTAATACACCACCCCATAGAATATAATGTAGGCCCCCATAGAATATAATATAGCCCACCTCCCCATAGAATATAATACTCATTGATATGTTAAAAAAAACCACAATCCTCATCTCTCCACATGCCCCGCGCTTTTTCTGGCCTGGCTCTGGTCTCAGCAGCTGCAGACTGCCCGGCACACAGCAGGCACCCACAGTGTTAGAGGCAGTGGGAAATGATGGGAGAGGGAGCATCAGCTGACGCTCTCTCCTTCATCATTGCATTGAACTGTAGTTGAATGCATCGGCGCTGGTAGGGGGGAGTCGGCGCTGGCAGCAGGCAACAGCCAGAATCTTACCAGCAGTATGCAAATGTAACACCCCAGGGTCCTGGTTGTTACAGTGGCATTGCTTTCCTCATGGGGAGAATGATGTCACGCTTGGAAGTGAAGAATTATCTTCTTTATCAGGAAAGAAATATATCTTGGTACCGTGTTAGCCAGTAGATAGAAAAATAATTTTCCTAATAATAGGATAATAATTCCTGTATCAAAATGGAGGATACCAGAATGTACCGCATCTTTATGGAACTAAAACCACTTCTGAAGAAACGTGCACAAATGGACAGCGACACAATATTTATGGACGTAACTGTTTATCACCCATGGTAATTCTGCTTCATGTCACCTGGCTTATCCATGTTTTTTTTTCCCCTCACCCTTTTTTTTTTTTTTTCCTATACTGTGTTGTGCATAAATATGTGATTCTTCAGAATTTGTTTTAGTCTTTGCCTGATGAAGAGACGTATGTAGTCTCGAAAGCTTGCAATTTGTTACCATCTTTTCAGTTAGCCATTAAAAGGTATCAACCACTGAGGACTCTCAATTCTAAATATTTTTCTTCTTTATCAGGTAATCACAACCATACAACATGTTCACACTCCAGGTCAGAAGGGGGAGCTCCTTATCCAGCTTATGGGTGGCTCTCCTATATACATTCTGGTCTGGAGGGAAAGTTAGTCAGTTCCTGTCAGACAGACAGAGATAGAAGTAGAGGGGCCATTCAGCCAAAAGGGTGCTCAGCTCCTGGACAGAGATAACACAGAAGGAAGAAAAGCTTGTAGTGAGCATGCAGGAGAGTGAAGGACAGGATAGTGACAATTGGGGAGGACAGCTGTGACTGGGCTACCTCCCTACAGAGTGCAGACACCTGTAGCTAGAAGACCGAGGTTGTGAGGGACTCCAAGACTTACAGCAGAAGCCGGCAAGACAGTTGGACTACACGTCACCTGTCCGTTATAACACCTGGAGACACAGGGTCGTGATAGAGACCCTGTAAAAAGGCTCGAGCCACCTGTCATACGGGTTAGTGTCCCACCTTTAAGGAGGACAGAGAGAACAGTGAGGACCTTGACAGAAGCCACAGGCAGCAAGGGACTACACCACAGCGCTAGTGGTAAGGCTTTCAACTCCACCTGGTAACGGGGATTCTGAACTCGATTCCAAGCCGGCCGGACCCCACCTGTACCTGTAATCCGGGAACCTGGTCTGTGGCTGCCTGAAGTCTTCCGTAAACCAGGTAAAGAGACTGCAAACCTGTGTCCTCCGTTTCTTTTTCTATATGAACTGAAATAGTTTAATCATCATTTTCATCAGGACAGGTCCACCAAGTTTGTATACCTCGGTGGGAATAGCATAATTTCCTGGCACTGGTCCACAGGAGAGTTGTTTTATTGCTTTACTGACATTGTCTTCATTGAGAACAACATCAAGATCTTTTTTGATCTCTACCTGGGATAGGTCAGCAATTACATCGTATTTGATATTGGCAGAGTGATTAAGGACACTGTTGAAGTCATCAGTTCACCATTCCAAATTTGTTTCTTTTCTGTCAACAGCTTAGTTCCTTCCACATTAAGGAGAGATGAGGAGTAGGATGATTGGGGTCCGTATACAGTCCTTAGCGCATCGTAAAGCGCTTAAGGTCATGGCTGCTGGCATAGCCCTGGATTTCGTCAGTCATCTGTCCTGAATCTCTTATAACTTTAACTGTACCTTTCTTTTTGTGTTGATAAAGACATCCTTCTTGATGTGCTTTGTACTGCTAATACTTCTCTTCTAGGGGTGCCTTAAATTTCATTTTCATTGAAGCAAACTGTGTTTCTTCGGACTGCTGATCCAAGATGCTTCAGGGCAGTATTGCAGAGAGCATCTTCGAGAATCATCCACTTTTCATCTATGCCTGACTTGTCTACCTGTCGTGTGCCTGACAGACTGCCATGAAAGTCATTGGAAATTCCTGTGTAACTCTCCTGACTTGCAGCTCAGATAGTTTTAGCCTCTTGGTAATCTTCTGTTCTTAGTTTTCTATATGGTAGAATGTGTAGACTGAACTTAGACACAATGAGGCGGCGGACGGTCCAGCAGTCGGCACCAGATATCGTTGTCATTACTCTAAATTCCATCCTATCCCTCTTCCTGGTGATGACGTAGTCAATGGGATGCCAGGATCTCAACTGTGAGTTGCATCCATGATGTCTTCTTGCAAGTAGGTAGATGAAACAGGGTGATGATTATGACAAGGTCATGTATCTTGAGGATCAGAAGGTCATCACTGTTACGCTTTCCAATACCGTGTCTCTCAATGACTCTCCAATTTTGATAGTCTGTTGTCAGTCTGGTATTAAAGTATAATGAGAGTGTATGACTGTGGGATTACTAAGATAAGTATGTCAAGTTCATCATAGAACTTATTCTTAATGCATCTTGGATTGGTCATGGTGGGAACATAGACTCTAATCAGCATAGCACACTTCTTTGTAAGTCGAATCTGAAGTGTCAGGCTGTCGTTGATGCCCTCCAGAAGCTGCACAAGTTTACAGACAAGGTGATATTTGACAGGAGCAGAGGTACCAGAGGTCACAACATGCACGAAGTCAGAGACAAGCCAGAAGTCAGAGCCAAATGGGAGCATGGTATCCAAAACATGAGATTTAGGACGAAGTTGGGGTACAAGCCAGAAGTCAAAGCCGGTCGGGGAACGAGGTATCAGAGACGGAAAGCAAGAGATGGGGTTCAGAGATCAGGTCGAGTAATACACTGTAAGGAAACCACCAGACAAACACTACATCAGGGACAGGAAACGGTTCTCACACAAATGCGGAAAGTCAGAGGCAGAAGGATCACCAGGGTTTATAGGTCAGCTGTTCTAGCCTGGAAGCATGAACTATCACTGACATTGGCCAGCAGACTGCAGAGGACTTAAAAAGCCAAGCCAGCTCCAAAACAAGGCCGCATGACCAGTCCAGAGAGAGCGTAGCAGAAAACAAACCCCGAACTGGATCATGACACATGGGTAAGTAAGCCATTAAAAGTCCCCATGGGCTTCAAAACCTACAGCAACTAACATTTTATTTGACCCACCTGGCAAGCTGGTGTTCCAGGCGTACCCACTGCCACATGCTACCATTATTTTGGAAGTACAGATGAGAGATGAGTACTAGATGAGGCATTAAATGATCGTCTGGACTAAGGCACTAGATGATCGTCTGGACACCAGATAAGTTATGCAGTTTTTTCAGGGTATCACGTTACATGGACTGCCGGGTAGTGTGCAATAAGGGGAGGTATCTTTGATGGCTAAATACAACTCTTTTGAGTATGGGTATCTGATGCACTGTATATATATAAAAAATCCTATAATATATGAGTTATCATCTCTGCAGGATTGTGAATATTAATTATACAGAGATACTCTGCTATGGCATATGTGCAATAATCTGTTGAATAGGGTATCATTCAGCTATTTATCTCTCTGAAGGTACCTTAATATACATAAAAACTGAATGAATATTTACTGTTTTTTAGATTTACAAGCAGCGCACATATGATATAATAAGATGGTATACATGCTAAGATGTTCTTTTATTTATAAAGGTATTTAACTACCCCCCATACCTACCTGTGCAAATTCATTATTTTTACTGGCCCATCCCGGGACATTATCCCTCTCCTTTTCCCTTCCCTTTTGGGTTCAATCATCTGGGTGCCCGTGTTAATTTATTAGACAGGTGAAGTGGATAGGGTTATTGAGGGTTAGTCGACGAGACCGGGGGCGCCATTTGCGTGTTTATTCAGGGGTGCCAACCTCCGCATGCTAGGCAGGGACAGCCTGTATAGGGATCACTAGGGTTAGATCATTGGCACCTTGATTTGTATATTATATCCTGAGGTACAACTACTGGGGGTGTCCTGATAATATTTGACAAGTTCAGGCTAGTACATTCCCGTTATCACAGGGTAATCAGGTACCTGTGAGTATTTGTTTTGAAACCACCATCCCCATTTTTTTCTTATTTACTACACGGCATGCCTGGTAGGATTTTTGGTCTTAGAAGCAGTCCTGCGGGCATTATGACCGAGTAGGGTAAATGGGATAAACCAGATTAGTTACACAAACTACTGGTTGGGGTGCTGTCGCATTTGGTGGTACGGTTCAAGTAGGGGATCTAGAGCCTTATTAATTGTTGTTACATTTCTGTAGGGTTGTGGTTTTTGTCTATTACAGTTTTTTAACGTATTTTTCATTAAAATATAATAATTTTAGGTATTAGTTGTTTTTTGATTTGTTTACTAGATGAGGACCAAAGATGGGCGAGCTGTCCTGAAAGGATGTAGCAAACCCACCACCAGAGGGACTACCTCTCTGTGGACACTGCATGCACCCCTTAAGGTTTTAAACTAGAACATTAATAGGCTGTTGCAGGCATTATATTAGAAATAGAGAATTAGCAACGTAGTCAGCACTATCAAATTTAAATCATAGATACCAAATATACAGTTGTGTAAAAAAGTATTTGACACACTCCTGATTTCCTATTATTTAGCAAATTTGTCATATTTAAATGTTTCAGATCACCAAACAAATTTAATTATTAGACAAAGATAACACAAGTAAACACAAAATGTAGAAAAAGAAATCCAATCCTACAGTGCGCTGTGTGAAAAAGTGATTGCCCTCTGCCCCATAAAACATAAATTAACTGTGGTTTATTACATGTTTGGGAAGCTTAGTTCAAATTTCCTAGCCACATGCAAGCCTGATTACTGCCACACCTGTTCTCAATCAAGAAATTACTTAAATAGGATCTGCCTGACAAAGTGAAGTTCACCAAAAGTTCCTAAAAAGCTAGACATCATGCTGCGATCCAAAAAATTCTGGAACAAATGAGAAACATCTGAGATGAGAATTCATCTGTATGGCTTCTGACAGGTCACTGATCCCTCAGTGACCTGCTACCTAGTTTACGTAATGATTATCTGTATATATCTTGGAAAAAAAATCCCCTTCTGCAGGCAGTCACCGGCGGTGGACCATTCTGATGAATGTGGCACCAAAAACAACAAACAACAGTGAAAGTTCTGCTAAATATGTAAGAAATAATTTAGAAACAGATTCATTTGTTTCTTTATTGCAGCATTTTCAAATCAAATAATATCAAAACAATGAGGAAGATTTATTTAAACTCTCCACTTTATATCACGTACAGTATTAAATGGTTTGTCATGTGCCAGCAGTTTGCCCCAAACCTTTGGCAGTTTCACTAAGATATACTCCATTGATGAAGAAAAAGTGTCTGTAACACATAATACATTTAGTACATGTCATCTATAACAGTTAATTTCCACAAATGAATCCAGAATTCTGGAGCATTCAGCTTAGAAAATCTTAGCAAACTCCGAATATTTGTAAACAATGTAAATAGGTGACATCGGTGAAAAAAATCTTTTAAAATCCTCCATGAAGTCTTCTTAATAACAAGCTTAGAGGTCATGTTTATAAAATTGGCTGCATGATTTTGTTGATTTGGAGGGCATTATGTATTATCAAAAAAGTTACATCAATTAAAGGGGTTGGACATTACTTTATAAGTCCCTTTCATGTGAACCTACTGTCACGGATAAGTACTTTTGCATATAACTTGCTTAACCAAATCCTTCTGAAAGGAAACTGTGGAAACATGGGGGAGGTTAGTGGGTGCCCTGATCCACTAGCTGAAACGGCATGAAACAGGGATCATCCTACCTAACGCCCTCTCTTCTTTTACCATGGGCGTAACATTACTTAGACAACACAGGGTGAGGGTAAAACAGTGTGGCAACACTTTATTGAACCAAAAAATCAGGCAAATAACACATAGAACAGCCTCAGAAAAATGCCCAAGATGGTATAAATTTACAGAGTCTCACCTTTCCACTGACTCGCCGGGATAAGGGCATCGGTGACATCATAGCTTCCGGTGCCGACTACCCCACCTGTGGCATGAACAGAGAGGAGGTAAAACCAAGCTTAGGAAGCTGACAGTCCATTGAGGTACAAGGCCGGTTGACCAGACGGTCACAACCTGGTTACTCCGAACATCTTCACAGAGCCAGGTGACTGATGGGTCCCATTCCTGGCTTTCCCAAAACTTATCCATGATTTAGTGATGGTCAATGGAGTAGATTGGTATTCTTTTAAGCCTAGGATGTGGTCCACTAAGCTGACATCCTGCTGAATGTAAAATATGTGTCTTGTAAAGAGTCTCTGGTTCTTTGGATCTCTGGATCTTTTGGCTGTCTGGATGTATGAATGCATTTGTGCAATGTTACAGAGGCATATATTCTCTTTTTAATGTTAACAACTGTCCTTCAAACCAGCATTCACATGTAAAGAGGAAAAATGGTGACAAGATCAACGTGCATTGTTTGATTATGTAATCTATTTGCATAGTTTTTATTTCTTTGTTTTGCAAGTCAACAAGCTAGCTGGCCTGGACAATGTGTTATCAACATATCAGCAAACATCATTGTTCAATTATCCTGCATCTCCATCATCCAGGATAACAGCACAATATGTTGCAAGGAACGTCAACTTACAAGTCATTATTACAGGTTTATATATAAAAAACAGTCTGTTTTCTTAACCAACAGAAAGAAAATCATAAATTCAAAGTCAACATATAGATAACAATGTATTTCTGCTGGCTTATTAAAATAGACATCTGGTTAATTAAGATAAAATGCTGTGTCGTCACAGTGACCGGTTCTCCTGGTTGGCACTCTTAAAATTGTTCCAGAAAATGAAGTATTTCACTCAGAAAATTATTGCAATTACACATCTTTTGTTATACACATGTTTATTCCCTTTGCGTGTATTGGAACAACACAAAAAATTGAGAAAAAGGAAAACTGGAAATAATTTCACACAAAATTCCTAAAATGGGCCGAAACAAAATTGTTGGCCCCTCAACTTAATATTTAGTTGCACACCCTTTGAAATAAATAACTGAAATAACTGAAATCAATTGCTTCCTATAACCATCAACATGCTTCTTACATCTCTCAACTGGAATATTAGACCACTCTTCTTTTGCAAGCTTCTTGCATATTTGAAAGGTGCTTTCTCCCAACTGCAATTTTAAGATCTTTTGAAAAGTGTTCAATGAGATTTAGATCCGGACTCATTGCTAGCCACTTCAGAACTCTCCAGCGCTTTGTTTCCCTCCATTTCTGGGTGCTTCTTGATGTATTCAAGATAGGCAGAAACTGGCAATATTGCAGAATAGTTAATTTTTATTTTAAACTCATTAAAAATTTGTAACAATAAAGAAAGATGAACGTTGTCTCGTTTCAACACAGAGGTCTTACTCATAACACAGAATATTTAAAACCACATGTACACTCCCTTTTCATGACATCATTAAATTAATTAATCTTAGATTTACTAACTCTGATATTTCTAATAAAATTTCCTTTTTGGATCTCGTCTTTGAAGGAGATAGTATAGTTCGCTGTGTACACACTAATATACACAGAAAATCCTGCTCCAATAACACCATTCTCAGAACAAATAAATGTAATCCGAAACATACAATTAAATCTATTCCTTATGGAGAGATGGCAAGAGCAAAGAGAATTTGCTCTTATGCTGACTCTGAAAACAGTGTGCCGTAATAAAAGAAAGACTAATGCAAAAAGGATACAGTCGGGATGTTTTAAAAAATACAGAGAAAAAAAATTGATAAATTTAAAAAAAATATTTTTTATAAAATAAACGCAATGAAAGTAGGAAGAATAAAAACACAAATTTGAGCAGTTGCATTACATTCACTACATCATACAGCAATCAATTCAATTTGATCAGGTATATTGTTTGTAAATGTATGCCCATTTTAAATCAGGATGAAACCCTAAACCATATTCTGAATGGAAGGTGTGTTTTTTCAGCCAAACGAGGTAAATCATTGAGGGATTTATAATCTTCAAGTGAGAGTGTGCACACTCAGAAAAATGCAAGATTACCCCACATGGTGTTTTTTAAATTTGGATGCAACAAGTGCAATATGTGCCAATATATAAAGAAAAGCAACTCTATTCAAAATAAAGACTCTCAGTCATAAATAATAAAATATTTTATTAACTGCGATACATTGCATGTGGTATATGCTACAGTGTGTACAAACTACAGTTTAATGTTTATTAATCTGCACACATGCTGCAGACATTAAAAAGAAGAAGGTCACTAATACGTCATGTGTGGCAAAAATATTCTCAAAATTACATGCAGGTAGCCTGGAATTAAACTCAAATGGCGAGGAAATTGTAAGGAAATACTGTTAAAAAATGAGGCACAATGAATAATTAATATGAATACCAGGTCACCAGCAGGTTTAATGATATAATCAATTAAGGGACATTACTTGTCTTTGTTTTAACCATAGAAACTTTGACACCACTTTGAAGCCAGAGCAATGCAAACAGCTGGTCGGTTGGATAACAGATAATGCTTTCAGTATTTTTCCCAGCACCACCGTGTCTTCCACACAGTCAAGTCTCCCTAGCCAATAGTCTGGACTACATAATCCTCACTCTGATCCTCCTTCATCCCACCATAGTGACTCACAAAAAAGTGATGCCACACTCGAACACTCTGAGGAGCTCTTTCCATGCCCACTTATTGATCCTGGCCTCTCACACTGCACGTTTCAAAAGGACATGAGAAGCTCTGGTGTAATAATGCCCAAATATTTCAGCACCCATAGTCCATAGAAGATGATGGAGTACTGCAATTACTGTTTCAAGATGTGGATGTTGATGAGACACAGTTGCCAACAAGTCGTGTTGTTAAGTCAACAAGTCAGGCAGAGGAACAGAGTGCAGAAGTGGAAGATGAGATGTGGTCGATGATGACAATGACCCAACCTGGGTCAGTGCAATGTGCACTGTTTGATTATGTAGATACACAGCAGCACAGAAGGTAAGGGATCCACGGCACCGCAGCAGGTAAGCAGAGGCAGTGGGATGGCCAGAGAGAAGGTGGGCAACTGACCCCCAAAGTAGTAAGATCCCAGGCCAAGGATTAGGTATTCTCCAATTGCTTTCTTAAAGATAATGTAGATGACAAGAAAATGGTCATTTGCAACCTGTGCCATACCAAGATCAGCAGGTGCTTGACCACTACCAAACTGACCACCAAGTATTTCATGCTATCCATATTGAAAAAATGACCAAGTATAGGATTGACAAATCATCGTTTAGGTGGATTCATAACTGGCTCAGTGATCTTACTCAAAGAGTAATAATAAATGGTTTCACATCCAATTGGAAGAGTATTTAGGGTGTGATCTCTCAAGGCTCTGTCTTGGCCCCATTGTTGTTCAACGTTTTTTATAAATGATCCAGATAGGGGAACTGACAGTAAACGTCAAATTTGCAGGCGATCCAATGCTGGGAGAAATAGCTAACACCAGAAAAGACAGCGAAAAGATTCAGATGGATGTAAATAATTCTGTAAACAGAGAATCATCATACCATTAAAAAATACAAGCAGATTTTCATGGGCCCATACAGTATATGGGTTCCAAGGCGTAATGGGGTATATATGACTATGCAGCAGGGCTGGCCTTGCTGCCATGTGTAAAACAAAGGAGTACGAGAGTACAAATTGAATATTGTGAAGTGGATTTTCATAGGCCCATCCAGCATGTGGGTTACAAGGTTTAATGGGGTGCATATGACTGACTATGCAGCATGGCTGACCTTGCTGCCAACGTGTAAAACAAAGGAATACGGGAGTACAAAATACATATTGTGAAGTGGATTTTCATGGGCCCATCCAGTATGTGGGTTCAAAGGCTTATTGGGGCGCATATGAATTGGTAGCAGGGCAGGCCTTGCATTCAATGCAACACTTCTTCAGGAGTCCCCCCTGGACATCTTATGAAAGGGGTATTGTGGTGCATCATAATTCTTGGCAGCCCATCCACTCACAGCATAGGCTACAACAGCTTAGGAGACCCACTGTTTAATAATGGCCCTTTAAGTAGATTAATGCCGCCTGATGCACCAGTAAAAATAGGCCCTGTGACTTTAAGAGTCCCACCTTCATAAATGAAGCAAGATGGGTCTGCTTAGGCTACTTTCACACTAGCGTTAACTGCATTACGTCGCAAATCCGTTTTTTGCCGAAAAAACGGATGCGTCAAAAAAAGTGAAAAACGTATGCAACGCATACAGCATTTCGACGGATCCGTCGCAAATCCGCTAAACGTTTCCGTCGAAAATACTGGATGCGTTGCATACGTTGCATCCGTTTTTACCATCCGTTGCATCCGTTTTTACGACGGATCCGTTTTTAAAATGGGAGGCTCCCAAATTTGATTGGCTACTGGAAAATATGGAAAACTATATAGTTACTGTTTTTACAGCCCATCTTTGAGGGTTTTAGTTTTGTGGCAGCGATGGAAGGTGTTCTTGTGAGGATTGCTAGTTTGGTTACCGACGTTATCTTTGAGACAAATCGCCTGAATATCATAGTGCGGGAGAAGGAGGCGGCAGCGGAAAGATGTAGGATGCTTCTGCAGCAACGGAGACGGAGGCGACTCTGGATACATCCGATTAATGAACTACGGATGATGATAAAGGGATCCAAACCCTAACCCTACCCGTAACCTCACACCTAACCGTTTAATGAACATTTTCTGACAGTCATAGTGCCACGTATTTCAGTGCCACGTACTATAAATACTATAACTACGTGGTTATACGTGGCACTGAAATATCGTGGCACTTAAATACGTGGCACTTAAATACGTGGCACTTAAATACGTGGCACTTATATACGTGACACTTAAATATGTGGCACTTATATACGTGGCACTTATATACGTGGCACTTAAATACGTGGCACTTATATACGTGGCACTTATATACGTGGCACTTAAATACGTGGCACTTATATACGTGGCACTTATATACGTGGCACTTATATAAGTGCCACGTATATACGTGGCCATATATGTGGGGTTGAAGGCCCAGGCCAGGTTTATATAGATTTGGGGGTGTCTGGCCAATTGGCAACAAAATCCAGCTTCTGAGCATGCTCAGTGTAATAAAACGTATTGCAGCGCTGCATTGCGTCGTACGACGTGTCCCGAAGCATCCGTCGCTCATAGGCTTCCATTGTAGCCAACGACGCATGCCGCAGGATGCGTCACGACACGTTTTTTAGGCGGAGACAAAAAACGCTACAAGCAACGTTTTTTGCCGACGACGTATCGCCAAATTTCGACGCATCCGTCGTAAAACGTACACGACGTATGTCAATCCGTCGCAATACGTCGACAATACAAGTCTATGGGGAAAAAACGCATCCAGCAAAAACTTTTGCTGGATGCGTTTTTTCGAAAAAAAGACGTTTTGAGACGTAATGCAGTTAACGCTAGTGTGAAAGTAGCCTTATGTGTCACACACCACATGGCCAGCTAGGGTTGTTAAATGTTACAATGACATTTCCCAGTAAATGCATTTGTAGTGGTTGAAAGCAATGTTAAAGTTGAAAAACACTTAAAAAAAGCTGTGTCTGAACAAAGCCCAAGTGGGGGAGGAACATATCTGTCAGGAGTTAATAATTGACCTTACAGGCAAGTCATTAACCTGCAAAGGATGTACCTTAACATATTTCCCTGCAAAATCCATTTTGGTTTAGTTTTAATGTGTTTTTGTTGCATCAGGAAAAATGGCATGAAGCTCAGAAAAAATTGAATAAAGCTGTGAACTAGGAGTCAGGAATGCTTCCAGGGGCGATCCTCATGAGGTCCCTGTGTTATTTGAGCAGTGTTTCCATCATTTTCAGATGTTTTTAGACCTTAGAAGGACCCCTGGGGGATCGCGGTAAAAATACTCAGGTCTCCCATAGACTTCCATTGAGCTCGTTGTTCTGGCCGAGTAACCGAGTATTCCAATCTGCTCTATCCGAGCAATGAACACCCTGGCATTTTAGTGCTCACTAATCACTAATAAGCAAGTTGAAGATTAAATGATCTCTAAAAGGCCTAAAGTTAAGAGACTTTCCCTACAAGTTTTAGGTAAAAAAAATTATATTTTCATCATTTACATTTTAAAAATTCTAAAAAGGAAAATGGGTCTATGCAAAAGTTTGGGCACCCTGCATTGTTTGTTCCTAGTAGCACCCCCTTTTGAAAGTATTACAGCTTGCGAGCAGGGACCTCACTCCTAATGTCACTGTTTAAATTGTCTTAACTTGTATTGAATTTGTCTGTACATGTCCCCGCTTAATTGTAAAGTGCTGTGGAATATGTTGGCACTATATAAATAAAAATTATTATTATTGTAAATGCTTTCTGTAGCCAGACAAGAGTTTTTCAGTACTTGTTAAAAGGATTTTCATCCATTGTTTCTTGAAAAATCCTTCCAGTCCTGTGAGATTCCTGGGTCATCTTGCATGCACTGTTATTTTGAGGTCTAGCCACAGATTGTCAATGATATTCTGATCTGGGGACTGTGAGGACCATTGTAAAACCTTCAGCTTGTGTATTTTGAGGAAGTCTATTGTGTAATTGGACGTGTGTTTAGGATCATTATGCATTTGTGAAAGCAATCATCTTTTCAAACTCAGCTTTTTTACAGATGGTGTGATGCTGGCATCAAGAATTTGTGAAAATTTTATTGAATCCATTCTTCCCACTACTTGTGAAATGTTCCCTGTGCCATTGGCGACATGCAAACCCCAAAGCATGATTGATCCACCTCCATGCTTAATGGTTGTCAAGTTCTTTTCCAGAAATTCCATGTCATTTTTTCTCCACACATATTTGATCATTGTGGCCAAAGAGTTCTATTTTAATCTCATCGGTCCACAAGACTTGTTTTTAAAACACTTGTTTAGATGTTCTTTTGCATAGTCCTGAAGCTGAATTTTATGTTGAGGACACAGGAGAGGTTTTCTTCTACCACAACTCTAGAGTCTGCTAAATATTTCTGAAGGTCTTTTGCAGTCAAATGGGGATCTGATTTGCCTCTCTAGCAATCCTACAAGCAGCTCTCACTGAAATTTTGCTTGGTCTTCTAGCCCTTATCTTGACCTCCACTGTTCCTGTTAACTGCCATTTCTTAATTACATTTCAAACTGAGGAAAGGGCAATTTGAAAATGCTTTGCTATCTTCTTATAGCCTTCTCCTGCTTTGTGGGTCTCCACCATTTTCATTTTCAGAGTGCTAGGCAGCTGTTTAGAAGTATCCATTGCTGCTTTTTTGGTACAAGATTAGAGGACACTGGGTTTTTATGAAGCTGGAAAACTGCCATCACATGGCCTTTCCTAACGATGATAATTAACAAGTCATAACCCTAACGGGCTAATTAAGTTCTGAAACCTTGCTCAAAGTTATCTGAGCACACAAATCTCCAAGGGTGCCCAAGCTTTTGGATTGTTCCATTTGCCTTTTTGAAATTTCTAAAATGAAAAAAATGGCACTATATATGTTTTACTATAATACAAAGGAAAAGTCTCATATTTAACTTTAGGCCTTTTAGAGATCACTTCATTTTCAACTTGCTTAACTGTTCACAATAACAGTAATTTTGACCAGGGGTGCCCATACTTTTACATGCAATTGTATCTATAACTGTGTTAAACCACAATAAATTTTACTATAATCTGAAACTTACAGTGTATTTTTGTATTTAGTAGACTTCATGATCTGGAACATATGGAGATTATGTGTAAAAAATGACTTCATTCAGCTCTGTGTTTGGCTCCTGTTTGTAATCAACTAAACAAAGAGCCAGATGGATTTACAGAACCATGTTGTCAATTTGGATTTAAGCCTCCAATTAAACAATCTAAACCTATAGCATTACATACATTTCTCTGCTGCTTTTGTACTTTTTCAGTATTCTTACAAACAGAACTGAATTTAGCGTGACTTGTTGATAGCTTTAAAAAACATTGTACTATTAACCCCTTCATGACCCAGCCTATTTTGGCCTTAATGACCTTGCCATTTTTTGCAATTCTGACCAGTGTGTTGTGAAATTGGATTTTGGGCTCCCCCGGTGGTCACTGGTGGAATTGAACTGGTGTGCATCATCCCCTCTGTTCACCTGTTTCCATCAGGATGTGGGAGTCGCTATTTAACCTTGCTCCTCTGTCACTTCCATGCCGGTCAACATTGTAATCAGAAACCTTTCTGTGCATGTTCCTGCTGCTAGACAACTCCCAGCTAAGTTGGACTTTAGTCCTCGTTTGTTTTTGCATTTTGTTCCAGTTCACTGCTGTAGTTTCGTTTCTGTGTCTGGAAAGCTCTTGTGATCTGAAATTGCCACTCTGATGTTATGAGTTAATACTAGAGTCTTAAAGTAATTTCAGGATGGTATTTTGATAGGGTTTTCAGCTGACCATGAAAGTGCCCTTTCTGTCTTCCTGCTATCTAGTAAGCAGACCTCAATTTTGCTAAACCTATTTTCATACTACGTTTGTCATTTCATCTAAAATCACCGCCAATATATGTGGGGGCCTCTGTCTGCCTATCGGGGAAACTTCTCTAGAGGTGAGCCAGGACTATATTTTCCTCTGCCAGGATTAGTTAGTCCTCCGGCCGGCGCTGGGCGTCTAGGGATAAAAAACGTAGGCAACGCTACCCGGCTACTGTTAGTTGTGCGGCAGGTTTAGTTCATGGTCAGTTTAGTTTCCATCCTTCCAAGAGCTAGTACTTATGTTTGCTGGGCTATGTTCTCTTGCCATTGAGAACCATAACAGTTTGACCGGACCAAAAAAGGGTTAAATTAATTGACAGAGAAAGGAGAGAAAAGAGAAGTCTGCTGAAGATTTTTTTTTTTTTTTTCCCCTTCCCTTCAGTTCTGAGTGTGCTTGTAATTGAATCTCTTGCAAGTCTGCCTATATTGCAGCCTTTCTCTCTCTCTCTCTCCTTCTAATCCTGGAATGGCTCTGTGTTCACGTGTTTAAAATGGATATTCAGAGTTTAGCTGCAGGTTTGAATAATCTCACCACGAAAGTTCAAAATTTACAGGATTTTGTTGTTCATGTTCCTATATCTGAACCTAGAATTCCTTTGCCTGAATTTTTCTCGGGGAATAGATCTTGCTTTCAAAATTTCAAAAATAATTGCAAGTTGTTTTTGTCCCTGAAATCTCGCTCTGCTGGAGATCCTGCTCAGCAGGTCAGGATTGTGATTTCCTTGCTCCGGGGCGACCCTCAGGATTGGGCTTTTGCATTGGCTCCAGGGGATCCTGCGTTGCTCAATGTGGATGCGTTTTTTCTGGCCTTGGGGTTGCTTTATGAGGAACCTCAGTTAGAGCTTCAGGCGGAAAAGGCCTTGATGTCCCTATCTCAGGGGCAAGACGAAGCTGAAATATACTGCCAGAAATTCCGTAAATGGGCTGTGCTTACTCAGTGGAATGAGTGCGCCCTGGCGGCGAATTTCAGAGAGGGTCTCTCTGATGCCATTAAGGATGTTATGGTGGGGTTCCCTGTGCCTGCGGGTCTGAATGAGTCCATGACAATGGCTATCCAGATCGATAGGCGTCTGCGGGAGCGCAAACCTGTGCACCATTTGGCGGTGTCTACTGAGAAGACGCCAGAGAATATGCAATGTGATAGAATTCTGTCCAGAAGTGAACGGCAGAATTTAAGACGAAAAAATGGGTTGTGCTTCTATTGCGGTGATTCAACTCATGTTATATCAGCATGCTCTAAGCGTACTAAGAAGCTTGATAAGTCTGTTTCAATTGGCACTTTACAGTCTAAGTTTATTCTATCTGTGACCCTGATTTGTTCTTTATCATCTATTACCGCGGATGCCTATGTCGACTCTGGCGCCGCTTTGAGTCTTATGGATTGGTCCTTTGCCAAACGCTGTGGGTATGATTTGGAGCCTCTTGAAACTCCTATACCCCTGAAGGGGATTGACTCCACCCCATTGGCTAGTAATAAACCACAATACTGGACACAAGTAACTATGCGGATTAATCCGGATCATCAGGAGATTATTCGCTTTCTTGTGCTGTATAACCTACATGATGTGTTGGTGCTTGGATTGCCATGGCTGCAATCTCATAACCCAGTCCTTGACTGGAAAGCTATGTCTGTGTTAAGCTGGGGATGTAAGGGGAAGCATGGGGACGTACCTGTGGTTTCCATTTCATCATCTATTCCCTCTGAGATTCCTGAATTCTTGACTGAATATCGTGACGTTTTTGAAGAACCTAAGCTTGGTTCATTACCTCCGCACCGGGAGTGCGATTGTGCCATAGATTTGATTCCGGGTAGTAAATACCCTAAGGGTCGTTTATTTAATCTGTCTGTGCCTGAACATGCTGCTATGCGAGAATATATAAAGGAGTCCTTGGAAAAGGGACATATTCGTCCTTCGTCATCTCCCTTAGGAGCCGGTTTTTTCTTTGTGGCTAAGAAAGATGGCTCTTTGAGACCGTGTATTGATTATCGGCTTTTGAATAAAATCACGGTTAAATATCAATATCCGTTGCCACTGCTGACTGATTTGTTTGCTCGCATAAAGGGGGCCAAGTGGTTCTCTAAGATAGATCTCCGTGGGGCGTATAATTTGGTGCGAATTAAGCAGGGGGATGAGTGGAAGACCGCATTTAATACGCCCGAGGGCCACTTTGAGTATTTGGTGATGCCTTTTGGTCTTTCAAATGCCCCTTCAGTCTTTCAGTCCTTTATGCATGACATTTTCCGTGATTATTTGGATAAATTTATGATTGTGTATCTGGATGATATTTTGATTTTTTCGGATGACTGGGACTCTCATGTCCAGCAGGTCAGGAGGGTTTTTCAGGTTTTGCGGTCTAATTCCTTGTGTGTGAAGGGTTCTAAGTGCGTTTTTGGGGTTCAAAAGATTTCCTTTTTGGGATATATTTTTTCCCCCTCTTCCATCGAGATGGATCCTGTCAAGGTTCAGGCTATTTGTGATTGGACGCAACCCTCTTCTCTTAAGAGTCTTCAGAAATTTTTGGGCTTTGCTAACTTTTATCGTCGATTTATTGCTGGTTTTTCTGATGTTGTTAAACCATTGACTGATTTGACTAAGAAGGGTGCTGATGTTGCTGATTGGTCCCCTGCTGCTGTGGAGGCCTTTCGGGAGCTTAAGCACCGCTTTTCTTCCGCCCCTGTGTTGCGTCAGCCTGATGTTGCTCTTCCTTTTCAGGTTGAGGTCGACGCTTCTGAAATCGGAGCTGGGGCAGTTTTGTCGCAGAGAAGTTCCGATTGTTCCGTGATGAGACCTTGTGCCTTTTTCTCGCGTAAATTTTCGCCCGCCGAGCGGAATTATGATGTTGGGAATCGGGAGCTTTTGGCCATGAAGTGGGCTTTTGAGGAGTGGCGTCATTGGCTTGAGGGGGCTAGACATCAGGTGGTGGTATTGACTGACCACAAAAATCTAATTTATCTTGAGTCCGCCAGACGCCTGAATCCTAGACAGGCGCGCTGGTCGTTGTTTTTCTCTTGGTTTAATTTTGTGGTGTCCTACCTGCCGGGTTCTAAGAATGTTAAGGCGGATGCCCTTTCTAGGAGTTTTGAGCCTGACTCCCCTGGTAACTCTGAACCTACAGGTATCCTTAAGGATGGAGTGATATTGTCTGCCGTTTCTCCAGACCTGCGGCGGGCCTTGCAGGAGTTTCAGGCGGATAGACCTGATCGTTGCCCACCTGGTAGACTGTTTGTTCCTGATGATTGGACCAGTAAAGTCATTTCTGAGGTTCATTCTTCTGCGTTGACAGGTCATCCTGGAATCTTTGGTACCAGGGATTTGGTGGCAAGGTCCTTCTGGTGGCCTTCCCTGTCTCGAGATGTGCGAGGCTTTGTGCAGTCTTGTGACGTTTGTGCTCGGGCCAAGCCTTGTTGTTCTCGGGCTAGTGGATTGTTGTTGCCCTTGCCTATCCCGAAGAGGCCCTGGACGCACATCTCGATGGATTTTATTTCGGATCTTCCTGTTTCTCAGAAGATGTCTGTCATCTGGGTGGTGTGTGACCGTTTCTCTAAGATGGTCCATTTGGTTCCCCTGCCTAAGTTGCCTTCTTCTTCCGAGTTGGTTCCTCTGTTTTTTCAAAATGTGGTCCGTTTGCATGGTATTCCGGAGAATATCGTTTCTGACAGAGGAACCCAATTCGTGTCTAGATTTTGGCGAGCATTCTGTGCTAGGATGGGCATAGATTTGTCTTTCTCGTCTGCTTTCCATCCTCAGACTAATGGCCAGACCGAGCGGACGAATCAGACCTTGGAGACATATTTGAGGTGTTTTGTGTCTGCAGATCAGGATGATTGGGTTGCTTTTTTGCCTTTAGCGGAGTTTGCCCTCAATAATCGGGCCAGCTCTGCCACCTTGGTGTCTCCTTTTTTCTGTAATTCGGGGTTTCATCCTCGATTTTCTTCTGGTCAGGTGGAATCTTCGGATTGTCCTGGAGTGGATGCTGTGGTGGAGAGGTTGCATCAGATTTGGGGGCAGGTAGTGGACAATTTGAAGTTGTCCCAGAAGACTCAGCTTTTTGCCAACCGCCGGCGTCGGGTTGGTCCTCGGCTTTGTGTTGGGGACTTGGTGTGGTTGTCTTCTCGTTTTGTCCCTATGAGGGTTTCTTCTCCTAAGTTTAAGCCTCGGTTCATCGGCCCGTACAAGATATTGGAGATTCTTAACCCTGTGTCCTTCCGTTTGGACCTCCCTGCATCTTTTTCTATTCATAATGTTTTTCATCGGTCATTGTTGCGCAGGTATGAGGTACCGGTTGTGCCTTCCGTTGAGCCTCCTGCTCCGGTGTTGGTTGAGGGCGAGTTGGAGTACGTTGTGGAAAAAATCTTGGACTCCCGTGTTTCCAGACGGAAACTCCAGTATCTGGTCAAATGGAAGGGATACGGTCAGGAGGATAATTCTTGGGTGACTGCCTCTGATGTTCATGCCTCCGATCTGGTCCGTGCCTTTCATAGGGCTCATCCTGATCGCCCTGGTGGTTCTGGTGAGGGTTCGGTGCCCCCTCCTTGAGGGGGGGGTACTGTTGTGAAATTGGATTTTGGGCTCCCCCGGTGGTCACTGGTGGAATTGAACTGGTGTGCATCATCCCCTCTGTTCACCTGTTTCCATCAGGATGTGGGAGTCGCTATTTAACCTTGCTCCTCTGTCACTTCCATGCCGGTCAACATTGTAATCAGAAGCCTTTCTGTGCATGTTCCTGCTGCTAGACAACTCCCAGCTAAGTTGGACTTTAGTCCTCGTTTGTTTTTGCATTTTGTTCCAGTTCACTGCTGTAGTTTCGTTTCTGTGTCTGGAAAGCTCTTGTGATCTGAAATTGCCACTCTGATGTTATGAGTTAATACTAGAGTCTTAAAGTAATTTCAGGATGGTATTTTGATAGGGTTTTCAGCTGACCATGAAAGTGCCCTTTCTGTCTTCCTGCTATCTAGTAAGCGGACCTCAATTTTGCTAAACCTATTTTCATACTACGTTTGTCATTTCATCTAAAATCACCGCCAATATATGTGGGGCCTCTGTCTGCCTATCGGGGAAACTTATCTAGAGGTGAGCCAGGACTATATTTTCCTCTGCCAGGATTAGTTAGTCCTCCGGCCGGCGCTGGGCGTCTAGGGATAAAAAACGTAGGCAACGCTACCCGGCTACTGTTAGTTGTGCGGCAGGTTTAGTTCATGGTCAGTTTAGTTTCCATCCTTCCAAGAGCTAGTACTTATGTTTGCTGGGCTATGTTCTCTTGCCATTGAGAACCATAACACCAGTGTCCCTTTATGAGGTAATAACTCAGGAACGCTTCAACGGATCCTTGCGGTTCTGAGATTGTTTTTTCGTGACATATTGGGCTTCATGTTAGTGGTAAATTTAGGTCGATAATTTCTGAGTTTATTTGTGAAAAAAACGGAAATTTGGCGAAAAATTTGAAAATTTTGCAATTTTCACATTTTGAATTTTTATTCTGTTAAACCAGAGAGTTATGTGACACAAAATAGTTAATAAATAACATTTCCCACATGTCTACTTTACATCAGCACAATTTTGGAAACAAATTTTTTTTTTGCTAGGAAGTTATAAGGGTTAAAATTTGACCAGTGATTTCTCATTTTTACAACAAAATTTACAAAACCATTTTTTTTAGGGACCACCTCACATTTGAAGTCAGTTTGAGGGTTCTATATGGCTGAAAATACCCAAACGTGACACCATTCTAAAAACTGCACACCTCAAGGTGCTCAAAACAACATTCAAGAAGTTTATTAACCCTTCAGGTGTTTCACAGCAGCAGAAGCAACAAGGAGGGGAAAAATGAACATTTAACTTTTTAGTCACAAAAATGATCTTTTCGCAACAATTTTTTTATTTTCCCAAGGGTAAAAGGAGAAACTGGACCACGAATGTTGTTGTCCAATTTGTCCTGAGTACGCTGATACCTCATATGTGGGGGTAAACCACTGTTTGGGCGCACGGCAGGGCTCAGAAGGGAAGGAGCGCCATTTGACTTTTTGAATGAAAAATTGGCTCCAATCTTTAGCGGACACCATGTCGCGTTTGGAGAGCCCCCGTGTGCCTAAACATTGGAGCTCCCCCACAAGTGACCCCATTTTGGAAACTAGACCCCCCAAGGAACTTATCTAGAAGCATAGTGAGCACTTTAAACCCCCAGGTGCTTCACAAATTAATCCGTAAAAATGAAAAAGTACTTTTTTTTCCACACAAATTTTCTTTTAGCCTCAATTTTTTCATTTTCACATAGGCAACAGAATAAAATGGATCCTAAAATTTGTTGGGCAATTTCTCCTGAGTACGCCAATACCTCATATGTGGGGGTAAACTACTGTTTGGGCACATGGTAAGGCTCGGAAGGGAAGGAGCGCCATTTGACTTTTTGAATGAAAAATTATCTCCATCATTAGCGGACAACATGTCAGGTTTGGAGAGCCCCTGTGTGCCTAAACATTGGAGCTCCCCCACAAGTGACCCCATTTTGGAAACTAGACCCCCCAAGGAACTTATCTAGATGCATAGTGAGCACTTTAAACCCTCAGGTGCTTCACAAATTGATCCGTAAAAATGAAAAAGTACTTTTTTTTCACACAAAATTTCTTTTAGCCTCAATTTTTTCATTTTCACATGGGCAACAGGATAAAATGGATCCTAAAATTTGTTGGGCAATTTCTTCTGAGTACGCCGATACCTCATATGTGGGGGTAAACCACTGTTTGGGTGCACGGCAAGGCTTGGAAGGGAAGGCGCGCCATTTGACTTTTTGAATGGAAAATTAGCTCCAATCGTTAGTGGACACCATGTTGCGTTCGGAGAGCCCCTGTGTGCCTAAACATTGGAGTTCCCCTACAAGTGACCCCATTTTGGAAACTAGACCCCCCAAGGAACTAATCTAGATGTATAGTGAGCACTTAAAACCCCCAGGTGCTTCACAGAAGTTTATAACGCAGAGCCATGAAAATAAAAAAATATTTTTCTTTCCTCAAAAATGATTTTTAGCCCGGAGTTTTTTTATTTTCCCAAGGATAATAGGAGAAATTGGACCCCAAATGTTGTTGTCCAGTTTGTCCTGAGTATGATGATACCCCATATGGGGGGGTAAACCACTGTTTGGGTGCACGGCAGGGCTCGGAAGGGAAGGCACGCCATTTGGCTTTTTAAATGGAAAATTAGCTTCAATCATTAGCGGACACCATGTCGCGTTTGGAGAGCCCCTGTGTGCCTAAACATTGGAGCTCCCGCACAAGTGACCCCATTTTGGAAACTAGACCTCCCAAGGAACTAATCTAGATGTGTGGTGAGCACTTTGAACCCTCAAGTGCTTCACAGAAGTTTATAACGCAGAGCCATGAAAATAAAAAAATTATTTTTCTTTCCTCAAAAATGATTTTTTAACCCACAATTTTTTATTTTCCCAAGGGTAACAGGAGAAATTGGACCCCAAAAGTTGTTGTGCAGTTTCTCCTGAGTACGCTGATACCCCATATGTGGGGGTAAACCACTGTTTGGGCACATGGCGGGGCTCGGAAGGGAAGTAGTGACGATTTGGAATGCAGACTTTGATGGAATGGTCTGCGGGAATCATGTTACGTTTGCAGAGCCCCTGATGTGCCTAAACAGTAGAAACCCCCCACAAGTGACCCCATTTTGGAAACTAGACCCCCCAAGGAACTTATCTAGATGTGTGGTGAGCACGTTCAACCCCCAAGTGCTTCACAGAAGTTTACAACGCAGAGCCGTGAAAATAAAAAATCATTTTTCTTTCCTCAAAAAAGATGTTTTAGCAAGCAATTGTTTATTTTCACAAGGGTAACAGGAGAAATTGGAACCCAATATTTGTTGCCCAGTTTGTTGTGAGTACGCTGATACCTCATATGTGGGGGTAAACCACTGTTTGGGCGCACGTCAGGGCTCGGAAGGGAAGTAGTGACATTTGAAATGCAGACTTTGATGGAATGGTCTGCGGGCGTCATGTTGCATTTGCAGAGCCCCTGATGTGCCTAAACAGTAGAAACACCCCACAAGTGACCCCATTTTGGAAACTAGACCCCAAAAGGATCTTATCTAGATGTGTGGTGAGCACTTTCAACCCCCAAGTGTTTCACATAAGTTTATAACGTAGAGCCGTGAAAATAAAAAATAATTGTTCTTTCCTCAAAATTATGTTTTAGCAAGTAATTTTTTATTTTTGCAAGGGTAACAGGAGAAATTGGACCCCAATATTTATTGCCCAGTTTGTTGTGAGTACGCTGATACCTCATATGTGGGGGTAAACCACTGTTTGGGTGCACGTCAGGGCTCGGAAGGGAAGTAGTGACATTTGAAATGCAGACTTTGATGGAATGGTCTGCGGGCGTCACGTTGCATTTGCAGAGCCCCTGATGTGCCTAAACAGTAGAAACACCCCACACGTGACCCCATTTTGGAAACTAGACCCCCGAAGGAACTTATCTAGATGTGTGGTGAGCACTTTCAACCCCCAAGTGTTTCACATAAGTTTATAACGTAGAGCCGTGAAAATAAAAAATAATTGTTCTTTCCTCAAAATTATGTTTTAGCAAGTAATTTTTTATTTTTGCAAGGGTAACAGGAGAAATTGGACCCCAATAGTTGTTGCCCAGTTTGTCTTGAGTACGCTGGTATCCCATATGTGGGGGTAAACCACTGTTTGGGCGCACGTCGGGGCTTGGAAGGGAGGGCGCACCATTTGACTTTTTGAACGCAAGATTGGCTGGAATCAATGGTGGCGCCATGTTGCGTTTGGGGACCCCTGATGTGCCTAAACAGTGGGAACCCCTCAATTCTAACTTCAACACTAACCCCAACACACCCCTAACCCTAATCCCAACTGTAGCCATAACCCTAACCACAACCCTAACCCCAACACACCCGTAACCCTAAATCCAACCCTAATCCTAACCCTAATCCCAACCCTACCCACAACTATAACCCCAACACAACCCTAACCCTATCCTTAACCCTAACCACAAGCCTAATCTTAACCCTATTTCCAACCCTAGCCCTAATTCCAACCCTAAGGGTACCGTCTCACAAATCGATTTACCAACGATCACGACCAGCGATACGACCTGGCCGTGATCGTTGGAAAGTCATTGTGTGGTCGCTGGGGAGCTGTCACACAGACCGCTCTCCAGCGACCAACGATGCCAAGGTCCCGGGTAACCAGGGTAAACATCGGGTTACTAAGCGCGGCCCTGCGCTTAGTAACCCGATGTTTACCCTGGTTACAAGTGAACGCATCGCTGGATAGCTGTCACACACAACGATCCAGTGATGACAGCAGGAGATCCAGCGACGAAAGAAAGTTCCAAACGATCTGCTACGACGTACGATTCTCAGCAGGGTCCCTGATCGCTGCTGCGTGTCAGACACAGCGATATCGTATGGATATCGCTGGAACGTCACGGATCGTACCGTCGTAGCGATCAAAGTGCCACTGTGAGACGGTACCCTAACTCTAAATCCAACCCTAACCCTAAGGCTATGTGCCCACTTTGCGGATTCGTGTGAGATTTTTCCGCACCATTTTTGAAAAATCCGCAGGTAAAAGGCACTGCGTTTTACCTACGGATTTACAGCGGATTTCCAGTGTTTTTTTGTGCGGATTTCACCTGCGGATTCCTATTGAGGAACAGGTGTAAAACGCTGCGGAATCAGGTGTAAAACGCTGCGGAATCCGCACAAAATTGACATGCTGCGGAAAATACACAACGTTTCCGCACGGTATTTTCCGCACCATGGGCACAGCGGATTTGATTTTCCATAGGTGTACATGGTACTGTAAACCTGATGGAAAACTGCTACGAATTCGCAGCGGCCAATCCGCTGCGGATCCGCGGCCAGTCCGCTGCGGATCCGCTGCGGATCCGCTGCGGATCCGCGGCCGATCCGCTGCGGATCCGCGGCCGATCCGCTGCGGATTCGCAGCCAAATCTGCACTGTGTGCACATGCCCTAACCCTACCCCTAACCCTACCCCTAATTCTAACCCTAATTCTAACCCTAGTTCTAACCCTAACCCTAGCAGAAAAAAAATAAAAATAAAATATTTTATTTATTTTTATTATTGTCCCTATGGGGGTGATAAAGGGGGGTCATTTACTATTTTTTTTATTTTGATCACTGTGATAGGCTATATCGCAGTGATCAAAATACATCTGAAACAAATCTGCCAGCCGGCAGATTCGGCGGGCGCACTGTGTATGCGCCCGCCATATTGGAAGATGGCGGCGCCCATGGAGAAGCCGGACGGACACCGGGAGGCCCGGTAAGTATGAAGGGGGGGTGATCGGATCATGGGGGGGGGGGGGACCGGAGCACAGGGAGGGGGCACCGGAGCACGGGGGCAGCGGACAGGAGGACGGAGGAGCGGACAGGACGAATTAGGGGGGCGGCCACGTAACGGAGCACTGGGGGGGCGATCGGTGGGGTGGGGGGAGGCAGATTAGGTTTTCCAGCCATGGCCGATGATACTGCAGCATCGGCCAATGGCTGGATTGTAATATTTCACCGTTTTTTGGGGTGAAATATTACAAATCGCTCTGATTGGCAGTTTCACTTTCAACTGCCAATCAGAGCGATCGTAGCCACGAGGGGGTGAAGCCACCCCCCCTGGGCTGAAGCACCACTCCCCCTGTTCCTGCTGATCGGGTGAAATTGGAGTTAACCCTTTCACCCGATCTGCAGGAGCGCGATCTTTCCATGACGCATACGCTGCGTCACAGGTCATAAGGCACCGACTTTCATGACGCAGCGTATGCGTCAAAGGTCGGGAAGGGGTTAATATTGCAGAAAAAAAATGCCATTAGTTACACCTTCTTTTTGAAGGAAATCAGTTTCAGAAAATTTACTATAGATTGCAATAGGTTTTCATGGTAACTTCATTTCTAAAAAAAAAAAAAATGATAAAAAAGCAACAAATATAAAATAAAAAAACTGCAGTCACATTTCTTGGTGAGTGTAGTTTTGTAGGTGTACTCCCACTAATGCTCTGGTTGTCCTCTTCATCTGTGTTTACAGGCGACCAGCTAATGACTGCTGCAGTATCCTCAGTTGTCACATGCCACTGTTTACTGGCATTACCACTTAAGATGATGTCACCGCACTTCAGAATATACATCTCACTGCGTGAACTGAAAGTCTCTTTTAGGCCGGTTTCACACGTCAGTGGCTCCGGTACGTGAGGTGACAGTTTCCTCACGTACCGGAGACACTGACACACGTAGACCCATAAAAATCAATGCATCTGTTCAGATGTCATTGATTTTTTGCGGACCGTGTGCGGACCGTGTCTCCGTGTGCCAAACACGGAGACATGTCAGTGTTCGTGGGAGCGCACGTTTTACACGGACCCAATAGAGTCAATGGGTCCGCGTAAAACACGGACCTCACACGGACATTCTCCGTCTGGGGTCCGTGTGCGTGCCGGAGACAGCGCTACAGTAAGCGCTGTCCCCCCCACATGGTGCTGAAGCCGGTATTCATATCTTCCCTGTAGCAGCGTTTGCTATAGAGAAAATATGAATAATAGTGTTAAAAATAAAGATTTAGGTGTCCGCCGCCCTCCCACCCCCTGTGCGCCCCCCCGCTGGTCAGAAAATACTTATCCGGGTCCCCCGTCGGCTGTCGCTCCTTCCTGGTCTGGCCGCGCCTCCTACTGTATGCGGTCACGTGGGGCCGATCAATTACAATCATGAATAGTCGGCTCCGCCCCTATGGGAGGTGGAGCCACATATTCATGACTGTAAATGATCGGGCCCACGTGACCGCATGCAGGAGAAGCCGCGGCAAGACCAAGAAGGAGCGACAGCCGACGGGGGACCCGGGTAAGTATTTTCTGACCAGCGGGGGGGCGCACAGGGGGTGGGGGGGCGGCGGACACCTAAATCTTTATTTTTAACACTATTCTTCATATTTTCTCTGCAGCAAACGTTACTGCAGAGAGGATATGAATCGCAGCTTCAGCACCATGCAGAGTGGGTACCACACGCTCCGTGTGGTACCCACTCGCCATACGGGCGGCACACGTGTGCCGCAGGTATGGCCTCCGTGAGTTCCCAGGCACACGGACACGGATAACTCCGGTACCGATTTATTCCGGTACCGGAATTATCTGGACGTGTGGGACATCCCTTACAATGTAAGCCTACACTGACATTAGAAGAGGATCGGAACTGCACTGGTTCCCAGAAAAGGTGGCAATTGGTAACTATATGTACACACATGTACAAAGATTAATGATGAAAAACTTTGTTTCAGGGTTTCCTTTAGTGCAGAGCCATAAATCAAGGCTGAGCTGGTGGGGGAAAAAAAAGAGTTATTTTTTACTTTATATTGTTTGCTGTTTTTACATTTTCAGAGTTGGTCAACACTTTTAAAAATGTGTTGTGTCCACATCGATATGTATGGCAAGAAATAAAAATTAACAAACATCTAAACTAGGTAAATTGACTATTAACCCCTTTCCGACGTTAGATGTATATGTACGTGTAAGGTTGTTTCCCTCTGTTTGCTGCGGTCTCCGTTGATGAGCCTGTAACTTTTCTGGCACATGTCAACTGATTTCATTAGCTGACATGTACCCCTAACAGCCCCGGGTGGAATGGAGATCCACTTGCGGCTGTTAACATGTTGAATGCTGCTGTCAATCTCTGACATCTGCATTTAACATGATCGCGCCAGAAGTGCATCACTAGCCCCATCCATCGGCGCTTGCATCACATGACCAAGGGTCGCTGATGGGTTGGTATAACAACACGGGGTTTGCAGGAGACCCCTGTGATCGTCATTGCTGGATAGCTATGAGCATCGCCCAGCAGTCGGTGTTCATAGCAAGTGAGCATTTCTACTATGCAAAGCAAGGCTGAAGCCCTGCTCTGTGTAGCACAAGCAATCCGATGACACAGGTTCTGATCACAGCTTCTAGTCTCCCATAGGGACTATTCAAGCAAGTGTGAAGTGAAAGAAAAGTTTTAAAAAATATTAAAAAAATTAAAAAATATAAAAGTTTAAATCACCCTCCATTTGCCTCATTCAAAATAAAACAATGAAAAATAAATTAAAAAATACACATGTTTGGAATTGCCGCATTCAGAAACGTCCGATCTATCAATATATAAAAAGAATTAATCCAATCGGTACATGGCGTAGTGAGAAAAAAAATAAAAAAAACAGAATTACATTTTTTTGGGACTTGCATTAAAATGCAATAACGAATGATCAAAAGGTCGCATCTGCACCAAAATGGTATCAATAAAATTGTCAGCCCATTGCACAGAATCTAAACCCTCACTTAGCCCCAGATCACAAAAAATGGGGACGTTATGGGTCTCATAAAATTACGACTTTGTTTTTAGAAATATTGGATTTTTTTCACCACTTAAGTAAAAAAACCTATACATATTTGGTATCTACGAACTCATAATGAACTGGAGAATCATAATGTCAGGTCAGTTTTAGCATTTAGTGGACATAGTAAAAAAAAATTGTGGAATTACACTTTTTTGCAAATTCACCGCACCAGTACACTATATTACAAAATTAATGGTGTTGCTCAAAAGTACAACTTGTCCTGTCGCATGGCCATATTGCCTGAAAAATAAAAAACTTATGACTCTGGGAAGAAGGAGAGCAAAAAACAGAAACTCAAAAATGGAAAAACCCAAGATGGGGAGGGGGTTAAAAGAGATGGGCCGATTGATTCGTGGGACTCCAGTCCATTTGAAAGGTCAGTAGTCTTTGGCTACTGGACAGGAGGCTTGCAAATCTTTTATGTTCTGGGATCCCCAATGCAGCTTTTGAGTAGCCTGGTTTGGTGACTTGTCATCATTGCAACATTGCAGTGATGATTTTGCACAAGCACTAACTAATCAAAAGTCACGGAATCCCAGATTATAAGTTAATGGAAAACATTGTTCTCATAAATCCGTTAGCATTGAGTTTTAAAAACTACTTTTTCAACAGTAGTTTTCTAACTAATTGTGCAAATGGGTTGACATGAAACGTAATTAAGAATCATGATGTTGGGAATAGAATGATTTTTTGGTTGATTCAAAGTTTGAATATCTCTAAAATACAGGCAGCACTGACATAATGAGAAATAATATTGTAAAATGCTGCCAATTCCTATGACAATCTGTGTGGGCAATTTTTTTTCCTAATCAAAAAGCAAAATTGACAAAAAACTGCCAACTCATGTTTTTTCATCTTTTTCTCTCATTAATTACTACAAACTCGTGTTAAAAATCTGTCAGAAATATATGAAACTGAGAAGTTCAATTAAAGTGCCAAATTTGGATGATGCACTGTGTGAGTCATTAGTACTTTTCAAGTATTGCCATAATGAGTTACCAAATGGAGGTGAATTCTGTAAAATGAATATTACATAAGCTTACTGCGTTTACGTTCTCTGCAGAAATGAGGCACATTAGTTTTAGTATAGTTGAATGCTAAAAATGTCAAAAATGCACTGCTTGATATTCCATATGTAATTTCCTTATACTAAATGATTTATTAAGAGTGTTCAGCATAAACCAAAAACACTAGTGCAGATTTATTAATACTGCCTTCAATGTAGACAGCTTAGTGATGGGCCAAATTTATCACAGCGGCTCATGTTGGATGATACTTTGGCACATTTTTTATACACTTTTGTTTAACTTTATGCCACCTCTAAGCTAGCTAACTTTAGACAATTTTATATGGTGCATTTTAAGCCACACTCTCTTTTAGTGGTGCCATATCCCACCAACAGAGACTTGTTACAGAAGGGTTAATATTTTACTCTATATTCTATTTTCTTTTACTATTGCCTAGTCTCATAGTCTTATATTTTGTTTAATATTGTTCTTAATTTTCATATTTGGTCTAATATTTCCTATTTTATATATAATGTTTTGAGAAACTGTGTGTGTTAGGGTAGTTCATTGAGAAAAAACACAATATCAATAAAATCTCATAACATGTTTATGAGAAGAGGACAGCTCATGAAAATTTCCATTGGGAACTATATTTTTCTGTAAATGGTATAAGAATTTTGCTCACATGGTTAGTAAACAGAAGTGTTTATGCTCATAAAGGTGTGCATTTCTTTTCTTTGAGTGCTACTTACAGAGAGGGCTGAGTCTCACAATTTGGCCTCAATTTTTATCCCACTATCTGACTTTGAGTCAGGACACACTGCTATAACAGTTTTTGGCACCCAACGTGGGGACATGGCCAACCACCAGTCTATTCGAAAGCCATGTGCAGAGAGACATGAGAAAGTGACCTCTTCCAGCTGCAACATGGTAAGAATACTTTTTTCTTATATTCTGGTTTCATTCTCTCTGAACTCTCAGGATATTTCTGAATATGACTAAACAAACATGGCTCAAGAGCTGGTATTACCATTGAATTGTGTGAATTTATGTATTTCGGTATGAGAGTTGAATAATAATAAAGTAATAAGATAACCTGGATTATTTGTTTGTCTACTAACTGGTTGCGTAGTGCAGAGTTGGGGCAGTCTCTGTATGATTCCATTGCTGTGGCCTTCTTGGATGAGCAGTATGCTGTAATAGGGCTGTGTTTATATAAGAAGCCTCAGGGATTCCTGGAGTGTCAGTAAGTATCAGTGAGCAGCACTATAGCCCTCATAAGTTTTGTACTAACACCCAAGATAAAGTTGGCAGGCTGTGAATTTTTGTACTTATGTTCATGAGAACCTCTGAATGACATAAATGGTGAGTAACTGACTATGGATGACAAGTAAATAACTTTGTGATTTCTAAAGGGTTCCTTTAGGTGTGGTCCGCTGTATTTGACAGAGGACATTTAGCTCACTTTGAGCTGAATATCAGGCCAAGTGATTGAGATAAGGGACAGCGTAGAGTGGTCAGATGATTTCAAATTGCTGGGAAGTAAATCCCTGAATGGTTAAATTTGAATGAATCATCGAATGTCATACTGTGAAAGGTTCAAAGGTATTCTGGGTGTAAAATCTCAATTGACTGAGCCATACAGGATTTACGGCCAATGAAAACCCAAAAGTTATTCTCAGTAAATTAAAATAATTAACAAAAGACATATGTTTCAGTAGGCTCCACAATCATGGGGAAGACTGCTGATTTGACAAATGTGCAGAAGGCAGTCATTGACACACTTCACAAGGAAAGTAAATTTTGCATTTCATTTGGCAATCAAGGTCCCAGAGTCTGTAGGAAGAGTGGAGAGGCCACAATCCAAGCTGCTTGAGGTCTACTGTAAAGTTTCCACAATCAGTGATGGTTTTGGGAGCCATGTCATCTGCTGGTGTAGGTCCACTGTGTTTCATCAAGACCAAAGTCGTTGCAGCCATCTACTAGGAAATTTTACAGCATTTCATGCTTCCCTCTGCTGACAAGCTTTTTAGAGATGAAAATTTAATTTTCCAACAGTACTTGACACCTGTCCACACTTCCAAAAGTATCAATACCTGGTTTAAAAACAACAGTATCGCTGTGCTTCATTGGCCAACAAACTTGCCTGACCTTGTATTGTCAAGAGGAAGATGAGCGACACCAGACCCAACAATGCAGAAGGCTGCTATCAAAGCAACCTTGGCTTCTATAACACCTCAGCAGTGCCACAAGCTGATTGCCTCCATGCCACACCGCATTGATGCAGCAATTGATGCAAAAGGAACCCTGACCAAGTATTGAGTGCATTTACTGAGCATACATTTCAGTAGGGCAAATTTTCGGATTTTAAAATCATTTTTCAAGCTGGTGCCATAAAGTATTCTAATTTACTGTGTTAATGACTTTTGGGTTTTCATTGACTAAGCCATAATCTTCAACATTAACAAAAATAAATACTTGAAATAGATCACTGTGTTAAGTATGTCTTTGGAACATGGGAGGAAACCGGAGTACCCAGAGGAAACCCACGCAAACACGGGGAGAACATTCAAACTCCTTGCCGATGTTGTCCTTGGTGCAATTTGAACCCAGGACTACACATGCACTTTACCTTATTTTTTTCTTTTTGAGAGTTTAATATTTTCTTGTGATGTACATATACTTATACAAAGAAAAAATGAATGAACCAGCTCACCCACAGCGGTATAAGGCTTGCTGAAGCATGGAACTGGTGCGGTCACACATGTAGTACTGATGAGAAAAAGGAGATGTGTTTCAACTTCTTTGAATCCAAAAATCTATTAGAAAATGCTGCTTAAAAAACCATGGCAATTTCAAAGTTCACATGGCAAGATATAGTTATGCATTTGAAATGGATTGGACCTAGCACTATATTGCTGTGGTCCGGTAGTTTGGTAGCCATGTGTTCTTTTAATTTGTTGTTAAATGTGTTGCTTGGCTTTTTGTTAATTAACTATTTACATATATTTTCTGGTGATCCTTATCTTTACATACTTTATCTTACACATACTTTGCACTCTTTTTGGTCACAGATTTCGATTGTGTTTTGGTGATGCCCTCTTCTTTTTTTATTCCTTTTATCATAGCTGTGAGACATGACTAACATGCCCACATTGATGGAATATACATTTTCAACTCTAAGACTAATAAGGGAAGAATTTGCATATTTTTTCATAGCTGTGAGACATGTCAACCAGCTCCAAATCAATAGTGGCCAGATAGCTGACAACTCACAGGCCATGTTTCCTATCTATGAAAAGGTAAAATCCTGATAAAAGATATGACAGCAATATCGAATGCCTGCGTCCCTTCAGAGGGAAGATATTGTGAATATTGGCAATATGATAATTTTCTGAAACAGAAGCCCCATTCCATGACCAGCCCTGTTATGAGTCATCAAGTGGAGATGTGTGGGTGTAACTTGCTGATAAAACGACAAGGCAAATTATGATCTTTGGTAAATGCCAGAATATACATCGCTGTGTAGGCTTGATTCACATTAACTAAATGTTTTTCAATCAGATTGCTTCCTGTTATGACCCCAATGGCGAGGGTCTCAGAGAAACAAGTAAGTCTGCGACGTACAAAAATCCAGCTCATAGGGCAGTGGTAACTGGGTTGACCATATATCTACTCCTAACGCCAACACTAGCAGTAGCCGGGGAACATGCCTACGTTGGTCACTAGATGTCTCGCGCCAGCCGGAGGACTAACTACCCCTAGAAGAGGAAAACAAAGACCTCTCTTGCCTCCAGAGAATAGACCCCAAAAGTAGGATAGTAGCCCCCCACAAATAATAACGGTGAGGTAAGAGGAAATGACAAACACAGAGATGAACTAGGTTTTAGCAAAGAGAGGCCCACTTACTAATAGCAGAATGTAGTAAGATAACTTATATGGTCAACAAAAACCCTATCAAAATCCACGCTGGAGATTCAAGAACCCCCGAACCGTCTAACGGCCCGGGGGGAGAACACCAGCCACCCTAGAGCTTCCAGCAAGGTCAGGAAACAGATTATATATAAGCTGGACAAAAATGCAAACCAAAACAAATAGCAAAAAGCAAGGAAGCAGACTTAGCTTAATCAAGCAGGAACCAGGATCAGTAGACAAGAGCACTACAGATTAGCTCTGATATCAACGTTGCCAGGCATTGAACTGAAGGTCCAGGGAGCTTATATAGCAACACCCCTGACCTAACGACCCAGGTGAGCATACAAGGAATGAATGACATACCCAGAGTCAAATCACTAGTAGCCACTAGAGGGAGCCAAAAGGTAAATTCACAACAGTACCCCCCCCTTAGTGAGGGGTCACCGAACCCTCACCAAGACCACCAGGGCGATCAGGATGAGCGGCGTGAAAGGCACGAACTAAATCGGCCGCATGCACATCAGAGGCGACCACCCAGGAATTATCCTCCTGACCATAGCCCTTCCACTTGACCAGGTACTGAAGCCTCCGCCTGGAGAGACGAGAATCTAAGATCTTCTCCACCACGTACTCCAACTCGCCCTCAACCAACACCGGAGCAGGAGGCTCAGCAGAAGGAACCACAGGCACAACGTACCGCCGCAACAAGGACCTATGAAATACGTTGTGGATGGCAAACGACACCGGAAGATCCAGGCGAAAGGATACAGGATTAATGATTTCCAATATCTTGTAAGGACCAATGAAGCGAGGCTTAAATTTGGGAGAGGAGACCTTCATAGGAACAAATCGAGAAGACAGCCATACCAAATCCCCAACGCGAAGTCGGGGACCCACACCGCGGCGGCGGTTGGCAAAACGCTGAGCCTTCTCCTGTGACAACTTCAAGTTGTCCACCACATGCCCCCAGATCCGCTGCAACCTATCCACCACGGAATCCACCCCAGGACAGTCAGAAGGCTCCACATGTCCCGAGGAAAAACGAGGATGGAAACCAGAGTTGCAGAAAAATGGCGAAACCAAGGTGGCGGAACTAGCCCGATTATTAAGGGCAAATTCAGCCAACGGCAAGAAGGTCACCCAATCATCCTGATCAGAAGAGACAAAACACCTCAAATAAGCCTCCAGAGTCTGATTAGTTCGCTCCGTTTGTCCGTTAGTCTGGGGATGGAAAGCGGATGAAAACAACAACTCAATGCCCATCCTACCACAAAAGGATCGCCAGAACCTGGAAACAAACTGGGATCCTCTGTCCGACACAATATTCTCAGGAATGCCGTGCAAACGAACCACGTTCTGGAAGAACACAGGAACCAGATCAGAAGAGGAGGGCAGCTTAGGCAAAGGAACCAAATGGACCATCTTGGAGAAACGATCACATATCACCCAGATGACAGACATGCCCTGAGACACCGGAAGATCAGAAATGAAATCCATAGAGATGTGTGTCCAAGGTCTCTTTGGGACAGGCAAGGGCAAGAGCAACCCGCTGGCACGAGAGCAGCAAGGCTTAGCTCGAGCGCAAGTACCACAGGACTGTACAAATGACCGCACATCCCTTGACAAGGAAGGCCACCAAAAGGACCTGGCCACCAGATCTCTGGTGCCAAAAATTCCCGGGTGCCCTGCCAACACCGAGGAATGAACCTCGGAAATGACTCTGCTGGTCCATCTAGCAGGCACAAACAATCTGTCAGGTGGACAAGAGTCAGGCCTACCAGCCTGAAATCTCTGCAACACACGTCGCAGATCTGGAGAAATAGCAGACACGATAACTCCTTCCTTAAGAATACCCACAGGTTCAGCGACTCCAGGAGCATCAGGCACAAAGCTCCTAGACAGAGCATCGGCCTTCACATTCTTAGAACCTGGTAAATACGAGACCACAAAGTCAAAACGGGAGAAAAACAATGACCAGCGGGCCTGTCTAGGATTCAGGTGTTTAGCAGACTCGAGATACATCAGATTTTTGTGATCAGTCAAGACCACCACACGATGCTTAGCACCCTCGAGCCAATGACGCCACTCCTCAAATGCCCACTTCATGGCCAACAACTCCCGATTGCCCACATCATAATTTCGCTCTGCCGGCGAAAACTTCCTAGAGAAAAAGGCACAAGGTCTCATAGTAGAGCAACCAGGGCCTCTCTGCGACAAAACGGCCCCTGCCCCAATCTCCGAAGCATCCACCTCAACCTGAAAGGGAAGTGAGATGTCAGGCTGGCACAAAACAGGCGCCGAAGTAAACCGGCGTTTTAACTCCTGGAAAGCCTCCACGGCAGCAGGAGCCCAGTTAGCTACATCAGAGCCTTTCTTGGTCATATCCGTCAGCGGTTTAACAACGCTAGAGAAATTTGCGATAAAACGACGGTAGAAGTTAGCAAAACCCAAGAACTTCTGAAGACTCTTAACTGACGATGGTTGAGTCCAATCATGAATAGCTCGAACCTTGACTGGATCCATCTCCACAGCAGAAGGGGAAAAAATGAACCCCAAAAAGGGAACCTTCTGTACACCAAAGAGACACTTTGAGCCTTTTACAAGCAAAGAATTTTCACGCAGAATCTCAAAAACCATCCTGACCTGCTCCACATGCGAGTCCCAATCATCAGAAAAAAACAGAATATCATCCAGATAAACAATCAAAAATTTATCCAGATACTTCCGGAAAATGTCATGCATGAAGGACTGAAAAACTGAAGGTGCATTAGAGAGACCGAATGGCATCACCAAGTACTCAAAATGACCTTCGGGCGTATTGAATGCGGTTTTCCATTCATCGCCCTGCCTAATGCGCACAAGGTTGTACGCACCACGAAGGTCTATCTTGGTGAACCACTTGGCACTTTTAATCCGGGCAAACAAATCTGACAACAGCGGCAAAGGATACTGAAATTTGACAGTGATCTTATTTAAAAGCCGATAGTCAATACAAGGCCTCAAAGATCCGTCCTTTTTGGCCACAAAAAAGAATCCCACACCAAGAGGGGAAGAAGAAGGACGGATATGCCCTTTCTCAAGAGACTCCTTGATATATGAACGCATCGCGGTATGTTCAGGTACCGACAGATTAAACAGTCTCCCCTTAGGAAACTTACTGCCAGGAATCAAATCTATTGCACAGTCACATTCCCTATGAGGAGGCAGTGCACTGGACTAAGACTCGCTGAAGACATCCTGATAATCAGACAAATACGCCGGAACTTCCGAAGGCGTAGAAGAAGCAATAGACAAGGGCAGGGAATCTCCATGAATTCCATGGCAGCCCCAACTTGACACTGACATAGCCTTCCAGTCCAAGACTGGATTATGGGTCTGTAACCATGGCAAACCCAAAACAACCAAATCATGCATTTTATGCAGAACAAGAAAACGTATTACCTCCCGATGTTCGGGAGTCATGCACATGGTAACCTGTGTCCAAAACTGCGGTTTATTTTTTGCCAATGGCGTAGAATCAATACCCCTAAGAGGGATAGGATTTTCCAATGGCTCAAGAACAAATCCGCAGCGCTTGGCAAATGACAGATCCATAAGGCTCAGGGCAGCACCCGAGTCCACAAACACCATGACAGGATACGATGACAGTGAGCAAATCAAAGTTACAGATAGAATAAATTTAGGTTGCAAATTACCAATGGCGACTGGACTAACAACCTTAGTAAGACGTTTAGAGCATGCTGAGATAACATGTGTAGAATCACCACAGTAGTAACACAAGCCATTCTGGCGTCTATGAATTTTCCGCTCATTTCTAGTCAGGATTCTATCACATTGCATTAAATCAGGTGTCTGTTCAGACAACACCATGAGGGAATTAGCGGTTTTGCGCTCCCGCAACCGCCGGTCGATTTGAATAGCCAGGGCCATAGAATCATTCAGACCTGTGGGAATGGGAAAACCCACCATCACATTCTTAATGGCTTCAGAAAGGCCATTTCTAAAATTAGCAGCCAATGCACACTCGTTCCACTGGGTCAGCACGGACCATTTCCGAAATTTTTGGCAATACACTTCAGCCTCGTCCTGGCCCTGAGACATAGCCAGCAAGGCCTTTTCTGCCTGAATCTCAAGATTGGGTTCCTCATAAAGCAAACCGAGCGCCAGAAAAAACGCATCAATGTCAGCCAATGCCAGATCTCCTGGCGCCAGCGAGAAGGCCCAATCCTGAGGGTCGCCCCGTAAAAAAGAAATAACAATTTTTACTTGCTGAGCGGAGTCTCCAGATGAACAGGGTTTCAGGGACAAAAACAATTTACAATTATTCCTGAAATTTCTAAATTTAAATCGGTCTCCGGAAAACGGTTCAGGAATCGGTATCTTAGGTTCTGACATAGGACTTCTGATAACATAATCTTGTATGCCCTGCACACGAGTAGCAAGCTGGTCCACACTTGTAATCAAGGTCTGGACATTCATGTCTGCAGCAAACACAAGCCACTCAGAGGTAAAGGGGAAAAGAAAAAAAAATGAGAAAGAGAAAAAAAAAACTCAGAACTTTCTTTCTTATAATCCCGCTTCTGCAATGCATTTAACATTTAATACTGGCCTGGCATACTGTTATGACCCCAGTGGACAGGGTCTCAGAGAAACAAGTAAGTCTGCGACGTACAAAAATCCAGCTCATAGGGCAGTGGTAACTGGGTTGACCATATATCTACTCCTAACGCCAACACTAGCAGTAGCCGGGGAACATGCCTACGTTGGTCGCTAGATGTCTCGCGCCAGCCGGAGGACTAACTACCCCTAGAAGAGGAAAACAAAGACCTCTCTTGCCTCCAGAGAATAGACCCCAAAAGTAGGATAGTAGCCCCCCACAAATAATAACGGTGAGGTAAGAGGAAATGACAAACACAGAGATGAACTAGGTTTTAGCAAAGAGAGGCCCACTTACTAATAGCAGAATGTAGTAAGATAACTTATATGGTCAACAAAAACCCTATCAAAATCCACGCTGGAGATTCAAGAACCCCCGAACCGTCTAACGGCCCGGGGGGAGAACACCAGCCACCCTAGAGCTTCCAGCAAGGTCAGGAAACAGATTATATATAAGCTGGACAAAAATGCAAACCAAAACAAATAGCAAAAAGCAAGGAAGCAGACTTAGCTTAATCAAGCAGGAACCAGGATCAGTAGACAAGAGCACTACAGATTAGCTCTGATATCAACGTTGCCAGGCATTGAACTGAAGGTCCAGGGAGCTTATATAGCAACACCCCTGACCTAACGACCCAGGTGAGCATACAAGGAATGAATGACATACCCAGAGTCAAATCACTAGTAGCCACTAGAGGGAGCCAAAAGGTAAATTCACAACAGCTTCCCTCCGCTAAGCTCCGAGTCATTTCTGTGACCAGTGTTTGTTAAGTTTTATTTGTTAATCCTTTTTGTTTTATGTAATTGTATATGCTGTATTGTTTTGTCCCCTGTGTAAAATCTCTTGTACATTTTTTAAAAACACTGCCTATGGTTCTGGATGAAATATCAAATGTAATACTTCTGTTCCTTTTAATCTGAAAAACGCACCCCAAAGCCATACGCTTGCTATCAGATGTGCAATCAGTCTGTATATACTATTGGTCGTGGCGGTGTGTAGTTAATTTTGTTATTGCACAGCTGGTAGTGATCGTACCTGGGTTATATATATATATACTCCATGCATTGGAATCGGAGGTGTATATATTAAATGTGCACTGTTAGATCGTCAATAACCGGCCTATTAGTGGAAACAGCCTGCGGCCTCCTCTGTTAATCATCAGTCAATTGTGTAATTCTCCAGATGATAGAGGGCAGCAGAGAGCTGTTCGTAACAAAATGGCAGTAGTGTGGTGGGTTCAGCATGACCCCCCTTGACTATCATCCTTGACCACTGGTGGCAGCAGTGGGATCTTACAGAACATCAGTGATCTGGTTTCAGAAATCATTCCTGTCACTGAAAACTTGCATGGTTCTTGCAAGGATTCTGTGCAGTTTTGAGGATCAGATTCAGTGCTTTATATATTTTTTTTTCTTTTACCAAGGACAATACTGTTTGTGTAACAATTACACCCCTCCCCCCTCTTTTGTTTTTCTGTCCTATAATTTATTTTGTAATTATGGCTATGCTTGGAGAGGTCTGGTATAAAAAGCAAAATAGGAGACGCTTGCTGCCGTCTGTATGGTCAGACAGATTCACTCCACTGGCAAAAGCAGACAGCAGATGATCACTGAGCTGATGCAGTATGACACAGAGCAAGTCCATCACTCGAGCCCTTATGAAGGGGAGGCCAGCGAAGGAGTAGATGGTGCCTTTGCAGAGGTCCCATCTGTGGATGCCATCCACATCCGCAATCAGGGTAGCATGGACCCTCACCTGCACATGGCCTTACAGTAATTCCACACAGACAATATTGAGAGACATCTGAAGCTTATTCAGCAATTTCAAGAGTGAGCCGAGCAGCAGGCCGAGCGAAAGAAACAAGCCAAGTGTCAACACCAGCTGGAGATAAACGGAATTCACAACCACCACCAATGTCCCTGCTATCCGATCTACAGGAGGTCCTGCCCCATCTACCAGAACCTGGCCTGCATTTGACTCCCACCAGTGCTATATCTGTAAACGAACTGGTCACATCAGCCTCATCTGCCCGGACAGGCAGAATATGACCCCCACACCTGAGACCCAGAGGCCTACAGCCTGTCAGGGAGGTGGCAAAATAGAGTCCACAGCCTGCCAGGGGTTGGGAAAGTAGAGTGAGTCCGCAGCCTGCCAGTGGAGTGGGAAAGTAGAGTCCACAGCCTGTCATGTGGTCCCCAGTCTTTTAGAATGGTGGAAAGGTGTATCCCACAGCCTGTTAGGGTGGTAGAATATTGGTGTCCCCAGTCTGCCAAGGGGTGGGAAGATGTGTCCCACAGCCTGTCAGAGTGGCAGGGATGTAGTATTCACAGTCTGTCAGGGTGGTGGGGAAGTTGGGTCCGCAGCCTGTCAGACAAATAGGAAAGGGTTGTTATCCCCTGAGGCGATAGCCTATGTAGCCTCTGCCACCCACAGCAAGAAAACCCAGATAAGGAGCTTCCTTCTGGACCCTCATCATCTAGCGTGATAACAGGACCAGTTACTGACCGAGAACAGGTCCCAGAGGGTTCGTGTAAGGTTGGAGTCTTAGCATCACTTCTGGCTACTTCTAGCCAGGATTCTCAGACCTATCTGGTGGTGCTGAGAGACCCCACATAGATGCCCATCTCCAAGTCCCAGAAGGAGAGAGTACTGTGGGATCAAGGGGGGTTGTTCCATAAGGGGGGCTTGAGGGTTGACCTGTAAATCAGTCCCCCATGCCACCTCAAAAAATGGAAGGTGTCATATAAATAACTTAAATCCATAAAATCTCCAGAAGGAGAAAGAGCTTACAATCTAAAATCCTTTTTGAAGTAGAACCATGTGTTTAACATAGGGAAAGAGAGGAAATTATGTGTATCTAGGAGGTGAGGAAAACTCATTAAAACACTCAGTGAAGCTAGGACCCCTGGTGTGGATAGAAAATTAAAACTGGTACATTTGCAGGAAATAGACATGAAGTCCGGAGGTTGTTCAATAAAAGGAGGACAAATATTCTGTTAAAAGAACCAGCTTGATCGGAACAAAAGTCTGTTTCAGACATTTGAGCACAGGTTTTAAAGTTATGAACACTGGAGTTTGTATAGATCTGATATTGATGGGATATATGTTTTCAACTTTAGAATGAATATGCATATTTTTTCATAACTGTGAGACATGCCAATCAGCCCCAAATCAATAGTGTCCAGATAGCTTACAACAGCCAGGCTATGTTTCTAATTCTGACCTATAAAAAGGTAAAATCCTGGTAAAAGACAGCAATATTGAATGTCTGCCACCCACCGGTTCAAAAATATTGTGAATGATGGAAGTGTATCACAATTTTCTAAAACAGAAACCACATCTCATGACCAACCCTTTTATGACTCATCAAGGGGATGTGTTTGGGTGTAATTTAGGTGCTGATAAAAATACATTGCCGTTTAGGCTTGATTGCTTGCTAAGCTCTGAGTTATCTCTGTGATCAGCATTTAGTAAGTTTCATTTTATTTTATATAATTGTATATGCTGTATTGTTATGGCCCCTTTCTAAAAACTTTTGCATATTTTTTATAAAGACAGCGTATCATCCTGGATTAAATATAAAATTATATAGTTCTGTTCCTTTTCTTCTGTAAACCACACCCCAAAGCCATACGCTTCCTGTCACATGTCCAATCAGACTGTGTAAACGATTGGTGGTGGCAGCGTGTAGTTAATTTTGTTATTGCAGAGTGGTCTGTGACAGTACTGGGGGTATATACATAAATTCCATGAGTTGGAATCGGTGGTGTATTGTTGTGAACTCTGTTTTTGGGCTCCCTCTAGTGGTCACAAGCGGTACTGTGTAGTGTTGTCTTTCTGCAGGTTGGCAGCATCAGCTGGTTCGTTATCCTTGGTTGGTTTCCTATTTAGCTCACCTGGATACTCAGTTCCTTGCCTGCTCTCAATGTATTCAGTGCTCTTCAGATTCCTTGTGACTACCTTGCTCCCAGTCTCTCCAAGACAAGCTAAGTTTTTGTTTGATCATTTTTTGATTATCAGCATTTATTATGTTTTTAGTCCAGCTCGTTAAAATGTGATTTCCTCGCTTGCTGGTTGCTCTAGGGGACTGAGTTTCTCCCCCCACACCGTTAGTTGGTGCGGGGGTTCTTGAAATCTCAGTGTGGATATTTTGTAAGGGTTTTTTATTGACCGCACAGCCCCCTTTACTATTTTCTGCTATCTAGTATTAGTGGGCCTCATTTGCTAAATCTGTTTTCACCCCTGTGTATGTGCTTTCCTCTTACCTCACCGTTATTATATGTTGGGGTCTTCTATATCTTTGGGGATTATTTCTCTGGAGGCAAGAGAGGTCTTTCTTTCTCTCTAGGGGTAGTTAGTTCCTCAGGCTGGCTCGAGACGTCTAGGATTTTTAGGCACGTTCACCGGCTACTTCTAGTGTGTTTGGATAGGTTCAGATTTGCGGTCAGTCCAGTTTGCCACCTCCCTAGAGCTTGTCCTAAGTATGTTACTTAGCTGTAGTAATTTGTGATCCTCAACCACTAAGGATCATAACAGTAGAGCAGGCCTAAAAGTGTTTAATGCATCGCAGAAGTGGGATAAAAAGAAGACCTGAGTACATTTTTTTTTTCTCCTCCCGCTTTTCCTTTGCTGCAGTCTGTTTAGCTTCTTTCATCCCCTTGAACTCTGGGTGGTTTTGAGCTCAGCTGCAGACATGAATGTTCAGACTCTGACTTCTAGTGTGGATCATCTGACTGCACAGGTGCAAAGTATTCAGGATTTTGTTATTCATAGCCCTATATCAGAACCAAAGATACCCATTCCTGAATTGTTTTCTGGTGATAGATCTAGGTTTCTAAACTTTAAGAATAATTGTAAGTTATTTCTATCTCTGAGACCTCGTTCCTCTGGTGATTCCGCTCAGCAAGTTAAAATTGTTATCTCCTTGTTGCGTGGCGACCCTCAAGATTGGGCTTTCTCTCTGGCGCCAGGAGATCCTGCATTGCTTAATGTAGACGCATTTTTTCTGGCTCTTGGACTGCTTTATGAGGAGCCTAATCTTGAGAATCAGGCAGAAAAAGCGTTGCTGGCTATCTCTCAAGGTCAGGATGAAGCAGAGGTGTATTGTCAAAAATTTCGGAAATGGTCGGTGCTTACTCAATGGAATGAGTGTGCCCTGGCTGCAAATTTCAGAGAAGGTCTTTCTGAGGCCGTTAAGAATGTTATGGTGGGGTTTCCCACCCCTACAAGTCTGAGTGATTCTATGGCTTTAGCCATTCAGGTTGATCGGCGTTTGCGGGAGCGCAAATCTGCTCATCCTTTGGCGGTATTTTCTGAACAGAGACCTGAGTCTATGCAATGTGACCGAACTCTGACCAGAATTGAGCGACAAAGTCATAGACGTCAAAATGGGTTGTGCTTTTACTGTGGTGATTCTACTCATGTTATCTCAGCATGCTCTAAACGCTTAAAAAAATCGCTAAACCTGTCACCATTGGTACTATGCAGCCTAAATTTATTTTGTCTGTTACTTTGATTTGTTCTTTGTCATCCTACCCGGTTATGGCTTTTGTGGATTCGGGTGCTGCCCTGAATCTGATGGATTTGTCGTTTACCAGGCGCTGTGGTTTTGTCCTGGAGCCTTTGGAATTTCCTATTCCTCTGAGGGGAATTGATGCTACGCCATTGGCTGAGAATAAGCCTCAGTATTGGACGCAAATGACCATGTGCATGACTCCCGTACATCAGGAGGTGATTCGCTTTCTTGTTCTGCATAATTTGCATGATGTTGTCGTTTTGGGTCTGCCATGGCTGCAGGCTCATAATCCAGTTTTAGATTGGAAAGCTATGTCTGTGTCAAGTTGGGGTTGTCAGGGAATTCATGGCGATGCTCCGTTGGTGTCTATTGCTTCTTCCACTCCTTCTGAGGTCCCTGAGTTTTAAGGCCCCGTCTCACTAAGCGATTTACCAACGATCACGACCAGCGATACGACCTGGCCGTGATCGTTGGTAAGTCGCTGTGTGGTCGCTGGGGAGCTGTCACACAGACAGCTCTCTCCAGCGACCAACGATCAGGGGAACGACTTCGGCATCGTTGAAACTGTCTTCAACGATGCCGAAGTCCCCCTGCAGCAACCGGGTAACCAGGGTAAACATCGGGTTACTAAGCGCAGGGCCGCGCTTAGTAACCCGATGTTTACCCTGGTTACCAAAAAAAACAAACAGTACATACTCGCCTTTCGGTGTCCAGGTCCCTCGCCGTCTGCTTCCTGCTCTGACTGAGATCCGGCCGTACAGTGAGAGCACAGCGGTGACGTCACTGCTGTGCTCTCACTTCTCACTGTACGGCCGGCAGTCAGTGAGAGCAGGAAGCAGACGGCAAGGGACCTGACGGACATCAGAAGGCGAGTATGTATTGTTTGTTTTTTTTTTACATTTACGCTGGTAACCAGGGTAAACATCGGGTTACTAAGCGCGGCCCTGCGCTTAGTAACCCGATGTTTACCCTGGTTACCAGTGAAGACATCGCTGGATCGGTGTCACACACACCGATTCAGCGATTTCAGCGGGGCCTCAACGACCAAAAAAAGGTCCAGGCCATTCCGACACGACCAGCGATCTCGCAGCAGGGGCCTGGTCGCTGGTACGTGTCACACATAGCGAGATCGCTATGGAGGTCGCTGTTGCGTCACAAAACTTGCGACTCAGCAGCGATCTCGCTAGTGATCTCGCTATGTGAGACGGGGCCTTTAGTCTGACTACCAGGATGTATTTGATGAACCCAGGTCCAGTGCCCTGCCCCCTAATAGGGATTGTGACTGTGCTATAAATTTAATTCCTGGTAGTAAATTCCCTAAGGGACGACTTTTTAATCTGTCTATACCAGAGCATGCCGCGATGCGGAGTTATATAAAGGAGTCTTTGGAGAAGGAACATATTCGCCCATCCTCTTCCCCTCTTGGTGCAGGATTTTTTTTGTGGCCAAGAAGGACGGTTCTTTGAGACCTTGTATAGATTATCGTCTTCTGAATAAGATCACAGTCAAATTTCAGTATCCTTTACCACTATTGTCTGATTTGTTTGCTCGGATTAAGGGTGCCAGTTGGTTCACCAAGATAGATCTCCGTGGTGCGTATAACCTTGTGCGCATTAAGCAGGGAGATGAATGGAAAACAGCATTTAATACGCCTGAAGGCCATTTTGAGTACTTGGTGATGCCTTTTGGACTCTCTAATGCTCCTTCTGTGTTTCAGTCTTTCATGCATGACATCTTCCGAGAATATCTGGATAAATTTATGATTGTTTATCTGGATGACATTTTGGTCTTTTCTGATGATTGGGAGTCCCATGTCAAGCAGGTCAGGATAGTGTTTCAGGTCCTGCGTGCTAATGCTTTATTTGTGAAGGGCTCAAAATGCCTCTTCGGAGTACAGAAGGTCTCCTTTTTGGGTTTTATTTTTTCTCCTTCTACTGTGGAGATGGACCCAGTCAAGGTCCAGGCTATTCATGATTGGACTCAGCCCACGTCTGTTAAGAGTCTTCAGAAGTTCTTGGGTTTTGCTAATTTTTACCGTCGTTTCATCACTAATTTTTCTAGCATGGTTAAACCTTTGACGGATTTGACCAAGAAGGGTTCTGATGTGACTAATTGGTCTCCTGCGGCCATGGAGGCCTTTCGGGAGCTGAAGCACCGGTTTTCTTCAGCTCCAGTCTTATGTCAGCCAGATGTCTCTCTCCCCTTCCAGGTCGAGGTTGATGCTTCTGAGATTGGAGCAGGGGCTGTTTTGTCGCAGAGAAGCTCTGATGGCTCTGTGATGAAACCATGTGCTTTCTTTTCAAGAAAGTTTTCGCCTGCCGAGTGGAATTATGTTGGTAATCGGGAGTTGTTGGCTATGAAGTGGGCATTTGAGGAGTGGCGACATTGGCTCGAAGGATCTAAACATCGTGTGGTGGTCTTGACTGATCACAAAAATCTGATTTACCTTGAATCTGCCAAGCGCCTGAATCCTAGACAGGCTCGTTGGTCGTTGTTTTTCTCCCGTTTCAACTTCGTGGTCTCATATCTGCCTGGTTCGAAGAACGTGAAAGCTGATGCACTTTCTAGGAGTTTTGTGCCTGACTCTCCGGGAGTTTCTGAGCCGGCTGGTATTCTCAGAGAGGGAGTGATTTTGTCTGCCATTTCCCGAGATTTGCGACGAGTGCTGCAGAAATTTCAGGCGGATAGACCTGACCGTTGTCCACCAGAGAGACTGTTTGTCCCGGATAGATGGACCAGCAGAGTTATTTCCGAGGTTCATTCTCCGGTGTTGGCGGGTCATCCTGGGATTTTCGGTACCAGAGATTTGGTGGCTAGGTCCTTCTGGTGGCCTTCCTTGTCGCGGGATGTGCGTTCCTTTGTGCAATCTTGTGGGATTTGTGCTCGGGCTAAGCCTTGCTGTTCTCGTGCCAGCGGTTTGCTTTTGCCTTTGCCTATTTCGAAAAGGCCTTGGACGCACATTTCCATGGATTTTATTTCGGATCTTCCGGTGTCTCAGAAAATGTCTGTCATCTGGGTGGTGTGTGATCGTTTTTCCAAGATGGTCCATTTGGTGCCCTTGCCTAAGTTGCCTTCTTCCTCCGATTTGGTTCCTCTATTTTTTCAGAATGCGGTTCGCTTGCACGGCATTCCTGAGAATATTGTGTCTGATAGGGGATCCCAGTTTGTGTCCAGGTTTTGGCGGACTTTTTTGCTAAGATGGGCATTGATTTGTCTTTTTCGTCGGCCTTCCATCCTCAGACTAATGGCCAAACCGAGCGAACTAATCAGACGTTGGAAACTTATTTGAGATGTTTTATTTCTGCTGATCAGGATGATTGGGTGACTTTTTTGCCGTTGGCCGAGTTTGCCCTTAATAATCGGGCTAGTTCTGCTACTTTGGTTTTGCCTTTTTTCTGCAATTCTGGTTTCCATCCTCGTTTTTCCTTGGGTCAGGTTGAGCCTTCTGACTGTCCTGGGGTGGATTCTGTGGTGGATAGGTTGCAGCAGATTTGGAACCATGTGGTGGACAATTTGAGGTTGTCACAAGAGATGGCTCAGCGCTTTGCCAACCGCCGCCGCGGTGTGGGTCCCCGACTTCGTGTTGGGGATTTGGTGTGGTGTTGTGAATTAGACTTTTTGGCTCCCTCTTGTGGTTACTAGTGATATGACTCTGGGATTTTCTTCCCTCAGTTTGCACCCAGCTGGGTCGTTAGTTCAGGGGTGTTGCTATATAAACCTCCTGGATCCTTAGTCCAGTGCCTGGCATCGTTGTAATCAGACACATTCTGTTTGCTCCTATCTGCTGGTCCTGGTTCGTGCAAAATTAAGCTAAGTCCTGCTTCTTTGTTTTTTGGGTTATTTGCTTGCTCTCATTTTTGTCCAGCTTGTACTAAATGTGATTCCTGACCTTGCTGGAAGCTCTAGGGGGCTGGTGTTCTCCCCCCGGGCCGTTAGACGGTTCGGGGGTTCTTGAATTTCCAGTGTGGATATTTTTGATAGGGTTTTTGCTGACCATATAAGTTATCTTTCTATATTCTGCTATTAGCTAGTGGGCCTCTCTTTGCTAAATACCTAGCTCATTCTTATGTTTGTCTTTTCCTCTTACCTCACCGTTATTATTTGTTGGGGGCTTGTATCCAACTTTTGGGGTCTATTCTCTGGAGGCAAGAAAGGTCTTTCTTTTCCCTTCTAGGGTTAGTTAGTTCTCCGGCTGGCGCGAGACGTCTAGAATCAACGTAGGCACGTTCCCCGGCTGCTGGTATTTGTGGTGCTAGGATTAGATATATGGTCAGCCCAGTTACCACTGCCCTATGAGCTGGTTTTTCTGTGTTTGCCGACTTAGCAATTATTCCTGAGACCCTCTGCCATTGGGGTCATAACAGTATGCCAGGCCAACATTGAATGTTTAATGCATTGCAGAAGTGGGATAATAAGAAAGGAAATTCTGAGTTTTTTTTTTTTCTTTCCTCTCTTCCTCCCCTTTACCTTTGAGTGGCTTGTGCTTGCTGCAGACATGAATGTCCAGACCTTGATTACAAGTGTAAACCAGCTGGCAGCTCGTGTGCAGGGCATACAAGATTTTGTTACCAGTAGTCCTATGTCTGAACCTAAAATACCTATTCCGGAATTATTTTCTGGAGACCGATTTAGGTTTAGGAATTTCATGAATAATTGTAAATTGTTTCTTTCTCTGAGACCCCGTTCATCTGGAGATTCAGCTCAGCAAGTTAAAATTGTTATTTCTTTTTTACGGGGTGACCCTCAGGATTGGGCTTTCTCCCTAGCGCCAGGAGATCCGGCATTGGCAAATATTGATGCGTTTTTTCTGGCGCTCGGATTGCTTTACGAGGAACCCAATCTTGAAATTCAGGCAGAAAAAGCCTTGCTGGCTATTTCTCAGGGCCAGGATGAAGCTGAAGTGTATTGCCAAAAATTTCGGAAATGGTCCGTGCTTACTCAGTGGAATGAGTGTGCTCTGGCCGCAAATTTTAGAAATGGCCTTTCTGAGGCCATTAAGAATGTGATGGTGGGTTTCCCCATTCCTACAAATCTAAATGATTCTATGGCGCTGGCTATTCAAATTGACCGGCGTTTGAGGGAGCGCAAAACCGCTAATCCTCTGGAGGTGTTGTCTGAACAAACACCTGATTTAATGCAATGTGATAGAATTCAGACTAGAAATGAGTGGAAAAATCATAGACGTCAGAATGGGTTGTGTTTTTACTGTGGTGATTCTACACATGTTATATCAGCATGCTCTAGACGTCTAACAAGGGTTGTTAGTCCTGTCGCCATTGGTAATTTGCAACCTAAATTTATTTTGTCTGTGACTTTGATTTGCTCTTTGTCTTCTTACCCTGTTATGGCGTTTGTGGATTCAGGTGCTGCCCTGAGTCTTATGGATCTGTCATTTGCCAAGCGCTGTGGTTTTGTTCTTGAACCGTTGGTAAATCCTATTCCTCTTAGAGGTATTGATGCTACGCCATTGACGGAAAATAAACCGCAGTTTTGGACGCAGGTGACCATGTGCATGACTCCTGAACATCGGGAGGTGATTCGTTTTCTTGTTCTGCATAAAATGCATGATTTGGTCGTTTTGGGTCTGCCATGGTTACAGACCCACAATCCAGTCTTGGATTGGAAGGCAATATCTGTGTCAAGTTGGGGCTGTCAGGGAATTCATGCTGATTCCCCGCCGGTGTCTATTGCTTCCTCTACTCCTTCGGAAGTTCCTGAGTATTTGTCTGATTATCAGGATGTATTCAGCGAGTCCAGATCCAGTGCTCTGCCTCCTCATAGGGACTGTGACTGCGCCATAGATTTGATTCCAGGTAGTAAATTTCCCAAGGGAAGATTATTTAATCTGTCTGTACCTGAGCATGCCGCAATGCGTTCGTATATCAAGGAGTCTCTGGAGAAGGGGCATATCCGTCCTTCCTCTTCCCCTCTTGGTGCGGGATTCTTTTTTGTGGCCAAGAAGGACGGATCTTTGAGACCTTGTATTGACTATCGGCTTCTGAATAAAATCACTGTTAAATTTCAGTATCCTTTGCCTCTGTTGTCGGACTTGTTTGCCCGGATTAAAGGTGCCAAGTGGTTCACCAAGATAGATCTTCGTGGTGCGTACAACCTTGCGCGCATTAAGCAAGGAGATGAATGGAAAACTGCATTTAATACGCCCGAAGGTCATTTTGAGTACTTGGTGATGCCTTTTGGGCTCTCTAATGCTCACTCAGTGTTTCAGTCCTTTATGCATGATATTTTCCGGAAGTATCTGGATAAATTTATGATTGTTTATCTGGATGATATTCTGGTTTTCTCTGAAGATTGGGACTCACATGTGGAGCAGGTCAGGATGGTATTTCAGGTTTTGCGTGAGAATGCTTTGTTTGTTAAAGGCTCAAAGTGTCTCTTTGGAGTACAGAAGGTTCCCTTTTTGGGGTTTATTTTTTCCCCTTCTGCTGTGGAGATGGACCCAGTCAAGGTCCGAGCTATGCATGAGTGGACTCAACCCACGTCAGTTAAGAGTCTTCAGAAGTTCTTGGGTTTTGCTAACTTCTACCGTCGTTTTATCACTAATTTTTCTAGCATTGTTAAACCTTTGACGGATATGACCAAGAAAGGTTCTGATGTTGCTAACTGGGCTCCTGCAGCCGTGGAGGCGTTCCAAGAGTTGAAGCGCCGGTTTACTTCGGCGCCTGTTTTGTGCCAGCCTGATGTCTCACTTCACTTTCAGGTCGAAGTGGATGCTTCTGAGATTGGGGCAGGGGCCGTTTTGTCACAGAGAGGCCCTGGTTGCTCGGTAATGAGACCATGTGCTTTCTTCTCTAGGAAGTTTTCGCCTGCTGAGCGGAATTATGATGTTGGCAATCGGGAGTTACTGGCCATGAAGTGGGCATTTGAGGAGTGGCGTCATTGGCTCGAGGGTGCTAAGCATCGTGTGGTGGTCTTGACTGATCACAAAAATTTGATGTATCTCGAGTCTGCTAAACGCCTGAATCCTAGACAGGCCCGCTGGTCATTGTTTTTCTCCCGTTTTGACTTTGTGGTCTCGTATTTACCAGGTTCAAAGAATGTGAAGGCTGATGCTCTTTCAAGGAGCTTTGTGCCTGACTCTCCTGGAGTCGCAGAACCTGTTGGTATTCTTAAAGAGGGAGTTATTTTGTCAGCCATTTCTCCTGATTTGCGACGCGTGTTGCAGAGATTTCAGGCTGGTAGACCTGACTCTTGTCCACCTGACAGACTGTTTGTTCCTGATAGGTGGACCAGCAGAGTCATTTCCAAGGTTCATTCCTCGGTGTTGGCAGGTCATCCAGGAATTTTTGGCACCAGAGATCTGGTGGCTAGGTCCTTTTGGTGGCCTTCCTTGTCACGAGATGTGCGGTCATTTGTGCAGTCCTGTGGGACTTGTGCTCGAGCTAAGCCTTGCTGTTCTCATGCCAGCGGGTTTCTCTTGCCCTTGCCTGTCCCGAAGAGGCCTTGGACACACATTTCCATGGATTTCATTTCTGATCTCCCGGTGTCTCAGGGTATGTCTGTCATCTGGGTGGTATGTGATCGCTTCTCGAAAATGGTCCATTTGGTGCCTTTGCCTAAGCTGCCTTCCTCTTCCGATCTGGTTCCTGTGTTCTTTCAGAATGTGGTTCGCTTACACGGCATTCCTGAGAATATTGTGTCTGACAGAGGATCCCTGTTTGTTTCCAGGTTCTGGCGATCCTTTTGTGCTAGGATGGGCATTGATTTGTCGTTCTCGTCTGCCTTTCATCCTCAGACTAATGGACAAACGGAGCGAACTAATCAGACTCTGGAGGCTTATTTGAGGTGTTTTGTTTCGGCAGATCAGGATGATTGGGTGACCTTCTTGCCGTTTGCTGAGTTTGTCCTTAATAATCGGGCTAGTTCCGCTACTTTGGTTTCGCCATTTTTCTGCAACTCTGGTTTCCATCCTCGTTTTTCCTTGGGACATGTGGAGCCTTCTGACTGTCCTGGGGTAGATTCTGTGGTGGATAGGTTGCAGCAGATCTGGAATCATGTGGTGGACAACTTAAAATTGTCACAGGAGAAGGCTCAGCGTTTTGCCAACCGCCGCCGCGGTGTGGGTCCCCGACTTCGTGTTGGGGATTTGGTGTGGCTGTCTTCTCGATTTGTTCCTATGAAGGTCTCCTCTCCTAAATTTAAGCCTCGCTTCATCGGTCCTTACAAGATATTGGAAATCCTTAATCCAGTGTCCTTTCGCTTGGATCTTCCGGTTTCGTTTGCCATTCACAACGTGTTCCATAGGTCTTTATTGCGACGCTACGTTGTGCCTGTGGTTCCTTCTGCTGAGCCTCCTGCTCCGGTGTTGGTTGAAGGCGAGTTGGAGTACGTGGTTGAGAAGATCTTGGATTCTCGTCTCTCCAGACGGAGGCTTCAGTATTTGGTCAAGTGGAAGGGCTATGGTCAGGAGGATAATTCCTGGGTGGTTGCCTCTGATGTGCATGTGGCCGATTTAGTTCGTGCCTTTCACGCTGCTCATCCTGATCGCCCTGGTGGTCTTGGTGAGGGTTCGGTGACCCCTCCTTAAGGGGGGGGTACTGTTGTGAATTAGACTTTTTGGCTCCCTCTTGTGGTTACTAGTGATATGACTCTGGGATTTTCTTCCCTCAGTTTGCACCCAGCTGGGTCGTTAGTTCAGGGGTGTTGCTATATAAACCTCCTGGATCCTTAGTCCAGTGCCTGGCATCGTTGTAATCAGACACATTCTGTTTGCTCCTATCTGCTGGTCCTGGTTCGTGCAAAATTAAGCTAAGTCCTGCTTCTTTGTTTTTTGGGTTATTTGCTTGCTCTCATTTTTGTCCAGCTTGTACTAAATGTGATTCCTGACCTTGCTGGAAGCTCTAGGGGGCTGGTGTTCTCCCCCCGGGCCGTTAGACGGTTCGGGGGTTCTTGAATTTCCAGTGTGGATATTTTTGATAGGGTTTTTGCTGACCATATAAGTTATCTTTCTATATTCTGCTATCAGCTAGTGGGCCTCTCTTTGCTAAATACCTAGCTCATTCTTATGTTTGTCTTTTCCTCTTACCTCACCGTTATTATTTGTTGGGGGCTTGTATCCAACTTTTGGGGTCTATTCTCTGGAGGCAAGAAAGGTCTTTCTTTTCCCTTCTAGGGTTAGTTAGTTCTCCGGCTGGCGCGAGACGTCTAGAATCAACGTAGGCACGTTCCCCGGCTGCTGGTATTTGTGGTGCTAGGATTAGATATATGGTCAGCCCAGTTACCACTGCCCTATGAGCTGGTTTTTCTGTGTTTGCAGACTTAGCAATTATTCCTGAGACCCTCTCCCATTGGGGTCATAACAGTGTGGCTGTCTTCTCGGTATGTTCCTATGAAGGTCTCCTCTCCTAAATTCAAGCCTCGCTTCATCGGTCCTTATAAGATCTTGGAGATCCTTAACCCGGTGTCTTTTCATTTGGATCTCCCAGCATCGTTTGCCATTCATAATGTGTTCCATAGGTCTTTGTTGCGGAGGTATGTGGTACCTGTGGTTCCTTCTGTTGAGCCTCCTGCTCCAGTGCTGGTCGAGGGCGAATTGGAGTACATGGTGGAGAAGATTTTGGATTCTCGTATCTCTAGACGGAGGCTTCAGTATTTGGTGAAGTGGAAGGGCTATGGTCAGGAGGATAATTCCTGGGTTGTCGCCTCTGATGTTCATGCGGCCAATTTGGTTCGTGCCTTCCACGCGGCTCGTCCTGATCGCCCTGGGGGTCTTGATGAGGGTTCGGTGACCCCTCCTCAAGGGGGGGTACTGTTGTGAACTCTGTTTTTGGGCTCCCTCTAGTGGTCACAAGCGGTACTGTCATGATCTCCATGGCCAGAGAACTAGCATAAGCCTCTATAGGAACAAGCTCTTGGAAGATGTAACTATACTGACCATGAACTAAACCTACCGCATCATCTAGAAGTAGCCAGGTAGCATGTCCTACTTTTTATCCCTATATGCCCAGCGCCGGCCGGAGAACTAAATAATGCTAGCAGAGGGAAATATAAGACCTGACTCACCTCTAGAGAAATGCCCAAAAAAAAGGAGACAGAGGCCCCCCACATATATTGGCGGTGATATGAGATGAAACAACAAACGCAGCAGGAAAATAGTTTTAGCAAATTTGAGGTCCGCTTTCTAGATAGCAGAAGACAGAAAGCATACTTTCATGGTCAGTAGAAAACCCTAACAAAACACATCCAGAAATTACTTTAGGACTCTGGCATTAACTCATAATACCAGAGTGGCAATTCCTGATCAACAAGAGCTTTCCAGACACAGTAACGAAACTGCAGCTGTGAACTGGAACCAAAATACAAAAACAAAACATGGACGAATGTCCAACTTATCTAGTAGATGTCTGGGAGCAGGAACAAGCACAGAGAGGCTTCTGATAACATTGTTGACCGGCAAGCATCTAACAGAGAAGCCAGGTTATATAGCGACACCCAGATCTAATCAGAACAGGTGAACAGGGAAGATGATGTCACAAGTTCAATTCCACCAGTAGCCACCGGGGGAGCCCAGAATCCAAATTCACAACAGTACCCCCCCCTCAAGGAGGGGGCACCGAACCCTCACCAGAACCACCAGGGCGATCAGGATGGGCCCTATGAAAGGCACGAACCAGATCAGAGGCATGAACATCAGAAGCAGTGACCCAAGAATTATCCTCCTGGCCATATCCCTTCCACTTGACCAGATACTGGAGTCTCCGTCTGGAAACACGGGAGTCTAGGATTTTTTCCACAACGTACTCCAACTCACCCTCAACCAACACCGGAGCAGGAGGCTCAACGGAAGGCACAACCGGTGCCTCATACCTGCGCAATAACGACCGATGAAAAACGTTATGAATAGAAAAGGATGCAGGGAGGTCCAAACGGAAGGAAACAGGGTTAAGAATCTCCAATATTTTATACGGACCGATGAACCGAGGCTTAAACTTAGGAGATGAGACCCTCATAGGGACAAAACGAGAAGACAACCACACCAAATCTCCAACACAAAGCCGAGGACCAACACGACGGTGACGGTTGGCAAAAAGCTGAGTCTTCTCCTGGGACAACTTTAAATTGTCCATCACCTGCCCCCAGATATGATGCAATCTCTCCACCACCGCATCCACTCCAGGACAATCCGAGGATTCCATCTGACCGGAGGAAAATCGAGGATGGAACCCCGAATTACAGAAAAACGGGGAAACCAAGGTGGCAGAGCTGGCCCGATTATTGAGGGCGAACTCCGCCAATGGCAAAAAAGCAACCCAATCATCCTGGTCAGCAGACACAAAACACCTCAGATATGTCTCCAGGGTCTGATTAGTCCGCTCGGTCTGGCCATTAGTCTGAGGGTGAAAAGCAGACGAAAAAGACAAATCTATGCCCATCCTAGCACAAAATGCCCGCCAAAATCTAGACACAAATTGGGTTCCTCTGTCAGAAACGATATTCTCAGGAATACCATGCAAACGAACAACATTTTGAAAAAACAGGGGCACCAACTCGGAAGAAGAAGGCAATTTGGGCAGGGGAACCAAATGAACCATCTTAGAAAAACGGTCACACACCACCCAGATGACAGACATCGTCTGAGAAACAGGCAGATCTGAAATAAAATCCATCGAGATGTGTGTCCAAGGCCTCTTAGGAATAGGCAAGGGCAACAATAATCCACTAGCCCGAGAACAACAAGGCTTGGCCCGAGCACAAACGTCACAAGACTGCACAAAGCCTCGCACATCTCGTGACAGGGAAGGCCACCAGAAGGATCTTGCCACCAAATCCCTGGTACCAAAAATTCCAGGATGACCTGCCAACGCAGAAGAATGCACCTCAGAGATGACTTTACTGGTCCAATCATCAGGAACAAACAGCCTATCAGGCGGACAACGATCCGGTCTATCCGCCTGAAACTCCTGCAAGGCCCGCCGCAGGTCTGGAGAAACGGCTGACAAGATAACTCCCTCCTTAAGAATACCTGTGGGGTCAGAGTTGCCAGGTGAATCAGGCTCAAAACTCCTAGAAAGGGCATCCGCCTTAACATTCTTAGAACCTGGTAGGTACGATACCACAAAATTAAACCGAGAAAAAAATAATGACCAGCGCGCCTGTCTAGGATTCAGGCGCCTGGCGGTCTCAAGATAAATCAAATTTTTGTGGTCAGTCAATACCACCACCTGATGTCTGGCCCCCTCGAGCCAATGGCGCCACTCCTCAAACACCCACTTCATGGCCAAAAGCTCCCGATTCCCAACATCATAATTCCGCTCAGCGGGCGAAAATTTACGGGAAAAGAAGGCACAAGGCCTCATCACGGCGCAGTCAGAACTTTTCTGCGACAACACTGCCCCAGCTCCGATCTCAGAAGCGTCGACCTCAACCTGAAAAGGAAGAGTCACATCAGGCTGACGCAACACAGGGGCAGAAGAAAAACAGCGCTTAAGCTCCTGAAAGGCCTCCACAGCATCAGGGGACCAATTAGCAACATCAGCACCCTGTCTAGTCAAATCGGTCAATGGCTTAACGACATCCGAAAAACCAGAAATAAATCGACGATAAAAGTTGGCAAAGCCCAAAAATTTCTGAAGACTTTTAAGAGAAGAGGGCTGCGTCCAATCACAAATAGCTTGAACCTTGACAGGATCCATCTCAATGGAAGAGGGAGAAAAAATATATCCCAAAAAGGAAATTCTCTGAACCCCAAAAACGCACTTAGAACCCTTGACACACAGAGAATTAGACCGCAAAACCTGAAAAACCCTCTTAACTTGCCGGACATGAGAGTCCCAGTCATCCGAAAAAATCAGAATATCATCCAGATACACTATCATAAATTTATCCAAAAAATCGCGGAAAATATCATGCATAAAGGACTGGAAGACTGAAGGGGCATTAGATAGACCAAAAGGCATCACCAAATACTCAAAGTGGCCCTCGGGCGTATTAAATGCGGTTTTCCACTCATCCCCCTGCCTGATCCGCACCAAATTATACGCCCCACGGAGATCAATCTTAGAGAACCACTTGGCCCCCTTTATGCGAGCAAACAAATCAGTCAGCAACGGCAATGGGTATTGATATTTTACAGTGATTTTATTCAAAAGCCGATAATCGATACATGGTCTCAAAGAGCCGTCTTTTTTTGACACAAAGAAAAAACCGGCTCCTAAGGGAGATGACGATGGACGAATATGTCCCTTTTCCAAGGACTCCTTTATATATTCTCGCATAGCAGTATGTTCAGGCACAGACAGATTAAATAAACGACCCTTTGGGTATTTACTACCCGGAATTAAATCTATAGCACAATCGCACTCACGGTGCGGAGGTAGTGAACCCAGCTTGGGTTCTTCAAAGACGTCACGATAGTCAGACAGGAACTCAGGGATTTCAGAGGGGATAGATGATGAAATGGACACCAAAGGTACGTCCCCATGAGTCCCCTTACATCCCCAGCTCAACACAGACATAGCTCTCCAGTCAAGGACTGGGTTGTGAGACTGCAGCCATGGCAATCCCAGCACCAAATCCTCATGTAGATTATACAGCACTAGAAAACGAATAGTCTCCTGGTGATCCGGATTAATACACATAGTCACTTGTGTCCAGTATTGTGGTTTATTATTAGCCAATGGGGTGGAGTCAATCCCCTTCAGAGGAATAAGAGTTTCCAAAGGCTCTAAATCATACCCACAACGATTGGCAAAGGACCAATCCATAAGACTCAAAGCGGCGCCAGAGTCGATATAGGCGTCAGTAGTAATAGATGACAAAGAGCAAATCAGGGTCACAGACAAAATAAATTTAGACTGTAAAGTGCCAATGGAAACAGATTTATCAAGCTTTTTAGTACGTTTAGAGCATGCTGATATAACATGAGTAGAATCCCCACAATAGAAACACAACCCATTTTTCCGTCTAAAATTCTGCCGCTCGCTTCTGGACAGAATTCTATCACACTGCATGCTTTCTGGCGTCTTCTCAGTGGACACCGCCAGATGGTGCACTGGTTTGCGCTCCCGCAGACGCCTATCGATCTGAATGGCCATTGTCATGGACTCATTCAGACCCGCAGGCACAGGGAACCCCACCATAACATCCTTAATGGCATCAGAGAGACCCTCTCTGAAAGTAGCCGCCAAGGCACACTCATTCCACTGAGTAAGCACAGACCATTTACGGAATCTTTGGCAGTAAATTTCAGCTTCATCTTGCCCCTGCGATAGGGACATCAAAGTTTTTTCTGCCTGAAGTTCCAAATGAGGTTCCTCATACAGCAAGCCCAAGGCCAAAAAAAACGCATCCACATTGCGCAACGCAGGATCCCCTGGTGCCAATGCAAAAGCCCAGTCTTGAGGGTCGCCGCGGAGCAAGGAAATCACAATCCCAACCTGCTGTGCAGGGTCTCCAGCAGAACGAGATTTCAGGGACAAAAATAACTTGCAATTATTTCTAAAATTCTGAAAGCCAGATCTATTCCCTGAGAAGAATTCCGGCAAAGGAATTCTCGGCTCAGATACCGGAGCATGAACAATAAAATCTTGCAAATTTTGTACTTTCGTGGTGAGATTATTCAAACCTGCAGTTACACTCTGAAGATCCATTATTAACAGGTGAACACAAAGCCATTCAAAGATTATAAGGAGAGAGAAAAAAAAGAAAGACTGCAGCATAGACAGACTGGCAAGTGATCCAATTAAGAGCACAGAAAAAAAAAAAAAAAAAAAAAAAACTCTCAGCAGACTTCTTATTTCTCTCCTTTCTCAGCCAAGGATTTTAACCCTTTAGTGGGCCGGTCAAACTGTCATGATCTCCATGGCCAGAGAACTAGCATAAGCCTCTATAGGAACAAGCTCTTGGAAGATGTAACTATACTGACCATGAACTAAACCTACCGCATCATCTAGAAGTAGCCAGGTAGCATGTCCTACTTTTTATCCCTATATGCCCAGCGCCGGCCGGAGAACTAAATAATGCTAGCAGAGGGAAATATAAGACCTGACTCACCTCTAGAGAAATGCCCAAAAAAAAGGAGACAGAGGCCCCCCACATATATTGGCGGTGATATGAGATGAAACAACAAACGCAGCAGGAAAATAGTTTTAGCAAATTTGAGGTCCGCTTTCTAGATAGCAGAAGACAGAAAGCATACTTTCATGGTCAGTAGAAAACCCTAACAAAACACATCCAGAAATTACTTTAGGACTCTGGCATTAACTCATAATACCAGAGTGGCAATTCCTGATCAACAAGAGCTTTCCAGACACAGTAACGAAACTGCAGCTGTGAACTGGAACCAAAATACAAAAACAAAACATGGACGAATGTCCAACTTATCTAGTAGATGTCTGGGAGCAGGAACAAGCACAGAGAGGCTTCTGATAACATTGTTGACCGGCAAGCATCTAACAGAGAAGCCAGGTTATATAGCGACACCCAGATCTAATCAGAACAGGTGAACAGGGAAGATGATGTCACAAGTTCAATTCCACCAGTAGCCACCGGGGGAGCCCAGAATCCAAATTCACAACACGGTACTGTGTAGTGTTGTCTTTCTGCAGGTTGGCAGCATCAGCTGGTTCGTTATCCTTGGTTGGTTTCCTATTTAGCTCACCTGGATACTCAGTTCCTTGCCTGCTCTCAATGTATTCAGTGCTCTTCAGATTCCTTGTGACTACCTTGCTCCCAGTCTCTCCAAGACAAGCTAAGTTTTTGTTTGATCATTTTTTGATTATCAGCATTTATTATGTTTTTAGTCCAGCTCGCTAAAATGTGATTTCCTCGCTTGCTGGTTGCTCTAGGGGACTGAGTTTCTCCCCCCACACCGTTAGTTGGTGCGGGGGTTCTTGAAATCTCAGTGTGGATATTTTGTAAGGGTTTTTTATTGACCGCACAGCCCCCTTTACTATTTTCTGCTATCTAGTATTAGTGGGCCTCATTTGCTAAATCTGTTTTCACCCCTGTGTATGTGCCTTCCTCTTACCTCACCGTTATTATATGTTGGGGTCTTCTATATCTTTGGGGATTATTTCTCTGGAGGCAAGAGAGGTCTTTCTTTCTCTCTAGGGGTAGTTAGTTCCTCAGGCTGGCTCGAGACGTCTAGGATTTTTAGGCACGTTCACCGGCTACTTCTAGTGTGTTTGGATAGGTTCAGATTTGCGGTCAGTCCAGTTTGCCACCTCCCTAGAGCTTGTCCTAAGTATGTTACTTAGCTGGAGTAATTTGTGATCCTCAACCACTAAGGATCATAACAGTGTATATACCATATGCTCACTGTTAGTTTTCAATAACTGGCATATTAGCGGAAACAAACTGTAGCCTCCTCCGTTAATCGTTGGTCAATTGTGTAACTCTCCTGATGATAGGGGGCAGCAGAGGGCTGTTCATGATAAAATGTAACATCATAGTGGGTTCAGCGTGCTCCCCCAGCTGTGATCCTTGATCCTTGACATTAAGTTTTTCTTTAAAGTTGAATATAGAAACTGCCTTTTCTGCTGCAAGTTTCAGTCTCAGAATGCATAGTTTCAATTTTCCACTTGAGGGTCAGTGTATAATAAACGAAGTTGAAAGAGGATGTGATATTTGCATTCTTTCTGTGAGAGAGAGATGTCTTTCTTTTGGTAAACAATCTCTGTGCTGCCACTGTTGGGAGGAGATTGCTGCTGCATGTTGAGTTGCTGTGAGCAATACTCAAAAAGGCATACATGCCAGAGTGTAGATGTTTGGATGAGGAAAAATGGCACAGTTTCAAGGAACAAAAGAAGGGCTGGATAAAGGTTAAAGGAAAAGAACTACAAGGGAATAAATAATGTTGTGTGGCTGAGGTGCAGCAGTATGGGTGTAAAGAGATCACAATAGTATGTAAGTTGTGCTCTGAATGTTTTGATGCAACAACAGCTAAGAAATTAACTGCTATTGCCCCACCTCCCTATATCCAGAAACCCACACCAGATTGATGGACTTGGTGAAATTTCAGTCAGCAAGAACCAGAATGGAAAGATACTTGTGTGAAATGTGGTGCCACCCACCCAAGCTGAGTCATGCTGAATCCTATTCCGACAAGATCACATGTAGTGACAGAAGATACTTACTTGGGAGTAGTGGAATAAATGACCTTCAGGGAGGAAAATGGGAAGGAGCTTTAATCCTAAGCCATGTGGCATGTCTCGTTAGAGGGTCGATATTGACTTTTAGGATTGCTCCTTCCAGTAGGTGGCACAAGAGTTCTAGTCATCTTTCTCTATGAAGGGACAATTTGTAGATTTAGACAGACACAGGATTATTATCTCTGGAGCCCCTCTGACAAGCTAGCTATGTTGAAACAGTAAACTGACCCAGAGAACCAACCTGTCCCCTTTTACAGACAAACTGTTGTGAAATTGGATTTTGGGCTCCCCCGGTGGCCACTGGTGGAATTGAACTGGTGTGCATCATCCTCTCTGTGCACCTGTTTCCATCAGGATGTGGGAGTCGCTATTTAGCCTTGCTCCTCTGTCACTTCCATGCCGGTCAACATTGTAATCAGAAGCCTTTCTGTGCATGTTCCTGCTGCTAGACAACTCCCAGCTAAGTTGGACTTTAGTCCTTGTTTGTTTTTGCATTTTGTTCCAGTTCACAGCTGTAGTTTCGTTTCTGTGTCTGGAAAGCTCTTGTGATCTGAAATTGCCACTCTGATGTTATGAGTTAATACTAGAGTCTTAAAGTAATTTCAGGATGGTGTTTTGATAGGGTTTTCAGCTGACCATGAAAGTGCCCTTTCTGTCTTCCTGCTATCTAGTAAGCGGACCTCAATTTTGCTAAACCTATTTTCATACTACGTTTGTCATTTCATCTAAAATCACCGCCAATATATGTGGGGGCTTCTGTCAGCCTATCGGGGAAATTTCTCTAGAGGTGAGCCAGGACTATATTTTCCTCTGCCAGGATTAGTTAGTCCTCCGGCCGGCGCTGGGCGTCTAGGGATAAAACGCAGGCTACGCTACCCGGCTACTGTTAGTTGTGCGGCAGGTTTAGTTCATGGTCAGTTTAGTTTCCATCCTTCCAAGAGCTAGTTCTTATGTTTGCTGGGCTATGTTCTCTTGCCATTGAGAACCATAACAGTTTGACCGGCCCAAAAAGGGTTAAATTAATTGACAGAGAAAGGAGAGAAAAGAGAAGTCTGCTGAAGATTTTTTTTTTTTTTTTTCAGTTCTGAGTGTGCTTGTAATTGAATCTCTTGCAAGTCTGCCTATATTGCAGCCTTTCTCTCTCTCTCTCCTTCTAATCCTGGAATGGCTCTGTGTTCACCTGTTTAAAATGGATATTCAGAGTTTAGCTGCAGGTTTGAATAATCTCACCACGAAAGTTCAAAATTTACAAGATTTTGTTGTTCATGTTCCTATATCTGAACCTAGAATTCCTTTGCCTGAATTTTTCTCGGGGAATAGATCTTGCTTTCAAAATTTCAAAAATAATTGCAAGTTGTTTTTGTCCCTGAAATCTCGCTCTGCTGGAGATCCTGCTCAGCAGGTCAGGATTGTGATTTCCTTGCTCCGGGGCGACCCTCAGGATTGGGCTTTTGCATTGGCTCCAGGGGATCCTGCGTTGCTCAATGTGGATGCGTTTTTTCTGGCCTTGGGGTTGCTTTATGAGGAACCTCAGTTAGAACTTCAGGCGGAAAAGGCCTTGATGTCCCTATCTCAGGGGCAAGACGAAGCTGAAATATACTGCCAGAAATTCCGTAAATGGGCTGTGCTTACTCAGTGGAATGAGTGCGCCCTGGCGGCGAATTTCAGAGAGGGTCTCTCTGATGCCATTAAGGATGTTATGGTGGGGTTCCCTGTGCCTGCGGGTCTGAATGAGTCCATGACAATGGCTATCCAGATCGATAGGCGTCTGCGGGAGCGCAAACCTGTGCACCATTTGGCGGTGTCTACTGAGAAGACGCCAGAGGATATGCAATGTGATAGAATTCTGTCCAGAAGTGAACGGCAGAATTTTAGATGAAAAAATGGGTTGTGCTTCTATTGCGGTGATTCAACTCATGTTATATCAGCATGCTCTAAGCGTACTAAGAAGCTTGATAAGTCTGTTTCAATTGGCACTTTACAGTCTAAGTTTATTCTATCGGTGACCCTGATTTGTTCTTTATCATCTATTACCGCGGATGCCTATGTCGACTCTGGCGCCGCTTTGAGTCTTATGGATTGGTCCTTTGCCAAACGCTGTGGGTATGATTTGGAGCCTCTTGAAACTCCTATACCCCTGAAGGGGATTGACTCCACCCCATTGGCTAGCAATAAACCACAATACTGGACACAAGTAACTATGCGGATTAATCCGGATCATCAGGAGATTATTCGCTTTCTTGTGCTGTATAACCTACATGATGTGTTGGTGCTTGGATTGCCATGGCTGCAATCTCATAACCCAGTCCTTGACTGGAAAGCTATGTCTGTGTTAAGCTGGGGATGTAAGGGGACGCATGGGGACGTACCTGTGGTTTCCATTTCATCATCTATTCCCTCTGAGATTCCTGAATTCTTGACTGAATATCGTGACGTTTTTGAAGAACCTAAGCTTGGTTCATTACCTCCGCACCGGGAGTGCGATTGTGCCATAGATTTGATTCCGGGTAGTAAATACCCTAAGGGTCGTTTATTTAATCTGTCTGTGCCTGAACATGCTGCTATGCGAGAATATATAAAGGAGTCCTTGGAAAAGGGACATATTCGTCCTTCGTCATCTCCCTTAGGAGCCGGTTTTTTCTTTGTGGCTAAGAAAGATGGCTCTTTGAGGCCGTGCATTGATTATCGGCTTTTGAATAAAATCACGGTTAAATATCAATATCCGTTGCCACTGCTGACTGATTTGTTTGCTCGCATAAAGGGGGCCAAGTGGTTCTCTAAGATAGATCTCCGTGGGGCGTATAATTTGGTGCGAATTAAGCAGGGGGATGAGTGGAAAACCGCATTTAATACGCCCGAGGGCCACTTTGAGTATTTGGTGATGCCTTTTGGTCTTTCAAATGCCCCTTCAGTCTTTCAGTCCTTTATGCATGACATTTTCCGTGATTATTTGGATAAATTTATGATTGTGTATCTGGATGATATTTTGATTTTTTCGGATGACTGGGACTCTCATGTCCAGCAGGTCAGGAGGGTTTTTCAGGTTTTGCGGTCTAATTCCTTGTGTGTGAAGGGTTCTAAGTGCGTTTTTGGGGTTCAAAAGATTTCCTTTTTGGGATATATTTTTTCCCCCTCTTCCATCGAGATGGATCCTGTCAAGGTTCAGGCTATTTGTGATTGGACGCAACCCTCTTCTCTTAAGAGTCTTCAGAAATTTTTGGGCTTTGCTAACTTTTATCGTCGATTTATTGCTGGTTTTTCTGATGTTGTTAAACCATTGACTGATTTGACTAAGAAGGGTGCTGATGTTGCTGATTGGTCCCCTGCTGCTGTGGAGGCCTTTCGGGAGCTTAAGCGCCGCTTTTCTTCCGCCCCTGTGTTGCGTCAGCCTGATGTTGCTCTTCCTTTTCAGGTTGAGGTCGACGCTTCTGAAATCGGAGCTGGGGCGGTTTTGTCGCAGAGAAGTTCCGATTGCTCCGTGATGAGACCTTGTGCTTTTTTCTCGCGTAAATTTTCGCCCGCCGAGCGGAATTATGATGTTGGGAATCGGGAGCTTTTGGCCATGAAGTGGGCTTTTGAGGAGTGGCGTCATTGGCTTGAGGGGGCTAGACATCAGGTGGAGGTATTGACTGACCACAAAAATCTAATTTATCTTGAGTCCGCCAGACGCCTGAATCCTAGACAGGCGCGCTGGTCGTTGTTTTTCTCTCGGTTTAATTTTGTGGTGTCCTACCTGCCGGGTTCTAAGAATGTTAAGGCGGATGCCCTTTCTAGGAGTTTTGAGCCTGACTCCCCTGGTAATTCTGAACCTACAGGTATCCTTAAGGATGGAGTGATATTGTCTGCCGTTTCTCCAGACCTGCGGCGGGCCTTGCAGGAATTTCAGGCGGATAGACCTGATCGTTGCCCACCTGGTAGACTGTTTGTTCCTGATGATTGGACCAGTAAAGTCATTTCTGAGGTTCATTCTTCTGCGTTGGCAGGTCATCCTGGAATCTTTGGTACCAGGGATTTGGTGGCAAGGTCCTTCTGGTGGCCTTCCCTGTCTCGAGATGTGCGAGGCTTCGTGCAGTCTTGTGACGTTTGTGCTCGGGCCAAGCCTTGTTGTTCTCGGGCTAGTGGATTGTTGTTGCCCTTGCCTATTCCGAAGAGGCCCTGGACGCACATCTCGATGGATTTTATTTCGGATCTTCCTGTTTCTCAGAAGATGTCTGTCATCTGGGTGGTGTGTGATCGTTTCTCTAAGATGGTCCATTTGGTTCCCCTGCCTAAGTTGCCTTCTTCTTCCGAGTTGGTTCCTCTGTTTTTTCAAAATGTGGTCCGTTTGCATGGTATTCCGGAGAATATCGTTTCTGACAGAGGTACCCAATTCGTGTCTAGATTTTGGCGAGCATTCTGTGCTAGGATGGGCATAGATTTGTCTTTCTCGTCTGCTTTCCATCCTCAGACTAATGGCCAGACCGAGCGGACGAATCAGACCTTGGAGACATATTTGAGGTGTTTTGTGTCTGCAGATCAGGATGATTGGGTTGCTTTTTTGCCTTTAGCGGAGTTTGCCCTCAATAATCGGGCCAGCTCTGCCACCTTGGTGTCTCCCTTTTTCTGTAATTCGGGGTTTCATCCTCGATTTTCTTCTGGTCAGGTGGAATCTTCGGATTGTCCTGGAGTGGATGCTGTGGTGGAGAGGTTGCATCAGATTTGGGGGCAGGTAGTGGACAATTTGAAGTTGTCCCAGGAGAAGACTCAGCTTTTTGCCAACCGCCGGCGTCGGGTTGGTCCTCGGCTTTGTGTTGGGGACTTGGTGTGGTTGTCTTCTCGTTTTGTCCCTATGAGGGTTTCTTCTCCCAAGTTTAAGCCTCGGTTCATCGGCCCGTACAAGATATTGGAGATTCTTAACCCTGTGTCCTTCCGTTTGGACCTCCCTGCATCTTTTTCTATTCATAATGTTTTTCATCGGTCATTATTGCGCAGGTATGAGGTACCGGTGGTACCTTCCGTTGAGCCTCCTGCTCCGGTGTTGGTTGAGGGCGAGTTGGAGTACGTTGTGGAAAAAGTCTTGGACTCCCGTGTTTCCAGACGGAAACTCCAGTATCTGGTCAAATGGAAGGGATACGGTCAGGAGGATAATTCTTGGGTGACTGCTTCTGATGTTCATGCCTCCGATTTGGTCCGTGCCTTTCATAGGGCTCATCCTGATCGCCCTGGTGGTTCTGGTGAGGGTTCGGTGCCCCCTCCTTGAGGGGGGGGTACTGTTGTGAAATTGGATTTTGGGCTCCCCCGGTGGCCACTGGTGGAATTGAACTGGTGTGCATCATCCTCTCTGTGCACCTGTTTCCATCAGGATGTGGGAGTCGCTATTTAGCCTTGCTCCTCTGTCACTTCCATGCCGGTCAACATTGTAATCAGAAGCCTTTCTGTGCATGTTCCTGCTGCTAGACAACTCCCAGCTAAGTTGGACTTTAGTCCTTGTTTGTTTTTGCATTTTGTTCCAGTTCACAGCTGTAGTTTCGTTTCTGTGTCTGGAAAGCTCTTGTGATCTGAAATTGCCACTCTGATGTTATGAGTTAATACTAGAGTCTTAAAGTAATTTCAGGATGGTGTTTTGATAGGGTTTTCAGCTGACCATGAAAGTGCCCTTTCTGTCTTCCTGCTATCTAGTAAGCGGACCTCAATTTTGCTAAACCTATTTTCATACTACGTTTGTCATTTCATCTAAAATCACCGCCAATATTTGTGGGGGCCTCTGTCTGCCTTTCGGGGAAATTTCTCTAGAGGTGAGCCAGGACTATATTTTCCTCTGCCAGGATTAGTTAGTCCTCCGGCCGGCGCTGGGCGTCTAGGGATAAAACGCAGGCTACGCTACCCGGCTACTGTTAGTTGTGCGGCAGGTTTAGTTCATGGTCAGTTTAGTTTCCATCCTTCCAAGAGCTAGTTCTTATGTTTGCTGGGCTATGTTCTCTTGCCATTGAGAACCATAACACAAATATGCTGTAGATATTACAGAGCACATGTCGTCTGCTGTGCATCACCTAAGTGCAGCACTTAAGTGTACTGCAATGAATTATACCAGAATTTAATATGACGCATACAGACTGCACATGGTCATTTGCCAGTATCACACTCTAATAAGCATGTCTATATGTCCTATGTACATTATGGGGACGTATCACCTCTTGTGACAGCTCAGCATCCTCCCTGTGCAAGCTCACCACACCTGAGTGTTCCTCCGTCCGTTTCGCCCAGGAACGAAAGGCATCAGCCCAAGCACTGATCTGCCACATGGTGAGCAACCTGTGTCCCTGTACTGGTCAAGGACCGCTTCTCTAACTACTGTCCCAAACTGTGGTTACACTGCTGCCTCAGCTGTACTTGTTGTCCATGCAGACTCTGAATGGCTGGGTATATCACTTGAATGTTGTGGAGCTGTCTGCCCACCACGGGCACTAGGCCCAAACTGACCACAAATAAGAAGTCTCTTTGCACTTAACACAGACAGCCCCTCCTACATAACTATGTATAATGTGGAGCCTCATCTAGTGTCCAATCACAGGTTCTACACTTGCCCTATCACAACTATAACAGACAAAATGGCATATATATACATAGCATGACAAATATACATCTTTAAGGGGGTAGAGGCGTGGCACCCCCTTACATGTGCACAGCACAACCCAGGTAAAACAGTAAAAGTCCCTAAGAAAGCAACACTCAGGTTGCTCTACACATTTCTGAGGCTAAAGGGGAATGGGTAAAAAAGAACCCCAATGAACGACCATGAAGTCCACAAATAATCGTAAAATATAATCCATCTTTATTAAATATAGTATAGGAAACAGGTGAGGACACAGTGCCACACTAAGCACAAAATACCGCACAATTGCATGACTGCACCAGGGGCGCACAGAACCAGGGGACCATTGCTGCTTATACTTCAGTCAAGTTATCAAAACCATTCCCTCCCCAACAAGGGTGTGTGGTAAAAATAGATAACATATTGTAGTAAGAAGTTATATCTGCACACATGTAGCGTATAAAATCTAGAAAAAATGCCAAATTGAGCAAAAAATCTGTATTACTTATAGTATAAGAAACCTAATGCCACCAAAGGCAGAAATTTTTGCCCCAGGGCAATGAAAGTTATTACTTCTAATCAAATGCAGACATCCAGGTTCCCAGGGTCTGTGCGCCCACCCCCGATGCACGTTTTGGAAGCACTCCTTCTTCGGGGATGTCATGAATAAAAATTGCAGTGACAAATGTGTCACAAAAAAACTATCTCAGAAGCACTGGGATATGTTGAAGCATTCCAGAGTTATAAACTTAGAAAATGATGCTGGTCAGAAATGAAAAAATTGGCCTGTCAGGTAAGTGAAAACATGCTGGAGTGGAAGGGGTTAAAATAGTATCACTTTTGAGTATTTTCTGACACATAGGCCCTCAAAGACACTTCAAATGTTAAGTGGTCCTTAAAGGGACCCTGTCACCCCAATAGCAAAGATGAGCTAAGCCCACCAGCATCAGGGGCTTATCTACAGCATTCTGTAATGCTGTAGATAAGCCCCTGATGTATCCTGAAAGATGAGAAAAAGAGATTAGATTATACTCACCTGGGTGGGCGGTCCAATCCGATGGGCATCGCGGTCCGGTCCGGGGCCTCCTATCTTCATAGGATGACGTCCTCTTCTTGTCTTCACGCTGCAGCTCCAGTGCAGGCGTACTTTGTCTGCCCTGTTGAGGGCAGAGCAAAGTACTGCAGTGCGCAGGTGCCGGGCCTCTCTGACCTTTCCCCATGCCTGAGCACTTGCAGTACTTTGCTCTGCCCTCAACAGGGCAGACAAAGTACGCCTGCACTGGAGCCGCAGCATGAATACAAGAAGAGGACTTCATCGTAAGAAGATGGGTGGCCCCGGACCGCGACTCCCATCGGACCGGACCGCAGCGGGTCCGCCCCTGGGTGAGTATAATCTAACCTCATTTTCTCATCTTTCAGGGTTCATCGGGGGCTTATCTACAGCATTACAGAATGCTGGTGGGCTTAGCTCATCTTCGATTTTGTGGGTGACAGATTCCCTTTAAAATGTACATGAGGTGTGTGGATATCTTCTGCGCTGCCGCAACAATACAATTTCCAAGCTTGTTGAGGTAGTAATGGTGGTTTATTCAACGTGTTTCAGGGTCTTAGTGACCCCTTCTTCAGATAATGCCACACAGAACAACTGTGTAAAGTAGACATGTGGTAAATGTTATTTATCAATTATTTTGTGTCGTATGACAATTTATTTTGCTGGCATAGAAATGAAAATTTTCCAAATTTAAATTTTTTCAAAATTTGTAAAATAATTTCCTATATTTTCACAAACATCAATCCAAATTTACCATTATTATGAAGTACAATGTGTCACAAAAACAATCTCAGAATCACTGAGATATACTGAAGCATTCCAGAATTATTACCACATAAAATAACACTGGTCAGATTTGCAAAATTTGCCTTAATTATTAACATGGAATCAGTTTTTAGTGTTAAAAGGTGAATTATGTAATTACTTTATATATGTTACGATTTCATGAAATGCTACATAATAATTTTGTTCCTATCATTTTTTTCAAAGTGTGTTTTTCCTGAAAATGTTGGCACACTAAGGCTGAAAGGTTTATCCGCTCAGAGTATGAACGTACTAACCTGCTGAAAGTGCCAACTACAAGAACGTCAAGGGCTTACATTGACCTGAGTATCCATCAGTATTCCAGTTCTATCAGGTCCTATCACCTGAACCCTACTCATGGTAAATCAATACAACTTAACATGATATTGGAGTCCCCAGCCTATGCCACGGAGACAAACATTTGTGTAATTAATAAATGACCTGGTCTGACTTTACTCCACTTATTTCTAAACTGTGCAATTTCTCTTCATGGCAAGGTTGACTGTGTTTCACCAGTTAATAAATGTGTTTGATCTAGACCCTGTTGTGAGATTTGGACATTCCTCGGATCAATACATTTTACTGTTGCGGCTCAGCCCTGGAGTGAATGTAAATGAAAGTAATAATAGTGTACTATGAATCTAGTTCATCTGCATCTTCGATCACACAGCAGAGATAAATGTGAATCAATGGATTTGTAGGTGCTCTTGGCAATTGCATTAAACGTTATCCTTCTTTACAGCAGTAAAATAGGAAAAGACCTGGCAAACATTAAGTCATGTGCAGTACTCTGCTTAAGAGAGAAGAATTCTCAGGCATCTAACTTTACGGTGTAGCTGGTCAATAATTTCCATCACTACTTTTTTCTATGTTTCACCATTTATTATATATCAATAGAGATGTCAGGCTTTACTCTTAACCATCAAAAATTACGTTTGGACATTTTTATCAACCTGAGGTACTAAGGGCCAATTTACACTTATATTTTTATTTTTTCTTGTATACAAAAAACCATTATGATTCAGTGAAGCTGTTCTCACAACAAAACATTGTAGGAAGGATCACAAATGGTGGCGACCATTCTGGACAAAATGCGGCAGAATGGAGGAACTGTTGTATGCATGTAGGGGGCAGGCCGGGATAATGAAGACCTCGTGGCAGCAATGGGGTGTTTTAGCAACATGACATGACAATGACAATCCACCAAATGTCACTACAGTCGCTAATAATCGCAAAGACAAATCACTGGATATAACAAAGTGGTAAAGAGCAAGACGAAAAGAGGAGAACTGGGGATAACCAGCCATATATAATAATAAGTTTATTTAAGCGTGGATTATAATGAGGGAAATATGGGCTATCCCCAGTAACCAAGGTTCCAGCAACAAAAAAGGCCAAATGCCCTTAGTATAGTTACATTCTTAAAGGGAACCTGTCAGCAGATTTTGCCGCTATAAGATGCGGCCCCTGCCTTTCAAGGCTTATCTACAGCGTTCTGTAATGCTGTAGATAAGCCCCCGGACCGACCTGCAAGTGAATAAAAATATTATACTCAACTGGGGGGGCATCCGTTACAATGGGTGTCGTAGGTCCGGGTCCAGTGCCTCCCATCTTCTTGCAATGCTGCCCTTCTGCTTCTTCATTGCTCCCCGGCATCTGCGCTCCTGTGCAGGCATGCTGATTTGCCCTGTTGAGGGCAGATTAAAGTACTGTAGTGCGCAGATGCTGCCTTCAACAGGGCAAATCAGTATGCCTGCGCAGGATCGCGGCACAAAGCAAGCAGGATGACGGCATCGGAAGATGTTGAGAGGCGCCAGACCCGGACCTGCGACACCCATCGGACCGGACCGCCCCCTTGGTGAGTATAATATAACTTATTTTTCTTCACTTGCAGGTCAGATCGGCAGCTTATCTACAGCATTATAGAATGCTGTAGATAAGCCCTGAAAGGCAGTGGCCGCATCTTATAGCGGCAAAATCTGCTGACAGGTTCCCTTTAATATGCACAGCTCCAGACAGGGAGCCGAGGGGCCTTCTTGCAACTCTGTTGCCTTGAATTGAAAATAGCAGGGGAGCTGCAGGTAGCTGAAGATGGACATCACAGCACCTGCACTTTGTTATGCAGATGGCATGATGATATCATTTACAGCCTAGGTCATTCAGCAAGATGAGGCTTATGATGATTAAGGAAGAGGCACCATGCTGGATCATCAGAAGTTGAATGGTTTTGTTCTTTATTTGTGGAAGTAGAACACATTGGGGAAGGAGAACAGTACATTAATTGCTAGAGCACTATGGGAGGAAAACAAAGGCACAAAACAAATCGAGGGGAGAATATGGGGCAGTGAGATCAAAGGAAAAAAAATGTGGGGAACAATCAGTGAAGAATGAGAAGGTCAGCACATTGATTGGCAGAGCACAATGGGGGAGGAAACAAAGAGGTGCAGATCACAATGAGGCAGGAGCTCATGGTGTAGAGGGAACAAGGAGGGAAAGAGCACAATGTGGGATGAGCGCAATACATAGCAGAACATAATATAGGGAGAGCATAGTAGAGCATAGTAGGAAAAAGGCACAGTGAAGGGGAGAGTAAAACAAGGAACATGGCACAATGATGGAAGAGGTGAGTGGGAAAGAGAGTTTAGTGGAGGTGAACTCAATTGGAGGGAAAGCATATTGAGGGGGTAAACACAACGGAAGGAGAGCAAATTGGATGAGAGCACAAATTTAGAGGAGAGCACAATGGAAGGGAATAACACAGTGGAGAGGAGAACACAATGGAAAAGAAAACAGTATGAGAGGAGAGCACATTGAAGGATAGGTCACAGTGTAACGGAGCACAACAGGGGGGACAGTAGAATGGGGTGATGAAAAACACACAGGATAGTGACTGTTCATGCAGGGGAAAGGACCACAGTTGAGGGAAAGATCACAAAGGACTTTGACTGGAATTGAATTCATGGGGTTAAATTAATTGGGTGTGGAATTTATATTTCTATTGGGTGAATTTATTCATTAATATTTTTAATTGGGGTTCACAGTGGCTGATTTTATATTAATGATGTGGTGCATATTCATACTCGGGTGTAGCAGGGAACTTTTAGTATTCAGATGGCAAGTATGTGTGTGACCTTGCTATTTTCAGAGGGCAGGGATCTATCTGCCAAACTCTGCAGTGACGAGTCGTGACAAGAAGATGACATGAATGACCAGATGGAGAAGAGATGGACGAAAATTCAGATGAGATGTCACTAGTAAATCACTAGTTGTAAATAGTTATTTTGTATCTACACTGTGTGGCATATAGAGAGATTATGGAGTAACAGTCTTGTTTGTAAAAGAAGCTCTTATAATATACGGCATTGTTCCTTATTAAATAGTGTCCTGAATTATTTATAGCACCATCCTTTGTTATAAAAGTGTTCTCTCTTATTTTGCATATCGCCATCCTTTATTACAGTATTCTCCTTTACATTTATAGCGCCATATATTATTTTAGTGTCCTCACTTATTACTTATAATAGAATCCATTATGACATATTGTCTTCATTTGTTATGTATAACCCCTGTATTATAACATGGTGTCTTCTGTTACTATGTAGTACCATCATTTATAGTAAACTTCTTTAATATGTGAAGTGGACGAGGGCAAGGCCGCCCATGCATATCCATGATCTGGCCCAGCAAAACTTCCACACTCAGATTCCATCTTAACAAACGTATCTTTACTGTTAAACATTTTCATTAACACAGGGGAACACAATAATAGACAGTACAAAATATGCCTATTCGCAGAAATAACGTGTAATAAACTTTCCCTCACTGTCCCTATCCACACGTTACCAGTTTCTTTGTTCCAGGAGGTTATCTTCCCACGTCGCAGGCCTGTCTGTCAACGCTGCAGGGAGACGCTCCAGCCGAGGAGAAAACAACAGGGAGTAAACAAAACTCTGTCTCTCAGGTCCAGACTGTAATCCTTGTGGTTCAGCAGGTAAGGGTGGGGTGTTCGGCCTCTCAACAGAGGACCCGCTTACAGTTCATGGGCTCCAGGATCTGTGAAGATGTCACCGCTGAGTGCTCCGCAGTGTGGGAGCTGGGAACAATCTGGATGTCAGCTTCCAAGAGAGAGGGGTTATCCAGGCAATCCTCTATATCGCCTCAGCAGGAGGACACCTTGCTTTGCTTTGCAAAGGAGTCTTGGTGTTCTCGCAGTAGTTTCTCCACTTGAGACACTTCCTGTTTGGTGTACTGGGACGGGTCCAGTTGCACTTTTTCCAGTAGTTTTCGCCCAATGTCTTCATCATCTGCTTGAGCATTTATGGCTGAGACAGTTACCGTCCGGCCATCTTCTGTAGACGGGGTGAATTGTAAGGGTCCCATGGGGTTCACTTCTGTGGGTAGAGCATATACTCTGGCAAGTTGCGTGCCAGCCTCTAGAGCTACACCTACGTCTGCGGTGTTGTTTAGCCTGACAGGGACTCTTCCGTTCCTCACGACGGCTAGGGTGCGGGTTACTAGTGGGTTTAGCTTACTCCCACTTGGAGCCCTCGGCTCGATTAACACTTCAACTCCTTCAAGCTGTCGGTTGGTGTTAAGAGGCAGGGAAATGACTGTCTCTTTTTCAGCGGGCAAAGTAATTCGGGTACAGCGGGGCACTTTAATGGCTGCTAGGGGTAGTTGTTCCTTTGCCATTTGTTGAAGTCCAACGGTCCTGGTTACGCGCTGGAATGCCAGACGAGTCGGTTTATGTTTGGTAACTTTCTGCCAGTACTTGGGCCCTTTTCTTGTCAACAGCATAAGATCTAGGTCTTTCAAGATATTCATTCCAATTATTACTGGGGTCTCGGAGCCGAAGCCTTCCTTGACAATGACGATTCCTCGTTTCCCTAGGTCTTGTCCACAGGCCTTCGTATCCATCCAGGCGACTCCGGTTACTGGAATGGGTAGGTTATTAGCCGCAATCATCTTAATGGTGTTATCTGGATCACAAGCAGTTCTTGGTTTGAGGTACTTTTCATAAAACTGTTCAGAGATCGTGGTCACTTGCGACCCAGTGTCCATCAATCCTTGCACCGCAACTCCCTCCAGAAGGACTTCAAGTATAGGACTACTCGAGGCAAGAGTACTCCGTTGCTGGTTCTGTTTTTCTACACCCCGTTCTCTGTCCCCCCCTGCTGCTCGAACCTCAGCTGCAGGGGTGTCTAGTTTAACGGCGGCCATTGTGGTGAGACCTGGCGTGGTGGCCCTGCTTGTGGATGTAGCTGATATTCTGTTCGTCGTGGTAACTGATGGTTTGTTCGTTGAGGACAACGATTCGCCCTGTGGCGAGGGTCACCACATGACCAACACAGTCCCGCGGGACGGCTAGGTCGTATCCGCTGGTCTCTCTGTCGTTCTAGTGTTAACTGTGACGCCTGTTGTTGTAAATCTGCTACCATCTGTTTCAGCTCCTCGGTGTCACTGTTGGGCTGTTTACTGTCTAATATGGATCTGCACGCAGCGCTTTGAGTCCCCACATCCATGACGGGTCCCCTAGAACGTTCTATGGCTTCCTGCTTGACTTCAGCGAAGGTGAGAGTCGGCGTCATCCGAATCAAGTCCTGTAGCGTACGGTTAAGATACTGGTCTCTCAGCCCTATAATGAATTGGTCTCTCAGTACCAGGTCACGAGGAGCTATAGTAGCCAGTTGTTCCCCTCTTGCACAGACTTGTTCAAGGAGTACCTGAAGGGTATTTGCATATTGGGGAATGTCCTCCCATTCAAGCTGTGTCCGTCTGAAGAACAGGTACCACAGTGTTCCCTGGTACGTAGTAGGTCCATAGGTCTTTTCCAGCACCCACACCAAATCCTCCAACACACGCTGCCCCCTGACCATCTCCAGTCTGACTGTCGTCCATGCCTCCCCCTCTAGCTTCAGTACCGCCATTTCCGCCAAGGTCTTAGGGTCAATATTATACATTTCTCCCAGTATCCGCACTTGTTCCGCCCACTCTGGTACGGGGTAGTTTCGCCCGCCAAATTTCCTGACCTGGTTTACAATGGACACCGGCGGCGGTTTCTGACTGTATACTGGGCCTGGGTGGGAATCCTGCTGGGCACAGATCCTGCCGACTACGCCAGATGAAGTGGACGAGGGCAAGGCTGCCCATGCATATCCATGATCTGGCCCAGCAAAACTTCCACACTCAGATTCCATCTTAACAAACGTATCTTTACTGTTAAACATTTTCATTAACACAGGGGAACACAATAATAGACAGTACAAAATATGCCTATTCGCAGAAATAACGTGTAATAAACTTTCCCTCACTGTCCCTATCCACACGTTACCAGTTCCTTTGTTCCAGGAGGTTATCTTCCCACGTCGCAGGCCTGTCTGTCAACGCTGCAGGGAGACGCTCCAGCCGAGGAGAAAACAACAGGGAGTAAACAAAACTCTGTCTCTCAGGTCCAGACTGTAATCCTTGTGGTTCAGCAGGTAAGGGTGGGGTGTTCGGCCTCTCAGAGGACCCGCTTACAGTTCATGGGCTCCAGGATCTGTGAAGATGTCACCGCTGAGTGCTCCGCAATGTGGGAGCTGGGAACAATCTGGATGTCAGCTTCCAAGAGAGAGGGGTTATCCAGGCAATCCTCTATATCGCCTCAGCAGGAGGACACCAGATCACACAGACTTCTCTCTGTACCGACTGGTTTCCCGGGCTCTTCTTCTTCTCTCCCTCCTTCCTGGTCACATGACATAACAGGGGGGAGTCTAGCCAATACAGTCTGTTTCTCTGTAATCACATTCGGCATAGGTATAACTTCTGGCCACACGGGGGCAGTGTCTGTCACAGATTCTATGTCAATGATAACAGAACAGTCACAGCCGGCCATCTCATTACATATGTATAATCTCATTCATTATTACATAGCATCCTCTCTTATCATGTATAGCTCCATCCATTATTACATAGTACCCACTATCATTCTGCATAGAGTTGTCTACAAGGGAAAAGAATTTTGTGCGGTCTGTTACACAGACTACATTCTATAGTCCCCGTTATTGCTTACTAAATGTGCACCAATGTGCTGTATTCTTCACATGATCTATCACACGACCTCCATCATGTGACATATCACCTAATATGGGACATATCCTCATCTGTCATGTGACCTGCCATATGACGTCATGGAACGCAGGGGGGAGTTACTATATTTAAACTGTAAATGGCCCTGGAAAGAATCAATCCAACTCAGTGTATAATATTCTATAACACCTTTCCACAACTCTGGTCCTCAAGAGCCATGAACGGATCATGTTTTCAGGATTTGTAAATGAATTGGGGTACTGCTACTCTTTTAACTGCCGGAGGCCCCTGAAATTATACATTTCTCAGAACTTGTGTGTACATAAAAATTGAAATGACAATAAACGCAATAGGGTCTTATCTGAATTACAAAAAAAAGAGTAAAACGAGATTTGCTTACCTGGAGGTAGGGCCGGCTTCACCACCTGACGCACATGTTCTGTGGCACTGAGCAAGCAGAGGGCCCACTCACCATCAGGGACTCCGGCACGCAATAGGGTATGTTAATATCCCCAAATGAGTGGGCCCCCCACTTGCTCAGGGCCCTAGCCCTTGCACTACTTACCACTCCCTGTTCCTGTGCAGCTCCAGTGGTCTTCCGCGTTTTCTGACTCTGTGACATTTCAGGGCAGAGGGCGCAATGCTGTCACTACTGTGCCCCCTCTGCTCTGGGCAGTCACAGTGCAGAGAGTCAGAAGATGGTGACTTGCAGCCAGCAGGGAGAGAAGAGTATTTGATTTTTTTTATATATGGAGCACTATGTTGGGCCCATACAGTATGGAATATTATATGGGGCCAATTCTGTATGGAGTAATATATGGGGCCCATTCTATATAGAGCAATATATGGGGCCCATTCTGTATGGAGCAATATATGGGGGCCATTCTGTATGGAGTATTATATGGTGCCTATTAATCTGTTTGAATCATTATAAGGGGCCCATTATTCTGTATGGAGCATTATATGGGGCATATTATAATGTGTGGAGCATTATATTGGGTCCATTATTCTGTATGGAGCATTAAATGGGGTTGATAATTTTGTATGGAGCATTATATGGGGCTCATCAATCTGTATGTAGCACTATATGAGTACATTCTGTATGGAAAATTATATGGGGTCCATTACTCTGTATGAAGCATTATATGAGACAAATTATTCTGTGTAGAGCATTTTATGGGGTCTATTATTCTGTATAGAAAATTATATTCGGGCTCATTATTCTGTACTAGATGGTGGGCCGATTCTAACGCATCGGGTATTCTAGAATATGTATGTAGTTTATTTATGAAGGTTTTCAGAATAATGCAATTTATACACAGGATTCGGCCGGCCGGGCGCCACCAATTAGCGAAGCGTGGTCCAAATTCCGTGCCAATTCGCGGCCGGACTGCGCCTGTCGCTGATTGTTTGTGGCCGGCCGGGCGTGACCAATCAGTGAAGCCAGGGCCGGCTCCAGGTTTTTAAGGACCCTGGGTGAAAGAGTCCCAGTGGGCCCCCTCTTTAACACATACCCTGATTCATGATGAACAGATACAGCAGAGAAATATGCCACAGCCAAGTAGCATATAACAGCCCACGTAGCATATAACACAACCCACATAGCATATAACACAGCCACGTAGCATATAGCACAGGCCACATAGTACATAACACAGCCCACGTAGCACATAGCACAGCCCATGTAGCATATAGCACAGCCATGTAGCATATGGCACTGCCACGTTGCATATAGCACAGGCCACGTAGTATATAACACAGCCCACATAGCATATAGCACAGCCACATAGCCACATAGCTGATTGGTCAGCGACGTGGGATTTCCGTGACAGACAGACAGACAGAAAGACAGACAGACGGTGCCCCTTAGATGATTATATATATAGATGGAGCATTATATTGGGCCCATTATACTATGCATTATATTGGGCCCATTCTGTATGGAGAATTATATGGGATCTATTATTCTGTATGGAGCATTATATGGTGTCCATTATTCTGCATGGAGGACTATGTGGTGCCCATAAGACTGTATGGAGGACTATACTGTCCCATCTGAAATGAAAATTTTTGAATCCCCCAGGGCATGCACTGTGCGCTGCGAGGATTTTCTGGTTTCTGAGCTATTGTAGACTTTACAATAGATATCACTCATGTAATGTAAGAAGAGAAATCTTTGACATTGTACTATACCTATATTTCTCTGCTGTATCTGTGCATCATGAATCGAGGTATGTGTTAAGGGGCCCAATGAGACTCTTTCGCCCAGAACCCATTAAAACCTGGAGCCAGTCCTGCCTGGGGGGTTGTGAAAGTCACAACACCTTTATTGGCTTGTAAGCAAAGATGGCTGCTGCTGATCCACCAAATAGTAAGCAAACTTGGAGATGATCACTGTGGTTTGTCCTGATGAAGAGGTATGATCACCTTGAAATGCATTGAAAAATAAAACCGCATCCATACCCCATCTGGTCTCCTATTGTATATTGGATTCTCGGCAGCACAGGTTTTATATCCACTTTCATCCCCAAGTTTATTTCTCAGAATTTGGCTCCTGAGTCTGACCAATCTCTCCTGTGACTCCTACATGTTACATCACTGGTTATTCTCCCTGTTAGCTAACAGATTGCCCTACTATATGTATGATAGTGAGAGTAACAAAATACACGCATGATCTGATAGATATGTCTATTACTCTCATTATGTAGAACAATTTGAAATAACAATGACAAAAGAGAACAATTAAAGAGAGGAGAAATACAGGAAACCTGTTAAATGATTTAAATCATGTTAGACTGGTTTACTAAACAGTGTCCACAAAGAGTGAAGTTATATTATGTATATTATATTCTCCTTGTAGCCACTCTTTTCCAGTCATTAGGTTTGTGCGGGAGCTGCAAAAGTCACCACTTACTACACAAAGAGTGGGCTGTAATCACTCCCCCTGCACTTTGCCTGACATTTTCGGCTTTACAGCACATATGTGCAAAGCAACCTGTCAGTTGAGATGCAGGTTGACAACAGCACACTCACTGCGTTGTGGGTGGTAATTGTTACAACTTCCTGAATAAACCCAATTATTGTAACGGAGCGGCCACAGGGAGAATATAACTTCATTTCCTCTCTGTAGCTGTGTTTCCAGTAAACCTGCCAGACATGATTTATACACTTTTTATCTGCAGATTACTGCTATATCAGCAGGTAAATAGCATTTTTGGGAGAGAAAAATGACAGTAAAAAGAAAGTACTTAATGCATACACTAGTGGCCAAAATTGTGGATACACTTCAAATTTTTGTTATTTTTTAAAGTTTTTAGCATGCAATCATACAAAGTGTTTATAACTAGTGTTGAGCGATACCTTCCGATACTTGAAAGTATTGGTATCGGATAGTATCGGCCGATACTCGAAAAATATCGGATATCGCCGATACCGATACCCGATACCAATACAAGTCAATGGGACTCAAGTATCGGAAGGTATCCTGGATATTTCCCAGGGTCTGAAGGAGAGGAAACTCTCCTTCAAGCCCTGGGATCCATATTAATGTAAAAAATAAAGAATTAAAATAATAAATATGGATATACTCACCCATCCGGCGGCCCCTGGACCTTACCGCTGTTAACCGGCAGCCTCCGTTCCTAAGAATGAGGAGTTTAGGACCTGCGATGATGTCGCGGCTGACGTCGCGGCTTGTGATTGGTCGCGTGACCGCTCATGTGACCGCTCACGCATCCAATCACATGCCATGACGTTATCGCAGGTCCTAAACTCGTCATTCTTAGGAACGGAGGCTGCCGGTTAACAGCGGTAAGGTCCAGGGGCCGCCGGACGGGTGAGTATATCCATATTTATTATTTTAATTCTTTATTTTTTACATTAATATGGATCCCAGGGCCTGAAGGAGAGTCTCCTCTCCTCCAGACCCTGGGAACCATACACTGGGAACTTCCGATTCCGATTTCCGATATCACAAAAATATCGGAACTCGGTATCGGAATTCCGATACCGCAAGTATCGGCCGATACCCGATACTTGCGGCATCGGAATGCTCAACACTATTTATAACAATAATGCCACAAGTAGTCTACGGTAGATTAGAACACCTCTACATAGAAAAAAGGTTACCATAATACAAACTATCTCATTACTTCTATAAGAACAGCGGAATGGCCGAATCAAAATATCACGTCCTAATATGTTAATTTCATGCTATCCCTATGTGTTCTTTCTTTAGTAGCCTGTAGGGTGTCCTTTAGCATCGATAACAGCTTTGCATCTAATTGGCATTGATACAAGACTTCTCAGGTTCTCTGTGGTTATAACATGGTACCAGGAACTGATAACAGCTGCAATCAATGCCTGTTTGTTGCTCGGTCGATTACTAGAAACCATTTTTGGTTCAAGGACATCATGAATATATTTTGAAGCATTTACAGTTCCCTCAAGGAACCATATTCTCCCAATTCCATGCCAGGACACACAGCCCCACATCATAGCATTCTCAGGGTGCTTCATTGTAGCTGTCATAAACTCTGGAAGACAGTCTTCCTTTGGCCTTCTCCGAACATATCGCACTGTATCACTAACCAAAACTGATATTCTCGTTTCATCGCTCCAGATTACTTTCTTCCAATATTGAGTTATCCAGCTAAGATGATCTAAAAAAAACAATAATTCAGGAGTTTGTGAGCTCAAAATAGACATTTATAATTATTCAGTTACAAAATTAAATTTAAATATTAATAAATACAAGAAATACAAATTCTCAATAGTTTGTAAAGAAATTAAAGCCTGTTGGACCTATACTGAAAGGATCATGTGACAACTGTAGCTTTAAAACACTATTTTTAATTTAATGCGGACATAAAGAATAGTTAACATATACTGTAACTAAAAATTAATGAATTTTACTCACAGAGAACGAAGTGCAGTATTTGTTGTCAAAATTGTAAAACTACTGACAAAATATCAAAAACAAGTTTCCCGATATCTTTAGTAACAGATTGCGTGCCTGGGCTATAAATATAATTACATAATCAAGCAAGTAAGATCGCTGAAAGTTCCAGGAGCCTAGAAAATTATTACAAAATTTCAAGTGTATTCACAATTTTGGCCACTAGTATAGATTAGCCAATATATGGAAGCCCAACAGCCATCACGAAGGCGTACCTTAGTGTTTAGTCTTTATACTTGAAAAGTCAACTCTCCCGGGCTGAAAAGCCTACAACTTTATAGGGCATGAAAGAACCAGCTAATTAAATTCATCTTAGGCTGATGGGAGTTGGAGTGCATGTGTCATAGGAGTTTGCTACAAACAGAAATACTGACCATTTTTCCTATATTCCATATGTACATAATGTAGTGTTTATCTGTTTCCTATGGCAGTAAGGCAATGCCAGTTTTACGGCTTTATTATTTATTATGCTTAATATTTGAGAGTGCAGCTATATTTTTTCTTAGAATTAATATTTTAGTTGACACCTGTACACAATTACTTGGATGTGCTGGTAAATTTTTCTAATATTGACTTGACAATATTATTTTAAAAAAAATGATTTTTCGCCCCCAATTTTTTTTTTCCCAATGGTAACAGAAGAAATTGGACCCCAATGGTTGCGGTGCAATTTGTCTTGAGTACGCTGATACCCCATATGTGGGGGTAAACCACTGTTTGGTCGCATGGCAGAGCTCGGAAGGGAAGGAGCACCGTTTGACTTTTCAATGAAAATTTGACTGGAACTGAGATGGGACGCCGTGTCGCGTTTGGAGAGCCCCTGATGTGCCTAAACACTGAAACACCCTACAAGTGACACCATTTTGGAAAGTAGACCCCCTAAGGAACTTATCTAGATGGGTTGTGAGAACTTTTAACCCCCAAATGTTTCACTACAGTTTAGAACGCAGAGCCGTGAAAATAAAAATTCTTTTTTTTCCACAAAAATTATTTTTTAGCCCCCAGTTTTGTATTTTCCCAAAGTTAACAGGAGAAATTGGACCCCAAAAGTTGTTGTACAAATTGTCCTGAGTACGTTGATACCCCATACTGTATGTGAGGGAGAACCACCGTTTGGGCGCATGGCAGAGCTCGGAAGGGAAGGAGCGCCGTTTGGAATGCAGACTTAGATGGAATGGTCTGCAGAAGTCACATTGCGTTTGCAGAGCCCCTGATGTACCTAAACAGTAGAAACCCCCCTCAAGTGACCCCATATTGGAAGCTAGACTCCCCAAGGAACTTATTTAGATGTGTTGAGAACTTTGAACCCCCAAGTGTTTCATTACAGTTTATAAGGCAGAGCCGTGAAAATAAAAAATATTTTTTTCACACAAAAATGAATTTTTAGCCTCCCAAATTTTTATTTTCTCAAGGGTACAGGAGAAATTGGATCCCAAAAGTTGTTGTCCAATTTGTCCTGAATACACCGATACCCTATATGTTGGGGTAAACCCCTGTTTTGGTGCACGGGAGAGCTCAGAAGGGAAGGAGCATTGTTTTACTTTTTCAACGCAGAATTGACTGGAATTGAGATGGGACGCCATGTTGCGTTTGGATAGCCCCTGATGTGCCTAAACAGTGAAAACCCCCCAATTCTAACTGAAACCCTAACCCAAACATACCCCTAACCCTAATCCCAACCCTAACCATAACATTAACTACACCCCTAACCCAAACCTGCCCCTATCCCTAATTCCAACCACACTCCTAACCCCAACACACCCCTAACCCTAATTCCAACCCTAACCACACCCCTAACTCCAACACACCCCTTTAGCCCCAACCCTAACCCTAACTTTAGTCCCACCCCTAACCCAAACTAGCCCAAACCTAACTGTAGCCCCAACCCTAACCCTAACTTTAGCCCCAACCCTAACTTTAGCCCCAACCCTAACTCTAGCCCCAACCCTAACCCTAACTTTAGCCCCAACCCTAACCCTAACTTTAGCCCCAACCCTAGCTGTAGCCCCAACCCTAACTGTAGCCCCTACCCTAACCTTAACTTTAGCCCCAACCCTAACCCTAACTCTAGCCCTAATCCTAACCCTAATGGAAAAATGGAAATAAATATATTTTTTAAATTTTATTATTTTTCCCTAACTAAGGGGGTGATGAAGGGGGAGTTGATTTACTTTTATAGTGTTTTTTTTGCGGATTTTTATGATTGGCAGCTGTCACACACTAAAAGACGCTTTTTATTGCAAAAAATATTTTTTGCGTCTCCACATTTTGAGAGCTATAATTTTTACATATTTTGGTAATGTGAGATCTTGTTTTTTGCGCGACAAGTTGACGTTTTTATTGGTACCATTTTTGGGCCCGTGACATTTTTTGATCGCTTTCTATTCCGATTTTTGTAAGGCAGAATGACCAAAAACCAGCTATTCTTGAATTTATTTTTTTTTTTTTGGGGGGGGGGCATTTATACCATTCCATGTTCCAAAATTGATAAAGCAGTTTTATTCTTTGGGTCAGTACGATTACAGCGATACCTCATATCATTTTTTTATGTTTTGGCGCTTGTATACGATAAAAACTATTTTATTTAAAAAATAATTATTTTTGCATCGCTTTATTCTGAGGACTATGACTTTTTTTTTCGCTGATGATACTGTTTGGCAGCTCATTTTTTGCAGGACAAGATGTTGTTTTCAGCGGTACCATGGTTATTTATATCCGTCTTTTTGATTGTGTGTTATTCCACTTGTTGTTCGGCGGTATGATAATAAAGCGTTGTTTTTTGCCTCGTTTTTTTTTTACAGTGTTCACTGAAGGGGTTAACTAGTGGGACAGTTTTATAGGTTTGGTCGTTACGGATGGGGCGATACTAAATATGTGTACTTTTATAGTTTTTTTTATTTAGATAAAGAAATGTATTTTTTGGAACAATATATATATATATTTTCATTATTTAGGTTTTTGGGTTTTTTTACACATGTAAATTTTCTTTTTTTTTACTTTTTTACTTTGTCCCAGTGTGGGACATCACAGTATAATGTCAGATCGCTGATCTGACACTTTGCAATGCACTGTGTCAGATCAGCGATCTGACAGGCACTGCAGGAGGCTTACTGGCTCCTACTCTGAGCAGGCGCTTGCAAGCCACCTCCCAGCAGGACCGGGAAGGAGCCCCACAGCCATTTTGGATCCAGAGCCTGCAGGGGGGAGCAGGCAGGAGACCCTCTAAACAATGCAATCACGTTGCGTTGTTCCGAGGGTGTCAGGGAACTACGCAGGGAGCCCCCTCCCTGCGCGATGCTTCCCTATGCCACCGGAACGCTGCGATCATTTTTGATCGCACTGTTCCGGGGGGTTGATATGCCGGGAGCGGTCTGTGTCCTCTCCAGGAACATAGTGCCGGATGTCAGCTATGATAAGCAGCTGACACCCGGCCGCTATCGGCTACGCTCCCCCCGTGAGCGCGGCTCATCGCATATGATGTACTATCCTGTCGAGGGTCAGATAGTGCGTCTAAGGTCAGAGAGGGGCTAAATCAGTGGCGTATATTATGTATTGGGCCCACATCTGCCATTAATTCCGTTATTCTGTATCTAATTTAGAACAGAATATCAGAATTCATTACACTTGCATGAACCCATCTATCTATAATCTCGGGCAGTAATAATAATGAATGCCGCAGAGGTGCGCATGTTTGTCCTCTGCTCAATTCAGATTGGATTTTTCAGAGCCCCATTTTTAGGTTTGGTGGAGCTCGCAGCGGTTGGATCATCAGTGATAATTATGTTATTACCTATACTATTGGTACAGCTATTTTCAGAACTACTGAAATCCTAGTTTTTGAAAGAAAATCACAATCACATAGTGCTGAAAATATTATCACATCATTCTATAGGGATTTCTCCAATGAAATCAAAACAAAAAAAGATCATTTTCATGATAGCTCCTCTTCGAAGAATTTTCTCAGAAAAGGATAAGTGATAACTGTTTGAGTACTAGTAACGGGATCCTTACCGATCACAACAATGGAGGTCTAGTGTCTTCCATTTAAATGGAGTGACAATCAAGTATACATGCTGCTGCTCCATCCCGAGCACCGTACCCTGGTATCTACATCAGTCCCACAGACTATGAACATAGAAGCAGCACATACTATATGCCTGGCTGCTTCATTCAAGAGAATCCATTTTTGTGATTAATGGATATATGATATGATTGATATGTGTCGCTGGGAATTGCTGATGTCAGAAAAAGTGTTAAATATTGCGTTTCTCCATGTTTAGTATTTCTTGGCAGTTCTATTTTCCCCCACACTCAGTAATATAATTACTCCACTTATTGCCTGGCTGTGCTTAAATAAAAAGAATAGAAGAGTGGCTAGCAAATGACTGATACTGGATTATGTCTTACCATTTCATTGTTTACAAAGTAACAACAAAAAATGTTTTGTGTAACCAGTGTTAGACTAGGATTTCTGAAGATGTAAAAATCTGACAAGCTTCAGGAAACACTCCTTTTTTTGTTGATGTTGTTTTATGAAAAAAAAATTCCTAAAGTGTTTCTTGAAGTGGTTTTTGAAGTGTTTTTTCCCCCCATATTGTGTTTTACAGACATTTACTTGATGTTTCAAACTCCCAACAGAATCCAGCTGAAAGAGGAAACATGTCTCTTTATTCTGCTGGGCATTTTTCAAAGCCTTGTAGGAAAAAAATGCGCAAAAGATTCCTCATATGAACAGGAAAGCAGATTTTACGTTGAAATGCATAGGAAGAATATTCAAAGGATACTTGAAGTGTTAAGGGAGGATTTTGGGACACATCCACTTCAAAATAATCCTCAAAAACTCTGTGTGAAACTAGCCATAAATAGGAAATGATAAGAGATAACAAACAACTAGACAACTAGACTAGTTAGGCCGGTTTCACATTTGCGTATCTGTGCGCAACGTTTGATCCACATAGATCCACATGAGTCTTGCGTACTTATCTTTAACATGGTGTTAAGGGCTGGCGGAACGCACCGAGTAAATAGTGAGATGATATTTGGTGCGTTCGCAGCCCGGGGTCTACCGTGCAGGAGAGAACCTGCTGCTGGCAAATGGCGGCCCTATATGGCGGTAGAAGCGAACTCTGTTACTTCACAGAGTTGCCTATAAAGAAAGCACTGTGTCCTGTTTAGCTCACAGGAGTACACAGCAACTGCCGAGCAGATAGCAGTCTGTGGTCACGCAGTCAAAGAGGCACTCATACAATCTCCTCACCGGAGGAGCCGGTAATCTAGTGGCTTATTTCAGCCGGGGCCCTAAATACATACACACAATCTCCTCACTGGAGGTGCCGGTATTCTAGTGGCTTATTTCAGCCGGGGCCCTGAATACACACATGTATGACCACATTGGCGCAAAACGCATGCCATGAATTGATACGAGCGCATGGCTGTGCGGTCATGCAAACCTTTTATAGCTGCAGTAAGTACAGGACCTTCCCAGAAGGACCAATGGGAGGCAGCCACAGAACTTGAGCAACTTCAGGACCTTCCTAGAGGACCAATGGGATTTGCTGCAGTAGCTAAGCATGTGACCCCCGATCTCCAACAAGAGATCTTACCCTGGGCATGCTCAGAAGGGGAAAAGCAGGACTTAGTCCCAAAAGCGTCTGCTCGCCACTGCCCAGCACTGGCTACAATGGCAGAAGCTGGAAAGGCAGCAGTAACCCTTTGCACAGAGTCAGACTGAGTGAGACGCTGGGACAGGCGTCTCCGCTGAGCAGGCTCCACTGCGGCAGAAGAATGGGAGACTGCAGCGGAGATGGTCCGAGATTCCCCCATGCAGAGGTGGGAACTCAACCCCTAACATTACCCCTCCTAGGGCCCCCCTCCCTGGACCTCGCTATGCTCGAAGGCAGCAATGAGCTGCAGAACCCGAATGTGCTCAGCAGGCTCCCAGGACCTGTCCTCAGGACCATAACCCTTCCAGTCCACCAAATAAAAATTTTTGTCACGTACCACCTTGCACCCCAAAATAGCGCTCACCTCGTAATCGTCCGTAGACGAACCCGATGTCCCAGCAGATGACTCGGAAAACTGGGACATGTATACGGGCTTCAAGAGGGACACATGAAAGGTGTCGGTGATACCCAGGCATGGCGGAAGGGCCAAACAGTAGACCACAGGGTTAACCTGTTCGAGGACCTTGAAGGGACCCAAGTAGCGAGGTGCAAACTTAGTGGACTCAACTCGCAGCCTGATGTTAAGGGCGGAGAGCCACACTAAGTTGCCAGAAGCAAAGGTCGGAGCAGGGCACCAATGAGCATCGGCAGAGGACCTCATTCTCTCCTTGGAGGCCCAAATGGCATCGTCAGTGGGGTCCCAAATGTCCCGTGCCTCCACAGCCCAGTCTGCCACCCTGGAATCGGCAGAACACATGGGCATAGGCAAAGGAACCCGCGGATGTTGGCCGTAGCTAAGGAGGAATGGGGTCTGCCTAGTGGAGTCGGCTACGGCGTTGTTCAGCGCAAACTCCGCCCACGGTAGCAAGGATGCCCAGTCATCTTGCCTGGCTGAGACAAAATGTCGCAGATATGTGACCAAGGTCTGGTTGGCCCTCTCTACCAACCCACTCATCTCGTGATGATATGCAGAAGAGAGATTTAACTGAATGCTGAGAAGACGACAAAGCACTCTCCAGAACAGAGACGCAAACTCAGGACTCTGGTCACTGACAATTTTGTCCGGTATACCGTGTAGGCGGAAGATGTGGTTTATAAACAATGCTGCCAAGGCCCGTGCAGAAGGTAGCCATGGAAGCGGCGCCAAGTGCACCATTTTGGAAAAATTATCAATGATAACCCAAATGATTGTACAGCCACAAGACTTGGACAATCCCACCACAAAGTCCATCCCAACCATCTCCCAGGGTCTGTCTGCCACTGGCAAGGGATAAAGTAACCCAGCTGGCCATTGTCGAGGAGACTAAGTTTTGGCGCAGGAGACACACGCCCGAATATAATCTCTGACGTCATGGACCATATGCGGCCACCAGTACGTCCTTGCCAGCAGCTCAGATGTCCTCTTTGTCCTGAAGTGTGCACCCACCCTGGATGACTGAGCCCAAGAGAGGATCTCCGGTCGCAAATTAATAGGTACAAAAGTCTTGCCCGGAGGCACTGACTCTAGCAAAACTGGAGCTACGGTTCTCAGGCTCTCAGAAGGGACAATAAGCCGAAGCTCCCCTTCCTCCTCCTCAGGAGACACAACGGAACAAGAGAGGGCATCAGCACGAATGTATTTCTCCCCAGCGAGATAATGGAGGTTGAAGTGGAACCGGGAGAATAACAAGGAACATCTGGCCTGACGAGAATTTAGCCGCTGGGCTGTTTGTAAGTATACCAAATTTTTGTGGTCCGTAAAGACTTGGAAGGGAAAGCGAGCCCCCTCCAAAAGATGTCTCCACTCCAAGAAGGCCAACTTCATTGCTAGCAACTCCCTGTCCCCGATGGAATAATTCCTCTCCGCTGGTGTGAAGGTCTTGGAGAAGAAGAAACAAGGATGCTTCCGACCTTGAGCATCCTTTTGGAAGAGGACTGCTCCAGCACCAACGGATGAGGCATCCATCTCCATTATAAACGGCTTATCAACATCGGGACGATGTAGGATGGGAGCGCTAGCAAAATGAGACTTAATAGAAGAGAAAGCCTTGGAGACCTCTTCAGACCACAATTTAGGATTTGCTCCCTTCTTGGTGAGGACTACTGTTATGGACCTGGTGGTTAGGTGCACCTGGAATGACCTGATGGTTAAACTAGAAGACAGGACAAGCTCTGGGAAGTGGGAACTCTGCTGACCGCAAATCCTAATCCTATAACACACACACTAGAAATAGCTGTGGAGCGTACCTAACTCTCCCTAGACGCCTCTTCACAGCCTAAGAGCTAACTACCCCTAAAGATAGAAAAATAAGCCTTACCTTGCCTCAGAGAAATTCCCCAAAGGTAATGGCAGCCCCCCACATATATTAACTGTGAGTTAAGAGGAAAGTCACAAGCACAGGGATGAAACAGGTTTCAGCAAAGGAGGCCAGACTTACTAGATAGACTGAGGATAGGAAAGGGATCTATGCGGTCAGCACAAAAAACTACAAAAAGCCACACAGAGCGAGCAAAAAGACCCCCGCACCGACTCACGGTGCGGAGGTGCCACTCTGCAACCCAGAGCTTCCAGCTAGCAAGGCAATATCATGTTAGCAAGCTGGACTAGAACTTAGCAAGTACTAAGAAATATATTAGTACACAATGAACAACAAATGAACTAGCAGGGACTTAGCTTCTGCTGGAGTAGACAGGTCATCAGAAAGATCCGAGAGAGATCTGAACCAGTACTGATACATTGACAGCTGGCATGGAGTACTGATCTGAGTGGAGTTAAATAGAGAAGCCAGCCTAGCCGCAAACGAGGGCAGCTGAGGAAGCAACCTCAGAACCAGCAGTTCCACTCACAGCCACCAGAGGGAGTCCACGGACAGAACTCGCCGAAGTATCATTCATGACCACAGGAGGGAGTTCGAGAACGGAATTCACAACAGACTACCAAGGGAGCTACCAAAGTTGAGAAGTGGGGAATGAACTGGCGATAGTAATTAATGAACCCCATAAAGCGCTGCACCACTTTAAGAGAATGGGGTTCTTGACAGTCCATCACAGCCTGTAGTTTGGCAGGATCCATAGCCAATCCCTGGGCGGAGATGATATAGCCCAGGAAAGGTAAAGGCTCCAGCTCAAACATACACTTCTCCAACTTTGCATAGAGGGAATTTGCCCGTAAGAGGTCGAAGACTCTGCCAACATCTCTCCGGTGGGAGTCAATATCTGGAGAGAAGATGAGAATATCATCCAGATAGACTACGACCGAGGTGGAGAGTATATCCCGGATGATATCGTTAACAAAGTCTCGGAAAATGGCTGGGGCATTACAGAGCTCGAAGGGCATCACCAGATATTCATAGTGCCCATCCCTGGTATTAAAAGCCGTCTTCCATTCGTCCCCCTCACGGATGTGAATCAGGTTTTAAGCACCCTGCAGATCTAATTTGGTAAATACCCTTGCTCCCCGTAGCCTATCAAAGAGCTCAGAAATCACACATGTATGACCACATTGGCGCAAAACTCATGACATGAATTGATACTAGTGCATGGCCGTGCGGTCATGCGAACCTTTTATAGCTGCAGTAAGTACAGGACCTTCCCAGAAAGACCAATGGGAGGCTGCCACAGAACTTGAGCAACTTCAGGACCTTCCTAGAGGACCAATGGGATTTGCTGCAGTAGCTAAGCATGTGACCCCCGTTCTCCAATGAGAGATCTTACCATGGGCATGCTCAGAAGGGGAAAAGCAGGACTTAGTCTCAAAAGCGTCTGCTCGCCGCTGCCCAGCACTGGCTACAATGGCAGAAACTGGAATGGCAGCAGTAACCCTTTGCACAGAGTCAGACTGAGCAAGACACTGGGATGTCTCTGCTGAGCAGCCTCCACTGCAGCAGAAGAATGGGAGACCGCAGCGGAGATGGCCCGAGATTCCCCCTGTGCAGAGGCAGAAATTTGACCCCTAACAATGCATGTGAATGCGTACGCATGTGTCGTTTTGCAGTGTGCGACGGGGTCCGGCGAACGCAACATGTTGCATTTTTTGAGGCATCAGCATGTGGATGATTGTGGATGGAGTGCATCAAAACAACGCATTACTGTCTATGGGAATGCATTGGTACGCAAGGACATGCATACACATGCGTTCGATACGCATGCATCCTCACATGTAAAGCGCCATGGAATAAATGGCGCTATAACAATAAATAATAATAATAATACTTCAGAATGAGCAGGTCCAGGAACTGGTTTCAGCCTGCCCCAAAACAAAGCTGTATACAAGGAAGTGTGGAAACTGCAAGGCTATTACTTTCAAGACTCTGGATCTGCCAACAGCACTGACTATGTAAGTACAGAACCTTTGAAAATGTCTGGCTCTCTCACTGCAGTATGTACTTTGTACTAATTTTTTTTCTGTTCCTTTTAGACTCTTGAGGGTGATCTTGGTAATCCTGCAATGTAACAGGTTTCTAAGGTTCTAAGTTGGGTCACTCTTTTTCCAGGATGTAATTGTGCATAACAACACAGGCTTTCACAACCTCATCAATTGTCTCAATTTTTAGATTGATGGCTGTTCCCAAAAAGCGCCATTTACATACCAGCAACCCAAAGGCACACTCCACAGTTCTTTGTGCCCTTGTCAGTCAGTAGTTGTAAATCCGTTTGGTGTGATTCAAGTCTGGACTTGAGTACGGTTTTATGAGGTTGTCACACATTTGAAACGCCTCATCCCCAACCCCAACAAACAGCATTGGCGGTCCTTCAGTGTTCGGAAGAGGTCGTGGCTGTGGAAAATTGAAATTATTACCATACAATCATTTTTGAAAGTCTGAGAGTCATTTCCTTGTCCAAATGAGCCAACATCAATGACAACAAATCGACCGTCAGCATCTGCAATCACCATGAGAACAATCGAAAAATATTTTTTGTAATTAAAATACTCGGTTCCACTTGCAGCGGAGTTCATAATCCGAATGTGTTTACCATCCACAGCCCCCACAGAGTTAGGAAAATTACAAATGTCTTTGAATTTTGCAGCATTTCCCAGCCAGAGTTCAGTTGTGGGTTGGGGGAGGAATTCTTGACACAGAGTGTCACACAATGCACGGCAGGTGTCTCCAACAATCCCAGAAAGGGTGGACACTCCAATCCAGGATTGGAAATGTAGAGATGATAAGGTTTCTCCAGAAGCCAGGAATCTGCCAAACATAAAATGGAAAAAAAAAAAATAATAATTCAAAATTACATACCTCAGGTGTTATGACCCCAGTGGACAGGGTCTCAGAGGTACCTGTAAGTCTGCGAGATACAAAAATCCAGCTCATAGGGCAGTGGTAACTGGGTTGACCAAATATCTACTCCTAACGCCAACACTAGAAGTAGCCGGGGATCATGCCTACGGTGATCGCTAGATGACTCGCGCCAGCCGGAGAATCTAACTACCCCTAGGAGAAGAAAACAAAGACCTCTCTTGCCTCCAGAGAAAGGGACCCCAAAGCTAGATACAAGCCCCCCACAAATAATAACGGTGAGGTAAGAGGAAATGACAAACACAGAAATGAACCAGGTTCAGCAAAGAGAGGCCAGCTTACTAATAGCAGAATAAAGCAAGATAACTTATTTGGTCAACAAAAACCCTATAAAAATCCACGCTGGAGATTCAAGAACCCCCGAACCGTCTAACGGTCCGGGGGGAGAACACCAGCCCCCTAGAGCTTCCAGCAAAGGTCAGGATACAGATTGGAACAAGCTGGACAAAAATACAAAACAAAACAAAAGCAAAAAGCAAGGAAGAGACTTAGCTTTAAGAAGCAGGAACCAGGATCAGTACACAAGAGCACAACAGATTAGCTCTGATTTCAACGATGCCAGGCATTGAACTGAAGGTCCAGAGAGCTTATATAGCAACGCCCCTGAACTAACGGTCCAGGTGAGCATATAGGAGAAGACAGAAGCTCCAGAGTCAAATCACTAATGACCACTAGAGGGAGCAAAACGCAAATTCACAACACTCAGGGTCACCAACAGACGTTACTCAGCAGGAATTGCTCGACAGATTTGTGTGTCCTGCCTGGTGATGGATCCTTGGACATGTTGCAGCAAGTCATCGAAGCTCTGTTCCGACATCCTTGTGTAGTCAAAAAACTTCTCTGGGTTTTCACGCAGCTCAATGTACGACAAGTGGTAGGCTCCATGGCTCACGCGACATGCCTATTGGGTGTCTGCTGTCAAGCAAAAGCAACTGTAAAAGAATTGGAAATATCAAACACAAGCGCATAAACAACGCAAACACATGCCAAAACGCATGCAAACGCACACGCAGCGTTTTTTTACGTCATGCGTAAGATGATGTCTTTGTCTTCTCCTATCTTCCTCACAAGCCACAGCAAAAGCCAATTTCAATTGTAAATCCAGATTATCATAGAAGCTGTCCATGTCAAGATCCATCTTGCAGCTGGATACAGCAGCCAAAGCCAAGGATTTTATCAGTGCAGTGTGTCTATATATATATAAATCCCATGAGAAACGCCTATTGGGTGTCTGATGTCAAGGAAAAGCTACTGTAAAAGAATTGGAAATATCGAACACAAGCGCATAAACAACGCAAACACATGCCAAAACGCATGCAAATGCATGCACACGCAGCGTTTTTTTTTACGTCATGCGTAAGATGATGTGGATAAACAATGCTGCGTAGACATGCGTTTTTGCATCCGTTTGCGCATGCAGATGATACGCTGAGCACACAAACGCTAATGTGAACCTAGCCTTATCAAGGCCGAAAAAAGACATTTGTCCATCCAGTTCAGCCTATATTCTGTCAGAATAAATCCCCAGATCTTCATCATTCTAAAGAACCTAATAACTGTAAGATACAATATTGTTACGCTCCAGGTAGACATCCAGGCCTCTCTTGAACCCCTCGACTGAGTTCGCCATCACCACCGCCTCAGACAAGGGCTTCTAGATAATGCCCTATTGTGATCATCACCTTCCTTGGTATATACAGATTTTTGGAGAGATATTTGTATTGTCCCCTTATATACTTATAAATGGTAATTAGATCGCCCCTCAGTCATCTTTTTTCTAGACTAAATAATCCTAATTTTTCTAATCTCTCAGGGTATTTTACTTGGACACTGATCCTTAGGCCGGAGTTCCACTTGTGAATGTGATGCGAGAAACTCGCGCAAGTCTCTTGCATCAATACCCGGCATGTATTTCTATGCAGCCTCACGCTCCGGTCCCGAGTGCAGGTGGCAGAGCCGGGTATTGATGTGAGAGACTCGCGCGAGTCTCTTGCATCACACTTGCAAGTGTGTCCCCTGCCTTATGTTAGGTTCACACTGAGTTTTTTGTTAAAGGATTTTGAAGCAGAGAATTTCAGATATGTTGTCAATACTCTTCCTATTCGTTGAAATGGAAAATCCACTTTGCTGTTCATATGGTAGGGGTTTTTTTTAGATGATTTCCTCATAAAATTACCCCAATATCTGCCCCAAAAGGATTGACAAAATGAATGACTGTATATTTGCACAGAGATTTTTTTTAATTTCAGGAGTGTACGTGTTCCAAATCCTGTTAAATCATTTTGAAAACTCTTAATCTTACTCTTCACTTTTAAGTGAATTCTACAATGATGTTCAGACAAAGACAATTTGTCTTGAATACGCCAATACCCCATATGTGGGGATAAACCACTGCGTGGTCGCACGGCAGAGCTCGGAAGGGAAGGAGCGCCGTTTGACTTTTTCTATGCAGAATTGGTTGGAATTGAGGTCGGACGTCATGTCACGTTTGGAGAGCCCCTGATGTGCCTAAACAGTGGAACCCCCCACACATGACACCATTTTGGAAACTAGACCCCTTAAGAAACTTATCTAGATGTGTGGTGAGTAGTGTTGAGCGATACCGTCCGATACTTGAAAGTATCGGTATCGGAAAGTATCGGCCGATACCGGAAAAGTATCGGATCTAATCCGATACCGATACCCGATACCAATACAAGTCAATGGGACTCATGTATCGGACGGTATCCCTGATGGTTCCCAGGGTCTGAAGGAGCGGAAACTCTCCTTCAGGCCCTGGGATCCATATAAATGTGTAAAATAAAGAATTAAAATAAAAAAATAGGGATATACTCACCCTCTGACGCGCCCTGGACTTTACCGCCGTAACCGGGAGCCTTCTTTGCTTCAAATGCGCGCGTTTTCTTCATTCCGTGATGTCACGGCTTGTAATTGGTCGCGTGCCGCCCATGTGACCGCGATGCGGCCAATCACAGCAAGCCGTGACGTAATTTTAGGTCCTTCAGTATTTTAAAATTACGTTCCGGCTTTGTGATTGGTCGCGACGCGATGCGACCAATCACAAGCCGTGATGTCACGGGAGGCAGGACAAGCGCGCATTTTAAAATGCGCGCTTGTCCTGCCTCCCGTGACGTCACGGCTTGTGATTGGTCGCATCGCGTCGCGACCAATCACAAAGCCGGAACGTAATTTTAAAATACTGAAGGACCAAACATTACGTCACGGCTTGCTGTGATTGGCCGCGTCGCTATGCGACCAATCACAAGCCGTGACGTCACGGGAGGCTGGACAAGCGCGCATTTTAAAATGCGCGCTTGTCCTGCCTCCCGTGACGTCACGGCTTGTGATTGGTCGCATCGCGTCGCGACCAATCACAAAGCCGGAACGTAATTTTAAAATACTGAAGGACCTAACATTACGTCACGGCTTGCTGTGATTGGCCGCGTCGCGGTCACATGGGCGGCACGCGACCAATCACAATCTGTGACGTCACGGAATGAAGAAAACGCGCGCATTTGAAGCAAAGAAGGCTCCCGGTTACGGCGCTAAAGTCCAGGGCGCGTCAGAGGGTGAGTATATCCCTATTTTTTTATTTTAATTCTTTATTTTACACATTATTACATTAATGTTGTTTCGATACCGATACCGGATACCACAAAAGTATCGGATCTCGGTATCGGAATTCCGATACAGCAAATATCGGCCGATACCCGATACTTGCGGTATCGGAATGCTCAACACTAGTGGTGAGCACTTTGAACCCCCCAAGTGCGTCACAGAAGATTATAACGCAGAGCCATGAAAATAAAAAATCACTTTTTTTCCACAAAAATTAGATTTTTGCCCCTAAATTTTTATTTTCACAAGGGTAACAGGAGAAATTAGACCCACAGTAAATTATGTTGATTGCGCATGTGAAGGTTCATACATGTAGTAGTCAAATTATTGCACTTTTTACCTCGACTTAGTTTTTTTTTTTGCAAAGTTGCTAGATCACATGAGTTGGCTCATCCTTTGTAGTGTCAAAAAAGGTCCAGGCTAGGCAACCCTTGCCAGCCCTGCAAGCTCCAGACCTGCGGATGCTGCTGGTCACAGGCACAGTTGTGGCTGAGGATGCATTGCTTAATTTTCATGGCTCTGCGTTATATAGTTCTGTGGAACACTTGGGGGGTTCAAAGTGCCCACCACACATCTAGATAAGTTCCTTAAGGGGTCTAGTTTCCAAAATGGTGTCATGTGTGGGGGGTTCCACTGTTCAGGCACATCAGGGGCTCTCCAAATGTGACATGACATCCGACGTCAATTCCAACCAATTCTGCATAGAAAAAGTCAAACGGCGCTCCTTCCCTTCCGAGCACTGCCGTGCGACCACGCAGTGGTTTATCCCCACATATGGGGTATTGACGGATTCAAGACAAATTGCACAACAACTTTGCGGTCTAATTTCTTCTGTTACCCTTGTGAAAATAAAAATTTGGGGGCGAAAATCGCATTTTTGTGGAAAAAAAATGATTTTTTATTTTCATAGCTCTGCGTTATAAACTTCTGTGAAGCACTTTGGGGTTCAAAGTGCTCACCACACATCTAGATAAGTTCCTTAAGGGGTCTAGTTTCCAAAATGGTGTCACGTGTGTTTTTTTTTTACTGTTTAGGTGCATTAGGGGCTCTCCAAACACGACATGGCGTTCGATCTCAATTCCAGCCAATTCTGCATTGAAAAAGTCAAACGGCGCTCCTTCCCTTCCAAGCCCTGCTGTGTGCCCAAAGAGTGGTTTACCCCCACATATGGGGTATCAGCGTATTCAGGAGAAATTGCACAACAAATTTTGTGGTTAAATTTCTCTTTTTACACTTGGAAAATAAAAAAAAATGGTTTTGAATTTAAATGTTTGTAAAAAAAAAGTTAAATGTTAAATTTTTTCTTCCACATTGCTTCAGTTCCTGTGAAGCACGTAAAGGGTTAATAAACTTATTTAATGTGGTTTTGAGCACCTTGAGGGGTGCTGTTTTTAGAATGGTGTCACTTTTGGGTATTTTCTGTCATATTGACCCCTCAAAGTGACTTTAAATGTGATGTTTGTCCCTAAAAAAACGGTTTTGTAATTCTTGTCGTAAAAATGAGAAATCTCTGGTCAACTTTTAACCCTTATAAGTTCCTGACAAAAAAAATGTTTCCAAAATTGTGCTAATGTAAAGTAGCCATGTTGGAAATGTTAGTTATTAACCATTTTGTGTGACATATCTCTCTAATTTAAGGGCATAAAAATTAAAAGTTTGAAAATTGCAAAATTTTTAAATTTTTTGCCATATTTCCGTTTTTTTCATAAATAAACACAAGTCATGTCGAAGAAATGTTACCAGTAACATGAAGTACAATATGTCACAAGAAAACAGTCTCATAATCAGTGAGATCTGTTAAAGTGTTCCAGAGTTATAACCTCAGAAATTGACAGTGGTCAGAATTGTAAAAATTGGCCTGGTCATTAAGCTGTAAATTGCCTCCGTCACTAAGGAACTGTCAGCAGATTTCACAGTACAAACTGTATACATTATCAATCAGATCTCTTAGGGTACCGTTACACTAAACCATTTACCAACGATCACGACCAGCGATACGACTTGGCCGTGATCGTTGGTAAGTCGTTGTGTGGTCGCTGGGGAGCTGTCACACAGACAGCTCTCCAGCGACCAACAATGCCGAAGTCCCCGGGTAACCAGGGTAAACATCGGGTTACTAAGCGCAGGGCCGTGCTTAGTAACCCGATGTTTACCCTGGTTACCATTGTAAATGTAAAAAAAAAAAACACTGCATACTTACATTCCGATGTCCGTCAGGTCCCTCGCCGTCTGCTTCCCGCACTGACTGTGTCAGTGCCGGCCGTAAAGCACAGCACAGCGGTGACGTCACCGCTGTGCTCTGCTTTTACTTTACGGCCGGCGCTCACAGTCAGTGCGGGAAGCCACCGGCGAGGGACGTGACGGACATCGGAATGTAAGTATGTAGTGTTTTTTTTTTTTACATTTACAATGGTAACCAGGGTAAACATCGGGTTACTAAGCGCAGCCCTGCGCTTAGTAACCCGATGTTTACCCTGGTTACAAGCGAACGCATCGCTGGATCGGTGTCACACACACCGATCCAGCGATGAGAGCTGGTGATCCAGCGACGAAAGAAAGTTTCAAACGATCTGCTACGACATACGATTCTCAGCGGGGTCCCTGATCGCAGTAGCGTGTCAGACACAGCGAGATCGTATGTATATCGCTGGAACGTCACGGATCGTGCCGTCGTAGCAACCAAAGTGCCACTGTGAGACGGTACCCTTAGACTTGATGAGGCTGGTGTATTAGCTTTGTAAAGTCAAATCAGAATGGCTGGAAAATGCTGAATTAAAATGAGCATTTCCGATTCCATATATAGAATGAAACATGTCAGGAGTCCAAGTGAATCAAGTCTCCACCTACTCAGCTGCAATGACAGCTGCAGTTTGTACTGAGCAGTGTGAGATCTCAGCAGTAGGAGGGACACTGAGAAGCTGTCAGTCAGACAATTTGATTAGCCATGTTCTGACATAGTTGAATTAAACTCTGTACATGTTGCAGCAACTGTGGCTGCATCGACGAGCCCTAGTGCAGTATGTCCTTCTTCATAGCCTGGGGCAACACAGTCCATACGTGGTGCAAATCATGCTTGCGGATTGGGTACAGGTGAAGGACCTCTGCACCCTTCTGCATAGTTATAAAATGGCTACTAAGATGGAAAGCGCTGATGTCATCAGCATCACTATTCCAGTAATCTACATGCTGGAGCACACTTTGAATAGTCTGCGTGAGGAGGTAATAGTCCAAGAGGAAGAGTTGGAAGCAGAGGAGGATGTGGAAGGGATAACAATATCTCAAATTTCTGGACTGTCGTCGCACAGGCGGGTACCATGGGTGGATGGCTTACAGCGATCAAGGAGGGCTCATGTCAAGGAGGGCTCATGTTACCAGAGGACACGGTGATGGATACACAATAGTCAGGAAATTAAGAGGATAATACATGCTCTGTTGTCCATGGTTGGTGAGAGGGGACAGAGGAAGCAACCTTCAGTGTTACCCTGCCACCAACACAGCATGGACTTGAACCTCATGGAAGTGCCCAACACATGAGCACCTTTTTGCTGCACTATCTTCAACACAATGAATATATTCTTAGGGTTACAAATAGTGCTGACTACTGGGTTGCCACTCCCTCCCCTGGAAAGGGATGAGAGCATATGCCGGAGTATTGAAATAGGCTTGTAGACAATTTAAAGAGTGTTTTTTTCCAAGACTGCAGTGAGGCACACAGTTTGCATCCCAGTTGTAGACGTCCAACCACGGGAACATCAAGACATCATCGCCAAAACATTAACAGCAGCAGCAAGCAGTGTGTGTGATAAGCAATTTCTGTTAGTCGTTCAACACATTTTTTAGACCAGCCCATGCACCAGCAAAAAAAGAGTACAAGTTTGTCACAATGTGAATGAATTGAGAGGATGGTCCAGGAGTATCTGGAGCTAAAAATCAATGCCATTAGGGGGCATTTTGGACTCTTTTACCTTTTTGTCTTCAAAAATGGAAGATTGGCCTGATCTTGTCTGTCACGCTTTGGAGGTTTTGTCATGCCTTGCAGCCAGCGTTCTCTCAGAGTGTGTCTTCAGTGCTGCTGGTGGTGTCCTGACGGTAAATGGCATTCGGCTGTCCCTTCAAAGTGTAAACCGCCTAGCTTTCATTAAATTGAACAAGTCATGGATCTCCAATGACTTTTGCACCCCAGTCGCAGATTAGGCAGACTAAGGTGATGGTGTAATTTTTATTGCCATGTATTGATATCACGTTATTGCAATCTCATGCCATCTTTGTGGTGTCTTCTGTGCCTGCTGTTGCTACTGCTGCTGTTGCAAACAATTTTTTTAGATCTGGAGACTCCATGTTGGGTCTCCATCTGGTAGGTTGCCTATGGTGGAAGGTATGTCAGAGGCCTAAAATAATGTTTCTACTCTGTGGAAATTGATGCCACTTTAGTGCTGTGTGACAATTATTTTTGGAAATGTAGAGACTCCAAAATTGGGTCTCCATCTGGTGAGTTATCTGTGGTCGAAGGTGTGTCAGAGGCCTATTATAATGTTTCCACTCTGTGGAAATCGATGCCACTTTTGTGCTGTGTGACAATTATTTTTTGAAATTTGGAGACTACAAGTTCGGTCTCCATCTGGTGGGTTGCCCGTGTAAATAGGTCTCCCAGACAGGCAGGCCTGCACTTACTTTCAGTCAGCTACCTGTGTTACTTTCCTTACATTTTTCTACCAATATTACTGTATGAAACTGATGTTTGCGCCATCTGAGTGTGGGTGGAATAAAAAAAAATGGAGGTGTTACATGAGGAGTGAGGTCTAGCAGCTAAGAAGGCTTACACCACTGTCTTAACTATCAGGCCCTCTTTAAAGCATCAATTCCAAGCTGCAAATGCTGGGCCAGACCCAGATAATTCATGCATGGCATATGGCTGACTGCTTATGTGCCATTATAACAGGTTCTACTGTGGGTCAATTGATCAGTCAACTACCTGTGTTACTATTCTTACATTTTTTCAATCAATAGTAGTCTATAAAACTGATGTTTGTGCCATCTGAGTGTGGATGGAACTAAAAAAAAAAGTAGGTATTGCATGAGGTGTGAGGTCTCCCAGCTAAGAAGGCTTAAGCTGCTCCCTTCACCACCAGGTCCTCATTAAAACTACAATTCAAAGCTGTAGAAGCTGGGCCAGAGCATGATACCTCATGCACAGCCCATGACTGACTGCTGCTGTGCCATTTGCAAATTTCCACTGTGTGTCAGGTGATTACAATTTTCCTGGTATCTTCCCCTAATTTTAGCTGTTTGGGAAGCTTTTTGCCCCCCCTTAAGGTGTTGTCAATGCATTTGGTTTACTTCCCATTGAATCTAATGGGATTCATGTATGTTTGATGAACCGTTCAGCAAACAGTTCTGCGCACAGAGGTCTGTTCGGTGAATTCGAACCAAACCACACCTTGAAAAGTTTGCTCATCTCTACTAACAACTCTAAAATCCCACAGTTGATAGGCCTCCAATGGTCTCTTGAAGTCACAGTCACTTGATGCAACATGAGAGTAATTGTAATGTACAGTTGTGCACAAAAGTTTACATACCCTGGCAGAATTTTTGCTTCTTGGCCTTTTTTCAAAGAATAATAATGACAACACCAAAACTTTTTCTCCCCTTATGGTTAGTGGTTGGGTGAAGCCAATTATTGTCAAACTACTGTGTTTTCTCCTTTTAAATCAGGACAACCCAAAACATCCAAATGACCATGATCAAAATTTTACATACCCTGGTGATTTAGGCCTGATAACATTCACAGAAGTTGACACAAATGGGTTTGAACGGCTGCTAAAGGTAACATCCTCACCTGTGGCCTGTTTGCTTGTAATCAGTGTGTGTGCATAAAAGCTGAGTGAGTTTCTGGGATACAGACAGACTCTTGCATCTTTCATCCAGTCACTGGATTGTGCGTCATGGGGAAATCAAAAGAATTGTCCACGGATCTACGGGAAAGGGTAATTGAACTGTATAAAACAGGAAAGGGATACAAAAAGATACCCAAGGAATTGATAATGCCAGCCAGCAGCACTGAAACTGTGATTAACAAATGGAAAATCAGGGGCTATGTAAAAACAAAACGACGGTCTGGTAGACCAACAAAAATTTTGTCCACAACTGCCAGGAAAAATTTTTCGAATGCAAAGAGAAACCCAAAAATAACATCAGCTGCAATACTGAACTCTCTAAAAACTAGCAGTGTGGCTGTTTCAAGATGCACAATAAGGAGGCACTTGAAGAAAATGGGCTGTATGGTCGAGTTGCCAGAAGAAACCATTACTGTGCAAATGCCACAAAGTATCTTGCCTACAATATGCAAAACAGCACAGAGGCAAGCCTCAAAACTTCTGGAAAAGGGTCATTTGGAGTGATGAGATCAAAATGGAACTTTTTAGCCACAACCATATACATTACATTTGGAGAGGGGTCAACAAGGCCAATGATGAAAGGAACACCATTCCTACTGTAAAGCACGGAGGTGGATCGCCTATGTTTTGATGATGTGTAAGCTACAAAAGGCACAGGAAACTTGTTCAAAGTTGATCAAATTCTGCCAGGTATAATAATAATAATCTTTATTTTTACATAGCGCTAACATATTCCGCAGCGCTTTACAGTTTGCACACATTATCATCACTTTCCCCGATGGGGTTCACAACCTAAATTCCCTATCAGTATGTATTTGGAATGTGGGAGGAAACCGGAATACCCAGAGGAAACCCATGCAAGCACGGAAAACATACAAACTCCTTGCAGATGTTGTCCTGGGTGGGATTTGAACCCAGACCTCCAGCGCTGCAAGGCTGTAGTGCAAACCACTGAGCACAATTGTATGTTGTAATGTTGTCATAAAGCTGTCAGCGGGGATTCTGGCAAGGAAAAATTACCATGAATTCTTTGTTGATATAATTATTAAGGAAAGAAGTTAGTAAGAAGTGAATTGCCACTAAACAATGTTTACAGAATTCAAACATGAAATTGCCTTTTGCTCAGCGCAGGTAGTTATCTTCATTCACTACGGGAAAATGTTTTCTTTCACAGTGAAAAATGAAGCATTGAACACTGTTGTTTTGTCAACATCTTCAATTGTCTGACATCACAGCAAAGTACATTCAATCAATCAGTCAATCAATTCAGTACATGAAAAACCTCAGACGGCCTTTTTTCACAAAAGTAAAATTTGCTAAATAATGATTAATGGCAACAAACTACTCTAATTAAGCAAAACTTTGAATTTCTATGTTCGCGCTGAGCTTTTTTTGCTGAATATGTGGAGCAGAAACCTTCAAAAAAACATGAAGATTTCAAAAACCACTAGTTCTGAGTGGAGAGTTGTCCGAAAATTCATAAAACAAATTCAGTGAACACACCCTAATGTTAGAAGCTGATACCGTTTGAAGGCGCAGAAGTGTGAGTGGTCTCAGCCCCTCCAGCATCTCCAGGAGTATTAGTGGCGCACAGCTTCCTGTATAAGAAGGAGGGCAGAGCTTCTTACTGCCTGGTTTGAAGTGACTTTGGGGGTCCTATATATTGGGAAACCTCCAAAAATGATACCATTTTTAAAATCGCACTCCCCAACATATTGAAAACTGCTGTCAGCTAATTTATTAACTCTTCAGGTGTTTTTCAGAAATTAATGCAAGGTGACATAACAGGAATGAGAAAATGTATTTTTACCACCTAAATGTTGCTAACTTTTGAACAGGTCACTACAGCCGTCACACTCTAAGAACGTTATTTGGCCGTGAACTGCCATGGCAAACATCAGGACCACACAATCATGATCTCGGGGTGCCAATGGTGTTAAAGAGGGAGCCCCCACACTATGTTAACCATTTATATGATGAAGTCACTATTGTCAGCAGCATTTAATAGGTTAAACAGATATGGACGGTGCCAACACTGATCGTGGCTGATACAGCAAGGTGTCAGCTATAGTGTCCAGCCGACAGCTGCTGGGTTGTCTCCTGTATGGAGAGGCTATTCTCTTATATCTCAGGTCAAAAAAAAGGCGTATTGGCGGTCATTAAGGGGTTAATATTGTAACACTTACATCATATACAGGAAGTAGAGGGGTGTGTCTATAATCGGTGCAAAGGTTTAAAAAGGATTGTATCTGCAATTTATAGATTGTGAACTATGAGTAAGTTCCGCAACAATACAAGGAAAAAAGAGGGACAGTGGCACTTCCAGTGGCTCAATAAAACAAGGATTTTATTTAGCAAGCCATAAAAAGACAAACAGAATTAAAAAACTGACACGTTTCTGGCATCCAGGATGCCCTTCATCCATACTAAGAGCCGTTCTGCCTCTTTTTCCTTGTATTGTTGCTGTGCTGCACCAGCTGGAGACATGACACCCACCGTTTTTTGCCTCCCATGGACGCTGATCATGGTAAGGTCCAACCACCCCCTTTTTCTCTTTGAGTAATGACCACAGGGTCAGAGACGTGTTAGCCCAAAGGCATTTTTCTCTTTTTCTATACTGACTCTCCCTAAGATAATAACAAAATGAGCAAATACCCTGTAATAAGTAAAAAAATAAATAGTAATAATCCATGTAAATAATATAGGGTACTTCGATAACACTGTTTGATCAAAAAAGCACAAAAGCCATCTGATTGTGACAAAGTAACCAAACTGAGATGGTACCTTACAGTTGTAGTTCACCTCACTATGTGTTAGCAGACATCAAAATAAATGAAGGCAGAGTGGGACAAGGTCCCAACTGTTCAGACACCTGACCATGGAAAGCTGTAATAACAAAATGAACAGCCCAAATGGCCACAGTGTGATTTCACACCTATGTTCATTTTTTGTCTCTTTTGTTCCATAGTGACCTCCTTATAGTAGTTGTCCACTACTTGGACAATCTCTTCTCCATCACGGTGTTTCCCCCATGTAAAATAATAAGACTAATACTCACCTCCAGTGCCAGCTCCTTTTCAGCAACGTCAGCACTGGCTTTCCTTGGGCTCAGGTGACAATCTCTGCGACCAATCAGTAGCTACTTCACTATCCCCTCCTTTGGACAAATCAGACATCCAGAGGAAGTGAGGGCCGGATGGGACAACAATAGAAATACTAGATCAGGGTTCAGAAAGTTGCGTGACACTTCTTTCTTTATTTTAGAAAGATTCGTTAACCCTGCCCAGTCTTGAAAAAATAATGGGAAACCCCTTAAAGGTGATTTCTGACTTATGAGTAAGGCTAGACATAAGAACCCAACGATGGATGTATTTATGGTTCATGTTGACTGCAGTTTCCAGCCTGACCATAAATCTCCTGACCAAAACTTACAGTCATATATGGTGACCCACAATTGGCAGGAAATTGCGCCTGTAACATAGACCATAAATTATGGGCACTAAATGTTCTAGTAATTGAAGCCTACATCTACAGATCATGATAACAATTTATATTGTCTTTACTTTCCCCTAAATGTCGAGCAACAGTACTTCCATGTAGTATAGGAATTTTTAGGAATTTAGTCTAAGACTAGAGAGAGAGATTTGTAATGTGACACTAAAATCTCACAGGTGTCGCACTGCGACTTGCAACATCTTGTGACTGTGACACAAAGTCAATAATGTTTCCAAAAGAGTTAAGGTCCCGTCACATTAAGCGACGCTGCAGCGATATAGACAACGATGCCGATCGCTGCAGCGTCGCTGTTTCGTTGTTGTGTGGTCGTTGGAGAGCTGTCACACAGACAGCTCTCCAGCGACCAAGGATGCCGAAGTCCCCGGGTAACCAGGGTAAACATCGGTTACTAAGCGCAGGGCCGCGCTTAGTAACCCGATGTTTACCCTGGTTACCAGTGTAAATGTAAAAAAAAACAAACACTACATACTTACATTCCGGTGTCTGTCGCATCCCCCCGCGTCCGCTTCCCTGCACTGTGCAAGAGCCGGCCGTAAAGCAGAGCGGTGACGTCACCGCTGTGCTCTGCTTTACGGCCGGCCGGCGCTGACACAGTGCAGGGAAGCGGACGCCGGGGGACGTGACAGACACCGGAATGTAAGTATGTAGTGTTTGGGTTTTTTTACATTTACAATGGTAACCAGGGTAAATATCGGGTTACTAAGCACGGCCCTGCGCTTAGTAACCCGATGTTTACCCTGGTTACCAGTGAAGACATCGCTGAATCGGTGTCACTCACGCCAACTCAGTGATGTCAGCGGGTGATCCAGCGACGAAATAAGGTGCTGGCCTTCTAGCTCCGACCAACGATGTCACAGCAGGATCCTGATCGCTGCTGCATGTCAAACACAACGATATCGGTATCCAGGACGCTGCAACGTCACGGATCGCTATAGTTATTGTTGTTAAGTTGTTCAGTGTGAAGGTACCTTTAGATTTTCTAATGCAAGTCACAAGCAACTCAATTGTCACAGACTTTAATGCGACCGGTCACAATTTGACTATTTTATTTTACAGCAAGATTTAAAGAAGTTGCACAGCAGCAAATCACAAAGAAGTTGCACAGATGTTTTTGTCATGCGACTTTTCTCAGAAATGCTCTCACACGACAAATGTCGCCGTGCAGTCGCAGCCATAAGAGAATATTTGCCATAACCAAATTGGCTTTACTTTCAACAATTTAACTTAGTACAGTATGATAATGTCACTACAATGTCACTGATTAGTACAATAAAAGTCACATGAAATTGTCACATTCTCAAAACTGCAATTCTCCTGCCTTATGTAACCGCACAAGTTGCAGACAGTGATGAAATTCTGTGCTATGTTTTCACCTAGGGAATTAATAATGAATTCATTAAGCAGTAAGAAAAATGACAAGATGATTCACAGATTTTATACTCTGCCATTAGATAACAAAGGTGACATAAATCATGTATATGGGCTGTCATCCCAATAGAAAAACGCTATGCTATTAACAGATAACCCTGTCAGGATTTCAGGGTAATGTCCTTCATTGGTGGTTAAACTGCTCAGATCTGGGGACATTTTTGTTGTGGTTTTAGCCAAATTCATTAGATTTGGATGCCAAAGGCAGATTCTTAGAGCAAAAAAGTATATATTATTTTAAAAGGCACTGCCTGCCATCCTGAAATGTCGAATTGATCAAATTGCTGCATCTTTGCCCCATTGGCAAGGTGAATAGTAACCATTAGTTGACAATTGACAAGTTTAGGTATGCTACTATTGCTTATACCGAAATGATTCATATACAGTATGTATTGCCAAATTGTATAAAGCATGCCAAAAAGATAGGCTTCTAAAAAAAGGCATCCTGCAAAGAAACAAACAGTGTCTGTATGGGATACCATTGGAAACCTTGAGAGTAGAGATGGGCGGACACCTGGATGTTCGGGTCCGGGGGGCTCAGCGAACAGTTACAAAACGTTTGGGTTCGGGTACCAGAACTGTACTCGGATCCGAACCCGGACCCCATTCACTTGAATGGGGGGCCCAAACATCCAGTGTTTGCTGCGCTGTAACAGGCAAGACAGGAGCGGCAGATGGGAGTATTCATCAGTCACTCCTGCGCTGTAAATAAATAATTTAAAAAAAACTGCGTGGGTTCCCTTGTAATTTTGTCACCCAGCCAGGCAGCTCACAGCTGGGGGCTGCAACCCCCAGCTGTCAGCTTCAGCAAGGCTAGTTATCAAGAATATTTTTGTATTATTTAAGTAAATAATTTAAAACAACGGCATGGCGTCCCCTCATTTTTTACAAACTTTGTACCTCCGATCACAGCTGAGAATTCTCGCTGTCTTTTGACAGACTGGGAACTGCGGCTTTCTGACCGGCGGAGATGATTTCACCACCGATCAGAAGCGGTGTTTTCCGCACTGCCATGCACATGACAGCACGACAAACACCCGGTGTTCGGGCAGCCGAACCCGAACAGTGACCCGGTGAATAATAAATATAGGAAAACTGACTGAACAGCAATCTAGTCTGAACTGGTGCAAAACCAAAAAAGTCTTACATAGCAAATAGATAATGGCTGCACTCAATTTTACTGTGCTAAAGCAAGGAAATGTGCAATACATGAAATGTGAATAGCATAATGGCTTGTGAAATCTATGAAAAAACACATGAGATGCTTAGCACAAGATTTGGCCAAAAATTGTGAGCCCATCCACCAAACGTCAAGGTAATCTCAGATCGGATGGGTACCTGACCTCTCTGCCTAGTGTGAACACTTACCTATGGCTAATAACATGGTAAAGCCTGCATTTATAGGAAGGTCGGAACCAACTGTGTTTGGATGTAATTAAAATCACAGCATGGTGAAGGGTGGGGCGTTCAAGTCAGAAAAAATAGTACATAGTGAATATAAGAAAACTGACTGAACAGCAATCTAGTCTGAACTGGTGCATAACCAAAAAAGTCTTACATAGCAAATAGATAATGGCTGCACTCACATTTCATGTATCGCACATTTCCTTGCTTTAGCACAGTAACCCGGTGAAGTCCGTGTTCGGTGTCCGTGCCTGAACAGTAGGTATTTGGTACGGACGCGGAACTCTACTGTTCGGGTTCGCCCATCTCTACTTGGGAGTTACATGAACATTTGCATGGGAAATAACTGAGGAATAAGAGAAAATGGTGCAGCATTTCTTTTGATGATTTCCATAAGCGCTTACTAAAATTTCAAAGTTAACAGGTCGTCGTTACAAGTTTTACCTTTCAAATATACTCATTCCATTTTTTCAATTTTAACCCTTGGGTTCCAATGAGCGAACCCCATTTTGATATCTGTTGTAAATAAGCACAACCTCCTGTATGCACACGATAGTAATAAGATTAATGAGAGCAGCCTTTACTTTGCTTTACTAGAAAGACACTGCAGAATTCTCTTGCAAACAAAGAGATTAGAATTTCAAAACCAGCAATTTTTTTTTCAGATTTTTTAATAATTACGTTTTTCTCATATAAAGTGATACAAGATTAACACAAATGAGTCGGTGTCCATAAAACCAAAACCAAAACCACATGTAGCACCAAGACGTAAAAGCCCCAGTATATTATAAACTCATCCAAATACACAAATCATTTAATGCATATGGAGCCTCCCGACTCTCCTCTGACACATGAACACATGATGGAAGTGGATGGAAGTGCTAGGCATTCTCCATTTTAGCATCCTATCAGAGGATAAGCTGCCAGCACAACACATGCATTTGCAGTCAGAGTGTGTATCAGCTGATGTGCATGGCACCTTTAACCTCTTTTGGTATATTAACCCCTTTCTGACATTAGACGTACTATCCCATCCATGTGCCCTGGGCCCGTCTGACCATGGACGGGATAGTACGTCATCGCCGATCGGCCGCGCACACGGGTGGTGTATGGCTGATCGTGGCCGGGTGTCAGCTGATTCTCACAGTTGACACCCGAAACTAAGGGCCAGGAGCAGTCACAGACCGCTCCCGGCACTTTAACCCCCGGAACACTGCAATCAAACATGATCGCAACATTCCGGAGCCGGTACAGGGGCTGATAGCCCCTCTGCCTTTGGATGGGAGACCCCACGGCGGGCCGATCGCTGCCATGGAGACCCGATGTCATCATGATGACATCCGGGTCTCCAGAACTGAGAGACTTCCTGTCATGCGCAGTAATGATCACGAAGTCTCTCAGGTCAGTGTGCAGTATCTGCAGCGCTGACAGTTTCTATAGCATGCAGATGCTGCTTCATCTTCATGCTATAGAAGCGATCAGCCTGCACAAAATGATTGTCCCATAGTGGGACAAAGTGTAAAACTATGAATTAAATAAAAACATTTTTTTTTAAATAATTGTAAAAATATCTAAAAAAAATAATAAATAATAATAGTAATAAAATCAATATTTAGGGAATGTGCACACGCTGCGAATTTTGCTGCAGATCTGCAGTGGATTGGCCACTGCAGATTCGCAGCAGTTTTCCATGCGTTTACAGCACCATGTAAACCTATGGAAAACAAAATCTGCAGTGCACATGCTGCGGAAAAAAAAAGCGCAGAAATGCAGCGTTCTTTATTCCGCAGCATGTCAATTCTTTGAGCGGATTCCGCAGCGGTTTACACCTGCTCCATGATAGGAATCCGCAGGTGTAAAACCGCTGGTGAAATCCATACAAAAAAACGCAAAAAAGTGGTAAATCCGCAGTAATTCCGCAGGAAATCCAGAGTGCAGATTACCTGCGGATTTACCCAAATCAGTCCGGAAAAATCTGCAGAGTAATCCGCAGCGTGTGCACATAGCCTTATTCTATCAATAAATAAATATTTAAATGAAAAAAAATCTAAACAATAAAAGTACACATATTTGGTATTGCCGTGTCCGTAATGACCCGACTTATAAAACTGTCCCACTAGTTAATCCCCTTAACTAGTATCAATCATTGATATATCAATCTATCACTTTGATTTTCTTCCTTTTTGTTACATGGGGCTTACATATTTAAGACAGTAGTGCCACATCCAAGAAAACAAATACAGTCATGGCTGAAAGTGTTGGCACACTAGAAATTGTTCCCAAAAATGAAGTATTTCTCTCACAAAATTATGGCAATTATACATGTTTTGCTATACACATGTTTATTTCTTTTGTATCTATTGGAACAACACAAAAAAAACAGAGAAGAAAAGGTAAATTGGTCATAATTTCTCTCAAAACCCCAAAAATGGGTCAGACTAGTATCGTAGCTACCAGGCGGAGGGCAGAGGCCAAGTGTGCTGAGGGGGCCCACCCGGAGCTACGCTACTGTAACTGTACAGACATGCACAGCACACCTATACAGTTACACTCTGCGGTAGGACAGGGAGAATCGATCTCCCTGCTCTGCCTCTTGGCCGCCATGGGGCCCCTGATCAGGAGGGAGTCCAGTGCCAGCAGTGGGCCCACCCTGCTCATCATTGCAAGTGCAACTTGACCACATTGATGAGAGTGGGAGCCTTATGCTCCCTCTCCCATCTTCCCCCTCTCAGCATCTGACGTCACTGATGCAGACACTGACAGTGGTTGCGATGAAGTCACTACTCGGTGCCTCCTGTCCAGAGATGTGCGGTCGCTCGGTGCAGAGGAGTAGAGATGAGTATTGGAAGTATTTATTTTTTCATTTTTTATGGGGGGTGCTTTATATTATATAGAGTCTGCCTATGGGGGCTGCATTATACTATAGAGTCTGCCTATGAGGGGTGCATTACACTATAAAGTCTGCCTATGGGGGCCTGAATTATACTATAGAGTCTGCCTATGAGGGGGGCACTTTATACTATAGAGCCTGCCTATGGGGAGTGCATTATGCAATATAGAGTCTGTCTATAGGGGGTACATTATACAATATAAAGTTTGCCTGGGGGTGCATTATACAATATAGAGTTTGCCTATGGGGAGTGCATTATACTATATAGAGACTGCATATGGGAAGTGCATTATACTATGTAGAGTCTGTCTATTAGGAGTGTATTATATTATATGGAGGCCTACGGGGAGTACAGTATACTATATTGAGGACTATCTGGTGCATTGTACTATATGGAGGCCTATGGGAGTACATTATGCTACATGGAGGCCTATGCGGAGTGCATTATACTATATTGAGAACTATCTGGTGCATTATACTATATTTATACTATCTAGGGGGACATCATACAGTGTAGAGATTACAATGATGGGGCCATTATATGTTGTTGGAGCCATCAAACAGTTTGGGGGATACTAAGGCATCAGTATATATACAGTGAGGGGGCATTATACTGTGTATAAGAGAGCATCATACTGTGTATAGAGAAGCTGTACAGGAGGAGACTTGGGACATTATTAAATGTAAAGTGGGCACTTAATGTTATAGGGGAACTCAGGTTACTGTGACTGTCAAAGGGGCACACAGAGGGCATTATTACTTTCTAGGGGTCAAAATGAGGACACTGTTTTCTAGGGCACTTGCACCCGGCATTACTGTATTCTAAAGGGTTGCTTTAGAATTTAGAGGGCACAGAGACCCATATCGTCATACACATTGAACCCACTGGATCTCTCAGTCCTACAACGTGGTCTCTCATTTTGTCCAACCCCTCCCTGGGATAGTTTTAAACTTGAACAGGATTTACAATATTTCTATCACAGCATTAGACTGAAAACACACTTTGGGTTGTTGAATGATCCCATCAGGAGTAGGACTCCCCCCACCGGGGGGACCTCTACCCCTGAATTGTCTATTTCTTCTCTGGGTCTATTCAATAACAGTTCATTTAATCCACCCCATACTTATCATGCAACCGAGACATGTATTGACTTGATCCATAGAGATGTACAGGATATACTCATGCGACACCAGAGGGGCCATTTTCCCACGAAAAATAACATCACACCTCTAGAGAAACAGGCCGTTGAATCCCTAAAGAATAACAAAAGTATAATAATCAAACTAGCGGACAAGGGTGGGGCCATAGTCATTATGAACTTTAGTGACTACGAAGGGAAATCAATAACCAACTTGCAGACACTTCAACATATAGGAAAATTGCCCATGACCCCACATCTAAGATCAAAAAAAGGATAGACACAATACTCCTTAAATACAAGGCCCTCAATTGTATTGACCAAAAAACGGTCACCTTTCTAACAAATCCACACCCAATAATACCAGTTTTTTACGTCCTTCCCAAAATTCACAAGTCTTTAACTAATCCCCCAGGTCGCCCCATAGTGGCATCCACAGACTCTATTTTGTCACCATTGTCTATCTTCCTCGAAAAATACCTAACCCCATTGGTCAGAAACACCAAATCTGTCATTCTAGACACCGGTCACTTAATAAGGACGATTAAACAGCTTTCCACTATTTCATCACAGTGTCTCCTGACTATTTTAGATGTCAATAGCCTGTACACCTCGATCAAACATGATCTGGGTGTGGAGGCTGTGAGTAAAGTCCTACTCCTACTGACCTCTAACCTCAGCTCCCAGTTACAGCAATTTATTCTGGATCTCTTTCCCTCAGCAATTTTACATGGTCACCTCCACGTCTAGGTTTCTCAACTTTCTCAATCACTTGGAACCGGAGTTGCAATACAGAGTGGTTGATCTATACGCTACAGACCCTATCCCCTAAGGGTCTTAATAGGAAACTGGACCTGTCTTTTGGATAAAGCATTAACAGTATATGCCCTTACACTTTTTGCCATTTACAGGTCTCTAGATCAATGTTATTTTAACTAATCTTACTTTTTCTTCCCCTTCGCCTTTTTCTAGACTTCAGGATAGGTACCCATACGAGTGGGGTGGTTACGTTCTTCTCTTACTACTGCACTTCCAGGGTAAGTCCCTCTGATGGTTAATGAGTTGCGCCCTTTTTTTTTCCTTTTATTTACTTTTTTTCCCCCTTTTTTTACTTTTGGATTATTATTATTTAACTTTATTTTTATTTTTAGATTTATTTTTTTTTATACTTTTCTACTCTACTTCATTTTATTTTTATTTTTCATTCTGATACCAATTTCTATTACTCTCTATTTCATTCAATTTCTTCCAATTTTTCCCTCAATTAATCTTTAGTTTTTTGGTCATTTCTTTTCATTTTCATCTTTTTTTATTTTTCCTTTATTTTTTCCACATTTTTTCGATTTTTATTTTTTTTTTATTTTTTTTTTTTTACACAAAAAAAAAAAATTATTACTATTATTTCAGCTAACCCTATGTTTATCTTATATTTTTTTCGCATTTATCTCCTCCCCTTGGATTTTTGCTCTGAGACCGTTCTCTCCCCCCTTTTTTTGTACGGACTTGCTTTATTTAGCTAATACAATTCTTGACCTAATGTGGCAGTGATTACTAGCACGCAGCTCGCTCCTCCATTTCCACCAGGGCACTCTGTCCGCCTTACTCTTCTGTTTTTTCCTCCCTCCCTCTGATCACAACCTAGTCCTGAGCATCAATAAGGTGCCGTGACGCTTCTCTGTATAGTCACACACAGAGACCAAGTAGCAGAGTCTCATGCAGGCGCCGTTCGTCCAATTCCAGGTGTGAGCACACTGTACATGGTCCAAGTCTCTTCCCCAGATGCGCAGATGCAGCAACACGGCATACACGCTCTTGCGTGTCAGCCCTCGCTCCTGACCGCGGGGACCTAGCGCTACACTGTGCAGCCCCGGAAATTACATCAGACACCATTAGTACAAAACACTGGCACCATCCCGACTCCATACTGCATCACCAATGAGACGGACATAACGCTTCAATGCTTCTACAGACACCGGTAACTATGATGGCTCCTCTGGACCCTTGATCTCCTCAAATTGTCTGCTTGTTACTAAAAGCACTTTCTGTCTCCTTCTGCATCCCACACTGGACTAAGTCTTCCTTTCTTGCACATCCTTCACTTCTACTGAAAGGTCAGTATATCACTCTTTTATGACTTGATCTTGAGGCCTAGGCTATAATACACTTCAATAGACTATATAAGTACACGTATACTGAGGACATGCTTCTCTGGTATACCATCGGTTCTCCCCATCTGTGACAAGGAGTTATCTACTATTATGGCTATGCATGTCAATTCTCCTTATTGCCTAGGTCCCCTCTCCCGTCATTTAGGATCAGGAAATATGCATCTCAGTATATGGATATGTACATTCTGGATTTTAACGTGTCATTGGCGTCCTTTAGCTGGATCTCCTGCTTCTCCTAGTTCTATAATTTGATAAAAATGCGTCTTCAGGGATACCTTTTAGGATTCCTTTAAATATGATGTTTAGACATGATGTTCGAATGTTGTATATAGAGTTGTATATATCTGTATATAGGGATTTTGGGTATTGGTTGATGACAAAATGTTGATACTATGTTATGTTCTGGTGGTATTGTTGTTCATGTGTATATGTACAGCGTATTTATATTGTGTATTTATTTTTCAGTGAGGTTTTGACAAAGACCACCCCTGGTCGAAACATTAACCTTATTGTCCGCCAAATCCTTTTTATGCTGTTGAGCACCTGGTGATGTATGTACGCAATAATAAAAAACAATACTTTTTGCATAACCTTCAAATCTTCAGTGTGCGGCTGTTTCTCTATGAATATAGAGACCCATATGTGGCACCCCAGGAGTTTGGGTACCACAGCAGTGCTGTGGGAGGGTAGTGATATGCCTGGAGACAAGTGAGATTCCCTTTGGCAGGTTATCACACACACAACACCTTCCAAATCCAGGCCAGGAGGGGGAGCTCAAAACCCTGTTTTAGGGCAGCTTCCCTGGATAAAGATCCTGGTTTGGAGGAGGAGTCAGTTTAGTCTGTACAGAAAGTCTGTGAGCGAGGAGAGACAGGAAGGGAGCAGAGTGGAGATAAAGGACTCCAGGAGGCCACGAGTAGGCCTCCAGAGAGTCAGTGTGCAGAATCCGGGTATCGGGAGCCCGAGGCTTTTGTGGAACTATAAGACACAGAGCTGAACCGGAGGGCGGAATATTACATGGACTTTGCCCATATTCACCTGTGGTATAGCAGCACCTTGGATCCCAGTAAGCATGGCTCAAGCTGCCTACCATACAGGTACCTGTCCCAGGACAGAGGAACAAATTAGGACTTTGCTGGGAACACTTAGTGGCAGCAGGGACCTCAGTTACAGCAAGCGCAGAGTGGAAGGCCCCCAACCTGATTTGCCAAGGGGATTCTGCTTGTCTCTGGACTGCCTGGACTTCTAATGTACCTGTTGCCGGTGCCCTGGACTGTGGCCTACCATCTGCAGTAAACCAGGTAAAGACTTACAGTTTGTCTCCTCTATTTATTCACCGCCACATATCATCTCAACCATACACCATAGGACCTCTGGGGACCCTGCTTCACCCTGTGGGAAGTGTAACATCTGTGCTACCGCAACATCCCCCAGGGGTCCCCTTTGATGCAGCGTCGGTCCAACTACTGACCGAACTCCACAGGTGGCGTCACGACAAACTTTGAACATTTTCCCCTTTAACGTTGAGGCCCAGGGCCACGGACCGGGTCGCAGCCATAGTGACATCCCCCTTGCGACCGTACCCCACTGCCCTGCGGGCGACTCACATACACCCGGTGCAGTAATAGGTGCACATAAGGCAGCAGCGGCTCAGTATTGGGGTATCAGCAGGATGAGGAGTTTGTGCAGGTTGAGAATAGATGGGCTGAAAATATGAGATGTGAAATATGTCTTTGTTGTAATCTCTGCAGCCCGTCTGGGCCATATGGAAAAGATGTGAAAAGCGAACAATTCCATCAGAAAAAATGTCAGCAGTAAGTCACCATCTATAACTGTACTGTGATCTCTTATATGTTCTGCAGGACTGGTATATAAGACTGATCATATGGCGGTAATATACATGTTGGTTATTGTATAGAGATTATTTTCAGCAACATCATCTGTCATCATGTGCTGAGGTTCTCCTACATCCACTATTAGGGTGCATGGTTAGGGTACCCAGTTGTAGTGAGGGTTACATGGTTAGGGGCCCACTCATAAGCTTCCCCCCCCCCGAACCAAAACCCTAGGTACACCTCTGGGACGGAAAAAAATTGTTGACACCTTTCTAAAGATGTGAGTAAACAACTGTATCTAAAGCATGTAATGCGCGTTCACCTTTGATAGGTCCATTGGGAAACTTTTAGCAGAACCAGGAAAACACAATTCTCAAGTTTAAGAAGTAAAGATTTGTTAATGAGACTTTGAAACACAGCACATAACAGTCGGATGTGTGACTCATAATCTAGTGAATAAACCAAGATTATCATCATTTCACACAAAACCCCAAAATTTGACCAGACAAAATTTTTGTGACCTTTCCAAAATTGTGGGTAAACAACTTTGTTTCAGTAACATGTGTGGGCAATATGAAAATCACACCTGAAACCAGATAAAAAGGGAGAAGTTGACGCAATCTTCACATTGCGTTTGTGTGTGCCACATTAAGCATGGACAACAGAAAGTTGAGAAGAGAACTGTCTGAGGACTTGAGAACTAAAATTGATGAAAAAGATCAAGACTTTCATGGTTACCAGTCCATCTCCAGAGTTCTTGATGCTCCTTTGTCCACAGTGCACAATTTAATCAAGAAGTATACAACCCATGGCACTGTAGCTAATCTCCCTGGATGTGGACGGCAAAGCAAAATTTATGAAAGGCTGCAATGTAGGATAGTCCAGATGGTGGATAAGCAGCCCTAATAAAGTTACAAAGATATTCAAGCTGTCCTGCAGGCTCAGGGTGCTTCAGTGTCAGTTGAAACTATTGCAGAAAACCCAGGAGGACCCTACTGCTGACACATTGATATAAAAAAGCTAGTGTGCAGTTTGCCAAAATGTACCTGATTAAGCCAAAATCCTTCTGCGAAAGCATCTTGTGGACAGATGAAATCAAGATAGAGTTTTTTGTTAAAGCACATAATTCTAGTGTTTACAGAAAATAGAATGAGGACTATAAATAAAACAACACAGTACCTACAGTCAAATATGGTGGTGGTTCAAAGGTGTTCTGCCTCTAACACTGGGTGCTTTCACTGTGTGCAAGGCATCACTAAATCAGATGATTACCAAAGAATTTTGGGTCGCAATGTAGTGCCCAGTGTCAGAAAACTGGGTTTGCATCTTAGGTCATGGGTTTTCCAGCAGGACAATTTCCCCAAATATACTTCAAGAAACACCTAGAAATGGATGGAAACAAAGCACTGGAGAGTTCTAAAGTGGCCAGAGATGTGTCCAGAACTAAATCCCATTGCACACCTGTGGAGAGATCTTAAAATTGCTGCTGGGAGAAGGCATCCTTCAAATATGAGAGACCTGGAGCAGTTTGCAAAAGAAGAGTGGTCCAAAATTCCAGTTGAGAGATGTAAGAAGTTTGTTGATGGTTATAGGAAGCAATTGATTGCAGTTATTTATTCCAAAGGGTGTGCAACTAAATATTAAGTTGAGGGTGTCAACAATTTTTTTCGGCTAATTTTTGGACTTTTATGTGAAATTATGTCCAATTTGCCCTTTTTCTCAGTTTTTTTTGTGTTACTTCAATACACACAAAGGAAATAAATCTGTATAACAAAACACGTGCAATTGCAATAATTTTATGGGAGAAATACTTCATTTTCTAGAATAATTTCAAGGGTGCCACAACTGTATATTAAATCACTACGTAACTTTTCATTATGCAAACAATAGCAATTTTTTGACCTGTAACTTTAATACTCCTTTATTAAAATTGATGGATGGTTCATTCTACTTTTAAGCTTTATTCTCATCTCGTGTATGTCCTAATTTGAACTTTCTATGGCCTAAATGTCCTTGTTTAAATAATGATTGTCTTCTCAATTGTAAGTGAATGGCACTTTTAGTACTTTAGTTAGAAGTTACTGCTTTGTTTACATATTCTAGGTCATTAACTTGTTTTTTATTGCTCAATTGGAAACCAATGCTGAAAAGAAAAGAAATACAGTTCTTGATCAGCAAATTAACATAAATCTATAAAACACTAGAGATAAAGAAGCATTTGTATCCATTAGAAGCCACGAGACTATGGAGACAGATGGAAATTAGACTTGCTAATGTAACATACTGAACCCATCTTGTTTGGTTTTGTTAGGGTAAGGTGAATGAGTATTGAAATAAGTAAGAAGCTCCCTCTAGTGTCCACAATGGAGAACAGCAAAAAGTCATGATATCAAATTAGGTGTGAAATGTGCTCCATGTGCTTGAGTTTATAATAAAGAATATGATATGGAATATTTTAAAGAAAACTAATTTAGTGACATCTCCAAAAACCAGTGATTAAACAGTGTGCATATTGTATTTTTGATATATTCATTAGGCTCTATTAAGCTGGGAGTTATTACCATAAAATAAAATTACTGATCAAACAATTAGAAGAAATGAGTGCCAGTCAATGAAATTATAGCTAATTATTGGAATACCCTTTTATACTTTGTGGAATAACATTACTGCCAATCAATAGAATTTGTCTAGGCATAGTAAAAGAGAAGAAGCGCAAATCAATACGATTAATGTTTGTGAGCTCCATATTTCAACCAATTAAGAAATATATCTGTTTTACTCCCTGTGCTAAATCCTACTCATGTATGCCTGGAAATGAAATGTTTCTTCATGTAAAATGAAAGATGAATAGATTCTTTCCTCCAAACCAGGGTTAATTTTTCCAATCTTCAAGCGGCTTCTGACAAGCAAAGAAAATAGGAAATTCACAGGTGACACCCAAGGCAAAATGGGCTCTGAGAACATCTGTGATGAAAAACATAACGGTAAGATTTGACAGGTGAGAACCACAGTAAAAGAACTTTTAGCCCCAAAAAAGATACAAATGCTCTGATTTACCACATCTTTATGTACATTTCACAGCAAATTGATTTCTATAACCAATAACTTACACATCTACATTATACTCCGGAGGAGCGCACAGAGATGAGATGAAAGGGCATCATGTTCTTTTCGCCGTGAAGACCTCTCCTCTTTGATGGTAAGACAACTGTGTGATCATTTGATCTTCTTGGGTCCGGATTTGTAAACCATCAGCATCAGATGTTATATTCTGGGAAAACCTCATTTAGCTTTTCAGTTCTTCTGCAACAGTTTCTGATCTCCAGGAAAAAAAAAGTAGCTCATTGTGTCGGCCATGTAAATGAAGTCGCATACATGCGCCAGATTCAACCGCCCTGCTAGAGTCATTCATGTTGATATAGAAAGGTCCCGATGAGACAATTCTAAGGGCTGTCCCACACGTCCAGATAATTCCGGTACCGGAATAAATCGGTACCGGAGTTATCCGTGTCCGTGTGCCTGGGAACTCACATAGGCCATACGTTCGGCACACGTGTGCCGCCCGTATGGCGAGTGGGTACCACACGGAGCGTGTGGTACCCACGCGTGTGGTACCCTGCATTGTGCTGAAGCCGCGATTCATATGTTCCCTGCAGCAGCGTTTGCTGCAGAGAAAATATGAATAATAGTGTTTAAAATAAAGATCTATGTGTCCGCCGCCCCCCCACCCCCTGTGCGCCCCCCCCCCCCCCCCCCGCTGTTCAGAAAATACTCACCCGCTCCCACGTTGGCTGTCGCTCCTTCCTGGTCTGGCCCCATCTTCTCCTGTATGCGGTCACGTGGGGCCGATCATTTACAGTCATGAATATGTGGCTCCACCTCCCATAGGGGCGGAGCCGACTATTCATGATTGTAAATGAGCGGCCCCACGTGACCGCATACAGTAGCAGGCGCGGGGCAGAGAGGAAGGAGTGACAGCCAACATGGGAGTGGGTGAGAATTTTCTGAACAGCGGGGGGCGCACAGGGGGTGGGAGGGCGGCGGACACATAGATCTTTATTTTAAACACTATTATTCATATTTACGCTGCTGCAGGGAACATATGAATCGCGGATTCAGCACCAGTGGGGGGGACAGCGCTTACTGTAGCGCTGTCTCCTGCACGCACACGGACCCCAGACGGAGAACGTCCGTGTGAGGTCCGTGTTTTACACGGACCCATTGACTTTAATGGGTCCGTGTAATACGTGCGCTCCCACGAACACTGACATGTCTCCGTGTTTGGCACACGGAGACACGGTCCACAAAAAATCAATGACATCTGAACAGATGCATTGATTTTTATGGGTCTACGTGTGTCAGTGTCTCCGGTACGTGAGGAAACTGTCACCTCACGTACCGGAGCCACTGACGTGTGAAACCGGCCTTAAATGGAATCTGTAAGCCGGTTTTTGTTATGTAATCTGAGGGCAGCATGAGGTAGGGGCTGAGACACAAATGTAGGCAATGAGTCACATATTAGGTGGGGTATAGGAACAAAAGAGAAAGGGGAGCGTACATGAATGGTATCAGCTGGGGAATGGATATATAAAGGTCATGGACCTACTCACCATAGATGGGTATGCTGAACAAGCATAACAATGTTGCATGACTGGAGAGGGTTCCTAATCCTGTGGAGCGGGTGAAGGGCAGCTCCAAGATGTCGGCACAGTGATGTCTGGAGGGCAATGAGCGGAGAAAGGTGGCTGAGTCCAGGGGGAATGCCGACATGTGGGACACTCCGAATAATGTGCCACACGTGATGAAGGACCTGCCGGTCACGTGGTGGAAGGTCCTGGAGCAGCAAAGGAGAAGTTGGCCACCTGAAGAAGACAGCGATTGGCTGTCGAAACGCGTTGTGATTAAAGATTTTAATATCCTCAATCTTTGCTTCGGTGGCCTCTGTCATCAGCGCTCCCTCCAGACCTCTATTTTCTCTCAGTCTACATATTAGGCGGTGGGCTGTTGTTTCCACACAATGAGTGTTTCATCACCAGGACATTATCACTGCCCAGATTAGCTCTCTGGTACTAAATTGAGCAGCTTATCAGAGGAGGGAGCATGGTAGAGCAATGTCACTATACAATGTACGCAGAGACCTGTGGTGTGTTTGTGGTGGTCTTTCTGAGTTCTACTACATGATACATTGAAAAACTCAGGTGTCAAGACCCGTTGAAGAGTTATTACAACGCGAAATGGCCACCGTTCACCACATTACCTGCGTCTCCCTAAAACCAATTTTAGTGCATTTCTAATGAAGGATCAAATTTATGGGATGGTGAATTACACCTCATTAAAGTCACATTTCTTTATTTTTTTATTTGAGCACCACGATGTCCCAGTGGTCTTATGCTGCATCCTAGTCACTGTATCTGACAGTGAGGTTTTTTGATGGTGTAAAAATTGGTCTTGTTTTATTTTTCAAAAGCCTGGTGACAGATTCCCTTTTACTCCAAACATGTATTATTTCAGACTAGAACCACAGTTTCATCAAGACTAAAAACAAAACACCTACTTACATAACAAGATTCAATCCTCAACTTCAGCTCCTGTTAGATACTAAACAGGATACTAAAGTGATAACTCAGAAACCAGGTGCAAGACTCTTCCTAAGCTGTGACAAAGGGAGGCCATTGATCCATGACCCTTTTGGGGCCTTCTAGCTCAGACTTGGAATATTTGAGTGGGTCCTTCTACATTTTGAGATTTCACACCATAGATCACATTCTTCTACACTTTTTTGTGTGAATAAAGTTATATTTAGGCTTTAAAAAGTTGTCTTTAGATGGGTATATGATTTGGCTAATATTCTACCCATGTGGGAAGGTTCTTTAATGGGTTGCACATTGACGTACCAGGTAGCTGCATAAGGTGGTCCAGGGTCCTGGTCGTCGCAGTGGTATTGCTTTCCTCTCAGGGAGAGTGATGATACGTTTGGAGGCAATGAAGGATAACTGCATCCAGGTATCATAAACATGCAACACATTTCACACTCCAGGCCTCCAGGGGGAGCTTCTGCTCCTATTTATTAGGTCACTCCCCACATAGGTAAAACTGGTCGCCTGTAGGGAAAGTTAGTTAGTTGCTGGCTGAGCTCAGCTCAATTAGTTGGTCCCTAACAGGGGTGGGATCCTATCAGCAAATGAAGGAGAAAGGACACGGAGCTGTGTATGCCCTCAGAGCTGCAGTTCCCAGAAAGAGGTACACAGAAGGCAGAACTGTATACTGTTGTGAATTCTGTTCTCGAACTCCCTCCGGTGGTTATGAATGGTACTTCGGCGAGTTCTGTCCATGGACTCCCTCTGGTGGCTGTGAGTGGAGCTGCTGGTTCTGAGGTTCCTTCCTCAGCTGACCTCGTTTAGTCCTAGGCTGGCTGCTCTATTTAACTCCACTTAGATCGTTACCTGATGCCAGCTGTCAATGTCCTAGTACTGGTTCAGTTCTCTCTTGGATCTTTCAGATGACCTGTCTACTCCAGCAAAAGCTAAGTCCCTGCTAGCTTATTTGTTTACCACTGTTTTCTTGTCCAGCTTGCTATCATGATTTTGCCTTGCTAGCTGGAAGCTCTGGGATGCAGAGTGGCACCTCCACACCGTGAGTCGGTGTGGGGTCTCTTTTGCACACTCTGCGTGGTTTTTTGGTAGTTTTTAATGCTGACCGCAAAGATACCTTTTCTATCCTCAAGTCTGTTTAGTTAAGTCTGGCCTCCTTTGCTGAAACCTATTTCATTCCTGTGTTTGTGACTTCCATCTTAACTCACAGTCAATATGTGTGGGGGGCTGCCTTTTTCTTTGGGGAATTTCTCTGAGGCAAGTTAGGCTTTTTTTCTATCTTTCGGGGTAGTTAGCTCTTAGTCTGTGAAGAGGCGTCTAGGCAGAGTCAGGTACACTCCACGGCTATTTCTAGTTGTTGTGATAGGATTAGGGGTTGCGGTCAGCAGAGCTCCCACTTCCCAGAGCTTGTCCTGTATTACTAGTTTGCTCATCAGGTCATTCTTAGTGCTCCTAACCACCAGGTCATCATAACAGTACAGCTGGCCCGTAAAGTGTTAATGCATCTCAATAGAGGGATAAAAGAAGTTCTGAGACCACTTTTTTTTTTCCTCTGCAGCGTGTTTTGTTTTTCTTTTCCCCTAAATCTCTGGGTGGTTCAGGACACAGGTGTAGATATGGACATTCAAGGTCTGTCCTCTTGTGTGGATCAACTCACTGCAAGGGTACAAGGCATTCAAGATTATGTAGTTCAGAACCCAATGTTAGAACCCAGAATTCCAATTCCTGATTTGTTTTCTGGGGATAGATCTAAGTTCCTGAATTTCAAAAATAATTGTAGACTGTTTTTTGCTTTGAAACCCCGCTCCTCTGGTGACTCCATTCAGCAAGTAAAAATCATTATTTCTTTGTTACGTGGCGACCCTCAAGACTGGGCATTTTCCCTTGCGCCAGGAGATCCTGCATTGCGTAATGTAGATGCGTTTTTTCTGGCGCTTGGGTTGCTTTATGATGAACCAGATTCAGTGGATCAGGCAGAGAAAATATTGCTGGCTTTGTGTCAGGGTCAGGATGAAGCGGAGGTATATTGTCAGAAGTTTAGAAAGTGGTCTGTGCTTACTCAGTGGAATGAGTGTGCCCTGGCGGCAATTTTCAGAAAGGGTCTTTCTGAAGCCCTTAAGGATGTTATGGTGGGATTCCCCATGCCTGCTGGTCTGAATGAGTCTATGTCCTTGGCCATTCAGATCGATCGACGCTTACGTGAGCGCAAAACTGTGCACCATTTGGCGGTATCTTCTTAGCAGAGGCCTGAGCCTATGCAATGTGATAGGACCTTGACCAGAGCTGAACGGCAAGAATACAGACGTCAGAATGGGCTGTGTTTTTACTGTGGTGACTCCACTCATGCTATCTCTGATTGTCCTAAACGCACTAAGCGGTTCGCTAGGTCTGCCACCATTGGTACGGTACAGCCAAAATTTCTTTTGTCCGTTACTCTGATTTGCTCTTTGTCGTCCTATTCTGTTATGGCATTTGTGGATTCAGGCGCTGCCCTGAATTTGATGGACTTGGAGTTTGCCAGGCGCTGTGGTTTTTTCTTGGAGCCCTTACAGTATCCTATTCCATTGAGAGGAATTGATGCTACGCCTTTGGCCAAGAATATGCCTCAGTGCTGGACTCAATTGACCATGTGCATGGCTCCTGCACATCAGGAGGATATTCGCTTTTTGGTGTTGCATAATTTGCATGATGTGGTCGTTTTGGGTTTGCCATGGCTACAGGTCCATAATCCAGTATTGGATTGGAAATCAATGTCTGTATCCAGTTGGGGTTGTCAAGGGGTACATGGGGATGTCCCATTGTTGTCAATTTCGTCTTCCCATCCTTCTGAAGTCCCTGAGTTCTTGTCAGATTACCGGGATGTATTTGATGAGCCCAAATCCAGTGCCCTACCTCCTCATAGGGATTGCGATTGTGCTATTAATTTGATTCCTGGTAGTTTCCAAAGGGCCGACTGTTCAATTTATCTGTGCCAGAACACGCCGCTATGCGGAGTTATGTAAAGGAGTCCTTGGAGAAAGGGCATATTCGCCCGTCGTCATCACCGTTGGGAGCAGGGTTCTTTTTTGTGGCCAAGAAGGATGGTTCTCTGAGACCTTGTATAGATTACCGCCTTCTCAATAAAATCACCGTCAAATTTCAGTACCGCTCACCATGCACCAGAGTGAGGTTTAAATAGCAGCTGTGAAAATCACAGAAAATCACTCCACCACCTGATGCAGCAGTGATTATATACAATAAAAACGCAAAAATGTCACAAAAAACATCAAAAAAAACAAAGAAATATATAATATACATATATGAAATATATAGTACAACTAGACAATGTGAATCTCTCAGTAATGAAACATGATTTCCTTGCGAGCATTTAAGCCCATGGGATGGCAAGTGTTAAGATAAAACATCCAATAAGCTTCACGCGTCATGAGGCGTCTCTTCAAATCTCCTCCTCTGGCTGTCACTCCAAGCCTCTCAATGCCGACAACCCGAAGGAATGTAGTATTTCTTTGATGACTGGTGATAAAATGCTTAGAGGCATGAGACACAGAGCGATTATTATTAGTGGACACAACAATGTCAGTGATATGTTCAGAGATACGCGTCTTTAACATGCGAGTGGTACAACCTATATAACTTAATTTACATTTCATGCATGTTATCATATAAACCACATTCTTACTATTGCAGTTAATAAATTATTGGATTTTATGTTCTTGTTTATCACTGCTATCAGTAAAAGAATGCGTGACAACGGAATGGGCACATGTGCGACATTTAGAAGCACCACAATGATAAAAACCTATATGGTGTAACCATGTATGGGAGACTTTGCTAGATTTAAATAGGCTGGGTGAGAGAATGTCAGACAAAGTAGTAGCCTTTTTTGCAATCACCTGACAGCCTGAAGATAGAATTTCAGAAAGAATCTCGTCCTCATATAAAATAGGAATGTTTTTCAAGATAAGAGATTTGATATCGTTGTATTGAGGACTATATTTGATACAGCAAAAGGTTTTTTGATTTTGATGCACTTTTTTCTCCTTATTTTTTGATACCAGCATATCGCTGCGTTTTTTTTGTTGTACTATATTTTTAGCTCTATCAAGAGACCAGTTAGAATAGCCTCTTTTTTCTAATTTTTTACAACACAGATCGGTCTCTTGCTTTAAAATACTAGCATCATTACAATTCCTGGTTATTCTGGTGAGCTCTCCCACTGGTATGGACTTTATTGTATGTCCAGGATGGCTGCTGGACGCATGTAAAATGCTATTGCCAGAGAGGGGTTTATGAAATGTGGAGGTGGTAATAACATGGCCCACAGTACTGCACAGTGTCAAGTCCAAAAAAGAGATCATGTGCGGATCATGACTGCATGTGAAGCGAAGATTGAAGTCATTAGAATTGAGATGGACAAGAAACTCTGGTATGGCAGACACATCGCCCCTCCAAATGAGGAGTAAATGAGGAGTGACAGCCAGAGGAGGAGATTTAAAGAGACGCCTCATGACGCGTGAAGCTTATTGGATGTTTTATCTTAACACTTGCCATCCCATGGGCTTAAATGCTCGCAAGGAAATCATGTTTCATTACTGAGAGATTCACATTGTCTAGTTGTACTATATATTTCATATATGTATATTATATATTTCTTTGTTTTTTTTTATGTTTTTTGTGAGATTTTTGCGTTTTTATTGTATATAATCACTGCTGCATCAGGTGGTGGAGTGATTTTCTGTGATTTTCACAGCTGCTATTTAAACCTCACTCTGGTGCATGGTGAGCAGCTTTGAAAAAGAACTTATCGTTCGAAACATGTAGCTTGCTGCTATTTCTTCTCCTGTAAACCATGTTTTTGGACGTTGGATTTTACCTTCAATAAATTTTGATATTTTTGGAAGCTGGATTTTCTCCACCATTTGTTCTATTGCCTCACGTGAAGACTGCACGTCATCCGGGCTTCCCCACAACAAATGCCTAGTAGGTGAGCTGGTTTTGTCACAAATTTCAGTACCCCTTGCCGCTACTGTCTGATTTGTTTGCTCAGATTAAGGGGGCTAGCTGGTTCACCAAGATAGATCTTCGAGGGGCGTATAATCTTGTGCGTAATAAACAGGGCGACGAATGGAAAACAGCATTTAATACGCCCGAGGGCCATTTTGAGTACCTGGTGATGCCATTCGGGCTTTCTAATGCTCCATCTGTGTTTCAGTCCTTTATGCATGATATCTTCCGAAAGTACCTGGATAGATTCACGATTGTATATTTGGATGATATTTTGGTTTTTTCGGACGATTGGGAGTCTCATGTGAAGCAGGTCAGAATGGTGTTCCAGGTCCTTCGTGCTAATTCCTTGTTTGTGAAGGGGTCTAAAGGTCTCTTTGGAGTTCAGAAGGTTTCATTTTTGGGCTTCATTTTTTCCCCTTCTACTATCGAGATGGACCCTGTTAAAGTTCAGGCCATTTATGATTGGACTCAGCCTACTTCTGTGAAGAGCCTTCAGAAATTCCTGGGCTTTGCTAATTTTTACCGTCGCTTCATCGCTAATTTTTCTAGTGTTGTTAAACCATTGACTGATTTAACCAAGAAAGGTGCGGATGTGGTCAATTGGTCCTCTGCGGCCGTTGAGGCTTTTCAGGAGTTGAAGCGTCGTTTTTCTTCTGCCCCTGTATTGTGTCAGCCAGATGTTTCGCTCCCGTTTCAGGTCGAGGTGGATGCTTCTGAGATTGGAGCAGGGGCTGTTCTATCTCAAAGAAGTTCTGATGGCTCGGTGATGAAACCATGTGCTTTCTTTTCTAGAAAGTTTTTGCCTGCTGAGCGCAATTATGATGTGGGCAATCGAGAGTTGTTGGCTATGAAGTGGGCGTTCGAGGAGTGGCGACATTGGCTTGAAGGAGCCAAGCATCGTGTGGTGGTCTTGACGGATCACAAGAATCTGACTTATCTCGAGTCTGCCAAGCGGTTGAATCCTAGACAGGCTCGATGGTCGCTGTTTTTCTCCCGCTTCGATTTTGTGGTTTCGTACCTTCCGGGTTCTAAGAATGTGAAGGCTGATGCCCTTTCAAGGAGTTTTGTGCCTGATTCTCCGGGAGTTCCTGAGTCGGCTGGTATTCTCAAAGAGGGGGTAATTTTGTCTGCCATCTCCCCTGATTTGCGGCGGGTGCTGCAGGAGTTTCAGGCTGATAGACCTGACCGTTGCCCAGCGGAGAAACTGTTTGTCCCTTATAGATGGACTAGTAGAGTTATCTCTGAGGTTCATTGTTCGGTGTTGGCTGGTCATCCTGGAATCTTTGGTACCAGGGATTTGGTGGCTAGATCCTTTTGGTGGCCTTCCTTGTCACGGGATGTGCGTTCTTTTGTGCAGTCCTGTGGGACTTGTGCTCGGGCTAAGCCCTGCTGTTCTCGTGCCAGTGGGTTGCTTTTGCCCTTGCCGGTCCCGAAGAGGCCCTGGACGCATATTTCCATGGATTTTATTTCAGATCTCCCTGTCTCTCAAAGGATGTCGGTTATCTGGGTGGTTTGTGATCGCTTCTCTAAGATGGTCCATTTGGTACCTTTGCCTAAATTGCCTTCCTCCTCTGATTTGGTTCCATTGTTTTTCCAGCACGTGGTTCGTTTGCATGGCATTCCGGAGAACATCGTGTCGGACAGAGGTTCCCAGTTTGTTTCGAGGTTTTGGCGGTCCTTTTGTGCTAAGATGGGCATTGATTTGTCATTTTCTTCAGCTTTCCATCCTCAGACAAATGGCCAAACCGAACGAACCAATCAGACTTTGGAGACATATCTGAGATGCTTTGTTTCTGCTGATCAGGATGATTGGGTGTCCTTCTTGCCTTTGGCTGAGTTCGCCCTTAATAATCAGGCCAGCTCGGCCACGTTGGTTTCGCCTTTTTTCTGTAATTCTGGTTTCCAGCTTCGTTTTTCTTCAGGACAGGTTGAGCCTTCGGACTGTCCTGTGTGGATTCTGTGGTGGACAGGTTGCAGCAGATTTGGACTCACGTGGTGGACAATTTGACATTGTCCCAGGAGAAGGCTCAGCGTTTTGCTAACCGCCGTCGCTGTGTTGGTCCCCGACTTCGTGTTGGGGATTTGGTTTGGTTATCGTCTCGTTATGTTCCTATGAAGGTTTCGTCTCCTAAGTTTAAGCCTCGTTTCATTGGTCCTTATAAGATTTCTGAAATTCTTAATCCTGTGTCATTTCGTTTGGACCTTCCAGCTTCTTTCGCCATCCATAATGTGTTCCATAGGTCGTTATTGCGGAGATATGTGGCTCCTATGGTTCCCTCCGTTGACCCTCCTGCCCCGGTGTTGGTTGAGGGGGAGTTGGAGTATGTGGTGGAGAAGATTTTAGATTCTCGTATTTCGAGACGGAAACTTCAGTACCTAGTCAAGTGGAAAGGTTATGGTCAGGAGGATAATTCCTGGGTGGTTGCCTCTGATGTTCATGCTGCCGATCTTGTTCGTGCCTTTCATTTGGCTCGTCCTGATCGGCCTGGGGGCTCTGGTGAGGGTTCGGTGACCCCTCCTCAAGGGGGGGGTACTGTTGTGAATTCTGTTCTCGAACTCCCTCCGGTGGTTATGAATGGTACTTCGGCGAGTTCTGTCCATGGACTCCCTCTGGTGGCTGTGAGTGGAGCTGCTGGTTCTGAGGTTCCTTCCTCAGCTGACCTCGTTTAGTCCTAGGCTGGCTGCTCTATTTAACTCCACTTAGATCATTACCTGATGCCAGCTGTCAATGTCCTAGTACTGGTTCAGTTCTCTCTTGGATCTTTCAGATGACCTGTCTACTCCAGCAAAAGCTAAGTCCCTGCTAGCTTATTTGTTTACCACTGTTTTCTTGTCCAGCTTGCTATCATGATTTTGCCTTGCTAGCTGGAAGCTCTGGGATGCAGAGTGGCACCTCCACACCGTGAGTCGGTGTGGGGTCTCTTTTGCACACTCTGCATGGTTTTTTGGTAGTTTTTTATGCTGACCGCAAAGATACCTTTTCTATCCTCAAGTCTGTTTAGTTAAGTCTGGCCTCCTTTGCTGAAACCTATTTCATTCCTGTGTTTGTGACTTCCATCTTAACTCACAGTCAATATGTGTGGGGGGCTGCCTTTTTCTTTGGGGAATTTCTCTGAGGCAAGTTAGGCTTTATTTTCTATCTTTAGGGGTAGTTAGCTCTTAGGCTGTGAAGAGGCGTCTAGGCAGAGTCAGGTACGCTCCACATCTATTTCTAGTTGTTGTGATAGGATTAGGGGTTGCGGTCAGCAGAGCTCCCACTTCCCAGAGCTTGTCCTGTATTACTAGTTTGCTCATCAGGTCATTCTTAGTGCTCCTAACCACCAGGTCATCATAACAGTATACCTTCTTCTGAGGTGCAGAAGCCCGGTAGGCGGAACACAGAGGGAGTAAGGACCTTTATGCTTTGCTCCAGAGGCCAGCAGGACAGCTAATTGCAAGTTACCTGTCCGCCCTACACCCAGGAGGCACGGTAGCAACCCATGGAGGCCGGGGCATGCTAGAGTCCCTATAAACAGCCTCAAGCCACCAGTCATATGGGTTTGTCCTATCCTATATGGGGGACAGAGAGAAAGACATTACATCTGTGAGGACCTTTTGTGAAGCCTTAGGCAGTGAGGAACTACAACACTGCAATGCAAGGGAAGGCTACTGTTTTCCACCTGGACAAGGGGACTCTGGACTTGCCTCCAAACCGGCCGGACTCTGCCTGCCCTGTGATCTGGTGCCCTGGACTGTGGATGCTGGTCTTCAGTAAAGGTAAAGAGAATGCTATTTTGTGTCCTCGTTCTTCTCTGTGCCCCTCACCATCCACCATCTACACACCGGTTGCCCTGGGGACATACTTCGCCTGTGGGAATGTATACTATCTAGCTGCCATAACATCACCCCAGCGGACCCCTTAGAGCAGCGTTGGTTACCCTGACCGAATACCGCACATGGTGTCACGAACACAAACTTTATCCCTTTAAAGACCTTTCCCTTTTACACGGACATTCCAGGGCCATGGACCAGGTCAGCCACCGTGACATCCCCCTGTGAACCGCAGGACCTGGTACCGAGTACCCGACGGCCCCCATGGGGGCACTCCAGTGGCCCTACAGACATGTAAGGACGTGGAAGTGTTGGCCACGTTCCCCCTTGAAGATATGTAAAATTATGATGTTTGAAATGTTTAACTATTAACAGTGTTGGTGGCATTAGATAGTTGACAGAAATAGGTGGAGTTAACAGATGGGACTAGCCCAGAAGGGAGGAGACAAGTGTTTCCGAATACAATGACAGATGAGGATGAGCCTGCAGTAGAAGCAGACTTTAGGTCTGACTGAGAAGCAGAACCTCATGCAGTAGGGGTTCTGTAGCAATAGAGAGATGACTGAGTGGATGGTAAGATCCTGTAGAAAAGTGTGTCACAGTCCTGAGTTGGGACAGAGATAGCAAGAGAGAGTGAAGAAAGAAGCATTGAGACCTGGGGCAGGAAGCCTAGCGGGACGATATGGAGGTGTCTGTCAGTCAGATAACAGGATAGCGAAGGAAGGATAAGCGAGACAAAGAGGTAATACCCTGAGGCATCAATAAAGTGGAAAGCTAAGTAGTGACCACATTGGCAAAGAAAACTCCCCTAAAAGGAGAACGACATGGAACCACGGGTGGAAGTATAGGACTCTTACTTACTAGACTGTAGTGCAGTTATTGGATATGAGAAAGCCTCTGGGATAGTGTTCTCGGCTGGGTTGAGACAGAGAACAGGGCAGAAAATGTCAAATCCTCTCAGAGCACAGAGTGCACTGAAAGGATTTACAGATCTGCAGTCACATAGAGTGAATGCAGACTTTTTATTTTTCTCTTAATATTTCCACAAATGCAAAACAAAATTGTATTTTGTATCACATGTTCATGCTATCACATATAAGTACTTTAATTTTGTAGGTTTAATACGGAAGAAACAAATCTAAACATGTTTTAGTCTCCATTTCTCCTGTCCACATAACAACCATCAAATCAAGTGACCATAACCAATTAAAATGATTGACATGGAAAAACAAATATCTGACACGTTTTCATGCATTTTTGTTGTTATCTGTGTAGTACATTGCCTGTAAGTGTTCTTGTTGCATTCCTAATCTATAATCATGGTACTCTATCCACTACAGCAAAATAGCACTGTCACTTATGGGACATTTTGAGAAAAGAGGAAAATAAAAGATTTTGATGTAAACGCCAATCACACAGTTTGTTTCTTTCAAATAGATCCAGAAGAGATGATGATAAACATTGCAAGTGCCATGTGAGTTTTCAGAGCTTAGGCACACTTGTCACTGAAGTCGGACAAGCGTTAAAAGTCGTCATTTCTTCCAGTGCTTCCTCAATGGTTGAAGAGACATACCGAATGCATGACAGATTGGCAAAAGAGGGAAGCATTGTGTAGACAAGTGGAAATACTGACAGTGTATTGCAATGCTCAAAGGAAGTGATGAAGGTAACTGTTTCCCTGCAGCATATTTTGTCCTTTATCTTAGAAGAAATCTTTGGCCGTTACTCAAAAATGCCTCATCTGCCAGTGTGTTTTTAATTGTAGTAAGAATATAAAAATAATATAGAATCATGTGCAGCGCCCCAGAGTCCTGGTCGTTGCAGTACTGTGGCTCCGCCACTATGGGGAGATATGGTGCGTCCGATGGCACTGAAGGAGTTCATCTGATCAGGTATCACAGACACCAATACATTTCACAGCCGGGCCTCCGGGGGGAGCTAAGGGTGTTATTCATTAGGCCACTCCCCACCATAGTGGGTAAACTGGGGGTCAGGCAGGAAGTTAGATCAGAAAGCTGACTGGGTTGGAACCAGGCAACACCTTGTGGCAGAGGGTGTTGTAGGGGAAGATACAGTAGGGTCTCTGTCAGGGGTGGGATCCTGACAGAGGCTTGGCTTTGGAAAGAACGTAACGGGTCCGCGCCAGCTCCGGGAAGCGGCGGGGCCCAAGAAAGGACTAGAAGCGAGATAGATTGTGCTGAGTGAGAAACGGGATCACGCAAAGGAGAAATACCAGTAGGAGTCGTGCTGTAAGACCGAAGCAACATCCTACTGAGGCGCACTACCGGTGGCCGGAACGCCGAGGGAGTAGAATAACATTCAGCTTCAAGCAATACTCCAAACAGCGGCAGGGCAGTCAGTCTCAGGCGGGCTGTCTAACTCAAATCACCTATGAAGTCTTGGGAGGCAATTGTGGGAGAGGGGCGTCTCTAGGGTCCCGGAAGAACTCCAGGCCTACCCGTCAAACGGGTGCCGTTCCTACCCGAACCTCAGGGAGGGACGGAGGATTAGCAGAACATCATCTAGTCGAGTTGTGAGGGAACATCAGAAACAGACACAACAGTTGTGGGGTACTTTCCGTAAGCACAGCAGGGAAGGACTACAACACATAGCGCTAGGGGGAAGGCACAGATTTCCTCCTGTGAAGAGAACTCTGGAAGTGTCATTGGACCGGCCTGACTTGCGCAGCCTGGTGAGCCGTATTCTGGATTGAGGACCCAGAGATCTTCAGTAAAGAGGTAAAGAGACTGCAACCTGGTGTCCTCATTATTTATCGCGACCTGCACCCCACAACTGCACCGTTACAACACCACTTATTGCACCGGACGTCCCCCACTGACAGACAGGGCCACGGACCGGGTCTAGCCACCGTGACAACCCCAGGACTGAGATCCCCGAGGCCCGGCTCCGGGTACCCCTCGGCCCTGCGGCGGTGTGGGGGCGCTCCACATGTCTTCCATTCTGATCACTCTTTTGAATATCTTAGAGGACCTTTCACCAAAATTCGTCAACGCACCAGGTCAATCAGGAAGAGTCGGTCAAAGCTCCAGACTTGATGGTATGCCCCAATTCTGGGGTGGCTGCAGGCTGGTATTTTTAGACTGGGAAGGGCCCAATATCCCAGCCTGAAATTATGAGCCCCTAGCTGTCTGCTTTACCTGTGTTTGTTATCAAACATAGTGGGGACCTCACTTGGTTTTTTTCAATTATTCATGTATTTATTAGCGGAATACAAGTACAGTAAAATACAAACGCAAGGCGCTAATTATATCTCTCACGAATATCAATCTTGCTATTTATCTATCTCATTCTTTGCACATCTAATACTTAAACATCTGTCATTTCTATTCTGCATTCTATTTCAGTGTGTGCCACATGGACGGGAACACGAATGTCACACTCTGTCATCCATGTGTACGTGCGTGGGACATATTGTCAGCTGTGCTGCTGGAAAAAAACGGACATGTCCACATGTGGGTCCCTTGGACACACGGTCCATCTGAACACACTGACATGTTAGCAGCCCTATAGATTTTAATGCGTCTACATGCATAAATGATGTATGAAGGGGGCCTAATAAAGACATTATATTGACGACAAAGTGGACCATTATCACATATGAACATTAATTTATTATGGGTGGAGCCTATACAATTTTACCACATAACTGCTTTTGTACCAACCATGTATGTGGAATCAATTAATTGTAATATAATCTCTTCTATCTTAACTTGATATTCCATGCCATATCCATATTTATCATTTTTTTAATTACTATTAATAATTTTATAGTTTCCACTAGCCATTGCTAAAAGCATGATAACTATACTTACATAATAGTCTAGAAAAGGAGAACTAAAATAAAAATCACTGAAAAAACGCATAACACAAAATGCTAGTTTTTGTACCAATAATTTGACTTCCAGTTAATCTTGGGGATATCTGGCATCTAATTTGGTTATTCAAATAACCTTTTGGCAATTGTTTTTTATGCCAATCTTCTCTTTCAATTATAATATACCACCATTACTTTCCTTCTAAGGGTATGTTTCCACGTTCAGGAAACGCTGCGTTTTTGACGCTGCGTTTTTCTGCTGCGTCAAAAACGCAGCGTCCAGATGTTACAGCATAGTGGATGGGATTTTATGAAATCCAGACTCCACTATGCGTTTAAAAACGCATGCGTTTTTGCCGCGAAAACGCATGCGTTGTGCGTTTTTTCAAAACGCTGCATGTTGCTACTATGAGCAAAACACGCAGGTACACCGCAGGTGACCTGCCAGTGACCTCAGGTGCAGTTTTGGTCAGGATTTTACTTGCATAAAATCCTGACCAAAGACTGATGCAATCCTGAACGTGGAAACATACCCTTATTGTTTTTAAAAAAAAAACTACAACAATCATAGAGCAACTTTAGCTAGCTGAAACTAATCTTGGTATATTTCTACTGCTCTCCTGTTACCATATAAAGCAGTGGTGGACACAAAGAAGAAGGTTCTTCTATAACAACAGTATATTAGCCCTTTGCAGCCCAATAATACAGTATACAGTGGGGAAAATAAGTATTTGATACACTGCAGATTTTCCAAGTTTTCCCTCCTACAAAGAGTGGAGAGGTCTGTAAATTTTTATCGTAGGAACACTTCAACTGTGAGACACAATCTTTAAAAAAAAATCCAGACAATCACATAGTATGATTTTTACATAAATAATTTGCATTTTATTGCATGAAATAAGTATTTGATACAATAGAAAAACAGAACTTAATATTTGGTACAAAAATCTCTGATTGCAATTACAGAGGTCAGACGTTTCCTGTAGTTCTAGACGAAGTTTGCATACACTGCAGCAGGGATTTTGGCCCCCTCCTGCATACAGATCTTCTCCAGATCCTTTAGGTTTCGGGGAGGTCGCTGGACAACATTGAGCTTCAGCTCCATGCAAAGATTTTCTATTGGATTCAGATCTGGAGACTTGCTAGGTCACTCCAGAACCTTAAATACTTGTTACAGAGCCACTCCTTAGTTGCCCTGGCTATGTGTTTCGGGTCATTGTTATGCTGGAAGACCCAGCTATGACCCATTTTCAATGCTCTTAGGCTGGTTTCACATTTGCATCTGAGTGCTGCCGTCTAGGTCCCTTTGCTGCCATCTTTGTCCCAGTGCTGCCGTCTTGGTCCCAGTACTGCCATCCTGGTCTCGCTGCTGCCATCCTGTTCCTGGTGCTGCTGTCTTGGTCCCGATGCTGCCGTCTATGTAAGTATAGAAGCTTTGAAAATATCTTTCTGTCTTTGTACTCTGTACTCTGTAGAGAATTTTATTTTACATTCTTTGTAGATTAGGTGCTGCTGTCTTGGTGCTGGTGCTGCTCTCTTGGTCCCAGTGCTCCTGTCTTGGTCCCGGTGTTTCTGTCCTTGTGCTGTTCTTCAGTCCGTCCTGATGCTGTGCTGCGGTTCCTGTTGTGTGGTGCCTGCCTACTGTGTGCTTGGACTACAGCCTGTAATGTAAGTATTGTTGTTTAAATTTTTATGTTTTTTTTCTCTCTAGTGTTCACTCGACTGCTGCCTGCTCTTACAGCATGTCCCCCACTGAAGGTTCCAAAAGTGGCCATGACACCGATTATGTAATCACATTTGATTTACTGATTGGTATGTATTTACTGTCAATACTAGACATGTGTTAAATCATGTATTTTCTTTACAGGTACCTGACACTGCAGAAGAGCAGGAGCGGTCAAGTGGAAATGATTCTTCCCAGGGTCGTCGGCATCAAGTTGCTGAGGAGGAAAGGCGAGGTGTAAGTATTCTTTATCAGAGTTTGTATTAAATTTGTTGTCATTTTTACTAATAAATTCTTTTTCGCATTTCATCTATAGGTTCCACAACGTGACATAAAAAATGACCTACTGATTCAAGCTGTGCAAGAGTGAGCAGCGTTGTGGGACCCTTGTGATCGGAATCATTCCAACTCAGTCTTGATCCGACAACTCTGGGAAGAAGTGGCCAGATCGCTGATGGATGATTGGGACCATGCAACGCCAACAGTCAGAAAGGATTTTGGTAAGTATTGCTATTTTTGCCGCCTCTGTTTTTCTGTAAATTTTGCTGAAGAAAGTAAATGTTCGTTGGCGTTCAATGAAGGATCTCTTCAATAAGGACATTAGAGAGGAGAGTCGGGTTCAAAATGGTGCAGCTAGAAAAATCAGAAAATACAAGTATCATAACAAGCTTTCTTTTCTGAAGCCAGCGGTTGCTCAGCGAATGTGAGTATCTTTTGTGTTGTCTTTCACAATTATTAATTTTTTTCTTTTTTGTAATAATCTTTTTTTATTTCATTTCCACGCAGAACTTGGAGCAGCACTATAGAACCTGGATTTTCCTCTGTTGGAGCGGCCCCTCATCGACCAGCCAATGAACCGGCACCATCTCAATCACCCACCAGTGGTGATGCAGCAGCCAGGCAGGCTTCACAGGCTGAGGAACAGGAAGCCGGTCCTTCTGGTTTTCCCCTCTCCCAGCCCTCTGCCACTACTTTACTTGGGTCTGCTCAGCAGTGGCAGAGGGCCTGGGAGAGGTCAGTCATGCCCGAGTTTATTCACTTAAGCTCAGTCTTCCAGGCTGGGATGAAGGCGATTGTGGATAGGATGGAGAGTGGGTTCACTCATGTCAACACACTGTTCCAGGAAGTCCACAAACGCCTTGACCGCCTGGAAGGAGACCTTAATAGACGGATGCGACATTATTTTTCACTATAGAACAGGGTGTGGCGGAAAACCTTAGTCCTGATCTCCTGCTGTTTGTTATGAAGGCCTATCAGAATGCTTATACCGAGGCCATGCAGCGGACCCGATAGCAGCAGGCACAAAGTTCTTCCCCTACAGGGCAACAGGCTCCAGCACAGCATCAGTGGCAGAATCCACCTGCACCAACTCGCCAAGGGACTTCTCTACCACCACAGCTAGACATTACACTTCCAAGAATCCTAGGCTCACCATGCAGCCGAGTGCAGAAGACCAGCCATCCATATCTACCACCTCGCAGCCTAGTGCAGCAGTCCAGCTGTCCACAATCAAGACGAGTGCAGCAGCCCACACGCCTCCTCCACCAATGCAGCACCAGGGAAAAAAGTGGCAAAAACAAAGTCCCGGAGGAGAAAGATCGGGAAAAAATATTACATGCACCTCCTCAACCCTCACCTCCTAATGTGTCTGTGTTTTCTAGTTTGTCCACACCTTCGCTTTGTTCTTTCCTTTCCAGTGTGTCAATCCCTTCCGACTTGTTTTCCACTCCTAATGTGTCCTCTTCCCCAAATGTGTCTTCCCCAATGTGTCTGACCCAATCCTCCAATTGTCTTACACTTCCCCTGTAACAATTTCCCCAACCACTCCTAACCTACCATCACAGCCCGACACCCCCAGGTCCACCATGTTACTCCCTCCCACAGACCCCAAAAGTAATTAATCATTTTTCCTTTTTTGAAAAAAAATTGTAAATTGTTAATTTCTGTTAGTAAAAATTGTTTTGATTCACAACAATGGTCTCATTGTGTTTTCTTTATCTCTTCATTTAACCATGTGTGTATCATTGAGTGAAGTATGAACAGGTGTAAGAGTTAAGGTGTTTATTATACAAGTTAGATTCAAGGTGTTAATATTAGAGTAAGAAAACATTACAGGTTCATAACATTACAGGTACATAATATTACAAGTACATAACATTACAGGTACATTTTATTTACAGGTTAAACCATTTCATCTTGCCATAACACATGTCCACTATTAGAAACAAAATAGGCTGCAAATTTATCCCTCATTTGGGCAACTTCGACTGTAGTCCTCAGAGGGTGATGTTGGTAATCCTGCAATGTGGTATTAACAGTTTCCTCAAGTTCAAAGTGGGGTTGTGCAGCGCCCCCACTGCCGCAGGGCCAAGGGGTACCCGGTACCGGGCCCCTGAGTCTCTGCTCTGGGGTTGTCACGGCGGCTAGGCCCGGTCCGTGACCCTGCTCAGGGGCGTGCAGTAAATGATGGTTGCGGATGGAAGTGGTGGTGCGGTGTAGTTCCGGTCGCAGTAAATGACGAGGACACCAGGTTGCAGTCTCTTTACCTTTTTACTGAAGGTCTCTGGGTCCTCAGTCCGGAGTCCGGTTCACCAGGCTGCGCAAGTCCGGCCGGTCCAATGGCACCTCCAGAGTTCTCTTTGCAGGTGGAAATCTGTGCCTTCCTGCTAGCGCTATGTGTTGCGGTCCTTCCCTGCTGTGCTTACGGAAAGTCCCCACAACTGTTGTGTCCGTTTCTTAAGTTCCCTCACAACTCGATTAGATGATGTTCTGCTAATCCTCCGTCCCTCCCTGATGTTACGGTTAGGACGGCACCCGTATGATGGGTAGGCTCGGAGCTCTTCCGGGACCCTAGAGTCGCCCCTCTCCACAAGTTGCCCCCCAAGACTGCATAGGTGATTTAGATGAGACAGCCCGCCTTTGACTGACTGTCCTGCCGTTGGTTTGAAGTATTGCCTGAAGCTGAATATAGTAATACTTCCTCGGCGTTCCGGCCGCCGGTTGTGCGCCTCAGTAGGATGTTGCCTCGGTCTTACAGCACGACTCCTACTGGTATTCTCTTCCTTGCTTTGATCTTGTTTCTCACTCAGCACAATATATCTCGCTTCTATTCCTTTCTTAGGGCACCGCCGCTATGCTGAGCAGGCACAGTCCCGTGACGTTCCTTCTTGTAGCCAGGCCTCTGTCAGGGTCCCAAACCTGACAGAGACCCTACCGAATCTTCCCCCACAACACCCTCTGCCACCAGGTGTTGTCTGGTCCAACCCAGTCAGCTTTCTGTCTAACTTCCTGCCTGACCCCCAGTTTACCCACAGTGGTGAGGAGTGGCCTAATAAATAGCACCCTTAGCTCCCCCTGGAGGCCCGACTGTGAAATGTATTGGTGTCTGTGATACCTGGTCAGATGAACTCCTTCAGTGCCATCAGACGTACTATAGCCCCCCTTAGCGGCGGAGCCACAGTACTGCAACGACCAGGACTCTGGGGCGCTGCAGTTGCTCTTCTGACAGGATGTAGTTATGCAGAACAACACATGCTTTCACAACCTCATTAATTGTTTCTATTTTTAGATTTATGGCTGTTCCCAAAATGCGCCATTTAGATGCTAGCAAACCAAAGGCACACTCCACAGTTCTTCGTGCCCTTGTCAGTCGGTAGTTGAAAATCCTTTTTGAGTGACTCAAGTCTCGACTTGAGTACGGTTTTAGGAGGTTGCCACACATTTGAAAGGCCTCATCACCAACAAAAACAAATGGCATTGACAGTCCTTCAGTGTTAGGAACAGGTTGTGGAGGTGGAAATTTAAAATCATTCCCATACAATCGTTGTCCCATGTCAGAGTTTTTGAAAGTCTGTGAGCCATTTCCTCATCCAAATGAGCCAATGTCAACGGCGACAAATGACTATTCATACTCCGCGATTGCCATCAGAACAATGGAAAAGTATTTTTTATAATGGAAGTACTCAGATCCACTTCCTGCAGGTTTCAGAATCCGAATATGTTTGCCGTCCACAGCCCTCACACAGTTAGGAAAATTACACACTTCATTGCATTTTGCTGCATTTTGCAGCCACAGTTCACCTGTGGGTTGGGGGAGGAAGTCGGCATGCAGAACGTCACACAAAGCACGGCAGGTGTCTACAACAATCCCAGAAAGTGTGGATAGTCCAATTAGAAACTGAAAAGGTAGAGATCTTAATGTCTCTCCTGTAGCCAGGAATCTGCAAAACAGACAAAGGAACAAATAAATCAGTACATGGCTTTTCTAACAATAATAGTAACAACAAATGCTTCTTGTTTAAAATTACGTACTTTATGGTCACCAACAGACGTTCCTCAGCAGGAATTGCCCTACATAGTTGGGTGTCCTGCCTGCTGATGTATCCTCGGACACGTTGCAGCAAATCATTGGAGCTCTTTAGCGACATCCTGGTGTAGTCCAAAAACTTCACCGGGTTTTCACAAAGCTCTGTGTACAATGAGTGGTAGGCTCCACGGCTCTGTCGCAGTTCAACAATGGGATGTTGCCAAAAGTGATGACGACGTCTTCTCCATCTTTCTCTTCTCCTTTCTTCATTACAAGCCACAGTGAAAGCAAAAGCCAATTTCAAAGAAAAATTCAGAATCATATTGAAGCTCTCCATGCTCTCCATCTTGCAGCAGCATCCAGCATCCAAAGAAGCGAATTTCTACTGTGCAGTATCTCTATATATAGAAAACCCTTAAGCCATGCCTATTGTGAAATACTGTATCCATGCGCATAAACAACGCAAACGCATGCAAAGACGCATGCAAACCCATGCAATTGCAGCATTTTTTATGCCATGCGTAAAAGCATATGGATAAAAAATTCTGCGTAAACATGCGTTTTCATGTGTTTGCGCATGCATACGATACGCTGCAGACACATACGCAAATGTGAACTTAGCCTTATTGAGGGAAAGAGGTTTTTGTCCAAAATCTCACGATACATGACCCCAGCCATTTTCCCTTCTAAACTGTGCGGTCGTCCTTCCCCTATACAGAATGCACCCCCAAAGTATGATGTTTCCCCCACCATATTTCATGGTTGGACAGTGTTCTTGAGGTTGTGCTTATCCTTCTTCTCTAGACAAGGCGAGTGGAGCTGATATCAAAAAGTTCTATTTTGATTCTCAGAATAATACTTACCCCACAAGGCAAGATGTTGCATGGAGCCCCAGACCGAGGAAGATTCATAGTCATCTTGTGGTTCTTCCATTTTCTAATAATTGTGCCAACAGTTGCTGCCTTCTCACCAAGCTGCTTGCCTATTCTCCTGTAGCCTATCCCAGCCTTGTGCAGGGCTACAATCTTATCCCTGGTGTCCATAGAGAGCTCTTTGGTCTTTGCCATGGTTTATAGGTTGGAGTGTGATTGATTGAGTGCGTGGACAGGTATCTTTTACACAGCTCAAACAGGTGCAGTTAATACATGTAATGAGTGCAAAGTAGGAGGACTTCTTAAAAACTAACAGGTCTGTGAGAGCCAGAATTCTTGCTGGTGGTAGGTGATCAAATACTTATTTCATGCAATAAAAAGCAGTTTAATTATTTAAAAATCATACAATGTGGTTTTCTAAATTTATTTTTTGATTCTGTCTCTTGCAGTTGAAGTGTACCTACGATAAAAATTAAAGACCTTTCCATAATTTGTAGGTGGGAAAACTTGCAAAATCGGCAGTGTATCAAATACTTATTTTCTCTACTGCATGTCTGTGACAGAAGCTCCTTGTTGCTTTGCTCTTGGGCCTTGGTGCGAATGCATAGGTTGCACCAATGATATAAACAGAGATTTTACAAGCAACACAATTTAAAATTATAGAGTGACTGTGACTAGAATTGCTGTGCTCTCACATGACTTTGGTCATTACCCTTGTGCTATGACATCACTATCATTGTTATATCTGTACTGTAAAATTAATGCTATTATTAAGCCTTTACAGTTACATCACTGAGTTGAAACTCATATATTATACAGTCATTACAAACAGAGGGATCTGTTTATTTCTGTTAATGCTGATGATTATGGCTTACAACCACTGAAAACCCAAGAGTCATTATCTCAGTAAATTAGAATAATTAGCAAAAAACACCTTCAAAGGCTTCCTAAGCATTTAAAAAGGTCCCTTCATCTGTTTCAGTAGGCTCTACAATCATGGGTAAGACTGCTGACTTGACAGATGTCCAGAAGGCAGTAACTGACACACTCCACAAGGAGGGTAAGCCACAAAAGGTCCTTGCTAAAGAAGCTGGCTCTTCAGAGTACTGTATATAAGGATATTATTGGAAAGTTGAGTAGAAGGAAAAAGTGTTGTAAAAAAAGGTGCGCAAGCAACCGGGATAACCGCAGCCTTGAAAGGATTGTTAAGAAAAGGCATTCAAAAATTTGGGGTAGATTCACAAGGTGTGGACTGCTGCTGGAGTCATTGCTTCAAGAGCCACCACACACAGACATATCCAGGACATGGGCTACAAGTGTCGCATTCCTTGTGTCAAGCCACTCATGACCAATAGACAATGCCAGAAGGGTCTTACCTGAACCAAGGAGAAAAATAACTGAACTGAAGCTCAGTGATCCAAAATTTGTTTTCAGATTAAAGTACATTTTGCATTTCATTTGAAAATCAAGGTCCCAGAGTCTGGAGGAAGAGTGAAGAGGCCACAATCCAAGCTGTTTGAGGTCTAGTGTGAAGTTTCCATAATCAGTGATGGTTTGGGGATCCATGTCATCTGCTAGTGTAGGTCCACTGTGTTTTATCAAGACAAAAGTCAGCGCAGCCGTCTACAAGGAAATTTTAGAGCACTTCATGCTTCTCTATGCCTATAAGCTTTTGCTTTTTTGAGATGGAAATGTCATTCTCCATCAGGACTAGGCACCTCTCCACACTGCCAAAAGTACCAATACCTGGTTTAAAAACAACAGTATCATTGTGCTTGATTGGCCAGCAAACTCGCTTGACCTTAACCCCGTAGAAAATCTATGGGGTATTGTCAAGAAGAAGGTGAGAGACACCAGATTCAATAATGCAGATGAGCTGAAATCTGCTATCAAACCAACCTGGGCTTCCATAACACCTCAGCAGTGCCACAGTCTGATCACCATCATGCCACGCTGAATTGGTGCAGTAATTGATACAACAGGAGCCCTCACCAAGTATTGAGTGCATTTACTGAACATACATTTCAGTAGGCCAACATTTTGTATTTTAAACTTATTTTTCAATCTAATTCCCTGAGATAATGACTTTTGGGTTTTCATTGGCTGTAAGCCATAATCATCAACATTAACAGAAATAAACACATGAAATAGATCAATCTGTTTGTAATGACTCTATATAATATATGAGTTTCACTTTTTGTATTGAAGAGCTAAAATTAATTAACTTTTTGTGAGAAGCACCTGTACATCTTACATAGATATCATCTGAATGCTCATATCGCTAAGCATACATATGTTTTTAATGGGGAGAGGGGAGTATGCGGTTGCCAGATACCTCCTAGGAAAAGAAAAGAAACAGACATTGAAATAAAACCTACCCTCTTATCATCTGTTGGGGGAAGATTAAGAGGCCCCCATAAACACTAGATGGTTGGTCAGTTATGTCAAAATTTTCACATCCAGATGATCTTTCTTTTTTCTCATTATAGGAGCTAATCTCCAGGTCACAGAAATGGCCACTAAATCATGTGTTGGAAGCAACGATTATCCACTCTCTACACTGTGTGCATCCAGCCGCTGCCGAAGGCGGTTCTTGTTGATCGGTGGGGGTGCCAGGCGTCGAACCCCAATTGATCTGAAATTTCTAAGGATAGGTCACTAATAGATTGTTGAAGAAAGCCCTTTGGAAAGTGAGACAAACGCTTCCAACTTACCTATGAGATGATTTAATACCTGAATATTATTATTTTACACAAAGTATTTTTTTACATGCGTTTATGAAGTTTTTGTCTTTTTTGTTATGTCATGTTTAAAAAAAAGCTGCTTTGTTTTGATACTTCCTGGTATCTGATTTTAACAAAACTTTATTAATACAGTCATGTGTGGATTACAAGTGTTTTAATGTATTTCTTCAGTGGAAACACGCTAAAAATGCAAATTCTTTTTTTTTGCAATTATATAGGGAAAATATGCACGCTCTACAGGTTAATTCATGCTACGTAAAAAAAAGCACAAGGGGCATGATATTTCTAGAAATCCCATCCACGTTACTAAAACTGTAAATTGCAGAATGAAAAGATGGAGAGTCAAATATGCACCAGAAAAGCATAATAAGAACTTACGCTTAGGGTCTGACCTTTCAAATATAGCTTGTTTAGCAAACTAAGGCTACATTCCTAAGGGATGCACACAGCTGATCTCCACTCATATTTCCTGAACTCATAATCTGCTGTTTTACAGTACTATCAGTCTGGATAAAACTTTAGAAAATCTCATGGAAGCAAGGCGGAGAAAATCTGCTGCCTAAACTGACCATCACTTTGGAATTGAAATCTACAACATGTGTGTGGGCTGGGGGGGCATTATACTGAGTGGAGGGGGATATTGATGTGTGTGGAGGGCACTGGAGTCATGTAACTGAGTGGAGAATCTGTTAGGGAATTATATAGTTTTTCGGGGTTGCCAACTTGACTTTTTATTTTTTCCTGGGCGTTTTATCGAAAAATCACCGACAGACAATATTTTTTACAGGCACATTGGAAAACCATAATAAATCATTATGATTGTAAGTGATACTTGTCTATAGCCCATAATTCTGATATGTAGAAACAAGCGGTTTCCACTGTTTCCACTTTAACCCCTGCCATTGAACGGAATAGTATGTCCGATGGCAGATCCCCCGCTTTGATGCGGGCTCCGGCGGTGATCCCGCATCAAAGCCGGGGCATGTCAGCTGTTTTGTACAGCTGACATGTGACCGCAATAGCAGTGGGTGGAATTGTGATCCACCCACCGCTATTAACTAGTTAAATGCCACTGCCAAACGCTGGCAGCGGCGTTTAACAAGCGCTTCCATCCACCGGGCCGGAAATGCGCGCACCGCTGACCCCCGTCATGTGATTGGGGGTCAGCGGTGGGTAGGCATAACAACCAGAGGTCTCCTGAAGACCTCTATGGTTCTTGATGCTAGATTGCTGTGAGCGCCACCCTGTGATCGGCGCTCATAGCAATGCAGTAATTCTGCTACATAGAAGCAATCTGAGCATCGCTCCTATGTCAGCTTCTAGCCTCCCAGGCTATTGAAGCATGGCAAAAGTAAAAAACAAATGTTTTGAAAAATATGAAAAAAATAAAAAATATATAAAAGTTCAAATCACCCCCCTTTCGCCCCATTGAAAATAAAACAATAAAAAAAATCAAACATACACATATTTGGTATTGCTGCATTCAGAATAGCCCGATCTATCAGTAAAAAAAGGATTAACCTGATCGCTAAATGACATAGCGAGAAAAAAATTCAAAACATCAGAATTAGGTTTTTTTGGTCGCCGCGACATTGCATCAAAATGCAATAACGGGCGATCAAAAGAATGTATCTGCACCAAAAAGGTATCATCACAATTGTCAGCTTGGCACGCAAAAAAATAAGCCCTCACCTGACCCCAGATCATGAAAAATGGAGACGCTACCGATATCGGAAAATTGCGCAATTGTTTTTTTTAGCAAAGTTTGGCATTTATTTTTCACCACTTAGATAAAAAATAAACTAGAATAAACTAGACATGTTTGGTGTCTATGAACTCATAATGACCTGGAGAATCATAATGACAGGTCAGTTTTATCATTTAGTGAACCTAGCAAAAAAGCCAAACAAAAAACAAGTGTGGGATTGCACTTTTTTTGCAATTTCACCGCACGTGGAATTTTCTTCCTGTTTTCTAGTACACAACATGGTAAAACTAATTGTATCGTTCAAAAGTACAACTTGTCCCGCAAAAAATAAGCTCCCACATGGCAATATTGACAGAAAAATAAAAAAAATTATGGCTCTGGAAGGAGGGGAGCGAAAAACGAAAATGCAAAACTGAAAAAAGCTCCTGGGTTTAAGGGGTTAAAATGATGATAATAATCTGTGAAAGTTTTTTCAGCTTAAAAAAAATCACGAACTCCTCAAATTATTTTCAGGAACAGTGCAAAAAGGTACCCTATTTTTACAGATTGTCTTGGAATTCCTGGATGGTTGGCAACCCTGAGTGTGGGGTCTGTGGAGACATCTTACTGTGTGTGAAAGCATGGACCGGCTCTAGGTTTCATGAGCCCCTGGTGAAAGAGTCTCAGTGGGCCCCTTTAACACATGACACAATTTATGATGCACAGATACAGCAGATAAATATAGGTATAGTACAATGCCAAAGATTTCACTTACTTCTTACATTACTTGAGTGATATCAATAACTCAGAAAACGGAGAGTATAGTCCTCCATACAGTATTATAAGCACCACACAGTGCTCCATACAGAATAATGTGCCCCATATATTGCTCCATACAGTATTATGGGCAACACATAATGCTTCATACAGAATAATAAGCCTCATATATCGATCCATACAGAATAATGGATGCCATATAATGCTCCACACAGTATAATGGACCTCATATGTTTCTCCATACAGAATACTGGACCGCATATTATGCTCCATACAGTATAATGGACCCCATATATTTCTCCATACAGTATAATGGGCCCCATAAAATGTTCCATAAAGAATATAAAGCCCCATGTATTGCTCCATACACTGTAATTAGCCCCATATAATGTTCCAATCACTATACTGAGCACCATATATTGCTCCATACAGTATAATGAGCCCCATATAATTCTCCATACAGTATATTATGGGCCCCATATAATGCTCCATATATAATTGGCCACATAATATGCTCCATATACAATGGGCCCAATTAAAGGGAACCTGTCACCTCAAATTGGCGGGATATTAAAATGATTTGTTACCGGTCCGATAGGCGACGTATCCTCTTCATTTCTCCACCCCGTCCGTCCCTGTTTTCCGCAATATTTTAGGGAATAAGAGTATGCGTGTGCCATAGTTGGCACGTGTGCCATGCAGTCTTCGGTGGCACACGCGCAGTATGTTTTGCCCTACTGCGGGCAAAGCCGAAAAGCATTACTGCGCATGCGCCCGCACACTATGTCCCAGAAGTATTTTGCTGTGTTCTGGGATATAGTGCGTGGGCGCATGTGCAGTAATACTTTTCGGCTTTGCCCGCAGTAGGGCAAAGCATACTGCACGTGCGCCACCGAAGACTGCATGGCACATGTGCCAACTATGGCACAGGCATACTCTTATTCCCTAAAATATTGCGGAAAACAGGGATGGACGGGGTGGAGAAATGAAGAGGATAGACCACCCATCGGACCGGTAACAAATCATTTTAATATCGCACCTATTTGAGGTGACAGGTTCCCTTTAAGATGCTCCATATGTAATTGGCCCCATAAGATGTTCCATATATAATTGGCCCCATAAGATGCTCCAAGCATAAAAAAAAAATGAAATACCTCTCCTCGCTGTACGCTGTTCTGCCCCAGACTCCAGTGTTGGTGTCTTACGGCTCTCTGGACTGTGACTGCTCGGGCAGAGGGTGCACAGACGTGATGTCATTGCGGCTTCTGACCTGAACGTCACAGTCAGAGGATGCGGAAGACGCCGCAGCGGTGGAACAGGGAGAGGTGAATACAGCAAGTATTGGGGCCGCCTCGCGGACGCCGGGCCCCCATAGCGTACGTGGGTGCTGACTCTGGCCTTGTGTGGGAGTGTAGGTGCATTATACTATTTGGGGGTCTGTGAGGGCATCACATGGTGTGGGGAGCTGTAAGGTACCATACATTGTGTGTTCTGTTGGGACATAAAACTACATGTGAACTGTGGAGGCATCATATACTATGGTTGGGACTTGAAAAAATTATACTGCGTGGGGGTGTCAAACTATCAACGAGCTTCAAACTGTATGGGGTCGACAGTGTACTCTGTGTCGTGGTCACTGTAGGAAAATGAATGGGCACACTTATAAGCCTCACTAGGAGCATTATTTCTGTGTTAGCATATATAAAGAACTGGCTAAGGTTAGAGAAGTGACTAAGCAAAAACAAAAAAAAAATTGTTCCGTATGTACAGTTCGCAGCAGTAAGTGTTCCTTTTTACAATCTTTAGGTAGGAGGTGTGCATTAGGTTATCATACTAAGTGAGGAGGTACAGTCATGGCTGAAAGCTTTGGCATCTTTGAAATTGTTCCAGAAAAAGAAGTATTTCTCCAAAAAATTATTGCTAATACATATTGTGTTATACACATGTTTATTTCCTTTGTGTGTATTGGAACAATGCAAAAAAAAAACAGAAAAATAGTCAAATTGGAAATAATTTCACAGAAAACCTCAAAAACCTATTTTGGCAGGACAAAATTGTTGGCACTCTCAACTTAATATTTGGTTCCACACCCTTTGGAATAAATAACTGTAATCGCTTCCTATAACTATCAACAAGCTTCTTACACCTCTGAACTGGAATTTTGGACGTCTTCTTTTGCAAAGTGCCCCAGGTGTCTCATATTTGAAGGGTGCCTTCTCCAAACAGCAATTTTAACATCTCTTCACAGGTGTTCAATTGGATTTAGATCCTGATTCATTGCTGGCCTCATAACTCTCCAGTGCTTTGTTTCCATCCGTTTCTGGGTGCTTCCTGCCATTGTCTTGCTGGAAGACCCATTGTCTAGGATTCAAATCCAGCTTTGTGACACTGGACACTACATTGCGACCCAAAATCGGTTGGTAATGTCCAGATTTCATGATGCTTTGCACACATGTCACCCAGTGTCAAAGGCAGCAGAACAGCCCCAAAACACCTTTGAACCTTCACCATATTTGACTTTAGGTACTGTGTTCTTTTCTTTGTAGGTGTCATTCCGTTTTCTGTAAACAGTAGAATGATGTGCTTTACCAAAAACCTCTATCTTGGTCTCATCTGTCAACAAGATACTTTGCCAGAAGGATTTTGGCTTACTCATGTCCATTTTGACAAACTGTAGTCTAACTTCTTTTATGTTTATGCTTCATCAGTGGAGTGCTCTGAGTTCTCCTGCCATAGCATTTCATTTCATTCAAATTTTGACGGATAGTTCGCACTGACAATTATGCACCCTGAGCCTCCAGGACAGCTTGAATTTCTTTTGAACTTTATTGGAGCTGCTTATCCACCATGCGGACTATCCTGTGTTGCAACGTCTGATCAATTTTTCTTTGCTGTCCACATCCAGGGAGATTAACTACAAGTACCATTGTAAACTTGTTGATTATATTTTGCACCATGGACAAAAGAACATCAAGATCTCTGGAGATGGACTCATATCTTTGAGACTGCTGATAGTTTTCAACAATTTTGATTCTCAAGTCTTCAACCAGTTCTCTTCTCCTCTTGCTATTCTCCATGCTTAGCGTGGCACACACAGACATTTTTCTGGTTTTGTGAGAAATTATGTACAATTTGCCTTTTTTTTCTGTTTTTTTAGCATTGCTCCAATACACACACAAAGGAAATAAACATGGGTTTAACAAAATAAGTGTAATTGCAATAATAATAATTTGAAGGATGCCAACAATTTTGGTCATGATTGTATCATGTGTGGTCATGCCAATGTGAATGGGAAACATAATGTGTGGAGAGATACCATTGTATGAGCTTGCTATTTTATGTTTAACAAAGACTGTGTTAAAGTTTTCCTGTGATGGGGTTTATGAGGATGGAAATAAACCAGCCGAACTTTGTATAGAAACAGTCCCAGTAGTACCTCAGATCGCTCCAAGTGAGTACCATTGTTACATACTGTTTAGCATACTATTGGTGTACTGTTTAGCACTATTCATTTACGGTTACCACAACAGTTACCATTTTTTGCAAATTTCAATCTGATGGGGCACTTTACTACTACATCAGGTACCGTAATGTGGGTAATTGGGGCAGCAGCAAATACCTTACCAAAAACAAGATGTTAGGCTAAGTTCACATTTGCGTTGTGCGCCACAGCGTCGGCGACGCAACGCACAACGCAAATGTAAACGCATGCACAACGCAGCGTTTTGTGACGCATGCGTCCATTTTTGCATGGTTTTGGACGCAGAAAAAACTGCAACTTGCTGCGTCCTCTGCGCCCTGACGCATGCACCACAGTGATGCATGCATCACAAAACGCAAGTGCAACGCATGTCCATGCGCCCCCATGTTAAATATAGGGGCGTATGACGCATGCGGCGACGCTGCGGCGCAGAACGCTAATGTGAACGTAGCCTCTCTGTTATAATTCTGACAAATACCAGATGGACCAGTCCACCAGTGGGCCATGCCGACCTGCAACAGTTTTTACAGCATCAGCAAGATTTTGGAAACGTTCCTGTTTTAGAGTGCCCTTAAAAAATGAATATAATATAGAGCAATGTAAAAACGTCATCACTGCATATGCAAATTGTCTCTTTGAAGAGGAAGAAGGCAACAACTTTCCACCGACGAGGGGCAGTACCCCGAAACACAGTGTCTGCAAATTGAGTATCTGGTTTGGCTTTCATCCTAAAGGCCCTGTCTCACATAGCGAGATCGCTAGCGAGATCGCTGCTGAGTCACAAGTTTTGTGACGCAACAGCGACCTCAGTAGCGATCTCGCTATGTGTGACACGTACCAGCGATCAGGCCCCTGCTGTGAGATCGCTGGTCGTGTCGGAATGGCCTGGACCTTTTTTTGGTCGCTGAGGTCCCGCTGACATCGCTGAATCGGTGTGTGTGACACCGATCCAGCGATGTCTTTCACTGGTAACCAGGGTAAACATCGGGTTACTAAGCGCAGGGCCGCGCTTAGTAACCCGATGTTTACCCTGGTTACCAGCGTAAATGTAAAAAAAAACAAACACTACATACTCACCATCTGATGTCCGTCAGGTCCCTTGCCGTCTGCTTCCTGCTCTGACTGAGATCCGGCCGTACAGCGAGAGCAGAGCGCAGCAATGACGTCACCGCTGCGCTCTGCTCTCACTGTACGGCGGCACTCAGTGAGAGCGGGAAGCAGACAGCAAGGGACCTGACGGACACCGAAAGGCGAGTATGTAGTGTTTGTTTTTTTGGTAACCAGGGTAAACATCGGGTTACTAAGCGCGGCCCTGCACTTAGTAACCCGATGTTTACCCTGGTTACCCGGGGACTTCGGCATCGTTGAAGACAGTTTCAACGATGCCGAAGTCGTTCCCCTGATCGTTGGTCGCTGGAGAGAGCGGTCTGTGTGACAGCTCCCCAGCGACCACACAACGACTTACCAACGATCACGGCCAGGTCGTATCGCTGGTCGTGATCTTTGGTAAATCGCTATGTGAGACGGGGCCTTTAGTCATGTGCCAAGATTTGTTAAAAGGTCAATATTGACTTTTAGGATTGCTGCTTCCTATAGGTGGCAGTAGAGTTCTAATCCTCTTCCTCTCTGAAGAGACAATTTGAATATTTAATTTCCCAGAGGAGAATTGCAGGGCTTAAAAGTATCCTCACCTTGGCATCTCAGACTTGACATATCACTCTCCGCAAGAAGAAATATTACCCCATGGATGACTGTCAGACGCCTCTCACCCAGCCAAACCAGATCTCACACTTTGCACTGATGAGGGGCAGTACCCTGAAACACAGTGTCTGCAAATTGAGTATCTGGTTTGGCTTTGGCTTGTCATGTGACAAGGCTTGTTAAAGAGTCAATGTTGACTTTTATGATTGCTGCTTCCAATAGATGGCACTAGAGTTATAATTCTCTTTCTGAAGAGACAATTTGCATGTTCTGTCTTATGTCACTTCTTTTAACTGCCTCACAGTTCAGAAACCCTGAAATAGTAAAAATAAGCAAATTTCTCATTCTTCATTCTCTTTACTTAGCAATTCAGCGTTGCTATTGTAAGGCCTGCTGGCACATAGCAAGGCCAGATATTAGAGATTCTGAACACACTGAATGAGTACACCTTGTCGCATAGGGATGGTTTTTATGCTTTTTGGATAAAAAAATCAACTTAGCACCTATGTTTTTAGTTGTGTGGCTATTTATTTACGGTATTTACTTACTGCAGTATGTCTATGCATTGTTTTTATTCTAGGTTATATACTTAACAGTGTAGAGTAAAAGATGCCGGTGGCGGAGCAGCTTCAGGAGAACGACGGCCAGCATTTTCCTGCAGCAGTTTTGCCTTGAGAAGCTCAAAAGCATCTAAAAGACAATATATGCACATAGAAAAGGAGAACGACATACTTACTTTTTTCCACCAGATGTTTTTCAAGATCTCTTCAGGAAAAAAAGCTCAGAAAAACTTCTTATATGAACAGCAAAATGCATCTCCCATAGAAGTGAATTGGAATAGTTTTCCAGGTATTTTTGAAGCAATCTTGAATTGTACTCGCACCTGAAAGTTGGAAGTACAATTGTTTACTGGAAGGTGGCGCATTGCACCTTCTCTGAGCCGGCTGTCAATATGACAGCCGGCTCAGAGAATGGCTGTCTCCCAGTCCAGGAGGTGGCAAAATGCAGCTGCCGGCAGAGACACCTCTGATCACCGCAATAGGTGGCCCACCTGCCAATGCAGATGCCCCCCCCCTGCTCCCCCTAGATACGCCTTTGCTGTATGCTTTACATGCAAGGACTGAATTTCGGTTCCACTCTGACCCTGGTTATAAGAGTAAAAAACAAGTTAGCATAAGGACTGCTCCAGCTTGTCTAGAGGGTCGGAAGAGTGCTGGAACTGCAAGGATCCCAGTATATCTCAGCAGCAATCACTACAGACACAGGTCATGGCCAGAAGTTGCCATGGTGGTCTTGGCTGGTTGGAAATGAAAAGGAGGACTAAAGAGAACATTACCACTAGCTGTATACAGTCTGTAGAGCATCTGCCACTAGGGTTGAGCGACTTTCATTTTTTTAAGATCGAGTCTGGTTTTGTGAAACCCGATTTAGTCCAGAGTCGAGTCGAGTGAAGTCGGCCGATTATCGCTAAAAGTCGGGGATCGACCGAAACACGAAACCCAATGCAAGTCAATGGGGAAGCATAGCCGGCAGTGAGTGGAGGCCAGGAAAACACCTACAGTGCACATTTTACTGCCAAAAACATCCATTCTTGTTTTCTGAAGCTTGTCAATCTTAATTAACTTTATAATAATAGTTGGGCACTGGAAATTGGGGGTCATTTGGCAAAAGTTGTGGGGGTGGGGCTGGTTCAAGGTTTTAGTGGGCCCAGGAAACATGGACTACGTCATGGCGGTGGAGCAGGGAGAGGTAAGTATTTCAACGTTGCAAGTGCTGTGATCCTGAGCAAGCAGGGGGGGCCCACTCGTTCGCATTGGCACTGGCACAGGGCCCCTCAAAGTACGGCGGTGTGTTTGCATGGCGGGGGCGCCTCCCACCAGCAGCGACACTTTTGCGTACTCTGAGGGGCCCTGTGCCAGTGACGTCGCCAACGAGTATGCCCCCCCACCTGATGAAGGAACCTGCACTTTCATCTGCACCTTCCTCTTTGTCCCTGTGTAAGGTGGTATAATATGCGGGAAGGGGAACCTTACTTTCAGCAGGGTCAGATTCTGGCTGTGTAGAGTACAAGGGGAATGTAGTGGTCTAGGTCAATGTACCAGCAGACTCATCTAGCAGTGGCTGGGCAATGGGCAGGATGATGAGGAAACAGATATAGGGCCAAAGAATAAAGTAGGCTAAATGCAGATCAAAATTGGTAACAGGACTAAACAGGCAGCATTGCTTTGTTCAGTGGAGTAGCAAACCCAAGAGCAGCAGACACTGTTTCAAGGGCCTAACCACACTAGTAGGCCAAATGCAGTTTAATATCTGATAGTATAGGCCGAAAGCCAGAATGTGGAAGCTCAGCTTTGTTCAGTTGAGGACAACACCAGGGAGGGGCAGACACCGTTAGTAGGCCCTAACCACCATTTTGTTTTTTAAAAAACACTTAATGAGAGCCAGAAGGTTGAAGCTCAGCTTTATTCAGTTGAGGGCAACACCAGGGAGGGGCAGACACCGTTAGTAGGCCCTAAACACCATTTTGTTTTTTAAAAAACACTTAATGAGAGCCAGAAGGTTGAAGCTCAGCTTTATTCAGTTGAGGGCAACACCAGGCAGGGGCAGACACCGTTAGTAGGCCGGAACCACCATTTTGTTTTTTAAAAAACACTTAATGAGAGCCAGAAGGTTGAAGCTCAGCTTTATTCAGTTGAGGGCAACACCAGGCAGGGGCAGACACCGTTAGTAGGCCGGAACCAGCAATGTGTTTAAAAACAGCAGTTAATCAGAGCCGGAAGGTAGAAGCTCAGCTTTATTCAGTTGAGGGCAACACCAGGGAGGGACAGAAGCCGTTAGTAGGCCCTAACCACCATTTTGTTTTTTAAAAAACACTTAATGAGAGCCAGAAGGTTGAAGCTCAGCTTTATTCAGTTGAGGGCAACACCAGGCAGGGGCAGACACCGTTAGTAGGCCGGAACCACCATTTTGTTTAAAAACAGCAATTAATCAGAGCCGGAAGGTAGAAGCTCAGCTTTATTCAGTTGAGGGCAACACCAGGGAGGGGCAGAAGCCGTTAGTAGGCCCTAACCACCATTTTGTTTTTTAAAAAACACTTAATGAGAGCCAGAAGGTTGAAGCTCAGCTTTATTCAGTTGAGGGCAACACCAGGCAGGGGCAGACACCGCTAGTAGGCCGGAACCACCATTTTGTTTTTTAAAAAACACTTAATGAGAGCCAGAAGGTTGAAGCTCAGCTTTATTCAGTTGAGGGCAACACCAGGCAGGGGCAGACACCGTTAGTAGGCCGGAACCACCATTTTGTTTTTTAAAAAACACTTAATGAGAGCCAGAAGGTTGAAGCTCAGCTTTATTCAGTTGAGGGCAACACCAGGCAGGGGCAGACACCGTTAGTAGGCCGGAACCAGCAATGTGTTTAAAAACAGCAGTTAATCAGAGCCGGAAGGTAGAAGCTCAGCTTTATTCAGTTGAGGGCAACACCAGGGAGGGACAGAAGCCGTTAGTAGGCCCTAACCACCATTTTGTTTTTTAAAAAACACTTAATGAGAGCCAGAAGGTTGAAGCTCAGCTTTATTCAGTTGAGGGCAACACCAGGCAGGGGCAGACACCGTTAGTAGGCCGGAACCACCATTTTGTTTAAAAACAGCAGTTAATCAGAGCCGGAAGGTAGAAGCTCAGCTTTATTCAGTTGAGGGCAACACCAGGGAGGGACAGAAGCCGTTAGTAGGCCCTAACCACCATTTTGTTTTTTAAAAAACACTTAATGAGAGCCAGAAGGTTGAAGCTCAGCTTTATTCAGTTGAGGGCAACACCAGGCAGGGGCAGACACCGTTAGTAGGCCGGAACCACCATTTTGTTTAAAAACAGCAGTTAATCAGAGCCGGAAGGTAGAAGCTCAGCTTTATTCAGTTGAGGGCAACACCAGGGAGGGACAGAAGCCGTTAGTAGGCCCTAACCACCATTTTGTTTTTTAAAAAACACTTAATGAGAGCCAGAAGGTTGAAGCTCAGCTTTATTCAGTTGAGGGCAACACCAGGCAGGGGCAGACACCGTTAGTAGGCCGGAACCAGCAATGTGTTTAAAAACAGCAGTTAATCAGAGCCGGAAGGTAGAAGCTCAGCTTTATTCAGTTGAGGGCAACACCAGGGAGGGACAGAAGCCGTTAGTAGGCCCTAACCACCATTTTGTTTTTTAAAAAACACTTAATGAGAGCCAGAAGGTTGAAGCTCAGCTTTATTCAGTTGAGGGCAACACCAGGCAGGGGCAGACACCGTTAGTAGGCCGGAACCAGCAATGTGTTTAAAAACAGCAGTTAATCAGAGCCGGAAGGTAGAAGCTCAGCTTTATTCAGTTGAGGGCAACACCAGGGAGGGACAGAAGCCGTTAGTAGGCCCTAACCACCATTTTGTTTTTTAAAAAACACTTAATGAGAGCCAGAAGGTTGAAGCTCAGCTTTATTCAGTTGAGGGCAACACCAGGCAGGGGCAGACACCGTTAGTAGGCCGGAACCACCATTTTGTTTAAAAACAGCAGTTAATCAGAGCCGGAAGGTAGAAGCTCAGCTTTATTCAGTTGAGGGCAACACCAGGGAGGGGCAGAAGCCGTTAGTAGGCCCTAACCACCATTTTGTTTTTTAAAAAACACTTAATGAGAGCCAGAAGGTTGAAGCTCAGCTTTATTCAGTTGAGGGCAACACCAGGCAGGGGCAGACACCGTTAGTAGGCCGGAACCAGCAATGTGTTTAAAAACAGCAGTTAATCAGAGCCGGAAGGTAGAAGCTCAGCTTTATTCAGTTGAGGGCAACACCAGGGAGGGGCAGAAGCCGTTAGTAGGCCCTAACCACCATTTTGTTTTTTAAAAAACACTTAATGAGAGCCAGAAGGTTGAAGCTCAGCTTTATTCAGTTGAGGGCAACACCAGGCAGGGGCAGACACCGCTAGTAGGCCGGAACCACCATTTTGTTTTTTAAAAAACACTTAATGAGAGCCAGAAGGTTGAAGCTCAGCTTTATTCAGTTGAGGGCAACACCAGGCAGGGGCAGACACCGTTAGTAGGCCGGAACCACCATTTTGTTTTTTAAAAAACACTTAATGAGAGCCAGAAGGTTGAAGCTCAGCTTTATTCAGTTGAGGGCAACACCAGGCAGGGGCAGACACCGTTAGTAGGCCGGAACCAGCAATGTGTTTAAAAACAGCAGTTAATCAGAGCCGGAAGGTAGAAGCTCAGCTTTATTCAGTTGAGGGCAACACCAGGGAGGGACAGAAGCCGTTAGTAGGCCCTAACCACCATTTTGTTTTTTAAAAAACACTTAATGAGAGCCAGAAGGTTGAAGCTCAGCTTTATTCAGTTGAGGGCAACACCAGGCAGGGGCAGACACCGTTAGTAGGCCGGAACCACCATTTTGTTTAAAAACAGCAGTTAATCAGAGCCGGAAGGTAGAAGCTCAGCTTTATTCAGTTGAGGGCAACACCAGGGAGGGACAGAAGCCGTTAGTAGGCCCTAACCACCATTTTGTTTTTTAAAAAACACTTAATGAGAGCCAGAAGGTTGAAGCTCAGCTTTATTCAGTTGAGGGCAACACCAGGCAGGGGCAGACACCGTTAGTAGGCCGGAACCACCATTTTGTTTAAAAACAGCAGTTAATCAGAGCCGGAAGGTAGAAGCTCAGCTTTATTCAGTTGAGGGCAACACCAGGGAGGGACAGAAGCCGTTAGTAGGCCCTAACCACCATTTTGTTTTTTAAAAAACACTTAATGAGAGCCAGAAGGTTGAAGCTCAGCTTTATTCAGTTGAGGGCAACACCAGGCAGGGGCAGACACCGTTAGTAGGCCGGAACCAGCAATGTGTTTAAAAACAGCAGTTAATCAGAGCCGGAAGGTAGAAGCTCAGCTTTATTCAGTTGAGGGCAACACCAGGGAGGGACAGAAGCCGTTAGTAGGCCCTAACCACCATTTTGTTTTTTAAAAAACACTTAATGAGAGCCAGAAGGTTGAAGCTCAGCTTTATTCAGTTGAGGGCAACACCAGGCAGGGGCAGACACCGTTAGTAGGCCGGAACCACCATTTTGTTTAAAAACAGCAGTTAATCAGAGCCGGAAGGTAGAAGCTCAGCTTTATTCAGTTGAGGGCAACACCAGGGAGGGGCAGAAGCCGTTAGTAGGCCCTAACCACCATTTTGTTTTTTAAAAAACACTTAATGAGAGCCAGAAGGTTGAAGCTCAGCTTTATTCAGTTGAGGGCAACACCAGGCAGGGGCAGACACCGTTAGTAGGCCGGAACCAGCAATGTGTTTAAAAACAGCAGTTAATCAGAGCCGGAAGGTAGAAGCTCAGCTTTATTCAGTTGAGGGCAACACCAGGGAGGGGCAGAAGCCGTTAGTAGGCCCTAACCACCATTTTGTTTTTTAAAAAACACTTAATGGGAGCCAGAAGGTTGAAGCTCAGCTTTATTCAGTTGAGGGCAACACCAGGCAGGGGCAGACACCGTTAGTAGGCCGGAACCAGCAATGTGTTTAAAAACAGCAGTTAATCAGAGCCGGAAGGTAGAAGCTCAGCTTTATTCAGTTGAGGGCAACACCAGGGAGGGGCAGAAGCCGTTAGTAGGCCCTAACCACCATTTTGTTTTTTAAAAAACACTTAATGAGAGCCAGAAGGTTGAAGCTCAGCTTTATTCAGTTGAGGGCAACACCAGGCAGGGGCAGACACCGTTAGTAGGCCGGAACCACCATTTTGTTTTTTAAAAAACACTTAATGAGAGCCAGAAGGTAGAAGCTCAGCTTTATTCAGTTGAGGACAACTTGAATTAGGGACTGCATACAGACTTAGCAGGCTGTCCCCTGTGTGGACCATGCATCCAATACATTAACCCATTGAGCCACAAAGGACACGTAACCTTCCGTGGCCATGCCTACAGGTCCATGTGTCTGTTGTCAGGTGTACCTTTGTCAGTGTAGGCCTATTGGAAGGAGGGACCGCAGACAGGCTTCAAAGGCCTAACACAATAAAATGGGCTGGCTGTAGGCACTTTAAAATTGGTTCCAGGGGTACACGGGCAGCAGTGGTCTGGTCAGTGGAGGCCTAGTGGAAGGAGGGACCGCAGACAGGCTTCGAAGGCCTAACACAATAAAATGGGCTGGCTGTAGGCACTTTAAAATTGGTTCCAGGGGTACACGGGCAGCAGTGGTCTGGTCAGTGGAGGCCTAGTGGAAGGAGGGACCGCAGACAGGCTATCAAAGGCCTAAAATAACAAACAATAGGCTCATGGCAGTTTTACAGCGGTTACATGGATACACGGGCAGGCAGCTGGTGATGAGTGGAGGAGTATTTAAAGTAGAGACCGCAGACAGGCTATCAAAGGCCTAAAATAACAAACAATAGGCTCATGGCAGTTTTACAGCGGTTACATGGATACACGGGCAGGCAGCTGGTGATGAGTGGAGGAGTATTTAAAGTAGGGACCGCAGACAGGCTATCAAAGGCCTAAAATAACAAACAATAGGCTCATGGCAGTTTTACAGCGGTTACATGGATACACGGGCAGGCAGCTGGTGATGAGTGGAGGAGTATTTAAAGTAGGGACCGCAGACAGGCTATCAAAGGCCTAAAATAACAAACAATAGGCTCATGGCAGTTTTACAGCAGTTACATGGATACACAGGCAGCTGGTGATGAGTGGAGGAGTATTTAAAGTAGGGACCGCAGACAGGCTATCAAAGGCCTAAAATAACAAACAATAGGCTCATGGCAGTTTTACAGCGGTTACATGGATACACAGGCAGCTTGGTGGTGAGTGGAGGAGTATTTAAAGTAGGGACCGCAGACAGGCTATCAAAGGCCTAAAATAACAAACAATAGGCTCATGGCAGTTTTACAGCGGTTACATGGATACACGGGCAGGCAGCTGGTGATGAGTGGAGGAGTATTTAAAGTAGGGACCGCAGACAGGCTATCAAAGGCCTAAAATAACAAACAATAGGCTCATGGCAGTTTTACAGCGGTTACATGGATACACGGGCAGGCAGCTGGTGATGAGTGGAGGAGTATTTAAAGTAGGGACCGCAGACAGGCTATCAAAGGCCTAAAATAACAAACAATAGGCTCATGGCAGTTTTACAGCGGTTACATGGATACACGGGCAGGCAGCTGGTGATGAGTGGAGGAGTATTTAAAGTAGGGACCGCAGAGAGGCTATCAAAGGCCTAAAATAACAAACAATAGGCTCATGGCAGTTTTACAGCGGTTACATGGATACACAGGCAGCTGGTGATGAGTGGAGGAGTATTTAAAGTAGGGACCACAGACAGGCTATCAAAGGCCTAAAATAACAAACAATAGGCTCATGGCAGTTTTACAGCGGTTACATGGATACACAGGCAGCTTGGTGGTGAGTGGAGGAGTATTTAAAGTAGGGACCGCAGACAGGCTATCAAAGGCCTAAAATAACAAACAATAGGCTCATGGCAGTTTTACAGCGGTTACATGGATACACAGGCAGCTGGTGATGAGTGGAGGAGTATTTAAAGTAGGGACCGCAGACAGGCTATCAAAGGCCTAAAATAACAAACAATAGGCTCATGGCAGTTTTACAGCGGTTACATGGATACACGGGCAGGCAGCTGGTGATGAGTGGAGGAGTATTTAAAGTAGGGACCGCAGACAGGCTATCAAAGGCCTAAAATAACAAACAATAGGCTCATGGCAGTTTTACAGCGGTTACATGGATACACGGGCAGGCAGCTGGTGATGAGTGGAGGAGTATTTAAAGTAGGGACCGCAGACAGGCTATCAAAGGCCTAAAATAACAAACAATAGGCTCATGGCAGTTTTACAGCGGTTACATGGATACACGGGCAGGCAGCTGGTGATGAGTGGAGGAGTATTTAAAGTAGGGACCGCAGACAGGCTATCAAAGGCCTAAAATAACAAACAATAGGCTCATGGCAGTTTTACAGCGGTTACATGGATACACGGGCAGGCAGCTGGTGATGAGTGGAGGAGTATTTAAAGTAGGGACCGCAGACAGGCTATCAAAGGCCTAAAATAACAAACAATAGGCTCATGGCAGTTTTACAGCGGTTACATGGATACACAGGCAGCTTGGTGGTGAGTGGAGGAGTATTTAAAGTAGGGACCGCAGACAGGCTATCAAAGGCCTAAAATAACAAACAATAGGCTCATGGCAGTTTTACAGCGGTTACATGGATACACGGGCAGGCAGCTGGTGATGAGTGGAGGAGTATTTAAAGTAGGGACCGCAGACAGGCTATCAAAGGCCTAAAATAACAAACAATAGGCTCATGGCAGTTTTACAGCGGTTACATGGATACACAGGCAGCTGGTGATGAGTGGAGGAGTATTTAAAGTAGGGACCGCAGACAGGCTATCAAAGGCCTAAAATAACAAACAATAGGCTCATGGCAGTTTTACAGCGGTTACATGGATACACAGGCAGCTTGGTGGTGAGTGGAGGAGTATTTAAAGTAGGGACCGCAGACAGGCTATCAAAGGCCTAAAATAACAAACAATAGGCTCATGGCAGTTTTACAGCGGTTACATGGATACACGGGCAGGCAGCTGGTGATGAGTGGAGGAGTATTTAAAGTAGGGACCGCAGACAGGCTATCAAAGGCCTAAAATAACAAACAATAGGCTCATGGCAGTTTTACAGCGGTTACATGGATACACGGGCAGGCAGCTGGTGATGAGTGGAGGAGTATTTAAAGTAGGGACCGCAGACAGGCTATCAAAGGCCTAAAATAACAAACAATAGGCTCATGGCAGCTTTACAGCGGTTACATGTATACACAGGCAGCTTGGTGGTGAGTGGAGGAGTAGTGCAAGGAGTGTCTGTCCCAGTACTCCCAAAATATAAATAGATGTTAATGTCTCGCAAAACAACCAAAACAAAAAAAAAGGTGGCATACTTAGGTACAGGGGTGGGCTCATCTACTGAGTTTCTGACATAGTAATTTGGCAGTAACTATTTAATGGTGCCAATATAGGACACAGACACAGACTACTTTAAGTTGCATCATAGATGTCTACAAATTTGTATTGTCAGTGCCAGACATTGAATGATGTCAGCGAATAGACTAAAGATTGGTGGAGCTGTGCGACATAATTTTGCACGTGGTAGAGCACATTTTGAGCTGGGGTAGGGGGGAACTCTCTTGAGGCCGGCGGGACCGCCCCAGGGCCCCTCATGTTACAACGGTGTGTCTGACGTTGGGTGCGCACCGCCACCGCCAGAGACACTACATTGTACTATGAGGGACCCAGTAGCAATGCCGTCAACCAAAAGCGAGCACACCCACCTCTTCAGACAAACAGCAGTCTCACGGGTGCTTGCGCCAAGTCGCGATACCACGGCCCCGTGTGGGGAGTTTTGCCATTTAGGGAGGTGTAAACATGTCGTATGCTGTACAATCAGCTGCAGCAAATTAGACATTAGAAAAGTAATTCACAGGCAAGAGCTTTTCATAGGAAAGCTAGGTGTCGGCCGGGCAAGGTGGGGCAAAAGATTTCGAAATCCAGTTGTGGTTCATTTTAATGAATGTTAGATCGTCAACATTTTGGGTAGCCAGACGAGTCCTTTTTTCGGTTAATATTGAACCTGCAGCACTGAATACTCTTTCTGATAGGACACTTGCTGCCGGGCAAGCAAGCTCCTGCAATGCATATTCTGCCAATTCTGGCCAGGTGTCTAATTTGGAGGCCCAGTAATCAAATGGGAATGACGGTTGAGGGAGAACATTGATAAGGGATGAAAAATAGTTAGTAACCATACTGGACAAATGTTGTCTCCTGTCACTTTCAATTGATGCAGCAGTACCTGTCCTGTCTGCGGTCATAGCAAAATCACTCCACAACCTGGTCAGAAAACCCCTCTGTCCAACGCCACTTCTGATGTGTGCACCCCTAACACTCCTAGTCTGCTGCCCCCTGGAGCTCGTGTGAGAACGATCACGTGCGCTGTGTGCTGGGAATGCCTGAAGCAAACGGTCAACAAGAGTTGATTGTTTGGTTGCTAATATTAGTTCCAAGTTCTCATGTGGCATAATATTTTGCAATTTGCCTTTATAGCGTGGATCAAGGAGGCAGGCCAACCAGTAATCGTCATCGTTCATCATTTTCGTAATGCGTGTGTCCCTTTTTAGGATACGTAAGGCATAATCCGCCATGTGGGCCAAAGTTCCAGTTGTCAAATCTCCGGTTGTGATTGGTTGAGGGGCAGTTGCAGGCAAATCTACGTCACTTGTGTCCCTCAAAAAACCAGAACCCGGCCGTGACACGCAACCAATTTCCTGTGCCCCCGGGAAAGGTTCGGCATTAAAAATATACTCATCCCCATCATCCTCCTCGTCCTCCACCTCCTCTTCGCCCGCTACCTCGTCCTGTACACTGCCCTGACCAGACAATGGCTGACTGTCATCAAGGCTTTCCTCTTCCTCTGGTGCAGACGCCTGCTCCTTTATGTGCGTCAAACTTTGCATCAGCAGACGCATTAGGGGGATGCTCATGCTTATTACGGCGTTGTCTGCACTAACCAGCCGTGTGCATTCCTCAAAACACTGAAGGACTTGACACATGTCTTGTATCTTAGACCACTGCACACCTGACAACTCCATGTCTGCCATCCTACTGCCTGCCCGTGTATCCTCCCACAAATAAATAACAGCACGCCTCTGTTCGCACAGTCTCTGAAGCATGTGCAGTGTTGAGTTCCACCTTGTTGCAACGTCTATGATGAGGCGATGCTGGGGAAGGTTCAAAGACCGCTGATAGGTCTGCATACGGCTGGCGTGTACAGGCGAACGTCGGATATGTGAGCAAAGTGCACGCACTTTGAGGAGCAGGTCGGAGAACCCAGGATAAGTTTTCAATAAGCACTGCACCACCAGGTTTAAGGTGTGAGCCAGGCAAGGAATGTGTTTCAGTTGGGAAAGGGAGATGGCAGCCATGAAATTCCTTCCATTATCACTCACTACCTTGCCTGCCTCAAGATCTACTGTGCCCAGCCACGACTGCGTTTCTTGTTGCAAGAACTCGGACAGAACTTCCGCGGTGTGTCTGTTGTCGCCCAAACACTTCATAGCCAATACAGCCTGCTGACGCTTGGCAGTAGCTGGCCCATAATGGGACAACTGGTGTGCAACAGTGTCATCTGCCGATGGAGTGGTTGGCAGACTGCGTTCTGTGGAAGAGCTGTAGCTTCTGCAGGAGGACGAGGAGGAGGAGGAGGAGGGGGTGCGAACGCCTACAGCCAACTGTTTCCTAGACCGTGGGCTAGGCACAACTGTCCCTAAATTGATGTCGCCTGTGGACCCTGCATCCACCACATTCACCCAGTGTGCCGTGATGGACACATAACGTCCCTGGCCATGCCTACTGGTCCATGCATCTGTAGTCAGGTGCACCTTTGTACTCACAGATTGCCTGAGTGCATGGACGATGCGCTGTTTAACATGCTGGTGCAGGGCTGGGATGGCTTTTCTGGAAAAAAAGTGTCGACTGGGTAGCTCGTATCGTGGTTCAGCGTACTCCATCAGGGCTTTGAAAGCTTCGCTTTCAACTAACCGGTAGGGCATCATCTCTAACGAGATTAGTCTAGCTATGTGGGCGTTAAAACCCTGTGTACGCGGATGCGAGGATAAGTACTTCCTTTTTCTAACCAGAGTCTCATGTAGGGTGAGCTGGACTGGAGAGCTGGAGATCGTGGAACTTTCGGGTGTGCCGGTGTACATGGCAGACTGAGAGACGGTTGGAGACGGTATTGTTTCCGCCGGTGCCCTAGATGCAATATTTCCTCCTACAAAACTGGTGGTTCCCTGACCCTGACTGCTTTTGGCTGGCAAAGAAACCTGCACAGATACTGCCGGTGGTGCGGAAAATGGTGGCCTTACAGTGACGGAAGGGATGTTGCGTTGCTGACTAGCTTCATTGGCCGAGGGTGCTACAACCTTAAGGGACGTTTGGTAGTTAGTCCAGGCTTGAAAATGCATGGTGGTTAAGTGTCTATGCATGCAACTAGTATTTAGACTTTTCAGATTCTGACCTCTGCTTAAGCTAGTTGAACATTTTTGACAGATGACTTTGCGCTGATCAGTTGGATGTTGTTTAAAAAAATGCCAGACTGCACTCTTCCTAGACTCGGATCCCTTTTCAGGGATTGCAGACTGAGCTTTAACCGGATGGCCACGCTGTCCTCCAACAGGTTTTGGCTTTGACACGCGTTTTGGGCCAGATACGGGCCCGGCAGATGGAACCTGTTGCGATGTTGATGCCTGCTGCGGCCCCTCCTCCACCTCCGCTTCTGAACTACTGCCGCCTGCACCCTGTTCCCCCAATGGCTGCCAATCGGGGTCAATAACTGGGTCATCTATTACCTCCTCTTCGAGCTCGTGTGCAACTTCGTCTGTGTCACTGTGTCGGTCGGTGGTATAGCGTTCGTGGCGGGGCAACATAGTCTCATCAGGGTCTGATTGTGGATCTGTACCCTGAGAGGGCAATGTGGTGGTCTGAGTCAAAGGAGCAGCATAGTACTCTGGCTGTGGCTGTGCATCAGTGCACTCCATGTCAGAATATACTTGTAATGGGCATGGCCTGTTAAATGTTTCATTTTCTAAGCCAGGGACGGTATGTGTAAAGAGCTCCATGGAGTGACCCGTTGTGTCGCCTGCTGCATCCTTCTCTCTTGTTGTAGTTTTTGCTGAGGAGGACAAGGAAGCGACTTGTCCCTGACCGTGAACATCCACAAGCGACGCGCTGCTTTTACATTTACCAGTTTCGGAAGAGGAGGCAAAAGAGCTAGAGGCTGAGTCTGCAATGTAAGCCAAAACTTGCTGTTGCTGCTCCGCCTTTAAAAGCGGTTTTCCTACTCCCAGAAAAGAGAGCGTTCGAGGCCTTGTGTAGCCTGACGACGAAACTGGCTCCACAGCTCCAGACTTAGGTGGAATATTTTTATCCCCACGACCACCTGATGCTCCACTACCACTACCATCATTACCAGCTGACAATGAACGCCCACGACGACCTCTTGCACCAGACTTCCTCATTGTTTTAAAATCTTAACCAAAGTAACTTTATTTGTTGCTGTCAAACAACTTACACGGTGAGCTATAACTTCAGTATGATTTCAATATCCCTTAACAGGTTGGTGAGACCACAAGGAAAATCAGGCACAATGTTACACACTCTGTTTTCTGTGGCACAAAATCACAGAGATGACACACACGCAGGACTGTCACTCAAGCACTAATGTCAATATTAATCTCCCACCTAATTTTTTTTTTTTTTTTTCTCAGGGAGACTTTAGAAACCAAATAATATTAAAAAAAAAACAACAAAAAAAACAACAAAAAAAAGGCTTTCTATGGCCCACAATTAGAGAGAGAGAGGTGGCACACCCAGGAGTCAAGACTGGCGCACAAGCTGAAAGGGCAATATTACTCTCCCACTGTTTTTTTAAGTTTTTTTTTTATTATTTTCAGGGAGACTTTAGAAACCAAATAATATTAAAAAAAACAAAAAAAATAAATAGCCTTTCTATGGCCCACTGAATGAGAGAGAGAGGTGGCACACCCAGGAGTCAAGACTGGCACACAAGCTGAAAGGGCAATATTACTCTCCCACTGTTTTTTTAAGTTTTTTTTTTTTTATTTTCAGGGAGACTTTAGAAACCAAATAATATTAAAAAAACCAAAAAAATAAATAGCCTTTCTATGGCCCACTGAATGAGAGAGAGAGGTGGCACACCCAGGAGTCAAGACTGGCACACAAGCTGAAAGGGCAATATTACTCTCCCACTGTTTTTTTATGTATTTTTTGTTTTTTAAGGGAGACTTTAGAAACCCAATAATATTTAAAAAAAAAAAAAAAAAAAGGCTTTCTATGGCCCACTGAATGAGAGAGAGAGGTGGCACACCCAGGAGTCAAGACTGGCACACAAGCTGAAAGGGCAATATTACTCTCCCACTGTTTTTTTATGTATTTTTTGTTTTTTAAGGGAGACTTTAGAAACCCAATAATATTTAAAAAAAAAAAAAAAAAAAGGCTTTCTATGGCCCACTGAATGAGAGAGAGAGGTGGCACACCCAGGAGTCAAGACTGGCGCACAAGCTGAAAGGGCAATATTACTCTCCCACTGTTTTTTTAAGTTTTTTTTTTATTATTTTCAGGGAGACTTTAGAAACCAAATAATATTAAAAAAACCAAAAAAATAAATAGCCTTTCTATGGCCCACTGAATGAGAGAGAGAGGTGGCACACCCAGGAGTCAAGACTGGCACACAAGCTGAAAGGGCAATATTACTCTCCCACTGTTTTTTTAAGTTTTTTTTTTTTTATTTTCAGGGAGACTTTAGAAACCAAATAATATTAAAAAAACCAAAAAAATAAATAGCCTTTCTATGGCCCACTGAATGAGAGAGAGAGGTGGCACACCCAGGAGTCAAGACTGGCACACAAGCTGAAAGGGCAATATTACTCTCCCACTGTTTTTTTATGTTTTTTTTTTTTTCAGGGAGACTTTAGAAACCAAATAATATTAAAAAAACCAAAAAAATAAATAGCCTTTCTATGGCCCACTGAATGAGAGAGAGAGGTGGCACACCCAGGAGTCAAGACTGGCACACAAGCTGAAAGGGCAATATTACTCTCCCACTGTTTTTTTATGTTTTTTTTTTTTTCAGGGAGACTTTAGAAACCAAATAATATTAAAAAAACCAAAAAAATAAATAGCCTTTCTATGGCCCACTGAATGAGAGAGAGAGGTGGCACACCCAGGAGTCAAGACTGGCACACAAGCTGAAAGGGCAATATTACTCTCCCACTGTTTTTTTATGTTTTTTTTTTTTTTTAAGGGAGACTTTAGAAACCCAATAATATTTAAAAAAAAAAAAAAAAAAAAGGCTTTCTATGGCCCACAATTAGAGAGAGAGGTGGCACACCCAGGAGTCAAGACTGGCACACAAGCTGAAAGGGCAATATTACTCTCCCACTGTTTTTTTATGTATTTTTTGTTTTTTAAGGGAGACTTTAGAAACCAAATAATATTAAAAAACCAAAAAAATAAATAGCCTTTCTATGGCCCACTGAATGAGAGAGAGAGGTGGCACACCCAGGAGTCAAGACTGGCACACAAGCTGAAAGGGCAATATTACTCTCCCACTGTTTTTTTATGTTTTTTTTTTTTTCAGGGAGACTTTAGAAACCAAATAATATTAAAAAAACCAAAAAAATAAATAGCCTTTCTATGGCCCACTGAATGAGAGAGAGAGGTGGCACACCCAGGAGTCAAGACTGGCACACAAGCTGAAAGGGCAATATTACTCTCCCACTGTTTTTTTATGTATTTTTTGTTTTTTAAGGGAGACTTTAGAAACCCAATAATATTTAAAAAAAAAAAAAAAAAGGCTTTCTATGGCCCACAATTAGAGAGAGAGGTGGCACACCCAGGAGTCAAGACTGGCACACAAGCTGAAAGGGCAATATTACTCTCCCACTGTTTTTTTATGTATTTTTTGTTTTTTAAGGGAGACTTTAGAAACCCAATAATATTTAAAAAAAAAAAAAAAAAAAAGGCTTTCTATGGCCCACAATTAGAGAGAGAGGTGGCACACCCAGGAGTCAAGACTGGCACACAAGCTGAAAGGGCAATATTACTCTCCCACTGTTTATTTATTTATTTATTTATTTTTCAGGGAGACTTTAGAAACCAAATAATAAGAAAAAAAATAAATAAATAAATAGGCTTTCTATAGCCCACTGAATAAGAGATAGCACACACAGCAGTGGCAGACAAGCCCTGACTGAGGCCAATATTTTTCTACCACTGATTGATGTAGTGTTTTTGTGTTGAGGTAGAATTTAGAACACAAATCACGGAAAAAATAAATAGGCTTTCTATGGCCCACTCAGTGAGAGATGGCACACACAGGGATGGCACTGTAGCAGAAATGCCAATCTTAATCTCCCACAAAAAAAAAAAAAAAAAAACAGGGACTGTCCTACAATTACTATCTCCCTGCAGTAATGTAAGCCAGGTATGGCAGGCAGCAATAGGAGTGGACTGATGCACAAATTAAATAAAAAGTGTGGACAAACAAAAAAGATAGCTGTGCAGAAAGGAAGGAACAAGAGGATATGTGCTTTGAAAAAAGCAGTTGGTTTCCACAGTGGCGTACACACAGCAATACAGCTATCACGGAGCCTTCTAGGGCAGCCCAATGAGCTACAGCGCTGAGGAAAAAAAAAAAAAAATAGCTTCCACAGTCCCTGCACACCGAAGGTGGTGTTGGACAGTGGAAATCGCTACAGCACAAGCGGTTTGGTGGTTAGTGGACCCTGCCTAACGCTCTCCCTGCTTCTGACGAAGCGGCAGCAACCTCTCCCTAAGCTCAGATCAGCAGCAGTAAGATGGCGGTCGGCGGGAACGCCCCTTTATAGCCCCTGTGACGCCGCAGACAGCAAGCCAGTCACTGCAATGCCCTTCTCTAAGATGGTGGGGACCAGGATCTATGTCATCACGCTGCCCACACTCTGCGTTCACCTTCATTGGCTGAGAAATGGCGCTTTTCGCGTCATTGAAACGCGACTTTGGCGCGAAAGTCGCGTACCGCATGGCCGACAAGCACAGGGGTCGGATCGGGTTTCATGAGACGCCGACTTAGCCAAAAGTCGGCGACTTTTGAAAATGATCGACCCGTTTCGCTCAACCCTATCTGCCACTATATGGTCACTGAATGTGGTGGTCTTGTTCAAACACAATATGGTTGCTAAATGCGGTCATGATGAGGCAGTATTATTTGGCTCTTGTATAGTAGCATTACATGGTAGCTGTATGATTTAGAGCTATAATTTGGAAGCTTCTATGGACGCAGGTTTCGGCTTTCCTGCTGTGTCGGAATATTTAAGATCAGTGCTAGGTAAAATGCTGACCAATTGTTCTGTGTATGGAGCAGCATCCTGAGGCATAGAGGCAGTGTGAAGAGACCAAACGTATTACAGCTTTTAATATAGAGTTGTCCAGCAAGCCGGAAACTTGTTTTCTCCTGTAGGAGTTTGCAGAACAATGCAGCTTTTCCAGAAAAAAGAGAGTGTTTCCATAGCTGCACAGTCTTTTTTTCAAGCTCCAGGGTAAGAAATATGTGATTCTCAAGTTGCTACTGATCTATAACTTGCTGATGGGGCATTCTTGGAAATGCTGCTAGAGAGCGGTGGGACAGAGGAACTGCAAACATTACCTTGATTCAAAACCTCAAAACCAGTTGTCATTTGTAGAATTCTATTGATTGCAGTGTCGGCCAGCGTTGTCCAACATGATATGTGCATTGTGAGTGCAGACAAGCCTGTAGAAAACACTGGCCACTTACAGGTTAAATTTACACCTCTCCATTCCTCTCCTCAGGGAACATGGAACTCTTCTGTTTGTATATCTCACATTCAAAGCCTGGAACATGAGGTTATAAGCTTCTTCCTAGATGATTGTTATCCTTTTCTATTAAATAAGAATTACTGGAGCTGACCTTTTAATTTCTTTATGTCTGTTGTTAAATGGAAAACGTCTGAGAATTGAATGTTTTCCCCGGACAGATTAGAAAGTCATAACCATGGCAAATGTAACAAAGAAATACCAGGTTTTTATATTAATATTTGAGCCTTTTCATTCCACTATTGCCAGTGGAGTTCTGCTGCCTCTAAATCAATCCGAGAAAAAACAAGCAATGCCGTTTGCATATCACTTCATTTCTTGGGGTATTATACACTTTCCTGGCCCTTATTTCATTTATAAATCATAGTGAGATATTAGCTGTACAGGAATTCACAGTCACAAAGGATCATGTGAATCACTGATACACTATATCTGTGGCAGTTATTTTGATCCACAACACCAAACCCCGATTATGTATGTACGAGATGGTGGCCCGATTCTAATGCATTCTAGAATATATATGTAGTTTATTTATGAAGATTTAAGAATAATGCAATGAATACACAGGATTTGGCCGGCCGGGCGCAACCAATCAGCGAAGCCTGGGCCGGCTCCAGGTTTTTGAGGGCCCCGGGCGAAAGAGTCTCAGTGGGCCCCCCTTTAATGCATACCACGATTCATGAAGCACAGATACAGCAGAGAAATATAGCACAGCCACATAGCTTATAACACAGCCCACGTAGTATATAACACAGTCCACGTAGCATATAGCACAGCCATGTAGCATATAACACAGCCACATAGTATATTGCACAGCCCACGTAGCATATAACACAGCCCACGTAGTATATAGCACAGCCACGTAATATTAAACACAGCCATGTAGTATATAGCACAGCCACCTAGCATATAACACAGCCCATGTAGTATATAACACAGCCCACGTAGTATAGAGCACAGCCTCGTAGCATATTACACAGCCACATAGTATATAACACAGTCACGTAGTGTATTACACAGCCTACGTAGCATATAACACAGCCGACGTAGTATATAGCACAGCCATATAGTATATAACACAGCCACGTAGTATATAGCACAGCCACGTAGTATATAACAGCCCACTTAACATATAACACAGCCCATGTAGTATATAGCACAGCCACGTAGTATATAACGCAGCCACATAGTATATAACACAGACAAGTAGTATATAGCACAGCCACATAGTATATTGCACAGCCACGTAGTATATAGCACAGCCCACATAGTATATAACACAGCCCACGTAGTTTATGGCACAGCCCACGTAGTATATAGCACAGCCCACGCAGTATATAACACAGTCCACGTAGTACATAGCACAGCCCACGTAGTATATAACACAGCCCATGTAGTATATAACATCCCACGTAGTATACACCACAGCCACATAGTATATAGCACAGCCACGTAGTATATTGCACAGCCGCGTAGTATATTGCACAGCCACGTAGTATGTAGCACAGCCCACATAGTATATAACACAGGCCACGTAGTATATAAGCACAGCCCACGTAGTATATAACACAGGCCAAGTAGTATATAACACAGCCCACATAGTATATACCATGCTTCGCTGATTGGTCGCGGCCGGCCACGACCAATCAGAGGCAGGTGCACGTATAACACAGTATATAACACCAATCAGCGAAGTGGTGGGACCGGAGCATCGCGAAGAGCAGGAAAAGCTGCCGCGGATGCCAGAAGGTGAGAATATCACGATTTTTTTTATTTTTTATTATTTTTAACATTATATGTTTTTACTATTGATGCTGCATAAGCAGCATCAATAGTAAAAAGTCGCTGTGTTTTAAATCCAGCGCCAATTCACAGCTGGACAGCGCCAGTCGCTGATTGGTTGCGCCCAGCCAGCCACGACCAATCAGCGATGCGGGATTTCCATGACAGACAAACAGACGGAAGTGGAAAACAGACAGACAGAAAAACAGATGGAAGTACCCCTTAGACGATTATATAGATGAGGCACGTATACAATGCTGGACTCTGAGTTTGAATCCAAAATGGCTCTGAGGGCCCTTTCCTCATCCAAATGGTACCTTTTTTATTGTGCTTCTCATTTTGCCATATCATTTAAACTGACACTGTGTAATGCTCAAAATCTCCTATTATGGCGCTTCATAGAAAGTGATTACTTATCTAAATATTAAAATTGATCTCAGAGAATTCAGCACCTTATGATCTGTTTATTGCCATCCTTTATAAAAGGTAAAAATCACTCAAAGCAGGGATCACTTTCAAATGGAATCTGTCACAAGGTTTTTACTATATAATCTGTGAACAGCAGCAACATGTAAAAACAGAGCACCTGACTCCAGAAATGTGTCACTTACTGGGCTGCTTGGTGCAGTTTTGATACAATACCTGATTAGTTGGATGTAGATATAGCAGAGCTAAGACTCCTGTTCTGTGTATAACCCACCCACACCCCTGACTGGCAGATTCCTGTATACACTGTGTGTTGTCAGCAAGCTGCTAATCAATGGTGGGGGCGAGGTTAGACAGAGTAGACTGACTGGTCTGCACATGAAACACAGTCCTTTAGTGAAAATCTCTTGCTGATGAAACACTAATTGTACTGAAACTACAGCACACAGCCTAATAAGTGATATATCATTGTAATCCATCTCTCAGCTCCTACAATATGTTGCTCTCAGATTAACTAGCATAAACCTGCTAACAGATTCCCTATAAATAAATTAGAATGTACAACATATGGTGCAGTTTCCAAATTCTGCATTGAAAAAGGTTCTCACTATTGAAAACTTTTCCCTATCACTAGAATAGAGGATAACTTGCTGACCATTGGGGATCCGACTGCTTGGAAATTCAGCGATACCAAGAATAAGGCTCTGGAAATATAAGAATGGAGCTCTTCAGGGGCCAGTTTTCATTGGTTAAAAGAACGGTGGGGAATCATTTTTCTGCCAAGGGCAATTTGGATATTTATACCATCCTTCGGTGGCCGTACAAACTCCGGCCACAAAGTGCATCCTTCCTGACTGTAGCACTGGTGTCAGGACATAATCTTTCATTGCATGCCCTTCAGTGTTCAGTAGTGAACACTGCATGTGTGTGCTAACAGAGCAAGAAGAAATTAATGAGCTGGTTGTAATCAAAATACACCTCCCTGCCCAAGAATGTGGTCCCACTACCTAATAATCTGCTTGGGGGCCTGATTAAATATGGTCGTCGAGGGCCTTAAATTGCCCTGGTCCCTGAGGTTCCCCACCCCTGGGTTAAAAGGTGCACATGCAGAGTTTCTGCTTCATTATTTGCCTCCGGGACAGTATAAGAAAGGGGAGTACAGAGCTCTGCTATTTTCAGCACTCCTATTGACAGGTCAAGCATGTGCAGCTCCTCTCATTTCAAGATGAGGCTTTGCAAAGCCTCACTCTTGGGATTGCTGGGGGTCTCTAAGATCAGCCATCCAGTCATCAGCCAATTATCCCTTATCATATAGATAAGGGTTAATTTGCCATTTTGCAAACACCTCTACAAGTGTGACTATGTTCTTCAGGACCTTCTTTCTGTATTAAGGGTTTCAAACTTATTATGTCACAACCGATGGAGGATCTACAAGTTATCTGATGGACCAGTCAAACCCCTTGAAGCTATAAAATACTGACATGTAAAACTGTGCAATTTTTTTTTCTGAAATAGAACTGACAGGTTCCGAAATGTTTGGTAAAAATAAAAAGCAAATAGTAAGTCTTGAAGCACAAAGGATATTAAAAAGATTAATTCATTACAACAATAATGAAAAGATAAAGGGTAGTTAAACTTAGAGGCTATAGGAATGCCCAGGGAACAATCCCATGTTTACTACGTTGCGACACTTGTAGACAACCAGAGTTATTCTAATCTTGAACATTTATGGCATATTCAACTTTGATACCTACACGTATCTCAAGAACGGGGCCCCATCTGATACCACTAGGAATGGACAGGAGGCCATATACACTCCCTGACAGAAGTTATGTCGCTTATCCGTGTTATTATTATTATCATTATTATTATTTATTGTTATAGCGCCATTTATTCCATGGCGCTTTACATGTGAGGAGGTGTATACATAATAAAAACAAGTACAATAATGTTAAACAATACAAGTCACAACTGGTACAGGAGGAGTGAGGACCCTGCCCGCGAAGGCTCACAATCTACAAGGGATGGGTGAGAATACAGTAGGTGAGGATAGAGCTGGTCATGCAGCGGTTTGGTTGATCGGTGGTTATGTAAATAAAAGCTTATAACCTGACGTTAAATTCATCCTTTGGTTGTATAAATTACTCTTTTGAAAGCTGTAACCCTCTGAAATGTGGTTTAGGTTAAGAAAATAAATTGGCATCAATGCAGAAATATTGATCCATTAATGGAAGCAGAATGGTCAGATTTTGGCAAGACAAAAGTTTTGTCGCCCACAGAAAGTAATGTGATATTCAAACAAATAATTAACTTAAAAGACAAATATATGCTGCATAACATTGGTGAATGAAGTTGTGGTGCTATTAAAGTCATATTTAATATTTTGTGTAACTTCCATGAGCTTGAAGGACTGCATCTATGCGGTTTAACAATAATTCCTACAATTTATTAATGAAGTCATCAGGAATAGCAAAGAATGCAGTCTTACATGCCTCCCAGAGTTCATCTATATTCTTTGGTTTTGTCTTCCAAGCTTCCTCTTTCATCTTACCCCAAACATGCTCAATGATGTTCATGTCTGGTGACTGGGCTGGCCAGTCCTTGAGCACCTTGATCTTTTTTGCCTGGAGGAACTTTGTTGCAGAGATGGATGTATGAGATGGAGCACCATCCTGCTGAAGAATTTGACCCCTTTTATGATTTGGAATATAAGAGGTAGCTAATACTTCTTGATCTTTTAGGCTATTGATATTGCTTTCCACCTTGCAAATGTTTTGCACACCCCCATACTGAATGTAACCCCAGACCATGATCTTTCCACCACCAAATTTAACTGTTTTCTGGGTGTATTTTGGATCCATACATGCTCCAGTAGGTCTCCTGCAGTATTTTTGGCGGCTGTGGTGTAATTCTACTGAATATTCATCAGAGATATCCACCTGCCACTTTTCCAGCGTCCATCTGTTTACCAGGCTGTGGCAAATGCCACATGGTTTTTAATTTGCCTTATGTTTAGTGCTGGCTTCTGGGCACTGATTCGACCATGGAGGACATTTTGAGACAGAAACCTACAAACTCTTCTAGTTGACAAAGGAACTTGAGGTGACCAGGCCTGTTTGAGCTCTGCTGCAGTGGAGGAGGGGCTTGCGTTGGATTTTCTAACCAACAAACGTTCCTCCTGAGCAGTTGTCTTGCGGGGTCTGCCGGACCTGGGTGTTGTGAACTCTATTTCTGGGCTCCCTCTTGTGGTCACAAGTGGTACTGTGTGAGTGCTGTCTTTCTGCAGGTTTGTGACTGGCATCAGCTGTCTCGTTATCTGTGGGCTGGTTTTCTATTTAAGCTCACTTGGACTCTCAGTCTATGCCTGCTGTCAATGTATTCAGTGCTATTCTGATTCCTTCTGACTACCTTGCTCCCAGTCTCTTCAAGAGAAGCTAAGTTTCCGTTTTGTTCATTTTTTGATCATCAGTGTTCTATATGTTTCTTGTCCAGCTTGCTAATATGTGATTTCCCAGCTTGCTGGTAGCTCTGGGGGGCTGAGTTTCTCCTCCCACACCGTTAGTTGGTGTGGGGGTTCTTGAATTCTCAGCGTGGATATTTTGGTAGGGTTTTTTACTGACCGCACAGTTCGCTATCTGTCTTCTGCTATCTAGTATTAGCGGGCCTCATTTGCTGAATCTGTTTTCATTCCTACGTGTGTCTTTTCTCCTTACCTCACCGTTATTATTTGTTGGGGGCTTCCTATATCTTTGGGGTTATTTCTCTTGAGGCAAGTGAGGTCTTGCTTTCTCTTTAGGGGTAGTCAGTTTCTCAGGCTGCGTCGAGACGTCCAGGAATTTAGGCACATTCACCGGCTACCTTTAGTGTGTTTGGATAGGATCAGGTTTTGCGGTCAGTCCAGTTACCACCTCCCTAGAGCTCGTGTCTATGTTTAGTTACTTAGCTAGTATTTCCTGTGATCCCCAGCCACTGGGATCACAACACCTGGGCTTGTCAAACACAAATCTTTTTTTTAATTCTTTGTACTTGACGCTGAGACACATTAAAGGTTCCAGCCACCTCTGCAGTGGATCTGGTCTTCAGCCTCTTGATAATCCAGGCTTTGGTCACAGAGTGTATTTTTGGCATGTTGTCAGAGCTCAAGTTGCAGTTCAAGTGAAGGTCTGGGGTGCTGGGTTTCTTTGTATTCACACACACTAATTAACCAATCATTTACTGAGCACAGGTGAGGATGTAAACTAGGATTGGGTGCATTATATGACCAGGCGACAAAACTTTTGTCTTGCCAAAATCTGACCATTCTGTGTCCATTAACTGATCAATATTTCTGCATTGATGCCAATTTATTTTCTTAACCTAAATCACATTTCAGAGGGTTTCAGCTTTCAAAAGAATAATTTATACAACCAATGGATGAATTTAACGTCAGGTTATAAGCTTTTATTTACATAACATGGATAAGCGACATAACTTCTGTCAGGGAGTGTATATTCAAGATGGGAATACTCTGGACTCTGTCAGCACAGAATGACTGTTCAATCCAAGGACAGGCACTCTGTAGACTCTTGGCATGGCTAAAGAATTAACTTCACTTTCTGACCTGGTTGTTTTCCATCTATCTCTGCCCTTCTCTGGCTCTATTAAGCCAGTTATGTAAATCAAAGAAGAGGGAGTGGGGATAGAGGGAAAACAAGTAGGTGGCAAATGTTTGGCTAAGCCAAGGGTGCTCCTAGCACCTGTTTTTGGTTTAGATAGTCATTCTGACAGCATCTCTTTAAAGTGAAAATTCCACTAGAGGAAGGGCATACTAGTAGTCATTGTGTGATTATGATCCTCACCACAGTGCTGTCAATGGGGAATGAATTGCTGCCAGCGCAGCTTCAGTGACTAGTGGTGCCATCACAGCCTGAACTCAGATGAACTCTTGAGCGTGGGAAAATGCCAGCTGATTTTCCCACGCTCAAGAGTTCAGTGCAGGTCAGGCTGTGAGGGAGCGCAGCATCAGTGACATCACCTCTATTCACTGAAGCTGTTCTCACAGCTGGCATGAATTGCTGTGACCTCATCCCTGGCATTTTCCCACGGTCCTGAAGTCACAGCAGTTTAGGCCGGCTGCGAAAACAGCTTGAGAGAATAGAGGTGATGTCACTGATGCTGCGCTAAAATGCAATAACAGGTGATCAGAAGATCGTATCTACAAAAAAAGGTATCTTTAAAAAACAACAGATTGGCACGCAAAAAATAAGCCCTCACCCAACCCAAATGGAGACGCTACGGGTCACGGAAAATAATGCAATTTTTTTTTTAACAAACTTTGGATTTTTTTCACCACTTAAATAAAAAATAACCTATATATGTTTGGTATTTACGAACTCGCAATGACCTAGAGAATCATAATGGCAGGTCAGTTTTAGCAATTGGTGAGCAAGGTAAAAAAAAAATCAAATCCAAAATCCAGTTGTGGAATTGCAATTTTTTTCCCATTTTCCAGCACATGATATGGTAAATCCAATGGTGTCGTACAAAAGTAAAACTCGTCCTGCAAAAAACAGAAGCCCTCACATGGCCATATTGACAGAAAAATAAAAAAGTTATGGCTCTGGGAAGAAGGGGTGTGAAAAACAGAAACGCAAAAGCGAAAAAGGGCTGGGGCGTGAAGGGGTTAAAAAAAACTAACACTCAAAACTCAGGGAATGCCTACTGATAGCTTTGTAAAAGGTGTAAAAGATTCTGCAGAGAAGGCTGTTATGATATATACTAAACATGAAAGGGTCAGCCTTGAGAATGGTGTCGGTGGGACAATATTGAGAAGTACAATCAGCATTCAGAGGTCAATCAATGACCAAAAATGATGGAATAAAAGATGGAGAAATTAGATTGCCTGGCCATATTTATACATCTGTTAAAAGATTAATCTTTCAGCGGTGCTGATTCGGCGCTTCCTGTGGCTCGGAAGGCCAGAGATTCATTGTGTTTAATAATTGACGGTTCAATAGAGCAGTGATGGTTTTTAATCTGGAGCTAATTCAACCTCTATCTCTGCATCATTGACTTTTTATTCAGTGTGTGCAGTGAGATTTTGTAGGCAGACTCTTCAGATTAACACTAACATACATTAACCTTATAATATGCTGGAAACATAAGGAAGATCTTAAAGGGAATGTGTTATCAAAAAATGATCTACTATATAAATCAAGTTTTTGTGTTAAATATATATTTAAAAAAGTGTTGGCAATGTTTTTGTTTCCAAATCACAATCTGCATTAAAACGAAAACTTTAAAATTTTGCAATTTTCACACTGACCACTGGGATTATTGTCCACACGTACATTGGGAGCAATAGACTGGCTAAGACTTTATCATTTTTAGTGAAGCATCTAAAGAGCATGTGTAGAGGACATTGTAAAGGGAAGGGAAGTAGGGGAGCTGGGAGCTGTAACATGTCCTGTTGGGATTAGTGCCTGTGTTATCAGCTGGGTTACCTGTCATTGTAGTCCTGCCTCTGATAAGGAGCCTTCTGAAAACTCTTTTACAGGAAGTATAGGTAAAAAAAAAAAGCTCCAGTGTGAAAATGGCAAGATTAGTAATTTTATTTTATAACAAAGATTGTGATTTGAAAACAAAATTCCCAACATTTTTTAAAAATATGCGTAACACAAAAATGTAATTTAAACAAAAGGTCATTATCTGATGCATTTCTTTATTTGTGTAATGTAAGAGAAGACATTTTCCCCACTTCTGACCAGACACATTTTAGGGTTTTACTGTACATGTGCGCTAAGCGTCTAAAAAAAAAATTGATTTTCTTGAATTTTATGTAATTTTTATTTTTTTTCCTTTTGTTTGCTGATATCAGGGGAAAATGTGATAAAAATGAAAATTCCAGTCTATTATTCCCTTTTTTTAACGACCACAAAGGACCATTAGGAAACAATTTAAATTATGTTCTTCTTTGTGTGGAAATCATTTTTATATATTAGTAAAAGAAAAGTACCGCACACTCAAAGTTGATATGATGCAAAAAGGTAAATGCCAGATTTATTAACACAAAAAAATGTCAACAATTGCCACTGTGTAGGTTTGTAGTGAGGAAACCCAACGTTTCGACCCTCCCGGGTCTTATTCATGGGGTTACTAGGAAACAAATAGACAGTATAAGCAGCTGTTTGTGACATGTTATACACCGAAAATACACAAGAACAAAAACAAAAAACAGAAAACAAAATACCAAAGCATAATAAAAACATACTATGTACAATATTTACAGAGCAACCAGAAGTGACAATAGGGGTACTCTGGGGAGCAGCGAAAACTCAGTCTATGGTACAAGGGTAATGTCAGCAATTCCCTGTTTAACCCCTTAACGACCGCCGATACGCCTTTTAACGGCGGCCGCTAAGGGTACTTAAACCACAGCGCCGTTAATTAACGGCGCTGTGGAAAAAGTGAATAGCGCCCCCCAGAGTCGGATTTTCTCTGGGGTCTCGGTTGCCGAGGGTAGCCGAGACCCCAGAGAACATGATTCGGGGGGTTTTTACCGACCCCCGAGTTGCGATCGCCGGTAATTAACCGTTTACCGGCGGTCGCAACAAAAAAAAAAAAAACGCGATTTGCCGTTTAATTTCTCTGTCCTCCGATGTGATCGCACATCGGAGGACAGAGAAATGTGGTCCCCGATGGCCCCCAATAGCCCCCCAATACTTACCTACCTCCCCCGGTGCTCCTCGTGTCTCCCCATGGGCGCCGCCATCTTTTTTCCGGGAAAAAATGGCGGGCGCACGCGCAGTACGCCCGCCGCCCGGCACCCGGATGTTCTTTGGGGTCTCGGCTGCCGGGGGTAGCCGAGACCCCAAAGAACATGATCGGGGTCGATTTGCACCGACCCCTGCTTTGCGATCGCCGGTAATTAACAGTTTACCGGCGACCGCAAAAAAAAAAAAAAAAAAAAGCGATCAGTTATTTCTCTGCCCTCTGATGTGATCGCACATCAGAGGACAGAGAAATAGGGGGATTCGGGGACCCTATCATACTCACCCGGGGTCCCTGGGTCCTCTTCTGTCTTCTCCTGCCAGCCGGCTTTTTCATCATGGCGGGCGCATGCGCAGTGCGCCCGCCATCTGCTGCCATCTGCCGGCCGGCAGGAGAAGACAAGTTGGGGCTAAAATTAGGGTTAGGGTTAGGGTTAGGGTTAGAGTTAGGGTTAGGGTTAGAGTTAGGGTTAGGGTTGGGGCTAAATTTAGGGTTAGGGCTAGGGTTAGGGTTAGGCTACTTTCACACTAGCGTTTTTTGTCTTCCGTTGCAATGCGTCGTTGGAGAAAAAACGCATCCTGCAAAAGTGCTTGCAGGATGCGTTTTTTCTCCATTGGCTTGCATTAGCGACGCATTGCGACGGATTGCCACATGTCGCATCCGTCGTGCGACGGATGCGTCGTGCTTCGGCAGACCGTCGACACAAAAAAAACTACATGTAACTTTTTTGTGCGACGTGTCCTACATATTTCAGTGCCACGTGCCACGTATTTAAGTGACACATGCCACGTATCAAAGTGCCACGTGCCACATATTTCAGTGCCACGTATCAAAGTGCCACGTATCAAAGTGCCACGTATCAAAGTGCCACGTGCCACGTATCAAAGTGCCACGTGCCACGTATCAAAGTGCCACGTGCCACATCTTTCAGTGCCACGTGCCACGTATTTAAGAGACACGTGCCACGTATCAAAGTGCCACGTGCCACATATTTCAGTGCCACGTGCCACGTATTTAAGTGACACGTGCCACGTATCAAAGTGCCACGTGCCACATATTTCAGTGCCACGTATCAAAGTGCCACGTGCCACGTATCAAAGTGCCACGTGCCACGTATCAAAGTGCCACGTGCCACGTATCAAAGTGCCACGTGCCACGTATCAAAGTGCCACGTGCCACGTATCAAAGTGCCACGTGCCACGTATCAAAGTGCCACGTGCCACGTATCAAAGTGCCACGTGCCACATATTTCAGTGCCACGTATCAAAGTGCCACGTGCCACATCTTTCAGTGCCACGTGCCACGTATTTAAGAGACACGTGCCACGTATCAAAGTGCCACGTATCACGTATTTCAGTGCCACATATTTAAGTGACACGTATCACGTATAAGTGCCACGTGTCACGTATTTAATTGCCACATATTTAAGTGCCACGTATCAAGATTTTCCATGGAGAACAGACACATCCAGAGATATGTCTGCTCTCCACGGCTGCAGCAACACACTGACAGGAGCCATAGTTCCTGTCGGTGTGTCACTGCGCATGCGCGAGCGAGTTTACCGGCGGTCATTGACCCCGGCACTCTCGCTTAACGGCAGTGCTGCGTGGGAAAGTTCAACGCAGCTGTACTGCTGTTAACCGAGACGCCGGAGTCATTGAACTCCGGAACAGTACGCGATACACTGCTAGGAGCTTCGCTCCTGGCAGTGTATCGCCGGAGAGCAGCCGATCGGCGTGGGACACTCGTTTTATGGATTCTGCGGACAGGGAGTATGAATTTGGTTTATTATTTTTGGATTTTTTCCTGGAGGATCGAGGGCTTCGCCTACAAGTGTGCTGTTGGTGAGTATATACTCTGTGTTATATGTTGTATGTACTGTGTGTCATGTATGTGTATTGTGTGTAGGTGTTTTGTGTAACTTTACAATTGTGCTAAGTCGCCGGACACAGGGACAACTCTCCCATCCTAATACCGGATGGGAGTAGTAGTCCCATACGGCGACTTAGCACAATGGTGGCACTAGCGTCGCATGGGGACACACACACGCACACACACGCACACACACACAGAAGGACTCCATGCTGCTTCACTGGGGGGCGGGGGCTTCCCTCTTCCTGTCCGACGTCACGTCCGGTCCTGGGTGTCAACCCCTCCGTACAAAGACGCCGACACCCAGGACAAAGGCGCTGTGTGTGGAAGGTAATATGGGGCCCTAGGGGGATACGCAGACACGCCGCTGCGTAAAGAATTGACATGTCAATTCTTTTTACGCCGGCGTGTTTGCAGACAAAAGCGCCGCGTTTTTTTGCGGTGTGTCTGAACGGCAAAGTGAATTTCTCATTCACTTTGCCGGCAGACGAAAATGACATTGCGCATTTTTGAAAAGCGCCCGCAAAATAGCGCTCAAAAATGCGCTATGTCTGAAAGTAGCCTAAGGCTTCTTTCACACTTGCGTCGGTACGGGGCGGTCGCAATGCGTCGGCCCGATGTACCGACGCACGTTGTGAAAATTGTGCACAACGTGGGCAGCGGATGCAGTTTTTCAACGCATCCGCTGCCCAGTCTATGTCCTGGGGAGGAGGGGGCAGAGTTACGGCCACGCATCCGCGGAAATGGCGGACGCGACGTACAAAAAAAAGGTTACATTGAACTTTTTTTGTGACGACGGGGGCTAAAGTTATGGTTAGGGTTGGGGCTAAAGTTAGGGTTGGGGCTAAAGTTAGGGTTAGAGTTGGGATTAGGGTTAGGGTTTGGATTAGGGTTGGGATTAGTGTTACGTTTGGGATTAGGGTTGGGATTAGGGTTAGGGTTGGGATTAGGGTTAGGGGTGTGTTGGATTTAGGGTTTTGATTAGGGTTATGGTTAGGGTTGAGATTAGGGCTGTTTTGGGGTTAGGGTTGTGATTATCGTTAGGGTTGTGATTAGGATTATGGATCGGGTTGAGATTAGGGTTAGGGCTGTGTTGGGGTTAGGGTTGGAGTTAGAATTGGGGGGTTTCCACTGTTTAGGTACATCAGGGGGTCTCCAAACACGACAGCCAATTTTGCGCTAAAAAAGTCAAATGGTACTCCCTCCCTTCTGAGCTCTGCCGTGCGCCCAAACAGTGGTTTACCCCCACATATGGGGCATCAGCGTACTCGGGATAAATTGGACAACAACTTTTGGGGTCCAATTTCTCCTGTTACCCTTGTGAAAATAAAAACTTGGGGGCTAAAAATCTTTTTTGTTGGAAAAAAATATATTTTTTTATTTTCACTACTCTACATTATAAATTTCTGTGAAGCACTTGAGCTTTCAAAGTTCTCACCACATATCTAGATAAGTTCCTTAGGGGGTCTAGTTTCCAAAATTTGGTCACTTGTGGGGGTTTCTACTGTTTAGGTACATTAGGGGTCTGCAAACGCAACATAACGCCCGCAGACAATTCTATCAAAGTCTGCATTGCAAAATGGCGCTCCTTCCCTTCCGAGCTCTGCCGTGCGCCCAAACAGTGGTTTACCCCCACATATGGGGTACCAGCATACTCAGGACAAATTGGACAACAACTTTTGGGGTCCAATTTCTCTTGTTACCCTTGTGAAAATAAAAATTTGGGGGCTAAAAAAATCTTTTTTGTGGGAAAAAAAATATTTTTTATTTTCACTACTCTGCATTATAAACTTCTGTGAAGCACTTGGGCATTCAAAGTTCTCACCACATATCTAGATAAGTTCCTTGGGGGGTCTATTTTCCAAAATGGGGTCACTTGTTGGGGGTTTCTACTGTTTTGTTACATTAGGGGTCTGCAAAGGCAACATAACGCCCGCAGACAATTCTATCAAAGTCTGCATTCCAAAATGGCACTCCTTCCCTTCCGAGCTCTGCCATGCGCCCCAAACAGTGGTTTACCCCCACATATGGGGTACCAGCATACTCAGGACAAATTGGACAACAACTTTTGGGGTCCAATTTCTCTTGTTACCCTTGTGAAAATAAAAACTTGGGGGCTAAAAAATCTTTATTGTTAAAAAATATATATTTTTTATTTTCACGACTCTGCATTATAAACTTCTGTGATGCACTTGGGCATTCAAAGTTCTCACTACACATCTAGATAAGTTCCATGGGGGGTCTAGTTTCCAAAATGGGGTCACTTTTGGGGGGTTTCTGCTGTTTAGGCACATCAGGGGCTCTCCAAACGCGACATGGCGTCCGATCTCAATTCCAGTCAATTTTGCATTGAAAAGTCAAATGGCGCTCCTTTGCTTCCGAGCTCAGCCATGCGCCCAAACAGTGGTTTACCCCCACATATGGGGTGTCGGCATACTCAAGACAAATTGTACAACAGCTTCTGGGGTCCATTTTCTCCTGTTACCCTTGGTAAAATAAAAATTTGGAGGCAAAAAGATCATTTTTGTAGAAAAAATGCGATTTTTTTATTTTCACGGCTCTACGTTATAAACTTCTGTGAAGCACCTGGGGGTTTAAAGTGCTCACCACACATCTAGATAAGTTCCTTAAGGGGTCTAGTTTCCAAAATGGTGTCATATGTGGGGGGTCTCTACTGTTTAGGCACATCAGCGGCTCTCCAAACGTGACATGGCATCCGATCTCAATTCCAGCCAATTCTACATTGAAAAAGTAAAACGACACTCCTTCTCTTCCAAGCTCTGCGGTGCGCCCAAACAGTGGTTTACCCCCATATATGGGGTATCGACGTACTCAGGAGAAATTGCACAACAACTTTTGTGGTCTAATTTCTCCTGTTACCCTTGTGAAAATAAAAATTTGGGGGCAAAAAGATCATTTTTGTAGAAAAAATGAGATTTTTTATTTTCACGGCTCTACGTTATAAACTTCTGTGAAGCACTTGGGGGTTCAAAGTGCTCACCACACATCTAGATAAGTTCCTTGGGGGGTCTAGTTTCCAAAATGGTATCACTTGTGGGGGGTTTCCACTGTTTAGGCACATCAGGGACTCTCCAAACGCGACATGGCATCCGATCTCAATTCCAGCCAATTCTGCATTGAAAAAGTCAAACGGTGCTCCTTCACTTCCAAGCTCTGCGGTGCGCCCAAACAGTGGTTTACCTCCACATATGGGGTATCGACGTACTCAGGAGAAATTGCACAACAACTTTTGTGGTCTAATTTCTCCTGTTACCCTTGTGAAAATAAAAATTTGGGGGCAAAAAGATCATTTTTGTAGAAAAAATGAGATTTTTTATTTTCACGGCTCTACGTTATAAACTTCTGTGAAGCACTTGGGGGTTCAAAGTGCTCACCACACATCTAGATAAGTTCCTTGGGGGGTCTAGTTTCCAAAATGGTATCACTTGTGGGGGGTTTCCACTGTTTAGGCACATCAGGGACTCTCCAAACGCGACATGGCATCCGATCTCAATTCCAGCCAATTCTGCATTGAAAAAGTCAAACGGTGCTCCTTCACTTCCAAGCTCTGCGGTGCGCCCAAACAGTGGTTTACCTCCACATATGGGGTATCGACGTACTCAGGAGAAATTGCACAACAACTTTTGTGGTCTAATTTCTCCTGTTACCCTTGTGAAAATAAGAATTTGTGGGCGAAAAAATCATTTTTGTGAAAACAAATGCGATTTTTTATTTTCACGGCTCTACGTTATAAACTTCTGTGAAGCACTTGGGGGTTCAAAGTGCTCACCACACATCTAGATAAGTTCCTTGGGGGGTCTAGTTTCCAAAATGGTGTCACTTGTGGGGGGTTTCCACTGTTTAGGCACATTAGGGGCTCTCCAAACGCGACATGGCGTCCGATCTCAATTCCAGCCAATTCTGCATTGAAACAGTCAAACGGTGCTCCTTCACTTCCAAGCTCTGCGGTGCGCCCAAACAGTGGTTTACCTCCACATATGGGGTATCGGCGTACTCAGGAAAAATTGCACAACAAAATTTGTGGTTACATTTCTGTTTTTACACTTGTGAAAATTAAAAAAAATGGTTCTGAAGTAAAATGTTTGCAAAAAAAAGTAAAATGTTAATTTTTTTCTTCCACATTGTTTTAGTTCCTGTGAAGTACGTAAAGGGTTAATAAACTTCTTGAATGTGGTTTTGAGCAGCTTGAGGGGTGCAGTTTTTAGAATGGTGTCACACTTGGTTATTTTCTATCATATAGACCCCTCAAAATCACTTCAAAGGTGATGTGGTCCCTAAAAAAAACATGGTGTTGTAAAAATGAGAAATTGCTGGTCAACTTTTAACCCTTATAACTCCCTAACAAAAAAAAAAATTGTTTCCAAAATTGTGCTGATGTAAAGTAGACATGTGAGAAATGTTATTTATTAACTATTTTTTGTGACATATCTCTCTGATTTAAGGGCATAAAAATACAAAGTTTGAAAATTGCAAAATTTTAAAAATTTTCGCCATATTTCCATTTTTTTCATAAATAATCGCAAGTAATATCGAAGAAATGTTACCACTAACTTGAAGTACAACATGTCACGAAAAAACAGTCTCAGAATCAGCGGGATCCGATAAAGCGTTCCAGAGTTATATCTCATAAAGTGACACTGGTCAGAATTGTAAAAATTGGCTCGGTCATTAAGTACCAAATTGGCTCTGTCACTAAGGGGTTAAGGGAGAAAATCATAATAATGTTTTACCTTCACTCTTTTGTTACACATACATAGGGTTGGCAGTGTTGGTAGGCAAGACAAAGGTCCTTTACAGTATAACCTGTCATTATGATAGAAAGTCAACATTTATGCAATGTATACGTAATAGGACAACAAAATTCCGGTGAGTATGGAAGGGGATTATCAGATATGTTCTGTCATAAAGGTAAAGAGTCAGTCCCAAGGAAAGTGTTGTAATGGGGTGACTAAGGGGCAGTCTATGTGAGAGCCAATACAGGAGATACCCCAGTGATACAGAGGATAACGTTATGGATACCTTGTAAGTCCAATAGTAGCTCCTATAAAACAGGCCAGGGGGTCCTGTATGGGGTAAGCTGCAGCAAAGTGAGGGGTCCTGCAGAAAATGTGAATAGGATAAATAAGACGCACTGTTGAAGCTGAACGTTCAGGTGAACGTATAGAGGGTACCTTAAAGTGGATCTGTTAGTGGATCCCAGGACGCTGTACAGAACAGGTACACGAACCCTCCGCCCCCTTACTCTGCACCTTCCCCCTGCATCTGCTAATCAAATCCACGACACCTTCTCCATAGGACAGCCCTACAGGCTACTATTCACCCTGTACAGGACCCTTCTACGCATGCCAGAGGAGCTGCTAACAGATCCACTTTAAGGTACCCTCTATACGTTCACCTGAACGTTCAGCTTCAACAGTGCGTCTTATTTATCCTATTCACATTTTCTGCAGGACCCCTCACTTTGCTGCAGCTTACCCCATACAGGACCCCCTGGCCTGTTTTATAGGAGCTACTATTGGACTTACAAGGTATCCATAACGTTATCCTCTGTATCACTGGGGTATCTCCTGTATTGGCTCTCACATAGACTGCCCCTTAGTCACCCCATTACAACACTTTCCTTGGGACTGACTCTTTACCTTTATGACAGAACATATCTGATAATCCCCTTCCATACTCACCGGAATTTTGTTGTCCTATTACGTATACATTGCATAAATGTTGACTTTCTATCATAATGACAGGTTATACTGTAAAGGACCTTTGTCTTGCCTACCAACACTGCCAACCCTATGTATGTGTAACAAAAGAGTGAAGGTAAAACATTATTATGATTTTCTCCCTTAAACAGGGAATTGCTGACATTACCCTTGTACCATAGACTGAGTTTTCGCTGCTCCCCAGAGTACCCCTATTGTCACTTCTGGTTGCTCTGTAAATATTGTACATAGTATGTTTTTATTATGCTTTGGTATTTTGTTTTCTGTTTTTTGTTTTTGTTCTTGTGTATTTTCGGTGTATAACATGTCACAAACAGCTGCTTATACTGTCTATTTGTTTCCTAGTAACCCCATGAATAAGACCCGGGAGGGTCGAAACGTTGGGTTTCCTCACTACAAACCTACACAGTGGCAATTGTTGACATTTTTTTGTGTTAATAAATCTGGCATTTACCTTTTTGCATCATATCAACTTTGAGTGTGCGGTACTTTTCTTTTACTATTGACTTGACCACACGGTCCGATTTACCAGCACCTCCACAACTCTTGACCAGAGTGCACACCATTACCCGCTCTATTTTTATATATTAGACATATTTTTTGCTTAGCACGGGACAAAAAATCTAATTCAGACAGGCAGTATCTGTTTTTTAAGTTTTGTTTTATTTGCATTTTATTTTATTTTTGCTTTCTTTATTTTTTCATTTATTGTGCACACTGTGCCCCATATAAGATCTTAAAAATATTTTGGAGGCAGGTTATTATATTGATACATTCTTTTTATTGCTGATTTCGCCTGTAACGTTGGATGGTGGATTATATCTAGTTACAGGGTATTTCTAGCTTTCTGTTTGCATAACCAAGCTGACAGGGTCGCCTCGGATCCAACAGCTCTTTACCTTCCCTACGTTCAGCGATCACATGACTGTTGGGTCCAGAGGAGGAAGCACAATCAGTGCTTCCTAATCTTGTACACAGCTGGTTTGATGCTGTAAGAGACCAGTGATGTCACCTGTGTGGGCGGCATTTGTCTCCTGCATGTTGGGTATTTTGACAGCTCTTTACTCCCGGCTTATCACGGGGCACATCACACAGGTGACAGAGGACAGCGCAGATGAGACAGGGGACAGTGCACAGGTGACATTGCACAGGAGACAGGGGACAGTACACCGGAGACAGGGGACAGCGCACAGGGGATAGGGAAGGGACCAGCCCCTGAAATGAGCATCACTGATGTGTTCATTTCATGAAAGGGCAGAGTCTGTGACAGTTACCGCAGCCTTGGACCCCTGTTCTAATGACTTTTTTCAGGTTTGAATATATGAAGATGCACTGGGAGCTCTCAAACGAATCGTCATCACACAATAAAAAAATTACCATATATACTCATGAATAAGCCGAGATTTTCAGCACACTTTTTTGTGTTGAAAATGCCCCCTCTGCTTATACACGTGTCATTGTCCCAGAAAGACAACGGGGAGGGGAGCGGCGGAGCAGCTGGTCACAGAGGCAGGAGTCGGTGGCTGCGGCTGTATCTGTGTCCACTGCTAAAGAGAAATTAATATTCACTGCGCTGACAGTGAATATTCATTTCTCTTATAGCATGCACAGGTGGAGCCACAGCCTACATACCTTCCCTGCGTGCCCTCACTGCATGTCCTTCCCGTGCCAGTCTTCCGGCTGAGCGATCAGGTGTTTCCCACTCATTAAGGTAATGAATATTCACCCCTCTCCACTCCCATAGGCGTGGAGTGAATATTCATTACTTTAATGACCTCTCGGCCGGAAGAGCTGCTGGCATGGAAAGAGATGCAGCAAGGGCACGCAGGTAAGGTAAGTAGGATGTGTTTTTTTATAGGAATCATGCACACAAGGATAGGGGATAAGGAGCCATGCATACAGGGGTTGCGATAAGGAGCTATGCATACAAGGATGGGGAGCCATGCATACAAGGAAGGGGAGCCATGCATACAAGGATGGGGAGCCATGCATACAAGGACGGGGATGGGAAGCCATGCATACAAGGACAGGGATGGGGAACCATGCATACAGTTAGACAAACAGATAGATAGTGTAGTTAGGGAATATTAGGGAATTTTTACAGAAAGTATATTAGAAAATAGCTTAGATCATGGCACTAAATAGATAGGGAAAAATGACTTTGCATTCGGACCACTCCTTTAATCAAGATTAGTTCTGGCTACACAGTAAAACAAATGATTGCTCACAATTTTTATCCTGTCCCATTTCTCTCTAAAGAAGTTATCTGCATATTTCCAGAGGAGCATTGCATAGCCTAAAAGTGTCCTTACACAAACTTGGCACTCTCTTAACGGAAAAACTTTACCCATTAGACTCTGTGTCAGAGGCCTCTTATATAAAAACATCCAAAAACGCATCTGCAAGTTGAGTTTCTGGTTTGGCTTCTTATCCTAAGTCATGTGGCATCGCCCTTTAACCCCTTTACCCCCAAGGGTGGTTTGCATGTTAATGACCGGGCCAATTTTTACAATTCTGACCACTGTCCCTTTATGAGGTTATAACACTGGAACGCTTCAACGGATCCTGATGATTCTGACATTGTTTTCTCATGACATATTGTACTTTATGATAGTGGTAAAATTTCTTTGATATTACCTGCGTTTATTTGTGAAAAAAACTGAAATTTGGCGAAAATGTGATGTTACTTTGAATTTTTATACAATTAAATCACAGACATATGTCACACAAAATACTTAATAAGTAACATTTCCCACATGTCTAATTTACATCAGCACAATTTTGGAACCAAAATTTTTTTTTGTTAGGGAGTTATAAGGGTTAAAAGTTGACCAGCAATTTCTCATTTTAACAACACCAGTTTTTTTTAGGGACCACATCTCATTTTAAGTCATTTTGAAGGGTCTATATGATGGAAAATATCCAAGTTTGACACCATTCTAAAAACTGCACCCCTCAAGGTGCTCAAAACCACATTTAAGAAGTTTATTAACCCTTCAGGTGTTTCACAGGAATTTTTGGAATGTTTAAATAAAAATGAACATTTAACTTTTTTTACACAAAAAATTTAGTTCAGCTCCAATTTGTTTTATTTTACCAAGGGTAACAGGAGAAAATGGACCCCAAAAGTTGTTGTACAATTTGTACTGAGTACGTTGATACCCCATATGTGTGGGTAAACCACTGTTTGGGCGCATGGCAGAGCTTGGAAGGGAAGGAGCGCCATTTGACTTTTCAATGCAAAATTGACTGGAATTGAGATGGGACACCATGTTGCGTTTGGAGAGCCCCTGATATGCCTAAACATTAAAACCCCCACAAGTGACACCATTTTGGAAAGTGGACCCCCTAAGAAACTTATCTAGATGTGTGGTGAGCACTTTGACCCATTAAGTGATTCACAGAAGTTTACAATGCAGAGCCGTAAAAATAAAAATTATTTTTTCACAAAAATGATCTTTTTGCCCCAAATTTTTTATTTTCCCAAGGGTAAGAGAAGAAATTGGACCCAAAAAGTTGTTGACCAATTTGTCCTGAGTACGTTAAAACCTCATATGTGGGGGTAAACCACTGTTTGGGTGCATGGCAGAGCTTGGAAGGGAAGGAGCGCCATTTGACTTTTCAATGCAAAATTGACTGGAATTGAGATGGGACCAGGGGCGTAACTACCGCGGTCGCAGCGGTCGCAGTTGCGACGGGGCCCAGACTACTTAGGGGGCCCCATGGACAGTAAGCCGGAGAATGAAATGACCCATGATTGCACCCATTTGTGAGTGACCCGCAGCAGGGAGCCGTCACCGCTCTCTAATTATACTTACCTACTCCCGGCGCGGTCCCTGGAAGTCCCTGATTCTTCCAGCGCTGCAGATTCTTCCTGCACTGAGCTGTCACATGGTCCCGCTCATTACAGAAATGAATAGGCGGCTCCACCTCCCATAGAGGCGGAGCCTCATATTCATTTCTGTAATGAACGGGTCATGTGACCGCTCAATACAGGAAGAAGATGCAGCAGTGGAAGAAGCAGGGACGCAGCGCCAGGAGCAGCCTGCAGGTGACTGGTGGTGACTGGTGAGTATACAGCGCTGCGCAGCGCTGGGCGATATTTACCTCTCCTCGTTCCGGTGCGGCTCTGTCATCAGCGTCCTCTGGCAGTGACGTTCAAGGTCAGAGGGCGCGGTGACGTAGTCAGTGCGCGCCCTCTGCTGAACGTCAGTGCCGAAGACGGAGCCGCACCAGGAGCAGCCAGGTAAATATTGATAGTGCCCGGGTCCTGAGCGAAGAGAGAGAGGTGAGGTGAGTATGTGATTTTTTTTTTTTTTATGGCAGCAAAAGCATAAGGGGCAAGTGGCTATACGGAGCAACTTGTGGGGCCATAACAATTGTGCAGCACTATAAGGGGCAGTGGCTGTGCGGAGCATCTTATGGGACCATAACGCTTGTGCAGCACTATAAGGGGCAGTGACTGGATGGAGCATCTTATGGGGCCATAACACTTGTGCAGCACTATAAGGGGCAGTGACTGTGTGGAGCATCTTATGGGGCCATAACTCTTGTGCAGCACTATAAGGGGCAGTGACTGTGCGGAGCATCTTATGGGGCCATAACTCTTGTGCAGCACTATAAGGGGCAGTCGGCAGTGGCTGTGTGGAGCATCTTATGGGGCCATAACTCTTGTGCAGCGCCAGCACTATAAGGGGCAGTGGCTGTGCGGAGCATCTTATGGGGCCATAACTCTTGTGCAGCACTATAAGGGGCAGTGGCTGGATGGAGCATCTTATGGGGCCATAACACTTGTGCAGCACTATAAGGGGCAGTGACTGTGTGGAGCATCTTATGGGGCCATAACTCTTGTGCAGCACTATAAGGGGCAGTGACTGTGCGGAGCATCTTATGGGGCCATAACTCTTGTGCAGCACTATAAGGGGCAGTCGGCAGTGGCTGTGTGGAGCATCTTATGGGGCCATAACTCTTGTGCAGCGCCAGCACTATAAGGGGCAGTGGCTGTGCGGAGCATCTTATGGGGCCATAACTCTTGTGCAGCACTATAAGGGGCAGTGGCTGTGCGGAGCATCTTATGGGGCCATAACTCTTGTGCAGCACTATAAGGGGCAGTGGCTGGATGGAGCATCTTATGGGGCCATAACACTTGTGCAGCACTATAAGGGGCAGTGACTGTGCGGAGCATCTTATGGGGCCATAACACTTGTGCAGCACTATAAGGGGCAGTGGCTGTGCGGAGCATCTTATGGGGCCATAACACTTGTGCAGCACTATAAGGGGCAGTGACTGTGCGGAGCATCTTATGGGGCCATAACACTTGTGCAGCACTATAAGGGGCAGTGACTGTGCGGAGCATCTTATGGGGCCATAACACTTGTGCAGCACTATAAGGGGCAGTGGCTGTGCGGAGCATCTTATGGGGCCATAACACTTGTGCAGCACTATAAGGGGCAGTGGCTGTGCGGAGCTTCTTATGGGGCCATAACGCTTGTGCAGCACTATAAGGGGCAAGTGGCTGTGCGGAGCATCTTATGGGGCCATAATGAACGGTGCAGAGCATTATATATGGCACAGCTTTCTATGGAGCATCTATGGGGCCATAATGAACGGTGCAGAGCATTATATATGGCACAGCTTTATGTGGAGCATCTATGGGGCCATACTGAACGGTGCAGAGCATTCTATATGGCACAGCTTTATGTGGAGTATCTATGGGGCCATACTGAACGGTGCAGAGCATTATATATGGCACAGCTTTATGTGGAGCATCTATGGGGCCATACTGAACGGTGCAGAGCATTCTATATGGCACAGCTTTATGTGGAGCATCTATGGGGCCATACAGAACGGTGCAGAGCATTATATATGGCACAGCTTTCTATGGAGTATCTATGGGGCCATAATGAACGGTGCAGAGCATTATATATGGCACAGCTTTCTATGGAGCATCTATGGGGCCATAATGAACGGTGCAGAGCATTATATATGGGGCAGCTTTATATGGAGCATCTATGGGGCAATAATCAACGGTATGGAGCACTATGAGGGGGGCTGCGTTGTATTCTATGGGGGTTACCTTGAGTTGTATGGCAGGGCTGCGGGGGGGGGGGCCCCATTTGGAAGTTCGCACCGGGGCCCATAACTTTGTAGTTACGCCACTGGATGGGACGCCATGTTGCGTTTGGAGAGCCACTGATGTGCCTAAACATTGAAACCCCCCACAAGTGACACCATTTTGGAAAGTAGACCCCCTAAGGAACTGATCTAGATGTTTTGTGAGAGCTTTGAACCCCCAAGTGTTTCACTACAGTTTATAACGCAGAGCCGAGAAAATAAAAATTATTTTTTTCCCCACAAATATTATTTTTTAGCCCCCAGTTTTGTATTTTCCCAAGGGTAACAAGAGAAATTGGACCCCAAACATTGTTGTCTAATTTGTCCTGAGTACACTGATACCCCATATGTGGGGGGAACCACCGTTTGGGCGCATGGGAGAGCTCGGAAGGGAAGGAGCGCCATTTGGAATGCAGACTTAGATGGAATGGTCTGCAGGCATCACGTTGCTTTTGCAGAGCCCTAATGTACCTAAACTGTAGAAACCCCCCACAAGTGACCCCATATTGGAAACTAGACCCCCCAAGGAACTTATCTAGATGTGTTGTGAGAACTTTGAACCCCCAAGTGTTTCACTACAGTTTATAATGCAGAGCCGTGAAAATAAAAAATCCTTTTTTTTCCACAAAAACTATTTTTTAGCCCCCAGTTTTGTATTTTTCCAAGGGAAACAGTGTAAATTGAACCCCAAAAGTTGTTTTCCAATTTGTCCTGAGTACGATGATGCCCAATATGTGGAGGGGAACCACTGTTTGGGCGCATGGCAGAGCTCAGAAGGGAAGGAGCGCCATTTAGAATGCAGACTTAGATGGCTTGGTCTGCAGGCTTCACGTTGCTTTTGCAGAGCCCCTAATGTACCTAAACCGTAGAAACCCCCCACAAGTGACCCCATATTGGAAACTAGACCCCCCAAGGAACTTATCTAGATGTGTTGTGAGAACTTTGAACCCCCAAGTGTTTCACTACAGTTTATAATGCAGAGCCGTGAAAATAAAAAATCCTTTTTTTTCCACAAAAACTATTTTTTAGCCCCCAGTTTTGTATTTTTCCAAGGGAAACAGTGTAAATTGAACCCCAAACGTTGTTGTCCAATTTGTCCTGAGTATGATGATACCCAATATGTGGGGCGGAACCACCGTTTGGGTGCATGGCAGAGATCGGAAGGGAAGGAGCGCCATTTGGAATGCAGACTTAGATGGATTGGTCTGCAGGCGTCACGTTGCATTTGCAGAGCCCCTAATGTACCTAAACCATAGAAACACCCCACAAGTGACCCAAAATTGGAAACTAGACCCCCAAGGAACTTATCTAGATGTGTTGTGAGAACTTTGAACCCCCAAGTGTTTCACTACAGTTTATAATGCAGAGCCGTAAAAAAATAAAAAATCCTTTTTTTTCCACAAAAACTATTTTTTAGCCCCCAGTTTTGTATTTTCCAAGGGAAACAGTGTAAATTGAACCCCAAAAGTTGTTGTGCAATTTGTCCTGAGTACGATGATACCCAATATGTTGGGGGGAACCAACGTTTGGGCGCATGGCAGAGCTCGGAAGGGAAGGAGTGCCATTTGGAATGCAGACTTAGATGGATTGGTCTGCAGGCATCATGTTGCATTTGCAGAGCCCCTGATGTAACTAAACAGTAGAAACCCCCCACAAGTGACCCCATATTGGAAAGTAGACCCCCCAAGGAACTTATCTAGATGTGTTGTGAGAACTTTGAACCCCCAAGTGTTTCACTACAGATTATAACGCAGAGCCGTGAAAATAAAAAATATTTTTTTTTTTACACAAAAATTATTTTTTAGCCCCCAGTTTTGTATTTTCCCAAGGGTAACAGGAGAAATTGGACCCCAAAAGTTGTTGTCCAATGTGTCCTGAGTACGCTGATACCCCATATGTTGGGGTAAACCCCTGTTTGTGCGCACGGGAGAGCTCGGAAGGGAAGGAACACTGTTTTACTTTTTCAACGCAGAATTGGCTGGAATTGAGATCGGATGCAATGTCGCATTTGGAGAGCCCCTGATGTGCCTAAACAGTGGAAACCCCCAATTCTAACTGAAACCCTAATCCAAACACACCCCTAACCCTAATCTCAACTGTAACCCTAACCACACCCCTAACCCTGACACACCCCTAACCCTAATCCCAACCCTATTCCCAACCGTAAATGTAATCCAAATCCTAACCCTAACTTTAGCCCCAACCCTAACTTTAGCCCCAACCCTAACTGTAGCCCTAACCCTAGCCCAAACCCTAACCCTAGCCCTAACCCTAGCCCTAACCCTAGCTCTAACCCTAGCCCTAACCTTAACCCTAGCCCTAACCCTAACCCCAGCCCTAACCCTAGCCCTAACCCTAACCCTAGCCCTAGCCCTAACCCTAGCCCTAGCCCTAACCCTAGCCCAACCCAAACCCTAATGGGAAAATGGAAATAAACACATTTTTTTAATTTTTTATATTTTTCGTAACTAAGGGGGTGATGAAGGGGGGTTTGATTTACTATTTATAGCGCGTTTTCTAGCGGATTTTTGATTGGCAGCCTTCACACACTAAAAGACGCTTTTAATTGCAAAAAATGTTTTTTGCGTTACCACATTTTGAGAGCTATAATTTTTCCATATTTTGGTCCAAAGAGTCATGTTTTTTGTGGGACGAGTTGACATTTTTATTGGTAACATTTTCGGGTATGTGACATTTTTTGATCGCTTTTTATTCCGATTTTTGTGAGGCAGAATGACCAAAAAACAGCTATTCATGAATTTCTTTTTGGGGGGGCGTTTATACCGTTCCGCGTTTGGTAAAATTGATAAAGCAGTTTTATTCTTCGGGTCAGTACGATTACAGCGATACCTCATTTATATCTTTTTTTATGTTTTGGCGCTTTTATACGATAAAAACTATTTTATAGAAAAAATAATTATTTTTGCATCGCTTTATTCTGAGGACTATAACTTTTTTATTTTTTTGCTGATGATGCTGTATGGCAGCTCGATTTTTGCGGGAAAAGATGTCGTTTTCAGCGGTACCATGGTTATTTATTTCCGTCTTTTTGATCGCATGTTATTCCACTTTTTGTTCGGCGGTATGGTAATAAAGCGTTGTTTTTTGCCTCATTTTTTTTTTTTTCCGGTGTTCACTGAAGGGGTTAACTAGCGGGACAGTTTTATAGGTCGGGTCGTTACGGACACGGCGATACTAAATATGTGTACTTTTATTGTTTTGTTTTTTTTTTATTTAGCCAAAGGAATGTATTTATTGGAACAATAAATTTTTTTTATTATTATTTATTTAGGATTTTTTTTTTTTTTTTTACACGTGATTTTTATTTTTTTTTTACATTTTTACTTTGCCCCGGGGGGGGGGGGGAGGCATCACAGTAAAGTGACAGATCGCCGATCTGATACTTTGCTATGCACTGTGTCAGATCGGCACGATGCTTCCCTGTACCGCCGGTACACTGCGATCATGTTTGATTGCAGTGTGGGGGGGGTTAATGTGCACATAGTGCCGGATGTCAGCTGCGATAGTCAGCTGACACCCGGCCGCGATCGGCCGCGCTCCCCCTGTGAGCGCGGCTGATCGCGCTGGACGTACTATTCCATCCTTGGGAATTAGGGCCCACCCCACATGGACGGAATAGTACGTCCAATGACAGAAAGGGGTTAAAGGATCAACATTGATCAATATTTCAATATGACTGAAAGAAAATAAGTTAATTTTATCTTGGTAGGCGCACTTTCTGTAAGGTGAGAGTGCAGCATTGCAATGCTATTTTAACCCTATTTCTGCAGGTAAATAGTGTTTTGCGACATAACAGTTTCCCTTTAAGTGTACTGAACTTGCAACATAGATTTTATTTGTCCATTTTGTTTCTTCTGGTTTCTTTTAAAATCATCTAAAGCTTAATTAGAACGAGAATGTATTTTTCAACTTCTAACTATTTTACTTTGCCTCTTAAAATATATAGCTAAGACTCTACACATAGGACAAACAGTACTTGGCCAAGTCAAAACCTAATTTTCTGCACTGAGAAGACTGTCTAGTATATAAAATTCATTGTCAGGAAGGATGACAGTGTCAGAGTGTCACCTCAATGACTGACCGAAACCATCTGTTTTCAAAGGATACTGTCACCTCTTCCCCCAGACTGCAGAGCTCTCACAGTCATATATCAGCTCTGCAGGAGCCATCTATCATGGCATTATGGGCCGTTTACTGAGATTGCAACATTCCTGAACATCATAAATTATGATGATAAGCTTCTATTTTTTTTCCTTTTCCTTTAGACTCGCAATGGGCAATACACATTTTCAATTTACATCATGCTATGTATTTATTGATTACATCCATTCCTTGCAATCACAGAGTGCAGAATGTCAGCTCAGCTTATCCCTTTTCTTTAAAATATATGTGATAAGTATGTTATAAAGCCCAAAGACAAAGGTAAAGACATCCTCTAAAAGAAGTGAAGTGGACGAGGGCAAGGCCGCCCATGCATATCCATGATCTGGCCCAGCAAAACTTCCACACTCAGATTCCATCTTAACAAACGTATCTTTACTGTTAAACATTTTCTTAACACAGCGGAACACAATTGTAGATAATACAAAAAAAATGCCTATTCACAGAAATAACGTGTAATATAAACTATCCCTGACTTTCCCTATCCACACGTTACCAGTCTCTTTACTCCAGGAGGTTATCTTCCCACGTCGCAGGCCTGTCTGTCTCTGCAGGGATTAAACAAAGCTCCGTCTCTCAGGTCCAGACTGTAGTCCTTGGGGTACGGCAGGTAGGGGTGTAATATTCGGCCTCTCAACAGAGGACCCGCTTACAGTTCGGTTCAGGATCTGTGGAGATGTCACCGCTGAGTGAATATTCGGCCTCTCAACAGAGGACCCGCTTACAGTTCCTGGGAGCTGGATCTGAAAGTCAGCTTTCAAGAGAGGGGAATCGTCCAGGCAATCTGTTATATCGCATTCACAGGAGGGCACCAGCATACACAGACTTCTCTCTGCACAGACAGATTTCCCGGGCTCTTTTTCCTCTCTTCCTCCTTCCTGGTCACATGACATAACAGGGGGGAGCTTAGCCAATACAGTTTGTTTCTCTGTAATTACATTTGGTATAGGTATAACTTCTGGCCACACGGGGGCAGTGTCTGTCACAGATTCTATGTCAGCAGATCCTATGTCAATGATAACAGAACAGTCAGAGCCGGCCAGCTCATTACACGCCCCCCCACTTGAAGGTTGGCAGTCCCTGTCAACGACTGTCTCCAGGGCGGCGATGGCTGTGGAGGTTGTAGGACCCGGCTGTGAATAGGGCCACACATATTGGTCTCTGTAGGACTGTCCCGGGGGCACTCCTGCGGTGGTCCTCGCTGTCCGCCTAACGGGTGCTAATCTCTCTCCCCGGTCAGTCACTCCACTCTCTGCCCCAGTCGGTAAGTCAGTCGAGGAGGTAAGGGGTTCAGACGTGTCAGTCAGGCGAGCAGGGGTAGGTATGTCTTCTACCTCTACATCCCCGGTGTCGGTGTCTCCCACAGTATTAGTGATATCCATCTCTCTAGGTATCACAGGAGGGGAGTCAGGCTGAGAACGGCAGGGGCGCAACATGTTACGGTGCAGGGTGCGGAGGCTGCCGCTGTCTTCGCCTTGTACTTGATAGACGGGGCCATCAGGGTACGGATGTCCAATTATTCGATAGACTTCGGTCTCCCACTTGGGCCGGAGTTTTCCTTGTGGTTTCTTTATACGAACTAGGACTAGTTGACCCACACTCAGTAGATCTTCTTGTACTGGAAGTGGATCAGCGTGGACCTGGTCCTGGATCTGCTGTTCCACCAGCCGGTAGACAGTTTCCATCCTTTGACGGTGTGCTTGTAGCCAGGAAGGATAGGTACCACAGGTGTCTTCATCAGAGTTAGACAGGTGTAGCTCATGGATGCCTTTGCCTGGGCGGCCAAACAGGAGGGTGTAAGGCGTGTATCCGGTGACAGAATGGACTTGATTGTTATAGGCCCACAGCAGTTCTGGGAGGAATCGAGGCCAGTCGGGCTTTTTGTCTTCTGCTAAGGTTCGGATCAGTTGTAAGAGAGTCCGGTTGAAACGTTCACAGGCGCCATTCCCTTGTGGATGATACGGGGTGGTCCTGGACTTCTTGATTCCATACATCTGCTGAAGTTCTTCAATGACTCGCCCTTCGAAACACGCCCCCTGATCCGAGTGCAGCCGCTCCGGACACCCGTAGACCCGAACGAAGTGTTGACAGATGGCCTGTGCAGCTGATTCGGCAGTCTGATCTTTGGTAGCAACAGCGACGGCGAATTTCGTGAAGTGGTCCACCATCACCAGACAGTACTGGTAGCCACTATTCGCCGTTCCGATCAACAGATAGTCCACCATCAACAACTCGAGGGGCCTGGATGTGCTAATGGTCTGGACAGGTGCACGCTGCTCAGTAGACTTGTGGAGTTCACATGTACGACAGCTCAGGCAGACGTTTTCAACCAACTTACGGAGTCCTGGGCAAAAAATGAATTGCTGGGTCCACCGGAGGGTCTTGTCTACGCCGAAGTGGCCGTTCCTTCTGTGGGCTTCAGCCACCATCTCATGGGCTAGCTGCACCGGGACGACAATCTGCAAACATTCTTCCAGCATGTGGGATAAAAGGACCCTGCGATACAAGACTCCATCCTTCACGATCAGCCGATCCCATTGTGCAAGTAGGGCAGAGGCCCTGGTTGATAGTCGGGCTCTTACTTCGGAGGGTGGTTTCTCTTGTGTCTTCACATACTGTTTCAGTAAGACGTGTTCAGGGTCTCGATCTTGAAGCTTGGCCCATTCTTGTTGGGACAGGGGGGATCCCACTATGGCTTCAATCCTGCCTACAGCATACTGGCGGCTATCTTCTATTTGTTTAGCTAGCCGGGCAAAGTCGGGCAGTTCATCTTCCTCCAACTCTTCATCCCGGTTCCCCACTGGCGGGGATGAGGTCACTCTGGAAAGGCTGTCAGCATTCTGATTCTCCTTCCCCGCTCTGTATTTAATTTTGTATTGGAATCTAGAGAGCCTTGCCATCCAGCGCTGTTCCATTGCCCCTAGTTTGGCATTTTCTAGGTGGGCAAGAGGATTGTTGTCTGTCACGACCAGCACCTCCGCTCCTGTCAGGTAGCCAGCAAATTTCTCTGTCATAGCCCAGGTCAGGGCCAGGAGTTCCAGGCGGAAAGAGCTGTAGTTGACGGGGTTCTTTTCGGTATCACGGAGGGATCTACTGGCATAGGCTATTACGCGTTCCTTGTTATCTTGGACTTGGGAGAGGACCGCCCCGAGACCTTGAAGGCTGGCGTCGGTGTATAACTGGAACGGCAAGGTGTAGTCCGCAAATGCCAGAATAGGGGGTGATGTCAGAGCAGTTTGAAGCGCCCGGAAGGATTTTTCTTGGTCGGGCCCCCAGCTGATGCGTCGTCCTCTGGGACTGTTCGCGGTCCCTCGGAGGGTCTCATGCAGTGGTTCCGCAAGCCGGGCAAAGTCCTTGACAAATCGGCGGTAATAGCCCGCTAGCCCCAGGAAAGCCTGGACTTCTTTGATGGTAGTTGGTTGTGGCCATTCTCGGACAGCTGCTATCTTCTCTGGAGAGGGTTGGACACCTTCGGCTGAGATCCGGTGTCCCAGGTAATCGATCTCCTGCTGGAATAGACGGCACTTGCTGGGCTTCAACTTCAAGCCGTGTTTCTTCAAGCGCTGGAACACTTTGCCAAGCTTGTGAAGGTGATCCTCAAAGGTGGCGGAGTATACCACGATGTCATCAAGGTATATCAGCGTGAATTCGAAGTTGAAATCTCCCAGACAGCGTTCCATCAGTCTTTGAAAGGTCCCTGGTGCGTTACTCAAGCCGAATGGCATCCGGTCAAACTCGTACAGGCCCATGGGAAGGATGAAGGCGGTCTTTTCTCTGTCCCTCTCACTCATGGGGACCTGCCAATATCCACTGGCCAAGTCTAGAGACGAAAAATATTTGGCCTTTTTCAGGGCAGTCAGTGACTCTTCGATCCGGGGGAGTGGATAGGAGTCCCGGATCGTGCAAGCGTTCAGCCGACGGTAGTCTACGCAAAATCTCAGGGATCCATCTTTCTTTTTGACTATCACCACGGGTGCAGCCCATGGGCTCTGGCTTTCCCGCACCACTCCGGCGTGTAGCATAGATTCTAAGAGGCTCTTCACCTCCTGGTATTGTTGAGGTGGTATTTGTCGGTACCTCTCGCGAATAGGGGCAGCATCACCCGTGGGAATCTCGTGTTGGATACTGGTGGTGTACCCGAAGTCAGTGTCATGCTTTGCAAAGGAGTCTTGGTGTTCTCGCAGTAGTTTCTCCATTTGAGACACTTCCTGTTTGGTGTACTGGGACGGGTCCAGTTGCACTTTTTCCAGTAGCTTTCGCCCAATGTCTTCATCATCTGCTTGAGCATTTATGGCTGAGACAGTTACCGTCCGGCCATCTTCTGTAGACGGGGTGAATTGTAAGGGTCCTATGGGGTTCACTTCTGTAGGTAGAGCATATACTCTGGCAAGTTGCGTTCCAGCTTCAAGGGCTACACCTACGTCTGCGGTGTTGTTCAGCCTGACAGGGACTCTTCCGTTCCTCACGACGGCTAGGGTGCGGGCGACTAGTGGGTTTAGCTTACCCCCACTTGGAGCCCTCGGTTCGATTAACACTTCAACTCCTTCAAGTTGTCGGTTGGTGTTAAGAGGCAGGGAAATGACTGTCTCTTTTTCAGCGGGCAAAGTAATCCGGGTACAGCGGGGCACTTTAATGGCTGCTAGGGGTAGTTGTTCCTTTGCCATCTGTTGAAGTCCAATGGTCCGGATTACGCGCTGGAACGCCAGACGAGTCGGTTTATGTTTGGTAACTTTCTGCCAGTACTTGGGCCCTTTTCTTTTCAACAGCATAAGATCCAGGTCTTTCAAGATATTCATTCCGATTATTACTGGAGTCTCGGAGCCGAAGCCTTCCTTGACAATGACGATTCCTCGTTTCCCTAGGTCTTGTCCACAGGCCTTCGTATCCATCCAGGCGACTCCGGTTACTGGAATGGGTAGGTTATTAGCCGCAATTATCTTAATGGTGGTATCTGGATCACAAGCAGTTCTTGGTTTGAGGTACTTTTCATAAAACTGTTCAGAGATCGTGGTCACTTGCGACCCAGTGTCCATCAATCCTTGTACTGCAACTCCCTCCAGAATAACTTCAAGTGTAGGACTACTCGAGGCAAGATTACTCCGTTGCTGGCTCTGTTTTTCTACACCCCATTCTCTGTCCCCCCCTGCTGCTCGAACCTCAGCTGCAGGGGTGTCTAGTTTAACGGCGGCCATTGTGGTGAGACCTGGCGTGGTGGCTCTGCTCGTGGATGTAGCTGATATTCTGTTCGTCGTGGTAACTGATGGTTTGTTCGTTGAGGACAACGATTCGCCCTATGACGGGGGTCACCACATGACCAACACGGTCCCACGGGACGGCTAGGTTGCATCCGCTGGTCTCTCTGTCGTTCTAGTGTTAACTGTGACACCTGTTGCTGTAAATCTGCTACCATCTGTTTCAGCTCCTCGGTGTCACTGTTGGGCTGGTTACTGTTTAATATGGATCTGCACGCAGCGCTTTGAGTCCCCACATCCATGACGGGTCCCCTAGAACGTTCTATGGCTTCCTGCTTGACTTCAGCGAAGGTGAGAGTCGGCATCATCCGAATCAAGTCCTGTAGCGTACGGTTAAGATACTGGTCTCTCAGCCCTATAACGAATTGGTCTCTCAGTACCAGGTCACGAGGAGCCATAGTAGCCAGTTGTTCCCCTTTTGCACAGACTTGTTCAAGGAGTACCTGAAGGGCATTTGCATACTGGGGAATGTCTTCCCATTCAAGCTGTGTCCGTCTAAAGAACAGGTATCGCAGTGTTCCCTGGTACGTAGTAGGTCCATAGGTCTTTTCCAGCACCCGCACCAAATCCTCTAACACACGCTGCCCCCTGACCGTCTCCAGTCTGACTGTCGTCCATGCCTCCCCCTCTAGTGTCAGTACCGCCATTTCTGCCAAGGTCTTAGGGTCAATATTATACATTTCTCCCAGTATCCGCACTTGTTCCGCCCACTCTGGTACGGGGTAGTTTCGCCCGCCAAATTTCCTGACCTGGTTTACAATAGACACCGGCGGCGGTTTCTGACTGTATACTGGGCCTGGGTGGGAATCTTGCTGGGCACAGATCCTGCCGACTACGCCAGATGAAGTGGACGAGGGCAAGGCCGCCCATGCATATCCATGATCTGGCCCAGCAAAACTTCCACACTCAGATTCCATCTTAACAAACGTATCTTTACTGTTAAACATTTTCTTAACACAGCGGAACACAATTGTAGATAATACAAAAAAAAATGCCTATTCACAGAAATAACGTGTAATATAAACTATCCCTGACTTTCCCTATCCACACGTTACCAGTCTCTTTACTCCAGGAGGTTATCTTCCCACGTCGCAGGCCTGTCTGTCTCTGCAGGGATTAAACAAAGCTCCGTCTCTCAGGTCCAGACTGTAGTCCTTGGGGTACGGCAGGTAGGGGTGTAATATTCGGCCTCTCAACAGAGGACCCGCTTACAGTTCGGTTCAGGATCTGTGGAGATGTCACCGCTGAGTGAATATTCGGCCTCTCAACAGAGGACCCGCTTACAGTTCCTGGGAGCTGGATCTGAAAGTCAGCTTTCAAGAGAGGGGAATCGTCCAGGCAATCTGTTATATCGCATTCACAGGAGGGCACCAGCATACACAGACTTCTCTCTGCACAGACAGATTTCCCGGGCTCTTTTTCCTCTCTTCCTCCTTCCTGGTCACATGACATAACAGGGGGGAGCTTAGCCAATACAGTTTGTTTCTCTGTAATTACATTTGGTATAGGTATAACTTCTGGCCACACGGGGGCAGTGTCTGTCACAGATTCTATGTCAGCAGATCCTATGTCAATGATAACAGAACAGTCAGAGCCGGCCAGCTCATTACAGAAGCATTTAAAAAAATCACACAGCAAGTCAAGAACAGTAAAATGTAATTTTGTAGTGCAAGTCACAACAGCTTTGATTGACAAGATTGAGTAGGTACAACAATATAGAAAACTTTAGCATATATTTAATAACAATGGTAGGAAATACCACTGTAACGGGAGGATAAGAAATAGTCACCATAGCCATATATCTCACCAAGTTTTTCTCTTTGCTAGCATTGCTTTGTATCTATATGGCCTTATGTTAAATGGGTTGTCCGGCCACAGCATATTTGAATAGGATCTGTTCTTCAGTACCCGGCCGTGGCCACTACACATGGAGATGTGCTTTGCAGCTCCGCTCATAGTGTTTACAAAGTAAATAACAGCTGATCGGTGGGGTATCAGCTGTCGGACAGTAATGTGGTGGTCGAGGTACTCATCTCTTACGCCCCAGCATGTTACATGAAGTTAGGGGTCCTGACTGGGTGTGTGAACTAGTGCTGTGAGGGCGCTACGCCCATGCAGGCCACATGTAACCAATGATGATGGTTTTCCAGGACCAGGTGTTGGACAGTTCAATAAAGGAGTCCATCATTTAAAAATAAACTTTTTACTGAATGGGAACTTGGTAGGGAATATACAAGAGATAGCGGTTACACAGTCTTTCCTTAACAACTCACCGCATTTTCTACACTGCTTCCTTCCTTTGTTTCCTTATTGTTCTCATTTTCTCTTTACACTCTCTGCTTGTGCTCTGCCTCCACTGTTTATCAGTACTTCACCACAACCTAGCTCAATTCTACAGTCCTGTTTAGCAAGAGTCCTGTACTCGACCTGCGGTTCCGCATCTTGTTTCCCCACAGGATGCCAGTATGGCTAGTGCTTATCTTTTCTAACCCTGATGCCCTGGAGCTCCTGCCTGGGACTTTCTCCTCATCTCACATACTCAGTCCTGTCTAGGCCCATTACATCTTAGGGCTCTTTTCCATTTGCGAGAAACACGTCCGTGTCTCGCATGTGAAAACCAAGCTCTGGCACCGGCACTCCAGAGCAGAGCGTGCGGCCGCATAGCAACACATGGAGCTGCACGCTCCGCTCCAAAGTGCCGGCGCCAGAGCTTGGTTTTCACATGCGAGACACAAACGTGTTTCTCGCAAATGGAAAAGAGCCCTTAGAGTTATAAACTGTAGGCCTTTCTGCTAGGCGTCCTTTCATAGGACCTGTCTCCGATAGATCACTGTGTCTCTGAGTCATGTCTGGTCTGGATCTTGCTATCCATTTTCTTCAGTCTCCTCTCACTACAGGGACACCTCAGAATGTTGCACTGCTCACAATAGACCCCAGGTTCTCTTCCCATCTTCCCATGCAATCCAGGCCCTATCTGGCTTCCTGACAGTAATTATCTCTTGTCCCTTTAACTTGTCCCATTAACTCTAAGTTTCCATACTCACTGTCTGTTGCTGGGCAGGACACAGCTTCCTCACAGTACAGTGCAAAATATTACAAGGCAAACATTAACTCTATATTGCCCTGCTGTCTGGCACAACACAATCACTAACAGCACATATTACAATTAACATTGCACATCACTAATACTTATCATATTATACACGACATATCATAATATTATCGGTGTCTTCAATAGGGAAGGTGGCAATATGTCCATTTTCTTACAGGACACCAAACAATCTGATATTGATGACCTATCCTAAAAACAGGTCATCAATATATTGTGACTGGACAACCCCTTTAAATGTTCTACTTGACTTTAAGTTATTATCCATGCCTAACATTCTTACTTGCTCAAAATGAATCTTCAACTTTCACAATCTCCATTATTGGATTTCTTCATGTTTTTATATTCTGGTCAGAAATTTGATTTTCTAAAACCGATATACAGTTAAAAGATTTTTCTGGGTTCCGTCATCCCCACCAGCTGATTGACAGGGCTGCAGCACACCGAAACTGGACCAGCTCCTTTCAGTGTATTGCGGCCCTGAATATTACTGCAGTTTCCTCCCAATTGCTGATATAATTAGAATGGCAAAGAAAATGAACTAACTAAGTGCCCACTGGGAGTGGTATTAAACAGAGGTTTAGGACAAATGGCCCCGCTAGGGCCTTAGGGGTACTCGGTACTGGGTCAGGTCATCATTAAAGGGTTGGTTACGGTGGCAGTGACCCAGTCTGTGGCCCTGGGCATCCAAATTAAAGAAAAGGTCTTTAAAGGGGTTTTTAGGAATAATAATGTTCTGACGCCATCTGTGGTATTCGGTAAGGGATAACCGACGCTGCTTAAAGGGGTCCACTGGGGTGATGTTATGGCAGCTGGGATGGTATGGCTTCCCAGCGGTGAAGCAGGGTCCCCAGGTCTCCCAGTGTATTTGGCAAAAATGGTGTGGTGCCAGAAATAAACAGAGGACACGAGGTTGTAGTCTCTTTAACTTTTTACTGTAGAGTTCAGGAAACCACAGTCCAGGGTACCGGATCACAGGTACTGGTATGGCCCGGCCGATTTGGAAGCAAACCTGGAATCCCCTTACCAGGTGGGGTTGGAAGCCTTCCCTTCTGGGCCGTATTGTAGTCCCTTGCTGCCTTAGGCCTTACACAAGGTCCTCACGATCTCTCGGTCCCCCTTACTAGTAGGACACTACCCGCATGGCAGGTAACTCGAGCCTTTTTGCAGGGTCTATCAGGATGACTCTGGGCTCTATCTGCTACTGTGCCTTCAGATGTTAATGGTGGACAGGTGACTTGAAATCCAGGTATCCGCCGGTTTCTGCCATGGGGCATAGAGTTACCCCCACAGCCTCGGTATTCCGGCTACCAGAATTCTGCACTTAAGCGTGGAGGAAGCTCACTCATAGCTTCCCTTCAGCTCTTTACTCTCCTTTGCTCCAATTCCCCTCTCAGTCTCCTACAGACTGCTCAGTTCTTGTTCCTTCCAGGAGCTGCAGCACCTCTCGAGGCTGCACGGTCCCAGCTTTCCTCTCAGACTCTCTGTCTGCTTCCTCTCTCTTCACGCTCCTCTCACAATCTCTCTAACTCCTCCCCCAGGCCAGAATATATATCTACATATCTAGGGAAGCTCCCCTGAATTCTGGTTCAGAGCTCCCCTTCTGGCCTAGAGTCAGAACAGTGTTGCATGTGCTGAATACCTGTTAAAGGGATCCTTCCTCACTTCCAAGCGTGAAATTACCCTCCCCAAAAGGAAAGCAATACCACTGTAACAACCGGTTACCTGGGGTGTTACAGATACCTCCTGTGGGGCTTCAGCCTAGTAGAAAAAAAAAGAAAATTGTGGCTTCCATTTAGCCAGCTCATGGTCACAAAGAAGTGCAGCAGGGCGGGATAAGTGCCTGTAACAAAAGCAGGAGCAACCAATTATGTTGCAGGTAAAAATTATATTAAAAAATATTTTTTGCTTTCATCACAATGTGAAAAGTCATATAATCGTTACTCGGAATTAGTGAACAATTTATCCAGACTCTGCACACAGTTGTAGCCCAGCTGTGTACCTGTCATGTAAGATCACACAATTCATGGCCTTCTGGATCCAGTACAATTCCAAAAGATAGAGTTTTCCATCAATTTTTATGTTTTTTCTGCAGGAAGCTGTTGGAACACCAATTCATAAACTGTCAGGTTCTGATTTGCACATCAGCCTCTTCTTATTTATTTCCAACCATCCCTGTCAGAAAAATGAGGCGACAAACACGTTAATTGAATTTCTCACATATAAATTAAGAATATTCAATGAGTTCACATGTCAGCCCTCTCTGATATATCTATGTATTATAAGCAGCAGGATCCTTATGTTCTAAAACTCTGCATTTGAAAGAAACACAATCATCTGAACATTTCTCAAGTAAACTCACTTCACAGTATTTCTTAGCATCACATTTATAATAGTGGTTTCATGCTTTTCATTTTTTTACATACATTTTCTGCTCATTTTTCTTTTTAAATATTATGAACGGATCTTTTTTGTAAGTTTAAGGAAATCTGTCAGCACAAAATAACTGTTTGAACCAAGCATGTGCCGTCAATGCACCACTGAGCAGTTTGGTGCACCTTTCCCTTAACTTCCATAGCCGCCGTCCCTTCCACACGAAGAGTGCACAGGGTTCCTGGGCTTTCAATGTACAGTCGTTTTGTGCTTATAGACTCTCATTAAAAGTAAAATATAACAGGCATTATATTGCATCTTTTTTGTGGCATATTACTCACTTTTTCTGCACACCCTCTAAAGAGGACCTGTCAGCAGGATATTCGACCCCTTACTAAAGGTATGAGTGTAAAGCCCCTTTAATGCTTATTACAGTCATAACTTTCTAGCAGAATTTCATTGGAGCATTTTTGAGAAATCTGTATTTGAAGTTTTATTTTAAGCAAAAGGGCGGGTATTTGACTCACCACCTGCTGTACTTCCCCACCCATCGCCATATCTTTGATCAATATTTCACTTCTTTTTCAGGGTTTGTTTCATTAGAAGGGTTATTTGTGTGTAGTCTATTGGGTGCAGAAAAGAATCCGGAGCTCCAAAGTCAAAGCAAAAAAATCTGTAATTTATTATGCATAATCCAGTGCTTTGCATATATATGTGGCACCCCCACCGCCGCAGGGCCGAGGGGTACCCGGTACCGGGCCTTTCAGTCTCTGCTCTGGGGTTGTCACGGTGGCTAGGCCCCGGTCCGTGACCCTGCCGAGGGGCGCACAGCAAATAATAGAATAGATGTTTAGAGGATGGTGGTGAGGGTAATGATGCTGTAGTGATGCAGTGCAGTAAATAACGAGGACACCAGGTTGCAGTCTCTTTACCTCTTTACTGAAGATCTCTGGATCCTCAGTCCGGAATACGGTTCACCAGGCTGCGCAAGTCCGGCCGGTCCAATGGCACCTCCAGAGTTCTCTTCACAGGTGGAAATCTGTGCCTTCCTTCTAGCGCTATGTGTTGTGGTCCTTCCCTGCTGTGCTTACAGAAAGTCCCCACAACTGTTGTGTCTGTTTCTTAAGTTCCCTCACAACTCGATTAGATGATGTTCTGCTAATCCTCCGTCCCTCCCTGATGTTCTGGTTGGGACGGCACCCGTTTGACGGGTAGGCTTGGAGCTCTTCCGGGACCCTAGAGTCGCCCCTCTCCACAAGTTGCCCCCCAAGACTGCATAGGTGATTTAAGTGAGACAGCCCGCCTTAGACTGACTGTCCTGCCGCTGTTTAGAGTATTGCTTGAAGCTGAATGTTATAATACTCTCTCGGCGTTCCGGCCACCGGTTGTGCGCCTCAGTAGGATGTTGCCTCGGTCTTACAGCACGACTCCTACTGGTATTCTCCTTATTGCTTTGATCTCGTTTCTCACTCAGCGCAATCTATCTCGCTTCTGATCCTTCCTTGGGCACCGCCGCTATCCTGAGCAGGCACGGTCCCGTTACGTTCGCTCAAGTTGCCAAGCCTCTGTCAGGATCCCACCCCTGACAGAGACCCTACTGTATCTTCCCCCACAACACCCTCTGCCACAAGGTGTTGCCTGGTTCCAACCCAGTCAGCTTTCTGATCTAACTTCCTGCCTGACCCCCAGTTTACCCACTATGGTGGGGAGTGGCCTAGTGAATAGAACCCTTAGCTCCCCCCGGAGGCCCGACTGTGAAATGTATTGGTGTCTGTGATACCTGATCAGAGGAACTCCTTCAGTGCCATCAGACGTACCATAGCTCCCCTTAGCGGCGGAGCCACAGTACTGCAACGACCAGGACTCTGGGGCGCTGCATATACATGACGTTTCAGTCAATCTGACCTTTCTTAAACATGCAGAGGGTGGCTGGATTATGGAGGGTTAAATATGATGTTAAGCGCAGCAGGAATACGACAGGGTAGTCTATTGGGTAGTTCACAAGTCTGTTTTTTTCTTGGACAGAATGGTCCCCAAAAAAGTACAAATCAAATGTACCAATTTGAGATGACTGGATCGATGAGGATCAAATTTTAGTCTAATTTCCTGAAATTCAATTTCATTTAAGTTCAAACAGTTTGAGATTTGCGGTAGCATTTCCCACACTGCAGAAGAATCAGAGAGTGGGCTAATATCTTTTTGCGCTGCCATCCCAGCTTCCCCATAGAGCCCTGCAGCTCTGACTTGTTATGGATTATTGTACCTTGCACAATGGTGGCCAGTACCGGGGTCATCAGAGATCAGCGGTTCCCAGTGGAGCACTGTACGGTAGAATCATTTTCCATCTCCAGAGTCACTGGGTAAGTCTCTCTCTTCTGTAGAGTGTAAGCTCTCGTAGTCAGCTGGGATATCTCTCTATCTCTCCCTTCTCTCCCACTTGTATTTTCCAAGTAATTACAAGCTTTCCAGTATTCATATTTGTGCAAATCAAATTTGAGGGAAACATGGCAAACAGATTGACTGAAGAATTCTAATTTCAAACGATCCGCTCATCGGTATTGTCAAGGCAAGTGTGTGGATCCCCCCAGAAAATCATGCACTGTTTGAAACAAGAAGCTTGAGAAAATCCATAATTTGTGTACTAATCTGAGAAAAACTGATTAAACTTTAACAAAACTGATGGTTAAAACTGACACGCGGACCAAGCGCTGATGAAAAACAGTGCATACATTCTGACCATGCTTTGCCTACAAGAAAAATCGCTGACGTCTGAATGAGCCTTAAGTTTTAGTGGTAGGGCTCCTACTCACTTGCGCGAGACTTGGATGAGTCTCGCACGGCAATACCCCGGCACTGCACCCGGCACAGAGGAGCGGAGAGGGCGGCTGCATGTATTCCTATGCAGCCGCACGCTCCGATCTGAGTGCCGGCAGCAGCATCGGGCTTTAACATGCGAGACTCATCCGAGACTCATCCGCGCAAGTGAGTATGAGCCCTTAGTGATTTTTGTTCTCTGCAAAACTGTTTAAAAAAAAAAACCTTTAAAACTAGTTTCCAAGTTGGAGTATGAATTTACTCATAAAATAATTGTTTTTTTAATTATAAAAAATACTTGACATTTAGATTGCTGGAAAGCATGGCGAGTAATTCAACCTGTTTACGTTTTGAAGGTCTTTCAATGGTTAAAACTAGGTTAAAAATAATGAAAAGCTGTGCAGCCAACAGACACAGGAACACTGGCCATATGGTGTTATGGTCTTCTCCCTGTAATCTGGCTAGTAATGTAACAAGAGCAGATTGGTAATGCTCAAATATAGGAAGGACGGCCAAGCAGGATATGCTTAGAGCTGATCTCCTGTCATTATACACGCTAAGATCTTTAACTCTCCATTATGTTTAAAAGGCACATATCCATGAGCCGGTATATAGCACCGCGGCTCAGCAGTGTACACATTACTGTCACGTTATACGGTATTATGACTCGTCTCATATTTAGCTTCCTACATTTTAGAAGATTTGTGTAGAAAACCTGATTTCAGCTCAGTATTTTTGCTACAACCGAGTTTGCTCTGGGAAAACAAACCCCAAAGCTCAGTCTGTGCGTACATCTGCTCTCTGTCAGGATTTCACTCACAGCGTTTACCACCGGCGACCATTCTGCATCAAATGCAAATCTTGAAGACAAGCAGGGGAGCATGAAATTCTCTCTCATATTGACGATCTGACTTACTGTCTTCATTTCCCTTTCCTAATTGTCCAGGGCGGTGGAGGAGAGACAGACTGACATGGTGTTTTCAGCCTTGCAGTCCGCTAAATGAATCATTTGACTTGAATTAATCAATTCATTAGGATTTAAATTCCCTTCTCCATGACAAGGCAAAGGAGGGTTGTTCATAAGGTTAAATTCCAGGAGATCCTGACATACACAATTTTAGTAATGCAAAAATGAGCAAAGAAAATATAATTAAGGAAGCTAACACGGGTAAGACAGTTCCGCATTGTTTATGAGCTCAGTACAGAGTGCACTTCTTTACTTTATGTTATATATATGGTTGCTCATTTTTACTGCTGACATTTACTCGCTGCCACAACCCATTTTTTATGTCATGCCCCTTCCTCAAATTAGAAATTGGACACCAGTGCGTAGGCCTCATTCAGACATCTGTGATTTTTCTGGTAAGTGGACCTAGAAGCTGCAATCATCTAATCACTTGTAGCAGAAATGCTCACTTGCTAGGAGCGCCGACCGCTGGGCTATCCAGCTATGACAACCACAGGGGTCTTCTACAGACCCCAGGTTGTCATTCCAATCATTCTGCGACCCGCGGTCATGTGACTCGAGCACCAATGGAGACAGATGGGGCAGGATGGGGAGATCATTTGGGGCAGAATGGATACCGTATTTTCCGGCGTATAAGACGACTTTTTAACCCCTGAAAATCTTCTTAAAAAACGGGGGTCGTCTTATACGCCGGGTATCGTCTTGTACGCCGGGTGTATATGGTGGGTGGGTGGGGGAGTGGTCCTGATGACGACGAGGGGGCGTCTCACAGGAAAGTGCGTGGCGTATCCCCCATTACCTCATTGTAGCGCTGCAGCGTGGGGTCTCTGTGCTGGGAGCGGCGGCGGCTGCTCCTCTTTGTGCCGCGTGGGTGCTGTGCTGTGGGGCGGCGGCTCCTCTTCTGCAGTGTGGGGCCTCTGTGCTGTGGGGCGGCGGCGGCGTATTTTCATGCAGTCAGTCGGGGCTCCTCCGGCATCTCCTTAAAGCCCGGAGGCCCCGCTGGCAGCTCCATTGCTATGATGCGGTGGCCTCCGGGAAAATGGCCGCTGCTCAGATTCAGATCTCGTCTCCCGAGATCTCGGGACGAGATCTGAATCTGAGCATACGCCGCCCCCAGCGGCCATTTTCCCGGAGGCCACCGCATCGCAGCAATGGAGCTGCCTCCGGGAAAATGGCCGCTGCTCAGATTCAGATCTCGTCTCCCGAGATCTCGGGACGAGATCTGAATCTGAGCATGCGCCGCCCCTAGCAGCCATTTTCCCGGAGGCCACCGCATCGTAGCAATGGAGCTGCCGGCGGGGCCTCCGGGCTTTAAGAAGATGCCGGAGGAGCCCCGACTGACCACATGAAAATACGCCACTGCCGCCCCACAGCACAGAGGCCCCACACTGCAGAAGAGGAGCCGCCACCCCACAGCACCCACGCGGCACAAAGAGGAGCCGCCGCTCCCAGCAGAGACCCCACGCTTCAGCGCAACGATGAGGTAATGGGGGATAGTCCACTCACACTTTACTGTGAGATGCCCCCTCGTCGTCATCGGGACCACTCCCACCCAAAAGGCACATTAGTCATCGGCCCTATAAGACGACATACGGCGTATAAGAAGACCCCCGACTTTTAAGAAGATTTTATATTTTAACTGGAAAAGTTGGGGGGTCATCTTATACGCCGAGTCGTCTTATACGCCGGAAAATACGGTACTCATGAGGGTAGGATGGGAGAACATATGGCTGAAGCCAGGAATGAGACACACAGGGGCCAGGATGGGGAATATTATTACCATAGGGACTAATTTAAGGATATTATTTGACAGCGGCATTTAACATGTTATCAACTGCCGGAGGATCGCAATTCCACCCGCAGCAGTTAGGGGCACTTGACAGCTAATCAGATCAGCTATCATGTGCCGGAAAAGGTGCGAAGGTGCAGAGGTGCGGATCAGCTGTCGTGTGCCGTAACAGGGGAATGCATCCAACGACGGACACTGCACATCATTGGATGTTAAGGGGTTAAACTACCTTACAGGATGTTAGATATATTAAGATCTCTTCTACATCCAATCACAAACAGCAGAGTATTGAATGTTATATAATATTTCCTATATGAAACTTTATATTTTGGAGACTCATTGAAGTAACTAAGCCAGACATTATCTACAATTTTAAAGCACTTAAACACTTTATTTGGGTGTTGGTGGTGGCTTGTTTAGGGAGGTCTGCTGAGATTCAGTTAGGGACAGCAGATGCTGAGTGGGGGCGCTGTGTCGAATCTCTAGGGTGCCAACCTCCGCTGTCAGGAAGGTGACTAAGGGTAAGACACTATCTATTCCCTAAGAAATGTCCTTGTTATTTTGATTTTATACTTCATGATACACACCTGACTTTATACAGTGGGTACGGAAAGTATTCAGACCCAGTGGAGGATTATAATGAGGTCAATCTTGGCGGTAGCCCAGGGCCCAGTGGACCCTGGGCTACCGCTGAGATTGACCTCGGCCGCCATCAGGGCATTACTGCCCTGACTGGCGTATGGGGCAGAGGGGGCCCGCATCGGGCCCCGTCTCATCTGCCCCCCAGGACCCTACCTGCACTGTGGCAGTTTAACGCTATTGATGTGCAGGCCCGTTCCCGCACGTCAATAGGTAACAGCAGCCAGCCAATTGGAGGCTGGCAGCTGACGTCATCGCGCATGTCGCCAGCGTCTGACGTGATTGTCAGTCGCAGGACACACTGTGGGCTGAATGCTGGACACACTGTGGGCTGAATGCTGGACACACTGGGGGCTGAATGCTGGACACACTGGGGGCTGAATGCTGGACACACTGGGGGCTGAATGCTGGACACACTGTGGGCTGAATGCTGGACACACTGTGGGCTGAATGCTGGACACACTGGGAGCTGAATGCTGGACACACTGAGGGCAGAAATGCTGGACACTCTGGGGGCAGAAATGCTGGACACTCTGGGGGCAGAAATGCTGGACACTCTGGGGGGCAGAAATGCTGGACACTCTGGGGCCACAAATGCTGGAGACACTGGGGGCAGAAATGCTGGAGACACTGAGGGCAGAAATGCTGGAGACACTGGGGGAAGAAATGCTGGAGACACGGGGCAGAATGCTGTAGACATAGGGGGCAGAATGGAGATATGGGGCAGAATGGAGATACGGGGCGGGATTGGAGACACTGGGGGCAGGATTGGAGACAGATCGTGCAGAATCATGGGGCAGGATTGGATCATGGGGCAGGATTGGATCATGGGGCAGGATGGATACGATGGAGACAGATGGGGCAGGATGGGGAGATCATTTGGGGCAGAATGGATACTCATGAGGGCAGGATGGGAGAACATATGGCTGAAGCCAGGAATGAGACACACAGGGGCCAGGATGGGGAATATTATTACCATAGGGACTAATTTAAGGATATTATTACTGCAGTGATGTATTTATTTTATTTTTTGAGCATACTGTTTTAAATGAGGGGGCAGGCCTGTTAATGTGGAGAGTGACACTATGTTGCCTCTTTTTCTTCATGTGGTGTAATGTAGAAGTTGGGAAAAATTAAGTAATGTGTTCTGCAAGCGGAGCTCGAGATAACTGTGTTATTTCCTGCAGAGATGAGCCCTGGCTGGAAGAAGTGATGGCGGTTTGTGCTGGATGAAAAATGAAGGACTTCACTTAGAGGCGTCACTGGTGAGTCAGTGTTATCTATACACTGACACTATACACTGTATACTATACACAGAGCTCCCGTGTATAATGTCACCAGTGATCACTGTATAACCTCTATACAGACACTGCATACTAAGTACAGATTTCCTGTGTATAATGGCTCTTATGGTGATAGTATTGTGGGGTTTTTTTATTACTGATCAGTATTGCAGTATTAGGTCATTATGTGGTGGTAATATGTGGTCTGGACATGGTGTTGTGGTATTTGTTCCTTGTATCTGCTATTTGGTCACTTTGTGGTGGTAATATGTGGTCTGGTCATGGTGCGGTGGTATTTGTTCTTTGTATGTGATATTATTCGGTCACTGGTGGTAATATGTGGTCTGGTCATGGTGTTGTATTTGTTCCTTGTATGTGATATTATTGTTCATTTTAAAAATTGAAAAATAAATAAAAATATACCTAAATTGTATTGCATACTTTAACAAATATTTAATAGGTTACAATAGAGTAGGGCCCGGCCAAAAGTGTCTACCGTGTTATGGTGGCGGCTTGAAAAACCTTTTGGCCAAAACAAAAGCTGCTGGTTATATGTGTGATCTGGTGATGGGAACTGTTAATGTGTGATAGCTGAGAAGTGGAGTTTCACTCAGCAACTATTTTTCTGGAATAATCTGGTTCAGGTATATGATGACCCCGTCACATGACCAGGGGGGCCCACAGAGTCTGAACAGCCCAGGACCCTGGCTACCCTTAATCCTCCCCTGTTCAGACCCCTTTAAATTTTTCACTCTTTGTTTCATTGCAGCCATTTGGTAAATTAAAAAAAGTTCATTTTTTTCTCATTAATGTACACTCTGCACCCCATTTGGACTGAAAAAAAAAACAGAAATTAAGTAATTTTTGCAAATGTATTAAAAAAGAAAAACTGAAATATCATATGGTCATAAGTATTAAGACCCTTTGCTCAGTATTGAGTAGAAGCACCCTTTTAAGCTAGTACAGCCATGCGTCTTCTTGGGAATGATGCAACAAGTTTTTCACACCTGGATTTGGGGATCCTCTGCCATTGTTCCTTGCAGATCCTCTCCAGTTCCATCAGGTTGGATGGTGAACGTTGGTGGACAGCCATTTTCAAGTCTCTCCAGAGATGCTCAATTGGGTTTAGGTCAGGGCTCTGGCTGGGTCAGTCAAGAATGGTCACAGTGGTTCTGAAGCCACTCCTTTGTTATTTTAGCTATGTGAACTGAAAAAGTGTTATGTGAGCAAAAAGGCCAACAAACTGGACTCTCTTTCAGGGTGACCCTCAAGCATGGGCATTCTCTGTCCCGTCTGACTCCCAGTCGCCCCAGATGATGGAGGATTTTTTTCTGGCACTGGGTCTTATATACAATGACCCTGACAGCATCTCCCTGGCTGGGTCTACACCAGGGGTGTCAAACTGTATTCCTCGAGGGCCTCAATCCATGAGTGTTTTCAAGATTTCCTTAGCATTCCACAAGGTGCTGGAATCATTCTGTGCAGGTGATTAAATTATCACCTGTGCAATACAAGGAAATCCTGAAAACATGACCTGTTTGCGGCCATCGAGGAATGCAGTTTGACACCTGTGGTCTACACCATGTCAGCTTCAGCAGGGAGACCGGCCAACAAAGGATTATTGCTCCTAGTTTTGGTGGTGGTCCACTGACACTAAGTGGAACGACCCCACGCTCTGTAGCCAGTTCTGTGAAGGCTATCAGGAAGAGTGATGGATGCCTTAGCTCTGTATGAGATTCCAGTTTCCTTGAGGTGGCCATGTCTCTGGCTATCCAAGTGGATCGCTGTCTTCGCAAGAGACATAAATAGACACCCTAATATGCGGGAGGTCTGGGGCCAAGGGAAACCTGATCTGAGTTATCTGAGAAACCTATGCAGTTGGGTGTGGTAACTCATTCAGGATTCTGGAAAGCAGTCTGTTGTTCGGTTCAAAGTAGGAGAATATTTTTACTGTGGTAGAAAGGGCCATTTTGTTTGCACATGTACTTCCCTATCACACTGCCTTTATAGCCAGGGGTGCGGGATTTAACTTGATCGACGCTAGGTTTGTAAAGGTCCAGGGCCTCAAACCACATACACCCATAATCTCCATCTACTCTGCACCCTTGAGACAGGGGTATTTTACTCAAGTCATCCAAGAGTTACATCTACAGATAGGGGTCAAGCACTCGTAAGGTATTGACTGGTATGTGCCAGAGGGTCTGCCCCCTCCTGTAGTTTTTGGACTTCCTTGGCTCACTCTGCTCAACCCTGTGGTAGATTGCCAGACTCTGTGTAAATAAGAAAGACTGGGGGTTATGCCCCTGCCTAGATTTCTGCACACTCAATCAGATCACGGTCGAGGATCCTCATCCGCTCCCTCTGATCCCTGACCTCTTCAATCATATTGTAGGAGCAAAATGGTTTCCCAAACTGAATCTCAGAGGGGTGTACTGTAGAATCTAATTCATATTAAAGAGGGAGATGAGTGGAAAACAGCTTTAAATATGCCCAAGGTACACTATGAGAACTTTGTGATGCCATTTGGGTTGACTAATGCTCCTGCCGCCTTTCAGCACTTTGTAAATTACATCTTTAGTCACCTGGTAGGTATATTTGTGGTAATCAATCTTGATGACATATTAATTTATTCACCTGACCTTGAGTCACATTAGGTACATGTCAGGCAGGTCTTACAGATACTCCGAGACAATAAATTATTTGTCAAACCAGAGAAATGTATACTTTCAGTTGAGGAAATCTCTTTTCTAGGATATGTTTTATTGTCCACCGGTTTTCACATGGATCCGGCAATAGTCCTGGCGGTACTGGATTGGGATCGTCCCGAGGATTTGAAGGCGTTACAAAGATTTCTGCGTTTCTCCAAGTACTACCGTCAGTTCATCAAAAACTTTTCCCTATTGGCCAAACCTCTGACGGATATGACCAGAAAAGGGACCGACTTTTCCAAGTGATCCAGTCCGGCCAGAGAGGCATTCGATTCCTTGAAGGAGTGTTTTGCATCTGCGCTGATTCTTAAATAGCCTGACGTCACTCAGCCTTTTATTGTAGAAGTAGGCGCATCTGAAGTGGGGTGTGGGGGCTGTATTGTCACAGGGTGCATCTCCTTGTCAATTACGTCCACCATGTGCATACTTTTCTAAAAAAAACTGTCATGTGCGGAGAGAAATTATGACATTGGTTACAGGGTACTCATGGTAATCAGATGGGCATTTGAAGAGTGGCATCATTTTGTGGATGGGGCAGTTCATCTGGTTAAGGTAATCACAGATCTTAAGAATCTTGTATATCTAAAGTCTGGGAAATGTCTAATGTCTCAACAGGCAAGATGAGCATTGCTCTTTACCAGCTTTAACTTTTTGTTGCATATAGGCTCTGGAGTAAGAACATTAAGGTGGATGCCTATTCTCATTATTTTCCTGGGGGTGGAGATAATTGTGAACCCGTTCCTATACTACAAAAAGGGGTGGTTATTGCGACTATATGCTTTGATCTTCAGAAAGAGGTTGTTCAGGCTGCGGGGGATGCCCCTGGTGCATGTCCAGTAGGAAAACTGCTTGTGCCTGTGAATTCTCCGTCAGGGTCTCTCAAAACATTGGCGATCCCAAGTAAACCTTGGACTCATTTATTGGTCGATTTTATCACTGATCTACCCGTGATGGCAGGTAATACTGTAATTTTGGTGGTGGTGCACAGATTTAGTAAAATGTCACACTTTATTGCACTACCCACTTTACCTAATGCCAAGACATTGGCACAAATTTTCATTAGTGAAATTATTAAATTACCGTATGTACTCGAGTATAAGCCGAGATTTTCAGCCCAAATTTTTGGGCTGAAAGTGCCCCTCTCGGCTTATACTCGAGTCATGATCGGTGGTGGGGTCGGCGGGTGAGGGGGAGAGAGGACTGTCGCATACTCACCTAGTCCCGGCGCTCCTGGCGCTCCCCCTGCCTGTCCCACGGTCTTCGGTGCCGCAGCTCGTCCCCTGTTCAGCGGTCACGTGGGACCGCTCATTAAAGTTATGAATATGGACTCCACTCCCATAGGGGTGGATCCGCATATTCATTCCTCTAATCAGCGGTAACGGTGACCGCTGACAGAGGAAGAGGCTGCGGCACCCAGAGACCATCTGTCCGGGATAAGGAGCCAGGGACGCCGGGAGCAGGTGAGTATTACATAGTTACCTGTCCCCGTTCCACCTGCCGGGCGCGGCTCCGTCTTCCCGTCCTCTTGCTCTGACTGTTCAGGTCAGAGGGCGCGATGACGTACTAATCTGCGCGCCGCCCTCTGCCTGAACAGTCAGTGCAGAGAGACGCCGAGACGGGACGCTGAGGAGCTGCAAGCAAGAGAGGTGAGTATGTCGTGTTTTTTTTTTATTGCAGCAGCAGCATTATAGATGGGGCACAGCTTTCTATGGCACATCTATGGGGCAATAATGAATGGTGCAGAGCATTGTATATGGGGCACAGCTTTCTATGGCACATCTATGGGGCAACAATGAACGGTGCAGAGCATTGTATATGGGGCACAGCTTTCTATGGCACATCTATGGGGCAATAATGAACGGTGCAGAGTATTGTATATGGGGCACAGCTTTCTATGGCACATCTATGGGGCAACAATGAACGGTGCAGAGCATTGTATATAGGGCACAGCTTTCCATGGCACATCTATGGGGCCATAATGAACGGTGCAGAGCATTGTATATGGCACAGCTTTCTATGGAGCATCTATGGGGCCATAATGAACGGTGCAGAGCATTATATGTGGCACAGCTTTATATGGAGCATCTATGGGGCCATAATGAACGGTGCAGAGCATTGTATATGGCACAGCTTTATGTGGAGCATCTATGGGACCATAATGAACGGTGCAGAGCATTATATGTGGCACAGCTTTATATGGAGCATCTATGGGGCCATAATTAACGGTGCAGAGCATTATATATGGCACAGCTTTCTGTGGAGCATCTATAGGACCATAATGAACGGTGCAGAGCTTTATATATGGCACAGCTTTATGTGGAGCATCTATGGGGCCATAATGAACAGTGAAGAGCATTATATATGGCACAGCTTTATGTGGAGCATCTATGGGGCCATAATGAATGGTGCAGAGCATTATATGTGGCACAGCTTTATATGGAGCATCTATGGGGCCATAATGAACGGTGCAGAGCATTATATATGGCACAGCTTTATGTGGAGCATCTATGGGACCATAATGAACGGTGCAGAGCTTTATATATGGCACAGCTTTATGTGGAGCATCTACGGGGCCATAATGAACGGTGCAGAGCATTATATGTGGCACAGCTTTATATGGAGTGTTGTGAACTCTGTTTTTGGGCTCCCTCTTGTGGTCACAAGTGGTACTGTGTGAGTGTTGTCTTTGGGCTCCCTCTGGTGGCTCTTTGTGTCATTCTGCAGGTCTGAGGTTGGATCAGCTGTCTCGTTATCTGTTAGCTGGTTCCTATTTAGTTCAGCTGGACTCTCAGTGGTTGCCTGCTGTCATTGTATTCAGTGCTATTCTGATTGCTCCTGTCTACATCCGTTATCAGTCTCTCCAAGAGAAGCTAAGTTTTGTTTGCTTATTTTTGCTCATCTGTGTTCAAGATGTGTCCTAGTATATGATGTGTTTCGGTCCAGCTTGCTAATATGTGATTTCCCTGCTTGCTGGTGCTCTGGGGTGCTGAGTTGCTCCCCCCACATCGTTAGTTGGTGTGGGGGTTCTCGCATTCTCTGCGTGGATATTTTTGCATAGGGTTTTTTACTGACCGCACAGATCCCTTGCTATTTTCTGCTATCTAGCGTTAGCGGGCCTCATTTGCTTAACCTGTTTCATCTCTGCGTTTGTCTTTTCCTCTTAATTCACCGTTATTATTTGTGGGGGGCTTCTATATCTTTGGGGTATTTCTCTGAGGCAAGTGAGGTCTTACTTTCTCTTTAAGGGTAGTCAGTTTCTCAGGCCGTGAAGAGACGTCTAGGATTTCAGGAAACGTTCCACAGCTACCTTTAGTGTGTTTGGTTAGAATCAGGTTTGCGGTCAGTCCAGTTACCACATTCCCAGAGCTTGTCCTATTATCTCTGACTTAGCTGGTTAGATTTGTGATCCTAAGCCACTGGGATCATAACAGTACAGCAGGCCCGAAAAGTGTTTAATGCATCGCAGAAGTGGGATAAGAGAAGTCCTGAGTACAATTTTTTTTTTCCTCTCCCTTTGCTGCAGTCTGTCCAGCTTCTCTCATCCCCTTAATCTCTGGGTGGCTTTGAGTTCAGCTGCAGACATGGATATTCAGAGTCTGACTTCTAGTGTGGATCATCTTGCTGCAAGGGTGCAAAGCATTCAGGATTTTGTTGTTCACAGTCCTATGTCTGAGCCAAAAGTACCTATTCCTGAGTTGTTTTCTGGAGATAGATCTAGGTTTCTGAATTTTAAGAATAATTGTAAATTATTTCTTTCTTTGAGACCTCGTTCCTCTGGTGATTCCGCTCAGCAAGTTAGAATTGTTATCTCCCTGTTACGTGGCGACCCTCAAGATTGGGCCTTCTCCCTGGCGCCGGGAGATCCTGCATTGCTGAATGTGGATGCGTTTTTTCTGGCGCTTGGATTGCTTTATGAGGAACCTAATCTTGAGAACCAGGCAGAAAGAGCCTTGCTGGCTCTCTCTCAGGGCCAGGAAGAAGCTGAGGTGTATTGTCAAAAATTTCGGAAATGGTCGGTGCTTACTCAATGGAATGAGTGTGCCCTGGCTGCAAATTTCAGAGAAGGTCTTTCTGAAGCCATTAACCCCTTCACCCCCGGAGCTTTTTCCGTTTTTCCGTTTTCGTTTTTCGCTCCCCTCCTTCCCAGAGCCATAACTTTTTAATTTTTCTGTCAATTTGGCCATGTGAGGGCTTATTTTTTGCAGGACGAGTTGTACTTTTGAACGACATCATTGGTTTTACCATGTCGTGTACTAGAAAACAGGAAAAAAATTCCAAGTGCAGTGAAATTGCAAAAAAAGTGCAATCCAACACTTGTTTTTTGCTTGCCTATTTTGCTAGGTTCACTAAATGCTAAAACTGACCTACCATTATGATTCTCCAGGTCAGTACGAGTTCATAGACACCTAACATGACTAGGTTATTTTTCACCTAAGTGGTGAAAAAAAATTCCAAACTTTGCAAAAAACAAAACAAAACAAAATTGCGCCATTTTCCGATACTCGTAGCGTCTCCATTTTTCGTGATCTGGGGTCAGGTGAGGGCTTATTTTTTGCGTGCCGAGCTGGCATTTTTAATGATAGCATTTTGGTGCAGATACGTTCTTCTGATCGCCCGTTATTGCATTTTAATGCAATGTCGTGGCGACCAAAAAAACGTAAATCTGGCGTTTCGATTTTTTTTCTCATTACGCCGTTTAGCGATCAGGTTAATGCTTTTTTTTTATTTGATAGATCGGGCGATTCTGAACGCGACGATACCAAATATGTGTAGGTTGGGGGGGGTTTATTGATTTATTTTGATTGGGGCGAAAGGGGGGTGATTTAAACTTTTATATTTTTTTTATTTTTTTCACATTTTTTTTTACTTTTTTTTTTTACTTTTGCCATGCTTCTATAGCCTCCATGGGAGGCTAGAAGCAGGCACAGCCCGATCGGCTCTGCTATGCAGCAGTGATCATAAGATCGCTGCTACACAGCAGAAATGCCGGTGTGCTGTGAGCGCCGACCACAGGGTGGCGCTCACAGCCACCGGCGATCAGTAACCATAGAGGTCTCCAGGACCTCTATGGTTACAATGTACAAGCATCGCCGACCCCCGATCATGTGACGGGGGTCGGCGATGCGCTCATATCCGGCCGCACGGCCGGATGCGGTAGTTAAATGCCGCTGTCTGCGTTTGACAGCGGCATTTAACTAGTTAATAGCGGCGGGTGATCGCGATTTCACCCGCCGCTATTGCGCGCACATGTCAGCTGTAAAAAACAGCTGACATGTCGTGACTTTGATGTGCGCTCACCGCCGGAGCGCACATCAAAGCAGGGGACCCGACATCTGACGTACTATAACGTCAGATGTCGGGAAGGGGTTAAGAATGTTATGGTGGGGTTCCCCACGCCTGCAAGTCTGAATGACTCAATGGCTTTGGCCATTCAGATTGATCAGCGTTTGCGGGAGCGCAAGTCTGCGCACCATCTGGCGGTGTTTTCTGAACAGAGACCTGAGTCTATGTAATGTGACCGAATTCTGACCAGAAATGAGCGGCAAAATCATAGACGTCAAAATGGGTTGTGCTTTTACTGTGGTGATTCAACTCATGTTATCTCAGCATGCTCTAAGCGCGTAAAAAAAATAGCTAAATCTGTCACCGTTGGTACTATACAGCCTAAATTCATTTTGTCTGTTACTTTAATTTGTTCTTTGTCATCCTACTCGGTTATGGCTTTTGTGGATTCAGGTGCTGCCCTGAACCTGATGGATTTGTCGTTTGCTAGGCGCTGTGGTTTTGTCCTGGAGCCTTTGGAATTCCCTATTCCACTGAGGGCAGGGCCGGACTGGGACTAAAATTCAGCCCTGGCATTTGAAGTTACACAGGCCCACTTGTCACATGGTGACTGTATAATATCTTTGTACACTTGTAGGCAGGGCCGGTTTTAGGCAAAGTGGGGCCCTAGGCAAAGTTTAAAATGGGGCCCCAAAAGCTAACATATTCCACATCACACAGAAGCCTTTCTGTTGTATTTACGTGCGCTGAGTTCAGGCCGCTAAATGAGTTTGATCGACAATACGGAAGTTGTTCAACGCTTGTTTCCCGGCCTCTTTCCACCAGCTGAGGAATAATGATGGGACAGAACGATCACTAATAGATCACTAACAGATCACCATACAGTATCATGTTATCAGCAGCACATCTACAGTTTACAGCGGCGTTGTGCTGCTGACAACAAGGCTTTTTGTTCCAGCAAAAACAATCTGAATATGCAGCATTTTACTTGTTTAGTAAAATACACCCCATAGTCCTCCATATATTATAATGTGCTCCATAGTCCTCCATATAGTATAATACACTCCCTATAGTCCTCCATATATTAAAATACACTGCTCAGTCCTCAACATAGTATAATACACTCCTCATAGTCCTCCATATAGCATAATACACTCCTCATAGTGCTCCATATAGTATAATGCACCGCCACAGTCATCCATGTAGTACAATTCACTTCCCATAGTATAATGCACCCCATAGTTCTTCATATAGTATAACGTATTCCCCATAGTCCTCGATACAGTATCATGCAGCCCACATATAGTATAATGCAGCCACCCCAGAGTATAATACACCAACCACAGAGTATAATGCAGCCACCCCAGAGTATAATGCAGCCACCCCAGAGTATGTAACCCCCATAGAATATAATACAGCCCACCTCCCCATAATATATAATGTAGCCCCCCATAGAATATAATGCAGCCCCCCATAGTATAGAATATAATATACTCCCCATAGTATATAGCAAAGCCCGCATATTATATAGCACAAACCGCATAGTATACAGCACAGCCTGCATACTATAGCACAGCCCGTGTAGTAGATAACACAGCCCACAGAGCAGTATTCAGCACAGACCACACAGTAGTATACAGCACAGACCACACAGTAGTATACAGCACAGCCCACGTAGAAGTATACAGCACAGTCCACACAGTAGTATACAGCACAGCCCACAGAGTAATATATACAGCACAGCCCACAAAGTAATATATACAGCACAGCCCACAAAGTAATATATACAGCACAGCCCACAGAGTAATATATACAGCACAGCCCACAGAGTAATATATACAGCACAGCCCACAGATTAATATATACAGCACAGCCCACAGAGTAATATATACAGCACAGCCCACAGAGTAATATATACAGCACAGCCCACAGAGTAATATATACAGCACAGCCCACAGAGTAATATATACAGCACAGCCCACAGAGTAATATATACAGCACAGCCCACAGAGTACTATATACAGCACAGCCCACAGAGAACTATATACAGCACAGCCCAGAGTACTATATACAGCACAGCCCACAGAGTACTATATACAGCACAGCCCACAGAGAACTATATACAGCACAGCCCACAGAGAACTATATACAGCACAGCCCACAGAGAACTATATACAGCACAGCCCACAGAGAACTATATACAGCACAGCCCACAGAGAACTATATACAGCACAGCCCACAGAGAAGTGTATACAGCACAGCCCAGAGTACTATATACAGCACAGCCCACAGAGTACTATATACAGCACAGCCCAGAGTACTATATACAGCACAGCCCACAGAGTACTATATACAGCACAGCCCACAGAGTACTATATACAGCACAGCCCGCAGAGTACTATATACAGCACAGCCCAGAGTACTATATATAGCACAGCCCTGTAGAGTAATATATACAGCACAGCCCAGAGAGTACTACATACAGCACAGCCCACAGTGTACTATATATAGCACATAGCACACAGTAGTATACAGCACAGAACACAGCCCACAGAGAACTATATACAGCCCACAGTAGTATACAGCACAGAGCACAGCCCACAGAGAACTATATACAGCCCACAGTGGTATACAGCACAGAGCACAGCCCAGAGAACTATATACAGCCCACAGTAGTATACAGCACAGAGCACAGCCCAGAGAACTATATACAGCCCACAGTAGTATACAGCACAGAGCACAGCCCACAGAGAACTATATACAGCCCACAGTAGTATACAGCACAGAGCACAGCCCAGAGAACTATATACAGCCCACAGTAGTATACAGCACAGAGCACAGCCCAGAGAACTATATACAGCCCACAGTAGTATACAGCACAGAGCACAGCCCAGAGAACTATATACAGCCCACAGTAGTATACAGCACAGAGCACAGCCCAGATAACTATATACAGCCCACAGTAGTATACAGCACAGAGCACAGCCCACAGAGAACTATATACAGCCCACAGTAGTATACAGCACAGAGCACAGCCCACAGAGAACTATATACAGCCCACAGTAGTATACAGCACAGAGCACAGCCCACAGAGAACTAAATACAGCCCACAGTGGTATACAGCACAGAGCACAGCCCACAGAGAACTATATACAGCCCACAGTAGTATACAGCACAGAGCACAGCCCACAGAGAACTATATACAGCCCACAGTGGTATACAGCACAGAGCACAGCCCACAGAGAACTATATACAGCCCACAGTAGTATACAGCACAGAGCACAGCCCACAGAGAACTATATACAGCCCACAGTAGTATACAGCACAGAGCACAGCCACAGAAAACTATATACAGCCCACAGTGGTATACAGCACAGAGCACAGCCCACAGAGAACTATATACAGCCCACAGTAGTATACAGCACAGAGCACAGCCCACAGAGAACTATATACAGCCCACAGTGGTATACAGCACAGAGCACAGCCCACAGAGAACTATATACAGCCCACAGTAGTATACAGCACAGAGCACAGCCACAGAGAACTATATACAGCCCACAGTGGTATACAGCACAGAGCACAGCCCACAGAGAACTATATACAGCCCACAGTAGTATACAGCACAGAGCACAGCCACAGAGTACTATATATAGCACAGTAGTATACAGCACAGAGCACAGCCACAGAGTACTATATATAGCACAGTAGTATACAGCACAGAGCACAGCCACAGAGTACTATATATAGCACAGTAGTATACAGCACAGAGCACAGCCCACATCTCTTCTCTTCCTCCACCCCCTCCCCTCACCTCCTCCGAGAATGGCCCCACAGTCCAGAAAAAAAAAAAACTCTCCTCACCTCTCCTCTTGCCAGCGTTGCTTCCGCCTTCCTGCTCCTGTCTCTGTCTCAGCAGCGTGCAGTCTGCCCGGGACACAGCAGGTGCGCGATGATATGACGTCATCGCGCACCCGCAGTGTCAGGCAGAGCGGGGAATGATGGGAGAGGAGCGTCTGTAGACGCTCTCCTCCATCATTGAATTCAACTGTACCGGCGTCTATACGCCGGTATAGTTGAATGCAACGGCGGGGGCGGGGGGAGGCGGATCGAGCGGCCCACTACTGGCACCGGCCCTTCTGGCCTTTTGCCAGAAGTGCCCGATGGCCAGTCCGGCCCTGACTGAGGGGTATTGATGCTACACCATTGGCTGAGAATAAGCCTCAGTATTGGACTCAAGTGACCATGTGCATGACTCCTGTACATCAGGAGGTGATTCGCTTTCTTGTGCTGCATAATCTGCATGATGTGGTCGTTTTGGGTCTGCCATGGCTGCAGGCCCATAATCCAGTTCTGGATTGGAAAGCTATGTCTGTTTTTCTGTATTGTCTGGATTGTCTGTGTTGTCTGGATTCATGGCGATGCTCCTTTGGTGTCAATTGCTTCTTCCACTCCTTCTGAGGTCCCTGAGTTTTTGTTGGACTACCAGGATGTATTTGATGAGCCCAGATCCGGTGCCCTGCCTCCTCACAGGGATTGTGATTGTGCTATAAATTTGATTCCTGGTAGTAAGTTCCCTAAGGGACGACTTTTTAATTTGTCTGTACCAGAACATGCCGCAATGCGGAGTTGTATAAAGGAGTCTTTAGAGAAGGGACATATTCGCCCGTCCTCCTCCCCTCTTGGTGCAGGATTCTTTTTTGTGGCCAAGAAGGATGGTTCTCTGAGACCTTGTATAGATTATCGTCTTCTAAATAAAATCACGGTCAAATTTCAGTATCCTTTGCCATTGTTATCTGATCTGTTTGCTCGAATTAAGGGGTCCAGTTGGTTCACCAAGATAGATCTTCGTGGTGCGTATAACCTTGTGCGTATTAAGCAGGGGGATGAATGGAAAACAGCATTTAATACGCCCAAAGGCCATTTTGAGTACTTGGTGATGCCTTTTGGACTCTCTAATGCTCCTTCTGTGTTCCAGTCCGTCATGCATGACATCTTCCGAGAATATCTGGATAAATTTATGATTGTGTATCTGGATGACATTTTGGTCTTTTCTGAGGACTGGGAGTCCCATGTGAAGCAGGTCAGGATGGTATTTCAGGTCCTGCGTGCTAATACCTTATTTGTGAAGGGCTCAAAATGTCTCTTCGAAGTACAGAAGGTTTCCTTTTTGGGTTTTATTTTTTCTCCTTCTACTATTGAGATGGACCCAGTCAAGGTCCAGGCTATTCATGACTGGACTCAGCCTACATCTGTTAAGAGTCTTCAGAAGTTCTTGGGTTTTGCTAATTTTTACCGTCGCTTCATTGCTAATTTTTCTGGCAAGGTTAAACCCTTGACGGATTTGACCAAGAAGGGTTCTGATGTGACTAATTGGTCTCCTGCGGCCGTGGAAGCCATTCGGGAGCTGAAGCGCCGGTTTTCTTCGGCTCCAGTTTTGTGTCAGCCTGATGTCTCTCTTCCTTTTCAGGTCGAGGTTGATGCTTCTGAGATTGGAGCAAGGGCTGTTTTGTCGCAGAGAAGCTCTGATTGCTCTGTGATGAAGCCTTGTGCTTTCTTTTCAAGAAAGTTTTCGCCTGCCGAGCGGAATTATGATGTTGGTAATTGGGAGTTGTTGGCTATGAAGTGGGCATTTGAGGAGTGGCGACATTGGCTCGAGGGAGCTAACCATCGTGTGGTGGTCTTGACTGATCACAAAAATCTGATTTATCTCGAGTCTGCCAAGCGGCTGAATCCTAGACAGGCTCGTTGGTCGTTGTTTTTCTCCCGTTTCGATTTTGTGGTCTCGTACCTGCCTGGTTCGAAGAACGTGAAGGCTGATGCTCTTTCTAGGAGTTTTGTGCCTGACTCTCCGGGAGTTTCAGAGCCGGCTGGTATCCTCAGAGAGGGAGTGATTTTGTCTGCCATTTCCCCAGATTTGCGACGAGTGCTGCAGAAATTTCAGGCGGATAAACCTGACCGTTGCCCACCAGAGAGACTGTTTGTCCCAGATAGATGGCCCAGCAGAGTTATTTCCGAGGTTCATTCTTCGGTGTTGGCAGGCCATCCTGGGATTTTTGGTACCAGGGATTTGGTGGCTATGTCCTTCTGGTGGCCTTCCTTGTTGCGGGATGTGCGTTTCTTTGTGCAGTCCTGTGGGATTTGTGCTCGGGCTAAGCCTTGCTGTTCTCATGCCAGCGGTTTGCTTTTGCCTTTGCCTGTCCCGAAGAGGCCTTGGACGCACATTTCCATGGATTTATTTCGGATCTTCCAGTCTCTCAGAGAATGTCTGTCATCTGGGTGGTGTGTGATCGTTTTTCCAAAATGGTCCATTTGGTGCCCTTGCCTAAGTTGCCTTCCTCCTCCGATTTGGTTCCTCTATTTTTTCAGAATGTGGTTCGCTTGCACGGCATCCCTGAAAATATTGTGTCTGACAGAGGATCCCAGTTTGTGTCCAGATTTTGGCGGATCTTTTGTGCTAAGATGGGCATTGATTTGTCTTTTTCGTCGGCCTTCCATCCTCAGACGAATGGCCAAACCGAGCGAACTAATCAGACCTTGGAAACTTATTTAAGATGTTTTGTTTCTGCTGATCAGGATGATTGGGTGACTTTTTTGCCATTGGCCGAGTTTGCCCTTAATAATCGGGCTAGTTCTGCTACTTTGGTTTCGCCTTTTTTCTGCAATTCTGGTTTTCATCCTCGTTTTTCCTCGGGTCAGGTTGAGCCTTCCGACTGTCCTGGGGTGGATTCTGTGGTGGATAGGTTGCAGCAAATTTGGAACCATGTGGTGGACAATTTGAAGTTGTCACAGGAGAAGTCTCAGCGCTTTGCCAACCGCCGTCGCGGTGTGGGTCCCCGACTTCGTGTTGGGGATTTGGTATGGCTGTCTTCTCGGTATGTTCCTATGAAGGTTTCCTCTCCTAAATTCAAGCCTCGCTTCATCGGTCCATATAAGATTTTGGAAATCCTTAACCCGGTGTCATTTCGTTTGGACCTCCCAGAGTCGTTTGCCATTCATAACGTGTTCCATAGGTCTTTGTTGCGGAGGTATGTGGTGCCTGTGGTTCCTTCTGTTGAGCCCCCTGCCCCGGTGCTGGTTGAGGGCGAATTGGAGTACGTGGTGGAGAAGATCTTGGATTCTTGTATTTCGAGACGGAGGCTTCAGTATTTGGTTAAGTGGAAGGGCTATGGTCAGGAGGATAATTCCTGGGTTGTCGCCTCTGATGTTCATGCGGCCGATTTGGTTCATGCCTTCCATGTGGCTCATCCTGATCGCCCTGGGGGTTTTGATGAGGGTTCGGTGACCCCTCCTCAAGGGGGGGTACTGTTGTGAACTCTGTTTTTGGGCTCCCTCTTGTGGTCACAAGTGGTACTGTGTGAGTGTTGTCTTTGGGCTCCCTCTGGTGGCTTTTTGTGTCATTCTGCAGGTCTGAGGTTGGATCAGCTGTCTCGTTATCTGTTAGCTGGTTCCTATTTAGTTCAGCTGGACTCTCAGTGGTTGCCTGCTGTCGTTGTATTCAGTGCTATTCTGATTGCTCCTGTCTACATCCGTTATCAGTCTCTCCAAGAGAAGCTAAGTTTTGTTTGCTTATTTTTGCTCATCTGTGTTCAAGATGTGCCCTAGTATATGATGTGTTTTGGTCCAGCTTGCTAATATGTGATTTCCCTGCTTGCTGGTGCTCTGGGGTGCTGAGTTGCTCCCCCCACATCGTTAGTTGGTGTGGGGGTTCTCGCATTCTCTGCGTGGATATTTTTGCATAGGGTTTTTTACTGACCGCACAGATCCCTTGCTATTTTCTGCTATCTAGCGTTAGCGGGCCTCATTTGCTTAACGTGTTTCATCTCTGCGTTTGTCTTTTCCTCTTAACTCACCGTTATTATTTGTGGGGGGCTTCTTATCTTTGGGGTATTTCTCTGAGGCAAGTGAGGTCTTACTTTCTCTTTAGGGGTAGTCAGTTTCTCAGGCCGTGAAGAGACGTCTAGGATTTCAGGAAACGTTCCACGGCTACCTTTAGTGTGTTTGGTTAGAATCAGGTTTGCGGTCAGTCCAGTTACCACATCCCCAGAGCTTGTCCTATTATCTCTGACTTAGCTGGTTAGATTTGTGATCCTAAGCCACTGGGATCATAACAATGGAGCATCTATGGGGCCATAATGAACGGTATGGAGCATCTATTTTTATTTTTGAAAATTCACCGGTAGCTGCTGCATTTTCCACCCTAGGCTTATACTCGAGTCATTAAGTTTTCCCAGTTTTTTGTGGCAAAATTAGGGGCGTCGGCTTGTACTCGGGTCGGCTTATACTCGAGTATATACGGTACATGGGATCCCTACCGATATTGTTTGTGACCAGGATGTGCAGTTTATTTCCAAATTTTGGAGGGCGTTTTACACTCATTTGGGGATCTACCTGTCATTCTCATCAGCATTTCCTCCACAGTCTAAAGCCTAAATCACACTAAACGACTTACCAACGATCACGACCAGCGATACGACTTGGCTGTGATCGTTGGTAAGTCATTGTGTGGTCGCTGGAGAGCGGTCACACAGACAGCTCTCTCCAGTGACCAACGATCAGGGGAACGACTTCGTCATCATTGAAACTGTCTTCAACGATGCCGAAGTCCCCCTGCAGCACCCGGGTAACCAGGGTAAACATCGGGTTACTAAGTGCAGGGCCGCGCTTAGTAACCCGATATTTACCCTGGTTACCACTGTAAAAGTAAAAAAAAAAACACTACATACTCACATTCTGATGTCTGTCAAGTCCCCCGCCGGCGTCCACAGGGTTAAAACTGCTTTCGGCAAGAGCGCTGCTAAATAATGCACGCGCTGCTGCCGAGAGCTTCCCTGCACTGAATGTGTCAGCGCCGGCAGTAACAGCGGTGACGTCACCACTGTGCTCTGCTTTACGGCCAGTGCTGACACAGTCAGTGCAGGGAAGCTCTCGGCCGGAGCGCGTGCATTAGCAGCGCTCCTGCCGAAAGCAGTTTTAACCCTGTGTACGCCGGGGGACGTGACAGACATCAGAATGTGAGTATGTACTGTTTTTTTTTTAACTTTTACAATGGTAACCAGGGTAAATATCAGGTTACTAAGCGCGGCCCTGCACTTAGTAACCCGATATTTACCCTGGTTACAAGTGAACACATTGCTGGATCGGCGTCACACACGCCGATCCAGTGATGACAGCGGGTGATCAGCGACCAAAAAATGGTCCTGATCATTCTCCAACGACCAACGATCTCCCAGTAGGGGCCTGATCGTTGGTCGCTGTCACACATAACGAGATCGTTAGCGGGATCGTTGCTACGTCACCAAAAGCGTTACGTTGCAACGATATCGCTAACGATATCGTTATGTGTGATGGTACCTTAATGGGTAAATTGAACAGTTTAACCTCGAGACTTATCTTAGGTGTTTTGTGTCTGAGAATCAGGAGGATTGGGTTACCTACTTATCTCTAGCTGTATTTGTGGTAAATAATCGTTGTCATGAGTCTACTGGTAAGTCCCCATTTTTCGGGGCATACGGGCTTCATCTTCAGTTCAGCTCATTTAATAGGAATCATTTTTCTGAAATATCTAAAGAAGAACGATTTTCATCATCAATTACATCTGTGTGGCAAGGGGTTATTGATAATTTGAGGAAGACGGGGTCCAAATATAAGAGTGTGGTTGATTGGAGACATTTGGTGGGTCCAAACCTGTGTGTTGATGACTTGGTGTAGTTGTCCTCAAGGAACCTTAAGTTGAAGGTTCCCTCTTGGAAACTGGGTCCCATGTTTACCTGTCCTTATAAGATTGTGACTGTCATCAATCACATAGCTTTCCGCCTTGCCTTCCCACCCATTTTTAAGATCCATAATGTGTTTCATCAAACTCTGCTCAAACAGTAAAACAATACGTTGCGTACTCTGTACCATTACCGCTACAGTCATCTCCAGTCATTGTGGATGGAAATTTGGAATTTCAAATAGCCAAGATCGTTGATTCTCCCCTAGTTCATAGGTGTCTTCAGTATCTGGTACAGTGGAAAGGATACAGTCCTGAAGAGAGGATATGGGTACCAGCATCTGATGTCCATGTGACTGGGATTATCTGTTCTTTTCACGTGCCACACTCTCATAAGCCAGTTCTGAGGTTCCGAAGGGTCCACGTAGAAAGGGGATACTGTCATGGGTTTACCACGACAGAGAGGAGCCAGAAGACCACACTGTCTGATTTCTCCTACTCCTGTACTGATTAGAAACACTTCACTTTCATATTAAAAGGTGTAAATATCTTTTAGCAGTGCAGCGGTTTATCTGCTCAGTTGAGAGCTCCTGGAAACTTTCCTGCGTTAAGGCTCTCAGCTGTGCACTGTAAGTCACTCCCATCTCCTATATAAACTGGGCCCTGGCTAGCACTCATTGTCAAAGTTAGCTTATACTGCATAGCTTTAGGTTGTTGGTGATTATTGTTGGAGAAGACGTTTGGTGGATTTATCTGTGATTGTTGCTAGCTTTTGAGTGTGTAATTATTCCCTTTCTTTTACTACTTTGGTTTAACCCCATCCTCCACTCCCCGATGTTTATCTCTGTTGTTTATGTGTGTATATTTGTATGATTGTAAATATAGGAAAACTGACTGAACAGCAATCTAGTCTGAACTGGTGCATAACCAAAAAAAGACATATAGTAAATAGATCAATGGCTGCACTCAATTTTACTGTACTAAAGCAAGGAAATGTGTGATACATGAAATGTGAATAGCATAATGGCTTGTGAAATCTATGAAAAAATACATGAGATGCTTAGCACAAGATTTGGCAAAAAATTGTGAGCCGATCCACCAAACGTCAAGGTAATCTCAGATCGGATGGGTACCTGACCTCTCTGCCTAGTGTGAATACTTACCTATGGCTAATAACATGGTAAAGCCTGCATTTATAGGAAGGTCGGAACCAACTGTGTTTGGATGTAATTAAAACCACAGCATGGTGAAGGGCGGGGCGTTCAAGTCAGAAAAAATAGTACATAGTAAATATAGGAAAACTGACTGAACAGCAATCTAGTCTGAACTGGTGCATAACCAAAAAAAGACATATAGTAAATAGATCAATGGCTGCACTCAATTTTACTGTACTAAAGCAAGGAAATATGCGATACATGAAATGTCTTTTTTTGGTTATGCACCATTTTTTGCTGACTTGAACGCCCCGCCCTTCACCATGCTGTGATTTTAATTACATCCAAACACAGTTGGTTCCGACCTTCCTATAAATGCAGGCTTTACCATGTTATTAGCCATAGGTAAGTGTTCACACTAGGCAGAGAGGTCAGGTACCCATCCGATCTGAGATTACCTTGATGTTTGGTGGATGGGCTCACAATTTTTGGCCAAATCTTGTGCTAAGCATCTCATGTGTTTTTTCATAGATTTCACAAGCCATTATGCTATTCACATTTCATGTATCGCACATTACCTTGCTTTAGTACAGTAAAATTGAGTGCAGCCATTGATCTATTACTATATTTGTATGATTGGTATTTTCATGTATCCCTCTTCGTATTACCTTGTTGGGCTGGTTGGTGTATTACAGTGCACTACTACTTCCCTATTCAATGGGTGGGGGAAGGGTACAGACCGAGGGCAAATTTAGGAGCTAAGGCAAGGTATGCTGACCCTGCATCTTCACCATCAGAAGTAATCCAGGGAGCAGGGCAAGCTAGGGTGCCCTTAGCGTCAGGGACAGGGAAGGAGCCCATGGTCCTGGGTCACCCGACAACAAATAGTCATGGCAAATAGATTGTAGACTTATGTGTGTGTAATAAATATCCTTTATTGATACACTGTTTTGTCTTAGTTAGTATACAGTATAAGGAACAGATAATGTTAAGGCATTACTAAGTGGATATTAAATATTAACAGTCAAGTTTGAAGTTAATATTGGAACCTGATAGAGGTGCAGGGAGAGTTCCCCCTTTAATAATTCGCTTTCATGGTCTATGCCGTTGGATCGCCCCCCAAGGGCCGTGGGGTACTCGATACCAGGTCCTGCGGTTCACAGGGGGATGTCACGGTGGCTGTGACCTGGTCCGTGGCCCTGGGATGTCCGTGTAAAAGGGAAAGGTCTTTAAAGGGATAAAGTTTATGTTCGTGACGCCACCTGTGGTATTCGGTCAGGGTGACCGACGCTGCTTTAAGGGGTCCGCTGGGGTGATGTTATGGCAGCTAGATGATATACCTTCCCACAGGTGAAGTATGTCCCCAGGGCTTCCCGGTGTGTAGATTGTGGTATGGTGAGAGGCGCAGAGAAGAACAGGGACACAAGGTTGCAGTCTCTTTACCTTTACTGAAGACTTCAGCATCCATAGTCCAGGGCACCAGATCACAGGGCAGGCAGAGTCTGGCCAGTTTGGAGGCAAGTCCAGAGTCCCCTTGTCCAGGTGGAAATCAGTAGCCTTCCCTTGCGCTGCAGTGGTGTAGTCCCTTACTGCCTATGGCTTCACATAAGGGTCTCAGAGATGTAATGTCTTTCTCTCTGTCCCCCATATAGGATAGGACAAACCCATATGACTGGTGGCTTGAGGCTGTTTATAGGGACTCTAGCACGCCCCGGCCTCCATGGGTTGCCACCGTGCCTCCTGGGTGTAGGGCGGACAGGCAACTTGCAATTAGTTGTCCTGCCGGTCTCTGGAACAAAGCATAAAGGTCCTTACTCCCTCGGTGTTCTGGCTACCGGGCTTCTGTGCCTCAGAAGGAGGCAGCCTGTGCAGGGCTGGTCCCCTTCTGGTATCCTCTCCTTTGCTACGACTTCCTTTATGCTCGCTGCAATACAGTTCTGCCATCTGAATGTCTCTTTCTGGGAGCTGCAGTTCTGAGGGCATGCACAGCTCCTTTGGACCCTCTGTCCACCTCAGACTACTGTCTGGAACGTTCTAACTTTCCCTACAGACTACCATATATATATATATATATATATATATATATATATGGGGAGTGACCTAATAAGGATTATTGTTATTATTATTATTAGGAGCAAAAGTTCCCCCTGGTGGTCTGGAGTGTGAAATGTGTTGCATGTTTGTGATACTTGGATGCAGTTATCCTTCTTTGCCTCCAAACGTAGCATCACTCTCCCCGAGAGGAAAGCAATACCACTGCGAAGACCAGGACCCTTGGGCGCCGCACCAACACTGATCATGTCTGATGTAGCAAGGTGTCAGCTATAGTGCTCAGCTGACAGGTGCTACTCTTATATGTCAGATCCATACAAAGGCCAATTGGTGGTCATTAAGTGGTTAAAGTCACGTTACTGTAGGTTGCAACATGGCTGCAGGGGAAAAAATGAACTTTTATCCTTCCAGCCTCCTTTCGGTTTAAATCATAAAGGTAGGGTAGTAAGCAATTACTGTCACCGCTCAATATACAATGAGCTGTAATCACTCTTTGTAACATTGATTGACAGTTTCCTCTGCAGCATATGTGTGCAGTGTGTGCAGAACAGGCTGTCACATAATGTGCCAGGGAGTGATTATTGCTATTTTCCTGCACATTCAGAGGTGTATCTAGGTTTTCTGGCACCTGGGGCAAAAATTTATTTTGGCCTCCCCCCCCCCCCCCCCCCCCCAAGGACATATGTGATTTGCACACTTAGTCATGTACCCACAAGCTCCTCTCCCTATTGCTCTTACTGTTCAGTGAAACGCTGAGAGAAGCAGAAGAGAAGCTCGTTGTCACAGGACCTTAAGTATGAAACTCGCATATGAGTGAAATGTCCATGTAATAACTACTGGAACCTGCAGAGCTGAATCCTGACATTGCAGGCTTCAACTAATGCACTGCACACTTTTAGGATTCTCCCTGGCTGGTGGACAGTCATGTCAGCCCAAGCATGTGATTTGTATACCTCTGTCCACGTTCCGACTAGAAGTGCCTGCCCTCACTCAGTTCATTTTCATTGAGTGAGGCCACACATGTCTAGTCAGCGCATGTCTGCATGTTTGTAAATTGCCAGCTTGAGAGAATCCTGACTGCGTGCAGTGCGCACTGTGAGAACTCAGAAATCTGCAGTCACATAGAATGACTGCAGACTCATCACAAACCTGGACATCCCCTTTAATGCTCCTAACATAAATGAGAACATGAGAACATGTATCACAAATAACATTTACATCCAGGTACCTTATAGATGACGTAGTCTCTGGAGTCGTTCTTCTTTTCATCTTGTCCAGACCCCATGATGAGTTTTCTCATCCACAGCCGTCTCTGCAGACTTCCATTTTCTCAAGTCTTTTGCAGAACATCTCCACATGATGCGCTTAAAGATAGAAGTGTCATTATAATACTCCTGAATAAAAAATTGCCCCTCCCTATATTGTCTGTACAAAATATGATCCAGACACTGTCCCTCTTATGGTACATGCTCTTTACACTGACCTCTCCTTTCCATTCTGGCCCCCTCTTCACACTGTCCTCTCATACTGTGTCCCCCCTATAGGGCCCAGTATTTATACTGTACTCTCATTGCACACCCCCTCCTTGATATACTGTCCCCTCCTGGCTGTGCCCTTACACTGTCCCTCCATGCTACACCCCCATATTCAGTTTATATTCTGTGCCCCCTTACTTTTCTCCCCCATACTGTCTCCTCACACTATTCCCCTCCTTCCTCATACTGTCTCCTCTCACACACCCCTGTTCACCATACTGTCTCCTCATATATTTACCCCCTCACTTTCTATACTGCCTGCTCACCTGACTCCTCATACTGTGTCTGCACACATCCCATCACCCTCACTCCCCGAACTCTGTCCACATACATTTTTCACATCGCTACTCATACTGTGTCAGCATACATTCCCCTGTTCGCTCCCCATACTGTCTTCACCCATCCCCCATACTGTTTCCTCATATATGCCCCCCATTCCCCCATACTCTTTCCTCATACATGCCCCCATTCCCCAGTACTGTTTCCTCATACATGCCCTCATTCCCCCATACTGTTTCTTCATAAATGCCCCCCTTTCCCCTGTACTGTTTGCTCACATGCCCCCATTCCCCTGTACTGTTTTCTCATATATGCCCTATCTCCCCCTTTGCTCTTCATTTTGTGTCCTCAAATCTCCTCCTCACATTAAATCCCCCATCCCCACTACAAATCTCCCCCCACACATTAAACACCCCCATCCCCACTCCAATTCTTCCCACACACATTAAACACCCCCATCCCCACTCCAATTCTCCCCACACATAATAAATCCCCCCATCCCCACTCGTGCACTTACTCTTCGGTGTCTTCAGCTCCACCATCCTTGCCCATTCCACCACCTCCATCATTTCCTCTCCCCTCCACCCCCCATTATTGCACTGTCAACCACCTCCATAATTTCCTCCTCCCCACCACCCCCATTATTGTCATTTCCACCGCATCCATCATTTCCTCCTTCCCCACCATTGCCATCATTGCCCTCTCTATCACCCCATCATTGCCTTCTCCCCATCATTGCTCTCTCCTCCCCTACACACACACAGACACACACAACACCATTTACCCCTCTGCACATTCCCCCAAAGCACTACACACACATACACACACTCACCGCTCTGCCACAGCATCTCTGTCGCCTTCCACTCTCTGGCACAGCCGGCCGCTGAATGATGATGTCATCCAGCGGTGCTGCTGTTCGTGTGAGAGGAAGAGCAGGTAGGAAGCAGGATAGAGCCGGCGTGCTGCAGCTTCACAGCTGGACAGTTGGCACAGAGAACAGCCGACTCTCAGTTCGGGGGGGGCGGCAGAATGCAGCCCACGGGGAGACACTGCGGACTGCAGCATTAGGCAGCCTGACTGCACTCCCCTGCTGGCTGCGCCTGGGGCACATGCCCCGGGTGCTTCCTGCTAGATACACTACTGTGCACATTAACCCCATATTGGCAGATAGATAGTGTTTCTGACAAGTTCCCTTGAAACAAACTGCAGGAGGATCTGCTACATGTAACCTGAGTAACCTGTGTGGTATTTTATTTTGAGCATGGGGTGCACTTTAATAATGTAGTAAATTGCATTATTATCTTGGGTTGCAGATGCTGTTCTGAGCTGCGATATTCTATATATAAGTGATTTATTTTCTGTCTTCATCCTGTGGAATCTTTGAGATTATAAACGGAAGAAAGCAAATTCTTAGTATAACTACACTTAAAGAGAATCCTCTGGACAGAAATGTATTTGTCACCATAGCATTTCAGATTAGCAACAAGTAACTTTTCTACAACAAATCAATATTTTTCATTATTGCTAGCAATTGATGTATTTATGTGAGGGGATATCCAGAGGAAATGGAGTGTGCTAAGGCATTCATCATGCATAACATGTCTTTAGTGGCCAGGTCATACATGAGTGTACTAATAAGGAACCAGTGTCAATCTGCAGAAAATTTGAGAATATAAAACGCTTTTCAATAGGATATCATGAAGGTAGAAGTTTGAGGTTTTATTATTCTGTGAGCTCACTATAAAAAAAATATCTAAAAGGAAACTTCTAACCAGAAAAGGCTGAGTTTGGATCTATCTGTATAAAATCTATCAAGGTAAGTGGACATTAAATGGCATAAGGGCTGGGAAACAACTAAGCAAGTTATATATTCTAATCCTTTTTTACTCTATTAGAAGACAAAGAAAGGAAGAACATATTTGACCACCGAGTCAAAACTTTGGGGGGTTATTTTATTAGGTACATTTATCCTATATCCATTATCTATCTTTGACAATGAAGCTGCCAAAGTCAAACTGATGCATAAACCACAACTCAGTCTATTAACGACGTTGTCCACTACCTGGTGTAGTGCAGCTCACTGCACCCTGTTCAGTGATGAGGCAGTGAACAAGGAAAGTTCAAAGCAAAATGTCTCTTTAACGTTCAACTCACAAAAACACAGCACACGATATCCTCCGGATCACAGCCGGGAACCGTATCCTCTGGATTACAGCCAATAAACACGCCAGTTTACTTTCATGACCGGTTACCGTGGGCAACTGCGCCGCCGTGTTAATATTCAACTCACAGCACTACACAGTAAATGATATCCACTGGATCGCAGCTGGGAACCATATCTTCCAGTTTGCAGCCAATAAACACACCAGTCCACCTCCTGAGGCAAGTTACCGTGGGTGACTGCACCAATGTGGATGCAGGCCTTCCAGCTGCCTTGGTTGCTTAGCTCCGCTTGCCTGTGTTGCCACGCACAGGTGGAGCTCTGCAGAACCTCCAGCTCTGTACGCCAACACCAAGCTTACACTGAACCTGACCCTGACACACTCAAACCCTTTACTGCAGGGATTTTAACTGGAGTCTGTGGCCTTCAGCCTCATGGAAAACCGGGCCAGGAATGAAACGGACTGCAACACTACCAACCTGTAGTCCATTTCAAAACAAAAGCCCTGAGCAGGTTTTCTTAAATCTGCCTTGAACAAATAGTTTATCCAAGACTAACTGCACTCCCATGGCTTCAATACACCTCCGTGCACATCCTGGGGGGAACACAGTGACCCTCACATGTAACACCAGTCACTGCCTCACACTGGACAACCCCATTTGTAAATAAATAGTCAACCTTATGAAATAAAAATATCTTATACTCACTCCCAGTGCTGACATCAATCTAGCAATGTCGACTCCGGGTCTCCCAGGGCTTGTGTGAAAATTGTATGCCACATGAACCCTGCAGCCCAGAGGTTGATCAGAATACATGAATCTCAGATAAATGGAAGTGAGGGTGTAAGGAGGTGGCAGGCACCCTCAGTTGCTCCCTCTCTCCTTTCCTTTATGTGGTCCCCCATGCGGTGTCCCGCCTGTGGGTTATGCATAAATGTGTATTGTATTGCACTTTTCATTATATGTATTAATGCTATGCTAATGTGATGTGCTGTGTTTGCATTGTCTTAATATCCACGCCTTAATATGAATTCCACGCCTCAACACGTCCTATTATCTACCACCCTCGGATCCTTCAGACGGAACCTGAAAACCCATCTCTTCTGGACAACCTACAGCCTGAAATAACCATTCTGCTGCCTCACCAACCACCCGAGCTGCCGCCTCACCAACCACCTGAGCTGCCGCCTCACCAACCACCTGAGCTGCCACCACATCACCAACCACCCGAGCTGCTGCGTCGCCACTGCCAGAGCTGCCGCCTCACCAACTACCCGAGCTGCCGCCTCGCCAACCACCCGAGCTGCCGCCTTGCCAACCACCCGAGCTGCCCCCTCACCAACCACCCGAGCTGCTGCCTCACCATCACTAGTTCTGCAGCACACCGACCTCCTGTCTTTTCCCCTCTTAGCTTTGTCATGGCTAGGAGGAAATGGTCCTTTTACTTGTCCACATCTGAGGGACCGTGTTGTGAACTCTGTTTTCGGGCTCCCTCTTGTGGTCACTGGTGGTATTGTGTGACTTTTGCTTTGGGCTCCCCCTGGTGGCTTTGTTTGTTATCCTGCTGGTCTCTGGCTATCAGCTGGTTCGTTATCCTCTGGGAGGTTCCTATATAGCTCTGTTTTACTTCCACTTGTGGCCGGCTGTCGATGTAATCAGTGCTACTCAGATTCCTTCTGACTACCTTGCTCCCAGTCCATCCAGGATAAGCTAAGTTTTGTTTGCTCATTTTTTGATCAGCAGTGTTTATCATGTTTTCTGTTCCAGCTTGCTAAAATGTAATTCCCTCGCTTGCTGGTTGCTCTAGTGGGCTGAGTTTCTCCCCACACACTGTTAGTTGGTGTGTGGGTTCTTGAAATCTCAGGATGGATATTTTGTAAGGGTTTTTTATTGATCGCATAGACCCCTGCTCTATTTTCTGCTTTCTAGTACTAGTGGGCCTCTTTTGCTGAATCTGATTTCATCCCTATGTATGTGCCTTCTTCTTACTTCACCGTTAATATTTGTTGGGGGCTTCTATATCTTTGGGGATTATTTCTCTGGAGGCAAGCGAGGTCTTTCTTTCTCTTTAAGGGTAGCTAGTTCCTCAGGCTGGCTCGAGACGTCTAAGAATTTTTTAGGCACGTTCACCGGCTACCTCTAGTTGTTTTGGATAGGTTCAGATTTGCGATCAGTCCAGTTACCAACTCCCTAGAGCTCGTCCTTAGTTTAATCACTTGCTGATCTATTTGTGATCCTCCGCCACTAGGGATCATAACAGTACAGCCGGCCTATAAAGTGTTAATTGCTTGGCAGAAGCAGGAGAAAAGAAGCCTTGAGAATTTTTTTTTTTTTTAATTTTTTTTGCCGTGTGTCTAGCTGCTGTGGCTAGCTTCTCTCCTCCTCTTAATCTTGGTGTGGCTGTGAGTTCAGCTGCTGACATGGATGTCCAGAGCTTGGCTTCCAGTCTGGATCATCTTGCTGCTAGGGTTCAAAGTATTCAGGATTTTGTTGTTCACAGTCCTATGTCAGAGCCTAGAATACCTATTCCGGAGTTGTTTTCTGGAGATAGATCTAGGTTCCTGAATTTTAGGAACAATTGTAAGTTGTTTCTTTCTTTGAAACCTCGTTCCTCTGGTGATTCCGTTCAGCAAGTTAAGATTATCATTTCCTTTTTGCGTGGTGACCCCCAAGATTGGGCCTTCGCATTGGCGCCAGGGGATCCTGCATTGCTTAGTGTAGATGCGTTTTTTCTAGCCCTTGGATTGCTCTATGAGGAACCTACTCTTGAGAACCAGGCTGAAAAAACGTTATTGGCCCTCTCGCAGGGGCAAGATGAAGCAGAGGTGTAATGCCAGAAATTTCGGAAATGGTCGGTGCTTACTCAGTGGAATGAGTGTGCCCTGGCTGCAAATTTCAGAGAAGGTCTTTCTGAAGCCATTAAGAATGTCATGGTGGGGTTCCCTACGCCTGCAGGTCTGAATGAGTCAATGACTCTGGCCATTCAGATTGATCGGCGTTTGCGGGAGCGCAAACCTGTGCGCCATTTGGCGGTGTCTTCTGAACAGACACCTGAATCTATGCAATGTGACAGAATTCTGACCAGAAGTGAACGGCAAAGTTATAGACGGCAAAATGGGTTGTGCTTTTACTGTGGTGACTCAGCTCATGTTATCTCAGCATGCTCTAAGCGCAAAAAAAAGGTTGATAAATCTGTCACCATTGGTACTTTACAGCCTAAGTTCATTTTGTCTGTTACCCTGATTTGTTCCCTGTCATCTTACCCGGTTAATGCTTTTGTAGATTCAGGTGCCGCCCTGAGTCTGATGGATTGGTCATTTGCCAGGCGCTGTGGTTTTGATTTGGAGCCTTTAAAATTCCCTATTCCACTAAGGGGAATTGATTCTACACCATTGGCTACAAATAGACCTCAGTACTGGACACAAGTGACCATGTGCATGACTCCTGTTCATCGGGAGGTGATTCGCTTTCTTGTACTGCATAATTTGCATTATGTCGTCGTGTTGGGTCTACCATGGTTGCAGACTCATAATCCAGTCCTGGATTGGAAAGCTATGTCGGTGTCAAGTTGGGGTTGTCAGGGAATTCATGGTGACGCTCCTGTGGTGTCAATTGCTTCGTCCACTCCTTCTGAAGTCCCTACGTTTTTGTCAGACTACCAGGATGTATTTGAGGAGCCCAAACTCAATTCTCTACCTCCTCATAGGGACTGTGATTGTGCTATAAATTTGATTCCTGGTAGTAAGTTTCCTAAGGGACGACTTTTCAATTTATCTGTGCCGGAGCATGCTGCCATGCGGAGTTATATAAAGGAGTCTTTAGAGAAGGGACATATTCGCCCGTCCTCATCCCCTCTTGGTGCAAGATTCTTTTTTGTGGCAAAAAAGGATGGTTCCCTGAGACCCTGTATTGATTATCGCCTTTAGAATAAAATCACGGTCAAATTTCAGTATCCTTTGCCATTGTTAACTGATTTGTTTGCTCGCATTAGGGGGTCTAGTTGGTTCACCAAGATAGATCTTCGTGGTGCGTATAACCTTGTGCGTATAAAACAGGGTGATGAATGGAAAACTGCATTTAATACGCCTGAAGGCCATTTTGAGTACTTGGTGATGCCTTTTGGACTTTCTAATGCTCCTTCAGTCTTTCAGTCCTTTATGCATGACATCTTCCGTGAATATCTGGATAAGTTTATGATTGTGTATCTAGATGATATTCTGGTTTTTTTGGATGATTGGGAGTCACATGTTAAGCAGGTCAGGATGGTCTTTCAGGTCCTACGTGACAATGCTTTATTTGTGAAGGGCTCAAAATGTCTTTTTGGAGTCTAGAAGATTTCTTTTTTGGGTTTCATTTTTTCTCCTTCTACTATTGAGATGGACCCAGTCAAGGTTCAGGCTATTCATGACTGGACTATTAAGATGGACGCAGCCTACATCTGTTAAGAGTCTTCAGAAGTTCTTGGGTTTTGCTAATTTTTACCGTCGCTTCATAGCTAATTTTTCTGGCGTTGTTAAGCCTTTGACGGATTTGACCAAGAAGGGTTCTGATGTGACTAATTGGTCTTCTGCGGCTGTGGAGGCCTTTCGGGAGCTGAAGCGTCGGTTTTCTTCGGCTCCGGTCTTATGTCAGCCAGATGTCTCACTTCCCTTCCAGATGGAGGTTGATGCTTCCGAGATTGGAGCGGGGGCTGTTTTGTCGCAGAGAAGCCCCGATGGCTCTGTGATGAAGCCATGTGCTTTCTTTTCAAGAAAGTTTTCGCCTGCCGAGCGGAATTATGATGTCGGTAATCGGGAGCTGTTGGTGTTGGCTATGAAGTGGGCATTTGAGGAGTGGCGACATTGGCTCGAGGGAGCTAAACATCGTGTGGTGGTCTTGACTGACCACAAGAATTTGATTTATCTCGAGTCGGCCAAGCGGCTGAATCCCAGACAGGCTCGTTGGTCGTTGTTTTTCTCTCGTTTTGATTTCATGGTCTCGTACCTGCCGGGTTCGAAGAATGTGAAAGCTGATGCTCTTTCTAGGAGTTTTGTGCCTGACTCTCCTGGAGATTCAGAGCCGGCTGGTATCCTTAGAGAAGGGGTGATTTTGTCTGCCATCTCCCCAGATTTGCGACGTGTGCTGCAAGAGTTTCAGGCGGATAGACCTGACCGCTGTCCACCGGAGAGACTGTTTGTCGCGGATAGATGGACCAACAGAGTCATCTCCGAGGCTCATTCTTCAGTGTTGGCGGGCCATCCTGGAATATTTGGTACCAGAGACTTGGTGGCCAGGTCTTTTTGGTGGCCTTCCTTGTCGCGGGATGTGCGTTCCTTTGTGCAGTCTTGTGGAATTTGTGCTCGGGCGAAGCCTTGCTGTTCTCGTGCCAGTGGTTTGCTGTTACCTTTGCCTGTCCCGAAGAGGCCTTGGACGCACATTTCCATGGATTTTATTTCAGATCTCCCTGTCTCTCAGAGAATGTCTGTCATCTGGGTGGTGTGTGATCGTTTTTCTAAGATGGTCCATTTGGTGCCCTTGCCTAAGTTGCCTTCCTCCTCCGAGTTGGTTCCACTGTTTTTTCAAAATGTGGTTCGTTTGCACGGGATTCCTGAGAACATTGTTTCTGACAGAGGATCCCAGTTTGTGTCTAGATTTTGGCGGACCTTTTGTGCTAAGTTGGGCATTGAATTGTCTTTTTCGTCGGCCTTCCATCCTCAGACGAATGGCCAAACCGAGCGAACTAATCAGACCTTGGAGACTTATTTAAGATGTTTTGTTTCTGCTGACCAGGACGACTGGGTTACTTTTTTACCGTTGGCCGAGTTTGCCCTTAATAATCGGGCTAGTTCTGCTACTTTGGTTTCTCCTTTTTTTTGTAATTCGGGGTTTCATCCTCGTTTTTCCTCGGGTCAGGTGGAGCCTTCTGACTGTCCTGGAGTGGATGTTGTGGTGGATAGGTTGCATCAGATTTGGAATCATGTGGTGGACAATTTGAAGTTGTCACAAGAGAAGGCTCAGCTCTTTGCCAACCGCCGTCGCTGTGCGGGTCCCCGACTTCGCGTTGGGGACTTGGTGTGGTTGTCTTCTCGCTTCGTTCCTATGAAGGTCTCCTCTCCTAAGTTCAAGCCTCGGTTTATCGGTCCTTATAAGATTCTGGAAGTCCTTGGCCCTGTGTCATTCCGTCTGGACCTCCCGGCATAATTTCCTATTCATAATGTGTTCCATCGCTCGTTGTTGCGGAGGTATGTGGTACCTGTGGTTCCTCCGGTTGAGCCTCCTGCCCCGATGCTGGTTGAGGGAGAATTGGAATACGTGGTGGAGAAGATCTTGGATTCTCGTGTTTCTAGACGGAGGCTCCAGTATTTGGTCAAGTGGAAGGGCTATGGTCAGGAGGATAATTCTTGGGTTGTCGCCTCTGATGTTCATGCGGCCGATTTGGTTCGTGCCTTCCATGTGGCTCATCCTGATCGCCCTGGGGGTTTTCATGAGGGTTCGGTGACCCCTCCTTAAGGGGGGGTACTGTTGTGAACTCTGTTTTCGGGCTCCCTCTTGTGGTCACTGGTGGTATTGTGTGACTTTTGCTTTGGGCTCCCCCTGGTGGCTTTGTTTGTTATCCTGCTGGTCTCTGGCTATCAGCTGGTTCGTTATCCTCAGGGAGGTTCCTATATAGCTCTGTTTTACTTCCACTTGTGGCCGGCTGTCGATGTAATCAGTGCTACTCAGATTCCTTCTGACTACCTTGCTCCCAGTCCATCCAGGATAAGCTAAGTTTTGTTTGCTCATTTTTTGATCAGCAGTGGTTATCATGTTTTCTGTTCCAGCTTGCTAAAATGTAATTCCCTCGCTTGCTGGTTGCTCTAGTGGGCTGAGTTTCTCCCCACACACCGTTAGTTGGTGTGTGGGTTCTTGAAATCTCAGGATGGATATTTTGTAAGGGTTTTTTATTGATCGCATAGACCCCTGCTCTATTTTCTGCTTTCTAGTACTAGTGGGCCTCTTTTGCTGAATCTGATTTCATCCCTATGTATGTGCCTTCTTCTTACTTCACCGTTAATATTTGTTGGGGGCTTCTATATCTTTGGGGATTATTTCTCTGGAGGCAAGCAAGGTCTTTCTTTCTCTTTAGGGGTAGCTAGTTCCTCAGGCTGGCTCGAGACGTCTAAGAATTTTTTAGGCACATTCACCGGCTACCTCTAGTTGTTTTGGATAGGTTCAGATTTGCGATCAGTCCAGTTACCATCTCCCTAGAGCTCGTCCTTAGTTTAATCACTTGCTGATCTATTTGTGATCCTCCGCCACTAGGGATCATAACAGGACCGAGGGCTGGCTGCCGTGCTTACACGGGGTTGAATAGGGTGTCCCTGGCAAACTGCTGGTCTGTGAGGAAGGTGCGGGAGGAGATATTATGTTGCCTTGATCAAAATGTGGTCTCGATGTTGGAGAGTGCTCAACACCAGCAGGTGTTTCCACTTGCAAATGTCCTGACAACCTGCCAATCACACTGGCTGTTCTGGATAAAGAGGTGGAAGGTCTGCGTCCAAAACCATGTGCGACTGCTGTCCCCACAGTCACAGAGGATGAAGAGGCTGTGGATGCACTTGATGGGGCAGACGGTGGTTGGCCCGGCCCACTAGGCCGTATTGTAGCACAGTGAGCTTCCCACTGCAACTTATGCCTCATATCCATGTGACGGTTCATGCATGAAGTACTCAAACTATTCATTTTTTGGCCTCTACTGAGATTTTGGTGACAAATCTTACGGACAAAATGAGTTGGGTCATCCTTTGCAATCTCAAAAAATGCCCAGGCTATGCAAGGCTTAGAGCCCATGCGAACTGAAGAGCCGCCACGACTTGTGCTCAGAGGCACAGTTGTGGTTGAGGATGCAGTTGTTGACGTGCTTCCAGTACTCCATCTCTGTCCAGGAAGGCGCAACCTAACCTCGTCGTCAGACTCGTCACTAGCATCCTCCTCCAACTCCTCTGCTGACCTCATAGACTGGCGGACTGTGGGTTGACAGTAAGTGGGGTCTACAATCTCGTCATCATCACCCTGTGTGTTCTCACATCCATCGTCCTCAGAGCCAACCTCTTCCTGCCATGACCAAAAAGTCAAGTTTTCGTTCCAATCAAGTATCTCAGTCTCATCATCATCTTCCTCATTGTCTACACCAACAGGAGTTACAGTTTGGGAACGAGGGTCTACAATATGCTCAGAACCTTCTTAATCTGGGCCTGGATCCGACTCACAAAGATTCTGGGCATCAGTGCAGATCATTTCCTCATCTGGATTCACAGAAGCTCTGGAGCAGACCTCTGATTCCCAGGCTATAGTATGAGTAAACAGCTCTGCAGACTCAACCATCTGTGTTACCCCATACTCAGACGGGCAGCTGGAGACTTGGGAGCTGTGAGGAAGCAAGTGCGATTGGGGTGAAACCTCTGAGGACTGGAGTATTTGTGATGTTCAGGTGGAGGAGAGCCCACTTGAACGAGCACTTGATATCCGTTCAAGCACCTGCTGTTTTTGTGCCTCATCTGGAATTGTATCGATACTCATAGTGATGGTCGTAAGAAAGGGATCACATCAGATTGTCTACGAAAAGAAGTAGACATCTTACTTTGGCTGGAAGTTGGTCTTTCTTCTGCAGATGTTACTGTTGCTTTACCACCTACCCCACGGACACAACCTTTTTTTCCTTTTACAACACGCCTATTCCCCTTTCCACCAGCAGCAGGCCTTTTGCCACTCATTTTGGAGCTTTACTAATTGGCAACTCTGTATCTGTAGTGGTTGGCACAAAAAACGATGGATGGAAACCGAGCAGAGCTGAGTGGCCAAACTGTGCTCCTAGGCCCAAAACGATTTACTGGGTTAGATGCAGTAAAAATTTAGATACACAGGCGGTGTAGTTAGCTTCACAGGCGGGCTACACCGCTGACGTGCAGACACTGCTATTAAGCCCAAAACTATTTACTGGGTTAAATGCAGTACAAATTTAGATACACAGGCGGTGCAATTAGCTTCACAGGCGGGCTACTCCGCTGACATGCAGACACTGCTCCTAGGCCCAAAAAGATTTACTGGGTTAGATACAGTAAAAATTTATATACACAGGCGGCGTAGCTTCACAGGTGGGCTACTCCGCTGACTTGCAGACACTGCTCCTAGGCCCAAAACGATTTACTGGGTTAGATGCAGTAAAAATTTAGATACACAGGCGGTGTAGTTAGCTTCACAGGCGGGCTACTATGCTGACGTGCAGACACTGCTACTAAGGCCAAAATGAATTACTGGGTTAGATGCAGTACAAACTTAGATACAGAGGCGGTGTAGTTAGCTTTACAGGTGGGCTACTCTGCTGACGTGCAGATACTGCTACCAAGCCCAAAACGATTTACTGGGTTAGATTCAGTACAAATTTAGATACACAGGTGGTGTAGCTTCACAGGCGGGCTACTCCGCTCACATGCAGACACTGCTCCTAGGCCCAAAACGATTTACTGGGTTAGATGCAGTAAAAATTTAGATACACAGGCGTGCAGACACTGCTCCTAGGCCCAAAACGATTTACTGGGTTAGATGCAGTAAAAATTTAGATACACAGGCGTGCAGACACTGCTCCTAGGCCCAAAACGATTTACTGGGTTAGATGCAGTAAAAATTTAGATGCACAGGCAGTGTAGCTTCACACGCGGGCTACTCCGCTGACGTGCAGACACTGCTTCTAGGCCCAAAATGATTTACTGGGTTAGATACAGTAAAAATTTAGATACACAGGAGTTGTAGCTTCACAGGCAGGCTACTCCGCTGACGTGCAGACACTGCTCCTAGGCCCAAAACAATTTACTGGGTTAGATGCAGTACAAATTTAGATACACAGGCGGTGTAGTTAGCTTCACAGGCGGGTTACTCTGCTGACGTGCAGACACTGCTCCTAGGCCCAAAATGATTTACTGGGTTAGATGCAGTAAAAAATTAGATACACAGGCAGTGTAGCTTCAAAGGCGGGCTACTCTGCTGACGTGCAGACACTGCTCCTAGGCCCAAAACGATTTACTGGGTTAGATGCAGTAAAAATTTAGATACACAGGCAGTGTAGCTAGCTTCACAGATGACTATCAGACAATGCTACTAGGCCCAAAAGGATTGGCTGAGCTAGATTACACCAAATGCTGTGACAAACTCTTGCGCAGCACTGGCACAGACCTGCCTGGCAAAAAGTGCTATGAACTACTGTAACCTACCCTGAAAAGGGCTGACATTACAACTAGTCCCGACTCCCAACTCCTTAAACCTATCTCTCAGAAAATTCGCTCTCAAAAGAGACTCTTAGTCTGTATAGCGCCCACAGCAGCTGCGGTGCCGTCTAATACTAAGCTACAGCAGTGAGGAAATGATGGCGATGGGGAAAATGGCTGGTTCTTATAGGGCAAGGACATGTGACATACACAGCCAATGACACATGCCCTTGCTTGTGTGCATCACATGCACATTGCAGTGCGTGTGCGCACTGCTGATAGGCTGAGAGACTGCACCGCCCCTCTGTAAATGCGGGAAAAAAAAAAAATGGAGATCGGCACTATTTCAGCACAGATCTATCTCCTGCCCCCCGCCCACTATACACTGAACAGTCTATTAACAATGATAAACAGTTTTAATGTGCAAATCAAGTTAGGTTTTTTGTGAACAGTTATCGAACAGGAACTCAAACAACCGAATTTTAAGGAAATTGTTCGAGTTCGTCGAACGACTCGAACACCGCCCAAAACAGCTCGAATTTGAAATTGGCGAACACTTCGACTCGAACACCACTCATCTCTAGCGCCAAGTCCTGCTGGAGAATGAAATTTCCATCTCCAAAATGCTTGTGGGCAGAGGGAAGCATGAAGTGCTCTAAAATTTCCTGGTAGACAGCTGCGCTGACTTTGGTCTTGATAAAACATAGTGGACCTACACCAGGAGATGACATGGCTCCCCAAACCATCACTGATTGTGGAAACTTCACACTATATCTCAAGCAGCTTGGATTGTGTGCTTTTCCACTCTTCCTCAAGAGTCTGGGATCTTGATTTCCAAATGAAATGCAATATTTACATTCATACTGAAAACAGCAACAGCCCAGTTCTTTTTCTCCTTGGCCCAGGTAAGGCGCTTCTGGCATTGTCTATAGGTCATGAGTGGCTTGACACAAGGAATGCGACCCTTGTAGCCCATGTCATGGATATGTCTGTTATTTGAAAGAGATGGAGACACAAAGCGCAAGATAGGGTCTTATCCCACAATTAAACCAGAGAGATTCCAAACAAAAAACTGCTCACCTGATATTACAGAGTCAGAGTTTCTATTTTCCCCTCCCATTGTTTCTTATCTAAATTATTGTTTATCATTTGCTGTTTTGTATTTAACACGAGTTGTCTACACTAGGGTTGAGCGACTTTTATTTTTATAGGGTCGGGTTTCACGAAACCCGACCTTCTCAAAAGTCGGGTCGAGTGAAATCGGCCGATCCTATAAAAAAGTCGGGGTCGGCCGAAACACGAAACCCAATGCAGTGCAATGGGATACTATGGTTCCCAGGGTCTGAAGGAGAGGAAACTCTCCTTCAGGCCCTGGGATCCATATTAATGTGTAAAATAAAGAATCAAAATAAAAAATATTGATATACTCACCCTCGGACGCGCCCTGGTACTAACCGGCAGCCTTCCTTCCTAAGAATGAGCGCGTGAATGACCTGCGGTGACGTCGTGGCTTGTGATTGGTCGCGTGACTGCCCATGTGACCGCTCACGCGACCAATCACAAGCCGCGACGTCACCGCAGGTCATTCACGCGCTCATTCTTAGGAAGGAAGGCTGCCGGTTAGTACCAGGGTGCGTCCGAGGGTGAGTATATCAATATTTTTTATTTTGATTCTTTATTTTACACTTAAATATGGATTCCGATACCGATTCCCGATATCGCAAACATATCGGAACTCGGTATCGGAATTCCGATACCAGATTCAGAAGATCGCCGACCTCATGGCCGTCCCCACACAGGGGTCGGGTCGGGTTTCATGAAACCCGACTTTGCCAAAAGTCGACGACTTCTGAAAATGGCCGACCCGTTTCGCTCAACCCTAGTCTACACAAAGAAACTGTTTCACTCAACTATTTTTTTTCAGGAGATATTCCACATTATGTACTTAAACTTCATGGGTGCTAATAACAATGATCATGTTTACTTTTAACATTCTATTACAAATATAAATTTGTTACATCTACCCAGTATCAATCATTCTAAAAGATGGAATATGTAATTTTACTGTCCTGGCCTCTGATCACTAAAAAGATAAATATCAAAGACTAAACGAAACTATAAGGTGAGATCTTCTTTTCTGCTTGCAAATTTAACATCAAAGAAAAAAGATCAGTTTTCTGTGGATTTCTTTCCTTGCTAACTTAAAACACAAAACATTATATTTTCTCCTCAATTCTATGCATAAAAAACACTTTCAATATCAATGTCTCCTTTTTGTAAACTGCTTTTAATAAATACTGTAAATATGCCATTTAATAAGCAGCTTAAAATAAATGACATTGATTTTCCATTACAAAAGCTTTGGTTTAAAAGAATTAATCATAACAAGTCTGATATTATAAATTCTGCATTAATGATATTATTTTACATCTTCTGACAATCAAATCTGAGCTGCTTTGAACACTAACCATAAGAGCACTTAGTTCCCCACCTAGTATTTTTCCTCACTTTGCACCTGATTATCATTTAACTACAGTATATAAAATGTTTAGTAGGACTGTAATTATCAGGATAGCTGATATGTACAGTATGTAATGTATCCAGAAGCATTGTGGTGGGGATATACCGTACAGACCAAAAGTTTGGACACACCTTCTCATTTAAAGATTTTTCTATATTTTCATGACTACGAAAATTGTACATTCACACTGAAGGCATCAAAACTATGAATTAACACATGTGGAATTATAAACTTCAAAAAAGTGTGAAACAACTTAAAATATGTCTTATATTCTAGGTTCTTCAAAGTAGCCACCTTTTGCTTTGATGACTGCTTTGCACACTCTTGGCATTCTCTTGATGAGCTTCAAGAGGTAGTCACCGGGAATGGTCTTCCAACAATCTTGAAGGAGTTCCCAGAGATGCTTAGCACTTGTTGGCCCTTTTGCCTTCACTCTGCGGTCCAGCTCACCCCAAACCATCTCGATTGGGTTCAGGTCTAGTGACTGTGGAGGCCAGGTCATCTGGCGTAGCACCCCATTACTCTCCATATTGGTCAAATAGCCCTTACACAGTCTGGAGGTGTGTTTGGGGTCATTGTCCTGTTGAAAAATAAATGATGGTCCAACTAAGAGCAAGCTGGATGGAATAGCATGCCGCTGCAAGATGCTGTGGTAGCCATGCTGGTTCAGTATGAATAGAAGCATCAGCAATCACATTATGTTGTGTGTCCAAAAAAAGAAAAAAATAAATGTCCACCTCACAAAAAAATGTAAAGAACATGCATTTTTTTCATATAAAATACATTTTAGTACATGCAAAAGAAAAATAAAAACAACATACACAAACTCCCTTGCACCACTCCAGTCTGTCCTGAACTCTGCTGCTCAGCTAATCCACCTCTCTCCTCGCTACTCCCCTGCTTCTCCCCTCTGCAAATCCCTCCACTGGCACCCAATTCCCCAACAAATCCAGTTCAAAATACTAACACTGATCTACAAAGCCAACCTGTCCCCTCCCTATATCTCTAAACTAATCTAACACTATCTTCCCTCATGTAATCTTCAATCCTCCCAAGACCTTCTACTCTCCTCCACACTTATTCGTTCCTCACACAACCGCCTCCAAGATTTCTCCCGAATATCCCCCATCCTCTGGAATTCCACGCCTTAACAAGTCCGATTATCCACCACCCTCGGATCCTTCAGACGGAATCTGAAAACCCATCTCTTCAAGAAAGCCTACAGCCTGCAATAACCATTCAGCTGCCTCACCAACCACCCGAGCTGCCGCCCCACCACCACCAGAGCTGCCGCCTCACCTGTTATGATCCGGTGACCTTGGAGCCGCATGAGACTTTCTCAGGAGTAGGTGGAATCTGTAATGACCGCAAACCCTAAACTGTCACCGCAACTAGAAGTGTCATGGTTCCCAATGGCAAGGGAACGTAAGAAACATATAAGTAACGAACGAGCTCTCGGGTGATGGAAACTCGAGTTGACCGTGAGCTAAATCTACCACACAACTAACAGTAGCCAGGGAGCATACCTACGGCTTCCTATATGCCACGCGCCAGCCGGAGGACTAACTACGCCTGGTAGAGGAAGAAACAGACCTGGCTTACCTCTAGGGAAATACCCCAAAAGATGATAGCAGCCCCCCACATGTAATAACGGTGAATTAAGAGGAAAAGACATACACAGTATGAAAGTAGATTTAGCAAAAAGAGGTCCACTTACTAGATAGCAGAAGGATACAAAAGAGGACTTCACGGTCAACTGAAAACCCTTTCAAAAACCATCCTGAAATTACTTTAAGACTCCTGTGTCAACTCATGACACAGGAGTGGCAATTTCAGCCCGCAAGAGCTTCCAGCTACAGAGAATTACAAAAACTGCAAACTGGACAAAAGGTACAAAACAAAAGGACAAAGTCCACTTAGCTGATCAGCAGACTAGTAGCAGGAACATGCAACCAAAGGCTCTGGTTACAATGATGACCGGCAAGGAAATGACTGGAGAGCAAGGCTAAATAGGAAACTCCCAAACACTGATGGAAGCAGGTGAACAGAAGAAGCAAAGTGCAAACAAGTCACCAGTACCACCAGCAACCACCAGGGGAGCCCAAAAAGCGGATACACAACAGTACCCTCCCCTTAAGGAGGGGGCACCGAACCCTCACAAGAACCGCCAGGGCGATCTGGATGAGCCCTATGAAAGGCACGAACCAAATCCGAGGCATGAACATCAGAGGCAGTTACCCAAGAATTATCTTCCTGACCATAGCCTTTCCATTTAACCAGATATTGAAGTCTCCGTCTGGAAATACGGGAGTCCAAGATCTTCTCTACGACGTACTCCAATTCACCCTCCACCAGCACAGGAGCAGGAGGTTCAGTAGAAGGAACCACCGGTACCTCATATCTCCGCAACAACGACCGATGGAACACATTATGGATAGCGAAAGATGCCGGGAGGTCCAAACGAAAGGAAACAGGGTTAAGAATCTCCAAAATCCTATAAGGACCGATGAACCGAGGCTTAAATTTGGGAGAAGAAACCCTCATAGGGACAAAACGGGAAGACAACCACACCAAGTCCTGTTATGACCCCAATGGCGAGGGTCTCAGAGGAACGTGGAAGTCTGCAGAATACAAAAATCCAGCTCATAGGGCAGTGGTAACTGGGTTGACCATATATCTACTCCTAACGCCAACACTAGAAGTAGCCGGGGATCATTCCTACGTTGATTCTAGATGACACGCGCCAGCCGGAGAATCTAGCTACCCCTAGTAGAGGAAAACAAAGACCTTTCTTGCCTCCAGAGAAGGGGACCCCAAAGCTGGATAGAAGCCCCCCACAAATAATGACGGTGAGGTAAGAGGAAATGACAAACACAGAAATGAACCAGGTTTAGCACAGAGAGGCCCGCTTACTGATAGCAGAATAAAGAAAGGTAACTTATATGGTCAACAAAAACCCTATCAAAATCCACACTGGAAATTCAAGAACCCCCGAACCGTCTAACGGTCCGGGGGGAGAACACCAGCCCCCTAGAGCTTCCAGCAAAGGTCAGGATGTAGATTTGGAACAAGCTGGACAAAAATACAAAACCAAAACAAATAGCAAAAAGCAAAAGGCAGACTTAGCTGATATAACTGGAACCAGGATCAGTAGACAAGAGCACAGCAGACTAGCTCTGATAACTACGTTGCCAGGCATAGAACTGAAGGTCCAGGGAGCTTATATAGCAACACCCCTAACTAACGACCCAGGTGCGGATAAAAGGAATGACAGAAAAACCAGAGTCAAAAAACTAGTAACCACTAGAGGGAGCAAAAAGCAAATTCACAACAGTACCCCCCCCTTAGTGAGGGGTCACCGAACCCTCACCACGACCACCAGGGCGATCAGGATGAGCGGCATGAAAGGCACGAACTAAATCGGCCGCATGAACATCAGAGGCGACCACCCAGGAATTATCCTCCTGACCATAGCCCTTCCACTTGACCAGGTACTGAAGCCTCCGCCTGGAGAGGCGAGAATCCAAGATCTTCTCCACCACGTACTCCAACTCGCCCTCAACCAACACCGGAGCAGGAGGCTCAGCCGAAGGAACTACAGGCACAATGTACCGCCGCAACAAGGACCTATGAAATACATTGTGAATAGCAAACGACACAGGAAGATCCAGACGAAAAGATACAGGATTAAGGATTTCCAATATCTTGTAAGGCCCAATAAAACGAGGTTTAAATTTGGGAGAGGAGACCTTCATAGGAACAAAGCGGGAAGAAAGCCATACCAAATCCCCAACGCGTAGTCGGGGACCCACACCGCGGCGGCGGTTGGCAAAGCGCTGAGCCTTCTCCTGTGACAACTTCAAGTTGTCCACCACATGATTCCAGATCTGCTGCAACCTATCCACCACAGAATCCACCCCAGGACAGTCAGAAGGCTCCACATGACCCGAAGAAAAGCGAGGATGGAAACCAGAGTTGCAGAAAAAAGGCGAAACCAAGGTGGCGGAACTAGCCCGATTATTAAGGGCAAACTCAGCCAACGGCAAGAATGTCACCCAATCGTCCTGATCAGCAGAGACAAAACACCTCAAATAAGCCTCCAAAGTCTGATTGGTTCGCTCCGTCTGTCCATTAGTCTGAGGATGGAAAGCAGACGAAAACGACAAATCAATGCCCATCCTACTACAAAAGGATCGCCAGAACCTGGAAACGAACTGGGATCCTCTGTCTGACACAATATTCTCAGGGATGCCGTGCAAACGAACCACGTTCTGGAAAAACACAGGAACCAGATCGGAAGAGGAAGGCAGCTTAGGCAAAGGAACCAAATGGACCATCTTGGAGAAGCGATCACATATCACCCAGATAACGGACATGCCCTGAGATAGCGGAAGATCAGAAATGAAATCCATGGAGATATGTGTCCAAGGTCTCTTCGGGACAGGCAAGGGCAAGAGCAAACCGCTGGCACGAGAACAGCAAGGCTTAGCTCGAGCACAAGTCCCACAGGACTGCACAAATGACCGCACATCCCTTGACAAGGAAGGCCACCAAAAGGACCTGGCCACCAGATCTCTGGTGCCAAAAATGCCCGGGTGACCTGCCAACACCGAGGAATGAACCTCGGAAATGACTCTGCTGGTCCACTTATCCGGGACAAACAGTCTGTCAGGTGGACAAGACTCAGGCCTATCAGCCTGAAATCTCTGCAACACACGTCGCAGATCCGGAGAAATAGCTGACAAGATAACTCCATCTTTAAGAATACCAACAGGATCAGCGACTCCAGGAGCATCAGGCACAAAGCTCCTAGAAAGAGCATCGGCCTTCACATTCTTTGAACCTGGTAAATACGAGACAACAAAATCAAAGCGGGAGAAAAACAATGACCAGCGGGCCTGTCTCGGATTAAGGCGTTTAGCAGACTCGAGATACATCAGATTTTTGTGATCAGTCAAGACCACCACACGATGCTTAGCACCCTCGAGCCAATGACGCCACTCCTCAAATGCCCATTTCATGGCCAACAACTCCCGATTGCCCACATCATAATTTCGCTCGGCAGACGAAAACTTCCTAGAGAAAAAGGCACAAGGTTTCATAACAGAGCAACCAGGGCCTCTCTGCGACAAAACGGCCCCTGCCCCAATCTCTGAAGCATCCACCTCAACCTGAAAGGGAAGTGAGACGTCAGGCTGGCACAAAACAGGCGCCGAAGTAAACCGGCGTTTCAACTCCTGGAAAGCCTCCACGGCAGCAGGAGCCCAGTTAGCTACATCGGAGCCCTTCTTGGTCATATCCGTCAAAGGTTTCACAATGCTAGAAAAATTAGTGATAAAACGACGGTAGAAGTTAGCGAAGCCCAAGAACTTCTGAAGACTCTTAACTGACGAGGGCTGAGTCCAATCAAGAATAGCTCGGACCTTGACTGGGTCCATCTCCACAGCAGAAGGGGAAAAAATGAACCCCAAAAAGGGAACCTTCTGTACACCAAAGAGACACTTTGAGCCCTTGACAAACAAAGAATTTTCACGCAAAATTTTAAAGACCAACCTGACCTGCTCCACATGCGAATCCCAATTATCAGAAAAAACCAAAATATCATCCAGATAAACAATCAAAAATTTATCCAGATACTTCCGGAAAATGTCATGCATAAAGGACTGAAAAACTGAAGGCGCATTGGAGAGCCCAAAAGGCATCACCAAGTACTCAAAATGACCTTCGGGCGTATTGAATGCGGTTTTCCATTCATCACCTTGCTTAATGCGCACAAGGTTGTACGCACCACGAAGGTCTATCTTGGTGAACCACTTGGCACCCTTAATCCGGGCAAACAAGTCAGACAACAGCGGCAAAGGATACTGAAATTTGACAGTGATCTTATTTAAAAGCCGATAATCAATACAAGGTCTCAAAGATCCGTCCTTTTTTGCCACAAAAAAGAATCCCGCACCAAGAGGGGAAGAAGACGGACGAATATGTCCTTTCTCCAGAGACTCCTTGATATATGAACGCATAGCGGTATGTTCAGGTACCGACAGATTAAACAGTCTTCCCTTAGGAAATTTACTGCCTGGGATCAAATCTATAGCACAGTCACAGTCCCTATGAGGAGGCAGTGCACTGGACTCAGACTCACTGAAGACATCCTGATAATCAGACAAATACTCCGGAACTTCCGAAGGCGTAGAAGAAGCAATAGACACAGGCAGGGAATCCCCATGAATACCACGACAGCCCCAACTTGAGACTGACATAGCCTTCCAGTCCAGGACTGGATTATGGGTCTGTAACCATGGCAGCCCTAAAACAACCAAATCATGCATTTTATGTAAAACCAGGAAACGTATCACCTCGCGGTGTTCAGGAGTCATGCACATGGTAACCTGTGTCCAATACTGCGGTTTATTTGCTGCCAATGGTGTAGCATCAATACCCCTAAGAGGAATAGGATTTTCTAATGGTTCAAGAGTAAAACCACAGCGCTTAGCAAATGAGAGATCCATGAGACTCAGGGCAGCACCTGAATCTACAAACGCCATGACAGGATAAGATGACAGTGAGCAAATCAAAGTTACAGACAGAATAAATTTAGGTTGTAAATTACCAACGGTGACAGGACTAACAACCTTAGCTATACGTTTAGAGCATGCTGAGATAACATGTGTAGAATCACCACAGTAGTAGCACAAGCCATTCCGGCGTCTATGAATTTTCCGCTCATTTCTAGTCAGGATTCTATCACATTGCATTAAATCAGGTGTCTGTTCAGACAACACCATGAGGGAATTTGCGGTTTTTCTATCACATTGCCCCGAATTAGGTGTCTGTTCAGACAACACCATGAGGGAATTTGCGGTTTTGCGCTCCCGCAACCGCCAGTGCACACTCGTTCCAATGTGTCAGCACGGACCATTTCCGAAATTTTTGGCAATACACTTCAGCCTCGTCCTGCCCCTGAGACATAGCCAGCAAGGCCTTTTCTGCCTGAATCTCAAGATTGGGTTCCTCATAAAGTAAACCGAGCGCCAGAAAAAACGCATCAAGATCAGCCAATGCCGGATCTCCTGGTGCCAACGAAAAAGCCCAATCCTGAGGGTCGCCCCGTAAGAACGAAATAACAATTTTTACTTGCTGAGCAGAATCTCCAGATGAACAGGGTCTCAGGGACAAAAACAATTTACAATTATTCACGAAATTCCTAAACTTAAACCTGTCTCCGGAAAACAGTTCAGGAATCGGTATTTTAGGTTCTGACATAGGATTTCTGATAACATAGTCTTGTATGCCCTGCACACAAGTAGCCAGCTGGTCCACACTTGTAATCAAGGTCTGAACATTCATGTCTGCAGCAAGCATAGCCACTCTGAGGTAAAGGGGACGAAGAGAAAAAAAAAAAAAAAACTCAGAATCTTCTTTCTTACAATCCCTCTTCTGCAATGCATTAAACATTTAATACTGGCCTGGCAAACTGTTATGACCCCAATGGCGAGGGTCTCAGAGGAACGTGGAAGTCTGCAGAATACAAAAATCCAGCTCATAGGGCAGTGGTAACTGGGTTGACCATATATCTACTCCTAACGCCAACACTAGAAGTAGCCGGGGATCATTCCTACGTTGATTCTAGATGACACGCGCCAGCCGGAGAATCTAGCTACCCCTAGTAGAGGAAAACAAAGACCTTTCTTGCCTCCAGAGAAGGGGACCCCAAAGCTGGATAGAAGCCCCCCACAAATAATGACGGTGAGGTAAGAGGAAATGACAAACACAGAAATGAACCAGGTTTAGCACAGAGAGGCCCGCTTACTGATAGCAGAATAAAGAAAGGTAACTTATATGGTCAACAAAAACCCTATCAAAATCCACACTGGAAATTCAAGAACCCCCGAACCGTCTAACGGTCCGGGGGGAGAACACCAGCCCCCTAGAGCTTCCAGCAAAGGTCAGGATGTAGATTTGGAACAAGCTGGACAAAAATACAAAACCAAAACAAATAGCAAAAAGCAAAAGGCAGACTTAGCTGATATAACTGGAACCAGGATCAGTAGACAAGAGCACAGCAGACTAGCTCTGATAACTACGTTGCCAGGCATAGAACTGAAGGTCCAGGGAGCTTATATAGCAACACCCCTAACTAACGACCCAGGTGCGGATAAAAGGAATGACAGAAAAACCAGAGTCAAAAAACTAGTAACCACTAGAGGGAGCAAAAAGCAAATTCACAACAAAGTCCCCAACGCGAAGGTGGGGACCAACACGACGACGACGGTTAGCAAACTGCTGAGTCCTCTCCTGGGACAATTCCAAATTATCCACCACTTGTCCCCAAATCCGATGCAACCGATCCACCACCGCATCCACTCCAGGACAATCCGAAGATTCAACCTGACCAGATGAAAAACGCGGATGAAACCCTGAATTGCAAAAGAAAGGAGAAACCAAAGTGGCAGAACTAGCCCGATTATTAAGAGCAAACTCCGCCAACGGCAGAAAGGCAACCCAATCATCCTGATCCGCAGACACAAAACACCTCAAATAAGTCTCCAAAGTTTGATTAGTTCGCTCCGTCTGGCCATTGGTCTGAGGATGGAATGCAGACGAAAAGGACAAATCAATGCCCAACCTGGCACAGACTGCCCGCCAAAATCTAGACACGAACTGGGTACCCCTGTCAGAAACGATGTTTTCCGGAATACCATGCAAGCGAACCACATTTTGAAAAAACAGAGGGACCAACTCAGATGAGGAAGGCAACTTAGGCAATGGCACCAAATGAACCATTTTAGAAAAACGGTCACACACCACCCAGATGACAGACATCTTCTGAGAAACAGGGAGATCCGAGATAAAGTCCATAGAGATGTGCGTCCAAGGCCTCTTCGGAATAGGCAAGGGCAACAACAACCCACTAGCCCTAGAACAACAAGGCTTGGCCCGAGCACACACATCGCAAGACTGCACAAAAACACGCACATCTCGAGACAGGGAAGGCCACCAGAAGGATCTAGCCAGCAAATCTCTGGTGCCAAAAATTCCCGGATGACCTGCCAGAGTAGAAGAATGAACTTCCGAGATGACTCTAGTGGTCCACTCGTCAGGAACAAACAGTCTACCAGACGGACAACGATCAGGTCTATCCGCCTGAAATTCTTGCAAAGCACGTCGCAAATCTGGAGAGACAGCAGACAAAACCACTCCATCCTTAAGGACACCAGCAGGTTCAGAATTCCCAGGAGAGTCAGGCTCAAAACTCCTAGAAAGAGCATCTGCTTTCACATTCCTAGAACCCGGTAAGTACGAGACCACAAAATTAAACCGGGAAAAGAACAACGACCAATGTGCCTGTCTAGGATTCAGGCGCCTGGCAGACTCCAAATAAATTAAATTCTTGTGATCAGTCAAAACTACCACCTGATGTCTGGCACCCTCAAGCCAATGACGCCACTCCTCAAATGCCCACTTCATAGCCAAAAGCTCCCGATTACCAACATCATAGTTTCGCTCGGCGGCCGAAAATTTTCGCGAAAAGAACGCACAAGGTCTCATCACTGAGCAGTCGGAACTTTTCTGCGACAAAACCGCCCCCGCTCCGATCTCGGAAGCATCGACCTCAACCTGAAAGGGAAGAGAAACATCAGGCTGGCGCAACACAGGGGCAGACAAAAAGCGGCGCTTAAGCTCCCGAAAGGCCTCCACGGCAGCAGGGGACCAATTGGCAACATCAGCACCCTTTTTAGTCAAATCCGTCAGAGGTTTAGCAACGCCAGAAAAACCAGCTATAAATCGACGATAAAAATTAGCAAAGCCCAAGAATTTCTGGAGACTCTTCAGAGAAGTAGGCTGCGTCCAGTCGTAAATAGCCCGAACCTTGACATGGTCCATCTCAATAGAAGAAGGGGAAAAAATATACCCCAAAAATGAAATTTTTTGAACCCCAAAAACACACTTTGAACCCTTTACACACAAAGAATTCTCCCGCAAAACCTGAAAAACCCTCCTGACCTGCTGAACATGAGACTGCCAGTCATCAGAAAAAATCAAAATATCATCCAAGTACACAATCATAAATTTATCCAAATATTCACGGAAAATATCATGCATTAAGGACTGAAAGACAGAAGGTGCATTAGAAAGGCCGAAAGGCATTACCAAATACTCAAAATGGCCCTCAGGCGTATTAAATGCGGTCTTCCACTCATCCCCCTGCTTAATTCGCACCAAATTATACGCCCCACGAAGATCAATCTTAGAGAACCACTTAGCCCCCCTTATGCGAGCAAACAAATCAGTCAGCAAAGGCAACGGACACTGATATTTGACTGTAATTTTATTCAGGAGACGATAATCAATACAAGGCCTCAGAGAGCCATCCTTTTTAGAGACAAAGAAAAAACCGGCTCCTAAAGGTGATGAAGAAGGACGAATATGTCCCTTTTCCAGGGACTCCTTAATATACTCGCGCATAGCAGCATGTTCAGGTACAGATAGGTTAAACAAACGACCCTTTGGAAATTTACTGCCAGGAATCAGATCTATGGCGCAATCACAATCCCTGTGAGGAGGGAGTGAACCAATCTTAGGCTCTTCAAAAATATCATGATAATCAGACAAAAATGCCGGAATCTCAGATGGAATAGATGACGAAATGGACACCATAGGAGTGTCCCCATGAGCCCCCCGACATCCCCAGCTTAACACAGACATAGCCTTCCAGTCAAGGACTGGGTTATGAGACTGTAACCATGGTAATCCAAGCACCAAAACATCATGTAAATTGTACAACACAAGGAAGCGAATCACCTCCTGATGGTCTGGAGTCATACGCATAGTCACTTGCGTCCAGAACTGTGGTTTATTACAAGCCAAAGGTGTAGAATCAATACCCTTCAGAGGTATAGGGACTTCCAGAGGCTCTAAATCAAACCCACAGCGCCTGGCAAAGGACCAGTCCATAAGACTCAGAGCGGCGCCAGAGTCCACATAGGCATCCACGGTAATAACTGATAATGAACAAATCAAGGTTACAGACAAAATAAATTTGGACTGTAAAGTGCCAATTGAAATGGACTTGTCAACCTTCCTAGTACGCTTAGAGCATGCCGATATAACATGAGCAGAATCACCACAATAGAAGCATAACCCATTTTTACGCCTATAATTCTGCCGCTCGCTTCTGGACATAACTCTGTCACATTGCATTTTCTCTGGCGTCTCTTCAGAAGATACCGCCAAATGGTGCACGGGTTTGCGCTCCCGCAAACGCCGATCAATCTGAATTGCCATTGTCATGGACTCATTCAGACCTGTAGGCGCAGGGAACCCGACCATAACATCTTTAACGGCATCAGAAAGGCCCTCTCTGAAATTTGCCGCTAAGGCGCACTCATTCCACTGAGTAAGCACAGACCACCTACGAAATTTTTGGCAGTATATCTCCGCTTCATCTTGCCCTTGAGATAGGGCTATCAAAGCTTTTTCAGCTTGAATCTCCAAATTAGGTTCCTCATAAAGCAACCGTAAAGCCAGGAAAAACGCATCCACATTGAGCAACGCAGGATCCCCTGGTGCCAATGAAAATGCCCAATTTTGAGGGTCACCTCGCAGCAAAGAGATTACAATCTTAACCTGCTGGACAGGATCTCCTGAGGAGTGAGGTCTGAGAGAAAGGAATAATTTACAATTATATTTGAAATTCAAAAACCGAGATCTATCTCCGGAAAACACCTCTGGTGTAGGGATTTTAGGTTCAGAAATAGGAGCATGTATAACAAAATCTTGTAAATTTTGAACCTTCGTAGCAAGATTATTTAAACCTGCAGCCAAACTCTGAGGATCCATCTTTAAACAGGTGAGCTCAGAGCCATTCAAGGATTATAAGGAGAGAAAGGCAAAGGCTGTAATTAAAGCTGAAATACAACAGATCAAACTATGGAGCAAGCATAGAGGAAAAAGGGAAAAAAAAAAAAATTTACAGACTTCTTTTTTCTCTCCTTTCTTCTGCCAATAAGTTTAACATCGGCCGGTCATACTGTCATGGTTCCCAATGGCAAGGGAACGTAAGAAACATATAAGTAACGAACGAGCTCTCGGGTGATGGAAACTCGAGTTGACCGTGAGCTAAATCTACCACACAACTAACAGTAGCCAGGGAGCATACCTACGGCTTCCTATATGCCACGCGCCAGCCGGAGGACTAACTACGCCTGGTAGAGGAAGAAACAGACCTGGCTTACCTCTAGGGAAATACCCCAAAAGATGATAGCAGCCCCCCACATGTAATAACGGTGAATTAAGAGGAAAAGACATACACAGTATGAAAGTAGATTTAGCAAAAAGAGGTCCACTTACTAGATAGCAGAAGGATACAAAAGAGGACTTCACGGTCAACTGAAAACCCTTTCAAAAACCATCCTGAAATTACTTTAAGACTCCTGTGTCAACTCATGACACAGGAGTGGCAATTTCAGCCCGCAAGAGCTTCCAGCTACAGAGAATTACAAAAACTGCAAACTGGACAAAAGGTACAAAACAAAAGGACAAAGTCCACTTAGCTGATCAGCAGACTAGTAGCAGGAACATGCAACCAAAGGCTCTGGTTACAATGATGACCGGCAAGGAAATGACTGGAGAGCAAGGCTAAATAGGAAACTCCCAAACACTGATGGAAGCAGGTGAACAGAAGAAGCAAAGTGCAAACAAGTCACCAGTACCACCAGCAACCACCAGGGGAGCCCAAAAAGCGGATACACAACATAGAAGTAGCCGTGGGGTGTACCTAACACATCCTAGACACCTCGACACAGCCGGAGGACTAAATACCCCTATAGATGGAAATGGGAATTCTATCTTGCCTCAGAGCAGAACCCCAAAGGATAGGCAGCCCCCCACAAATATTGACTGTGAGTATTAGAGGAAAGACACATGCAGGCAGAAATCAGGATTTAGCAAAAGAGGCCACGCTAGCTAAATAGGAAAGGATAGGACAGAATACTAAGCGGTCAGTATTAAAACCCTAAAAATATCCACAGCAGATAATACAAAAATTCCACCATCTAACTAAAGACATGGAATGTATATCTGCATCTCCTGAGAATCCAACTTGACTGAAATATCCAAACACAGTCTAAGCTGGACAAGAAAAAACATTGAATAGTACTGAATTGTAAAGCACACAGCATGTGTGCTGTAGAAACAAAACCAGACACTTATCTTTGCTGATTTGGCAGCAGGGCAGGAGGAACCAGACAGAGATGCAAAACCTCCAAGAACAATGGACAACTGGCAAGGGCTAATGAATCCTGCACACCTAAATATCCCAGTCAGAGCTGCAATCAGCAGGGACACCTGCCCAGGATTGCAACCCAGGGACAACTGCATTACTACCAACAACCACCGGAGGGAACCCAAGAGCAGAATTCACAACAGTACCCCCCCTTGAAGAGGGGTCACCGAACCCTCACCAGAGCCCCCAGGCCGATCAGGACGAGCCAGATGAAAGGCACGGACCAAATCAGCAGCATGGACATCAGAGGCAAAAACCCAAGAAATATCCTCCTGGCCATAACCCTTCCATTTAACAAGGTACTGAAGCCTCCGCCTCGAAAAGCGAGAATCCAAAATCTTCTCAACCACATACTCCAACTCCCCTTCAACCAACACAGGGGCCGGAGGATCAACAGAGGGAACAACGGGCACCACATATTTCCGCAATAAAGATCTATGGAAGACATTATGGATAGCAAAAGAAGCCGGAAGGGCCAATCGAAAAGACACCGGATTAATAATCTCAGAAATCCTATAAGGACCAATAAAGCGAGGCTTAAACTTAGGGGAAGAAACCTTCATAGGAACATGACGGGAAGACAACCAGACCAGATCCCCAACCCGAAGCCGGGAACCAACACACCGACGACGGTTAGAAAAATGTGGAGCCTCATCCTGAGACAATACCAAATTGTCCACCATGAGCCCAAATCTGCTGCAACCTGTCAACCACAGAATCCACACCAGGACAGTCAGAAGGCTCAACCTGCCCCGAAGAAAAACGAGGATGAAAACCAAAATTACAAAAGAAGGGCGAAACCAAGGTAGCTGAACTAGCCCGATTATTAAGGGCAAACTCGGCCAATGGCAAGAAAGCCACCCAATCATCCTGATCAGCAGACACAAAGCATCTCAGATAAGTTTCTAAAGTCTGATTAGTTCGCTCGGTCTGGCCATTTGTCTGAGGATGAAATGCGGAAGAAAAAGACAAATCAATGCCCAGCTTAGCACAAAAGGCCCGCCAAAACCGAGAAACAAACTGGGACCCTCTGTCGGACACAATATTCTCCGGAATACCATGCAAACGAACCACATGCTGAAAAAACAACGGAACCAAATCAGAAGAGGAAGGCAATTTAGGCAAAGGCACCAAATGGACCATCTTAGAGAACCGGTCACAAACAACCCAGATGACAGACATCTTCTGGGAAACCGGAAGATCAGAAATAAAATCCATAGAAATATGCGTCCAGGGCCTCTCAGGGACCGGCAAAGGCAAAAGCAACCCACTAGCACGGGAACAACAAGGCTTGGCCCGTGCACAAGTCCCACAGGACTGCACAAAAGAACGCACATCACGTGACAAAGAAGGCCACCAAAAGGACCTACCAACCAAATCTCTGGTACCAAAAATACCAGGATGGCCAGCCAACACAGAACAATGAACCCCAGAAATCACTCTACTAGTCCATCTATCAGGAACAAACAGTTTCCCCACTGGACAGCGGTCAGGTTTGTCAGCCTGAAATTCCTGAAGAACCCGTCGTAAATCCGGGGAAATGGCAGAAAGGACCACCCCTTCTTTCAGAATGCCGACCGGTTCAAGGACCTCAGGAGAATCAGGCAAAAAACTCCTAGAGAGGGCATCAGCCTTAATATTCTTAGAACCCGGAAAATACGAGACCACAAAATCAAAACGGGAAAAAAACAAGGACCATCGAGCCTGTCTAGGATTCAGCCGCCTGGCAGACTCGAGGTAAATCATATTTTTATGATCGATCAAGACCACAATACGGTGCTTAGCTCCCTCGAGCCAATGTTGCCACTCCTCAAACACCCACTTCATAGCCAACAACTCCCTATTGCCGACATCATAATTGCGTTCAGCGGGCGAAAACTTACGGGAAAAGAAGGCACACGGTTTCATCAAGGAACCAACAGGATCCCTCTGAGACAAAATGGCCCCTGCCCCAATCTCAGAAGCGTCAACCTCAACCTGAAACGGAAGAGAAACATCTGGTTGACGCAACACCGGGGCAGAAGTAAATCGGCGTTTAAGCTCCTGAAAGGCAGAGACAGCCGCAGAGGACCAATTCGTCACATCAGCACCTTTCTTCGTCAAATCGGTCAAGGGTTTAACCACACTGGAGAAGTTAGCAATGAAACGGCAATAAAAATTAGCAAAGCCCAAAAATTTCTGAAGGCTCTTCACAGATGTGGGTTGAATCCAATCATGAATTGTCTGAACCTTAACCGGATCCATCTCTATAGATGAGGGAGAAAAAATAAAGCCCAAAAAAGAAACCTTCTGCACTCCAAAGAGACACTTAGACCCCTTCACAAACAAAGCATTATCATGAAGGATCTGAAATACCATCCTGACATGTTTCACATGAGACTCCCAATCATCGGAAAAAATTAAAATGTCATCCAAATATACAATCATGAATTTATCAAGATAAGTCCAGAAGATATCGTGCATGAAGGACTGAAAAATAGATGGAGCATTAGAGAGCCCGAATGGCATCACAAGGTATTCAAAATGGCCCTCGGGCTGTTGTGAATTTACCTTTTGGCTCCCTCTAGTGGCTACTAGTGATTTTACTCTGGGTATGTCTATCATCCCTTGTATGCTCACCTGGGTCGTTAGGTCAGGGGTGTTGCTATATAAGCTCCCTGGACCTTCAGTTCAATGCCTGGCAATGTTGATATCAGAGCTAATCTGTAGTGCTCTTGTCTACTGATCCTGGTTCCTGCGTGATTAAGCTAAGTCCGCTTTCTTGCTTTTTGCTATTTGTTTTTGTTTGCATTTTTGTCCAGCTTTTTCATTATCTGTATCCTTTCCTTGCTGGAAGCTCTAGGGAGGCTGGAGTTCTCCCCCCGGGCCGTTAGACGGTTCGGGGGTTCTTGAATCTCCAGTGTGGAATTTTGTTAGGGTTTTTGTTGACCATATAAGTTATCTTACTACATTCTGCTATTAGTAAGCGGGCCTCTCTTTGCTAAACCTAGTTCATCTCTGTGTTTGTCATTTCCTCTTACCTCACCGTTATTATTTGTGGGGGGCTTGTATCCTACTTTTGGGGTCTATTCTCTGGAGGCAAGAGAGGTCTTTGTTTTCCTCTTCTAGGGGTAGTTAGTCCTCCGGCTGGCGCGAGACATCTAGCGACCAACGTAGGCATGTTCCCCGGCTACTTCTAGTGTTGGCGTTAGGAGTAGATATATGGTCAACCCAGTTACCACTGCCCTATGAGCTGGATTTTTGTACTTCGCAGACTTGCTGATATCTCTGAGACCCTCGCCATTGGGGTCATAACAGTTTGCCAGGCCCGTATTAAATGTTAAATGCATTGCAGAAGCGGGATTATAAGAAAGAAAGTTCTGAGTTTTTTTTTCTCTCTCTCATTTTTTTTTCTTTTCCCCTTTAACTCTGAGTGGCTTGTGTATGCTGCAGACATGAATGTCCAGACCTTGATTACAAGTGTGGACCAGCTTGCTGCTCGTGTGCAGGGCATACAAGATTATGTTATCAGAAATCCTATGTCAGAACCTAAGATACCGATTCCTGAACCATTTTCCGGAGACCGATTTAAATTTAGAAATTTCAGGAATAATTGTAAATTGTTTTTGTCCCTGAGACCCTGTTCATCTGGAGACTCCGCTCAGCAAGTAAAAATTGTTATTTCTTTTTTACGGGGCGACCCTCAGGATTGGGCCTTCTCGCTGGCGCCAGGAGATCCGGCATTGGCTGACATTGATGCGTTTTTTCTGGCGCTCGGTTTGCTTTATGAGGAACCCAATCTTGAGATTCAGGCAGAAAAAGCCTTGCTGGCAATGTCTCAGGGCCAGGACGAGGCCGAAGTGTATTGCCAAAAATTTCGGAAATGGTCCGTGCTGACCCAGTGGAACGAGTGTGCATTGGCTGCAAATTTTAGAAATGGCCTTTCTGAAGCCATTAAGAATGTGATGGTGGGTTTTCCCATTCCCACAGGTCTGAATGATTCTATGGCCCTGGCTATTCAAATCGACCGGCGGTTGTGGGAGCGCAAAACCGCAAATCCTCTCATGGTGTTGTCTGAACAGGCACCTGATTTAATGCAATGTGATAGAATCCTGACTAGAAATGAGCGGAAAATTCATAGACGCCAGAATGGCTTGTGTTACTACTGTGGTGATTCTACACATGTTATCTCAGCATGCTCTAAACGTCTTACTAAGGTTGTTAGTCCGGTCGCCATTGGTAATTTGCAACCTAAATTTATTCTATCTGTAACTTTGATTTGCTCACTGTCATCGTATCCTGTCATGGCGTTTGTGGACTCAGGTGCTGCCCTGAGCCTTATGGATCTGTCATTTGCCAAGCGCTGCGGATTTGTGCTTGAGCCATTGGAAAATCCTATCCCTCTTAGGGGTATTGACTCTACGCCATTGGCAAAAAATAAACCGCAGTTTTGGACACAGGTTACCATGTGCATGACTCCCGAACATCGGGAGGTAATACGTTTTCTTGTTCTACATAAAATGCATGATTTGGTTGTTTTGGGTTTGCCATGGTTACAGACCCATAATCCAGTCTTGGACTGGAAGGCTATGTCAGTGTCAAGCTGGGGCTGCCATGGAATTCACGGAGATTCCCTGCCCTTGTCTATTGCATCTTCTACGCCTTCGGAAGTTCCGGCGTATTTGTCTGATTATCAGGATGTCTTCAGCGAGTCTAAGTCCAGTGCTCTGCCTCCTCATAGGGAATGTGACTGTACAATAGATTTGATTCCTGGCAGTAAGTTTCCTAAGGGGAGACTGTTTAATCTGTCGGTACCTGAACATACCGCGATGCGTTCATATATCAAGGAGTCTCTTGAGAAGGGGCATATCCGTCCTTCTTCTTCCCCTCTTGGTGCGGGATTCTTTTTTGTGGCCAAAAAGGACGGATCTTTGAGGCCTTGTATTGACTATCGGCTTTTAAATAAGATCACTGTCAAATTTCAGTATCCTTTGCCGCTGTTGTCAGATTTGTTTGCCCGGATTAAAGGTGCCAAGTGGTTCACCAAGATAGACCTTCGTGGTGCGTACAACCTTGTGCGCATTAGGCAGGGCAATGAATGGAAAACCGCATTCAATACGCCCGAAGGTCATTTTGAGTACTTGGTGATGCCATTGGGGCTCTCTAATGCACCTTCAGTTTTTCAGTCCTTCATGCATGACATTTTCCGGAAGTATCTGGATAAATTTTTGATTGTTTATCTGGATGATATTCTGGTTTTTTCTGATGATTGGGACTCGCATGTGGAGCAGGTCAGGATGGTTTTTGAGATTCTGCGTGAAAATTCTTTGTTTGTAAAAGGCTCAAAGTGTCTCTTTGGTGTACAGAAGGTTCCCTTTTTGGGGTTCATTTTTTCCCCTTCTGCTGTGGAGATGGATCCAGTCAAGGTCCGAGCTATTCATGATTGGACTCAACCCTCGTCAGTTAAGAGTCTTCAGAAGTTCTTGGGTTTTGCTAACTTCTACCGTCGTTTTATCGCAAATTTCTCTAGCGTTGTTAAACCGCTGACGGATATGACCAAGAAAGGCTCTGATGTAGCTAACTGGGCTCCTGCTGCCGTGGAGGCTTTCCAGGAGTTGAAACGCCGGTTTACTTCGGCGCCTGTTTTGTGCCAGCCTGACGTCTCACTTCCCTTTCAGGTTGAGGTGGATGCTTCGGAGATTGGGGCAGGGGCCGTTTTGTCGCAGAGAGGCCCTGGTTGCTCTACTATGAGACCTTGTGCCTTTTTCTCTAGGAAGTTTTCGCCGGCAGAGCGAAATTATGATGTGGGCAATCGGGAGTTGTTGGCCATGAAATGGGCATTTGAGGAGTGGCGTCATTGGCTCGAGGGTGCTAAGCATCGTGTGGTGGTCTTGACTGATCACAAAAATTTGATGTATCTCGAGTCTGCTAAACGCCTGAATCCTAGACAGGCCCGCTGGTCATTGTTTTTCTCCCGTTTTGACTTTGTGGTCTCGTATTTACCAGGTTCTAAGAATGTGAAGGCCGATGCTCTGTCTAGGAGCTTTGTGCCTGATGCTCCTGGAGTCGCTGAACCTGAGGGTATTCTTAAGGAAGGAGTTATCTTGTCAGCTATTTCTCCAGATCTGCGACGTGTGTTGCAGAGATTTCAGGCTGGTAGGCCTGACTCTTGTCCACCTGACAGATTGTTTGTGCCTGCTAAATGGACCAGCAGAGTCATTTCCAAGGTTCATTCCTCAGTGTTGGCAGGGCACCCGGGAATTTTTGGCACCAGAGATCTGGTGGCCAGGTCCTTTTGGTGGCCTTCCTTGTCAAGGGATGTGCGGTCATTTGTTCAGTCCTGTGGTACTTGTGCTCGAGCTAAGCCTTGCTGTTCTCGTGCCAGCGGGTTGCTCTTGCCCTTGCCTGTCCCGAAGAGACCTTGGACACACATCTCTCTGGATTTCATTTCGGATCTTCCGGTGTCTAAGGGTATGTCTGTCATCTGGGTGATATGTGATCGTTTCTCCAAGATGGTCCATCTGGTTCCTTTGCCTAAGCTGCCTTCCTCTTCTGATCTGGTTCCTGTGTTCTTCCAGAACGTGGTTCGTTTGCACGGCATTCCTGAGAATATTGTGTCGGACAGAGGATCCCAGTTTGTTTCCAGGTTCTGGCGATCCTTTTGTGGTAGGATGGGCATTGATTTGTCATTTTCCTCCGCTTTTCATCCACAGACTAACGGACAAACGGAACGAACTAATCAGACTCTGGAGGCGTATTTGAGGTGTTTTGTCTCTTCTGATCAGGATGATTGGGTGACCTTCTTGCCGTTGGCTGAATTTGCCCTTAATAATCGGGCTAGTTCTGCCACCTTGGTTTCGCCATTTTTCTGCAACTCCGGTTTCCATCCTCGTTTTTCCTCGGGACATGTGGAGCCTTCTGACTGTCCTGGTGGTGATTCTGTGGTGGATAGGTTGCAGCGGATCTGGAATCATGTGGTGGACAACTTGAAGTTGTCACAGGAGAAGGCTCAGCGTTTTGCCAACAGCCGCCGCGGTGTGGGTCCCCGACTTCGTGTTGGGGATTTGGTATGGCTGTCTTCTCGATTTGTTCCTATGAAGGTCTCCTCTCCCAAATTTAAGCCTCGATTCATTGGTCCTTACAAGATATTGGAGATCCTTAATCCTGTGTCCTTTCGCCTGGATCTTCCGGTGTCGTTTGCCATTCACAACGTATTTCATAGGTCCTTGTTGCGGCGGTACGTTGTGCCTGTGGTTCCTTCTGCTGAGCCTCCTGCTCCGGTGTTGGTTGAGGGCGAGTTGGAGTACGTGGTGGAGAAGATCTTAGATTCTCGTCTCTCCAGGCGGAGGCTTCAGTACCTGGTCAAGTGGAAGGGCTATGGTCAGGAGGATAATTCCTGGGTGGTCGCCTCTGATGTGCATGCGGCCGATTTAGTTCGTGCCTTTCACGCCGCTCATCCTGATCGCCCTGGTGGTCTTGGTGAGGGTTCGGTGACCCCTCACTAAGGGGGGGGTACTGTTGTGAATTTACCTTTTGGCTCCCTCTAGTGGCTACTAGTGATTTTACTCTGGGTATGTCTATCATCCCTTGTATGCTCACCTGGGTCGTTAGGTCAGGGGTGTTGCTATATAAGCTCCCTGGACCTTCAGTTCAATGCCTGGCAACGTTGATATCAGAGCTAATCTGTAGTGCTCTTGTCTACTGATCCTGGTTCCTGCGTGATTAAGCTAAGTCCGCTTTCTTGCTTTTTGCTATTTGTTTTTGTTTGCATTTTTGTCCAGCTTTTTCATTATCTGTATCCTTTCCTTGCTGGAAGCTCTAGGGAGGCTGGAGTTCTCCCCCCGGGCCGTTAGACGGTTCGGGGGTTCTTGAATCTCCAGTGTGGAATTTTGTTAGGGTTTTTGTTGACCATATAAGTTATCTTACTACATTCTGCTATTAGTAAGCGGGCCTCTCTTTGCTAAACCTAGTTCATCTCTGTGTTTGTCATTTCCTCTTACCTCACCGTTATTATTTGTGGGGGGCTTGTATCCTACTTTTGGGGTCTATTCTCTGGAGGCAAGAGAGGTCTTTGTTTTCCTCTTCTAGGGGTAGTTAGTCCTCCGGCTGGCGCGAGACATCTAGCGACCAACGTAGGCATGTTCCCCGGCTACTTCTAGTGTTGGCGTTAGGAGTAGATATATGGTCAACCCAGTTACCACTGCCCTATGAGCTGGATTTTTGTACTTCGCAGACTTGCTGATATCTCTGAGACCCTCGCCATTGGGGTCATAACACGGGCGTATTAAACGCAGTTTTCCATTCATCACCCTGCTTAATACGAACAGGATTATATGCCCCCCGAAGGTCAATCTTAGTAAACCAACTAGCCCCCTTAATCCTAGCAAACAAATCGGAAAGCAGAGGTAAAGGGTATTGAAACTTGACCGTGATCTTATTCAAGAGGCGATAATCAATACAGGGTCTCAAGGAGCCATCCTTCTTAGCAACAAAAAAAAGTCCTGCTCCCAACGGTGAAGAAGATGGCCAAATATGTCCTTTCTCCAAAGACTCCTTAACATAACTCCGCATGGCGGTATGTTCAGGCACAGACAGGTTGAAAAGTCGGCTCTTAGGAAATTTACAGCCTGGAATCAAGTCAATCGCACAATCACAGTCCCTATGCGGTGGAAGGGAACTGGACTTGGGCTCATCGAATACATCCTGAAAATCAGACAAAAACTCTGGAATTTCAGAAGTGGAAGAAGAGGAGATTGACATCAAAGGAATATCATTATGAACCCCCTGACATCCCCAACTAGTCACAGACATAGACTTCCAATCCAACACAGGATTATGTGCCTGCAACCACGGAAAACCCAGCACGATAGCATCATGTAAATTATGCAACACCAGAAATCGACAATCTTCCTGATGGGCTGGCGCCATGCACATGGTCACCTGTGTCCAGAACTGGGGCTTATTTTTAGCCAAAGGTGTAGCATCAATGCCCCTTAAGGGAATAGGGTTCTGCAAAGACTGCAAATGAAAACCACAACGCCTGGAAAACTCAAAGTCCATTAAGTTCAAGGCGGGCCTGAATCCACAAACGCCATGACAGAAAATCATGATAATGAGCAGATCAAGGACACAGATAATAAAAATTTAGGTTGTACAGTACTGATGTTAAATGATCTAGCGATCCTCTTTGTACGCCTAGGGCAGACTGAAATGACATGAGAAGCATCGCCACAATAAAAGCACAACCTATTCTGACGTCTGAGTCCCTGTTGTTCCGTTCTAGACAGAATCCTATCACACTGCATTGACTCAGGCATCTGCTCTGAGGACAACGCCACAGCGCGCACAGTTCTGCGCTCCCGCAAACGCCGATCAATCTGAATGGCCAGAGACATAGAATCACCACCATAACATCTTTAACGGATTCAGAAAGACCCTTTCTGAAAATTGCCGCCAAAGCATCATCATTTCATTTAGTCAACACAGACCATTTTCTAAATTTCTGACAATACAATTCTGCTGCTTCTTGACCCTGAGACAGGACCAACAAGATCTTCTCCGCTTGATCCACAGAATTTGGTTCATCATATAATAATCCTAAAGCCTGAAAAAAGGCGTCTACATTAAGCAAGGCCGGATTCCCAGATTCCAGGGAAAATGCCCAATCCTGAGGATCACCACACAGCAGGGAGATGACAATTTTAACCTGCTGAATGGAATCACCAGAGGATCGAGGTCTCAGAGCAAAAAACAGTTTACAGTTGTTTTTAAAACTCAAAAATTTGGACCTGTCCCCAAAAAACAAATCAGGAGTAGGAATCTTAGGCTCTAAAACTGGAGTCTGAACAATATAATCAGAAATACCCTGTACCCTAGCAGCAAGCTGATCTACACGAGAAGCTAATCCCTGAACATCCATGCTAGCACAAGACCCCTCAGCCACCCAGAGAAAAAGAGGGAAGAAAGGACAAAGCAGGCTACAGAAAAAAAAATGGCTTTCTTCCCTTCTTCTGAGATGCATTTAACTCATTGTTGGCCAGTTGTACTGTTATGATCCGGTGACCTTGGAGCCGCATGAGACTTTCTCAGGAGTAGGTGGTACCTGTACTGACTGCAAACCCTAAACTGTCACCGCAACTAGAAGTAGCCGTGGGGTGTACCTAACACATCCTAGACACCTCGACACAGCCGGAGGACTAAATACCCCTATAGATGGAAATGGGAATTCTATCTTGCCTCAGAGCAGAACCCCAAAGGATAGGCAGCCCCCCACAAATATTGACTGTGAGTATTAGAGGAAAGACACACGCAGGCAGAAATCAGGATTTAGCAAAAGAGGCCACGCTAGCTAAATAGGAAAGGATAGGACAGAATACTAAGTGGTCAGTATTAAAACCCTAAAAATATCCACAGCAGATAATACAAAAATTCCACCATCTAACTAAAGACATGGAATGTATATCTGCATCTCCTGAGAATCCAACTTGACTGAAATATCCAAACACAGTCTAAGCTGGACAAGAAAAAACATTGAATAGCACTGAATTGTAAAGCACACAGCATGTGTGCTGTAGAAACAAAACCAGACACTTATCTTTGCTGATTTGGCAGCAGGGCAGGAGGAACCAGACAGAGATGCAAAACCTCCAAGAACAATGGACAACTGGCAAGGGCTAATGAATCCTGCACACCTAAATATCCCAGTCAGAGCTGCAATCAGCAGGGACACCTGCCCAGGATTGCAACCCAGGGACAACTGCATTACTACCAACAACCACCGGCGGGAACCCAAGAGCAGAATTCACTCACCACCACCAGAGCTGCCGCACCCCTGACCTCCTGTCTCTTCTCCATTATCCCGTAGAATGTAAGTCCGCAAGGACAGGGTCCTCTCCCCTCTGTACCAGTCTGTCATTGTAAATTTGTTTACTGTTAACAATATCTATAACCCTGTATGTAACCCCTTTTCTCATGTACAGCACCATGGAATTAATGGTGCTATATAACTAAATAAATAATAATAATAATAACTGAGTATCCATACAAACATAACAAACTGAATAACACGTTCAAAATGTTGTTTGATTTTCAACATGAACAGTAAAAAAAATCAAAAATAGATTTTTCTCTATAAAGAAATTACATAAATACCTAAATTCCAATAAATATTGATACATAATAATATGAAACCCAAAGTACTACAATAAATGTTTACAATTTATCCTGCATAAAACAAAGATCCTTGCAGTTAAAAATAAAAAGTTATCTACTAAAATGCAGGAAGGTAAAAAAAAAAAAGAAAATTGGCTAGTCTTTAAGGCCCTTTCAGACCTGACCATAAAGAGGTTAATAATGAGTTAAAGGGGTTGTCCGGTATTAAAGTGACTGCAGACTTTATAGTTTTTGTGATTGTAGACTTGTAAGTTCTCACATCACGCGCACTGTGTGTTGTGAGAATTCTACAGTACCAGCAAGAGGAGGGGTGTGACAGCAAGTATGTGAATGCAAGTCTATTGAGTAAGGCCAGGAGTATGTATATCACACACTTGCAGTCACATGACTGTCCGCTCCCGACGAGAGCACTGGATAATCCACACAGCGCGCAGTACACGCACTGTGAGAATTCACATGTCTGCAATCACATAGGGTCACGTAGGTTAAGAATTCACATCCCCTAAATAATGCTACCCAAGCTTTCCCCTAGACCAAGGCAAACCAAACCTTGTTAATGATACTAAAATGATTGGATGCTGCCAAATGACACAATTTACACCAGAAGTCCTCAAACTTGTCATCTTGAGAGCCCCCTTCAACACTTGGAGTTGTTGTGGAGCTCTACTATATGCTGCATTAGAAAATGTCTGAAGAAGTGTCTATTCCTTCACTCCTGATGGTCAGCATTATTCATCATAGAGCAGAATTGTGAGGCTACCTCACCCCTCACACCATGTTACCAAGAAAGGCATCATACATATAAAAGAGGCATGTGGGAGAACCACAACTACTCCAACAAGGCATGTAGGTTTGGTTCACAAGTTATCTGTGCCACATCAGTTACAGGTTCAGGGACATTAACGCAAAACACAGGGAGAATTTACAAGAACAAATTCTAAATATTCTACTTTAGCAAAATCAAAGAAAAATAATGCATAAAATCACTGTAATGCACAAAACACCTACTGATTGTACAGATTTAGAGTTCAGCCATGTAGGAAGCTCTATTCTATTATAACCTCTTGGAGCAGTAATGTTCATGTACATATCCTGTTTTACTTCTACATCATGGTGATCTCACAGATAGATACTTATCCATCATGCAATACCATTGTTCTGTCTTCATACACTTTGACACGGTGTGCAATCTGACATACAGCATAAACCACTGCTATCTTCCAAATAAGCAGACCGTTCTCTGTAGTCTTACTTGTTTATTGGTTAACAGGTATAGAACATGCGATAAAACTATAAGAATACAAAAAAGATAGGTAAGTATTGGACAAATAATCACACAGCTGACACTTTGCATCACACTGTATACTTTCCTGTTAATTGTAAACTTGAACATGGAAATACTCAGATCTCTAATAATCACATCTTCTTTGTACTGGCTGTTATACAGTTAATCACATTTCTGTCCAATACTGTATTCAAGAACAGAGATATGAATCTTACCAGATATGTTTTACCAGGATAACAAAACTCAAGTTGGAGCAGTTACAGGAGGGCAAATAAACACGTGTGTCCCAGGAAGTACACAAAAGAAAATGGAGCTTCTTCTTCTCAGAATACCTGCTTTAATCCCACAATGCAACACTCTTTGCTGCCATAGACACAGTTTATAAAATTCAGCCACCACTAGATGGTGCTATAATGCAACAAATCAGCACATAAATACAAACATATTGCCCTATGTTCAAATGGGCAGAACAACCATCAGGGAGACATGCGATTGGCTCCAAATTTATTTTACAGCAGTCAATGACCCCAAACATACAGCAATTGTCATCAATGGCTGTGGAAGTGATGATATGGCACTTGCAGAGCTCACATCGAAATATAATTTTTCTGGGATTATATGAAGAGACAAAAGAATTTGCTCAGGCCTACATCCACAGAGGGTATGTGTTAGGGGTCTAGTTCCCGCCTCTGCACAGGGGGAATCTTGGGCCATCTCCACTGTGGTCTCCCATTCTTCTCCTGCCGCAGTGAAGCCTGCTCAGTGGAGACGTCAGTCCCAGCATCTCGCTCAGTCTGACTCTGTTCAAAGGGTTACTGCTGCTTTTCCAGCTTCTGCCATTGAAGCCAGTGCTGGGCAGCAGCGAGCAGACGCTTTTGGGACTAAGTCCTGCTTTTTTCCTTCTGAGCATGCCCAGGGTAAGATCTCTCATTGGAGATCGAGGGTCACATGCTTGGATACTGCAGCAAAGCCCATTGGTTCTCCAGGAAGGTCCTGAAGGTGCTCAGGCTCTGTGGCTGCCTCTCATTGGTCCTTCTAGGAGGGTCTTGTACTTGCTGCAGCTATATAAGGTTCGCATGGCCGCTTGGCCATGCGCTAGTATCAATGCATGTTATGAGTTTTGCGCCAATGTGGTCACGCTTGTGTGGATTCAGGGACCCGGCTGAAATAAGCCACTTAGAATACCGGCACCTCCGGTGAGGAGATTGTGTGTATGGTTTTAGGGCCCAGGCTGAAATAAGCCACCTAGAATACCGGCTCTTCCTGTGAGGAGATTGTATGTTTGCCTCCTTGACTGCGTGACCACAAGCTGCTATCTGCTCAGCAGTTACTGTGTATTCCTGTGGAGTTTAATGGGACACCTTCCTTTCTTTATAGAAACTCTGTGAAGCAACAGAGATCGTTTCTACCACCATATAGTGCCGCCGTTTGCCAGCAGCAGGTTCTTTTCCTGCACGGTGGACCCGGGCTGCGAACGCACCAAATAACATCTCTACATTTACTCGGTGCGATCCGCCAACCCTAACAGTATACTAGTGCCAGGGTCTGGCTGGTAAATGGCGGACGATCAGCGTCTACAGCGGTACATCCAGCAGCTGGAGGGTAGTGTCATGTTCTCAATGGCAAGAGAACATAGCATCAGCATATATAGGAACTAGCTCTTGGAAGATGGGAACTGAGCTGACCATGAACTAAACCTAACGCACAACTAGCAGTGGCCGGGTAGCATGCCTACGTTGATTCTAGATGCCCAGCACCAGCCGGAGGACTAAATAATGCTAGCAGAGGAAAATATTAGTCCTAGCTCACCTCTAGAGAAATACCCCGAAAGGAGACAGAGGCCCCCCACATGTATTGGCGGTGAATTAAGATGAAATAACAAACGTAGTATGAAAATAGGTTTAGCAAATTTGAGGTCCACTTACTACATAGCAGAAGACAGAAAGGACACTTTCATGGTCAGCTGAAAACCCTATCAAAACACCATCCAGGAATTACTTTAAAACTCTGGCATTAACTCATAACACCAGAGTGGCAATTCCTGTTCACAAGAGCTTTCCAGACACAGTAACGAAACTACAGCTGTGAACTGGAACAAAAATGCAAAAACAAACATGGACAAGAGTCCAACTTATCTAGTAGTTGTCTAGGAGCAGGAACAAGCACAGAGAGGCTTCTGATAACATTGTTGACCGGCAAGCAACTAACAGAGCAGCAAGGTTATATAGCGACTCCCACATCTTGATGGGAACAGGTGAACAGAGAAGATGAAAACACCAGTTCAATTCCACCAGTAGCCACCGGGGGAGCCCAGAATCCAAATTCACAACAGCACCCCCCCCTCAAGGAGGGGGCACCGAACCCTCACCAGAACCACCAGGGCGATCAGGATGGGCCCTATGAAAGGCACGAACCAGATCAGAGGCATGAACATCAGATGCATTCACCCAAGAATTATCCTCCTGGCCGTATCCCTTCCACTTGACCAGATACTGGAGTCTCCGTCTGGAAACACGAGAGTCTAAGATTTTCTCCACAACGTACTCCAACTCACCCTCAACCAACACCGGAGCAGGAGGCTCAACGGAAGGCACAACCGGTACCTCATACCTGCGCAATAATGACCGATGAAAAACGTTATGAATAGAGAAGGATGCAGGGAGGTCCAAACGGAAGGAAACAGGGTTAAGAATCTCCAATATCTTATACGGGCCGATGAACCGAGGCTTAAACTTAGGAGAAGAGACCCTCATAGGGACAAAACGAGAAGACAACCACACCAAATCCCCAACACAAAGCCGAGGACCAACACGACGGTGGCGGTTGGCAAAAAGCTGAGTCTTCTCCTGGGACAACCTCAAATTGTCCACCACCTGCCCCCAGATCTGATGCAATCTCTCCACCACAGCATCCACTCCAGGACAATCCGAAGATTCCACCTGACCAGAGGAAAATCGAGGATGAAACCCCGAATTACAGAAAAACGGGGACACCAAAGTGGCAGAGCTGGCCCGATTATTGAGAGCGAACTCTGCCAATGGCAAAAAAGCAACCCAATCATCCTGGTCAGCAGACACAAAACACCTCAGATATGTCTCCAGGGTCTGATTAGTCCGCTCGGTCTGGCCATTCGTCTGAGGATGGAAAGCGGACGAAAAAGATAAATCTATGCCCATCCTAGCACAGAATGCCCGCCAAAATCTAGACACGAATTGGGTCCCTCTGTCAGAAATGATATTCTCAGGAATACCATGCAAACGAACAACATTTTGAAAAAACAGAGGAACCAACTCGGAAGAAGAAGGCAACTTGGGCAGAGGAACCAAATGGACCATCTTAGAGAAACGGTCACACACCACCCAGATGACAGACATCTTCTGAGAAACAGGCAGATCTGAAATAAAATCCATCGAGATGTGCGTCCAAGGCCTCTTAGGAATGGGCAAGGGCAACAATAATCCACTAGCCCGAGAGCAACAAGGCTTGGCCCGAGCACAAACGTCACAAGACTGCACAAAGCCTCGCACATCTCGTGACAGGGAAGGCCACCAGAAGGACCTTGCCACCAAATCCCTGGTACCAAAAATGCCAGGATGACCTGCCAACGCAGAAGAATGAACCTCAGAGATGACTCTACTGGTCCAATCATCAGGAACAAACAGTTTATCAGGTGGGCAACGATCCGGTCTATCCGCCTGAAACTCCTGCAAGGCCCGCCGCAGGTCTGGAGAAACGGCTGACAATACCACTCCATCCTTAAGGATACCTGTGGGCTCAGAGTTACCAGGCGAGTCAGGCTCAAAACTCCTAGAAAGGGCATCCGCCTTAACATTCTTAGAACCCGGTAGGTATGACACCACAAAATTAAACCGAGAGAAAAACAATGACCAGCGCGCCTGTCTAGGATTCAGGCGCCTGGCGGTCTCAAGATAAATCAAGTTTTTGTGGTCAGTCAATACCACCACCTGATGTCTGGCCCCCTCAAGCCAATGGCGCCACTCCTCAAAAGCCCACTTCATGGCCAAAAGCTCCCGATTCCCAACATCATAATTCCGCTCAGCGGGCGAAAATTTACGGGAAAAGAAGGCACAAGGCCTCATCACGGAGCAGTCAGAACTTTTCTGCGACAACACTGCCCCAGCTCCGATCTCAGAAGCGTCGACCTCAACCTGAAAAGGTAGAGCAACATCAGGCTGACGCAACACAGGGGCAGAGGAAAAACGGCGCTTAAGCTCCCAAAAGGCCTCCACAGCGTCAGGGGACCAATCAGCAACATCAGCACCCTTCTTAGTCAAATCGGTCAATGGCTTAGCAATATCCGAAAAACCAGCAATAAATCGACGATAAAAGTTAGCAAAGCCCAAAAATTTCTGAAGACTCTTAAGAGAAGAGGGCTGCGTCCAATCACAAATAGCTTGAACCTTGACAGGATCCATTTCAATGGAAGAGGGAGAAAAAATATATCCCAAAAAGGAAATCCTCTGTACCCCAAAAACACACTTAGAACCCTTCACACACAAAGAATTAGACCGCAAAACCTGGAAAACCCTCCTGACTTGCTGGACATGAGAGTCCCAGTCATCCGAAAAAATCAGAATATCATCCAGATACACAATCATAAATTTATCCAAATAATCGCGAAAAATATCATGCATAAAGGACTGGAAAACTGACGGAGCATTTGAAAGACCAAAAGGCATCACTAAATACTCAAAGTGGCCCTCGGGCGTATTAAATGCGGTTTTCCACTCATCCCCCTGCCTGATTCGCACCAAATTATACGCCCCACGAAGGTCAATCTTAGAGAACCACTTGGCCCCCTTTATGCGAGCAAACAAATCAGTCAGCAACGGCAATGGGTATTGATATTTTACAGTGATTTTATTCAAAAGCCGATAATCGATACATGGTCTCAAAGAGCCGTCTTTTTTTGACACAAAGAAAAAACCGGCTCCTAAGGGAGATGACGATGGACGAATATGTCCCTTTTCCAAGGACTCCTTTATATATTCTCGCATAGCAGCATGTTCAGGCACAGACAGATTAAATAAACGACCCTTTGGGTATTTACTACCCGGGATTAAATCTATGGCACAATCGCACTCTCGGTGCGGAGGTAACGAACCAAGCTTAGATTCTTCAAAGACGTCACGATAGTCAGACAGGAACTCAGGAATTTCAGAGGGAATAGATGATGAAATGGAAACCACAGGTACATCCCCATGAGCCCCCTTACATCCCCAGCTCAACACAGACATAGCTCTCCAGTCGAGGACTGGGTTGTGAGATTGCAGCCAAGGCAATCCTAGCACCAAATCATCATGTAGATTATACAGCACCAGAAAGCGAATAATCTCCTGGTGATCCGGATTAATACGCATAGTTACTTGTGTCCAGTATTGTGGTTTATTATTAGCCAATGGGGTGGAGTCAATCCCCTTCAGAGGAATAAGAGTCTCCAAAGGCTCTAAACCATACCCACAGCGTTTGGCAAAGGACCAATCCATAAGACTCAAAGCAGCGCCAGAGTCGACATAGGCGTCCGTGGTAATAGATGACAAAGAGCAAATCAAGGTCACAGATAGAATAAACTTAGACGGTAAGGTGCAAATGGAAACAGATTTATCAAGCTTTTTAGTGCGCTTAGAGCATGCTGATATAACATGAGTAGAATCACCACAATAGAAACACAACCCATTTTTCCGTCTAAAATTCTGCCGCTCGCTTCGGGACAGAATTCTATCACACTGCATACTCTCTGGCGACTTCTCAGTGGACACCGCCAGATGGTGCACTGGTTTGCGCTCCCGCAAACGCCTATCGATCTGAATAGCCATTGTCATGGACTCATTCAGACCCGCAGGCACAGGGAACCCCACCATAACATCCTTAATGGCATCAGAGAGACCCTCTCTGAAAGTCGCCGCCAGGGCGCACTCATTCCACTGAGTAAGCACAGACCATTTACGGAATCTTTGACAGTAAATTTCCGCTTCATCTTGCCCCTGAGATAGGGACATCAAATTTTTTTCTGCCTGAAGCTCCAAATGAGGTTCGTCATAAAGCAACCCCAAGGCCAGAAAAAACGCATCCACATTGAGCAACGCAGGATCCCCTGGTGTCAATGAAAAAGCCCAGTCTTGAGGGTCGCCCCGGAGCAAGGAAATCACAATCCTGACCTGCTGTGCAGGGTCTCCGGCAGAGCGAAATTTCAGGGACAAAAATAATTTGCAATTATTTCGAAAATTCTGAAACCCAGATCTATTCCCCGAGAAAAATTCCGGCCAAGGAATTCTCGGCTCAGATACAGGTGCATGACAAACAAAGTCTTGCAAATGTTGTACCTTCGTGGCGAGATTATTCAAACCTGCAGTTACACTCTGAAGATCCATTACAAACAGGTGGACACAGAGCCATTCAAGGGTTAAGAGGAGGTAAGAAGCAGCTAGACAGCAATTAAGGGCTAGGCAGCAAAACTCTGAGGGGAAAAAAAAAAAAATTCCCTTAAACACTTCTTTTTCTCCTGCTTCAGCCCAAACAATTAACACTTTGTGGGCCGGTCAAACTGTCATGTTCTCAATGGCAAGAGAACATAGCATCAGCATATATAGGAACTAGCTCTTGGAAGATGGGAACTGAGCTGACCATGAACTAAACCTAACGCACAACTAGCAGTGGCCGGGTAGCATGCCTACGTTGATTCTAGATGCCCAGCACCAGCCGGAGGACTAAATAATGCTAGCAGAGGAAAATATTAGTCCTAGCTCACCTCTAGAGAAATACCCCGAAAGGAGACAGAGGCCCCCCACATGTATTGGCGGTGAATTAAGATGAAATAACAAACGTAGTATGAAAATAGGTTTAGCAAATTTGAGGTCCACTTACTACATAACAGAAGACAGAAAGGACACTTTCATGGTCAGCTGAAAACCCTATCAAAACACCATCCAGGAATTACTTTAAAACTCTGGCATTAACTCATAACACCAGAGTGGCAATTCCTGTTCACAAGAGCTTTCCAGACACAGTAACGAAACTACAGCTGTGAACTGGAACAAAAATGCAAAAACAAACATGGACAAGAGTCCAACTTATCTAGTAGTTGTCTAGGAGCAGGAACAAGCACAGAGAGGCTTCTGATAACATTGTTGACCGGCAAGCAACTAACAGAGCAGCAAGGTTATATAGCGACTCCCACATCTTGATGGGAACAGGTGAACAGAGAAGATGAAAACACCAGTTCAATTCCACCAGTAGCCACCGGGGGAGCCCAGAATCCAAATTCACAACAGGGTAGGTTGGCAGCTCTTGAGCGCACAACCTCAGCTGTGGATGTTACCGCAGTCGCTGCTCAGGCTGCCAGTGTAGCTGCAGCCAGTTTGTTCCCTGCCACCCCTGCTCCGACTTTATCCTGTCTCCCGCTTCCAGACAAGTTTGCTGGTGACAGTAAGCTATGTCGGGGATTCGTGAGTCAGTGCTCCATACATCTTGAGCTCCTGGCTGTACGTTTTCCTACGGAACGGGCGAAAGTGGGATTTATTTTATCCCTTTTGTCGGGCAGGGTATTGGAGTGGGCAATGCCGCTATGGGAGTGTAATGATTGTGTGGTGCAGAGTGCTCCTCTCTTCCTGGATGCTCTGAAACAGGTCTTTTTGGGACCTTGTGCCACCCACGATACCGATTGTTGGCAATAGCACAGGGTTCGTCCATGGTCAGCCAGTTCGCCATCCAATTCCGGACTCTGGTCTGAGCTGGAGTGGCCGGACAATGTCCTTATTCCGGTGTTCTGGAAAGGACTGGCAGACCATGTGAAGGACACCTTGGCCACCAGGGAGATTCCCGCCACACTGGAGGAGCTCATTACTATATCTACCCGCATCAACCTCCGTTTTAACGAGCGGAGGTTAGAGCGGACCCAGTGTAGGTAGAGGTTTCGGCTGGCTCCCACTTTCGCCAGACCTCTAGAATCTTCCGTTCAGGCGTCCGACTCCCATGAGGCCATGGAGGCTTCTCGAGCGGGACCTAAGTCTCGGACCGCTCGAGTACCCGTGGTTTGTAGGAATTGCCAACAACAAGGACATTATGCAAATAAATGTCCATGGCGGTCAGGTAAACGATCGCGTCTAGTAACCATTGGAGGAGGTTCACTAGACACAGCGGCGTTTTCCTCCAAGCTGTCCTTCAAAGGGACAATCATGTTAGGCTCATCCTCTCTAACAGTCAAGCTTTGTGTGGACTCTGGAGCAGAGGGGAATTTCATGTCCTCTGCTTTTGCTCTGCACCATGCAATACCTCTGGTGATGCTCGCCAAACCAGTGACTGTTAGAGTAGTGAATGGGTCGACACTTCCCTCACAAATCACACACCAGACTGTCCCTTTCACATTATCTATGTCCCCTTCCCAGCAGGAGATTATTTCCCTTCTTGTTCTTCCCGAGGGAATGGACGAAATTCTACTGGGAATAACCTGGCTCCATTTCCACTCCCCACATATTGAGTGGACCTCTGGGAGGATATTTTGTTGGAGTGATTCATGTAAGGGCAGATGTGTGAGGAGGTGCGTTCAGGTTTCCTCTACTGAGATACCCACAGATCTCTCTTCCCTTCCCAAGTGCTATTGGTCCTATGCAGACGTCTTCTCCAAAAAGGCTGCGGAAACCCTTCCGCCTCACCGTCCCTATGACTGTCTTATTGATCTCTTGCCTGGAGCAGAACCTCCTCGGGGACGGGTCTATCCCCTCTCTCTCCCGGAAATGGAGGCTAAGTCCCAATACATCCAGGAGAATTTGGCAAGAGGGTTCATTAGGAAGTCAGTGTCACCTGCAGGGGCGGGGTTCTTCTTCATGCAGAAGAACAGAGAATTATGTCCTTTCATAGATTACAGGGGTCTTAACGCCATCACCGTTAAGAATAAATACCCGTTGCCCCTGATTTCTGAGCTTTTTGATAGGCCACGGGGAGCAAGGGTATTTACCAAGTTAGATCTGCGGGTTGCTTATAACCTGATTCGCATCCATGAGGGGGACGAATGGAAGACGGCGTTTAATACCAGGGATGGGCACTATGAGTATCTGGTGATGCCCTTCGGGCTCTGTAATGCCCTTGCCGTTTTCCAAGACTTTGTCAACGATATCTTCTGGGATATGCTCTCCACCTCGGTCGTAGTCTATCTGGATGATATTCTCATCTTCTCTCCAGATATTGACTCCCACCGGAGAGATGTTGGCATAGCCTTCGACCTCTTATGGGCAAACTCCCTCTATGCAAAGTTGGAGAAGTGTATGTTTGAGAGGAGTCTTTACCCTTCCTGGGCTATATCATCTCCGCCCAGGGATTGGCTATGGATCCTGCCAAACTACAGGCTGTGATGGACTGGCAAGAACCCCATTCTCTTAAAGCGGTGTAGTGCTTTATGGGGTTCATAAATTACTATCGTCAGTTCATTCCACACTTCTCAACTTTGGTAGCTCCCTTGGTAGCCCTCACCAGGAAGGGAGCAAATCCCAAATTGTGGTCTGAAGAGGTCTCCAAGGCTTTTTCTTCTATTAAGTCTCATTTTGCTAGCGCTCCCATCCTACATCGTCCCGATGTTGATAAGCCGTTTATAATGGAGGTGGATGCCTCATCCGTTGGTGCAGAGCAGTCCTCTTTCAAAAGGATGCTCAAGGTCGGAAGCATCCTTGCTTCTTCTTCTCCAAGACCTTCACACCAGTGGAGAGGAATTATTCCATCGGGGACAGGGAGATGCTAGTGCAGCGCCCCAGAGTCCTGGTCGTTGCAGTATTGTCACTCCGCCGCTAAGGGGAGTGATGGTACGTCTGATGGCACTAAAGGAGTTCACCTGACCAGGTATCACAGTCACACATTACATTTCACACTCTGGCCACCAGGGGGAGCAAAAGGTTCTATGTATTAGGCCACTCCTCACACTCTGGTAAAACTGGGGGTTGGATAGGAAGTTAGAGAGAAGCTGACTGGGTTTTGCCCAGGTAACATCTAGTGAGAGAAGAGGTTGCTTGGAAGGACTCAGGGAGGTCCCTGTCAGGGGTGGAATCCTGACAGTGGCCTAGCACAGGACAGTTAGTTACGGAGCCGTGCCTGCACCTCATTGCGGCGGCATCTTAAGAAAGGACACGAAGCGAAGTATATTGTGGAGAAGAGAGAAACGAGATCACAGCACAAAGGCGATAGAACCAGAAGGAGTCATGCCCCGAGATCGGCAACATCCTTCTGAGGCGCGTGGCCGGCGGCCGGAACGCCGAGGAAGTAATAGACTCTACGCATTACTTTGAACTACGGCAGGGCAGTTAACTCTAGGTTGGCTGTCTCACCTTTTCACCTAATGAAGACAACGGAGGCAATTGTGGGAGAGGGGCGTCTCTAGGGTCCCTATAAAATAACTCCAGGCCTACCCCGTCATACGGGTGCGTCCTATCCATATCATCTGGGGGACGGAGATAAAGAACAGAAACATACACGACAGTTGTGAGGAGTATCCCGTGGTGCTCAGCAGGGAAGTACTACAACACCCAGGCGCTAGTAGGTAGGCTACTGATTTCCACCTGCAAAGGGAACTCTGGATGTGCCTTCGGACTGGCCGGTCTCAGCCAGCCCTGTTAGCAGTGCTCTGGATTGTGGATGCCGAAGCCTTCAGTAAAAAGGTAAAGAGACTGCAACCCTGTGTCCTCGTTATTTACTGCGTCCTACACCGTCACTTACATCTTTAATTGGGCGCCCCTTAGCAGGGCCACGGACCGGGTCAGGCCACCGTGACATCCCCAGAACCGAGAGACCCGGTACCGAGTACCCCACTGCCCTGCGTTTGGGGGCTGCTCCAACTAACAATGAAGTTAGCCTTCTCAGAGTGGAGACATCTTTTGGAGGGGGCTCGCTTTCCCTTCCAGGTCTTCACGGACGACAAAAATTTGGTTTATTTACAAACAGCCCAGCGGCTAAATTCTCGACAGGCCAGATGGTCCTTGTTCTTCTCCCGGTTCCACTTCGCCCTCCATTATCTCGCTGGGGAGCAGAACATTCGTGCTGATGCCCTCTCTCGCTCCGTTGTGTCATCTGAGGAGGAGGAAGGGGAGCCTCGGCTTATTGTCACTTCTGAGAGCTTAAGAACCGTAGCTCCGGTTTCGCTGGAGTCTGTGCCACCGGGCAAGACTTTTGTACCCATTAATTTGCGACCGGAGGTTCTCTCTTGGGCTCATTCGTCCAGGGTGGATGGACACTTTGGGACAAAGAGCACATCTGAGCTGCTGGCGAGGACGTACTGGTGGTCACATATGGTCCGTGACGTCGGAGATTATATTCGGGCGTGTGTCTCCTGCGCCAAAAATAAGTCTCCTCGACAACGGCCAGCTGGGTTACTCTATCCCTTGCCAGTGGCAGACAGGCCCTGGGAGATGGTCTGGATGGACTTTGTGGTGGGTTTGCCCAAGTCTCGTGGCTGTACCATCATTTGGGTTATCACCGATCATTTTTCTAAAATGGTGCATTTGGTGCCGCTTCCATGGCTACCTTCTGCACGGGCCTTGGCAGCGTTGTTCATAAAACACATCTTCCGCCTACACGGTATGCCGGACAAAATTGTCAGTGACCGGGGTCCCCAGTTTGCGTCTCGGTTCTGGAGAGAGCTTTGTCATCTTCTCAGCATTGAGTTGAATCTCTCTTCCGCATATCATCCCGAGACAAATGGGTTGGTAAAGAGGGCCAACCAGACCTTGGTCACATATCTGCGACATTTTCTCTCAGCCAGGCAGGATGACTGGGCTTCCCTGCTACCATGGGCAGAGTTTGCGCTGAACAACGCCATAGCCGACTCCACTGGACAAACCCCATTCCTCCTTAACTATGGTCAGCATCCGCGGGTACCTGTGCCTATGCCCGTGGCTTCTGCTGACTCCAGGGTAGCAGACTGGCCTGTGGAAGCACGGGATATTTGGGACCGCACTCAGAATGCCATTCGGGCCTCCAAGGAGAGAATGAGGTCCTCCGCCGATGCACATCGGCGCCCCACTCCGACCTTTGCTCCTGGCGACTTGGTGTGGCTCTCCGCCCATAATATCAGGCTGCGAGTTGAGTCCACTAAGTTTGCACCTCGCTACTTGGGCCCTTTCAAGGTCCTCGAACAGGTTAACCCTGTGGTCTACTGTTTAGCCTTTCGCCATGCCTGGGTATCACCGACACCTTTCATGTGTCCCTCTTGAAACCCGTATACATGTCTCGGTTTTCCGAGTCATCTGCCGGGACATCGGGTTCATCTACGGACGATTATGAGGTGAACGCTATTTTGGGGTGCAAGGTGGTACGTGGCAAAAAATTTTATTTGGTTGACTGGAAGGGTTATGGTCCTGAGGACAGATCCTGGGAGCCTGCTGAGCACATTCAGGCTCCGCAGCTCATTGCTGCCTTCGAGCATAGTGAGGTCCAAGGAGCGGGGGCCCTAGGGGGGGTGAGGAGATTGTATGTTTGCCTCCTTGACTGTGTGACCACAAGCTGCTATCTGCTCAGCAGTTACTGTGTATTCCTGTGGAGTTTAACAGGACACAGTCCTTTCTTTATAGCGACTCTGTGAAGCAACAGAGATTGCTTCTGCCACCATATAGTGCCGCCGTTTGCCAGCAGCAGGTATTTTTCCTGCACGGTGGACCCCGGGCTGCGAACGCACCAAATTACATCTCTATATTTACTCGGTGCGTTCCGCCAGCCCTAACAGTATGTGCATAGTTATCGAAGATGTCTGAAACAGCCTCCCTACCGAGGTCCTTCAAAAACTTGTGCAAGTGTACCTAGAAGAATTTATACTGTTTTGAAGGCCTTCATAAGACATAGTTTTTCACTTTTGTTCATTCCCTTTGCATTTTGTAATTTGATTAAAAAAATAAACTATAAATACAAGGATGGCACAAAGCAAATATGGTGCCAATATTTAGAAAAAAAAAGTAAAAAACCGAGCCTGGAAAATATAGGTCGGTAAGTTTAACCTCTACTGTGGATAAAGCTTTGAGGGTTTACTAAGAGATGCTATCCTGTAACTACTTATTCAGAATAACCTCATGACCCAACATCAACATGGGCATATGAGGGATTGGTCCCATCAAAATAATCTGATCAGCTTCTATGTGAACATTAGTTCTAGACTGAACCAGGGTAATACCATGGATATTGTCTATCTGGATTTTTCAAGCGCATTCGATACAGTTCCACATAAAATGAAAACAATTCAGATTATGAGATGCATTAAAAGAGGCTTGGATGCTCATGACAAGAACATAGTCTTGCCTCTATACAAGTCACTAGGGTTGAGCGAAACGGATCGGTCATTTTCATAAGTCGCCGACATTTGGCAAAGTCGGGTTTCATGAAACCCGACCCGATCCCAGCGTGGGATCGGCCATGCGGTACACGATCTTCGCGCCAAAGTCGCGTTTCATATGACGCTTAAAGCGCCATTTTTCAGCCAATGAAGGTGCACGCAGAGTGTGGGCAGTGTGATGACATGGGTCCTGGTCCCCACCATCTTAGAGAAGGGCATGGCAGTGATTGGCTTGCTTTCTGCGGCGTCACAAGGGCTATAAAGGGGCATTCCCGCCGACCACCATCTTACTGCTGCTGATCTGAGCGTAGGGAGAGGATGCTGTCGCTTCGTCAGAAGCAGGGATAGCGTTAGGCAGGGTAAATTGACCCCAAACCCACTTGTGCTGTAGCGATTTCCACTGTCCAACACCACCTTTTCTTTGCAGGGACAGTGGAGGCTAGATTTCTCTTCATCAGCTCTGTAGGTTATAAGGCTCCCTGATAGCTGCGTTGCTGTGTGTACGCCGCTGTGCAAAGCAACTGCTTTTTTCAAAGCACAAATTCTGTTGCTCCTTCCTTTCTGCACAGCTATCTTGTTTGTTTGTCCACACTTTTGACTTTTGTGTGCAGCACTCCTTTTTATTGCTGCCTGCCACACTTTTCTGAGATTACTGTAGGGAGATAGTAATTGTAGTACTTTTTTTTTTTTTTGTTATATCTCTTCAAGCCACTTTCTGCCACAGAAAACCTACTGTATAACAGTGTGCCTGATTTCTTCCTATTTCTCCCATAAAACAAAAAAAAAAGTGGGAGATTGTTGTGAATTCTGCTTTTGGGCTCCCTCCGGTGGTTGTAGGTGGTAATGCAGTTGTCCCTGAGTTGCAGTCCTGGTCAGGTGTATCTGCTGATTGCAGTTCTGACTGGGGTATTTAGGCGTGCAGGATTCATTAGTCCTTGCCAGTTGTCCATGGTTGTTGGGAGGTTTTGGTCCTGGTTTGGTTCCTTCTGCCTTCTGCCAAATCAGCAAAGATAAGTGTCTGGTTTTGTTTCTGTGGCACATATGCTGTGTGCTTAATAATTCTGTGCTATTCAGTGTTTTTTTTTGTCCAGCTTAGATTGTGTCAGTATTTTCTCAGTCTTGTTGGATTCTCTGGAGTGGCAGATATACATTCCATGTCTTTAGTTAGATTGTGGAACTTTTTGTATTATCTGCTGTGGATATTTTTGGAAGTGTTTTAATGCTGACCGCTTAGTATTCTGTCCTATCTTTCCCTATTTAGCTAGAGTAGCCTCTTTTGCTGAATCCTGTTTTCTGCCTGCGTGTGTCTTTCCTCTCCTACTCACAGTCAATATTCGTGGGGGGCTGCCTATCCTTTGGGGTTCTACTCTGAGGCAAGGTAGTATTCCTATTTCCATCTATAGGGGTATTTAGTCCTCCGGCTGTGTCGAGGTGTCTAGGGTTTGTTAGGCACACCCCACGGCTACTTCTAGTTGCGGTGTTAGTTCAGGTTTTGCGGTCAGTACAGTTTCCACCTACTCCAGAGAAAGTTCATGCGGCTCCAAAGTCACCGGATCATAACAGTACAACTGGCCCACTATGAGTTAAATGCATCTCAGAAGAAGGGAAGAAAGGTGTTGAGTTATTTTTTTTTCTTCAGTTTGCTTTGCCTTTTCTTCCCTCTTTTTCTCTGGGTGGCTAAGGAGTCTTGTGTTAGCATGGATGTTCAGGAATTAGCTTCTCGTGTAGACCAGCTTGCTGCTAGGGTACAGGGAATTTCTGATTATATTGTTCAGACTCCTGTTTTAGAGCCGAAGATTCCTACTCCTGATTTGTTTTTTGGTGACAGGTCCAAATTTTTGAGTTTTAAAAACAACTGTAAACTGTTTTTTTGCTTTGAGACCTCGATCCTCTGGGGATTCTATTCAGCAGGTTAAAATCGTCATTTCCCTGCTGCGTGGTGATCCACAGGATTGGGCATTTTCCCTGGAATCTGGGAATCCGGCTTTGCTTAATGTAGATTCCTTTTTTCAGGCTTTAGGACTATTATATGATGAACCTAATTCTGTGGATCAAGTGGAAAAGACCTTGTTGGCCCTATCTCAGGGTCAAGAGGCGGCAGAATTGTATTGTCAGAAATTTAGAAAATGGTCTGTGTTGACTAAATGGAATGATGATGCTTTGGCTGCAATTTTCAGAAAGGGTCTTTCTGAATCCGTTAAAGATGTTATGGTGGGGTTTCCCACGCCCTTCGGTCTGAGTGATTCTATGTCTTTGGCCATTCAGATTGATCGGCGCTTGCGGGAGCGCAGAACTGTGCACGCTGTGGCGTTGTCCTCAGAGCAGAGTCCTGAGCCAATGCAGTGTGATAGGATTCTGTCTAGGACAGAACGACAAGGACTCAGACGTCAGAATAGGTTGTGTTATTATTGTGGTGACGCTTCTCATGTCATTTCAGTCTGCCCTAAATGGACAAAGAGGATCGCTAGTTCATTTACCATCAGTACTGTACAACCTAAATTTCTGTTATCGGTGTCCCTGATCTGCTCATTGTCATCATTTTCTGTCTTGGTGTTTGTGGATTCAGGCGCCGCTTTGAATTTAATGGACCTTGAGTTTGCCAGGCATTGTGGTTTCCCCTTGCAGCCCTTGCAGAACCTTATTCCCTTAAGGGGCATTGATGCTACACCTTTGGCTAAAAATAAGCCCCAGTTTTGGACACTGGTCACCATGTGCATGGCGCCAGCCCATCCGGAAGATTGTCGATTTCTGGTATTGCATAATTTACATGATGCTATCGTGTTGGGTTTTCCGTGGTTGCAGGTACATAATCCTGTGTTGGATTGGAAGTCTATGTTTGTGACTATTTGGGGTTGTCAGGGGGTCCATAATGATGTTCCTTTAATGTCCATCTCCTCTTCTTCCTCTTCTGAAATTCCAGAGTTTTTGTCTGATTTTCAGGATGTGTTCGATGAGCCCAAGTCCAGTTCTCTTCCACCACACAGGGACTGTGATTGTGCTATTGATTTGATTCCAGGCTGTAAGTTTCCTAAGGGCCGACTCTTCAACCTGTCTGTGCCGGAACATACCGCTATGCGGAGTTATGTTAAGGAGTCTTTGGAGAAAGGGCATATTCGGCCATCTTCTTCACCGATGGGAGCGGGATTTCTTTTTTGTTGCTAAGAAGGATGGCTCCTTGAGACCCTGTATTGATTATCGCCTCTTGAATAAGATCACGGTCAAGTTTCAATACCCTTTACCTTTGCTTTCCGATTTGTTTGCTAGGATTAAGGGGGCTAGTTGGTTTACGAAGATTGACCTTTGGGGGGCGTATAATCTTGTTCATATTAAGCAGGGTGATGAATGGAAAACTGCGTTCAATACGCCCGAAGGCCATTTTGAATACCTTGTGATGCCGTTCGGGCTCACTAATGCTCCATCTGTTTTTCAATCTTTCATGCATGATATCTTCCAGACTTATATTGATAAATTCTTGATTGTATATTTGGACGATATTTAGATTTTTTTCTGATGATTGGGAGTCTCATGTGGAACAGGTCAGGATGGTATTTCAGATCCTTCGTGACAATGCTTTGTTTGTGAAGGGGTCTAAGTGTCTCTTTGGGGTGCAGAAGGTTTCTTTTTTGGGTTTTATTTTTTCTCCTTCATCTATTGAGATGGATCCGGTTAAGGTTCAGGCTATTCATGATTGGATTCAACCCACGTCCATAAAGGGCCTTCAGAAATTTTTGGGTTTTGCAAAATTTTTATCGCCGTTTCATTGCTAACTTTTCCAGTGTGGTTAAACCCTTGACCGATTTGACGAAAAAAGGCGCTGATGTGGCGAATTGGTCCTCTGCGGCTGTTTCTGCCTTTCAGGAGCTTAAACGTCGATTTACTTCTGCTCCGGGGTTGCGCCAACCGGATGTTTTCCTTCCGCTTCAGGTTGAGATTGACGCTTCTGAGATTGGCGCAGGGGCCGTTTTGTCCCAGAGGGATCATGTTGGTTCCTTGACGAAACCGTGTGCATTCTTTTCCCGTAAATTTTCGCCTGCTGAACGCAATTATGATGTCGGCAATCGGGAGTTGTTGGCTATGAAGTGGGCATTTGAGGAGTGGCGACATAGGCTTGAGGGAGCTAAGCACCATATTGTGGTCTTGACCGATCATAAGAATTTGATTTACCTCGAGTCTGCCAAGCGGCTGAATCCTAGACAGGCTCGATGGTCCTTGTTTTTTTCCCGTTTTGATTTTGTGGTCTCGTATCTTCCGGGTTCCAAGAATATTAAGGCTGATGCCCTATCTAGGAGTTTTTTGCCTGATTCTCCTGAGGTCCTTGAACCGGTCGGCATTCTGAAAGAAGGGGTGGTTCTTTCTGCTATTCCCCCTGATTTACGACGGGTTCTTCAGGAATTTCAGGCTGACAGACCTGATCATTGTCCAGTGGGGAAACTGTTTGTTCCTGACAGATGGACTAGTAGAGTGATTTCTGAGGTTCACTGTTCTGTGTTGGCTGGTCACCCTGGTATTTTTGGTACCAGAGACTTGGTTGGTAGGTCCTTTTGGTGGCCTTCTTTATCACGTGATGTGCGTTCTTTTGTGCAGTCCTGTGGGACTTGTGCGCGGGCCAAGCCTTGTTGTTCCCGTGCTAGTGGGTTGCTTTTGCCATTGCCGGTCCCTGAGATGCCCTGGATGCATATTTCTATGGATTTTATTTCTGATCTTCCGGTTTCCCAGAGGATGTCTGTTATCTGGGTTGTTTGTGACCGGTTTTCTAAGATGGTTCATTTGGTGCCTTTGCCTAAATTGCCTTCCTCTTCAGATTTAGTTTCGTTGTTTTTTCAGCATGTGGTTCGTTTGCATGGTATTCCAGAGAATATTGTGTCTGACAGAGGTTCCCAGTTTGTTTCTAGGTTTTGGTGGGCCTTTTGTGCTAGGCTGGGCATTGATTTATCTTTTTCCTCTGCATTTCATCCTCAGACAAATGGCCAAACCGAGCGAACTAATCAGACCTTGGAGACTTATTTGAGATGCTTTGTTTCTGCTGATCAGGATGATTGGGTGGCCTTTTTGCCATTGGCCGAGTTTGCCCTTAATAATCGAGCTAGTTCGGCTACTTTGGTTTCACCTTTTTTTTGTAATTTTGGTTTTCATCCTCGTTTTTGTCCCTGTCCTGGTGTGGATTCGGTGGTTGACAGGTTGCAGCAGATTTGGGCTCATGTGGTGGACAATTTGGTGTTGTCTCAGGAGGAGGCTCAACGTTTTGCTATCCGTCGTCGGTGTGTTGGTTCCCGGCTTCAGGTTGGGGATCTGGTCTGGTTGTCTTCCCGTCATGTTCCTATGAAGGTTTCTTCTCCTAAATTTAAGCCTCGGTTTATTGGTCCTTATAGGATTTCTGGGATTATTAATCCGGTGTCTTTTCGATTGGCGCTTCCGGCCTCTTTTGCTATCCATAATGTCTTCCATAGATCTTTATTGCGGAAATATGTGGTACCCGTTGTTCCCTCTGTTGATCCTCCGGCCCCTGTGTTGGTTGATGGGGAGTTGGAGTATGTGGTTGAGAAGATTTTGGATTCTCGTTTTTCGAGGCGGAGGCTTCAGTATCTTGCCAAATGGAAGGGTTATGGCCATGAGGATAATTCTTGGGTTTTTGCCTCTGATGTCCATGCTGCTGATTTGGTTCATGCTTTTCATCTGGCTCATCCTGATCGGCCTGGGGGCTCTGGTGAGGGTTCGGTGACCCCTCCTCAAGGTGGGGGTACTGCTGTGAATTCTGCTTTTGGGCTCCCTCTGGTGGTTGCAGGTGGTAATGCAGTTGTCCCTGAGTTGCAGTCCTGGTCAGGTGTATCTGCTGATTGCAGTTCTGACTGGGGTATTTAGGCGTGTAGGATTCATTAGTCCTTGCCAGTTGTCCATGGTTGTTGGGAGGTTTTGGTCCTGATTTGGTTCCTTCTGCCTTCTGCCAAATCAGCAAAGATAAGTGTCTGGTTTTGTTTCTGTGGCACATATGCTGTGTGCTTAATAATTCTGTGCTATTCAGTGTTTTTTTTTGTCCAGCTTAGATAGTGTCAGTATTTTCTCAGTCTTATAAGGATATATATACCAAAAAGCGCTAACACACCTTTGAGACCTGCAGCTGATAGTTGCACAGTACTACCAACTGTGACAATATAAATAATCAATTAAAAGAGGAAAAAAACTATCTGCGCTGGAGTCAAAACGGTAAGAGGACCATAAGTGGGCAATGACTCATAAACTCATTAAAACTACTACGAACAAATATAATAGAAACATATGTGTAATAACCTGGTGATGAAGGAACCAGAAAGGTACGACCGCTGATATAGTTGTCTTTCTCCGCTGTGTCTTGGTGATGTTCTGTTCGTTCATGTAATCCAAGGTCAATGCAGTCTGTTTTGCAGGCTTGGCAACAAAATCTTTTAGATTTACGAGGTGCAGATACTGTCCCGGCCGGTAACAGAAAATCTCGCACTCGTTATCTCTGTGCAGTCTCTGCACGCTGCTCGGCTGGGCTGATAGGTACACTGCTAACCGCAGGACCTTCCGTGACGTCACGTACACGTGATAGCTCACGTGACAGCCTATGGAGAGTGTAGAGGGCCAATTCCTACGCGTTTCGGAGCAAGGGAACGTGCTCCTTCCTCAGGGGAATCTCCATAGGCTGTCACGTGAGCTATCACGTGTACGTGACGTCACGGAAGGTCCTGCGGTTAGCAGTGTACCTATCAGCCCAGCCGAGCAGCGTGCAGAGACTGCACAGAGATAACGAGTGCGAGATTTTCTGTTACCGGCCGGGACAGTATCTGCACCTCGTAAATCTAAAAGATTTTGTTGCCAAGCCTGCAAAACAGACTGCATTGACCTTGGATTACATGAACGAACAGAACATCACCAAGACACAGCGGAGAAAGACAACTATATCAGCGGTCGTACCTTTCTGGTTCCTTCATCACCAGGTTATTACACATATGTTTCTATTATATTTATTCGTAGTAGTTTTAATGAGTTTATGAGTCATTGCCCACTTATGGTCCTCTTACCGTTTTGACTCCAGCGCAGATAGTTTTTTTCCTCTTTTATTTTCTCAGTCTTGTTGGATTCTCTGGAGTGGCAGATATACATTCCATGCCTTTAGTAAGATTGTGGAACTTTTTGTATTATCTGCTGTGGATATTTTTGGAAGGGTTTTAATACTGACCGCTTAGTATTCTGTCCTATCTTTCCCTATTTAGCTAGAGTGGCCTCTTTTGCTGAATCCTGTTTTCTGCCTGCGTGTGTCTTTCCTCTCCTACTCACAGTCAATATTCATGGGGGGGCTGCCTATCCTTTGGGGTTCTGCTCAGAGGCAAGGTAGTATTCCTATTTCCATCTATAGGGGTATTTAGTCCTCCGGCTGTTTCTGTTTGCTGTGGCAGTTTCCACCTACTCCAGAGAAAGTTCATGCGGCTCCAAAGTCACCGGATCATAACAGGAGATTAAGACTGGCAAATCTGCATTAGTGCCAGTCCTGTGTGTGGCTTATGTCTTTTTTTTCTGCCACAGAAAACCTACTGTATAACAGTGTGCCTGATTTCTTCCTAATTCTCCCATAAAACAAAAAAAAAGTGGGAGATTAAGACTGGCAAATCTGCATTAGTGCCAGTCCTGTGTGTGTCATCTGTCTTTTTTTTCTGCCACAGAAAACCTACTGTATAACAGTGTGCCTGATTTCTTCCTAATTCTCCCATAAAACAAAAAAAAAAGTGGGAGATTAAGACTGGCAAATCTGCATTAGTGCCAGTCCTGTGTGTGGCATCTGTCTTTTTTTTTCTGCCACCGAAAACCTACTGTATAACAGTGTGCCTGATTTCTTCCTAATTCTCCCATAAAACAAAAAAAAAGTGGGAGATTAAGACTGGCAAATCAGCAGTAGTGCCAGTCCTGTGTGTGGCATCTGTCTTTTTTTTCTGCCACAGAAAACCTACTGTATAACAGTGTGCTGATTTCTTCCTAATTCTCCCATAAAACAAAAAAAAAAGTGGGAGATTAAGACTGGCAAATCTGCATTAGTGCCAGTCCTGTGTGTGTCTTCTGTCTTTTTTTTCTGCCACAGAAAACCTACTGTATAACAGTGTGCCTGATTTCTTCCTAATTCTCCTGTTATGATCTGGTGGCCTAAGAGCAGCATGAGACGTACTCTGGAGAAGGTGGTACCTGTACTGACCGCAGATCCTGAACTTAACACCGCAACTAGAAGTAGCCGTGGAATGTACCTATCACTCCCTAGACATCTCGACACAGCCGGAGGACTAATTACCCCTAGAGATAGAAAAGGGAAAACTATCTTGCCTCAGAGAAAATCCCCAAAGGATAGACAGCCCCCCACAAATATTGACTGTAAGAGGAGAGGGAAAAAACATACACAGACTGAAATCAGAATTTAGCAAAGGAGGCCACTACTAGCTAAATAGAAAGGATAGGACAGAGTACTATGCAGTCAGTATTAAAACACTAGAAAATATCCACCACAGAAAATACAAAATCTCCACAACTAACTAAAGATATGGAGGGTATATCTGCATCTCCAGAGATACCAGCTTGGCTAAACAAATCCTTATACAGACCAAGCTGGACAAGACAAAAACATGAAAAAGAACTGAACAATAAGGCCACAGCATGTGGACAGCAAAAATCAAGGCCAGAACTTATCTTGGTTGAAATGAACAGCAAAGCAGAAGAGACCAGGCAGGGATGTGAATCCTCCAGGAACAATGGAGAACTGGCACTGACTAAAGGGACAAGCAAGACTAAATAGCCCAGTCAAAATTGCAAAAAGTGAAAACACCTGATAAATGCTGTGATTCAGAGACAGCAGCGCTACCACTTACAACCACCGGAGAGAGCAGAATTCACAACATTCTCCCATAAAACAAAAAAAAAGTGGGAGATTAAGACTGGCAAATCTGCATTAGTGCCAGTCCTGTGTGTGGCATCTGTCTTTTTTTTCTGCCACAGAAAACCTACTGTATAACAGTGTGCCTGATTTCTTCCTCATTCTCCCATAAAAAAAAAAAAAAAGTGGGAGATTAAGACTAGCAAGTCTGCATTAGTGCCAGTCCTGTGTGTGGCATCTGTCTTTTTTTTCTGCCACCGAAAACCTACTGTATAACAGTGGGCCTGATTTCTTCCTAATTCTCCCATAAAACAAAAAAAAAGTGGGAGATTAAGACTGGCAAATCTGCATTAGTGCCAGTCCTGTGTGTGGCTTCTGTCTTTTTTTTCTGCCACAGAAAACCTACTGTATAACAGTGTGCCTGATTTCTTCCTAATTCTCCCAGAAAAAAAAAAATTGGGAGATTAAGAATGGCAAATCTGCATTAGTGCCAGTCCTGTGTGTGGCATCTGTCTTTTTTTTCTGCCACAGAAAACCTACTGTGTAGCAGTGGGCCTGATTTCTTCACAATTCTCCCAGAAAAAAAAATAAAAGTGGGAGATTAAGATTGGCAAATCTGCATTAGTGCCAGTCCTGTGTGTGGCATTTATTTATTTTTTTCTGCCACAGAAAACCTACTGTGTAACAGTGGGCCAGATTAAATCACTTGTCTCACATATCCCCCAAAAAAATTAAAATAAAGGGAGAATAATCTTGCCAAACCTGTGCATGTGTGCGAGTGCTGTCTGTGGTATCTGTCAGTCATTTTGTGCCACAGGAACTATACCATGATATAGTGGGCCTGATTCAATCCCTTGTCTCCCATATCAAAAAAAAAGAGGGACATTTCTATTGCCAGTGTGTGCATCTGCGTCAGTCCGGCTAGTGCCATATCTGCCAGCCTCTTTCTGCTAATCAAACTGTGTATTGTGTAATACAGTGGGCCTGATTTTTCCCTGCATTCTCCCACACATAAAGAGGGACATTTGTATTGCCAGTGTTTTTATCTGCGTCACTCCTGTTAGTGCCATATCTGCCAGCCTCTTTCTGCCAATCAAACTGTCTACTGTAATATAATGGGCCTGATTTTTCACTGCATTCTCCCACACATAAAGAGGGACATTTCTATTGCCAGTGTTTTTATCTGCGTCACTCCTGTTAGTGCCATATCTGCCAGCCTCTTTCTGCTAATCAAACTGTGTTGTGTAATACAGTGGGCCTGATTTTTCCCTGCATTCTCCCACACATAAAGAGGGACATTTCTATTGGCAGAGTTTTGATCTGTGTCACTCCTGTTAGTGCCATATCTGCCAGCCTCTTTCTGCCAATCAAACTGTCTACTGTAATATAGTGGGCCTGATTTTTCACTGCATTCTCCCACACACAAAGAGGGACATTTCTATTGCCAGTGTTTTTATCTGCGTCACTCCTGTTAGTGCCATATCTGCCTGCCTCTTTCTGCCAATCAAACTGTCTAGTGTAATACAGTGGGCCTCATTTTTCACTGCATTCTCCCACACATAAAAAAGGGAGATTTACATTCCCAACAAGTTCACGCACACCTTGTACCTGGTTTTACAGGACCACATAACGGTTGTTAGTTTGGTAACATTTTTACAAGAATGAGGAAGTCTGGTGGAAGAGGTCGTGGCTGAGGGCGGTCATTGGCAGCTGGTAATGATGGTGGTGGTGGTGGTCGTGGAGCATCAGGTGGTCGTGGGAAAAGCAGTATAGCCCCTAAGTCTCGAGTTGTTGAGCCAGCGTCATCGTCTGGCTGCACAAGGCCTCGAAGGCTCCCTTTTCTGGGAGTAGGAAAACCGCTTTTGAAGCCGGAGCAGCAGGAACAAGTATTGGCTTTCATTGCTGACTCTGCCTCTAGCTCTTTCGCCTCCTCCTCGGAAAGTGCCAAAGGTCAGAGCAGTGCGTCGTCAGTGGATGCTCCCGGTCAGGAACAAGTCGCTTCCTTGTGTCCTTCACCCAGAACAACAGTGAAGGATGCGTCAGGCGACACAACTGGTTACTCCATGGAGCTCTTTACACATACCGTGCCTGGGTTAGAAAGGGAAATTGTTAACAGGCCATGGCCATTACAAGATGAATCGGACATGGAGTGCACAGATGCACAGCCACAGCCAGATTATTATGCTGTTCCTTTGTCTCAGATCAGAACATTGCCCTCGCAGTGTACTGATCCAGAATCTGACCCCGATGAGACTATGGAGCCCCGTCACGAACGCTATAGCACCGGCTTACACGGTGACCCAGAGGAAGGTGCACAGAACATAGAAGAGGAGGTCATAGATGACCCAGTTGTTGACCCCGATTGGCAGCCATTGGGGGAACAGGGTGCAGGTGGCAGTAGCTCTGAAGCAGAGGAGGAGGAGCCGCAGCAGGCATCAACATCGCAACAGGTTCCATCTGGCAGGCCCGTATCTGGCCAAAAACATATGGCAAAACCAAAACCAGTTGTAGGACAGCGTGGCCATCAGGTTAAAGTAGCTCAGTGTGCAATGCCTGAAAAGGTATCCGATAGGAAGAGTGCAGTCTGGAATTTTTTTAACCAAGATCCCAATGATCAGTGGAAAGTCATCTGTAAGAAATGCTCAAGGACCTTCTGCAGAGGTCAGAATGTTAAAAATTTAAATACAAGTTGCATGCATAGACATTTAACCACCATGCACTTGCAAGCCTGGACAAACTGCCAAACGTCCCTTAACGTTGTAGCACCCTCTCACAATGAAGCTAATCAGCAAGGCGACATCCCTTCCCTCACTGTAAGCCCACCGTTTACCACACCACCTGCAGGTAATGTTGCGGTTTCGTCGCAAGGCCAAAGCAGTCAGGGAATCACCAGGTTCGTGGTTGGAAAAACTGTATGTAGGGCACCATCAAGAATACCATCACCAACCCTCTCTCAGTCACCCATGTCCACCGGAACCCCCGCTAGTTCCACCGTATGCAGCTCTCCAGTCCAGCTCACCCTACATGAGACTCTTGTTAGGAAAAGGAAGTACTCATCCTCGCATCCGCGTACACAGGGTTTGAACGCCCACATTGCTAGACTAATCTTGTTAGAGATGATGCCCTACCGGTTAGTTGAAACCGAAGCTTTCAAAGCCCTGATGGACTACGCTGTACCACGCTACGAGCTACCCAGTTGACACTTCTTTTCGAGAAAAGCCATCCCAGCCCTCCACCAGCATGTAAAAGACCACATTGTCCATGCGCTCAGGCAATCTGTGAGTAGAAAGGTGCACCTGACAACAGATGCATGGACCAGTAGGCATGGCCAGGGGCGTTACGTCTCCATCACTGCACACTGGGTTAATGTGGTGGATGCAGGGTCCACAGGGGACAGTAATATTGGGACAGTTCTGCCTAGCCCACGGTCTAGGAAACAGTTGGCTGTAGGCGTTCGTACCCCCTCCTCCTCCTCGTCCTCCAGCAGAAGCGAGACCGCAGTCGCACGACCACTCCATCCGCAGCTGCCACTGTTGCACACAAGGTGTCCAATTATGGAACAGCTAGTGGCAAGCGTCAGCAGGCTGTATTGGCAATGAAGTGTTTGGGCGACAACAGACACACTGCGGAAGTTCTGTCCGAGTTCTTGCAGCAAGAAACTCGGTCATGGCTGGGCACTGTACATCTTGAGGCAGGCAAGGTAGTGAGTGATAACGGAAGGAATTTTATGGCTGCCATAGCCCTTTCACAACTGAAACACATTCCTTGCCTGGCTCACACCTTAAACCTGGTGGTGCAGTGCTTCCTGAAAAGTTATCCGGGGTTACCCGACCTGCAGAACCATCAGCGGTCTTTGAACCTTCCCCAGCATCGCCTAATCATCGACGTTGCAACAAGGTGGAACTCCACACTGCACATGCTTCATAGACTGTGCGAACAGAGGCGTGCTGTTATGTATTTGTGGGAGGATACACATACACGGGCAGGCAGTTGGATGGCAGACATGGAGTTGTCAGCTGTGCAGTGGTCGAAGCTCCAAGACCTGTGTCAAGTCCTTCAGTGTTTTGAGGAATGCACACGGCTGGTTAGTGCAGACAACGCCGTAATAAGCATGAGCATCCCCCTAATGCGTCTGCTGATGCAAAGTTTGACGCACATAAAGGAACAGGAGTCTGCAGCCGAGAAGGAGGGAAGCCTTGATGACAGTCAGCCATTGTCTGCTCAGGGAAGTCTACAGGACGAGGTGGCGGGCGAAGAGGAGGAGGATGAGGAGGATGATGGGGATGACTATTTTTTGGATGAGGAAGCTTCTCAGGGGGCAATAGAAACTGCTGACGGTGCAAGACCGGGTTCAGGGTTTTTGAGGGAGACCAGTGACGTTGATTTGCCAGAAAGTGCTCCTCAACCCAGCATATGCACTGACTTGACAACTGGAACATTGGCCCACATGGCGGATTATGCCTTGCGTATCCTCAAAAGGGACCCACGCATTATAAAAATGATGACAGATGACGATTACTGGTTGGCCTGCCTCCTTGATTCTCGCTATAAAGGCAAATTGCAAAATATCATGCCACATGAGAACCTCGAACAGATATTGGCAACCAAACAAGCTACTCTTATAGACCGTTTGATTCAGGCATTCCCAGCACACAGCGCCGGTGATGGTTCTCACATGAGCTGCAGGGGGCAACAGGGCAGAGGTGTTAGAGGTGCACAGATCAGAAGTGGCGTAGGACAGAGGGGTTTTCTGACCAGGTTGTGGAGTGATTTTGCAATGACCGCAGACACGACAGGTACAGCAGCATCCATTCAAAGTGACAGGAGACAACATTTGTCCAGTATGGTTACTAACTATTTTTCCTCCATTACCGTTGTTCTCCCTCAACCGTCATTCCCCTTTGATTACTGGGCATCCAAAATAGACACCTGGCCTGAATTGGCTGAATATGCATTGCAGGAGCTTGCTTGCCCAGCAGCTAGTGTGCTGTCAGAAAGAGTATTCAGTGCTGCTGGTTCAATACTGACCGAAAAAAGGACTCGTCTGGCTACCCAAAATGTTGATGATCTAACCTTCATTAAAATGAACCACTCATGGATTTCAAATTATTTTGCCCCACCTTTCCCGGCTGACACCTAGCTTTCCTGTAAAAAGGTCTTGCTTTGGGACTGGTGTTACTGACTGTAATCTCGTAATTTGCAGCTGCTGTTTGTCCAGCATACGACATCTTTACACCTCCCTAAATGCCCTAACTCCCCCCACGGGGCCGTGGTCTCGCCACTTGTGGCAAGCACCCGTCAGAGTGCCGTTTGTCTGAAGAGGTGGGTGTGCCCACTTTTGGTCGACGGCACTGGCACTGGGTCCCTCATAGTACAATGAAGTGTCTCTGGCGGTGATGGCGCGCACCCAACGTCAGACACACCGTTATAACATGAGGGGCCCTGGGCTTGTACCGCCGGCCAGGAGAGAGTGTCCCCCCCCCAAGGTAAAACAGTGCTCTACCACTTGCAAAATTATCTGTCGCTGCTCCACCACTGTTTAGTCTATGCGCTGAAATCCTTCCATGCCTGGCACAGACAATAACAATTTGTTGACACGTATGATGCTAGTTAAAATAGTCAGGGGCCCTGTCCTACATTTACACCAGTAAATACTTTGCACAAAATTACAATGTCTGAAAGTCAGCATAGGAGCACACCCCTGTACCTAAGTATGCCACCCTTTTTTTTTGGGGGGGGGGTTGGATTTTTTTTGGCAGACATTAAAATCTAGTTTGTTTTTGGGAGTACTTACTGTGTCTGCGGTCCCTCCTTCCAATTGTCCTCCACTGACCACACCAATGCTTCCTGTGTACCCCTGTTGCCAAATTTAAGCTGCATAGAGCCTATTTTATTATTTTAGGCCTAGGAAGTCTGTCTGCGGTCCCTCCTTCCAATTATCCTCCAGAGACCACACCAATGCTGCCTGTGTACCCCTGTTACCAATTTAAAACTGCATAGAACCTATTTTATTATTTTAGGACTAGGAAGTCTGTCTGCGGTCCCTCCTTCCAATTGTCCTCCACTGACCACACCAATGCTGCCTGTGTACCCCTGTTGCCAAATTAAAGCTGCATAGAGCCTATTTTATTATTTTAGGCCTAGGAAGTCTGTCTGCGGTCCCTCCTTCCAATTGTCCTCCACTGACCACACCAATGCTGCCTGTGTACCCCTGTTACCAATTTAAAACTGCATAGAGCCTATTTTATTATTTTAGGCCTAGGAAGTCTGTCTGCGGTCCTTCCTTCCAATTGTCCTCCACTGACCACACCAATGCTTCCTGTGTACCCCTGTTGCCAAATTAAGGCTGCATAGAGCCTATTTTATTATTTTAGGCCTAGGAAGTCTGTCTGCGGTCCCTCCTTCCAATTGTCCTCCACTGACCACACCAATGCTGCCTGTGTACCCCTGTAACCAATTTAAAACTGCATAGAGCTTATTTTATTATTTTAGGCCTAGGAAGTCTGTCTGCGGTCCCTCCTTCCAATTGTCCTCCACTGACCACACCAATGCTGCCTGTGTACTCCTGTTGCCAAATTTAAGCTGCATAGAGCCTATTTAATTATTTTAGGCCTAGTAAGTCTGTCTGCGGTCCCTCCTTCCAATTGTCCTCCACTGACCACACCAATGCTGCCTGTGTACCCCTGTTGCCAAATTTAAGCTGCATAGAGCCTATTTTATTATTTTAGGCCTAGGAAGTCTGTCTGCGGTCCCTCCTTCCAATTGTCCTCCACTGACCACACCAATGCTTCCTGTGTACCCCTGTTGCCAAATTTAAGCTGCATAGAGCCTATTTTATTATTTTAGGCCTAGGAAGTCTGTCTGCGGTCCCTCCTTCCACTTGTCCTCCAATGACCACACCAATGCTGCCTGTGTACCCCTGTTGCCAAATTTAAGCTGCATAGAGCCTATTTTATTATTTTAGGCCTAGGAAGTCTGTCTGCAGTCCCTCCTTCCAATTGTCCTCCACTGACCACACCAATGCTGCCTGTGTACCCCTGTTGCCAAATTTAAGCTGCATAGAGCCTATTTTATTATTTTAGGCCTAGGACGTCTGTCTGCGGTCCCTCTTTCCAATTGTCCTCCACTGACCACACCAATGCTGCCTGTGTACCCCTGTTGCCAAATTTAAGCTGCATAGAGCCTATTTTATTATTTTAGGCCTAGGAAGTCTGTCTGCGGTCCCTCCTTCCAATTGTCCTCCACTGACCACACCAATGCTGCCTGTGTACCCCTGTAACCAATTTAAAACTGCATAGAGCTTATTTTATTATTTTAGGCCTAGGAAGTCTGTCTGCGGTCCCTCCTTCCAATTGTCCTCCACTGACCACACCAATGCTGCCTGTGTACTCCTGTTGCCAAATTTAAGCTGCATAGAGCCTATTTAATTATTTTAGGCCTAGCAAGTCTGTCTGCGGTCCCTCCTTCCAATTGTCCTCCACTGACCACACCAATGCTGCCTGTGTACCCCTGTTGCCAAATTTAAGCTGCATACAGCCTATTTTATTATTTTAGGCCTAGGAAGTCTGTCTGCGGTCCCTCCTTCCAATTGTCCTCCACTGACCACACCAATGCTTCCTTTGTACCCCTGTTGCCAAATTTAAGCTGTATAGAGCCTATTTTATTATTTTAGGCCTAGGAAGTCTGTCTGCGGTCCCTCCTTCCACTTGTCCTCCACTGACCACACCAATGCTGCCTGTGTACCCCTGTTGCCAAATTTAAGCTGCATAGAGCCTATTTTATTATTTTAGGCCTAGGAAGTCTGTCTGCGGTCCCTCCTTCCAATTGTCCTCCACTGACCACACCAATGCTTCCTGTGTACCCCTGTTGCCAAATTTAAGCTGCATAGAGCCTATTTTATTATTTTAGGCCTAGGAAGTCTGTCTGCGGTCCTTCCTTCCAATTGTCCTCCACTGACCACACCAATGCTTCCTGTGTACCCCTGTTGCCAAATTTAGGCTGCATAGAGCCTATTTTATTATTTTAGGCCTAGGAAGTCTGTCTGCGGTCCCTCCTTCCAACTGTCCTCCACTGACCACACCAATGCTGCCTGTGTACTCCTGTTGCCAAATTTAAGCTGCATAGAGCCTATTTAATTATTTTAGGCCTAGCAAGTCTGTCTGCGGTCCCTCCTTCCAATTGTCCTCCACTGACCACACCAATGCTGCCTGTGTACCCCTGTTGCCAAATGTAAGCTGCATAGAGCCTATTTTATTATTTTAGGCCTAGGAAGTCTGTCTGCGGTCCCTCCTTCCAATTGTCCTCCACTGACCACACCAATGCTGCCTGTGTACCCCTGTAACCAATTTAAAACTGCATAGAGCTTATTTTATTATTTTAGGCCTAGGAAGTCTGTCTGCGGTCCCTCCTTCCAATTGTCCTCCACTGACCACACCAATGCTGCCTGTGTACTCCTGTTGCCAAATTTAAGCTGCATAGAGCCTATTTAATTATTTTAGGCCTAGCAAGTCTGTCTGCGGTCCCTCCTTCCAATTGTCCTCCACTGACCACACCAATGCTGCCTGTGTACCCCTGTTGCCAAATTTAAGCTGCATACAGCCTATTTTATTATTTTAGGCCTAGGAAGTCTGTCTGCGGTCCCTCCTTCCAATTGTCCTCCACTGACCACACCAATGCTTCCTTTGTACCCCTGTTGCCAAATTTAAGCTGTATAGAGCCTATTTTACTATTTTAGGCCTAGGAAGTCTGTCTGCGGTCCCTCCTTCCACTTGTCCTCCACTGACTACACCAATGCTGCCTGTGTACCCCTGTTGCCAAATTTAAGCTGCATAGAGCCTATTTTATTATTTTAGGCCTAGGAAGTCTGTCTGCGGTCCCTCCTTCCAATTGTCCTCCACTGACCACACCAATGCTTCCTGTGTACCCCTGTTGCCAAATTTAAGCTGCATAGAGCCTATTTTATTATTTTAGGCCTAGGAAGTCTGTCTGCGGTCCTTCCTTCCAATTGTCCTCCACTGACCACACCAATGCTTCCTGTGTACCCCTGTTGCCAAATTTAGGCTGCATAGAGCCTATTTTATTATTTTAGGCCTAGGAAGTCTGTCTGCGGTCCCTCCTTCCAATTGTCCTCCACTGACCACACCAATGCTGCCTGTGTACCCCTGTAACCAATTTAAAACTGCATAGAGCTTATTTTATTATTTTAGGCCTAGGAAGTCTGTCTGCGGTCCCTCCTTCCAACTGTCCTCCACTGACCACACCAATGCTGCCTGTGTACTCCTGTTGCCAAATTTAAGCTGCATAGAGCCTATTTAATTATTTTAGGCCTAGCAAGTCTGTCTGCGGTCCCTCCTTCCAATTGTCCTCCACTGACCACACCAATGCTGCCTGTGTACCCCTGTTGCCAAATGTAAGCTGCATAGAGCCTATTTTATTATGTTAGACCTAGGAAGTCTGTCTGCGGTCCCTCCTTCCAATTGTCCTCCACTGACCACACCAATGCTTCCTGTGTACCCCTGTTGCCAAATTTAAGCTGCATAGAGCCTATTTTATTATTTTAGGCCTAGGAAGTCTGTCTGCGGTCCCTCCTTCCACTTGTCCTCCAATGACCACACCAATGCTGCCTGTGTACCCCTGTTGCCAAATTTAAGCTGCATAGAGCCTATTTTATTATTTTAGGCCTAGGAAGTCTGTCTGCGGTCCCTCCTTCCAATTGTCCTCCACTGACCACACCAATGCTGCCTGTGTACCCCTGTTGCCAAATGTAAGCTGCATAGAGCCTATTTTATTATGTTAGACCTAGGAAGTCTGTCTGCGGTCCCTCCTTCCAATTGTCCTCCACTGACCACACCAATGCTTCCTGTGTACCCCTGTTGCCAAATTTAAGCTGCATAGAGCCTATTTTATTATTTTAGGCCTAGGAAGTCTGTCTGCGGTCCCTCCTTCCACTTGTCCTCCAATGACCACACCAATGCTGCCTGTGTACCCCTGTTGCCAAATTTAAGCTGCATAGAGCCTATTTTATTATTTTAGGCCTAGGAAGTCTGTCTGCGGTCCCTCCTTCCAATTGTCCTCCACTGACCACACCAATGCTGCCTGTGTACCCCTGTTGCCAAATTTAAGCTGCATAGAGCCTATTTTATTATTTTAGGCCTAGGACGTCTGTCTGCGGTCCCTCTTTCCAATTGTCCTCCACTGACCACACCAATGCTGCCTGTGTACCCCTGTTGCCAAATTTAAGCTGCATAGAGCCTATTTTATTATTTTAGGCCTAGGAAGTCTGTCTGCGGTCCCTCCTTCCAATTGTCCTCCACTGACCACACCAATGCTGCCTGTGTAGCCCTGTAACCAATTTAAAACTGCATAGAGCTTATTTTATTATTTTAGGCCTAGGAAGTCTGTCTGCGGTCCCTCCTTCCACTTGTCCTCCACTGACCACACCAATGCTGCCTGTGTACCCCTGTTGCCAAATTTAAGCTGCATAGAGCCTATTTTATTATTTTAGGCCTAGGAAGTCTGTCTGCGGTCCCTCCTTCCAATTGTCCTCCACTGACCACACCAATGCTTCCTGTGTACCCCTGTTGCCAAATTTAAGCTGCATAGAGCCTATTTTATTATTTTAGGCCTAGGAAGTCTGTCTGCGGTCCTTCCTTCCAATTGTCCTCCACTGACCACACCAATGCTTCCTGTGTACCCCTGTTGCCAAATTTAGGCTGCATAGAGCCTATTTTATTATTTTAGGCCTAGGAAGTCTGTCTGCGGTCCCTCCTTCCAATTGTCCTCCACTGACCACACCAATGCTGCCTGTGTACCCCTGTAACCAATTTAAAACTGCATAGAGCTTATTTTATTATTTTAGGCCTAGGAAGTCTGTCTGCGGTCCCTCCTTCCAACTGTCCTCCACTGACCACACCAATGCTGCCTGTGTACTCCTGTTGCCAAATTTAAGCTGCATAGAGCCTATTTAATTATTTTAGGCCTAGCAAGTCTGTCTGCGGTCCCTCCTTCCAATTGTCCTCCACTGACCACACCAATGCTGCCTGTGTACCCCTGTTGCCAAATTTAAGCTGCATAGAGCCTATTTTATTATTTTAGGCCTAGGAAGTCTGTCTGCGGTCCCTCCTTCCAATTGTCCTCCACTGACCACACCAATGCTTCCTGTGTACCCCTGTTGCCAAATTTAAGCTGCATAGAGCCTATTTTATTATTTTAGGCCTAGGAAGTCTGTCTGCGGTCCCTCCTTCCACTTGTCCTCCAATGACCACACCAATGCTGCCTGTGTACCCCTGTTGCCAAATTTAAGCTGCATAGAGCCTATTTTATTATTTTAGGCCTAGGAAGTCTGTCTGCGGTCCCTCCTTCCAATTGTCCTCCACTGACCACACCAATGCTGCCTGTGTACCCCTGTTGCCAAATTTAAGCTGCATAGAGCCTATTTTATTATTTTAGGCCTAGGACGTCTGTCTGCGGTCCCTCTTTCCAATTGTCCTCCACTGACCACACCAATGCTGCCTGTGTACCCCTGTTGCCAAATTTAAGCTGCATAGAGCCTATTTTATTATTTTAGGCCTAGGAAGTCTGTCTGCGGTCCCTCCTTCCAATTGTCCTCCACTGACCACACCAATGCTGCCTGTGTACCCCTGTAACCAATTTAAAACTGCATGGAGCTTATTTTATTATTTTAGGCCTAGGAAGTCTGTCTGCGGTCCCTCCTTCCAACTGTCCTCCACTGACCACACCAATGCTGCCTGTGTACTCCTGTTGCCAAATTTAAGCTGCATAGAGCCAATTTAATTATTTTAGGCCTAGCAAGTCTGTCTGCGGTCCCTCCTTCCAATTGTCCTCCACTGACCACACCAATGCTGCCTGTGTACCCCTGTTGCCAAATTTAAGCTGCATAGAGCCTATTTTATTATTTTAGGCCTAGGAAGTCTGTCTGCGGTCCCTCCTTCCAATTGTCCTCCACTGACCACACCAATGCTTCCTGTGTACCCCTGTTGCCAAATTTAAGCTGCATAGAGCCTATTTTATTATTTTAGGCCTAGGAAGTCTGTCTGCGGTCCCTCCTTCCACTTGTCCTCCAATGACCACACCAATGCTGCCTGTGTACCCCTGTTGCCAAATTTAAGCTGCATAGAGCCTATTTTATTATTTTAGGCCTAGGAAGTCTGTCTGCGGTCCCTCCTTCCAATTGTCCTCCACTGACCACACCAATGCTGCCTGTGTACCCCTGTTGCCAAATTTAAGCTGCATAGAGCCTATTTTATTATTTTAGGCCTAGGACGTCTGTCTGCGGTCCCTCTTTCCAATTGTCCTCCACTGACCACACCAATGCTGCCTGTGTACCCCTGTTGCCAAATTTAAGCTGCATAGAGCCTATTTTATTATTTTAGGCCTAGGAAGTCTGTCTGCGGTCCCTCCTTCCAATTGTCCTCCACTGACCACACCAATGCTGCCTGTGTACCCCTGTAACCAATTTAAAACTGCATAGAGCTTATTTTATTATTTTAGGCCTAGGAAGTCTGTCTGCGGTCCCTCCTTCCAATTGTCCTCCACTGACCACACCAATGCTGCCTGTGTACTCCTGTTGCCAAATTTAAGCTGCATAGAGCCTATTTAATTATTTTAGGCCTAGCAAGTCTGTCTGCGGTCCCTCCTTCCAATTGTCCTCCACTGACCACACCAATGCTGCCTGTGTACCCCTGTGTCCAAATTTAAGCTGCATACAGCCTATTTTATTATTTTAGGCCTAGGAAGTCTGTCTGCGGTCCCTCCTTCCAATTGTCCTCCACTGACCACACCAATGCTTCCTTTGTACCACTGTTGCCAAATTTAAGCTGTATAGAGCCTATTTTATTATTTTAGGCCTAGGAAGTCTGTCTGCGGTCCCTCCTTCCACTTGTCCTCCACTGACCACACCAATGCTGCCTGTGTACCCCTGTTGCCAAATTTAAGCTGCATAGAGCCTATTTTATTATTTTAGGCCTAGGAAGTCTGTCTGCGGTCCCTCCTTCCAATTGTCCTCCACTGACCACACCAATGCTTCCTGTGTACCCCTGTTGCCAAATTTAAGCTGCATAGAGCCTATTTTATTATTTTAGGCCTAGGACGTCTGTCTGCGGTCCCTCTTTCCAATTGTCCTCCACTGACCACACCAATGCTGCCTGTGTACCCCTGTTGCCAAATTTAAGCTGCATAGAGCCTATTTTATTATTTTAGGCCTAGGAAGTCTGTCTGCGGTCCCTCCTTCCAATTGTCCTCCACTGACCACACCAATGCTGCCTGTGTACCCCTGTAACCAATTTAAAACTGCATAGAGCTTATTTTATTATTTTAGGCCTAGGAAGTCTGTCTGCGGTCCCTCCTTCCAATTGTCCTCCACTGACCACACCAATGCTGCCTGTGTACTCCTGTTGCCAAATTTAAGCTGCATAGAGCCTATTTAATTATTTTAGGCCTAGCAAGTCTGTCTGCGGTCCCTCCTTCCAATTGTCCTCCACTGACCACACCAATGCTGCCTGTGTACCCCTGTTGCCAAATTTAAGCTGCATACAGCCTATTTTATTATTTTAGGCCTAGGAAGTCTGTCTGCGGTCCCTCCTTCCAATTGTCCTCCACTGACCACACCAATGCTTCCTTTGTACCCCTGTTGCCAAATTTAAGCTGTATAGAGCCTATTTTATTATTTTAGGCCTAGGAAGTCTGTCTGCGGTCCCTCCTTCCACTTGTCCTCCACTGACCACACCAATGCTGCCTGTGTACCCCTGTTGCCAAATTTAAGCTGCATAGAGCCTATTTTATTATTTTAGGCCTAGGAAGTCTGTCTGCGGTCCCTCCTTCCAATTGTCCTCCACTGACCACACCAATGCTTCCTGTGTACCCCTGTTGCCAAATTTAAGCTGCATAGAGCCTATTTTATTATTTTAGGCCTAGGAAGTCTGTCTGCGGTCCATCATTCCAATTGTCCTCCACTGACTACACCAATGCTTCCTGTCTACCCCTGTTGCCAAATTTAAGCTGCATAGAGCCTATTTTATTATTTTAGGCCTAGGAAGTCTGTCTGCGGTCCCTCCTTCCAATTGTCCTCCACTGACCACACCAATGCTGCCTGTGTACCCCTGTTGCCAAATTTAAGCTGCATAGAGCCTATTTTATTATTTTAGGCCTAGGAAGTCTGTCTGCGGTCCCTCCTTCCAATTGTCCTCCACTGACCACACCAATGCTTCCTGTGTACCCCTGTTGCCAAATTTAAGCTGCATAGAGCCTATTTTATTATTTTAGGCCTAGGAAGCCTGTCTGCGGTCCCTCCTGTTGTGAATTCCGTTCTCGGGCTCCCTCCTGTGGTCGTGAATGGTAGTTTGGTGAGTTCTGTCCTTGGACACCCTCTGGTGGCTTTGAGTGGAACTGCTGATCTTTGAGCTTGGCTTTCTCAGCTGCCCTCGTTTATTGCTGCTGCTGGCTTCCCTATTTAACTCTGCCCAGGTCGTTAGTTCATGCCAGCTGTCAATGTCTCAGTACTGGTTCAGTTCTCTCTTGGATTTCTCAGATGACCTGTCTACTCCAGCAGAAGCTAAGTCCTCGCTAGTCCATTTGCTGTTCATTGGTTTTTTAATATATTTCTCAGTACATGCTGTTTCTAGTCCAGCTTGCTATTATGATATTTCCTTGCTAGCTGGAAGCTCTGGGGGTGCAGAGCTGCACCTCCACACCGTGAGTCGGTGTGGAGGTCTTTTTGCACACTCTGCGTGGTTTTTGTAGTTTTTATTACTGACCGCATAGTTCCCTTTTCTATCCTCTGTCTATCTAGTGAAGATTCGTCCTCCTTTGCTAAAATCTGTTTCATTCCTGTGTTTGTTACTTCCCTCTTAACTCACAGTCAATATTTGTGGGGGGCTACCTTTACTTTGGGGAATTTCTCTGAGGCAAGGTAGGCTGCTATTTCTATCTTTAGGGGTAGTTAGCTCTTAGGCTGTGAAGAGGCGTCTAGGGAGAGTTAGGTACGCTCCACGGCTATTTCTAGTGTTTGTGATAGGATTAGGGATTGCGGTCAGTAGAGTTACTACTTCCTCAGAGCTTGTCCCAGGTTTTCCATTTTAACCATCAGGTCATTTCGGGTGCTCCTAACCACCAGGTCCATAACACCCTCCTTCCAATTGTCCTCCACTGACCACACCAATGCTGCCTGTGTACCCCTGTTACCAATTTAAAACTGCATAGAGCCTATTTAATTATTTTAGGCCTAGGAAGTCTGTCTGCGGTCCCTCCTTCCAATTGTCCTCCACTGACCACACCAACGCTTCCTGTGTACCCCTGTTGCCAAATTTAAGCTGCATAGAGCCTATTTTATTATTTTAGGCCTAGGAAGTCTGTCTGGGTCCCTCCTTCCAATTGTCCTCCACTGACCACACCAATGCTGCCTGTGTACCCCTGTTGCCAAATTTAAGCTGCATAGAGCCTATTTTATTATTTTAGGCCTAGGAAGTCTGTCTGCGGTCCCTCCTTCCAATTGTCCTCCACTGACCACACCAATGCTTCCTGTGTACCCCTGTTGCCAAATTTAAGCTGCATAGAGCCTATTTTATTATTTTAGGCCTAGGAAGTCTGTCTGCGGTCCCTCCTTCCAATTGTCCTCCACTGACCACACCAATGCTGCCTGTGTACCCCTGTTGCCAAATTTAAGCTGCATAGAGCCTATTTTATTATTTTAGGCCTAGGAAGTCTGTCTGCGGTCCCTCCTTCCAATTGTCCTCCACTGACCACACCAATGCTTCCTGTGTACCCCTGTTGCCAAATTTAAGCTGCATAGAGCCTATTTTATTATTTTAGGCCTAGGAAGTCTGTCTGCGGTCCCTCCTTCCAATTGTCCTCCACTGACCACACCAATGCTGCCTGTGTACCCCTGTTGCCAAATTTAAGCTGCATAGAGCCTATTTTATTATTTTAGGCCTAGGAAGTCTGTCTGCGGTCCCTCCTTCCAATTGTCCTCCACTGACCACACCAATGCTGCCTGTGTACCCCTGTTGCCAAATTTAAGCTGCATAGAGCCTATTTTATTATTTTAGGCCTAGGAAGTCTGTCTGCGGTCCCTCCTTCCAATTGTCCTCCACTGACCACACCAATGCTTCCTGTGTACCCCTGTTGCCAAATTTAAGCTGCATAGAGCCTATTTTATTATTTTAGGCCTAGGAAGTCTGTCTGCGGTCCCTCCTTCCAATTGTCCTCTACTGACCATGCAGCGCCCCCACTGCCGCAGGGCCGAGGGGTACCCGGTACCGGGTCTCTGAGTCTCTGCTCTGGGGTTGTCACGGTGGCTAGGCCCGGTCCGTGACCCTGCTGAGGGGCGCCCAAATAATAGGGTGTGGATGGTGGTAGTGGTGCGGTGCAGTAAATAACGAGGACACCAAGTTGCAGTCTCTTTACCTCTTTACTGAAGGCTTCTGGGTCCTCAGTCCGGAATACGGTTCGCCGGGCTGCGCAAGTCCGGCCGGTCCGATGGCACCTCCAGAGTTCCCTTCGCAGGTGGAAATCTGTGCCTTCCTTCTAGCGCTTATGTGTTGTGGTCCTCCCCTGCTGTGCTTACGGGATAGTCCCCACAACTGTTGTGTCTGTTTCTCGTGTTCCCTCACAACTCGATTCTGATGTTCTTCTTAATCTCGTCCCCCAGATCTTATGGTAAGACGCACCTGTATGACGGGAAGGCTCGGAGCTCTTCCGGGACCCTAGAGTCGCCCCTCTCCACAAGTTGCCCCCTATGTCTGCGTAGGTGATGTAGGTGAGACAGCCAGCCTATAGCTCTCTGTCCTGCCGTTGGTTTGAAGTAATGCTTAGAGCTCTGTACTTCCTCGGCGTTCCGGCCACCGGTTAGTTACGCCTCAGTAGGATGTTGCCTCGGTCTAACAGCACGACTCCTACTGGTATTTCTCCCTGTTGCGTTGATCTCGTTTCTCACTCAGCACAATAAATCTCGCTTCTTGTCCTTTCTTAGGACACCGCCGCTATGAAGTGCAGGCACAGTCACGTAGCTTTCTCTCTGTTTGCCAGGCCTCTGTCAGGATCCCACCCCTGACAGGGACCCCACCGAATCTTCCCCTACAACACCCTCTGCCACAAGGTGTTGCCTGGTTCCAACCCAGTCAGCGTTCTCTCTAACTTCCTGCCTAACCCCCAGTTTTACCAGACTGTGAGGAGTGGCCTAATGAATAGTACCCTTAGCTCCCCCTGGAGGCCAGACTGTGAAATGTATTGGTGTATGTGATACCTGGTCAGATGAACTCCTTCAGTGCCATCAGACGTACCATAGCCCACAATAGCGGCGGAGCCACAGTACTGCAATGACCAGGACTCTGGGGCGCTGCACTCCCCCCCCGGTTAAATCCAGTACTCCTGGACTGGGAAGAAAACAACAATACATGTCAGCAAAAAGACATACAATTTTGAAAATGCAAGTACAAGTCAACTTTTTAACAGAGCTTCCCTTTATGGGAGGTGAGGACACTTGAACGTTACAAACATGGTTAAATACTTTTTAAATAACTTTACTATAAATAACTTTCCTTACCCAACCGGGTGTTCTACTAAGTGCAAAATTGTTGAACAATAATTTAACATTGCCTTTAAGGACGTACTCGCTAAATCCACTAAAGACCTTCTTATATCACATATAAGGCTAATTAACTTTTATGCATTCTCCTTCTTTAAATCTGCAGGACCGCCTGTCCTAACTGCTCCAGACCTACTGCCTCTCCTTTCTGTTACAGGACCGCTCCTTTCCGCCCGAGCCTACTGTCCTTCCACTACTATACACAGTATAGAACATATCATTTTTCTTTCAGTTTAAGATCACTGAGCCATCCCTATATGGCTCCTAAGAGGACTCACCACTAACCCCTACGGGTTCACTTCCTGTCCTCATTCCTCTATTAACATTATTAAACATTTCTTACAATCAACTAGTTGGTTACATTTAACTTTCACATATCAACATCATCAATACTTTCTTTTCAAGACATTATTGCCATTCAACCATCTTAAGGCAACACTGTACATAAGTGCAAGATGTGAACATCCCCTTTAAGAGGGGACCAAGTCTCTACGAGGTAGTACAACTTCTCCAGCCGCAAGTCCGTATGCAGCAAGGACTCCAGTGCAAGTTCCAAGAACCGTATCTTCGCAAATAGTCCGTCTTTTATGTAAAACCAGTAGAGAGCACCTTTAAGAAGGTACAAACTATATACAAGGAGTTTGTATCATGCATTGTTCATGATTCAGCAGTTCTTTGATAACTTGTGCAAAACGTAGAAAACAAACAAAAACAATAGGGATCCCGGGTCAACAAAGGGATCCCTTTAAGAGTTAACCCTGGACGGGTTTTAGCAGCAAAACAGTAAAGAAAACAAACAGTTAACTATTTACATATTCAGGTTTCCGAGGTTTAGTTGGACGGCTTCCAGGACTGCACCTGGCACTTAACCCTTCTTGGCCTGGGCAAAGTGAGGTCCAGGGTTACACCCAGTGCTGGACAAACGCCGTTAAACCGTCTTTCATGTACGGTTAAATCATGCGCAGCGATGGAGGTCTGCGCAGCTTGAGTATGGGCATTTGCTGCAGCAGAGGTAGCGGCTGCTGCAAGATCAGTCACTGGAATGGAGTCAGCGGTTGTGGCACTAGCAGTCACTGGAGTGGTGTCGGTCGTCAGGGCAGGGTCGTCCTTCATACCTGCTTCAGATGCGGTCCCTCCGGTGCCAGACTGCAGGGCCTTGCGCTGCGGCGTTGTCATCTCCGTTTGCAGCATCTCGCTTTCCGGCAGGGCCTTGCTTTCTGGCTTCAGAGCGCTGTAACTTCCTTCTTGCTCCGGACCAGACGAGGCTGCCGACAGACGTCTGGCGAGGCTCCCGATGATGGCCTTCTTCGACCCGGCCTCAGTGCTCAGCTGCGTCTGCAGGAGTTGGTGGATCTGCTCGTCCGCTCCGGTCTGCAGGAGGTCAGCGTCAACTGTGGAGGTCTGGCTGCGGTGCCTCTCCGGGTAGCTGGGGGAGTCCTCGGCTCTGACACCACGCTCCGGCTCCGGGCGGCTGGCCATGGCGTCCTCCATGTCACTGACTTCTTCTTCCTGGTCCTTTTCCCGCTCTCTCCTTCATGGGCGGTTTCGCTTTCGTTGTCTCCGCCCCCCATTGAGGATCAGTAGGCGGATCTCGGCTGCTGACGGACACGTCCTCAAGGGGGAGAAATATTTAGACTGGGCGGCCATTGTCTTTCGCGCTCTTCAGCTTGTCTACGCCCACTCCACGCCCTTCTTCTTCTCTTGCGCTCTCCTTAGCGCTGTAATGGCAGCGGTTTTGGCGGGAACTTCTGGCACAGCACAGTCTTTGCAATAAAGTACAGTCCAAGCACAGTAAATCACAGTTCCAAGGCACACATGACCCGATTCTTCAGGCTTAAGTAGATCCTGTTCGTGACGCCAAGTTTGCAGCGCCCACACTGCCGTAGGGCCGAGGGGTACCCGGTACCGGGCCTCTCAGTCTCTGCTCTGGGGTTGTCACGGTGGCTAGGCCCGGTCCGTGACCCTGCTGAGGGGCGCCCAAATAATAGGGTGTGGATGGTGGTAGTGGTGCGGTGCAGTAAATAACGAGGACACCAGGTTGCAGTCTCTTTACCTCTTTACTGAAGGCTTCTGAGTCCTCAGTCCGGAATACGATTCGCCGGGCTGCGCAAGTCCGGCCGGTCCGATGGCACCTCCAGAGTTCCCTTCGCAGGTGGAAATCTGTGCCTTCCTTCTAGCGCTTATGTGTTGTGGTCCTCCCCTGCTGTGCTTATGGGATAGTCCCCACAACTGTTGTGTCTGTTTCTCGTGTTCCCTCACAACTCGATTCTGATGTTCTTCTTAAAAATCTCGTCCCCCAGATCTTATGGTAAGACGCATCCGTATGACGGGAAGGCTCGGAGCTCTTCCGGGACCCTAGAGTCGCCCCTCTCCACAAGTTGCCCCCTATGTCTGCGTAGGTGATGTAGGTGAGACAGCCAGCCTATAGCTCTCTGTCCTGCCGTTGGTTTGAAGTAATGCTTAGAGCTATGTACTTCCTCGGCGTTCCGGCCACCGGTTAGTTACGCCTCAGTAGGATGTTGCCTCGGTCTAACAGCACGACTCCTACTGGTATTTCTCCCTGTTGCGTTGATCTCTTTTCTCACTCAGCACAATAAATCTCGCTTCTTGTCCTTGCTTAGGGCACCGCCGCTATGAAGTGCAGGCGCGGTTCCGTAGCTTTCTCTCTGTTTGCCAGGCCTCTGTCAGGATCCCACGCCTGACAGGGACCCTACCGAATCTTCCCCTACAACACCCTCTGCCACAAGGTGTTGCCTGGTTCCAACCCAGTCAGCGTTCTCTCTAACTTCCTGCCTAACCCCCAGTTTTACCAGACTGTGAGGAGTGGCCTAATGAATAGTACCCTTAGCTCCCCCTGGAGGCCAGACTGTGAAATGTATTGGTGTATGTGATACCTGGTCAGATGAACTCCTTCAGTGCCATCAGACGTACCATAGCCCCCCATAGCGGCGGAGCCACAGTACTGCAACGACCAGGACTCTGGGGCGCTGCAACCACACCAATGCTGCCTTTGTACCCCTGTTACCAATTTAAAACTGCATAGAGCCTATTTTATTATTTTAGGCCTAGGAAGTCTGTCTGCGGTCCCTCCTTCCAATTGTCCTCCACTGACCACACCAATGCTGCCTGTGTACCCCTGTTGCCAAATTTAAGCTGCATAGAGCCTATTTTATTATTTTAGGCCTAGGAAGTCTGTCTGCGGTCCCTCCTTCCAATTCTCCTCCACTGACCACACCAATGCTGCCTGTGTACCCCTGTTACCAATTTAAAACTGCATAGAGCCTATTTTATTATTTTAGGCCTAGGAAGTCTGTCTGCGGTCCCTCCTTCCAATTGTCCTCCACTGACCACACCAATGCTGCCTGTGTACCCCTGTTGCCAAATTTAAGCTGCATAGAGCCTATTTTATTATTTTAAGTCTAGGAAGTCTGTCTGCGGTCCCTCCTTCCAATTGTCCTCCACTGACCACACCAATGCTTCCTGTGTGCCCCTGTTGCCAAATTTAAGCTGCATAGAGCCTATTTTATTATTTTAGGCCTAGGAAGTCTGTCTGCGGTCCCTCCTTCCAATTGTCCTCCACTGACCACACCAATGCTGCCTGTGTACCCCTGTAACCAATTTAAAACTGCATAGAGCCTATTTTATTATTTTAGGCCTAGGAAGTCTGTCTGCGGTCCCTCCTTCCAATTGTCCTCCACTGACCACACCAATGCTGCCTGTGTACCCATGTTACCAATTTAAAACTGCATAGAGCCTATTTTATTATTTTAGGCCTAGGAAGTCTGTCTGCGGTCCCTCCTTCCAATTGTCCTGCACTGACCACACCAATGCTGCCTGTGTACCCCGGTTGCCAAATTTAAGCTGCATAGAGCCTATTTTATTATTTTAAGCCTAGGAAGTCTGTCTGCGGTCCCTCCTTCCAATTGTCCTCCACTGACCACACCAATGCTTCCTGTGTACCCCTGTTGCCAAATTTAAGCTGCATAGAGCCTATTTTATTATTTTAGGCCTAGGAAGTCTGTCTGCGGTCCCTCCTTCCAATTGTCCTCCACTGACCACACCAATGCTGCCTGTGTACCCCTGTTACCAATTTAAAACTGCATAGAGCCTATTTTATTATTTTAGGCCTAGGAAGTCTGTCTGTGGTCCCTCCTTCCAATTGTCCTCCACTGACCACACCAATGCTGCCTGTGTACCCCTGTTACCAATTTAAAACTGCATAGAGCCTATTTTATTATTTTAGGCCTAGGAAGTCTGTCTGCGGTCCCTCCTTCCAATTGTCCTCCACTGACCACACCAATGCTGCCTGTGTACCCCTGTAACCAATTTAAAACTGTATAGAGCCAACTTTTTTAGTTAACACATACTACATTTGTCTCATTAGAAAAAATACCAGTGATTTAATATATCCAACTATTTAGAATCACTCATGCATAGACTATATAAAAAGGAGAACCAAGAGTTTGCTAAATATAATCATTTATTACTTCAAAAGATTTAATACATAATAAAATTGGATAATATACATCAAATACATATTAGGTGAACTACCCAAGTGAGTACAACTGACCGAAAGTCCACAGAGGGTAACCAAATATACCCAAACAGGCTAATACATAAGTGTGGTAGGTGGTAACAGCTTAGTGTGATTTTTCTCAAAGTAAACTGTGACACTGCAGCTAAATGCTCATTCTCTAAACCGTCCACCTTACTCCCATGCCTATATTTAGTATACCAGCCTGTTTACGTGTAAAAAATAACTGTAATAATTACCCATTCGTTGGTATCCAACTCCTGTGAGGACCCCGATCACCCCAACGCGCGTTTCGCGTGCTTGTAACAGCCTCGCTTCCTCAGGGGGCGTGGCTATATCTCAATCCCAGTGCCTTTTAATACTAAACCATTCCGGTCATGTGGTTCTACAACAACCTATCCCTACCTATACAAAGTGCGCATGCGCTAATCTAAGCGCCCTGTAACCATAGAAACTCAGGGTTAACCCCCGTTACTGTGCAGAAAGTAATTGCAGTACTTGTGTTTATGTATAATAAAATCCGCGCCATGCTGTCATAATGATCCATGACGCATGACCGCCGTGAATATATACTTATAAAATGTGTCTCTCCGATGTTCCACCAGCGTTGATCTTACATATTCCTGCTGCGTCTATCCACATAGTGTGGTCCCGCCCACCAGGTCACATGACCTGCACTAGTCTTGTTCTTTATGCTCCGTCTGTCCACACAGTGCAGCTCCGCCCACCAGGTCACATGAGCGGGCCGGCGCCAGGCCAACATCACGCCCCTAGAAGGACGGAGACTGCACAGTGCAGAGAGAACAGTCGCAGGTAAACATGCTGACAAAGTGCTTGTTAGTGCTTATACATAAACAAAAAGTGCTAAGTGCCAATTATCACATATCACAATGGTAACCAAATGTGACAGGTTACCCTCCAGAAGATAACAGCAACAGCGGATTAATATAATCAAAGGTGCTAATTAGTGCTTATAAAAACAATACAAAATAGTGCTTTTACATGCCAAATATTGCATGTCATAATTGTAGATTAACATGACCGGTCTAACAATATCATGACGATATATAGTGATAAAACAGTGCTTGCTTATTTTGCATTAAATAGTGAAAAAAATATTTTTAAGAGTATTATCAATATTATATCCATAACATTAGGATAAAAGGCCAGTAATTGAATACATTTAGAATATAATCACAAAAGAATTCCATATAAGTACAAGAATTAGATCAAGACACAACAATCACCATTTACTATTTTATATCACATGACCAATATAGAGGCTCCATATCCAGCATGTCCACATCAGATTCTTTTTGTTCATGGTGATCCCATCTTGCTTATTTCCTCTCTCAAGTACTGGTGACGTGTCTCTTAGTGTACTTGTTTCATATACATGATTCATTCACCGTGTATCAATCACAGCTATTAAAAATGATAAACAACAAAAATAACAATAAATATACAATTAAAAGCACATAAACTGAGACAAGATTAAAATCTGGATGGAGTTTAGTGGAAAAGGGGGATGTTATATTCAGGGGGGGAATGCCAGCCAAGACTACAGATAGGATGAGAAACCATGTGTCTCATTCAGCCCTTTAGGGGTAAGGGTTCCCAGGATGGTGATCCACCTACATTCCCTCTGTGCTAATAGGCGGTGAATATCACCTCCTCTGATCCCACATTGAATATGTTCGATACCCCTAACACGGAGCACCCCAGGGTTACATTTATGATATTCTTTGAAATGGCGCGGGATGGTTTTAAGTTTTAGAACATCCTTTTCTGTTTCCGCCGCCATAATGTCCCTGACGTGCTCTCGTGTGCGGGTACCCAAACGTCTCGATGTTAACCCAATGTAGATTTTGGGACAACTGCATACCGCATAATAAATAACTTGAGTCGTGTTACACGTTATATGATGTTTTATGCGGTAATTTTTTCCTTCCACTGACTCAAATTCAGACGTTCGACTGATATTTTTACATGAGATGCAGTTTCCGCATGGGAAACATCCCATTGGTGGGCCTTTTGAGCCAAAACTGTTTCCTGGGAGGGAGGGAACATAATGGCTGGATACCAGAATATCTTTGAGATTTCTACTCCTTCTAGACGTCATCATTGGACGATCTTTCAGGAGCTTAGAGAGTGTTGGATCAGTCATAAGTACACTCCAGTACTTCTGGAGACACTCCCTCATAGTAGTCCATTCCACATTAAATGTGGATATAAAACGAATTACATTATCCTGTTCTTGTTTTTCCCTAATCCGAGGATACAGCAAGGCTTCACGTGTTTGAGATTTAGCTTTCAAGTACCCTTTCTTAATACATCGGTTACTATAGCCCCTAGAACTAAATCTCTCTCGGAGATCTTTAGCTTGTTTCTCAAATTTAGATTCGGAGGAGCAAATCCTTCTCATCCTGAGGTGCTGCCCAACCGGGATGGCCCTGATCGTGCTGGCCGGATGACCTGATTCTGCATGCAACAGGGAGTTAACCGAGGTGGACTTCCGATAGACATCAGTCTGTAGGTACCGGTTTTCATCCACCTCAATTTTGACATCCAGGAAGTCCACCTCTGATTTGCTCATTTGGTATGTCAATTTAATGTTAAACCTGTTACGATTTAGGTCCTGCATAAATTCTTGCAGCTCATTTTCGGACCCCTGCCAAATTATAAACAGGTCATCAATATATCTCAGCCAGCACTGCACATGGTCTGCGGCCCGGGCGCCCCCACCGCCAAAAACCTCCCTCTCCCAATACCCCAAAAAGAGGTTGGCGAACGAGGGCGCACAGGCCGCACCCATGGCAGTGCCGCGCTGCTGCAAGTAAAAAGTATCCCTAAATACAAAAAAATTTTTTGTTAAAATGAAAGTAAGTAATTCCAGTACAAAATCGCACATCAGGCCATCCCGGCTGGCAGACCCCAGGAAGAAACGCACCGCCTCCAAACCGTCTTCGTGTCCTATACATGTGTACAATGACTCGATGTCAGCAGTGACAAGAATCATGTCCTCCTCCAATTGGATCCCATTGATCCTGCTCAGCACGTCCGATGTGTCTCGGGCATACGAGGGAAGGGTTTCGACCAATGGTTTGAGATAAAAATCAATAAACTTACAGATTGGATCATTCAAACCTCCCATGCCCGAGACAATCGGACGACCGGGGGGATCAATGGGATTCTTGTGTATCTTTGGGATAAAATATAAAGTTGGCACTTTATAAACGCGAAACGCGCGTTGGGGTGATCGGGGTCCTCACAGGAGTTGGATACCAACGAATGGGTAATTATTACAGTTATTTTTTACACGTAAACAGGCTGGTATACTAAATATAGGCATGGGAGTAAGGTGGACGGTTTAGAGAATGAGCATTTAGCTGCAGTGTCACAGTTTACTTTGAGAAAAATCACACTAAGCTGTTACCACCTACCACACTTATGTATTAGCCTGTTTGGGTATATTTGGTTACCCTCTGTGGACTTTCGGTCAGTTGTACTCACTTGGGTAGTTCACCTAATATGTATTTGATGTATATTATCCAATTTTATTATGTATTAAATCTTTTGAAGTAATAAATGATTATATTTAGCAAACTCTTGGTTCTCCTTTTTATATATACTACATTTGTCTGTCTGCGCCACTAAATCACACTGTCCTCCACTGAAAAAGCTGAGCTTCAACCTTCAGGCTCTCATTAAGTATTTTTAAATGTAACACTGCAATTGCCCTACTACTTGGGTTGGGGCCTAGTAACGGTGTCTGCCGCTCCTTGGTGTTCTCCTCCTCCTTGGTGTTCTCCTCCAGGTTTCCTTGTCTGAGCTTCAACCTTCAGGCTCTCATTAAGTATTTTTAAATGTAACACTTTTGTTGCCCTACTACTTGGGTTGGGGCCTAGTAACGGTGTCTGCCGCTCCTTGGTGTTCTCCTCCTCCTTGGTGTTCTCCTCCAGGTTTCCTTGTCTGAGCTTCAACCTTCAGGCTCTCATTAAGTATTTTAAAATGTAACACTTTTGTTGCCCTACTACATGGGTTGGGGCCTAGTAACGGTGTCTGCCGCTCCTTGGTGTTCTCCTCCTCCTTGGTGTTCTCCTCCAGGTTTCCTTGTCTGAGCTTCAACCTTCAGGCTCTCATTAAGTATTTTTAAATGTAACACTGCAGTTGCCCCACTACTTGGGTTGGGGCCTAGTAACGGTGTCTGCCGCTGCTTGGTGTTCTCCTCCTCCTTGGTGTTCTCCTCCAGGTTTCCTTGTCTGAGCTTCAACCTTCTGGCTCTCATTAAGTATTTTTAACTGTAACACTTTTGTTGCTACTACTTGGGTTGGGGCCTAGTAACGGTGTCTGCCGCTCCTTGGTGTTCTCCTCCTCCTTGGTGTTCTCCTCCAGGTTTCCTTGTCTGAGCTTCAACCTTCTGGCTCTCATTAAGTATTTTTAACTGTAACACTTTTGTTGCCCTACTACTTGGGTTGGGGTCTAGTAACGGTGTCTGCCGCACCTTGGTGTTCTCGTCCTCCTTGGTGTTCTCCTCCAGGTTTCCTTGTCTGAGCTTCAACCTTCAGGCTCTCATTAAGTATTTTTAACTGTAACACTTTTGTTGCTACTACTTGGGTTGGGGCCTAGTAACGGTGTCTGCCGCTCCTTGGTGTTCTCCTCCTCCTTGGTATTCTCCTCCAGGTTTCCTTGTCTGAGCTTCAACCTTCTGGCTCTCATTAAGTATTTTTAACTGTAACACTTTTGTTGCCCTACTACTTGGGTTGGGGCCTAGTAACGGTGTCTGCCGCACCTTGGTGTTCTCGTCCTCCTTGGTGTTCTCCTCCAGGTTTCCTTGTCTGAGCTTCAACCTTCAGGCTCTCATTAAGTATTTTTAAATGTAACACTGCAGTTGCCCTACTACTTGGGTTGGGGCCTAGTAACGGTGTCTGCCGCTGCTTGGTGTTCTCCTCCACTGAACAAAGCAGTGCCGCCTGTTTCCTACTGTTAGCAATTTAGAACTGCATTTAGCCTAGTTACTTATTTGGCCCTACTCACTGTGTCAGCCTCTCATTACAGTTGTCCTCCACTGAACAAAGCAATGCCGCCTGGTTAGTCCTGTTACCAATTTTGAACTGCATTTAGGCCACTTTATTATTTGGGCCTAGATCTGTGTTTCCTCCTCATCCTGCCCATTGCCCAGCCACTGCTAGATTAGCCCGCTGGTACATTGACCCAGACCACTACATTCCCCTTGCACTCTACACAGCCTGAATCTGACCCTGCTGAAAGTCTGGTTCCTCTTCCCGCATACTATACCACCTTACACGGGGACAAAGAGGAAGGTGCAGGTGAAAGTGCAGGTTCCTTCATCAGGTGGGGGGCCCACTCGTTGGCGACGTCACTGGCACAGGGCCCCTCATAGTACGCAAAAGTGTCGCTGCCGGTGGGAGGCGCCCCCGCCGTGCAAACACACCGCCATACTGTGAGGGGCCCTGTGCCAGTGCCAATGCGAACGAGTGGGACCCCCTGCTTGCTCAGGATCACAGCACTTGCAATGTTGCAATACTTACCTCTAACTGCTCCACCGCCGTGAGGTAGTCCACGTTACCTGGGCCCACTAAAAACTTGAACCAGCCCTACCCCCCACAACTTTAGCCAAATGACCCCCCAATTTTCAATGGCTACCTATTATTGTTAGGTAAATTAAGATTGACAAGCTTAAGTAACAAGAATTGATGTTTTTGGCATTAAAATGGTCACTGTAGGTGTTTTCCTGGCCACCACTCACTGCCGACTATGCTTTCCCATTGACTTGCATTGGGTTTCGTGTTTCGGCCGAACAACGACCCCGACTTTTCAAGAAGATCGGCCGATTTCACTCGACTCGACTTTTGACAAAGTCGGGTTTCGCAAAACCCGACTCGACCCCAAAAAAGTAAAAGTCGCTCAACCCTACAAGTCACTAGTGTGGTCACACAGAATATTGTGCACAGTTTTAATTTCCAGTCTATAAGAAAGACATAGCTGTATCGGGATAAGTTCTCAAACTGATGGTTGTTCAGTTTGGAAAAACGGAGGCTTAGGGGCGATCTTACTACTGCACAAATATGTGTGGGCACAATACAGACATCTTAATACATATACTGTATATATACACACATTTATCTTAATGAATGGGTTACAATGAGAAGATAATTATCCCAATATATCAGCTGGCTTATTTAATTGTAAATCTGTCAGACAAACTTAATATAGAAAAACCAGAGAACAAAACAGATGTATTATTATGTCACAGGAGTTTTTGCTTTAAAGAAGACAAGTCATATAATTGTAAATGCATTTGTAAAAATAATACACTTCACATTCTATGTATAAATCATTGTATACAACACATCATTGTATACATTATATACAATGATGTATACATAGAATGTGAAGTGTATTATTTTTACAAATGCATTTACAATTATATGACTTGTCTTCGTTAAAACAAAAACTCCTGTGACATAATAATACATCTGTTTTGTTCCCTGGTTTTTCTATATTAAGTTTGTCTGACAGATTTACAATAAAGATATCTTATTAAATAAGCCAGCTGATATATTGGGCTATTTATGTTCTCATTAACCCATTCATTAAGATAAATGTAATGGAAATAGATACAAAAATAATTAAAAAAACGATCTTGCTGACTTAACCAGGGAGAGCCATTTCTCATTTCTTCCCTCTTTTATAACTGGATTACTTTTATAAATAGGAGAAAGTTAAAGGACTTAAAGAATAATTCCTCTTACATGACATACTAATAAAGTAGGTAGTATTCTGTTTCATATTCATATTATTTACTAAAAGATTTTACAGCTCTCTAAAATAATTTTGAAATTATGAAATACACTTCCACTAAAACGTGTGAGGTGAACATTTGTTAAGATAGTAAGAATATAAAATGAAAAAGTAAAAAAACTTAAAGTAGCTTCCAAGATTAAGAAAACCCCTGTTCTTTGGCTACAGCTTTCCTCTACTCATCCTCTCCGGGTCCAACACTAAGTCTACGTCCCTACTCCTGTGTCTATTATTGTCTGCAGCACTAATATCAAGTCAACAGCCAATCAGTGAGCTCGGCAGCACTGCCTGAGTTGACAGCACTAGCTGCTCACCGATTGACCGCAGTGCTGTTGATGTAATGTCAGCTCTGTAGACAATAGTAGACACCTGGAGCAGTAGAGTGTCAGCAATGGACTGACACAACCTACAACCCAACGACAGATATTTTCAGAAATCCGAAAACCCCTTGAATACAGCTTTCCAAAAGCATAATTGAAAGCTATTAGGTCCCAATGCAAAGTTAGTAATCATGCTCCATTACCTAAAATGTGCCACTTAGACCACGTTGTGTAGCAAAGGGACATAAATAAGACCAAGATATGAGTTATACCTCTGCAGCTCCTATTGCTACAAATCTTTGCAAGCAAACTATTTTTTATATGTCACATAAATAGCTTTTTATCCACATGTAAAGAAGAAAGAAAATTTACATAAAAAGCAAAAATAAAAATAAAAAAGGGAAAATGTATTTAGGAATCATGACAATCGCAGCATTTAGAAGGCAGAGAGAGGGAAGAGGACCCCTCTACCTCCCGATCAGCACCCCAGTGACATCATCGCGGGGACCCAATCATTGCCGTGGTGAACTGACATCATCATGACGAGATCCGAGTCAGCACGCTCTAGCAAGCTTGTTAGACCAAGCATGGTCTAAGAAGTTTGTGTGAGGGCAGAACTGACAATTACAATGAATTGCAATACTGATGCCTTGCAATGCATTAGAACAGTGATCAGACTGCTGAAAGTGAAAGTGCCATAAAGGTACCTTACGTGAAGAAGTAAAAAAACATTATAAAAATATTAAAAAATAAATAAATCACAAAATAATAAAACAAATAATATTTAGAACTGAGTGTCCTCAGTGGTTGATACCTTTTAATGGCTAACTGAAAATATATATACTGTACTTTTATGTAAAGAAAAAACAAAGCGTATACATATTTGGTATCATCGCGTCCAGAACAACCCCCCACATAATACTGAACTGTGACACTAGTTAACCCTTTCAATGAACACCACAAAAAAAACAGGCAGAAAAAGATTCTTTTCAATCATATCGCTGAACTAAAAGTGGAATAAAGCGTGATTTAAAAAAATGAATGAAAATAAAAAAATAATTTCTGAAAACATCATCTTGTGTTACAGCTGGCGGAAAGCACCGAGTAAATGTGAAGTTGATATTGGTGCATTTGCAGCCCGGGGTCCACCGTGCAGGAGAGAGACCTGCTGCTAGTGAAATGGTGGCCCCATATGGCGGTGCAATGCCAAATTAGACGCGAGTTCCGTCACTCGGTCAGTACAAGGACGAACCCTGTTGCTTCACAGTCGTGTAATAGTAGTGGGACTAATACCCTAACTAGGGTTGTACCTGCTCAGGACACTTCTGTGCTAACCGCACACAAGAAGGAACCAGAGCCAAGCCAAGCGACTAATTGCCCCCACTGACGCTAGCTGCCTGCCTGAACAATTCCCACAGCTAGTTGGACACATTCCAAATGTAGCCTGAGTGGCAGAGTATTCACTGGCGACAAGCTCAAACATAAATGATACTAGCACATGGACGTGCGGCCATGCAAACCTTTTATAGTTGCAGCAACTTCAGGACCTTCCTAGAGGACCAATGGGAGCTGCTACAGGACCTGAGCGTGTGATCCCCGACCTCCAATGAAAGGTCCTCCTTTGGGCATGCTCAGAAGAAGAAAAGCAGGACTTAGTCCCAGAAGCATCTGCTCGCCGCAGACTAGTACTGGCTACAATGGCTGAGCCTGGAAGGGCAGCAGCAACCAAGCGCAAGAGCCAGATGCTGGGACCGATGTCTCCACTGAGCAGGCTCCACTGCAGCTGAAGAAGGATGGGAGACCGCAGCGGAGGTGGCTCGAGATTCCCCCCGTGCAGGGGGTTGAAACTCAACACCTAACATCTTGTCCCACAAAAAACAAGCCACAATACAGGTTCATGAGCGGAAAAAAAAAAAAAAAAGTGATATCTCTCAGAATACAGCAATGCAAAAATAAATCTTTTTTTATAAAATAGTTTTTAGTGTGTAAAAGGACCAAAACATAAAAAATTATATAAATGAGGTATCGCTGCTATTGTACTGACCTGAAAAATAAAGCTGCCTTATCAATTTTACCATTTGCAGAAAGGTATAACAAAAAAATCAATTACTGAATTGCTGGTTTCTGTTCGTTCTGCCTTCCAAAAATTGGTATAGAAAGAGATCTAAAAACGTTATGAGACCGAAAATAGTGCCAATAAAAACATCAACTAGTCCCACAAAATCCAAGCTCTCAAATGACTTTGTCGGCTGAAATATGGAAAAATTATAGCTCTCAAAATAAGATGATGCAAAAACTTAAAGAACTCGAAGAATAAAGTCATGTTATCACTGTGGAACAGTGTAAAAATAAACAAAACCAATTATTTGCCAATACGTGATTTAGATGGAACCCCTGGTGAAGGATTTCCTATAAGGAGGCAGAAGGGCACTGATGCTGTATGGACTTAGCTCTGGCAGTGTCCGTCTTTGTTAGGTGTTCATAAAAACAGGGTGAACCACAGTTATGTGCACCTCTGAAAAGGAGACCACTGAACAGAGGCCAGAGTCCAGAGTTGCTCTGCTGCCTCATTATAGTGTATGGATACCTCAGGGGTTTCATCTGAATCACATCATTTGGAAATTTAGATGGAAACCCCAAATTAAATGCTCAGTGTAGAGTGCCAGATAAATGTGGTCCAAAAGGTTTTGTAAAATGATCCCAACAAAATCAGTTCAAATTAATTCACAAAAAAAGCAAGTCCCCCCTTAAGTCCATTATCCGTTAACAGAAAAATAGGGGGCTTCCATTTTACTGATAGTCCTGTTACCCTTACGAAAGTGCAAAATCTAGGGCTAAAAGAACATTTTTGTGGGAAAAATTGCTTTTTTTATTCTCAAGGCTCCCTTCATACACATTTGTGATGCACCTGGGGCTTCAAGGTGCTCACCGCACATCTAGATACATTCCCTGAGGGGTCTAGTTTCCAAAATGTGGTCAATTTTGGGGGTTTTCCACTGTTTAGGCACATCTGGGGCTCTCAAAAAGTGACATGGTGTGCGCTAATGATTCCAACAAATTTGGCATTCAAAAAGTCAAACGGTGGTCTGTTATGGTTCTCAATGGCAAGAGAACATAGCCCAGCAAACATAAGAACTAGCTCTTGGAAGGATGGAAACTAAACTGACCATGAACTAAACCTGCCGCACAACTAACAGTAGCCGGGTAGCGTAGCCTGCGTTTTATCCCTAGACGCCCAGCGCCGGCCGGAGGACTAACAATCCTGGCAGAGAAAAATATAGTCCTGGCTCACCTCTAGAGAAATTTCCCCGAAAGGCAGACAGAGGCCCCCACAAATATTGGCGGTGATTTTAGATGAAATGACAAACGTAGTATGAAAATAGGTTTAGCAAAATTGAGGTCCGCTTACTAGATAGCAGGAAGACAGAAAGGGCACTTTCATGGTCAGCTGAAAACCCTATCAAAATACCATCCTGAAATTACTTTAAGACTCTAGTATTAACTCATAACATCAGAGTGGCAATTTCAGATCACAAGAGCTTTCCAGACACAGAAACGAAACTACAGCTGTGAACTGGAACAAAATGCAAAAACAAACAAGGACTAAGTCCAACTTAGCTGGGAGTTGTCTAGCAGCAGGAACATGCACAGAAAGGCTTCTGATTACAATGTTGACCGGCATGGAAGTGACAGAGGAGCAAGGCTAAATAGCGACTCCCACATCCTGATGGAAACAGGTGAACAGAGAGGATGATGCACACCAGTTCAATTCCACCAGTGGCCACCGGGGGAGCCCAAAATCCAATTTCACAACAGTACCCCCCCCTCAAGGAGGGGGCACCGAACCCTCACCAGAACCACCAGGGTGATCAGGATGAGCCCTATGAAAGGCACGGACCAAATCGGAGGCATGAACATCAGAGGCAGTCACCCAAGAATTATCCTCCTGACCGTATCCCTTCCATTTGACCAGATACTGGAGTTTCCGTCTGGAAACACGGGAGTCCAAGATTTTTTCCACAACGTACTCCAACTCGCCCTCAACCAACACCGGAGCAGGAGGCTCAACGGAAGGCACAACCGGTACCTCATACCTGCGCAATAATGACCGATGAAAAACATTATGAATAGAAAAAGATGCAGGGAGGTCCAAACGGAAGGACACAGGGTTAAGAATCTCCAATATCTTGTACGGGCCGATGAACCGAGGCTTAAACTTGGGAGAAGAAACCCTCATAGGGACAAAACGAGAAGACAACCACACCAAGTCCCCAACACAAAGCCGAGGACCAACCCGATGCCGGCGGTTGGCAAAAAGCTGAGTCTTCTCCTGGGACAACTTCAAATTGTCCACTACCTGCCCCCAAATCTGATGCAACCTCTCCACCACAGCATCCACTCCAGGACAATCCGAAGATTCCACCTGACCAGAAGAAAATCGAGGATGAAACCCCGAATTACAGAAAAAGGGAGACACCAAGGTGGCAGAGCTGGCCCGATTATTGAGGGCAAACTCCGCTAAAGGCAAAAAAGCAACCCAATCATCCTGATCTGCAGACACAAAACACCTCAAATATGTCTCCAAGGTCTGATTCGTCCGCTCGGTCTGGCCATTAGTCTGAGGATGGAAAGCAGACGAGAAAGACAAATCTATGCCCATCCTAGCACAGAATGCTCGCCAAAATCTAGACACGAATTGGGTACCTCTGTCAGAAACGATATTCTCCGGAATACCATGCAAACGGACCACATTTTGAAAAAACAGAGGAACCAACTCGGAAGAAGAAGGCAACTTAGGCAGGGGAACCAAATGGACCATCTTAGAGAAACGATCACACACCACCCAGATGACAGACATCTTCTGAGAAACAGGAAGATCCGAAATAAAATCCATCGAGATGTGCGTCCAGGGCCTCTTCGGGATAGGCAAGGGCAACAACAATCCACTAGCCCGAGAACAACAAGGCTTGGCCCGAGCACAAACGTCACAAGACTGCATGAAGCCTCGCACATCTCGAGACAGGGAAGGCCACCAGAAGGACCTTGCCACCAAATCCCTGGTACCAAAGATTCCAGGATGACCTGCCAACGCAGAAGAATGAACCTCAGAAATGACTTTACTGGTCCAATCATCAGGAACAAACAGTCTACCAGGTGGGCAACGATCAGGTCTATCCGCCTGAAACTCCTGCAAGGCCCGCCGCAGGTCTGGAGAAACGGCAGACAATATCACTCCATCCTTAAGGACACCTGTAGGTTCAGAATTACCAGGGGAGTCAGGCTCAAAACTCCTAGAAAGGGCATCCGCCTTAACATTCTTAGAACCCGGCAGGTAGGACACCACAAAATTAAACCGAGAGAAAAACAACGACCAGCGCACCTGTCTAGGATTCAGGCGTCTGGCGGACTCAAGATAAATTAGATTTTTGTGGTCAGTCAATACCACCACCTGATGTCTAGCCCCCTCAAGCCAATGACGCCACTCCTCAAAAGCCCACTTCATGGCCAAAAGCTCCCAATTCCCAACATCATAATTCCGCTCGGCGGGCGAAAATTTACGCGAGAAAAAAGCACAAGGTCTCATCACGGAGCAATCGGAACTTCTCTGCGACAAAACCGCCCCAGCTCCGATTTCAGAAGCGTCGACCTCAACCTGAAAAGGAAGAGCAACATCAGGCTGACGCAACACAGGGGCGGAAGAAAAGCGGCGCTTAAGCTCCCGAAAGGCCTCCACAGCAGCAGGGGACCAATCAGCAACATCAGCACCCTTCTTAGTCAAATCAGTCAATGGTTTAACAACATCAGAAAAACCAGCAATAAATCGACGATAAAAGTTAGCAAAGCCCAAAAATTTCTGAAGACTCTTAAGAGAAGAGGGTTGCGTCCAATCACAAATAGCCTGAACCTTGACAGGATCCATCTCGATGGAAGAGGGGGAAAAAATATATCCCAAAAAGGAAATCTTTTGAACCCCAAAAACGCACTTAGAACCCTTCACACACAAGGAATTAGACCGCAAAACCTGAAAAACCCTCCTGACCTGCTGGACATGAGAGTCCCAGTCATCCGAAAAAATCAAAATATCATCCAGATACACAATCATAAATTTATCCAAATAATCACGGAAAATGTCATGCATAAAGGACTGAAAGACTGAAGGGGCATTTGAAAGACCAAAAGGCATCACCAAATACTCAAAGTGGCCCTCGGGCGTATTAAATGCGGTTTTCCACTCATCCCCCTGCTTAATTCGCACCAAATTATACGCCCCACGAAGATCTATCTTAGAGAACCACTTGGCCCCCTTTATGCGAGCAAACAAATCAGTCAGCAGTGGCAACGGATATTGATATTTAACCGTGATTTTATTCAAAAGCCGATAATCAATGCACGGCCTCAAAGAGCCATCTTTCTTAGCCACAAAGAAAAAACCGGCTCCTAAGGGAGATGACGAAGGACGAATATGTCCCTTTTCCAAGGACTCCTTTATATATTCTCGCATAGCAGCATGTTCAGGCACAGACAGATTAAATAAACGACCCTTAGGGTATTTACTACCCGGAATCAAATCTATGGCACAATCGCACTCCCGGTGCGGAGGTAATGAACCAAGTTTAGGTTCTTCAAAAACGTCACGATATTCAGTCAAGAATTCAGGAATCTCAGAGGGAATAGATGATGAAATGGAAACCACAGGTACGTCCCCATGCGTCCCCTTACATCCCCAGCTTAACACAGACATAGCTTTCCAGTCAAGGACTGGGTTATGAGATTGCAGCCATGGCAATCCAAGCACCAACACATCATGTAGGTTATACAGCACAAGAAAGCGAATAATCTCCTGGTGATCCGGATTAATCCGCATAGTTACTTGTGTCCAGTATTGTGGTTTATTGCTAGCCAATGGGGTGGAGTCAATCCCCTTCAGGGGTATAGGAGTTTCAAGAGGCTCCAAATCATACCCACAGCGTTTGGCAAAGGACCAATCCATAAGACTCAAAGCGGCGCCAGAGTCGACATAGGCATCCGCGGTAATAGATGATAAAGAACAAATCAGGGTCACAGATAGAATAAACTTAGACTGTAAAGTGCCAATTGAAACAGACTTATCAAGCTTCTTAGTACGCTTAGAGCATGCTGATATAACATGAGTTGAATCACCGCAATAGAAGCACAACCCATTTTTTCGTCTAAAATTCTGCCGTTCACTTCTGGACAGAATTCTATCACATTGCATATTCTCTGGCGTCTTCTCAGTAGACACCGCCAAATGGTGCACAGGTTTGCGCTCCCGCAGACGCCTATCGATCTGGATAGCCATTGTCATGGACTCATTCAGACCCGCAGGCACAGGGAACCCCACCATAACATCCTTAATGGCATCAGAGAGACCCTCTCTGAAATTCGCCGCCAGGGCGCACTCATTCCACTGAGTAAGCACAGCCCATTTACGGAATTTCTGGCAGTATATTTCAGCTTCGTCTTGCCCCTGAGATAGGGACATCAAGGCCTTTTCCGCCTGAAGTTCTAACTGAGGTTCCTCATAAAGCAACCCCAAGGCCAGAAAAAACGCATCCACATTGAGCAACGCAGGATCCCCTGGAGCCAATGCAAAAGCCCAATCCTGAGGGTCGCCCCGGAGCAAAGAAATCACAATCCTGACCTGCTGAGCAGGATCTCCAGCAGAGCGAGATTTCAGGGACAAAAACAACTTGCAATTATTTTTGAAATTTTGAAAGCAAGATCTATTCCCCGAGAAAAATTCAGGCAAAGGAATTCTAGGTTCAGATATAGGAACATGAACAACAAAATCTTGTAAATTTTGAACTTTCGTGGTGAGATTATTCAAACCTGCAGCTAAACTCTGAATATCCATTTTAAACAGGTGAACACAGAGCCATTCCAGGATTAGAAGGAGAGAGAGAGAGAAAGGCTGCAATATAGGCAGACTAGCAAGAGATTCAATTACAAGCACACTCAGAACTGAGAAAAAAAAAAAAAAAAAAATCTTCAGCAGACTTCTCTTTTCTCTCCTTTCTCTGTCAATTAATTTAACCCTTTTTGGCCGGTCAAACTGTTATGGTTCTCAATGGCAAGAGAACATAGCCCAGCAAACATAAGAACTAGCTCTTGGAAGGATGGAAACTAAACTGACCATGAACTAAACCTGCCACACAACTAACAGTAGCCGGGTAGCGTAGCCTGCGTTTTATCCCTAGACGCCCAGCGCCGGCCGGAGGACTAACAATCCTGGCAGAGGAAAATATAGTCCTGGCTCACCTCTAGAGAAATTTCCCCGAAAGGCAGACAGAGGCCCCCACAAATATTGGCGGTGATTTTAGATGAAATGACAAACGTAGTATGAAAATAGGTTTAGCAAAATTGAGGTCCGCTTACTAGATAGCAGGAAGACAGAAAGGGCACTTTCATGGTCAGCTGAAAACCCTATCAAAATACCATCCTGAAATTACTTTAAGACTCTAGTATTAACTCATAACATCAGAGTGGCAATTTCAGATCACAAGAGCTTTCCAGACACAGAAACGAAACTACAGCTGTGAACTGGAACAAAATGCAAAAACAAACAAGGACTAAGTCCAACTTAGCTGGGAGTTGTCTAGCAGCAGGAACATGCACAGAAAGGCTTCTGATTACAATGTTGACCGGCATGGAAGTGACAGAGGAGCAAGGCTAAATAGCGACTCCCACATCCTGATGGAAACAGGTGAACAGAGAGGATGATGCACACCAGTTCAATTCCACCAGTGGCCACCGGGGGAGCCCAAAATCCAATTTCACAACAGTGGTCCTTCTGTTCCTAGCCCTGCAATGCGCCCAAACAGTAATTTTCCTCCACAAATGGGGTATCGGCATGCTCAGGAGAAATTTCACAAGAAACTGAAAGGTGCATTTTCTCCTGTTGCAACAGGAGAAAATGCACCTTTCAGTTTCTTGTGAAATTTCTCCTGAGCACGCCGATACCCCATTTGTAGAGGAAAATTACTGTTTGCGCGCATTGCAGCGCTCGGAACAGAAGGACCACCGTTTGACTTTTGTGAAAATAAAAAGTGTGGGGCAAAAAAAATGTTTATGAAAAAAAGTAAAATATTATTTTTTTGTTTCACATTCCATTAATTCCTGTGAAGAACCTGAGGGGTTAAAAAAAATCTTAAATGTTGATTTTAGGACTTTGAGGGGTGTAGTCTTTAGAATGGTGTTACTTTTGGCACTTTTATTTTCTTTCATATAGGCCCCCCAAAGTCACTTCAAATGTGATGTGGTCCCTAAAAAAATGGTTTCGTAAATTTTATTGGAAAAGTGAGAAATTACTGATCAACTCTTAACCCTTCTAACTTCCTAATTAAAAAATATGTTTCAAAGATTATGCAGATGTAACGTAGACATGTGCTAAATGTTATTTATTAACTATCTTGTGCGATACAACTCTCTTGTTAAAGGGCATAAGAATTAAAAGTTTGAAAATTGCAAAATGTTCAAACTTTTTGACAAATTTCCGATATTTTCACAAGTAAATGCAAGTCATATTTAAAAGTTTTTACCACAGTCATAAAGTACAATGTTTATCGAGAAAACTTTCTTAGAATTAGTGGGATCCATTGAAGCGTTCCAGAATTATTAGCACATAAATTGACAATGATCAGAATTGCAAAATTTGGCCTGGTCATTATGGTGAAAACAGTCTTGGGGGGTAAAGGGATTAAAGTTAATGAGGATGCTAACAGTGTACAGACAGACACTATAATCAATGTAGTTGTGTGTGCTCATAAACTGTTATAGCTTGGAGTGAGCATACATATTTGGAAGCCAAAATCAGGAGTGAGTGAAAAATAGTGGTGACATGTTTCTATTATATTTGTCCTCTGATTGTTCCACTCCTGGTTTTGGCTACAATAACTGATGTAAAATACTGACCAAATACAGAACATGTGAACGTTGACTTAGAGAAATTTGGTAGAGCGTACATTACACTAACGCTGTGCATAAGCCTTATAACCTGTGCCAGCAAGTGCACCAAAGACCAAAACTGAGCTTAGCCAATGCTGTGAACAAGTTAGGCTGCCGTCACACTAGCAGTATTTGGTCAGTATTTTACATCAGTATTTGTAAGCCAAAACCAGGAGTGGAACAAATAGAGGAAAAGTATAATAGAAACATATTCACCACTTCTGCATTTATCACCCACTGCTGGTTTTGGCTTACAAATACTGATGTAAAATACTGACCAAATACTGCTAGTGTGATGGCAGCCTTACTGTTTTCTGTATTGCCAAGCATTGGTGCCCATAGCTTCTAACCCCCAACCATCTGTAATTCTCTACCAATAGAAAGTAACTAAAAAGCATCTGTGTCAACACACTGTAACCTCCAAGACTCTCTACCATATATTGTAACCATCAAGCTAAGTGAATCTGTAACCATGGACAGTTTTGTGCCCCCTCTTGAGTAAAGTATAATATAAGTTGCATTCTGTTGAACAGTGCCATATTCGTATACACTGATCTATAAAGGGCAAAATTCAGTTTCTTTTTGTCAATGTGTTCATTATCATAGTATACTGTGCTATTCTATGAATACAGTAAAATGTGAAAACTATTTTTTAATGAGGTCCCGTGGACAACATATGCCTATACAGCAATATACAATCCAAGCTTTCCTTCAGAGGTATACATTGGGAAATACTCATATGCTTAGATGGAAATCAATAATTACAGTGGGGACAGTAAGTACTTGATACATTATTTATTTCGCAAGTTTTCCCACCAACAAAAAATGGAAAGGTCTGTAATTTTTAATGTAGGTATACTTCAACTGTGAGAGACAGGATCTTAAAAATCCAGAAAATCACATTGTATGATTTTTAAATAATTAAATTGCATTATATTGCATGATATCATAAGTATTTGATCACCTACCAATCAGCAAGAATTCTGTCTCTCACAAACCTGTTAGTCTTTCTTTAAGAAGCCATCCTGCTCTGTATTCATTACATGTATTACTTTCACCTGATTGAACTCGTTACTTGTATAAAAGGCACGTGTCCACACACTCAATAACAAACATCCCAACCTCTCCACCATGGCAAGACCAAAGAGCTGTTTAAGGACACCAGGTACAAAATTGGAAACCTGCACAAGGTTGGGGTGGGCTACAGGACAATAGGTAAGCAGCTTGGTGAGAAGACAATAACCATTGGCGCAATTATTAGAAAATGGATAAAACACAAGCTGACTGTCAATCTCACAGTTGAAGTGTACTTACGATAACAATTAGAGACCTTTCTATTCTTTCTAGGTGGGCACTGCATCAAATAGTTATTTTCTCCACTGCATGAAATCAGAGCCTATATCTGCATGTATTAACTATTTCTAGGGGAAATTTCAAAACATATAAGGAATCCTGTAGATTTTGATTTCCACAGAATTCTTTCAAATTTGCAGTTTTGGTTCCAGAGCCAGATTATGTTACTTTCATGTGTGATCAATAGATAACAAGTGAACATTTTTTATATTTCGTGTATAGTCATGGTTGAAGGAGGCTTCATTAGAGAAAATAACTTTTCCCGTCTTTGCAGTTCAATCCCAGTACTTCCTGTAAAGTTATATTTTTTTATGAAGCCCTCTTTAGTATGTTTGGGACATCTGGAAGAATGGTTGTCCAGAGAAGGTGCGCGCTATCACAATTTCCATATCATGCAAACAGTAAAGCATCCTGACAACATTCGTGAATAGGAACAACTTGTTATGTATTTTTATGTTATACATTTCATTCTGATGTTACTAGGGGAAAGCTCTGCTGCATGAAGTTTGTCCCTTTTTCTCTCCTATAGTTGATTATGTTAGCCCTTGCTCCTCCCTTCTTTCTCATTACCAGTTTGCTGTAGCCATCTTTGGACGTACATGTGTACTTCTGTGTTTGGATTACTCTTTCCACCTGCTGCATTGTGCTCAAATACAAGATTTCAGAGAAAATCAACTCTGTTTCTCCTAGACTCTTATTAAAAGTCAGTGTGGCTGAGTTGGAACTATCTGAGGACGAATCACACGTGAGTACAACAATCATACAGTTATCTAAGGGATTGATGGTTAAGGATTTAGAGACACATACTGCATTGAAGAGTTAGAATAGGGCTTTTCATCAAAAGGCGGGGGCTTGCTCAGAATTTTTCCTAAAACAATGCCATGAAAAAAGAATGGGATCTAAACATGCTCCAAGGACATCTTCTCCCAATGATCCAGGAGCAATGTGGTAAGGAACAATGCTTTTTCCAGTATGATGGAGACTGTGACTCCCCAGGTTCCTGGTTGTCACAGTGGCATTACTTCCCTCATGGGGAGAGTGATGTCACAATTAGAAGAGAGGAAGGATCTTCATCAGGTAAACACAAGCATGCAACATGTTCACACTCCAGGCCAGAAGGGGGAGCTCTGATCCAGCTTGTGGGTGGCTCCCTTATATACACTGTGTTCCAAATTATTATGCAAATTTGATTTAAGTGTCATAAAGATTTAATTGTTTTGTTTTTCAAATAAACTCGTGGATGGTATTGTGTCTCAGGGCTCAATGGATCACTGAAATCAATCTTAAACACATGTAATAATTGGTTTTCCAGGTGATTCCAATTAAAGGAAAACTACTTAAAAATGATGTTCCACATTATTAACCCCTTAAGCCCCGAGGGTGGTTTGCACGTTAATGACCAGGCCAATTTTTACAATTCTGACCACTGTCCCTTTATGAGGTTATAACTCTGGAACGCTTCAACGGATCTTGGCGATTCTGACATTGTTTTCTCGTGACATATTGTACTTCATGTTAGTGGTAAAATTTCTTCGATATAGCTTGCGTTTATTTGTGAAAAAAACGAATATTTGGCGAAAATTTTGAAAATTTCGCAATTTTCCAACTTTGAATTTTTATGCCCTTAAATCACAGACATATGTCACACAAAATACTTAATAAATAACATTTCCCACATGTCTACTTTACATCAGCACAATTTTGGAACCAAAATTTTTTTTTGTGACGGAGTTATAAGGGTTAAAAGTTGACCAGCAATTTCTCATTTTTACAACACAATTTTTTTTTAGGGACCACATCTCATTTGAAGTCATTTTGACGGGTCTATATAATAGAAAATACCCAAGTGTGACACCATTCTAAAAACTGCACCCCTCAAGGTACTCAAAACCACTTTCAAGAAGTTTATTAACCCTTCAGGTGTTTCACAGGAATTTTTGGAATGTTTAAATAAAAATGAACATTTAACTTTTTTTCACACAAAATTTATTTCAGCTCCAATTTGTTTTATTTTACCAAGGGTAACAGGAGAAAATAGACCCCAAAAGTTGTTGTACAATTTGTCCTGAGTACGCTGATACCCCATATGTGGGGCTAAACCACAGTTTGGGCGCATGGCAGAGCTTGGTAGCAAAGGAGCGCCATTTGACTTTTCAATGCAAAATTGACTGGAATTGAGATGGGACGCCATGTTGCATTTGGAGAGCCCCTGATGTGCCTAAACATTGAAACCCCTAACAAGTGACACCATTTTGGAAAGTAGACCCCCTAAGGAACTTATCTAGATGTGTGGTGAGCACTTTGACCCAACAAGTGCTTTACAGAAGTTTATAATGCAGAGCCGTAAAAATAAAAAATCATATTTTTTCACAAAAATGATCTTTTCACCCCCAATTTTTTATTTTCCCAAGGGTAAGAGAAGAAATTGGACCTCAAAAATTGTTGTGCAATTTGTCCTGAGTACGCTGATACCCCATATGTGGGTGTAAACCATTGTTTGGGCGCAGGGCAGAGCTCGGAAGGGAAGGAGCGCCATTTGACTTTTCAATGCAAAATTGACTGGAATTGAGATGGGACGCCATGTTGCGTTTGGAGAGCCCCTAATGTGCCTAAACATTGAAACCCCCCACGAGTGACACCATTTTGGAAAGTAGACCCCTTAAGGAACTTATCTAGATGTGTGTTGAGCACTTTGACCCAACAAGTGCTTCACAGAAGTTTATAATGCAGAGCCGTAAAAATAAAAAATCATATTTTTTCACAAAAATGATCTTTTCACCCCCATTTTTTTATTTCCCCAAGGGTAAGAGAAGAAATTAGACCACAAAAGTTGTTGTGCAATTTGTCCTGAGTACGACGATACCCCATATGTGGGTGTAAACCATTGTTTGGGCGCATAGCAGAGCTCAGAAGGGAAGAAGCGCTATTTTACTTTTCAATGCAAAATTGACTGGAATTAAGATGGGATGCCATGTTGCGTTTGGAGAGCCCCTGATGTGCCTAAACATTAACCCCCCCCACAAGTGACACCATTTTGGAAAGTAGACCCCCTAAGGAACTTATCTAGATGTGTTTTGAGAGCTTTGAACCCCCAAGTGTTTCACTACAGTTTATAACACAGAGCCGTGAAAATAAAAATTATTTTTTTTTTCACAAAAATGATTTTTTAGCCCCCAGTTTTGTATTTTCACAAGGGTATCAGGATAAATTGGACCCTAAAAGTTGTTGTCCAATTTGTCCTGAGTACGCTGATACCCCCTATGTGGGGGGGAACCACTGTTTGGGCGCATGACAGAGCTCGGAAGGGAAGGAGCGCCATTTGGAATGCAGACTTAAATGGATTGGTCTGCAGGCGTCACGTTGCATTTGCAGAGCCCCTGATGTACCCAAATAGTACAAACCCCCCACAAGTGACCCCATATTGGAAACTAGACCTCCCAAGGAACTTATCTAGATGTGTTGTGAGAACTTTGAACCCCCAAGTGTTTCACTACAGTTTACAACGCAGAGCCGTGAAAATAAAACATATTTTTTTTCCCACAAAAATGATTTTTAGCCCCCCAAATTTTTATTTTCCCAAGGATAACAAGAGAACTTGGACCCCAGAAGTTGTTGTTCAATTTGTCCCTAGTACGCTGATACCCCATATGTTGGGGTAAACCCCTTTTTGGACGCACGGGAGAGCTCGGAAGGGAAGGAGCACTGTTTTACTTTTTCAACGCAGAATTGGCTGGAATTGAGATTGGACGCCATGTCGCGTTTGGAGAGCCCCTGATGTGCCTGAACAGTGGAAACTCCCCAATTCTACCTGAAACCCTACCCCTAACCTCACCCCTAACCGTTTACTGAACATTTTCTGACAGTCATAAGTGCCACGTATATAAGTGCCACGTATATAAGTGCCATGTATATAAGTGCCACGTATATAAGTGCCACGTATTTAAGTGCCACGTATTTAAGTGCCACGTATTTAAGTACCACGATATTTCAGTGCCACGTATTTCAGTGCCACGTATTTCAGTGCCACGTATTTCAGTGCCACGTATTTCAGTGCCACGTATTTCAGGCACTGAAAAATACGTGGCACGTAAATTCTTCAGTGCCACGATATTTCAGTGCCACGATATTTCAGTGCCACGTATTTCAGTGCCACGTATTTCAGGCACTGAAAAATACGTGGCACGTAAATACGTGGCACGTAAATACGTGGCACTTAAATACGTGGCACTTAAATAGGTGGCACTTAAATACGTGGCACTTAAATACGTGGCACTTAAATACGTGGCACTTATATACGTGGCCACTGAAATATCGTGGCACTTATATACGTATATACGTATATAAACGTATATTTCAGTGCCACGTATTTCAGTGCCACGTATTTCAGGTTAGGGGTAGGGTTAGGGGTAGGGTTAGGGTTTTTTGTTTTTTTCTTGTTTTCTTGTGTTTTTCTATAAAAACGTATGCGTTTTACTGCGTTTACATGCATTTTTTCACACATGCGGTTTTTTTAAAAAACGCATGCAGATAAAAACGCAAGTGTGAAACCAGACTAAAAGACGCTTTTTATAGCAAAAAAGTTTTTGCGTCTCCACATTTTGAGACCTATAATTTTTCCGCATTTTGGTCCACAGAGTCATGTGAGGTCTTGTTTTTTGCGGGACGAGTTGACGTTTTTATTGGTAACATTTTCGGACACGTGACCATTTTTTATCACTTTTTATTCCGATTTTTGTGAGGCAGAATGACCAAAAACCAGCTATTCATGAATTTCTTTTGGGAGAGGCGTTTATACCGTTCTGCGCTTGGTAAAATTGATAAAGCAGTTTTATTCGTCGGGTCAGTACGATTACAGCGATACCTCATTTATATCATTTTTTTATGTTTTGACGCTTTTATACGATAAAAACTATTTTATAGAAAAAATAATTATTTTGGCATCGCTTTATTCTGAGGACTATAACTTTTTTATTTTTTTGCTGATGATGCTGTATGGTGGCTCGTTTTTTGCGGGACAAGATGACGTTTTCAGCGGTAACATGGTTATTTATATCCGTCTTTTTGATCGCGTGTTATTCCACTTTTTGTTCGGCGGTATGGTAATAAAGCGTTGTTTTTTGCCTCGTTTTTTCTTTTTTTTTCTTACAGTGTTTACTGAAGGGGTTAATTAGTGGGCCAGTTTTATAGGTTGGGTCGTTACGGACGCGGCGATACTAAATATGTGTACTTTTATTGTTTTTTTTTTGTTTTTTTTAGATAAAGAAATGTATTTATGGGAATAATATTTTTTTTATTATTATTATTTATTTAGGAATTTATTTATTTTTTTTTACACATGTGGAAATTTTTTTTTTTACTTTTTTACTTTGTCCCAGGGGGGGACATCACAGATCGCAGATCTGATAGTGTGCACAGCACTCTATCAGATCTGCGATCATACTTTCATCGGAGCAGGCTGCAGCTTTCATCTGCAGCCTGCTCCGACCCGGAAGTGCTCCCTGCAGGACCCGGATACAGCCCCTCGGCCATTTTGGATCCGGGGCCTGCAGGGAGAAGACGTTCGGTACGAGGTGAGTACATCACCTTGTACCGATCGTCTCAGGGAAGCCCGCAGGGAGCCCCCTCCCTGCGCGATGCTTCCCTATACCGCCGGTACACCGCGATCATGTTTGATCGCGGTGTGCCGGGGGTTAATGTGCCGGGGGCGGTCCGTGACCGCTCCTGGCACATAGTGCCGGATGTCAGCTGCGATATGCAGCCGACACCCGGCCGCGATCGGCCGCGCTCCCCCTGTGAGCGCGGCCGATCGCGTATGACGTACTATCCCGTCACCGGGAATTAAGGCCCACCCCACCTCGACGGTATAGTACGTCATACGGGCTTAAGGGGTTAAGCAGGTCACAGTTTTCAAGTAACATGGGAAAGAAAAAGGATCTCTCTGCTGCCAAAAAGCATCAAATAGTGCAATGCCTTGGTGAAGGGATGAAAACATTAGAAATTTCCCGAAAACTTAAGCGTGATCATCGTACTGTTAAGAGATTTGTGGCTGTATCTGAGCACAAATGTGTTTGTGCTGATAAAGGCATAATGAGGAAGATTTCTGCCAGGCAAGTTCATCAGATTAAGAGAGCAGCTGCTAAAAAGCCATTACAAAGCAGCAAACAGATATTTGAAGCTGCTGGTGCCTCTGGAGTCCCTCGAACCTCAAGGTGTAGGCTCCTTCAAAGGCTTGCTGTGGTGCATAAACCTACTATTCGGCCACCCTTAAACAGTGTTCACAAGCAGAAATGGTTGTATTGGGCCCACACATACATGAAGACTAATTTCCAAACAGTCTTGTTTACTGATAAGTGTTGAGCAACCCTGGATGGTCCAGATGGATGGAGTAGTGGATGGTTGGTGGAGGTGGAGGAGTCATGTTTTGGGCCGGAATCATGGGGAAACAGCTGGTAGGGCCCTTTAAGGTTCCTGAAGGTGTGAAAATGACCTCTGCAAAGTATATAGAGTTTCTGACAGACAACTTTCCTCCATGGTATTAAAAGCAGAAATGTGCCTTCAGGAGCAAAATCATCTTCATGCATGACAATGCACCATCTCATGCTGCAAAGAATACCTCTGAGTCATTGGCTGATATGGGCATAAAAGGAGATAAACTCATGGTGTGGCCACCATCTTCCCCTGACCACAACCCTATAGAGAACCTTTGGAGTATCATAAAGCAAAAGATCTATGAGGGTGGGAGGCAGTTCACATCAAAACAGCAGCTCTGGGAGGCTATTCGAACTTCATGCAAAGAAATACAAGCAGAAACTCTCCAAAAACTCACAAGTTCAATGGATGCAAGAATTGTGAAGGTGATATCAAAGAAAGGGTCCTGTGATAACATGTAACTTGGCCTGTTAGGATGTTTTGGCGTTAAATAGCTTTTTTGTTCAGTGAATGTGACCTCCTAATGCTGCAAATTCCACAAATGAGCATTTTCAGTTCTTTAACCCCTTCACCCCCAAGGGTGGTTTGCACGTTATGGACCGGGCCAATTTTTACAATTCTGACCACTGTCCCTTTATGAGGTTATAACTCTGGAACGCTTCAACGGATCCCGGTGATTCTGACACTGTTTTCTCGTGACATATTGTACTTCATGATAGTGGTAAAATTTCTTTGATATTACCTGCGTTTATTTGGGGAAAAAATGGAAATTTGGTGAAAATTTTGAAAATTTCGCAATTTTTCAAATTTGAATTTTTATGCAAATAAATCACAGTGATATGTCACACAAAATACTTAATAAGTAACATTTCCCACATGTCTACTTTACATCAGCACAATTTTGGAACCAAAATTTTTTTTTGTTAGGGAGTTATAAGGGTTAAAATTTGACCAGCAATTTCTCATTTTCACACCATTTTTTTTTAGGGACCACATCTCATTTGAAGTAATTTTGAGGGGTCTATATGATAGAAAATACCCAAGTGTGACACCATTCTAAAAATTGCACCCCTCAAGGTGCTCAAGACCACATTCAAGAAGTTTATTAACCCTTCAGGTGTTTCACATGAATTTTTGGAATGTTTAAATAAAAATGAGCATTTACCTTTTTTTTCACACAAAATTTACTTCAGCTCCAATTTGTTTTATTTTACCAAGGGTAACAGGAGAAAATGGACCCCAAAAGATGTTGTACAATTTGTCCTGAGTACGCCGATACTCCATATGTGGGGGTAAACCACTGTTTGGGCGCATGACAGAGCTCGGAAGCGAAGGAGCGTCATTTGACTTTTCAATGCAAAATTGACTGGAATTGAGATGGGATGCCATGTTGCGTTTGGAGAGCCCCTGATATGCCTAAACATTGAAACCCCCCACAAGTGACACCATTTTGGAAAGTAGACCCCCTAAGGAGCTTATCTAGAGGTGTGGTGAGCACTTTGACTCACCAAGTGCTTCACAGAAGTTTATAATGCAGAACCGTAAAAATAAAAAATCATATTTTTTCACAAAAATGATCTTTTCACCCCCAATTTTTTATTTTCCCAAGGGTAAGAAGAAATTGGACCCCAAAAGATGTTTTACAATTTGTCCTGAGTACGCTGATACCCCATATGCGGGGGTAAACCACTGTTTGGGCGCATGGGAGAGCTCGGAAGGGAAGGAGCGCCGTTTGACTTTTCACTGCAAAATTGACAGGAATTGAGATGGTACGCCATGTTGCATTTGGAGAGCCACTAATGTGCCTAAACATTGAAAACCCCCACAAGTGACACCATTTTGGAAAGTAGACCCCCTAAGGAACTTATCTAGAGGTGTAGTGAGCACTTTGACCCACCAACTGCTTCACAGAAGTTTATAATGCAGAGCCGTAAAAATAAAACATACATTTTTTTCCCACAAAAATTATTTTTTAGCCCCCAGTTTTGTATTTTTCTGAGGGTAACAGGAGAAATTGGACCCAAAAAGTTGTTCTCCAATTTGTCCTGAGTATGCTGATACCCCATATGTGGGGGGGAACCACTGTTTGGGCACATGGGAGGGCTCGGAAGAGATGGAGCGCCATTTTGAATGCAGACTTAGATGGAATGGTCTGCAGGCGTCACATTGCGTTTGCAGAGCCCTAATGTACCTAAACAGTTAAAAAAAAACACAAGTTACACCATTTTGGAAAGTAGACCCCCTAAGCAACTCATCTAGATGTGTTGTGAGAGTTTTGAACCCTCAAGTGTTTCACTACAGTTTATAACGCATAGCCGTGAAAATAAAAAAATAAAAAATTTCCCCCCAAAATTATTTTTTAGCCCCCAGTTTTGTATTTTCCCAAGGGTAACAGGAGAAATTGGACCCCAAAAGTTGTTGTCCAATTTGTCTTGAGTACGCTGATACCCGATATGTGGGGGAGAAACACCGTTTGGGCGCATGGGAGGGCTCGGAAGGGAAGGAGCGCCATTTGGAATGCAGACTTAGATGGAATGGTCTGCAGGCGTCACATTGCGTTTGCAGAGGCCCTAATGTACCTAAACAGTAGAAACCCTCCACAAGTGACACCATTTTGGAAAGTAGACCCCCTAATGAACTCAAATAGATGTGTTGTGAGAGCTTTGAACCCCCAATTGTTTCACTACAGTTTATAACGCAGAGCCATGCAAATAAAAAATATTTTTTTTCCACAAAAATTATTTTTTAGCCCCCAGTTTTGTATTTTCCCAAGGGTAACAGGAGAAATTGGACCCCAAAAGTTGTTCTCCAATGTGTTCCGAGTACGCTGATACATATGTTGGGGTAAACCCCTGTTTGGGCGCACGGGAGAGCTCGGAAGGGAAGGAGCACTGTTTTACTTTTTCAACGCAGAATTGGCTGAAATTGAGATCGGACGCCATGTCGCGTTTGGAGAGCCCCTGATGTGCCTAAACAGTGGAAACCCCCCAATTATAACTGAAACCCTAATCCAAACACACCCCTAACCCTAATCCCAACGGTAACCCTAACCACACCTCTAACCCAGACACACCCCTAACCCTAATCCCAACCCTATTCCCAACCGTAGATGTAATCCAAACCCTAACCCTAACTTTAGCCCCAACCCTAACCCTAACTTTAGCCCCAACCCTAACCCTAGCCCCAACCCTAACCCTAGCCCCAACCCTAACCCTAGCCCCAACCCTAACCCCAGCCCCAACCCTAGCCCCAACCCTAACCCTAGGCCCAACCCTAACCCTAGCCCCAACCCTAACCCTAGCCCCAACCCTAGCCCCAACCCTAACCCTAGCCCCAAACCTAACCCTAGCCCCAACCCTAACCCTAACCCTAGCCCTAATGGTAAAATGGAAATAAATACATTTTTTAAATTTTTTTATTTTTCCCTAACTAAGGGGGTGATGAAGGGGGGTTTGATTTACTTTTATAGCGGGTTTTTTAGCGGATTTTTATGATTGGCAGCTGTCACACACTGAAAGAAGCTTTTTATTGCAAAAAATATTTTTTGCATTACCACATTTTGAGAGCTATAATTTTTCCATATTTGAGTCCACAGAGTCATGTGAGGTCTTGTTTTTTGCGGAACGAGTTGCCGTTTTTATTGGTAGCATGTTCGGGCACGGGAGATTTTTTGATCGCTTTTTATTCTGATTTTTGTGAGGCAGAATGACCAAAAACCAGCTATTCATGAATTTATTTTGGGGGAGGCGTTTATACCGTTCCGCGTTTGGTAAAATTGATAAAGCAGTTTCATTCTTCGGGTCAGTACGATTACAGCGATACCTCATTTCTATCATTTTTTTATGTTTTGGCGCTTTTATACGATAAAAACTATTTTATAGAAAAAATAATTATTTTGGCATCACTTTATTCTGAGGACTATAAATTTTTTATTTTTTCGCTGATGATGCTATATTGTGGCTCGTTTTTTGCGAGACAAGATGACGTTTGCAGTGGTACCATGGTTATTTATATCCGTCTTTTTGATCGCGTGTTATTGCACTTTTTGTTTGGCGGTATGAGAATAAAGCGTTGTTTTTTGCCTCGTTTTTTTTATTTTTTTTACGGTGTTCACTGAAGGGGTTAACTAGTGATATAGTTTTATAGGTGGGGTCGTTACGGACGCGGCGATACTAAATATGTGTACTTTTATTGTTTGATTTTTTTTTATTTAGATAAAGGAATGTATTTCGGGCGCAAGGGGGCATTCTTTGCATCTGGAGGAGAGAAGGTTTTTCCACCAACATAGAAGAGGATTAGGGTTGAGCGACTTTCATTTTTTTAAGATCGAGTAGGGTTTTGGGAAACCCGATTTTGTCCAGAGTCGAGTCGAGTGCAGTCGGCCGATTATCGCTAAAAGTCGGGGATCGACCGAAACACGAAACCCAATGCAAGTCAATGGGGAAGCATAGTCGGCAGTGAGTGGAGGCCAGGAAAACACCTACAGTGCCCATTTTAATGCCAAAAACATCCATTCTTGTTTCTGAAGCTTGCCAATCTTAATTAACTGTATAATAATAGTTGGGCATAGGGAATTGGGGGAAAGTTGTGGGGGGAGTAGGGCTGGCTCAAGTTTTTCGTGGGCCCAGGAAATGCGGACTACGTCACGGCGGTGTTGCAGGGAAAGGTAAGTATTTAAAAGTTGCAAGTGCTGTGATCCTGAGCAAGCAGGGGGGGCCCACTCGTTCGCATTGCCACTGGCACAGGGCCCCTCAAAGTACGGCGGTGTGTTTGCATGGCGGGGGCGCCTCCCACCAGCAGCGACACTTTTGCGTACTCTGAGGGGCCCTGTGCCAGTGACGTCGCCAACGAGTATGCCCCCCCACCTGATGAAGGAACCTGCACTTTCATCTGCACCTTCCTCTTTGTCCCTGTGTAAGGTGGTATAACATGCGGGAAGGGGAACCTTACTTTCAGCAGGGACAGATTCTGGCTGTGTAGAGTACAAGGGGAATGTAGTGGTCTAGGTCAATGTACCAGCAGACTCATTTAGCAGTGGCTGGGCAATGGGCAGGATGAGGAGGAAACAGATATAGGGCCAAAGAATAAAGTAGGCTACATGCAGTTCAAAATTGGTAACAGGACTAAACAGGCGGCATTGCTTTGTTCAGTGGAGTAGCAAACCCAAGAGCAGCAGACACTGTTTCAAGGGCCTAACCACACTAGTAGGCCAAATGCAGTTTAATATCTGATAGTATAGGGCGAAAGCCAGAATGTGGAAGCTCAGCTTTGTTCAGTTGAGGACAACACCAGGGAGGGGCAGACACCTTTAGTAGGCCGGAAAAGCCTATTGCATTTTTTAAAATGGTAATTTGGAGCAGAAGGTTGAAGCTCAGCTTTATTTAGTTGAGGGCAACACCAGGGAGGGGCAGAAGCCGTTAGTAGGCCCTAACCACCATTTTTTTTTTTTTTAAAACCACTTAATGAGAGCCGGAAGGTTGAAGCTCAGCTTTATTTAGTTGAGGACAACACCAGGGAGGGGCAGAAGCCGTTAGTAGGCCCTAACCACCATTTTTTTTTTAAAACCACATAATGAGAGCCGGAAGGTTGAAGCTCAGCTTTATTTAGTTGAGGACAACACCAGGGAGGGGCAGAAGCCGTTAGTAGGCCCTAACCACCATTTTTTTTTTAAAACCACTTAATGAGAGCCGGAAGGTTGAAGCTCAGCTTTATTTAGTTGAGGACAACACCAGGGAGGGGCAGAAGCCGTTAGTAGGCCCTAACCACCATTTTTTTTTTTTTTAAAACCACATAATGAGAGCCGGAAGGTTGAAGCTCAGCTTTATTTAGTTGAGGACAACACCAGGGAGGGGCAGAAGCCGTTAGTAGGCCCTAACCACCATTTTTTTTTTTAAAACCACATAATGAGAGCCGGAAGGTTGAAGCTCAGCTTTATTTAGTTGAGGACAACACCAGGGAGGGGCAGAAGCCGTTAGTAGGCCCTAACCACCATTTTTTTTTTAAAACCACATAATGAGAGCCGGAAGGTTGAAGCTCAGCTTTATTTAGTTGAGGACAACACCAGGGAGGGGCAGAAGCCGTTAGTAGGCCCTAACCACCATTTTTTTTTTAAAACCACTTAATGAGAGCCGGAAGGTTGAAGCTCAGCTTTATTTAGTTGAGGACAACACCAGGGAGGGGCAGAAGCCGTTAGTAGGCCCTAACCACCATTTTTTTTTTTAAAACCACATAATGAGAGCCGGAAGGTTGAAGCTCAGCTTTATTTAGTTGAGGACAACACCAGGGAGGGGCAGAAGCCGTTAGTAGGCCCTAACCACCATTTTTTTTTTAAAACCACTTAATGAGAGCCGGAAGGTTGAAGCTCAGCTTTATTTAGTTGAGGACAACACCAGGGAGGGGCAGAAGCCGTTAGTAGGCCCTAACCACCATTTTTTTTTTTTTTAAAACCACTTAATGAGAGCCGGAAGGTTGAAGCTCAGCTTTATTTAGTTGAGGACAACACCAGGGAGGGGCAGAAGCCGTTAGTAGGCCCTAACCACCATTTTTTTTTTAAAACCACTTAATGAGAGCCGGAAGGTTGAAGCTCAGCTTTATTTAGTTGAGGACAACACCAGGGAGGGGCAGAAGCCGTTAGTAGGCCCTAACCACCATTTTTTTTTTAAAACCACTTAATGAGAGCCGGAAGGTTGAAGCTCAGCTTTATTTAGTTGAGGACAACACCAGGGAGGGGCAGAAGCCGTTAGTAGGCCCTAACCACCATTTTTTTTTTAAAACCACTTAATGAGAGCCGGAAGGTTGAAGCTCAGCTTTATTTAGTTGAGGACAACACCAGGGAGGGGCAGAAGCCGTTAGTAGGCCCTAACCACCATTTTTTTTTTAAAACCACTTAATGAGAGCCGGAAGGTTGAAGCTCAGCTTTATTTAGTTGAGGACAACACCAGGGAGGGGCAGAAGCCGTTAGTAGGCCCTAACCACCATTTTTTTTTTTAAACCACTTAATGAGAGCCGGAAGGTTGAAGCTCAGCTTTATTTAGTTGAGGACAACACCAGGGAGGGGCAGAAGCCGTTAGTAGGCCCTAACCACCATTTTTTTTTTTAAAACCACATAATGAGAGCCGGAAGGTTGAAGCTCAGCTTTATTTAGTTGAGGACAACACCAGGGAGGGGCAGAAGCCGTTAGTAGGCCCTAACCACCATTTTTTTTTTTAAAACCACATAATGAGAGCCGGAAGGTTGAAGCTCAGCTTTATTTAGTTGAGGACAACACCAGGGAGGGGCAGAAGCCGTTAGTAGGCCCTAACCACCATTTTTTTTTTAAAACCACTTAATGAGAGCCGGAAGGTTGAAGCTCAGCTTTATTTAGTTGAGGACAACACCAGGGAGGGGCAGAAGCCGTTAGTAGGCCCTAACCACCATTTTTTTTTTAAAACCACTTAATGAGAGCCGGAAGGTTGAAGCTCAGCTTTATTTAGTTGAGGACAACACCAGGGAGGGGCAGAAGCCGTTAGTAGGCCCTAACCACCATTTTTTTTTTAAAACCACTTAATGAGAGCCGGAAGGTTGAAGCTCAGCTTTATTTAGTTGAGGACAACACCAGGGAGGGGCAGAAGCCGTTAGTAGGCCCTAACCACCATTTTTTTTTTAAAACCACTTAATGAGAGCCGGAAGGTTGAAGCTCAGCTTTATTTAGTTGAGGACAACACCAGGGAGGGGCAGAAGCCGTTAGTAGGCCCTAACCACCATTTTTTTTTTTAAAACCACATAATGAGAGCCGGAAGGTTGAAGCTCAGCTTTATTTAGTTGAGGACAACACCAGGGAGGGGCAGAAGCCGTTAGTAGGCCCTAACCACCATTTTTTTTTTTAAAACCACATAATGAGAGCCGGAAGGTTGAAGCTCAGCTTTATTTAGTTGAGGACAACACCAGGGAGGGGCAGAAGCCGTTAGTAGGCCCTAACCACCATTTTTTTTTTTAAAACCACATAATGAGAGCCGGAAGGTTGAAGCTCAGCTTTATTTAGTTGAGGGCAACACCAGGGAGGGGCAGAAGCCGTTAGTAGGCCCTAACCACCATTTTTTTTTTTAAAACCACATAATGAGAGCCGGAAGGTTGAAGCTCAGCTTTATTTAGTTGAGGACAACACCAGGGAGGGGCAGAAGCCGTTAGTAGGCCCTAACCACCATTTTTTTTTTTAAAACCACATAATGAGAGCCGGAAGGTTGAAGCTCAGCTTTATTTAGTTGAGGACAACACCAGGGAGGGGCAGAAGCCGTTAGTAGGCCCTAACCACCATTTTTTTTTTTAAAACCACATAATGAGAGCCGGAAGGTTGAAGCTCAGCTTTATTTAGTTGAGGACAACACCAGGGAGGGGCAGAAGCCGTTAGTAGGCCCTAACCACCATTTTTTTTTTTAAAACCACATAATGAGAGCCGGAAGGTTGAAGCTCAGCTTTATTTAGTTGAGGGCAACACCAGGGAGGGGCAGAAGCCGTTAGTAGGCCCTAACCACCATTTTTTTTTTTAAAACCACATAATGAGAGCCGGAAGGTTGAAGCTCAGCTTTATTTAGTTGAGGGCAACACCAGGGAGGGGCAGAAGCCGTTAGTAGGCCCTAACCAAAGTTGAAGGCCAAATGCAGTTTAATTTCTGATACTATAGGCCGAAAGCCAGAAGGTGGAAGTTCCGATTTAGACAGTGGAGGACAATTTGAATTAGGGACTGCAGACAGACTTAGTAGGCTGTCCCCTGTGGACCATGCATCCACCACATTAACCCATTGCGCCGTAATGGACACGTAATCTTCCGTGGCCATGCCTACAGGTCCATGCGTCTGTTGTCAGGTGCACCTTTGTACTCACAGATTGCCAGAGTGCATGGACAATGCGGTCTTCTACATGCTGGTGGAGGGTTGGGATGGCTTTTCTCGCAAAAGAAGTGTCGACTGGTTAGCTTGTAGCGTGGTACAGCGTAGTCCATCATGGCCTTATTAATAGTAAATAAAATATATAACTAGGCTCTATGAACTTTTAAATAGGTTCCAGGGGTACACGGGCAGCATTGGTGTGGTCAGTGGAGGAGTATTGCAAGTAGGGGCTGCAGACAGGCTATCAAAGGCCTAAAATAACAAACAGTAGGCAGTCATGGCAGTTTTACATCGGTTACATGGATACACAGGCAGGCACTCCAGGCAGCATTGTGCTCAGTGGAGGAGTATTGCAAGTAGGGGCCGCAGACAGGCTATCAAAGGCCTAAAATAACAAACAGTAGGCAGTCATGGCAGTTTTACATCGGTTACATGGATACACAGGCAGGCACTCCAGGCAGCATTGTGGTCAGTGGAGGAGTATTGCAAGTAGGGGCCGCAGACAGGCTATCAAAGGCCTAAAATAACAAACAGTAGGCAGTCATGGCAGTTTTACATCGGTTACATGGATACACAGGCAGCTAGGTGGTGAGTGGAGGAGTATTTAAAGTAAGGACCGCAGACAGGCTATCAAAGGCCTAACATAACAAACAATAGGCTCATGGCAGTTTTACAGCGGTTACATGGATACACGGGCAGGCAGCTTGGTGGTGAGTGGAGGAGTATTTAAAGTATGGACCGCAGACAGGCTTCGAAGGCCTAACACAATAAAATGGGCTGGCTGTAGGCACTTTAAAATTGGTTCCAGGGGTACACGGGCAGCAGTGGTCTGGTCAGTGGAGGCCTAGTGGAAGTATGGACCGCAGACAGGCTTCGAAGGCCTAACACAATAAAATGGGCTGGCTGTAGGCACTTTAAAATTGGTTCCAGGGGTACACGGGCAGCAGTGGTCTGGTCAGTGGAGGCCTAGTGGAAGTATGGACCGCAGACAGGCTTCGAAGGCCTAACACAATAAAATGGGCTGGCTGTAGGCACTTTAAAATTGGTTCCAGGGGTACACGGGCAGCAGTGGTCTGGTCAGTGGAGGACTAGTGGAAGTATGGACCGCAGACAGGCTTCGAAGGCCTAACACAATAAAATGGGCTGGCTGTAGGCACTTTAAAATTGGTTCCAGGGGTACACGGGCAGCAGTGGTCTGGTCAGTGGAGGCCTAGTGGAAGGAGGGACCGCAGACAGGCTTCGAAGGCCTAACACAATAAAATGGGCTGGCTGTAGGCACTTTAAAATTGGTTCCAGGGGTACACGGGCAGCAGTGGTCTGGTCAGTGGAGGACTAGTGGAAGGAGGGAGCGCAGAAAGGCTTCAAAGGCCTAAAATAACAAACAATAGGCTCATGGCAGTTTTACAGCGGTTACATGGATACACGGGCAGGCAGCTTGGTGGTCAGTGGAGGAGTAGGGACCGCAGACAGGCTATCAAAGGCCTAAAATAACAAACAATAGGCTCATGGCAGTTTTACAGCGGTTACATGGATACACGGGCAGGCAGCTTGGTGGTGGTGAGTGGAGGAGTATTTAAAGTAGGGACCGCAGACAGGCTATCAAAGGCCTAACATAAAAAAACAATAGGCTCATGGCAGTTTCACAGCGGTTACATGGATACACGGGCAGGCAGCTTGGTGGTGGTGAGTGGAGGAGTATTTAAAGTAGGGACCGCAGACAGGCTATCAAAGGCCTAACATAACAAACAATAGGCTCATGGCAGTTTTACAGCGGTTACATGGATACACGGGCAGGCAGCTTGGTGCTGAGTGGAGGAGTATTTAAAGTATGGACCGCAGACAGGCTTCGAAGGCCTAACACAATAAAATGGGCTGGCTGTAGGCACTTTAAAATTGGTTCCAGGGGTACACGGGCAGCAGTGGTCTGGTCAGTGGAGGCCTAGTGGAAGGAGGGACCGCAGACAGGCTTCGAAGGCCTAACACAATAAAATGGGCTGGCTGTAGGCACTTTAAAATTGGTTCCAGGGGTACACGGGCAGCAGTGGTCTGGTCAGTGGAGGCCTAGTGGAAGTATGGACCGCAGACAGGCTTCGAAGGCCTAACACAATAAAATGGGCTGGCTGTAGGCACTTTAAAATTGGTTCCAGGGGTACACGGGCAGCAGTGGTCTGGTCAGTGGAGGACTAGTGGAAGTATGGACCGCAGACAGGCTTCGAAGGCCTAACACAATAAAATGGGCTGGCTGTAGGCACTTTAAAATTGGTTCCAGGGGTACACGGGCAGCAGTGGTCTGGTCAGTGGAGGCCTAGTGGAAGGAGGGACCGCAGACAGGCTTCGAAGGCCTAACACAATAAAATGGGCTGGCTGTAGGCACTTTAAAATTGGTTCCAGGGGTACACGGGCAGCAGTGGTCTGGTCAGTGGAGGCCTAGTGGAAGTATGGACCGCAGACAGGCTTCGAAGGCCTAACACAATAAAATGGGCTGGCTGTAGGCACTTTAAAATTGGTTCCAGGGGTACACGGGCAGCAGTGGTCTGGTCAGTGGAGGACTAGTGGAAGTATGGACCGCAGACAGGCTTCGAAGGCCTAACACAATAAAATGGGCTGGCTGTAGGCACTTTAAAATTGGTTCCAGGGGTACACGGGCAGCAGTGGTCTGGTCAGTGGAGGCCTAGTGGAAGTATGGACCGCAGACAGGCTTCGAAGGCCTAACACAATAAAATGGGCTGGCTGTAGGCACTTTAAAATTGGTTCCAGGGGTACACGGGCAGCAGTGGTCTGGTCAGTGGAGGACTAGTGGAAGTATGGACCGCAGACAGGCTTCGAAGGCCTAACACAATAAAATGGGCTGGCTGTAGGCACTTTAAAATTGGTTCCAGGGGTACACGGGCAGCAGTGGTCTGGTCAGTGGAGGCCTAGTGGAAGGAGGGACCGCAGACAGGCTTCGAAGGCCTAACACAATAAAATGGGCTGGCTGTAGGCACTTTAAAATTGGTTCCAGGGGTACACGGGCAGCAGTGGTCTGGTCAGTGGAGGCCTAGTGGAAGTATGGACCGCAGACAGGCTTCGAAGGCCTAACACAATAAAATGGGCTGGCTGTAGGCACTTTAAAATTGGTTCCAGGGGTACACGGGCAGCAGTGGTCTGGTCAGTGGAGGACTAGTGGAAGTATGGACCGCAGACAGGCTTCGAAGGCCTAACACAATAAAATGGGCTGGCTGTAGGCACTTTAAAATTGGTTCCAGGGGTACACGGGCAGCAGTGGTCTGGTCAGTGGAGGCCTAGTGGAAGTATGGACCGCAGACAGGCTTCGAAGGCCTAACACAATAAAATGGGCTGGCTGTAGGCACTTTAAAATTGGTTCCAGGGGTACACGGGCAGCAGTGGTCTGGTCAGTGGAGGACTAGTGGAAGTATGGACCGCAGACAGGCTTCGAAGGCCTAACACAATAAAATGGGCTGGCTGTAGGCACTTTAAAATTGGTTCCAGGGGTACACGGGCAGCAGTGGTCTGGTCAGTGGAGGACTAGTGGAAGTATGGACCGCAGACAGGCTTCGAAGGCCTAACACAATAAAATGGGCTGGCTGTAGGCACTTTAAAATTGGTTCCAGGGGTACACGGGCAGCAGTGGTCTGGTCAGTGGAGGCCTAGTGGAAGGAGGGACCGCAGACAGGCTTCGAAGGCCTAACACAATAAAATGGGCTGGCTGTAGGCACTTTAAAATTGGTTCCAGGGGTACACGGGCAGCAGTGGTCTGGTCAGTGGAGGACTAGTGGAAGGAGGGAGCGCAGAAAGGCTTCAAAGGCCTAAAATAACAAACAATAGGCTCATGGCAGTTTTACAGCGGTTACATGGATACACGGGCAGGCAGCTTGGTGGTCAGTGGAGGAGTAGGGACCGCAGACAGGCTATCAAAGGCCTAAAATAACAAACAATAGGCTCATGGCAGTTTTACAGCGGTTACATGGATACACGGGCAGGCAGCTTGGTGCTGAGTGGAGGAGTAGTGCAAGGAGTGTCTGTCCCAGTACTCCCAAAATATAAATAGATGTTAATGTCTCGCAAAACAACCAAAACAAAAAAAAAGATGGCATACTTAGGTACAGGGGTGGGCTCATCTGCTGTGTTTCTGACATAGTAATTTGGCAGTAACTATTTAATGGTGCCAATATAGGACACAGACACAGACTACTTTAAGTTGCATCATAGATGTCTACAAATTTGTATTGTCAGTGCCAGACATTGAATGATGTCAGCGAATAGACTAAAGATTGGTGGAGCTGTGCGACATAATTTTGCACGTAGTAGAGCCCAGTTTGAGCTGGGGTAGGGGGGAACTCTCTTGAGGCCGGCGGGACCGCCCCAGGGCCACTCATGTTACAACGGTGTGTCTGACGTTGGGTGCGCACCACCACCGCCAGAGACACTACATTGTACTATGAGGGACCCAGTAGCAATGCCGTCAACCAAAAGCGAGCACACCCACCTCTTCAGACAAACAGCAGTCTCACGGGTGCTTGCGCCAAGTCGCGATACCACGGCCCCGTGTGGGGAGTTTGGCCATTTAGGGAGGTGTAAACATGTCGTATGCTGTACAATCTGCAGCAGCAAATTAGACATTAGAAAAGTAATTCACAGGCAAGAGCTTTTCATAGGAAAGCTAGGTGTCGGCCGGGCAAGGTGGGGCAAAAGATTTTGAAATCCAGTTGTGGTTCATTTTAATGAATGTTAGATCGTCAACATTTTGGGTAGCCAGACGAGTCCTTTTTTCGGTTAATATTGACCCTGCAGCACTGAATACTCTTTCTGATAGGACACTTGCTGCCGGGCAAGCAAGCTCCTGCAATGCATATTCTGCCAATTCTGGCCAGGTGTCTAATTTGGAGGCCCAGTAATCAAATGGGAATGACGGTTGAGGGAGAACATCGATAAGGGATGAAAAATAGTTAGTAACCATACTGGACAAATGTTGTCTCCTGTCACTTTCAATTGATGCAGCAGTACCTGTCCTGTCTGCGGTCATAGCAAAATCACTCCACAACCTGGTCAGAAAACCCCTCTGTCCAACGCCACTTCTGATGTGTGCACCCCTAACACTCCTAGTCTGCTGCCCCCTGGAGCTCGTGTGAGAACGATCACGTGCGCTGTGTGCTGGGAATGCCTGAAGCAAACGGTCAACAAGAGTTGATTGTTTGGTTGCTAATATTAGTTCCAAGTTCTCATGTGGCATAATATTTTGCAATTTGCCTTTATAGCGTGGATCAAGGAGGCAGGCCAACCAGTAATCGTCATCGTTCATCATTTTCGTAATGCGTGTGTCCCTTTGTAGGATACGTAAGGCATAATCCGCCATGTGGGCCAAAGTTCCACTTGTCAAATCTCCGGTTGTGATTGGTTGAGGGGCAGTTGCAGGCAAATCTACGTCACTTGTGTCCCTCAAAAAACCAGAACCCGGCCGTGACACGCAACCAATTTCCTGTGCCCCCGTGAAAGTTTCCGCATTAAAAATATACTCATCCCCATCATCCTCCTCGTCCTCCACCTCCTCTTCGCCCGCTACCTCGTCCTGTACACTGCCCTGACCAGACAATGGCTGACTGTCATCAAGGCTTCCCTCTTCCTCTGGTGCAGACGCCTGCTCCTTTATGTGCGTCAAACTTTGCATCAGCAGACGCATTAGGGGGATGCTCATGCTTATTACGGCGTTGTCTGCACTAACCAGCCGTGTGCATTCCTCAAAACACTGAAGGACTTGACACATGTCTTGTATCTTCGACCACTGCACACCTGACAACTCCATGTCTGCCATCCTACTGCCTGCCCGTGTATCCTCCCACAAATAAATAACAGCACGCCTCTGTTCGCACAGTCTCTGAAGCATGTGCAGTGTTGAGTTCCACCTTGTTGCAACGTCTATGATTAGGCGATGCTGGGGAAGGTTCAAAGACCGCTGATAGGTCTGCATACGGCTGGCGTGTACAGGCGAACGTCGGATATGTGAGCAAAGTGCACGCACTTTGAGGAGCAGGTCGGAGAACCCAGGATAAGTTTTCAATAAGCACTGCACCACCAGGTTTAAGGTGTGAGCCAGGCAAGGAATGTGTTTCAGTTGGGAAAGGGAGATGGCAGCCATGAAATTCCTTCCGTTATCACTCACTACCTTGCCTGCCTCAAGATCTACTGTGCCCAGCCACGACTGCGTTTCTTGTTGCAAGAACTCGGACAGAACTTCCGCGGTGTGTCTGTTGTCGCCCAAACACTTCATAGCCAATACAGCCTGCTGACGCTTGGCAGTAGCTGGCCCATAATGGGACAACTGGTGTGCAACAGTGTCATCTGCCGATGGAGTGGTTGGCCGACTGCGTTCTGTGGAAGAGCTGTAGCTTCTGCAGGAGGACGAGGAGGAGGAGGAGGGGGTGCGAACGCCTACAGCCAACTGTTTCCTAGACCGTGGGCTAGGCACAACTGTCCCTAAATTGATGTCGCCTGTGGACCCTGCATCCACCACATTCACCCAGTGTGCCGTGATGGACACATAACGTCCCTGGCCATGCCTACTGGTCCATGCATCTGTAGTCAGGTGCACCTTTGTACTCACAGATTGCCTGAGTGCATGGACGATGCGCTGTTTAACATGCTGGTGCAGGGCTGGGATGGCTTTTCTGGAAAAAAAGTGTCGACTGGGTAGCTCGTATCGTGGTTCAGCGTACTCCATCAGGGCTTTGAAAGCTTCGCTTTCAACTAACCGGTAGGGCATCATCTCTAACGAGATTAGTCTAGCTATGTGGGCGTTAAAACCCTGTGTACGCGGATGCGAGGATAAGTACTTCCTTTTTCTAACCAGAGTCTCATGTAGGGTGAGCTGGACTGGAGAGCTGTAGATCGTGGAACTTTCGGGTGTGCCGGTGGACATGGCAGACTGAGAGACGGTTGGAGACGGTATTGTTTCCGCCGGTGCCCTACATGCAATATTTCCTCCTACAAAACTGGTGATTCCCTGACCCTGACTGCTTTTGGCTGGCAAAGAAACCTGCACAGATACTGCCGGTGGTGCGGAAAATGGTGGCCTTACAGTGACGGAAGGGATGTTGCGTTGCTGACTAGCTTCATTGGCCGAGGGTGCTACAACCTTGAGGGACGTTTGGTAGTTAGTCCAGGCTTGAGAATGCATGGTGGTTAAGTGTCTATGCATGCAACTAGTATTTAGACTTTTCAGATTCTGACCTCTGCTTAAGCTAGTTGAACATTTTTGACAGATGACTTTGCGCTGATCAGTTGGATGTTGTTTAAAAAAATGCCAGACTGCACTCTTCCTAGACTCTGATCCCTTTTCAGGGATTGCAGACTGAGCTTTAACCGGATGGCAACGCTGTGCTCCAACAGGTTTTGGCTTTGACACGCGTTTTGGTCCAGATACGGGCCCGGCAGATGGAACCTGTTGCGATGTTGATGCCTGCTGCGGCCCCTCCTCCACCTCCGCTTCTGAACTACTGCCGCCTGCACCCTGTTCCCCCAATGGCTGCCAATCGGGGTCAATAACTGGGTCATCTATTACCTCCTCTTCGAGCTCGTGTGCAACTTCGTCTGTGTCACTGTGTCGGTCGGTGGTATAGCGTTCGTGGCGGGGCAACATAGTCTCATCAGGGTCTGATTGTGGATCTGTACCCTGAGAGGGCAATGTGGTGGTCTGAGTCAAAGGAGCAGCATAGTACTCTGGCTGTGGCTGTGCATCAGTGCACTCCATGTCAGAATATACTTGTAATGGGCATGGCCTGTTAAATGTTTCACTTTCTAAGCCAGGGACGGTATGTGTAAAGAGCTCCATGGAGTGACCCGTTGTGTCGCCTGCTGCATCCTTCTCTCTTGTTGTAGTTTTTGCTGAGGAGGACAAGGAAGCGACTTGTCCCTGACCGTGAACATCCACAAGCGACGCGCTGCTTTTACATTTACCAGTTTCGGAAGAGGAGGCAAAAGAGCTAGAGGCTGAGTCTGCAATGTAAGCCAAAACTTGCTGTTGCTGCTCCGCCTTTAAAAGCGGTTTTCCTACTCCCAGAAAAGAGAGCGTTCGAGGCCTTGTGTAGCCTGACGACGAAACTGGCTCCACAGCTCCAGACTTAGGTGGAATATTTTTATCCCCACGACCACCTGATGCTCCACTACCACTACCATCATTACCAGCTGACAATGAACGCCCACGACGACCTCTTGCACCAGACTTCCTCATTGTTTTAAAATCTTAACCAAAGTAACTTTATTTGTTGCTATCAAACAACTTACACGGTGAGCTATAACTTCAGTATGATTTCAATATCCCTTAACAGGTTGGTGAGACCACAAGGAAAATCAGGCACAATGTTACACACTCTGTTTTCTGTGGCACAAAATCACAGAGATGACACACACGCAGGACTGTCACTCAAGCACTAATGTCAATATTAATCTCCCACCTAATTTATTTATTTTTTTTTCTCAGGGAGACTTTAGAAACCAAATAATATTAAAAAAAAAAAAAAAAAAGGCTTTCTATGGCCCACAATTAGAGAGAGAGAGGTGGCACAACCAGGAGTCAAGACTGGCGCACAAGCTGAAAGGGCAATATTACTCTCCCACTGTTTTTTATGTTTTTTTTGTTTTTTTCAGGGAGACTTTAGAAACCAAATAATATTAAAAAAACCAAAAAAAAAAAAGGCTTTCTATGGCCCACTGAATGAGAGGGAGAGAGGTGGCACACCCAGGAGTCAAGACTGGCACACAAGCTGAAAGGGCAATATTACTCTCCCACTGTTTTTTTATGTATTTTTTGTTTTTTCAGGGAGACTTTAGAAACCCAATAATATTTAAAAAAAAAAATAAATAGGCTTTCTATGGCCCACTGAATGAGAGGGAGAGAGGTGGCACACCCAGGAGTCAAGACTGGCACACAAGCTGAAAGGGCAATATTACTCTCCCACTGTTTTTTTAGGTTTTTTTTTTTTTTTCAGGGAGAATTAGAAACCAAATAATATTAAAAAAAAAAAAAAAATAGGCTTTCTATGGCCCACTGAATGAAAGGGAGAGAGGTGGCACACCCAGGAGTCAAGACTGGCACACAAGCTGAAAGGGCAATATTACTCTCCCACTGTTTTTTTATGTATTTTTTGTTTTTTCAGGGAGACTTTAGAAACCCAATAATATTTAAAAAAAAAAATAAATAGGCTTTCTATGGCCCACTGAATGAGAGGGAGAGAGGTGGCACACCCAGGAGTCAAGACTGGCACACAAGCTGAAAGGGCAATATTACTCTCCCACTGTTTTTTTAGGTTTTTTTTTTTTTTTCAGGGAGAATTAGAAACCAAATAATATTAAAAAAAAAAAAAATAGGCTTTCTATGGCCCACTGAATGAAAGGGAGAGAGGTGGCACACCCAGGAGTCAAGACTGGCACACAAGCTGAAAGGGCAATATTACTCTCCCACTGTTTTTTTATGTATTTTTTGTTTTTTCAGGGAGACTTTAGAAACCCAATAATATTTAAAAAAAAAAATAAATAGGCTTTCTATGGCCCACTGAATGAGAGGGAGAGAGGTGGCACACCCAGGAGTCAAGACTGGCACACAAGCTGAAAGGGCAATATTACTCTCCCACTGTTTTTTTAGGTTTTTTTTTTTTTTTCAGGGAGAATTAGAAACCAAATAATATTAAAAAAAAAAAAAATAGGCTTTCTATGGCCCACTGAATGAAAGGGAGAGAGGTGGCACACCCAGGAGTCAAGACTGGCACACAAGCTGAAAGGGCAATATTACTCTCCCACTGTTTTTTTATGTATTTTTTGTTTTTTCAGGGAGACTTTAGAAACCCAATAATATTTAAAAAAAAAAATAAATAGGCTTTCTATGGCCCACTGAATGAGAGGGAGAGAGGTGGCACACCCAGGAGTCAAGACTGGCACACAAGCTGAAAGGGCAATATTACTCTCCCACTGTTTTTTTAGGTTTTTTTTGTTTTTTCAGGGAGACTTTAGAAACCCAATAATATTTTAAAAAAAAAAAAAGGCTTTCTATGGCCCACAATTAGAGAGAGAGAGGTGGCACAACCAGGAGTCAAGACTGGCGCACAAGCTGAAAGGGCAATATTACTCTCCCACTGTTTTTTATGTTTTTTTTGTTTTTTTCAGGGAGACTTTAGAAACCAAATAATATTAAAAAAACCAAAAAAAAAAAAGGCTTTCTATGGCCCACTGAATGAGAGGGAGAGAGGTGGCACACCCAGGAGTCAAGACTGGCACACAAGCTGAAAGGGCAATATTACTCTCCCACTGTTTTTTTATGTATTTTTTGTTTTTTTCAGGGAGACTTTAGAAACCCAATAATATTTAAAAAAAAAAATAAATAGGCTTTCTATGGCCCACTGAATGAGAGGGAGAGAGGTGGCACACCCAGGAGTCAAGACTGGCACACAAGCTGAAAGGGCAATATTACTCTCCCACTGTTTTTTTAGGTTTTTTTTGTTTTTTCAGGGAGACTTTAGAAACCCAATAATATTTAAAAAAAAAAATAAATAGGCTTTCTATGGCCCACTGAATGAAAGGGAGAGAGGTGGCACACCCAGGAGTCAAGACTGGCACACAAGCTGAAAGGGCAATATTACTTTCCCACTGTTTTTTTATGTATTTTTTGTTTTTTTCAGGGAGACTTTAGAAACCCAATAATATTTAAAAAAAAAAATAAATAGGCTTTCTATGGCCCACTGAATGAGAGGGAGAGAGGTGGCACACCCAGGAGTCAAGACTGGCACACAAGCTGAAAGGGCAATATTACTCTCCCACTGTTTTTTTAGGTTTTTTTTTTTTTTCAGGGAGACTTTTGAAACCAAATAATATTAAAAAAAAAAAAAAAAAAAAAATATAGGCTTGCTATAGCCCACTGAATGAGAGATAGCGCACACACAGCAGTGGCACACAAGCCCTGACTGAGGCCAATATTTTTCTCCCACTGATTGATGTAGTGTTTCTGTGTTGAGGTAGATTTTAGAACACAAATCACGGAAAAAATAAATAGGCTTTCTATGGCCCACTCAGTGAGAGATGGCACACACAGGGATGGCACTGTAGCAGAAATGCCAATCTTAATCTCCCACAAAAAAAAAACAAAAAAAAAAAAAAAACTGTCCTACAATTACTATCTCCCTGCAGTAATGTAAGCCAGGTATGGCAGGCAGCAATAGGAGTGGACTGATGCACAAATTAAATAAAAAGTGTGGACAAACAAAAAAGATAGCTGTGCAGAAAGGAAGGAACAAGAGGATATGTGCTTTGAAAAAAGCAGTTGGTTTCCACAGTGGCGTACACACAGCAATACAGCTATCACGGAGCCTTCTAGGGCAGCCCAATGAGCTACAGCGCTGAGGGGAAAAAAAAAAAAAAATAGCTTCCACTGTTCCTGCACACCGAAGGTGGTGTTGGACAGTGGAAATCGCTGCAGCACAAGCGGTTTGGTGGTTAGTGGACCCTGCCTAACGCTCTCCCTGCTTCTGATGAAGCGGCAGCAACCTGTCCCTAAGCTCAGATCAGCAGCAGTAAGATGGCGGTCGGCGGGAACGCCCCTTTATAGCCCCTGTGACGCCGCAGACAGCAAGCCAATCACTGCAATGCCCTTCTCTAAGATGGTGGGGACCAGGATCTATGTCATCACGCTGCCCACACTCTGCGTTCACCTTCATTGGCTGAGAAATGGCGCTTTTCGCGTCATTGAAACGCGACTTTGGCGCGAAAGTCGCGTACCGCATGGCCGACAAGCACAGGGGTCGGATCGGGTTTCATGAGACGCCGACTTAGCCAAAAGTCGGCGACTTTTGAAAATGATCGACCCGTTTCGCTCAACCCTAAAGAGGATTCTTTACTGTTAGGGCAGTGAGAATCTGGAATTGCTTGCCTGAGGAGGTGGTGATGGCGAACTCAGTCGAGGGGTTCAAGAGAGGCCTGGATGTCTTCCTGGAGCAGAACAATATTGTATCATACAATTATTAGGTTCTGTAGAAGGATGTAGATCTGGGGATTTATTATGATGGAATATAGGAATATAGGCTGAACTGGATGGACAAATGTCTTTTTTCGGCCTTACTAACTATGTTACTATGTTACTATGTATTTATGGGAATAATATATTTATTTTTTTTCTTTATTTAGGATTTTTTTTTTTTCTTTTTTTTTTTACACATGTGGTAATTTTTTTTTTTACTTTTTTACTTTGTCCCAGGGGGGGATATTACAGATCGGTGATATGACAGGGTGCACAGCACTCTGTCATATCACCGATCTCACTTACAGCCGTGCAGGTTGCAGCTTTCATCTGCAGCCTGCACGGCACCCGGAAGTAATCCTTGCAGGACCCGGATGCAGCCCCACGGCCATTTTGGATCCGGGGCCTGCAGGGATAGGAGGTAGGAGACCCTCGCAGCAACGCGATCACATCCCGTTGCTCCGGGGGTCTCAGGGAAGCCCGCAGGGAGCCCCCTCCCTGCGCGATGCTTCCCTGCACCACCGGCACACCGCGATCATGTTTGATCGCGGTGTGCCGGGGGTTAATGTGCCGGGGGCGGTCCGTGACCGCTCCTGGCACATAGTGCCAGATGTCAGCTGCGATAGGCAGCTGACACCCGGCCGCGATCGGCCGCGCTCCCCCCGTGAGCGCGGCTGATCGTGCTGGACGTACTATTCCGTCCTTGGGAATTAGGGCCCACCCCACATGGACGGAATAGTACGTCCAATGGCAGAAAGGGGTTAAAACATATCAAATGTTTAGAAATTCTACTGTGCCTAATAATTTGGAACAGTGCATTTTGAGTTTTAATTCATTTTGGAGATTATACTGTTATCATTGGGAGGTTTCTTCAATAAAATTCGATGTATTCTCTAATGGGTGATTACTTTTATTAGACTGACTGTCATTTGCACCAACCATTTAGGAAAATCCGATAAAAATGTAATTTGCATAATAATTTGGAACATAGTGTATATTCTGGTCTGGAGAGAAAGTCAGTGAGTTCCTGTCAGAGAGACAGAGGAGAAGGGAGTAGAGGGGCCATGCAGACATGAGAAGTGCTGCAGCTCCTAGAAAGAGAGAAAGAGAAAGCCAAATTGTAGAGGACATGTAGGAGAAGTGAAGCGCAGAAGAGTGAGAACTGGGGAGAATAGCTGCGACTGGGCTACCTCCCTACAGAGCGCAGACACCAGTAGCCGGAAGACTGAGGTTGTGAGGGACTCCACGGCTCACAGCACAAACCGGCAGGACAACTGGATTACAAGTCGACTGTCCGCCCTTACACCTGGAGACACAGTGGCGCATAGAGCCCGGGTCATGATAGAGACCCTGTAAAAAGGCTCGAGCCACCTGTCATACGGGTTAGTGTCCTACCTACAAGAAGGACAGAGAGAACATGTGAGGACCTTGTGAGAGGCCTAGGGCAGCAAGGAACTACAACACAGCTCTAGAGGGAAGGCTTCTAACTCCACCTGGTAAAAGGGACTCCCAACTCGCTTCCATGCCGGTCGGACACTACCTGTACCTCTGATCTGGTGCACTGGACTGTGGCTGCTTGAATTCATCAATAAACCAGGGAAAGAGACTGCAAACCTGTGTCCTCCATTTCTTGCTACACCACCCACCGTCTTTATCTATACACCGGGAGCCCCGGGGACCCAGCTTCACCTGTGGGAAGCCATACTACCATCACTGCTGCCACAACATCTCAGGCATCTCTGACCTTTCCCAGGCACCTGTGCACTGCAGTACTTTGCTCTGCCCTCAACAGGGCAGACAAAGTACACCTGCGCCGGAGCAGCAGCATGAATACAAGAAAAGGACATCATCGTAAGAAGATGGGAGGCCCCGGACCGGACCGCGATGCCCATCGGACCAGAACCGGACCTGGACTGCCCCTGGGTGAGTATAATCTAACCTCTTTTTCTCATCTTTCAGGATACATCGGGGGCTTATCTACAGCTTTACAGAATGCTGTAGATAAGCCCCTGATGCTGGTGGGCTGAGCTCACCTTCGATTTTGGGGGTGACAGGTTCCCTTTAAATGCTTCTAATTGTACTTCATAAACCATAGCAACATCTGACTAACAGATCTAAAAACACTAAAGCAGCAAAACTCTGCGCAAACCGAAATTTGTGTCTGTCTCATAACTTTTGGCCAGGACTGTACAGTTGTCCTTTTTTCGTTGTATTGTCCCCAGCAAGGAATAACCATTGGCCAATGTTCAGTGGAGTATCTGAAAGGTGAGTATGTGAGATCTATTATTTTTAGCTATATAGATGCTAATCATGTTTTTTAACAGGAAACAAGCCACTTTAAAGTTAAAATAGATCTCTGCTTATTCTGTGGATGTACTTTGCATAATTCAGTAATTCTAAATTTATCCAAACATATCTCCAATACAGTAAATACAGACACATGTCATGGATATTTGCCTCAAGATTTACTTCCTAACTGTGTCCTCCATGTTGTCTGCTATTTCACTTATAGTAAAGAGGATAAAATAACCAAAGGACCGCTGTTCTTTATGCATCTAGCAGGTTTCTGTTTTATCTGGCTAATAAATCTTTCATTCACTTAAGAAGGAGAGATTTGTGCCCACATAGACATAAAGTTTCAGGTCCTGCCCTGTCTCTTTCCTGGCAGGTATTTGTCTTTCTCTTGCTTTTGATGACAGTTTTTATCAGCTTTCCTGTGGCGTTGTACACCATTCTGCTTTTGCAGTCTTTGACATGAGCTAAAATATAGATCGCTGGTAGGGCATTTGGTTTTCATCTAAAAGGCAAAAAAAAATCCTCTTAAGCCATTGTGAATTGAAGGGAAAATTGATAACATTTACTATAGTACAGCTCACAATGTACTGCAGCATATTGAGCTCTTAGTACTACACTGGAACCGACATACAAGGCCATTTACACTTCCAAGTCAGGTGGAACTGTGCATTATAATTACTGCAAAGTGCCCATACAGTGCTGCTCACCATTATTGACACCCCCTCATTTTTTTTCATAGACTGTACAGTATCTTCAGAAATTAATGTAAATGTACTAAAGTTATATTCTCGGGATTTTTTCATTAGTGGTCCAAAGTATTATTATTATTATTATTATTATTTATTTATATAGCACCATTAATTCCATGGTGCTGTACATGAGAAAGGGGTTACATACAGAGTTATAGATATCATTTACAGTAAACAGGTTTACAGTGACACACTGGTACAGAGGGGAGAGGACCCTGTCCTTGCGGACTTACATTCTATGGGATAGTGGGGAAGAGACAGAAGGTAGGGGTGAGGCGGCAGCGGCTCTGGCGGTGGTGAGGCGGCGGCTCGGTTATTGTAGGCTGTAGGCTTTCCTGAAGAGATGGGTTTTCAGGTTCCGTCTGGAGGATCCGAGGGTGGTGGATAATCGGACGTGTTGAGGCATGGAATTCCAGAGGATGGGGGATATTCGGGAGAAATCTTGGAGGCGATTGTGTGAGGAACGAATAAGTGTGGAGGAGAGTAGGAGGTTTTGGGAGGATCGAAGATTACGTGAGGGAAGATAGTGGGAGATTAGTTCAGAGATATAGGGAGGGGACAGGTTATGGATGGCTTTGTAGATCAGTGTTAGTAGTTTGAACTGGATTCCTTAGGGGATTGGGAGCCAGTGGAGGGATTTGCAGAGGGGAGAAGCAGGGGAGTAGCGAGAAGAGAGGTGGATTAGGCGGGCAGCAGAGTTGAGGACAGACTGGAGTGGTGCAAGAGAGTTAGCGGGGAGGCCACAGAGGAGGGTGTTGCAGTAATCGAGGCGGGAGATGATGAGAGCATGCACAAGAGTTTTGGTAGATTGTGGACTGAGGAAGGAACGGATTCTGTAAATATTTTTGAGTTGGAGGCGACAGGTGGTGGCAAGAGCTTGGACGTGAGGTTTGAAGGACAGGGCAGAGTCAAAAGTTACCCCGAGGCAGCGGATTTCAGGAGCGGGAGAGAGCGTGATGCCGTTCACCATAATAGATAGATTGGGTAGGGGGGATACGTGAGGTGGGGGAAAGATGATGAATTCGGTTTTGTCTACATTGAGTTTTAGGAAGCGAGAGGTGAAGAAGGAGGATATGGCTGACAGACACTTTGGGATTCTGGACAGCAGGGAGGTGACATCTGGGCCAGAGAGGTAGATCTGAGTGTCGTCTGCATACAGGTGGTACTGGAAGCCATGGGACTTGAATTGAGTTGAGTTGTCCTAGGCCAAGGGTATAGATGGAAAAAAGTAGGGGTCCTAGGACAGAGCCTTGAGGGACTCCGACAGAGAGAGGGCGGGATGAGGAGGTAGTGTGGGAGTGGGAAACGCTAAATGTGCGGTTGGATAGGTATGAGGCAATCCAGGACAGGGCGAGGTCTTTGATGCCAAGGGAAGAAAGAATCTGTAGCAGTAGGCAGTGATCGACTGTGTCGAAAGCAGAGGACAGGTCGAGAAGGAGGAGGATGGAGAACTGTCTGTTAGCTTTGGCTGTGACTAGGTCATTAGTAATTTTTGTCAGGGCAGTTTCGGTGGAGTGGTGGGGGCGGAAGCCAGATTGGAGGTTGTCAAGGAGAGAGTTAGATGAGAGGTGGGAGGAAAGTTGACCATGGACATGCTGCTCAAGGAGTTTTGAAGCAAATGGGAGCAGTGATATGGGGCGATAGCTGGGCATAGCAGTTGGGTCAAGGTTAGTTTTTTTGAGGATGGGTGTGATGGTGGCATGTTTGAAGGCAGAGGGGAAGGTACCAGAAGAGAGCGATAGGTTGAAGAGATGGGTTAGGGCTGGAATAAGCATGTTAGTGAGGTTGGGGAGCAGGTGGGAAGGCATGGGGTCAAGTCCACAGGTGGTGAGGTGTGATTTGGAAAAGAGGCGAGTAAGCTCTCCTTCGGTGATGTTGGAGAGGGAGGTTATTAGGGAAGGGCAGAGGTCTGGTATATGGAGTGGTTGGGGTGGTGGACAAGTAAAGGTTTGCCTTGTTTGGTCGATCTTGTTTTTGAAGTAGGTGGCAAAGTCCTCGGAAGAGATGAAGGGAGTTGGAGGTGGCAGTGGTGGGCGGAGGAGGGGGTTAAATGTGCTGAACAGTTGTTTTGGGTTGTAGGATAGTGAAGATACAAGGTTAGTGAAATAGGTCTGTTTAGCAGAGGTGAGGGCTGATTTGAAGTCAAATGTAGCTTGTTTGAAGGAAGTGAAGTCGTCTGGCAGGCGTGTTTTCTTCCAACGCCGCTCCGCAACCCTGGATGCTTGTCGAAGTTTTTTTGTGACATTGTTATGCCAAGGTTGCCTATTGGTTTGTCGCACTGTGCCATGCGTGAGAGGGGCGACTGAGTCTATGGCTGATGTGAGGGTCGAGTTATAGAAAGCGGTGGCGTTGTCCGTGTCGTGCAGTGAAGATATGGAGGACAGGGGTAGGAGAGAGTCTGAGAGTCTGTGAGTGTCTAGATGTGCGAGGTTTCTGCGAGGATGTGGTAATGGCTGGACATGGGGGGCAGGTGAGGAGGACAAGGATGAGAAGGTGAGTAGATGGTGGTCAGATAGGGGGAAGGGAGAGTTTGTGAGATTAGATAAGGAACAAAGGCGGGTGAAGATGAGGTCTAGTGTATGTCCGTCTGTGTGGGTGGCTGTGGTGGACCAATGGGTGAGCCCAAACGATGAAGTAAGGGCCAGTAGTTTGGAGGCTGCTGGCTGGTGGGTGTCAGTAGGGATATTAAAGTCACCCATGATGATGGTGGGGATGTCGGCAGAGAGAAAGTGAAGGAGCCAGGTGGAGAATTGGTCGATGAAGGCAGTGGCTGAGCCAGGTGGTCGGTATATGACAGCCATTTGGAGATTGGTGGGAGCGTAAATACGGACAGAGTGAACCTCGAAAGAAGGGAGGATAAGGGAGGGTGGGGGTTGGATAGGGTTAAAGGAGCAGTTTTTAGAAAGAAGGATACCCACTCCTCCACCATGTCTGTTGCCAGAGCGAGGAGTGTGGGTAAATTGGAGGCCACCGTAACTCAGTGCTGCAGGCGAGGCCGTGTCAGGGGGCGTCAGCCAGGTCTCAGTGAGGGCCAGGAAGAAAAGGTTGCGAGAAGTGAAGAGATCATGGACCATGTGGAGCTTGTTGCAGACAGAGCGGGCATTCCAAAGTGCCCCAGAGACGGGAAGCAGTGTGGTGGGGGTCAGTTGCACAGGTTTTAAGTGTGAGGGGTTGCGGTGGTTTCTCATAGTGTGAGAAGGATAGGGTAAGGGGTAGTAATGTATGAGGCGGGGGGCAGGATTGGGGGATGTGTCACCAGCAGTGAGAATAAGCGGAGAGAAGGGAAACAGGTGGGTGAAGGAAAATGAGGATTAGTGGAGCAAAAACGGTGGGGATAATGTGAGCATGGTTAAAGAGCAGGGGAGGAAAAGAAAGGCAAGTAAATTTAGAAGAAAGTGATTGGTCTTACCGTCTGGCCGATTTCTGGACTATTTCTGCAATATTTCTGATGACACTTTAAAGATGTCACTTCAAATGATGGCACATCTGACCTAGGCCATATCTGACCAGTACCATGCAACTTATACCATTTGAAGAGTCCATGAAATGAAGCCAGGTAAGAGAGGAAGAGGGAGGAGAAAGGAGGTGGGGGATAGTTCACAGCAGGGAGCAATTCACAGATTGCAGTTAATAGTACATTTGATTAGCATCAAGGTTGGTGAAGGATAGGATAAGATGGGTGGATAGAGCTAGGTGTGAGGAACATGTGCATATCAACATGCATTCAGCAAGCTTGAAGTATGAAACATGGAATTAAAGTCAGGGAAAAAGCAGCAACATACCAAAGTAATACAAAAAACATAGTTTTTCAACTTGCATGTTGCAATTTCAAAAAAGAAACAGAATAAACAGGATATGCAGCAACAAAGGAACGCCTAATTAATACTTGATTGCACACTTTTTGGCATTGATGACAGCCTCCAAACTTTTCTTGTAGCCATCTATAAGCTTCTTGCACTTGTCAGATGATATTTCTCCCACTCTTCCTTTGAAGTCTGTTCAAACTCTTGAATGTTTGCAGGGTTCTTTTTCCAAATCGCAGATTTCAGCTCATCCCAAAGATTTTAAATGGGATTGAGGTAAGGACTCATTGATGGCCATTTTAAACCAGTCCATTTTTTATTTTTCAACCATTCCTGTGTACTTTTGGATGTGTGCAAGCAAGCAAACTACCCCACAGCATTATGGATCCTCCACCATGCTTAGCTGTTGGTAGGATGTTGTTTTCCTTATAAGCTTAATTGCAACATCAGTAAACAAACTGTTGCTTTGCATTGCCAAAAAGATCTATTTTTGCGTCATCTATCCACAGAACATTTTTCCGGAAGCATTGTGGTTTGTCAAGGTACTCTTTTCAGCCATTCCTTGTTATGTCTTTTCTTCAGCAATGATTTCTTCCTTGGCCTCCGCACATAAAGCTCTGCTTAGTTTAGTGTGTGGTGTATGGTACTTGTTGAATCCATAACCCCAGACTGTTCCTGGTTGGCCTTCAGGTATTTGGATGTTTGATGTGGTGTTTTTTCCACCATACATACAATCGAAGACATCTATTGTCAATTTTCCTCTTTCCCCCACGTCCAGGGAGGTTCTTGATGGTTACATGCTTGGCAAACTTCTTAATGACATTGCGCACCATTAAAACTGGGATACCAAGGTCTTTGGAGATGCCTTATACCCTTTGGAAGTTTTTTGTTTGCTAATAATGGCAGTTCTTATGTCCTCACAGTGCCTTTGTCTTCACCATTGTGACACAGTAACAGGGCCTACCATATGGCTTTTTAAAACACTGAAGTCATCATTCATTGGCTAATTCATGTCACATGAGCACCAACAATTAATCACAGGTGATTTTCATTTGTGATTTACCACAGACAAGTCAAAATGTGTTTTCATACTAATTTAATGGAGTGCTAATATCAGTATCAAGCTCAGGTTTTTCTACTTTTCCCTCCAGTTTTATTTTGTTTTAAATTACTTTTTATCATTTAATCTTTTGTATTGAACACAAGTGCTCTATAGAAAAAAAAACTGTTTCACTTGATTCATTTTTGTCAGGAGATATTCCACATTATGTACTTAAACTTCATGGGTGACAATAACGATGAGTAGGACTGTATAAAGGTACTGCCCATGGGCCCCTTTTTATCTGTTTCCATCACTAGGCTACATAACTCAGAGCCACTTACTTTACCACCATTTGGTGTCTCTTCAGAGAGAAAGAGGACTAAAACTGCAGTGCCATATGTTGAAAGTAGCAATCCAAAAGTCAACATCGATTCTTTACCTAGTCTTTTTACATAGGGTAAAAGTCAAACTATATTTTTTGATTGAATAAATTATTTTATTATCATGCATTCCAAAAATAAGTTAACAAACCGTGTACTGTGCCGCAGCCCAGTACACACATAATTCTACATCATTCATACATAGCTTAAGATTATGACTCACTAACTAAACATCAAACTCCTATGCTACACAAAAACACTTAAGCTGAAAGAAAGAAATATGTCAAACAATACAGTACGACAAACCATGATAAAGAAAGGGAGTGGAAAGAGGGGATAGGGAGAGGGGAGATCACAAGCCCAAAGCTTTATTGAAAGACAAGACACATAAGGGGAAAGGGGTAAGAAAAAGGGGTTTAGTCCTCATACTCAGGACCGTCGACTATGGAATAGTCTCTGAGCAGGCTGTGGATCAGCCTGCGGCAGTTCTGGATAGACATCCTCTCCCTCCTCAAGATGAGACGGTTTCTGGCAACCCAAGATGCGTCCTTAAAGCAGTTCATAAGTTGCCAAGCATCCAGGATGGCTTTGATGGTATGAACCCCAGGGAAGAGTTCGTAAAGCACAGAATGGTGCGATAGGCTCGCTCTGGGGTCAGAGTTCTTCAAGTCGTCCACTAGGGCAGTCAACAAGCGCTGTACAAACCGGCAATCCCAAAAAGTGTGCAAAGATATTTCCTCCACGAAGGGGCACCTTGGGCAGTACCAGGTCTTACACAGGTTCCGGGCATGCATGAATGACCAGATGGGCAGCCCACCCTGAATCGCCATCCATGACAAGTCCTTGTGCCCGTTGGTCAGCCTGTCAAATGACATATTTGTCCACACAGTATCGAGCGTGTCCTGGTGAAGTCCTGTGATGTTATCAATATCATCCTTGGCTCTGGTCAGTTTGTGGATAGGTTTGGGCTTCCACAAGTCAGGCTTGAGTCCCTCCATTTGATGTTCCCCCAAGAACCAAACGTCTCCATAGAGCCATGGCGTTGTCCAGTTATAGGAATAAGAGCAGTCCCACTTGGCCCAGCTGTGTCACCTACAAAGAGGAAAAGAGGAAGGAGACATAGACCTGCCCGCAGAGCCTCTCTTGACTTGCAGAGTTTGGTGAACATAATCAAACATGAAGGAGGACCACAGGAGGGTGGCGATATCTGGAACGCCCTTCCCACTCTTGCGATGCTCCTTGTACATGATGGCCTGCTTGACTCTGTCCATCTTGGATCCCCAGACAAAGTGAAACACTATCCTGGTAATGGCCCAGCACATGGTAACATGGGGGGCAGGCCTGCGCCATGTACTGCAGTACTTCATTATGCAGGACAAGCGCCTCACCCTCACAAGTGAGGAGTCTGAGGTTCCAGAGGCCGATACGTTGGTTAAACTTGGTCAAATCGTCTTGCCAAGACTTGAGGGCCACTTCTTCCTTCCCAAACCAGACTCCAAGAACTTTGCTGAAATCCGGTTGGATGTTCAAGGGGAAGGGGGCGGAGAAGGCCAGTTGCCAATCCCTGAAGAGCATGGTTTACGACTTCCTGCAGTTGACTTTAGCCCCAGAAGCTTAACCAAACATCTCACACGACTGGACGAGGACGTCGACTGAGCCACAATCAGTGCATAAAACGGTGACGTCGTCCATGTAAAGCGAGCATTTGACCTTGTGTCGTCCCAGACCCGATGCGGTGATTCCAGTTCTATAACACAAACAAAAAAAGAGGTGATAGAGGGCAGCCTTGTCTGACCCCAGAGAGTACAGGAAAGGGGTCAATCTTCCAGCCGTTCACCAACACCGAGCTGTGGATATCAAAATACATCAGACGGACATACAAACAAAACATGTTACTCAAACCCAACCAGTGCAGAGCTCTGCCCATGATCTCATGGGAGACCCGGTCAAAGGCCTTTTCTTGATCCAAGGAGACCATGGCTGTGTGTGCGAGGCAGACCTTGACTCGGCCGTGTCCCACATGAGAGTGAGGCTGTCTGCGAAGCAATGTCCGGGGATGCTGTAGGCCTCGTTCAGGTGGATGATCCGTCCGATGACCATTTTCAATCATGTCGCCATCATCTTGGCCAGGATCTTGTAGTCCACATTTAGCAGAGTGATGGGATGCCAATTCTTCAGGTTGCACCTCTCTCCTTTCCGCTTGTACAGGACCGTGACCATTCCTTTCCTCAATGATAGAGGAATTATACCCTCCTCCCCCATCTCTTCATACAGGTCTAACAGGTCTGGGCAGATGACGTCTCCCAGCTCTACATAGAGCTCTGCTGGAAGTCCATTATTCACAGCCCATGGTCCTGCCGGTCCTAAAGGATTTTGCGGCAGACAGCAATTCACCCACCGACAGAGGTTTGTTCATGGCTGCCGCACCTGCAGGGTCAAAATGATTTGTGATACCTGACAGGAACTTATCGGCATCATCGGAGTCGGTAGTCTTGTGGGAGTAGAGATCGCTGTAGAAGTCGCTGACGACCCTCATCACGTCCTCCTTCCCACTTCATATGTTTACATTCCCATCTCGCAGGTACACCCTTACCCTTCTCCATGTTCTCCACCTTGGAACAGAAGACAATTTGCTTGGACTCCTCCTCAAAGTGCCTTTTCAGTCTCCTCTTGGTCTCCTCCAGCTCCTCCCTCATGTCCCAGCCACAGTGAAGAAGGTCCTTGAAAGTCTCTCCTCTTCTCACTCACCTGTTGTCAACTCTTGGCCTGAAAGAAATGGTGAAACTCAAGTTTACCATACTCCTACCAGTCACAAATGGTTCAGAAGCTACCTTTGTAGGACCTTCACATTGCGTAGGCAGCTCTAAGTTCCTCCACAACTTCAGTCTGAGCCAGAAGAGCATGATTCAGCTTCCAGGAGCCAGGGCCATATGAGAAACCTTAGCCGAGGACACCTTGTAAATGAATGGCTCTGTGGTCAGAGAAGAAGCAGGGGACCATAGAGTGCCTACTCTGCCTGATTGCTCAAGAGGTGAACACAAAGTCATTCCCGGAACAGAGTGAGCCATCAGGTCGGCTCCACAAATAGTTTGTGGAGCCTCTCCACATGGAGCCCACCACGTCCTCAAGAGAGGCCTCAGTCAACATTTCGATGAGCAGCTTCGACATGATGTCCAACTTGGCAGACGTGCCAGAACTACAACCATGCTCCTCGATGGGGCAGTTGAAATCCCTGGCCATTCTAAGATCCTTGTGGTGGCAAGCTGAAGCCACAGGGTCTGAAAAATCTCCAAGTGCTCATTCTTCAGAGGGGATGCATACAAGTTGATGAACCTGACAGGTTCCTTCGCCCAGTTGCTGTCTACAAAAAGAAACCTGCGCAGATGAGCTCCTGGACAACTCACGCGTGAAAGCGCCCCCCCTGATCAGAATGGCAACCCCTGCAGACTTGCAGTCACCCCCTTCGGACTAGTAGGACGGACCATGGGGCCACTTCCTGGCCAGATGTTTTAAGGACCTACAGGAGGGGAGAGAACACTCCTGTAACATATAGATATCACACAACTGAGCTGTATGAAAAGCGTAAACGGTCTGACATCTGAAATTGTCCTTGTTGCTACTAACATTAATAGAAAATAAGTTAACATTTGCCATCATTTAGGGAAAAAGGATAAAGTGAGTGCAGGCAATACACCTTATTTACCACTCTGGTCGGGTGGGTCCTCTTCTATGACATCTGCCAGTGATGGAATCTCCACCAGGCCCTAATTCTCCATCTTATCGAACAGCATGGCCTCTAACTCGGCAACCATCAGCTCCTCTGAGTCAGCCACCAGGGTATCAACCATGTGCTCCATCTCCTCTGACTCGGGAAGGATATCTCCCTCCTCACCCTTGTAACCAATGATCTTCTTTTTAGACCTCTCAGCGGCAGTGCTGTCCTCCACTTTCCTCTTTCCCTGGGTTGGACCTCGGGAGCCAAGAGGGGCAAAATTCTTCTCATAGGAGGTTGAGGCAGCTGGAGAAAAGGTTACTTCCACCTCAACCATGGTCTGGGGGGGTAGAGTGGCTGCCGGGACAGGGGAGAAGACACATGCTGAGGAGTCCTCAGTAGGAGTGGCCGGTGTGGGTTTGGATGGGGATGACTGAGGGGATCAGGACAGAGGCAACAGTTTTCTTACCCTCCTTCGACTTTTTCTTGTCCATGAGCTTTGGAGTTGCTGGGACCACGCTGGTAGTTTGGTCCCCGACACCTTACCTTTTTGGGCCTTGGTCGCTGGGGCCTTGGTCATCGCAGGCTGTCAGTGGGATCTTGGCCTCCGATGCATGGGTCATTGCAGCCCCTGATGCCCAGGATCTCTCTTACTTGGGGAAGTCTTTATACAGATGAGCCACCAGTCCACACAGGTTTCAGGACGTCTTCCTTGGGCAGTCCTTCGAGCTGTGTCCCGTCAACCAACAAATCCTACATGCATCCTCCTTGCAGTCCTTCATTGGTGTGTATTCTTGCCACATATTCTGCAGTTGCTTGGCATATCGAGGTAGCAAATGAGGCCATAGGAGTTGTCCAGGGAGAATGTTGGGAACAGGTGTTGAAGTCCATCCGAGTAAGCCGGGTCCCTGTGAAGGCTAACAGTCATTGACTACTTACCTGTCCAGAAGCTGCAGCCATTCAGGATGTGGGATATTTCCCTCACAAGTAAACAGAAGCATCTTAGGAAGGTGCAGATATCTTTACCTGGGGTGTATGGGTTGTGCAATGAGACAGGAATCCTCCTCTCATCCCTCTGGATAGGACATCTACCTGTGAAGGCAGAGAAAGATGAATCCGGTTCTACTGCAGTTACCATTTCCAAAAACTTCCTACAGGCATACACCGTGGTAAAAGTGACGAAGAAGATTCCTGTCAAGAAGGTCTGGATGCTGAGAGTTTCTAACATGGAGAAGCCTTCATCCAGAAACATTTTCCGACAGAACACATTCAAGGACAAGTCCGACACCCTCCCATCCACGTTCTTGAGCTTCAGGGCCATAGTCTGCCTCATCCGGGGCTCCAGGGTTGGAGCTTCCTGACGAGGCTTCTGGGCTCCCTTCAGCTGGTTGGTCTTAGAGGCAGAGTCCCTGGGAGCAGAATTGGCCTTTGGCTGGGCTTTGCTTGCAGTCCCTTGCTCCAAGCTCTTCTTTTCGACTTTCCTCCCCAAGCTTGCCATGGGTCCTCCTGCAGGTTGCACTTGGAGCGGGATCTGGAACGGTTTCCCAGTAGGGGTGGAGCTATGCAGATTTTTCTCCCATTTTTTCTGGACAAATTCCCTGAGAGGTCTCTGTCTCGCTGGTTTTCTTCCTCGAAGATTCCTCAGGAAAGCCCGATTCTTCTCCGAGTCTTCTCCTGTAGAGCTACTTCCTCCAGCGAATATCCGCCCTATCCTCCTGTTGATGTTAGCAGGTCTCTGCAGCTCTTCTGGTCCATGTTTGATCATCCTCATCAGGTGTAGATTGTAGCTCTGTGTTTTTATAAGAACACAACACTTGATCTTAGACAAAAGGCCAAGAAGTGATAAAGAGAGTGAGAGACACCTGAAGAATGAGCTTGTTGCATCTTTTAACCATTTCAGGCTTAAAATATATAAAATGACTGCTGATGGAGGAGCTGGTGACCAGACAATCAGTCCATCAGCTCCTCCATTAAAAAAAAGCTTTCTTTCCCATGCTCAGTATTTAGAATTGAGAGTCCTCAGTGGCTGATACCTTTTAATGGCTAACTGAAAAGATGGTAACAAATTGCAAGCTTTCGGGACTACATACATCTCTTCATCAGGCAAACACTAAAACAAATTCTGAAGAATCACATATTTATGCACAACATAGTATAGAAAAAAAAAAAAAAGAAGAGGGGAAAAAACCATGGATAAGCCAGGTGACATGAAGCAGAATTACCATGTGGGTGATAAACAGTTACGTCCATAAATATTGGGCCAATTCTTAGATAAGGATTGTTTTATTGTCCTGTGATTAGGGTCTCTGTTGTGATGACCCCACATGGTCTGATGGGCAGGTTCCTTAGTTGATGTAAAAAGACATAAATCCGTGTGACACATTCATTCCTGCAGTTAGAGTGTCAAAGGTCGTCATCAGTTTATATTCCCAGACTCTCCTGTCTTTCTGCGATTTGAAGTTACCTTTTAGTACAAGTAATTTCATGTCCATAATGTTATGATTTGGGAGACAGAAATGTATTGCCACAGGTATATCCATTCTTTTTTCTCTTATTGTATGGCGGTGAGAATTCATTCTTGTTCTAAGCTTTTGCCCTGTCTCCCCCACATACAGACCCCCAGTTGGATATTTAGTACAAATAATTAAGTACACGTAACTGTTTATCACCCATGGTAATTCTGCTTCATGTCACCTGGCTTATCCATGGTTTTTTCCCCTCTTCTTTTTTTTTTTTTTCTATACTATGTTGTGCATAAATATGTGATTCTTCAGAATTTGTTTTAGTCTTTGCCTGATGAAGAGACGTATGTAGTCTCGAAAGCTTGCAATTTGTTACCATCTTTTCAGTTAGCCATTAAAAGGTATCAACCACTGAGGACTCTCAATTCTAAATATTTTTCTATCTACTGGCTAACACGGTACCAAGATATATTTCTTTCCTTTCCCATGCTCAATCAGCCATCATTGCATTGTACATCTAACAAGACAGGACGGTATGTAATAAAAACAGGACTCTATATAATCCAATATGTAAGGGGTGGTACTGTACATAACAAGAGAGGGCACTGTATAATAAGGGATGGCAACATACATAATAAAGGAGACTATGTAATATATATACTTGTATGGATGTGTGGCTATATATATATATAGCTTTGTCACCATAAAAGAAGGGGGCCCAGACACATTTCTTGCACAGGGGCCCCAAGCTGTCAGTGTCCGCCCCTGCTCACGGATCAGAGCGACGACAGCAGCGTGATCAGATCATGTGATCATGCTGCTGACATCACTCACCCGCACTGCAGAGGTGAACACTGGTGGTAAGTGCTCCAGTGGAGCTGAAGACACTGAAGATTAAGTGCAGGGGGGCTTTATTATGTGTGGGGAGAATTTGAGTGGGGATGGGGGTGTCTAATGTGTGTGGGAAGAATTTGAGTGGGGATGGGGGGCTTTATTATGTAGGGGGAGAATTGGTATGGGGATGGGGAGATTTATTATGTGTGGGGGGAATTGGAGTGGGGATGGGGCACTTTATTGTGTGAGGGAGATTAGAGGACACAAAATGAAGAGCAAAGGGGGAGATGGGGGCATGTATAAGGAAACACTACAGGGGAATGGGGGGCATGTATGAGGAAACAGTATGGGGGCATGTATGAGGAAATAGTAAGGGGGAATGTAAAGTTATATTTTTTGATGAAGCCCTCTTTAGTATGTTTGGGACATCTGGAAGAATGGTTGTCCAGAGAAGGTGCGCGCTATCACAATTTCCATATCAAGCAAACAGTAAAGCATCCTGACAACATTCATGAATAGGAACAACTTGTTATGTATTTTTATGTTATACATTTCATTCTGATGTTACTAGGGGGAAGCTCTGCTGCATGAAGTTTGTCCCTTTTTCTCTCCTATAGTTGATTATGTTAGCCCTTGCTCCTCCCTTCTTTCTCATTATCAGTTTGCTGTAGCCTTCTTTGGATGTACATGTGTACTTCTGTGTTTGGATTACTCTTTCCACCTGCTGCATTGTGCTCAAATACAAGATTTCAGAGAAAATCAACTCTGTTTCTCCTAGACTCTTATTACAAGTCAGTGTGGCTGAGTTGGAACTATCTGAGGACGAATCACACGTGAGTACAACAATCATACAGTTATCTAAGGGATTGATGGTTAAGGATTTAGAGACACATATTGCATTGAAGAGTCAGAATAGGGCTTTTCATCAAAAGGAGGGGGCTTGCTCAGAACTTTTCCTAAAACAATGCCATGAAAAAACAATGGGATCTAAACATCCTCCAAGGACATCTTCTCTGTTGTGAATTCCGTTCTCAGGCTCCCTCCTGTGGTCATGAGTGGTATTGTGTGAGTTCTGTTCTTGGGCTCCCTCTGGTGGCCTTTAGTGCTTACTGCGGATCTGTAGCTGTAATCCAGCTGCCTCGTTTTCTGCTAGTATGGCCTCTATTTAACTCCACCTGGACCTTCACTTTTTGCCTGCTGTCGTTGTATTCAGTACTAGTTCTGATCTCTCTGGACTTTCCTTGTGACCTGTCTCCTCCTGAGAAGCTAAGTCTTGCTAGTTCATGTTTGCTCATTATTTCCTTGAAAATGTTTCTCTGTATATGATGAGTTCTGTCCAGCTTGCTTATATGTAATATTCTCGCTTGCTGGAAGTTCTGGGGTGCAGAGTTGCGCCCCTCACATCATGAGTCGGTGTGGGGGTTCTTGTAATCTCTGCGTGGATTATTTTTTATAGCATTTTATACTGACTGCACAGATCCCTTGCTGTCTTCTGTCTATTTAGTGTTAGCGGGCCTCATTTGCTAAAAACCTGTTTTCATTTCTACGTTTGTGTTTTCCCCTTAACTCACCGTTATTATTTGTGGGGGGCTGTCTAAAACTTTGGAGTGATTTCTCTGAGGCAAGTGAGGCTTGCTTTCTCTCTAGGGGTAGCTAGTTTCTCAGGCTGTGACGAGGTGTCTAGGATTTTAGGTAACGCTCCACGGCTGCCTATAGTGTGTATTGATAGAATCAGGGTTGCGGTCAGTATAGCTCCCACATCCCCAGAGCTTGTCCTAAGGATTTCTGTTACTTAGCAGGTCAGTTTGCGATCCTTGCCACCAGGATCATAACACTTCTCCCAATGATCCAGGAGCAATGTGGTAAGAAACAATGCTTTTTCCAGTATGATGGAGACTGTGACTCCCCAGGTTCCTGGTTGTCACAGTGGCATTACTGTTGTGGATTCTGTTTTTGGGCTCCCTCTGGTGGTTACAGCTGGTACTGGGTGACTTTGGTGGGTTGCGGTCTCTGGTTTCCACCTGTCCATCAGAGGCTGGGTGTTTCCTATTTAACCTGGCTTTCCTGTCATTCCCTTGCCGGCTATCAATGTATCAGTGTGTCTCTGTTACCTTTGCTACCTGCTCCTAGGCCTTCAAGACAAGCTAAGTCTGGATTTCCCTGTTTCATGTTTGCTTTCATGTTTTTAGTCCAGCTTGCAGATATGTAATTCTCTGCGGCTGGTTGCTCTAGTGGGCTGAAATTACCACTCATGTACCATGAGTTGGCACATGAGTTCAAGTAATTTCAGGATGGTATTTTGAAGGGTTTTAAGCTGACCGCGCAGTTCACCTTTTGTATCCTCTGCTATCTAGCTTAAGCGGGCCTCATTTTGCTGAATCTGTTTTCATAACTACGTTTGTGCCTTCCTCTCATTTCACCGTCATTATATGTGGGGGGCTGCTATTTCTGTGGGAATATTTCTCTGGAGGCAAGATAGGTCTGTGATTCTTCTGATAGGGGTAGCTAGATCTCCGGCTGGCGCGAGACGTCTAGAGTCCCCCCAGGAACATTCCCCGGCTGCTGTTAGTTGAGTGTTGAGGTTCAGGATCGCGGTCAGCTCAGGTTCCATCACCCTAGAGCTCTGTTGTGAATTTGGATTCTGGGCTCCCCCGGTGGCTACTGGTGGAATTGAACTGGTGTCTTCATCTTCTCTGTTCACCTGTTCCCATCAAGATGTGGGAGTCGCTATATAACCTTGCTGTTCTGTTAGTTGCTTGCCGGTCAACAATGTTATCAGAAGCCTCTCTGTGCTTGTTCCTGCTCCTAGACAACTACTAGATAAGTTGGACTCTTGTCCATGTTTGTTTTTGCATTTTTGTTCCAGTTCACAGCTGTAGTTTCGTTACTGTGTCTGGAAAGCTCTTGTGAACAGGAATTGCCACTCTGGTATTATGAGTTAATGCCAGAGTTTTAAAGTAATTTCTGGATGGTGTTTTGATAGGGTTTTCAGCTGACCATGAAAGTGTCCTTTCTGTCTTCTGCTATGTAGTAAGTGGACCTCAAATTTGCTAAACCTATTTTCATACTACGTTTGTTATTTCATCTTAACTCACCGCCAATACATGTGGGGGGCCTCTGTCTCCTTTCGGGGTATTTCTCTAGAGGTGAGCTAGGACTAATATTTTCCTCTGCTAGCTTTATTTAGTCCTCCGGCTGGTGCTGGGCATCTAGAATCAACGTAGGCATGCTACCCGGCCACTGCTAGTTGTGCGTTAGGTTTAGTTCATGGTCAGCTCAGTTTCCATCTTCCAAGAGCTAGTTTCTATATATGCTGATGCTATGTTCTCTTGCCATTGAGATCATGACAGTTTGACCGGCCAACAAAGTGTTAATTGTTTGGGCTGAAGCAGGAGATAGAGAAGTGTTTAAGGGAAATTTTTTTTTTTTTTTTTTTTCCCTTCAGAGTTTTGCTGCCTAGCCCTTAATTGCTGTCTAGCTGCTTCTTACCTCCTCTTAACCCTTGAATGGCTCTGTGTCCACCTGTTTGTAATGGATCTTCAGAGTGTAACTGCAGGTTTGAATAATCTCGCCACGAAGGTACAAAAATTGCAAGATTTTGTTTGTCATGCACCTGTATCTGAGCCGAGAATTCCTTTGCCGGAATTTTTCTCGGGGAATAGATCCGGGTTTCAGAATTTTCGAAATAATTGCAAATTATTTTTATCCCTGAAATCTCGCTCTGCCGGAGACCCTGCACAGCAGGTCAGGATTGTGATTTCCTTGCTCCGGGGCGACCCTCAAGACTGGGCTTTTTCATTGACACCAGGGGATCCTGCGTTGCTCAATGTGGATGCGTTTTTTCTGGCCTTGGGGTTGCTTTATGACGAACCTCATTTGGAGCTTCAGGCAGAAAAAACTTTGATGTCCCTATCTCAGGGGCAAGATGAAGCGGAAATTTACTGCCAAAGATTCCGTAAATGGTCTGTGCTTACTCAGTGGAATGAGTGCGCCCTGGCGGCGACTTTCAGAGAGGGTCTCTCTGATGCCATTAAGGATGTTATGGTGGGGTTCCCTGTGCCTGCGGGTCTGAATGAGTCCATGACAATGGCTATTCAGATCGATAGGCGTCTGCGGGAGCGCAAACCAGTGCACCATCTGGCGGTTTCCACTGAGAGGTCGCCAGAGAGTATGCAGTGTGATAGAATTCTGTCCCGAAGCGAGCGGCAGAATTTTAGACGGAAAAATGGGTTGTGTTTCTATTGTGGTGATTCTACTCATGTTATATCAGCATGCTCTAAGCGCACTAAAAAGCTTGGTAAATCTGTTTCCATTTGCACCTTACCGTCTAAGTTTATTCTATCTGTGACCCTGATTTGCTCTTTGTCATCTATTACCACGGACGCCTATGTCGACTCTGGCGCCGCTTTGAGTCTTATGGATTGGTCCTTTGCCAAACGCTGTGGGTATGATTTAGAGCCTTTGGAGACTCCTATTCGTCTGAAGGGGATTGACTCCACCCCTTTGGCTAATAATAAACCACAATACTGGACACAAGTAACTATGCGTATTAATCCGGATCACCAGGAGATTATTCGCTTTCTGGTGCTGTATAATCTACATGATGATTTGGTGTTAGGATTGCCTTGGCTGCAATCTCACAATCCAGTCCTCGACTGGAGAGCTATGTCTGTGTTGAGCTGGGGATGTAAGGGGGCTCATGGGGATGTACCTGTGGTTTCCATTTCATCATCTATTCCCTCTGAAATTCCTGAGTTCCTGTCTGACTATCGTGACGTCTTTGAAGAATCCAAGCTTGGTTCGTTACCTCCGCACCGAGAGTGCGATTGTGCCATAGATTTAATCCCGGGTAGTAAATACCCAAAGGGTCGTTTATTTAATCTGTCTGTGCCTGAACATGCTGCTATGCGAGAATATATAAAGGAGTCCTTGGAAAAGGGACATATTCGTCCATCGTCATCTCCCTTAGGAGCCGGTTTTTTCTTTGTGTCAAAAAAAGACGGCTCTTTGAGACCATGTATTGATTATCGGCTTTTGAATAAAATCACTGTTAAATATCAATACCCATTGCCGTTGCTGACTGATTTGTTTGCTCGCATAAAGGGGGCCAAGTGGTTCTCTAAGATTGACCTTCGGGGGGCGTATAATTTGGTGCGAATCAGGCAGGGGGATGAGTGGAAAACCGCATTTAATACGCCCGAGGGCCACTTTGAGTATTTAGTGATGCCTTTTGGTCTTTCAAATGCTCCGTCAGTTTTCCAGTCCTTTATGCATGATATTTTTCGTGATTATTTGGATAAATTTATGATTGTGTATCTGGATGATATTCTGATTTTTTCGGATGACTGGGACTCTCATGTCCAGCAAGTCAGGAGGGTTTTTCAGGTTTTGCGGTCTAATTCTTTGTGTGTGAAGGGTTCTAAGTGTGTTTTTGGGGTACAGAGGATTTCCTTTTTGGGATATATTTTTTCCCCCTCTTCCATTGAAATGGATCCTGTCAAGGTTCAAGCCATTTGTGATTGGACGCAGCCCTCTTCTCTTAAGAGTCTTCAGAAATTTTTGGGCTTTGCTAACTTTTATCGTCGATTTATTGCTGGTTTTTCGGATATTGCTAAGCCATTGACCGATTTGACTAAGAAGGGTGCTGATGTTGCTGATTGGTCCCCTGATGCTGTGGAGGCCTTTCGGGAGCTTAAGCGCCGTTTTTCCTCTGCCCCTGTGTTGCGTCAGCCTGATGTTGCTCTACCTTTTCAGGTTGAGGTCAACGCTTCTGAGATCGGAGCTGGGGCAGTGTTGTCGCAGAAAAGTTCTGACTGCTCCGTGATGAGGCCTTGTGCCTTCTTTTCCCGTAAATTTTCGCCCGCTGAGCGGAATTATGATGTTGGGAATCGGGAGCTTTTGGCCATGAAGTGGGCTTTTGAGGAGTGGCGCCATTGGCTTGAGGGGGCCAGACATCAGGTGGTGGTATTGACTGACCACAAAAATTTGATTTATCTTGAGACCGCCAGGCGCCTGAATCCTAGACAGGCGCGCTGGTCATTATTTTTCTCTCGGTTTAATTTTGTGGTGTCATACCTACCGGGTTCTAAGAATGTTAAGGCGGATGCCCTTTCTAGGAGTTTTGAGCCTGACTCGCCTGGTAACTCTGAGCCCACAGGTATCCTTAAGGATGGAGTGGTATTGTCAGCCGTTTCTCCAGACCTGCGGCGGGCCTTGCAGGAGTTTCAGGCGGATAGACCTGATCGTTGCCCACCTGATAAACTGTTTGTTCCTGATGATTGGACCAGTAGAGTCATCTCTGAGGTTCATTCTTCTGCGTTGGCAGGTCATCCTGGCATTTTTGGTACCAGGGATTTGGTGGCAAGGTCCTTCTGGTGGCCTTCCCTGTCACGAGATGTGCGAGGCTTTGTGCAGTCTTGTGACGTTTGTGCTCGGGCCAAGCCTTGTTGTTCTCGGGCTAGTGGATTATTGTTGCCCTTGCCTATTCCTAAGAGGCCTTGGACGCACATCTCGATGGATTTTATTTCAGATCTGCCGGTTTCTCAGAAGATGTCTGTCATCTGGGTGGTGTGTGACCGTTTTTCTAAGATGGTCCATTTGGTTCCTCTGCCCAAGTTGCCTTCTTCTTCCGAGTTGGTTCCTCTGTTTTTTCAAAATGTTGTTCGTTTGCATGGTATTCCTGAGAATATCGTTTCTGACAGAGGGACCCAATTCGTGTCTAGATTTTGGCGGGCATTCTGTGCTAGGATGGGCATAGATTTATCTTTTTCGTCCGCTTTCCATCCTCAGACGAATGGCCAGACCGAGCGGATTAATCAGACCCTGGAGACATATCTGAGGTGTTTTGTGTCTGCTGACCAGGATGATTGGGTTGCTTTTTTGCCATTGGCGGAGTTCGCTCTCAATAATCGGGCCAGCTCTGCCACTTTGGTGTCCCCGTTTTTCTGTAATTCGGGGTTTCATCCTCGATTTTCCTCTGGTCAGGTGGAATCTTCGGATTGTCCTGGAGTGGATGCTGTGGTGGAGAGATTGCATCAGATCTGGGGGCAGGTGGTGGACAATTTGAGGTTGTCCCAGGAGAAGACTCAGCTTTTTGCCAACCGCCACCGTCGTGTTGGTCCTCGGCTTTGTGTTGGGGATTTGGTGTGGTTGTCTTCTCGTTTTGTCCCTATGAGGGTCTCTTCTCCTAAGTTTAAGCCTCGGTTTATCGGCCCGTATAAGATATTGGAGATTCTTAACCCTGTTTCCTTCCGTTTGGACCTCCCTGCATCCTTTTCTATTCATAACGTTTTTCATCGGTCATTATTGCGCAGGTATGAGGTACCGGTTGTGCCTTCCGTTGAGCCTCCTGCTCCGGTGTTGGTTGAGGGTGAGTTGGAGTACGTTGTGGAGAAAATCTTAGACTCTCGTGTTTCCAGACGGAGACTCCAGTATCTGGTCAAGTGGAAGGGATACGGCCAGGAGGATAATTCTTGGGTTAATGCATCTGATGTTCATGCCTCTGATCTGGTTCGTGCCTTTCATAGGGCTCATCCTGATCGCCCTGGTGGTTCTGTTGAGGGTTCGGTGCCCCCTCCTTGAGGGGGGGGTACTGTTGTGAATTTGGATTCTGGGCTCCCCCGGTGGCTACTGGTGGAATTGAACTGGTGTCTTCATCTTCTCTGTTCACCTGTTCCCATCAAGATGTGGGAGTCGCTATATAACCTTGCTGTTCTGTTAGTTGCTTGCCGGTCAACAATGTTATCAGAAGCCTCTCTGTGCTTGTTCCTGCTCCTAGACAACTACTAGATAAGTTGGACTCTTGTCCATGTTTGTTTTTGCATTTTTGTTCCAGTTCACAGCTGTAGTTTCGTTACTGTGTCTGGAAAGCTCTTGTGAACAGGAATTGCCACTCTGGTATTATGAGTTAATGCCAGAGTTTTAAAGTAATTTCTGGATGGTGTTTTGATAGGGTTTTCAGCTGACCATGAAAGTGTCCTTTCTGTCTTCTGCTATGTAGTAAGTGGACCTCAAATTTGCTAAACCTATTTTCATACTACGTTTGTTATTTCATCTTAACTCACCGCCAATACATGTGGGGGGCCTCTGTCTCCTTTCGGGGTATTTCTCTAGAGGTGAGCTAGGACTAATATTTTCCTCTGCTAGCTTTATTTAGTCCTCCGGCTGGTGCTGGGCATCTAGAATCAACGTAGGCATGCTACCCGGCCACTGCTAGTTGTGCGTTAGGTTTAGTTCATGGTCAGCTCAGTTTCCATCTTCCAAGAGCTAGTTTCTATATATGCTGATGCTATGTTCTCTTGCCATTGAGATCATGACAGAGCTCGTCCTGTTTTTGCCCGTGTTATGTGTTTAATTCCCTGCCATTGGGAACATGACAGTATAGCCCACAAAGTGTTAATTGTTTGGGCTGAAGCAGGAGAAAAAGAAGTGTTGAAGGGAAATTATTTTTTTTTTTCCCTCAGTTTTGCTGCCTAGCCCTTAATTGCTGTCTAGCTGCTTCTTACCTCCTCTTAACCCTTGAATGGCTCTGACCTTAGCTGTTTAACATGGATGTCCAGAGTTTGGCTTCCAGCCTGAATAATCTTGCTGCAAAAGTTCAAAACATACAGGATTTTGTTGTTCACACTCCTATGTCTGAACCTAGAATTCCTATTCCAGAGTTTTTTTCTGGAGATAGATCTACCTTCCTGAATTTCAGGAACAATTGCAAATTGTTTCTTTCTTTGAAATCTCGCTCCTCTGGAGACCCTGCTCAGCAGGTCAAGATTGTAATATCTTTCCTGCGGGGCGACCCTCAGAAATGGGCATTTGCATTGGCACCAGGGGATCCTGCATTGCTCAGTGTGGATGCGTTTTTTCTGGCACTGGGATTGCTCTATGAGGAACCTAACCTGGAGATTCAGGCTGAAAAGGCTTTATTAGCCCTCTCTCAGGGGCATGATGAAGCGGAAGTATATTGTCAAAAATTTCGGAAATGGTCGGTGCTTACTCAGTGGAATGAGTGCGCCCTGGCTGCAAACTTCAGAGATGGTCTTTCTGAGGCCATTAAGGATATTATGGTGGGGTTCCCTGCGCCTACAGGTCTGAATGAGTCTATGGCTATGGCCATTCAGATTGATCGGCGTTTACGGGAGCGCAAACCTGTGCACCAGTTGGCGGTGTCTTCTGAACAGGCACCTGAGACTATGCAATGTGATAGAATTCAGTCCAGAAGTGAACGGCAAAATTATAGGCGGAAAAATGGATTGTGTTTTTATTGTGGTGATTCAGCTCATGTTATATCAGCATGCTCTAAACGCACAAAAAAGGTTGATAAATCTTTTGCCATTAGTACTCTGCAGTCTAAGTTCATTTTGTCTGTAACTCTGATTTGTTCACTGTCATCCATTTCCGTCGATGCCTATGTGGATTCGGGCGCTGCCCTGAGTCTTATGGATTGGTCATTTGCCAAACGCTGCGGTTTTAGTCTGGAGCCTCTGGAAGTTCCTATTCCTTTGAAGGGAATTGACTCTACACCATTGGCTATGAATAAACCGCAGTACTGGACACAAGTGACCATGCGCATGACTCCCGTTCATCAGGAGGTGATTCGCTTCCTTGTACTGTATAATTTACATGATGTACTAGTGCTTGGTCTGCCATGGTTACAAACTCATAATCCAGTCCTGGATTGGAAAACAATGTCTGTGTTAAGCTGGGGATGTCAGGGGGTTCATGATGATGCACCTCTGATTTCAATCGCTTCATCTACTCCTTCTGAGGTCCCTGCGTTTTTGTCTGACTATTGGGATGTTTTTGAGGAGCCTAAGCTCAATTCGCTCCCTCCTCATAGGGATTGTGACTGTGCTATAGAATTAATTCCTGGCAGTAAGTTCCCTAAGGGTTGTTTATTTAATCTGTCAGTGCCAGAGCATACTGCTATGCGGAATTATATTAAGGAGTCCTTGGAAAAGGGACATATTCGTCCATCTTCGTCTCCTCTGGGAGCAGGTTTTTTTTTTCGTGGCAAAAAAAGATGGTTCCCTGAGGCCTTGTATAGATTATCGCCTTCTGAATAAGATTACAGTCAAATATCAGTATCCATTGCCATTATTGACTGATTTGTTTGCTCGCATTAAGGGGGCTAGGTGGTTCACTAAGATAGATCTTCGCGGTGCGTATAATCTTGTGCAGATAAAACAGGGTGATGAGTGGAAAACCGCATTTAATACGCCTGAGGGCCATTTTGAGTATTTGGTAATGCCTTTTGGACTTTCTAATGCTCCTTCAGTCTTTCAGTCCTTTATGCACAATATTTTCCGTGAATATCTGGATAAGTTTATGATTGTGTATTTGGATGATATTTTGGTGTTTTCTGATGACTGGGAGTCTCATGTTCTACAGGTCAGGAAGGTGTTTCAAGTCCTGCGGGCCAATTCTCTGTTTGTGAAGGGCTCAAAATGTCTCTTCGGAGTCCAGAAGATTTCTTTTTTGGGGTACATTTTTTCTCCTTCTACTATTGAGATGGATCCCGTCAAGGTTCAGGCGATTTGTGACTGGACACAACCTACATCTGTTAAGAGTCTTCAGAAGTTCTTGGGTTTTGCTAATTTTTATCTTCGGTTCATTACTAATTTTTCCAGTGTTGTTAAACCTTTGACTGATTTGACTAAAAAGGGTGCTGATGTTGCTAATTGGTCTCCTACGGCTGTGGAGGCCTTTCAGGAACTTAAGCGCCGGTTTTCTTCTGCTCCTGTGTTATGTCAACCAGATGTTTCACTTCCTTTTCAGGTTGAGGTTGATGCTTCCGAGATTGGAGCGGGGGCGGTTTTGTCACAGAGAAGTTCCGATGGCTCGGTGATGAAGCCATGTGCATTCTTTTCTAGAAAATTCTCGCCCGCCGAGCGCAATTATGATATGGGTAATCGGGAGCTTTTGGCCATGAAGTGGGCATTTGAGGAGTGGCGTCATTGGCTTGAGGGTGCTAGACATCATGTGGTGGTCTTGACTGATCACAAAAATCTGATTTACCTTGAGTCTGCCAGGCGTCTGAATCCTAGACAGGCTCGTTGGTCGTTGTTTTTTTCTCGTTTCAATTTTGTGGTTTCATACCTGCCAGGTTCAAAGAATGTGAAGGCAGATGCTCTTTCCAGGAGTTTTGTGCCTGACTCTCCTGGAGACTCTGGGCCTACTGGTATCCTTAGGGATGGGGTAATATTGTCCGCCGTCTCCCCAGACTTGCGACGTGCATTGCAGGAGTTTCAGGCGGATAAACCTGATCGTTGTCCACCAGAAAGACTGTTTGTTCCGGATGATTGGACCAGTAGAGTTATCTCCGAGGTCCATTCTTCTGTGTTGGCTGGTCATCCTGGAATATTTGGTACTAGAGACTTGGTGGCCAGGTCTTTTTGGTGGCCTTCCTTGTCAAGGGATGTGCGCACCTTTGTGCAGTCTTGTGAAGTGTGTGCTCGGGCTAAGCCTTGCTGTTCTCGGGCCAGTGGGTTGTTGTTATCCTTGCCTATCCCGAAGAGGCCTTGGACGCACATTTCCATGGATTTTATTTCAGATCTCCCTGTCTCACAGAAAATGTCCGTTATCTGGGTTGTGTGTGACCGCTTTTCTAAGATGGTTCATTTGGTACCCTTGCCTAAGTTGCCTTCCTCCTCTGAGTTGGTCCCTTTATTTTTTCAGAACGTGGTTCGTTTGCATGGGATTCCGGAGAATATCGTTTCTGACAGGGGATCCCAGTTTGTGTCTAGATTTTGGCGGACGTTTTGTGCTAAGATGGGCATTGATTTGTCTTTCTCGTCTGCATTCCATCCTCAGACGAATGGCCAGACGGAGCGAACTAATCAGACTTTGGAAACTTATTTAAGGTGTTTTGTTTCTGCTGATCAAGATGACTGGGTTGCCTTTTTGCCACTGGCCGAATTTGCCCTTAATAATCGGGCTAGTTCTGCTACTTTGGTTTCTCCTTTCTTTTGTAATTCGGGGTTTCATCCTCGTTTTTCCTCTGGTCAGGTGGAGCCTTCGGATTGTCCTGGAGTGGACGTGGTGGTGGACAGGCTACATCAGATTTGGAATCAGGTGGTGGACAATTTGAAGTTGTCTCAGGAGAAGACTCAGCAGTTTGCTAATCGCCGTCGCCGCGTGGGTCCCCGACTTCTTGTTGGGGACTTGGTGTGGTTGTCTTCTCGTTTTGTCCCTATGAAGGTCTCTTCTCCTAAGTTCAAGCCTCGGTTCATCGGTCCTTATAAGATCTTGGAGATTCTTAACCCTGTATCTTTTCGTTTGGATCTCCCAGCATCGTTTGCTATTCATAATGTGTTCCATCGGTCGTTATTGCGGAGGTATGAGGTGCCCGTTGTTCCTTCGGTTGAGCCTCCTGCTCCGGTGCTGGTGGAGGGAGAATTGGAGTATGTTGTTGAGAAGATCTTGGATTCTCGTGTTTCCAGACGTAAACTCCAGTATTTGGTTAAGTGGAAGGGTTATGGTCAGGAGGATAATTCCTGGGTGGTCGCCTCTGATGTTCATGCGACTGATTTGGTCCGCGCCTTCCATAGAGCTCATCCTGATCGCCCTGGGGGTTCTCGTGAGGGTTCGGTGACCCCTCCTCAAGGGAGGGGTACTGTTGTGGATTCTGTTTTTGGGCTCCCTCTGGTGGTTACAGCTGGTACTGGGTGACTTTGGTGGGTTGCGGTCTCTGGTTTCCACCTGTCCATCAGAGGCTGGGTGTTTCCTATTTAACCTGGCTTTCCTGTCATTCCCTTGCCGGCTATCAATGTATCAGTGTGTCTCTGTTACCTTTGCTACCTGCTCCTAGGCCTTCAAGACAAGCTAAGTCTGGATTTCCCTGTTTCATGTTTGCTTTCATGTTTTTAGTCCAGCTTGCAGATATGTAATTCTCTGCGGCTGGTTGCTCTAGTGGGCTGAAATTACCACTCATGTACCATGAGTTGGCACATGAGTTCAAGTAATTTCAGGATGGTATTTTGAAGGGTTTTAAGCTGACCGCGCAGTTCACCTTTTGTATCCTCTGCTATCTAGCTTAAGCGGGCCTCATTTTGCTGAATCTGTTTTCATAACTACGTTTGTGCCTTCCTCTCATTTCACCGTCATTATATGTGGGGGGCTGCTATTTCTGTGGGAATATTTCTCTGGAGGCAAGATAGGTCTGTGATTCTTCTGATAGGGGTAGCTAGATCTCCGGCTGGCGCGAGACGTCTAGAGTCCCCCCAGGAACGTTCCCCGGCTGCTGTTAGTTGAGTGTTGAGGTTCAGGATCGCGGTCAGCTCAGGTTCCATCACCCTAGAGCTCGTCCTGTTTTTGCCCGTGTTATGTGTTTAATTCCCTGCCATTGGGAACATGACACATTACTTCCCTCATGGGGAGAGTGATGTCATGCTTAGAAGAGAGGAAGGATCTTCATCAGGTAAACACAAGCATGCAACATGTTCACACTCCAGGCCAGAAGGGGGAGCTCTGATCCAGCTTGTGGGTGGCTCCCTTATATACACTGTGTTCCAAATTATTATGCAAATTTGATTTAAGTGTCATAAAGATTTAATTGTTTTGTTTTTCAAATAAACTCGTGGATGGTATTGTGTCTCAGGGCTCAATGGATCACTGAAATCAATCTTAAACACATGTAATAATTGGTTTTCCAGGTGATTCTAATTAAAGGAAAACTACTTAAAAATGATGTTCCACATTATTAAGCAGGTCACAGTTTTCAAGTAACATGGGAAAGAAAAAGGATCTCTCTGCTGCCAAAAAGCATCAAATAGTGCAATGCCTTGGTGAAGGGATGAAAACATTAGAAATTTCCTGAAAACTTAAGCGTGATCATCGTACTGTTAAGAGATTTGTGGCTGTATCTGAGCACAAATGTGTTTGTACTGATAAAGGCATAATGAGGAAGATTTCTGCCAGGCAAGTTCATCAGATTAAGAGAGCAGCTGCTAAAAAGCCATTACAAAGCAGCAAACAGATATTTGAAGCTGCTGGTGCCTCTGGAGTCCCTCGAACCTCAAGGTGTAGGCTCCTTCAAAGGTTTGCTGTGGTGCATAAACCTACTATTCGGCCACCCTTAAACAGTGTTCACAAGCAGAAATGGTTGCATTGGGCCCACACATACATGAAGACTAATTTCCAAACAGTCTTGTTTACTGATAAGTGTTGAGCAACCCTGGATGGTCCAGATGGATGGAGTAGTGGATGGTTGGTGGATGGCCACCATGTCCCAACAAGGCTGCAACGTCAGCAAGGAGGTGGAGGAGTCATGTTTTGGGCCGGAATCATGGGGAAACAGCTGGTAGGGCCCTTTAAGGTTCCTGAAGGTGTGAAAATGACCTCTGCAAAGTATATAGAGTTTCTGACAGACAACTTTCCTCCATGGTATTAAAAGCAGAAATGTGCCTTCAGGAGCAAAATCATCTTCATGCATGACAATGCACCATCTCATGCTGCAAAGAATACCTCTGAGTCATTGGCTGATATGGGCATAAAAGGAGATAAACTCATGGTGTGGCCACCATCTTCCCCTGACCACAACCCTATAGAGAACCTTTGGAGTATCATAAAGCAAAAGATCTATGAGGGTGGGAGGCAGTTCACATCAAAACAGCAGCTCTGGGAGACTATTCGAACTTCATGCAAAGAAATACAAGCAGAAACTCTCCAAAAACTCACAAGTTCAATGGATGCAAGAATTGTGAAGGTAATATCAAAGAAGGGTTCCTATGTTAACATGTAACTTGGCCTGTTAGGATGTTTTGGAGTTAAGTAGCTTTTTTGTTCAGTGAATGTGACCTCCTAATGCTGCAAATTCCACAAATGAGCATTTTCAGTTCTTTAAAACATATCAAATGTTTAGAAATTCTACTGTGCCTAATAATTTGGAACAGTGCATTTTGAGTTTTTATTCATTTTGGAGATTATACTGTTATCATTGGGAGGTTTCTTCAATAAAATTCGATGTATACTCTAATGGGTGATTACTTTTATTAGACTGACTGTCATTTGCACCAACCATTTAGGAAAATCCGATAAAAATGTAATTTGCATAACAATTTGGAACATAGTGTATATTCTGGTCTGGAGAGAAAGTCAGTGAGTTGCTGTCAGAGAGACAGAGGAGAAGGGAGTAGAGGGGCCATGCAAACATGAGAAGTGCTGCAGCTCCTAGAAAGAGAGAAAGAGAAAGCCAAATTGTAGAGGACGTGTAGGAGAAGTGAAGCGCAGAAGAGTGAGAACTGGGGAGAATAGCTGCGACTGGGCTACCTCCCTACAGAGCGCAGACACCAGTAGCCGGAAGACTGAGGTTGTGAGGGACTCCACAGCTCACAGCACAAACCGGCAGGACAACTGGATTACAAGTCGACTGTCCGCCCTTACACCTGGAGACACAGTGGCGCATAGAGCCCGGGTCATGATAGAGACCCTGTAAAAAGGCTCGAGCCACCTGTCATACGGGTTAGTGTCCTAGCTATAAGAAGGACAGAGAGAACATGTGAGGACCTTGTGAGAGGCCTAGGGCAGCAAGGAACTACAACACAGCTCTAGAGGGAAGGCTTCTAACTCCACCTGGTAAAAGGGACTCCCAACTCGCTTCCATGCTGGTCGGACACTACCTGTACCTCTGATCTGGTGCACTGGACTGTGGCTGCTTGAATTCATCAATAAACCAGGGAAAGAGACTGCAAACCTGTGTCCTCCGTTTCTTGCTACACCACCCACCGTCTTTATCTATACACCGGGAGCCCTGGGGACCCAGCTTTACCTGTGGGAAGCCATACTACCATCACTGCTGCCACAACATCTCAGGCCTCTCTGACCTTTCCCAGGCACCTGCGCACTGCAGTACTTTGCTCTGCCCTCAACAGGGCAGACAAAGTACACCTGCGCCGGAGCAGCAGCATGAATACAAGAAAAGGACATCATCGTAAGAAGATGGGAGGCCCCGGACCGGACCGCGATGCCCATCGGACCAGAACCGGACCTGGACTGCCCCTGGGTGAGTATAATCTAACCTCTTTTTCTCATCTTTCAGGATACATCGGGGGCTTATCTACAGCTTTACAGAATGCTGTAGATAAGCCCCTGATGCTGGTGGGCTGAGCTCACCTTCGATTTTGGGGGTGACAGGTTCCCTTTAAATGCTTCTAATTGTACTTCATAAACCATAGCAACATCTGACTAACAGATCTAAAAACACTAAAGCAGCAAAACTCTGCGCAAACCGAAATTTGTGTCTGTCTCATAACTTTTGGCCAGGAATAACCATTGGCCAATATTCAGTGGAGTATCTGAAAGGTGAGTATGTGAGATCTATTATTTTTAGCTATATAGATGCTAATCATGTTTTTTAACAGGAAACAAGCCACTTTAAAGTTAAAATAGATCTCTGCTTATTCTGTGGATGTACTTTGCATAATTCAGTAAAATTTCTAAATTTATCCAAACATATCTCCAATACAGTTAATACAGACAGTTGTCATGGATATTTGCCTCAAGATTTACTTCCTAACTGTGTCCTCCATGTTGTCTGCTATTTCACTTATAGTAAAGAGGATAAAATAACCAAAGGACCGCTGTTCTTTATGCATCTAGCAGGTTTCAGTTTTATCTGGCTAATAAATCTTTCATTCACTTAAGAAGGAGAGATTTGTGCCCACATAGACTTAGGGTACTGTCACACAGTGCAATTTTGATCGCTACGACGGTACGATTCGTGACGTTCTAGCGATATCGTTACGATATCGCAGTGTCTGACACGCAGCAGCGATCAGGGATCCTGCTGAGAATCGTACGTCGTAGCAGATCGTTTGGAACTTTCTTTCGTCGCTTGATCACCCGCTGACATCGCTGGATCGTTGTGTGTGACAGCGATCCAGCGATGTGTTCGCTTGTAACCAGGGTAAACATCGGGTAACTAAGCGCAGGGCCGTGCTTAGTAACCCGATGTTTACCCTGGTTACCAGCGTAAACGTAAAAAAAACAAACAGTACATACTTACATTCCGGTGTCTGTCCCCGGCGTCTCAGCTTCTCTGCACTGTGAGCGCCTGCCGGCCGGAAAGCGAGCACAGCGGTGACGTCTGACGTCACCGCTGTGCTTTCCGGCTATGGTGCTTACACAGTGGAGAGAAGCAGAACGCCGGGGGACAGACACCGGAATGTGAGTATGTACTGTTTGTTTTTTTTACGTTTACGCTGGTAACCAGGGTAAACATCGGGTTACTAAGCGCGGCCCTGCGCTTAGTAACCCGATGTTTACCCTGGTTACCCGGGGACTTCGGCATCGCTCCAGCGCCGTGATTGCAAAGTGTGACAGCAGTCTACGATGCTGGAGCGATAATCATACGATCGCTGCGACGTCACGGATCGTGCCGTCGTAGCGATCAAAATTGCACTGTGTGACAGTACCCTTAGCTACTTTTTTCCTCCTGCTTTCAGATAAAGTTTCAGGTCCTGCCCTGTCTCTTTCCTGGCAGGTATTTGTCTTTCTCTTGCTTTTGATGACAGTTTTTATCAGCTTTCCTGTGGCGTTGTACACCATTCTGCTTTTGCAGTCTTCGACATGAGCTAAAATATAGATCGCTGGTAGGGCATTTGGTTTTCATCTAAAAGGCAAAAAAAATCCTCTTAAGCCATTGTGAATTGAAGGGAAAATTGATAACATTTACTATAGTACATGTTTGCAGGGTTCTTTTTCCAAATCGCAGATTTCAGCTCATCCCAAAGATTTTAAATGGGATTGAGGTAAGGACTCATTGATGGCCATTTTAAACCAGTCCATTTTTTCTTTTTCAACCATTCCTGTGTACTTTTGGATGTGTGCAAGCAAGCAAACTACCCCACAGCATTATGGATCCTCCACCATGCTTAACTGTTGGTAGGATGTTCTTTTCCTTATAAGCTTAATTGCAACATCAGTAAACAAACTGTTGCTTTGCATTGCCAAAAAGATCTATTTTTGCGTCATCTATCCACAGAACATTTTTCCGGAAGCATTGTGGTTTGTCAAGGTACTCTTTTCAAACATCAGCCATTCCTTGTTATGTCTTTTCTTCAGCAATGATTTCTTCCTTGGCCTCTGCACATAAAGCTCTGCTTAGTTTAGTGTGCGGTGTATGGTACTTGTTGAAACCATAACCCCAGACTGTTCCTGGTTGGCCTTCAGGTATTTGGATGTTTGATGTGGTGTTTTTTCCACCATACATACAATCGAAGACATCTATTGTCAATTTTCCTCTTTCCCCCACGTCCAGGGAGGTTCTTGATGGTTACATGCTTGGCAAACTTCTTAATGACATTGCGCACCATTGAAACTGGGATGCCAAGGTCTTTTGAGATGCCTTATACCCTTTGGAAGTTTTTTGTTTGCTAATAATGGCAGTTCTTATGTCCTCACAGCGCCTTTGTCTTCACCATTGTGACACAGTAACAGGGCCTACCATATGGCTTTTTAAAACACTGAAGTCATCATTCATTGGCTAATTCATGTCACATGGGCACCAACAATTAATCACAGGTGATTTTCATTTGTGATTTACCACAGACAAGTCAAAATGTGTTTTCATACTAATTTAATGTAAAGAGTGCTAATATCAGTATCAAGCTCAGGTTTTTCTACTTTTCCCTCCAATTTTATTTTGTTTTAAATTACTGTTTATCATTTAATCTTTTGTATTTAACACAAGTGCTCTATAGAAAAAAAAAATGTTTCACTTGATTCATTTTTGTCAGGAGATATTCCACATTATGTACTTAAACTTCATGAGTGACAATAACGATGAGTAGGACTGTATAAAGGTACTGCCCATGGGCCCCTTTTTATCTGTTTCCATCACTAGGCTACATAACTCAGAGCTAGTGTTGAGCGATACCTTTCGAAACTCAAAGGTATCGGTATCGGATGGGATCGGCCGATATCCAAAAAATATCAGATATCGCCGATACCGATACCCGATACCAATGCAAGTCAATGGGACACAAGTATGGGAAGGTATCCTGGATGGTTCCCAGGGTCTGAAGGAGAGGAAACTCTCCTTCAGGCCCTGGGATCCATATTCATGTAAAAAATAAAGAATTAAAATAAAAAATATGGATATACTCACCCCTCTGGCGGCCCCTGGACCTTAGCGATGTAACCGGCAACCTCTGTTCCTAAGAATGAGGAGTGAAGGACCTTCGATGATGTCGCGGCTTGTGATTGGTCGCGTGACCGCTCATGTGACCACTCACGCGACCAATCACAAGTCGTGATGTCATTGCAGGTCCTAAACTCACTGCATTCTTAGGAACGGAGGCTGCCGGTTACATCGCTAAGGTCCAGGGGCCACCGGAGGGGTGAGTATATCCATATTTTTTATTTTATTTATTTATTTTTTACATGAATATGGATCCCAGGGCCTGAAGGAGAGTCTCCTCTCCTCCAGACCCTTGGAACCATACACTGGGAACTTCCGATTCCGATTTCCGATATCACAAAAATATCGGAACTCGGTATCGGAATTCCGATGCAGCAAATATCGGCCGATACCCGATACTTGTGGTATCGGAATGCTCAACACTACTCAGAGCCACTTACTTTACCACCATTTGGTGTCTCTTCAGAGAGAAAGAGGACTAAAACTGCAGTGCCATATGTTGAAAGTAGCAATCCAAAAGTCAACATCGATTCTTTAACTAGTCTTTTTACATAGGGTAAAAGTCAAACTATATTTTTTGATTGAATAAATTATTTTATTATCATGCATTCCAAAAATAAGTTAACAAACCGTGTACTGTGCCGCAGCCCAGTACACACATAATTCTACATCATTCATACATAGCTTAAGATTATGACTCACTAACTAAACATCAAACTCCTATGCTACACAAAAACACTTAAGCTGAAAGAAAGAAATATGTCAAACAATACAGTACGACAAACCATGATAAAGAAAGGGAGTGGAAAGAGGGGATAGGGAGAGGGGAGATCACAAGCCCAAAGCTTTATTGAAAGACAAGACACATAAGGGGAAAGGGGTAAGAAAAAGGGGTTTAGTCCTCATACTCAGGACCGTCGACTATGGAATAGTCTCTGAGCAGGCTGTGGATCAGCCTGCGGCAGTTCTGGATAGACATCCTCTCCCTCCTCAAGATGAGACGGTTTCTGGCAACCCAAGATGCGTCCTTAAAGCAGTTCATAAGGTGCCAAGCATCCAGGATGGCTTTGATGGTATGAACCCCAGGGAAGAGTTCGTAAAGCACAGAATGGTGCGATAGGCTCGCTCCGGGGTCAGACTTCTTTAAGTCGTCCACTAGGGCAGTCAACAAGCGCTGTACAAACCGGCAATCCCAAAAAGTGTGCAAAGATATTTCCTCCACGAAGGGGCAATTTGGGCAGTACCGGGTCTTACACAGGTTCCGGGCATGCATGAATGACCAGATGGGCAGCCCACCCTGAATCGCCATCCACGACAAGTCCTTGTGCCCGTTGGTCAGCCTGTCAAATGACATATTTGTCCACACAGTATCGAGCGTGTCCTGGTGAAGTCCTGTGATGTTATCAATATCATCCTTGGCTCTGGTCAGTTTGTGGATAGGTTTGGGCTTCCACAAGTCAGGCTTGAGTCCCTCCATTTGATGTTCCCCCAAGAACCAAACGTCTCCATAGAGCCATGGCGTTGTCCAGTTATAGGAATAAGAGCAGTCCCACTTGGCCCAGCTGTGTCACCTACAAAGAGGAAAAGGGGAAGGAGACATAGACCTGCCCGCAGAGCCTCTCTTGACTTGCAGAGTTTGGTGAACATAATCAAACATGAAGGAGGACCACAGGAGGGTGGCGATATCTGGAACGCCCTTCCCACTCTTGCGATGCTCCTTGTACATGATGGCCTGCTTGACTCTGTCCATCTTGGATCCCCAGACAAAGTGAAACACTATCCTGGTAATGGCCCAGCTCATGGTAACATGGGGGGCAGGCCTGCGCCATGTACTGCAGTACTTCATTATGCAGGACAAGCGCCTCACCCTCACAAGTGAGGAGTCTGAGGTTCCAGAGGCCGATACGTTAAACTTGGTCAAACCTTCTTGCCAAGACTTGAGGGCCACTTCTTCCTTCCCAAACCAGACTCCAAGAACTTTGCTGAAATCCGGTTGGATGTTCAAGGGGAAGGGGGCGGAGAAGGCCAGTTGCCAATCCCTGAAGAGCATTGTTTACGACTTCCTGCAGTTGACTTTAGCCCCAGAAGCTTAACCAAACATCTCACACGACTGGACGAGGACATCGACTGAGCCACAATCAGTGCATAAAACGGTGACGTCGTCCATGTAAAGCGAGCATTTGACCTCGTGTCGTCCCAGACCCGATGCGCTGATCCCAGTTCTATAACACAAACAAAAAAAGAGGTGATAGAGGGCAGCCTTGTCTGACCCCAGAAAGTACAGGAAAGGAGTCAATCTTCCAGCCATTCACCAACACCGAGCTGTGGATATCAAAATACATCAGACGGACATACAAACAAAACATGTTACTCAAACCCAACCAGTGCAGAGCACTGCTCATGATCTCATGGGAGACCCGGTCAAAGGCCTTTTCTTGATCCAAGGAGACCATGGCTGTGTGTGCGAGGCAGACCTTGACTCGGCCATGTCCCACATGAGAGTGAGGCAGTCTGCGATGCAATGTCTGGGGATGCTGCAGGCCTCGTTCAGGTGGATGATCCGTCTGATGACCATTTTCAATCATGTCGCCATCATCTTGGCCAGGATCTTGTAGTCCACATTTAGCAGAGTGATGGGATGCCAATTCTTCAGGTTGCACCTCTCTCCTTTCCGCTTGTACAGGACCTTGACCATTCCTTTCCTCAATGATAGAGGAATTCTACCCTCCACCCCCATCTTTTCATACAGGTCTAACAGGTCTGGGCAGATGACGTCTCCCAGCTCTACATAGAGCTCTGCTGGAAGTCCATTATTCACAGGCCATGGTCCTGCCGGTACTAAAGGATTTTGCGGCAGACAGCAATTCACCCACCGACAGAGGTTTGTCCATGGCTGCCGCACCTGCAGGGTCAAAATGATTTGTGATACCTGACAGGAACTTATCGGCATCATCGGGGTCGGTAGTCTTGTGGGAGTAGAGATCGCTGTAGAAGTCGCTGACGACCCTTATCACGTCCTCCTTCCCACTTCATATGTTTACATTCCCATCTCGCAGGTACACCCTTACCCTTCTCCAGGTTCTCCACCTTGGAACAGAAGACAATTTGCTTGGACTCCTCCTCAAAGTGCCTTTTCAGTCTCCTCTTGGTCTCCTCCAGCTCCTCCCTCATGTCCCAGCCACAGTGAAGAAGGTCCTTGAAAGTCTCTCCTCTTCTCACTCACCTGTTGTCAACTCTTGGCCTGAAAGAAATGGTGAAACTCAAGTTTACCATACTCCTACCAGTCACAAATGGTTCAGAAGCTACCTTTGGAGGACCTTCACATTGCGTAGGCAGCTCTAAGTTCCTCCACAACTTCAGTCTGAGCCAGCAGAGCATGATTCAGCTTCCAGGAGCCAGGGCCATATGAGAAACCTTAGCCGAGGACACCTTGTAAGTGAATGGCTCTGTGGTCAGAGAAGAAGCAGGGGACCATAGAGTGCCTACTCTGCCTGATTGCTCAAGAGGTGAACACAAAGTCATTCCCGGAACAGAGTGAGCCATCAGGTCGGCTCCACAAATAGTTTGTGGAGCCTCTCCACATGGAGCCCACCACGTCCTCAAGAGAGGCCTCAGTCAACATTTCGATGAGCAGCTTCGACATGATGTCCAACTTGGCAGACGTGCCAGAACTACAACCATGCTCCTCGATGGGGCAGTTGAAATCCCTGGCCATTCTAAGATCCTTGTGGTGGCAAGCTGAAGCCACAGGGTCTGAAAAATCTCCAAGTGCTCATTCTTCAGAGGGGATGCATACAAGTTGATGAACCTGACAGGTTCCTTCGCCCAGTTGCTGTCTACAAAAAGAAACCTGCGCAGATGAGCTCCTGGACAACTCACGCGTGAAAGCGCCCCCCCTGATCAGAATGGCAACCCCTGCAGACTTGCAGTCACCCCCTTCGGACTAGTAGGACGGACCATGGGGCCACTTCCTGGCCAGATGTTTTAAGGACCTAGAGGAGGGGAGAGAACACTCCTGTAACATATACACATCACACAACTGAGCTGTATGAAAAGCGTAAGCGGTCTGACATCTGAACTTGTCCTTGTTGCTTCTAACATTAATAGAAAATAAGTTAACATTTGCCATCATTTAGGGAAAAAGTGAGTGCAGGCAATACACCTTATTTACCACTCTGGTCGGGTGGGTCCTCTTCTATGACCTCTGCCAGTGATGGAATCTCCACCAGGCCCTAATTCTCCATCTTATCGAACAGCATGGCCTCTAACTCGGCAACCATCAGCTCCTCTGAGTCAGCCACCAGGGTATCAACCATGTGCTCCATCTCATCTGACTCGGGAAGGATATCTCCCTCCTCACCCTTGTAACCAATGATCTTCTTTTTAGACCTCTCAGCGGCAGGGCTGTCCTCCACTTTCCTCTTTCCCTGGGTTGCACCTAGGGAGCCAAGAGGGGCAAAATACTTCTCATAGGAGGTTGAGGCAGCTGGAGAAAAGGTTACTTCCACCTCAACCATGGTCTGGGGGTAGAGTGGCTGCCAGGACAGGGGAGAAGACACCTGCTGAGGAGTCCTCAGTAGGAGTGGCCGGTGTGGGTTTGGATGGGGATGACTGAGGGGATCAGGACAGGGGCAACAGTTTTCTTACCCTCCTTCGACTTTTTCTTGTCCATGAGCTTTGGAGTTGCTGGGACCACGCTGGTAGTTTGGTCCCCGACACCTTACCTTTTTGGGCCTTGGTCGCTGGGGCCTTGGTCATCACAGGCTGTCAGTGGGACCTTGGCCTCCGATGCATGGGTCATTGCATCCCCTGATGCCCAGGATCTCTCTTACTTGGGGCAGTCTTTATACAGTTGAGCCACCAGTCCACACAGGTTTTAGGACGTCTTCCTTGGGCAGTCCTTCGAGCTGTGTCCCGTCAACCAACAAATCCTACATGCATCCTCCTTGCAGTCCTTCATTGGTGTGTATTCTTGCCACATATTCTGCAGTTGCTTGGCATATCGAGGTAGCAAATGAGGCCATAGGAGTTGCCCAGGGAGAATGTTGGGAACAGGTGTTGAAGTCCATCCGAGTAAGCCGGGTCCCTGTGAAGGCTAACAGTCATTGACTACTTACCTGTCCAGAAGCTGCAGCCATTCAGGATGTGGGATATTTCCCTCACAAGTAAACAGAAGCATCTTAGGAAGGTGCAGATATCTTTACCTGGGGTGTATGGGTTGTGCAATGAGACAGGAATCCTCCTCTCATTCCTCTGGATAGGACATCTACCTGTGAAGGCAGAGAAAGATGAATCCGGTTCTACTGCAGTTACCATTTCCAAAAACTTCCTACAGGCATACACCGTGGTAAAAGTGACGAAGAAGATTCCTGTCAAGAAGGTCTGGATGCTGAGAGTTTCTAACCTGGAGAAGCCTTCATCCAGAAACATTTTCCGACAGAACACATTCAAGGACAAGTCCGACACCCTCCCATCCACTTCCTTGAGCTTCAGGGCCACAGTCTGCCTCATCCAGGGCTCCAGGGTTGGAGCTTCCTGACGAGGCTTCTGGGCTCCCTTCAGCTGGTTGGTCTTAGAGGCAGAGTCCCTGGGAGCAGAATTGGCCTTTGGCTGGGCTTTGCTTGCAGTCCCTTGCTCCAAGCTCTTCTTTTCGACTTTCCTCCCCAAGCTTGCCATGGGTCCTCCTGCAGGTTGCACTTGGAGCGGGATCTGGAACGGTTTCCCAGTAAGGGTGGAGCTATGCAGATTTTTCTCCCATTTTTTCTGGACAAATTCCCTGAGAGGTCTCTGTCTCGCTGGTTTTCTTCCTCGAAGATTCCTCAGGAAAGCCCGATTCTTCTCCGAGTCTTCTCCTGTAGAGCTACTTCCTCCAGCGAATATCTGCCCTATCCTCCTGTTGATGTTAGCAGGTCTCTGCAGCTCTTCTGGTCCATGTTTGATCATCCTCATCAGGTGTAGATTGTAGCTCTGTGTTCTTATAAGAACACAACACTTGATCTTAGACAAAAGGCCAAGAAGTGATAAAGAGAGTGAGAGACACCTGAAGAATGAGCTTGTTGCTTCTTTTAACCATTTCAGGGTTAAAATATATAAAATGACTGCTGATGGAGGAGCTGGTGACCAGACAATCAGTCCATCAGCTCCTCCATTAAAAAAGAAGCTTTCTTTCCCATGCTCAATCAGCCATCATTGCATTGTACATCTAACAAGACAGGACGGTATGTAATAAAAACAGGACTCTATATAATCCAATATGTAAGGGGTGGTACTGTACATAACAAGAGAGGGCACTGTATAATAAGGGATGGCAACATACATAATAAAGGAGACTATGTAATATATATACTTGTACGGATGTGTGGCTATATATATATATAGCTTTGTCACCATAAAAGAAGGGGGCCCAGACACATTTCTTGCACAGGGGCCCCAAGCTGTCAGTGTCCGCCCCTGCTCACGGATCAGAGCGACGACAGCAGCGTGATCAGATCATGTGATCATGCTGCTGACATCACTCACCCGCACTGCAGAGGTGAACACTGGTGGTAAGTGCTCCAGTGGAGCTGAAGACACCGAAGATTAAGTGCAGGGGGGCTTTATTATGTGTGGGGAGAATTTGAGTGAGGATGGGGGCTTTATTATATGTGGGGAGAGAATTTGAGTGCGGATGGGGGTGTCTAATGTGTGTGGGAAGAATTTGAGTGGGGATGGGGGGCTTTATTATGTAGGGGGAGAATTGGTATGGGGATGGGGAGATTTATTATGTGTGGGGAGAATTGGAGTGGGGATGGGGCACTTTATTGTGTGAGGGAGATTAGAGGACACAAAATGAAGAGCAAAGGGGGACATGGGGGCATGTATAAGGAAACACTACAGGGGAATGGGGGGCATGTATGAGGAAATAGTAAGGGGGAATGGGGGCATGTATGAGGAAACAGTATGGGAGAATGGGGGCATGTACAAGGAAACAGTACTGGGAATGGGGGGCATGTATCAGGAAACAGTAAGGGGGAATGGGGGGCATGTATCAGGAAACAGTATGGGGAATGGGGGGCATGAATGAGGAAACAGTATGGGGGAATGGGGGCATGTACAAGTGCAGCGCCCCAGAGTTCTGGTCGTTGCAGTACTGTGGCTCTGCCGCTAAGGGGAGCCATGGTACGTTCGATGGCACCGAAGGAGTTCCTCCAATCAGGTATCACAGACACCAATATGTTTCATAGCTGGGCCTCCGGGGGGAGCTAAGGGTGCTATTCATTAGGCCACTCCCCACCATAGTGGGTAAACTGGGGGTCAGGCAGAAAGTTAGAGAGAACGCTGATGGGATTGAACGGAGCAACACCCTGTGGCAGGGGGTGTTGTGAAGGGAGAGACTGTAGGGTCTCTGCCAGGGGTGGGATCCTGGCAGAGGCTTGGCATTGAAAGAACGTAACGGGTCCGCGCAGGCTCCTGGAAGCGGCGGGACTCAAGGAAAGGACTAGAAGCGAGACAGATTGTGCTGAGTGAGAAACGAGATCAAGCAGAAGGAGAATACCAGCAGGGGTTGTGCTGAAAGAGGCAGCACCTTGCTGAGGCGCAATACCGGTGGCCGGAACGCCGAGGGAGTGGATTAGAATACAGCTTCAAGCCATACTCCAAACAGCGGCAGGACAGTCGGTCTCAGGCGGGCTGTCTACCACATATCACCTATGAAGTCTTGGGGGGCAATTGCGGGAGAGGGGCGTCTCTAGGGTCCCGGAAGAACTCCAGGCCTACCTGACAAACGGGTGCCATTCCAACCTGAATACAGGGAAGGGGTGGATTACAGAGGAACATCAAATCGAGTTGTGAGGGAACTTAAGAAACAGACACAACCGTTGTGGGGTCACTTTCCGTGAGCACAGCAGGGAAGGACTACAACACATAGCGCTAGAAGGAAGGCACAGATTTCCACCTGAGAGGAGGGCTCTGGAGGTGCCATTGGACCGGCCGGACTTGCGCAGCCTGGTGAACCGTATTCTGGACTGAGGACTCAGAGATCTCCAGTAAAGAGGTAAAGAGACTGCAAACTGGTGTCCTCGTTATTTACCGCGACTTACACCCCACAACCGCACCGTTACATCGCTACCATTACTACCACCTATTTCACCGGACGTCCCCCACTGACGGACAGGGCCACGGACCGGGTCTAGCCACCGTGACAACCCCCAGAGCAGAGACTCAGAGGCCCGGCTCCGGGTACCCCTCGGCCCTGCGGCGGTGTGGGGGCGCTCCAACTTGGCGTCACGAACAGGATCTACTTAAGCCTGAAGAATCAGGTCATGTGTGCCTAGAGACTGTGATTTACTGTGCTTGGACTGTACTTTATTGCAAGACTGTGTGCTGTGCCATTTGCCGCCAAAATCCGCCGCCATTGCAGCGCTGAGGAGAGCGCAGGAAGAGAAGAGGGGCGTGGAGTGGGCGTAGCCGAGCTGGAGAGCGCGAACAGTAATGGCCGCCCAGTCTAAATATTTCTGTGCAGTGAGGACGTGTCCGTCAGCAGCAGAGATCCGCCTCCTAATCCTTAATGGGGGGCGGAGGCAGAGAAAACGAAACTGCTCACGCAGGAGAGAGCGGGAAAAAGACCAGGAAGCGACCCACGTGGAGGACGCTATGGCCAGCAGCTCCGAACCCGACAGCGGGGTTGAAGTGGAAGTCTCCCCTGACTACCCGGCTGAGCCCAGCAGCTTGTCCTCCGTGGATAACACCAAATTCCTGAGAGCCGAGATGGAGGATTTATATAACCAGCTCCTCCAACTGCATGTAAGAGTCCAGGCCCCGCATCAGGTGGAACCGGCAGTGGATTCCCGGACATCGGAAGAACCAGCGGGACCTGTCGCAGAAGGTGGAATCGTACCAGTGGGTGAGTCCGCCGATCCTACCCCACTAGCAGAGGGTGTGTTAGTGGGTCCCGTAGCAGCACCACCTCTCCCGGGGACCCATAGACTTCAGCGCCTGTTACCATGGGAGGAAGCCACGGGCATGGAACACCGTATGCGAGCCCCAATCACCCCTACTCCCTTGCCGTGTGAGGTCAGCGCGGAGCGCACGGTGTGCCGCTGGGTGAACCCTGGATCAAATCTCATGGGGTTCCCCGGGGTGGAGACCCAGAAGGGAGAAATGGTACAGGCCCTAAGCTGGGAGGAATACCAGATCCAGCTAGAACAGCGGTGGCGAGAGGAAGAGAAAACACATCAGGCTAAACGGGAGGCCTATCATCAAAAAGATTTGGCGGTCAAGGACCGGGCCCGTAAGGACCCTACCACTCACCAGGCCCCGCGCAGGCAGGGCATCATCACCGTCTTTAAACTCCAAGGAGGCTGGGGCTTCATTAAAGAACCGGGGCTATACGCAGAGGTCTTTGTTAACCGACGGGATGTCGAGTCACACCTTAGAGAGGGTCACCCCGATCGAGACCTCTATCCGGGAGACAGTGTTACCTACACCCGGCACTTTGGGGAAAAGGGGTGGTTCGCTCTGAACGTCTACAAGAAAGAGAAACCAGCCCCTGTGGCCAAGGTGCCGCCGTGTGACCGATCTGTAACCACCCTGGTTGGCCCCACCTGCCTGACCACAGAACTTGCGATCTGCCACCCGATCGCCGCCACCACTGTCGTGCCTAAAGAGGTGCCCCTTCGAGTGACCGATGTTCCGGATGTGCCAGCACAGAGAGAAGTGGGAACACAGACCTTGATCGCCGCGCACGACCTGGTCGTGCAACAGACCCGAACCCATGGGGTGTATCTGGCAGCGGGAGTGGACCTGAAACCTGGATTGCAGGGGTCCGCCCGCCAGGAGGTGCCTCATGGAAACTTCTGAAAGAAGAGTAACTTTGTGAAAATGTAAATAGTTACTGTTTGTCTTTTATTCCTTTAAGTTGCTGCTAAACCCGCCCAGGGTTAATGGATCCCTCTGTTGACCCGGGATCCTCTTTGTTTGTTTTCCTTTCCTAAAATTTTTGCACAAGTTTAAAGAACTGCAGAAATCATGGACTGTGCATGATTCGAACTTCCCTTGTAAATAGTTTGCACCTTCTTAAAGGTGCTCCCTACTGGTTTTAGCCAAAGACACTTTGCGAAGATATTTGCCCTATTTGTTTGAGCCAAAGACACTTTGTGAAGATACCTTTCCTACCGGTTCTAGTTAAAGACACTTTGCGAAGATACCATGCCGGAACCTTTGCATGGGCCGGTAGGCTGAGAAGACGAGCTACCTTAGAAAGACTTGGTCTCCTCTTAAAGGGGATGTGAGAAACTGAACTTGAGAGAGATACTGTTGCAGAACAGTAATGCCATAATGATGCCTTGAAAAGAAATGTAACTGTTTTACATGCTAAGTTATATGTGTTGAATTTGTTGAAATGTCTAAATAATGTTTTGCAGAAAGAAGAGATGCAGAGAGCCCGTAGGGGTAGAGATAGAGGTCTGCATAGTTGCAAGTAAGCAAAGTAATAATGAAGGTGAGGATAGAAGGTAAACCCCGCATCCCCATTGAAAGTTACTTTGTTACTAAGGACAGAGAGTGAACCCGTAGGGGTTAGAGAGTGAGTCCTTAAAGGAGCCGAGTAGAGCTGGCTCAGAGTTCTTTAAACGAAAGGGATGTTATGTCTATACCATGTATAGTAGAGAAAGGCAGTAGGCCCTGGATGAACAGGGCGGTCCTGTAAAAGAAAGGAGAGGCAGTAGGTCTGGTGCCATAGGGACAGGCGGTCCTGCAGGTTCAAAGTAGGAGAATGTGAAGTTACCTTACCCTGTAATGTGATTATAGGAAGGCCTTTGGTAAACTAAGAGTGTATGTTTCCTAAAGGCAATGTTAATTTATTGTTCCAGAATTTGCACTAAGTAGAATACCCGGTTGGGTAACAGGAGTTATGCATAGCCTGTAATTTATAATGTTGACCATGTTTGTAACGTTAAAAGTGTCCTTACCTCCCATAAAGGGAAGCCTGTTCAAGTATACTTATCGTTTTGCACTCAACAAAATTGTATGTCTTTTTGCTAATCTGTATTGTTGTTTTTCTTCCCAGTCCCGGAGTACTGTGTTTAACCAGGGGGGAGTGCAGCGCCCCAGAGTTCTGGTCGTTGCAGTACTGTGGCTCTGCCGCTAAGGGGAGCCATGGTACGTTCGATGGCACCGAAGGAGTTCCTCCAATCAGGTATCACAGACACCAATATGTTTCATAGCTGGGCCTCCGGGGGGAGCTAAGGGTGCTATTCATTAGGCCACTCCCCACCATAGTGGGTAAACTGGGGGTCAGGCAGAAAGTTAGAGAGAACGCTGACGGGATTGAACGGAGCAACACCCTGTGGCAGGGGGTGTTGTGAAGGGAGAGACTGTAGGGTCTCTGCCAGGGGTGGGATCCTGGCAGAGGCTTGGCATTGAAAGAACGTAACGGGTCCGCGCAGGCTCCTGGAAGCGGCAGGACTCAAGGAAAGGACTAGAAGCGAGACAGATTGTGCTGAGTGAGAAACGAGATCAAGCAGAAGGAGAATACCAGCAGGGGTTGTGCTGAAAGAGGCAGCACCTTGCTGAGGCGCAATACCGGTGGCCGGAACGCCGAGGGAGTGGATTAGAATACAGCTTCAAGCCATACTCCAAACAGCGGCAGGACAGTCGGTCTCAGGCGGGCTGTCTACCACATATCACCTATGAAGTCTTGGGGGGCAATTGCGGGAGAGGGGCGTCTCTAGGGTCCCGGAAGAACTCCAGGCCTACCTGACAAACGGGTGCCATTCCAACCTGAATACAGGGAAGGGGTGGATTACAGAGGAACATCAAATCGAGTTGTGAGGGAACTTAAGAAACAGACACAACCGTTGTGGGGTCACTTTCCGTGAGCACAGCAGGGAAGGACTACAACACATAGCGCTAGAAGGAAGGCACAGATTTCCACCTGAGAGGAGGGCTCTGGAGGTGCCATTGGACCGGCCGGACTTGCGCAGCCTGGTGAACCGTATTCTGGACTGAGGACTCAGAGATCTCCAGTAAAGAGGTAAAGAGACTGCAAACTGGTGTCCTCGTTATTTACCGCGACTTACACCCCACAACCGCACCGTTACATCGCTACCATTACTACCACCTATTTCACCGGACGTCCCCCACTGACGGACAGGGCCACGGACCGGGTCTAGCCACCGTGACAACCCCCAGAGCAGAGACTCAGAGGCCCGGCTCCGGGTACCCCTCGGCCCTGCGGCGGTGTGGGGGCGCTCCACAAGGAAACAGTACTGGGAATGGGGGGCATGTATCAGGAAACAGTAAGGGGGAATGGGGGGCATGTATGAGGAAACAGTATGGGGAATGTGGGGCATGTATGAGGAAACAGTATGGGGGAATGAGGGCATGTATGAGGAAACAGTACTGGGAAATGAGTAACATGTATGAGGAAACAGTATGGGGGAATGGGGAGCATATATGAGGAAACAGTATGGGGAATGGGTGCAGACAGTATGGGGAGCAAACGGGGGAATATATGCGGACACAGTGAGTAGCGATGTGAAAAATGTGTGTGGACAGAGTACAGGGAGTGAGGGTGATGCATGCAGACACAGTATGGGGAGTCAGGTGAGCAGGCAGTATAGAAAGTGAGGGGGTAAATATATGATGAGACAGTATGGTGATCAGGGGGGATGTGAGAGGAGACAGTATGAGAAGGGAGGGGAATAGTGTGAGGAGACAGTATGGGGGGAGAAAAGTGAGTGGTCACAGAATAGAAACTGAGTAGTGGGGGCGTAGCATGGAGGGACAGTGTAAGGGTACAGCCAGGAGGGGACAGTATACCAAGGAGGGGGAGTGTGATGAGAGTACAGTATAAATACTGGGCCCTCATAGGGGGGACACATTATGAGAGAACAGTGTGAAGAGGGGGATCGGTATGGAAAGGAGAGGTTGGTGTAAAGAGCATGTACCATAAGAGGGACAATGTGGGGGTTATATTTTGTGCAGACAATATAGTGAGGAGCAATTTTTTATTCAGTAGCATTATAATGACCCTTCTATCTTCAAGAGCATCATGTGGAGATTTTCTGCAAAAGAGCGGAGAAGATGGAAGTCTGCAGAGACGGCTGTGGATGAGAAAGCTCATCATGGGGTCTGGACAAGATGAAGAAAAGAAGGAGAATGACTCCAGAGACGATGTCATCTATAAGGTACCTGGATGTAAATGTTATTTGTGATATTAACTAATTCTCGTGTTTTTATTCATGTTAGGAGCATTAAAGGGGATGTCCAGGTTTGTGATGAGTCTGCAGTCATTCTTTGTGACTGCAGATTTCTGAATTCTCACAGTGTGCACTACAAGCTGTCAGGATTCTCTCGTGCTGGCGATTTACATACATGCGGTCACGTGCTGACTAGACATGTGTGGCCTCAGTCAAGGAACATGAACTGAGCGAGGCCAGGCACGTCTAGTCGGAACGTGGCCAGAAGTATACAAATCACATACTTGTGCTGACATGACCGTCCATCGGCAATGGAGAATCCTAAAAGTGTGCAGTGCATTAGTTGTGAGAATTCCAAAGCCTGCGATGTCAGGATTCAGCTCTGCAGGTTCCAGTAGTCGTCACATGGACACTTCACTCATATGCGATTTTCATACTTATGGTCCTGTGACAACGAGCTTCTCTTCCTGCTTCTCTCAGTTTTTCACTGAACATTGAGAGCATTAGGGAGAGGAGCTCGTCGGTACGTGACTAAGTGTGCAAATCGCATATCTCCTTGGTGGGGGAAGGGGGGGCACCAAACTGAATTCTTGTCCCAGGTGCCAGAAAACCAAGCTATACCTCTGCCCCTGCTGTTATTTCATGCTGGTGATACTCTCATTTGGATGTTCAGTCATACTTCTGTTTAAGCAAAGGTTTATCTACCTGCTGTTTATGTCCTTTACTCTGCACCTATCTTCTGTTTCTTTTTAAGAAGTAAGCAGCATATTCTCTAACAGTACGAACGGAATCCTTTATTTTGTATTTTGTTTTACTCACTTTTGGATCTCTTTCTTTCCTTTTTTTAGGTATTTTGTACTCTGCTTGTTTCACAGAAAAGGATGGTTACTTTGATTCCCTTCTTTTTTTTTCTCTGAAATTCTCCAACAATGATATAGGTGATCAGAGCGCTTTCAAGGAATGGAGACTTTTAGTTGGAGGGGGCAAAGCATTGAGTAACGGTCTTTTACTGATCACGAAAATTTACTGTATGTTGACGCCGTTAAGTGGTCAAATATTAGACGAGCCTATGGGCCCTCATTTCGCTCAGTTTAATTTATCTGTGACATATCTCACTGGTACTAAGAATATTAAGGCTCGTGCTTTATCACACAGTTTTGATCCAGAGTTGAGGAGCGAAAATCCAATCAAAATTCTTAGTGAAAGGCTGGTGGTGGGTGCTCTGGGGATTGATTTCAGACAGCGTATTGTGGAAGCTCAGGTTGGTGCACCATAGGGCTTACCACCTGGCAAGCTTTTTGTGCCATACTTGCTTGAACTGATTTTCTTAATGAAGTGCATGACTCTGTGTTGGCCGCATATCCTGGTTCCTCTGCCAACTGGAGAACTGTTTCCAGATCCTTTTGGTGGCAGAGTGCATAAAAGGATGTTGATGAGTATGTCCATAATTGCAGGGTTTGCACCAGATCTAAAGTCAAAGGGCCAGTCCCTGGCAGGGTTCTTTTTGCCTAATGAGGTGCCATCTCAACCTTGGACTCATGGATTTCATCAAGGATTTGCCTAATTCTTGTGGTAATATTGTAGTATGGATGGTAGTAGTTGTTTCAGCAAGATGGTTCACTTTGTTCCTCTTCTAAAATGGCCTATGGCTAAGTGTTTTGCTACATTGTTTATCTCTCACATCGTTAAGTTACATGTTGTTCTTAAAAACATTAATTCTGATAGAGCGGTTCAGTTTAAGGCTAGCTTTTGGAGTAGCTTTTGCTCCAGACTAGGAATTAAGCTTTTGTTTTCCTCATTTTCCGTTATTATCCTCAGATTAACGGACAGGCGAAGAGAATGAAACAAGAATTAGAACAATATTTAAGATGCTTTGTTTCATCTAACCAAGAGGACTGGGTGGATTTTCTTCCTATGGCTGCGTTCACTCTCAATAACCGCAGCTCTACTGCATGAAGAATTAATGATTCCTTCCATTCCTCTATTCTTAAAAAGTTTGAGGGGATGCCGTTCCTTAGGACATCATTGAGGTAGACTTGGAGGAAAACAAGGAGTATGAGATGGAATGAGTTTTAGGGTCGAGATGTGTCAGACATCGACTGCACTATCTTGTTAAATGGAAGGGTTTCGATCAGGAGGATAATTCCTGGGTTGACGCAGATAATTTAGATTGGATCTGCTAGTGAAGGAGTTCTGTAAGTGGATTCAGCAGTTGGGGATTTCAGTTGGGCCAGTGGCCCCTCGTAGAAGGGAATTTAGCTAGTGAGTCCTGATGGAACAGTAATGGAATCTGATGGTGCTATGTAAGTAATGTTACATAATCCGGGCTCACTGGGTGAGGTGGATAATCCAAGCCCAATGTCTGGGTGGGCACATGGGCATCAGTGCAGCAGGTGGGTGAGGCAGACAGGAGACTGTTAACAGAGTTACTGAAGACTAAACGCAGACTGAAGACTCAAGGACCTGAAGCCGGAGGCAGACAGGAGGCATCATGGAGAACGCAGATAGGTAGCAGACAAAGCTAACAAGAAAGTCCAAATACCATGGAAGTTGTAGGGGCTGGGAGAAGTCATGGAAACTGCTGAACACACAGCAGAGGTCCTAGAAGACCGGGAACAGGTAGAGGACAGAACTCTGGAGTGACTAGAAAATCTGAAAAAGATGGAAGCTGCACTCAGATAGGAGACATCCAGGAGAATCTAGCCAGATGCCAGTGGCACTTAAAGCTGCAGACATGTAACACAGGCGTGTTGGAGACTGTGGATGAGAACTGTGTGCACAAACAAACTAAAAGTCATACTAGAAAGGCTTAATTCCAAGACATAGGTGTGTGTCTTCGAAGGCCTTGTATAGTCTTAGGAAGTAAACACAAGAAAGCATGCTGGGCTACTTGCAAAGCCCAATATAGAGCACAAGAAAGTCGTATGGACCAGGATAGGAGCAGCAAAGCACAAATTTGATACAGATGTGTAACAAATAATCTAAATAAATGTTTATACTTAGTTTACATGAATGATAGTTTAATTAAGATGTATGTAATATGGAGCCATATGTCAGTCCTATAAAGTCATTTCATGTACAAAACTTTGTCCTCTGTGCTGGTACGCTGCTACCTGAATATATAAGCAGAGCTTAAAAAGTGTGTACAGAAAATATCAGTCCTTTCTTGAAAGGACATAGTCTTCTTGACATGTTCATATAAATGACCGTCATGAGCAGGATGTGTTTCCAGATGATGGATTAGTTAGGTGTATAGACAGCTCTATTGTAATGAAATAGCTCAAGTATATGGGCAAAATTTTGAGATTGTGCTTTATCGGTTAAATGGAACATATCAGCCATTGCTGTCAACTTTATAACTCATGAAATCACTAGGATATATACTATCGGGTTAATAATACCTCACCTCCACCTCATAAGAAACTATATAAATCCATGCAGATGTTTAAAGCAGTTAGAAGCTAAAATCACTTTGTGTGAAATATGAACCCGTAGCTTTTGTGATAGATTAGGAAAAGCCAGGTAGAAGGGTGACTTTGAAGTAGAACAAGTAACAACAAGTAGGAAGCAAAGTTAATGAAGAGTTGTAGCTACCCCTAGTGGTAACAAAGGAACTGAGGGCTAGCCAGATAAAATAACTTTGTAGTCAGCATTGATTGAACAACATATACATGTACTTCTATGCACCTTGTATTATAAATTAATATAAATGAGGTAAACCAAATGACAAATGTTTCACTTTTCTGAAAGGACAGTCAAAAAATACATAAATGCACTAAAAAGAGTAAGTTACAAAACAATCTAAAATAATTTCAGTAAGCCAAGTGTCTTGATCCTCTGGTCACCGCCTCGTGTACCTAAACAGTGGAAACCCAACACTTGTGACTCCATTTTGGAAACTAAACCTCTCAAGGAACTTATCTAGATGTGTGGTGGGCACCTTGACCACCCAGATGCGTCACAGAAATGTATAACATAAAGCCGTGAAAATAAAAAAATCACATTTTTTCCACACATATGTTCTCTTAGCATCAAATTTTTAATTTTCACAAGAGTAACAGGAGAAAATGGTTCCAAAAATATGTTGTGCAATTTCTGCTGAGTATGCCGATACCCCTACGGTTTGGGCTCGGAAGGGAAATTGTCTGAAATCATTAGAGGACGCTATGTCACGTTTGGGGAGCCCCCGATGTGTCTAAAGAGTGGAAACCCCCCACAATTGATCCCATCTAGAACGTACAGGTGCTTCACAGAATATTGTATCGGACAGCTGTGAAAATCAACATTTTTCCCACAAAAATGTTCTTTTAATCCTGCTTTTTTTTCACAAGGGCAAGATGAGAAAATGGACCTGAACATCTGTTTTGGTGCACAGCAATATTGGAAAGAAAGAAGTGCCATTTGACTTTTGGAGCACAAAATTGGCTGAAATCATTAGAGGACGCCGTATCGTGTTTAGAGAATTTCCTATGTACCTAAACAGTGGAATCCCACACAAGTGACTCCCTTAAGGAATTTATCTAGAAATGTGGTGAGCACCTTGAACCCACAGGTGCTTCACTGAATTTTACAATGATGATTTGTGAAAATTAAAAAATATATATTTTTCCCACAAAAATGTTCCTTTAGCACTATTTTTTTCATTTTCACAAGGATAGAAAGAGAAAATGGACCCAAAAATTTGTTGTGCAATTTCTCTTTAGTACATATGTGGTCGGAAACTACTTTTGAGACACAGTGCAAAGCTCAGACGGGAAGAGGCACCATATTGGAGTTAAGATTTTGCTGGAATGGTTTGGGGGTGCCATGCCACATTGGCAGAACCCTTGAGTTGCCAGAACAGAACCCCCCAAAAGTGACCATATTTTACAAACTACTCTCCCCAATGAATTCTTCTAAGGGTGCAGTAATTATATTGACAGTACATGTGTCTCATAGAATTTTATACCATTGAGTGCTGAAGAGGAAATAATTAAATCTTTACCTCTAAAATGTTGTTTTAGCCACACATTTTTAATTTTTCTAAAGGCTAGTAGGAAAAAATGGACTTCAGTTTGTTGTAAAAAAGTTTAATGAGTGCTCCAATACCCTACTTGCAATCCGGAAATACTATTCAGACACAATGCTAAGCTTCGAAGGGAAGGAGTGCCATATTGGAGTTCAGATTTTGCAGGACTGGTTTGAGGGTGTGTGAGGCAGTGACCGTTGTCATATGTGAGGGTCACTATGTGTCCCCCCGAGGATGCGCACAGAGGCATATTGAGGCTGCACTAGTGCATTGCAGTCACAGGCATATCTTTGATTGCAATGCAAAATAAAAGTAAGTGTTGGTCTTGGACAAGCTATTTGTCCAAGTCAGATTTAAGAAAACCTGCTCTGGGCTTTTGTTTTTGAAACGGACTACAGGATGGTAGTAGGGCAGTCTGTTTCCTTCCCAGCCGGGTTTTCCATGTGGCCTAAGCCCACAGGTTCCTTATAAAAACCCCTCCACCTGGGTTAGGCAACACAGGCAAGCAGAGCCAAAAGGCCTGACACCCTCATTGCACACAGCGGTGCAGTCGCCCACGGCAACAGGTCTCGGAGGTGGACTGTTTAGTTTCCCGGCTGCGATCCGGAGGATACCATGTGCTATGTATTTATGAGTTGGATATTAAAAATATGTTTTGCTTTGAAATTTGCTGGGTCACTGCCTTATCACTGCACAGTGTGGATACCGCTGCACTACAGGGTGCCATTTCACACTGGCATGATACAGAAAATGTTCAGCACAGCCTAAAAGAGGAGGTGCATAGATATAGGTTCCCATACCTTAACACGTGGAATAGTTACAACTAGCACACTCCAATGTGATGCAAAAAGGGGGGTGTTTAATATACATACAGTAGTCACAAACGTTTTGGTCTGCAATGGACCTTCATCAGTGTGCTAAATATAGCGTGAATGGTATATATAGTAGAACCCCGGTAGGAATTAATTGATTTGCATCAAAATATAAGTTTAACTGGAAAAATTGCACTGAAAACAGTTTTGAATGGTAGGTCAGTCCGGCTAGCAGGAAAGGAAGAGGCACGAGAGCCACGCGGTATCCGCCGGTTCTACTATATATACCATTCACGCTATATTTAGCACACTGATGAAGGTCCATTGCAGACCGAAACATTTGTGACTACTGTATGTATATTAAACACCCCCTTTTTGCATCACATTGGAGTGTGCTAGTTGTAACTATTCCATTTCACACTGGCAGTCCCTGAGGTGCAAGAACAGCAGAATGCCCCCATAAGTGACCCCATTTTGCAAACTACACCTCTCAATGAATTCATCTATGGGTGCAGTGATTATTTTGACACCACAGATATGTCCCAAAATTTTACAGCATTGGGCAGTGAAGAAAAAATATTTGGATTTTTACCACCAAAATTTAGCTTTAGCCCCAGTATTTACATTTTCACCCTGGGAAATGGGTAAAAAGGGCACCAAAACAACTCCCACAATTTCTGCTGAATGTAGAAATACCCCATATGTGACTGTACAGTACTGCTTAGCAATACAGTGAGACTCGAGAAGGACGCAGCGCTATTTGCCTCATGGAGTACAGATCTTCCAAGAATCGCTTACAGAGCTCCTAAGTGCTAGAAGATGCAGAATCCCCTCTCAAGTGACCACAATTTTAGGAATTATACCCCTTTGGGAATTTATCTACAGGAGTAGTGACTATTTTGACTCCATGGGTGTTTTCCAGCAGTGGATGTTGCAGAGTGAAAATTGCAAACTGCCATTGCAGTGCCCAGTACGTTGTATTGTCCGGTACGCTATGGCCAACTTGACCTTCTGGAGACATGCTTATGTAAATTAGATGGGTTCTCATCGCTACAGAAATGGCAAACATGTGGATGTTTAATGTAGTTTAGGCACACTGGGGCTAAGAAGGGGAGGGGAACATTTGGATTTGAGAGCACAGAATTTGCTGAACTTCTTTTGGGAGACAATGACCCATTTCAATTTTTTAAGCCTTTGTACTACCTGTAACGTGGAAGCCCCTTATATTTCCATTAACAGATGATGGACCAGAGTGGGGACTTGCTTTTTTGTAGATTGATTTGAAGCTTTTGTTGGAAACATTTTACATAACATTTTGGATCACATTTATCTGGTGCTCTACGCTGAGTACTTACTTTGATATATCCATCTAAATCTCTGTTTGACATGATTCAGATGATACCCCAGAGAGATTCTTTTCAGAAATGCATAAATCTGTGAAGGACCACTTGATATGAATGCCTAAAATTACAGACACCGCTGGATCATAGGCCAGACGGTGTCTACAGTGTCCCCATCTGCCTCTTTATATGAAATATTCCACCAGGGGTTCTGAATAACGTAGTTGAGAAATTTACCCGGAAACCCCGATGTAAGTGCTCAGCGTAGAGCGCAGGATAAATGTGAGCCGAACCATATTTTGAGAGCTATAATTTTTCCATATTTTGACCTAGATAATCATTTGAGGGTTTGATTTGAAGGTGACATTTTTATTGGTACCATTTTTCGGCACATAATGTTATTTGATTGCATTCTATTCCATTTGGAGGCCGAATGAATAAAAACCAGCAATTCAGGAATTGCTTTTTTGTTTTTTTTTATGCCATTCTGCATGTGGTGTAAGTGATAATCACGTTTTATTCCACATTTTGTTCAGCAGCTTAATGAAAAAGCATCGTTTTTTGCATCTTTTTTCAATTATTTATTTTACGGTATTCAACAAGCGGGTTAAGTAGTGTGGCAGGTTTATGTGGCAAGTCGTTCTGGAATTCACAATACCAAATATGTGTATTTTTTTCCTTTTTTGTTTTTTTCACATAAAAATACAAATTTATGGGTACAATACATTTTCTTATTATTTATTATTTTGTGATTTAAAAAAAAAATATTTTTACATTTTTTTTTTTGTACTTTTTTGCTTAGTCCCTCTATGGGACTTTTGCTTTTATGTGCCTGATTGCTGTCATAAACCATTGCAATGCACCAGCATAATTTAATCAAGCCAAAGGTTTTATCCATTATAAGTTTATGCTAAAAATATACAACTCTCTGCCTTTCACCTCTCCAAACAAACCTACTTCAACACCCCCATCACCACACTATCCAGCAATCCTAAATGACTCTTTGACACTGTTCACTCTCTCCTCAATCCAAGAGTGCAGGCCCCTACCACCGACCTCAGTGTTGACGTTCTAGTCACTCATTTCAAAGATAAAACTGACCATATCCGACATCAAATTTTCTCCCAATCCCCTAATGTTGTGCATTCTCCTCCCTCCTTCACTGCACCTATCTCACTTTCTGTATTTGAACCGGTCGCTGAAGATCTCCTCCAGTCCTTTCCCCAGCTATCACCACTCACCTAACTAAAATATTTAATCTCTTTCTCATCTGGTATCTTTCCCTCCTCATTTAAACATGCCAACATACAACTATTACTTAAAAAAAACATCTCTCAACCAGAACTGTGCTGCTAACTACAGACCTCTTTCTAATCTTCCATTCATCTCTAAACTCCAGGAACGCTTGGTCAACTGCTGTCTAATCCGCTATCTCTCAGATAACTCTCTTTATTAGGGTTGAGCGACTTTCATTTTTTTAAGATCGAGTCGGGTTTTGCGAAACCCGACTTTGTCCAAAGTCGAGTCGAGTGAAGTCAGCCGATTATCGCAAAAAGTCGGGGATCGACCAAAACATGAAACCCAATGCAAGTCAATGGGGAAGCATAGTCGGCAGTGAGTGGAGGCCAGGAAAACACCTACAGTGCCCATTTTAATGCCAAAAACATCCATTCTTGTTTCTGAAGCTTGTCAATCTTAATTAACTTTATAATAATAGTTGGGCATTGGAAATTGGGGGTCATTTGGCAAAGGTTGTGGGGGGTAGGGCTGGTTCAAGGTTTTAGTGGGCCCAGGAAACGTGGACTACGTCACGGCGGTGGAGCAGTGAGAGGTAAGTATTTCAACTTTGCAAGTGCTGTGATCCTGAGCAAGCAGGGAGGCCCACTCGTTCGCATTGGCACTGGCACAGGGCCCCTCAAAGTACGGTGGTGTGTTTGCACAGCGGGGGCGCCTCCCACCGGCAGCGACACTTTTGCGTACTCTGAGGGGCCCTGTGCCTGTGACGTCGCCAACGAGTATGCCTCCCTACCTGTTGAAGAAACCTGCACTTTCATCTGCACCTTCCTCTTTGTCCCTGTGTAAGGTGGTATAGTATGCGGGAAGGGGAACCTGACTTTCAGCAGGGTCAGATTGTGGCTGTGTAGTGTGCAAGGGGAATGTAGTGGTCTGGGTCAAAGTACCACAAGACTCATCTAGCACCGGCTGGGCAATGGGCAGGATGAGGCGGAAACACTGATATAGGCCCAAATAATAAAGTGGGTAAAATGCAGGTCAAAATTGGTAACAGGACTAACCAGGTGGCATTGCTTAGTTCAGTGGAGTAGAAAACCCAGGAGCGGCAGACAGACACCATTAGTAGGGCCGAACCACACTAGTAGGCCCTATGCAGTTTAATATTACAAATGAAAGTCGAAAGCCTGAAGATTAAAGGTCAGGAAAATAACACAGGACAACACCAAGGTGCGGCACACACCGTTACTAGGCCCAACCAAAGTAGTAGGCCAACTGCAGTTTAATTATTTAAAATGTAAGCCGAAAGCCTGAACATTGAAGGTCGGGACAACAAAACAGGAGAAAACCCAGTAGCGTCAGACACCGTTTTAAGGGCCCAACCACACATTTTAAAAACAACTACTTAACGAGAGCTTTAAGATTGAAGCTCAGCTTTATACAGTGGAGGACAACACCATGGAGCGGCACACACCGTTAGTAGGCACCAACCACCAATTTTTACCAACAAATACTTAATGAGAGCCAGAACGTTGAAGCTCAGCTTTATACAGTGGAGGACAACACCAGGGAGCGGCACACACCGTTAGTAGGGCCCAACCAAAGTTGAAGGCCAAATGCAGTTTAATATCTGCTACTATAGGCCGAAAGCCAAAAGGTTGAAGCTCAGCTTTATACAGTGGAGGACAACACCAGGGAGCGGCAGAAACCGTTAGTAGGCCCCAACCACCAATTTTTACCAACAAATACTTAATGAGAGCCTGAAGGTTGAAGCTCAGACAAGGAAACCTGGAGGAGAACACCGTTACTAGGCCCCAACCCAAGTAGTATGGCAACTGTAGTGTTACATTTAAAAATACTTAATGAGAGCCTGAAGGTTGAAGCTTAGACAAGGAAACCTGGAGGAGAACACCAAGGAGGAGGAGAACACCGTTACTAGGCCCCAACCCAAGAGTATGGCAACTGTAGTGTTACATTTAAAAATACTTAATGAGAGCCTGAAGGTTGAAGCTCAGACAAGGAAACCTGGAGGAGAACACCAAGGAGGAGGAGAACATCGTTACTAGGCCCCAACCCAAGTAGTATGGCAACTGTAGTGTTACATTTAAAAATACTTAATGAGAGCCTGAAGGTTGAAGCTCAGACAAGGAAACCTGGAGGAGAACACCAAGGAGGAGGAGAACACCGTTACTAGGCCCCAACCCAAGTAGTATGGCAACTGTAGTGTTACATTTAAAAATACTTAATGAGAGCCTGAAGGTTGAAGCTCAGACAAGGAAACCTGGAGGAGAACACCAAGGAGGAGGAAAACACCGTTACTAGGCCCCAACCCAAGTAGTATGGCAACTGTAGTGTTACATTTAAAAATACTTAATGAGAGCCTGAAGGTTGAAGCTCAGACAAGGAAACCTGGAGGAGAACACCAAGGAGGAGGAAAACACCGTTACTAGGCCCCAACCCAAGTAGTATGGCAACTGTAGTGTTACATTTAAAAATACTTAATGAGAGCCTGAAGGTTGAAGCTCAGACAAGGAAACCTGGAGGAGAACACCAAGGAGGAGGAGAACACCGTTACTAGGCCCCAACCCAAGTAGTATGGCAACTGTAGTGTTACATTTAAAAATACTTAATGAGAGCCTGAAGGTTCAAGCTCAGACAAGGAAACCTGGAGGAGAACACCAAGGAGGAGGAGAACACCAAGGAGGAGGAGAACACCGTTACTAGGCCCCAACCCAAATAGTATGGCAACTGTAGTGTTACTTTTAAAAATACTTAATGAGAGCCTGAAGGTTGAAGCTCAGACAAGGAAACCTGGAGGAGAACACCAAGGAGGAGGAGAACACCAAGGAGGAGGAGAACACCGTTACTAGGCCCCAACCCAAGTAGTATGGCAACTGTAGTGTTACTTTTAAAAATACTGAATGAGAGCCTGAAGGTTGAAGCTCAGACAAGGAAACCTGGAAGAGAACACCAAGGAGGAGGAGAACACCAAGGAGGAGGAGAACACCGTTACTAGGCCCCAACCCAAGTAGTATGGCAACTGTAGTGTTACTTTTAAAAATACTTAATGAGAGCCTGAAGGTTGAAGCTCAGACAATGAAACCTGGAGGAGAACACCAAGGAGGAGGAGAACACCAAGGAGGAGGAGAACACTGTTACTAGGCCCCAACCCAAGTAGTATGGCAACTGTAGTGTTACTTTTAAAAATACTTAATGAGAGCCTGAAGGTTGAAGCTCAGACAAGGAAACCTGGAGGAGAACACCAAGGAGGAGGAGAACACCAAGGAGGAGGAGAACACCGTTACTAGGCCCCAACCCAAGTAGTATGGCAACTGTAGTGTTACATTTAAAAATACTTAATGAGAGCCTGAAGGTTGAAGCTCAGACAAGGAAACCTGGAGGAGAACACCAAGGAGGAGGAGAACACCGTTACTAGGCCCCAACCCAAGTAGTATGGCAACTGTAGTGTTACATTTCAAAATACTTAATGAGAGCCTGAAGGTTGAAGCTCAGACAAGGAAACCTGGAGGAGAACACCAAGGAGGAGGAGAACACCGTTACTAGGCCCCAACCCAAGTAGTATGGCAACTGTAGTGTTACATTTAAAAATACTTAATGAGAGCCTGAAGGTTGAAGCTCAGACAAGGAAACCTGGAGGAGAACACCAAGGAGGAGGAGAACACCCAGGAGGAGGAGAACACCCAGGAGCGGCAGACATCACTAGTAGGCCCCAACTAAACTAGTAGCCCAAATGCAGTTTCCTATTTTTTTAAAAAGCCCGAAAACCTGAATTGAGGACAATTTTAATTAGGGACTGCAGACAGACTTAGTAGGCTGTCCCCTGTGGACCATGCATCCACCACATTAACCCATTGCGCCGTAATGGACACGTAACCTTCCGTGGCCATGCCTACAGGCCAATGCGTCTGTTGTCAGGTGCACCTTTGTACTCACAGATTGCCAGAGTGCATGGACAATGCGGTCTTTTACATGCTGGTGGAGGGTTGGGATGGCTTTTCTCGCAAAAGAAGTGTCGACTGGTTAGCTTGTAGCGTGGTACAGCGTAGTCCATCATGGCTTTATTAATATTAAATAAAATATATAAATAGGCTCTATGAACTTTTAAATAGGTTCCAGGGGTACACGGGCAGCATTGGTGTGGTCAGTGGAGGAGTATTGCAAGGAGGGACCGCAGACAGGCTTACTGGGCCTAAAATAAATAAAAATAGGCTATATGCACTTTAAAATAGGTTACATGGGTACACAGGCAGCATTGGTGTGGTCAGCGGAGGACGATTGCGAGGAGGGACCGCAGACAGGCTTACTGGGCCTAAAATAAATAAAAATAGGCTCTATGCAGTTTTAAATAGGTTACATGGGTACACAGGCAGCATTGGTGTGGTCAGGACGATTGCAAGGCAAGCAGTGTCTGACACAGAACTCCCAAAAAATAAATAGATAGATGTTAATGTCTCGCAAAACAACAAAACAAAAAACAAAAGTGTGGCATACTTAGGTACAGGGGTGGGTTCCTCTGCTGAGTTTCAGACATAGTAATTTGGCACTAAGTATTTACTGGTGTCAATATAGAACACTGACCCAGACTATTTTAACTAGCATCATAGATGTCAACAAATTGGTATTGTCAGTGCCAGGCATTGAATGATGTCAGCGCATAGACTAAACATTGGTGGAGCTGTGAGAGATAATTTTGCATGTGGTAGAGCACAGTTTGAGCTCGGGGGGGGGTGAACTCTCTTGTGGCTGGCGGTACCGTCCCAGGGCCCCTCATGTTACAACGGTGTGTCTGACGTTGGGTGCGCGCCACCACCGCCAGAGACACTTTATTGTACTATGAGGGACCCAGTGGCAGTGCCGTCGACCAAAAGCGGGCACACCCACCTCTTCAGACAAACGGCACTCTAACGGGTGCTTGCACCAAGTGGCGAGACCACAGCCCCGTGGGGGGAGTTTTCCCATTGGGGGAGGTGTAAACATGTCGTATGCTGGACAAACAGCTGCTGCAAATTAACAGATTGGAACACTCAGTAAGACCAGTCCACAAGCAAGACCTTTTTATAGGAAAGCTAGGTGTCAGCCGGGAAAGGTGGGGCAAAATAATTTGAAATCCAGGAGTGGTTCATTTTAATGAAGGTTAGATCATCCACATTTTGGCTAGCCAGACGAGTCCTTTTTTCGGTTAATATTGAACCAGCAGCACTGAATACTCTTTCTGATAGCACACTAGCTGCTGGGCAAGCAAGCTCCTGCAATGCATATTCTGCCAATTCAGGCCAGGTGTCTAATTTGGATGCCCAGTAATCAAATGGGAATGACGGTTGAGGGAGAACATTGATAAGGGATGAAAAATAGTTAGTAACCATACTGGACAAATGTTGTCTCCTGTCACTTTGAATAGATGCTGCAGTACCTGTCCTGTCTGCGGTCATTGCGAAATCACTCCACAACCTGGTCAGAAAACCCCTCTGTCCAACGTCACTTCTGATTTGTGCACCTCTAACACCTCTGCCCTGTAGCCCCCTGCAGCTCGTGTGAGAACCATCACCGGCGCTGTGTGCTGGGAATGCCTGAATCAAACGGTCTACAAGAGTAGCTTGTTTGGTTGCTAATATTTGTTCGAGGTTCTCATGTGGCATAATATTTTGCAATTTGCCTTTATAGCGAGGGTCAAGGATGCAGGTCAAGCAGTAATCATCATCGGTCATCATTTTAATAATGCGTGGGTCCCTTTTGAGGATACGTAAGGCATAATCCGCCATGTGGGCCAAAGTTCCAGTTGTCAAATCTGCGGTTGTGCTGGTTTGAGGGGCAGTTACAGGCAAATCTACATCACTTGTCTCCCTTAAAAAACCAGAACCCGGCCTTGCAACGCCACTAATTTCTGTTGGCCCAGGAGAAGCTTCCTCATTAAAAAGTACTTATCCCCATCATCCTCCTCGTCCTCCTCCTTCTCTTCGCCCGCTACCGCGTCCTCTACACGGCCCTGACCAGACAATGGCTGACTGTCATCAAGGCTTTCCTCTTCCTCGGCTGCAGACGCCTGCTCCTTTATGTGCGTCAAACTTTGCATCAGCAGACGCATTAGGGGGATGCTCATGCTTATTATGGCGTTGTCTGCACTAACCAGCCGTGTGCATTCCTCAAAACACTGAAGGACTTGACACAGGTCTTGTAGCTTCGACCACTGCACACCTGACAACTCCATGTCTGCCATCCAACTGCCTGCCCGTGTATCCTCCCACAAATACATAACAGCACGCCTCTGTTCGCACAGTCTCTGAAGCATGTGCAGTGTGGAGTTCCACCTTGTTGCAACGTTGATGATTAGGCGATACTGGGGAAGGTTCAAAGACCGCTGATAGTTCTGCATACGGCTGGAGTGTACGGGCGAACCGCGGATATGCGAGCAAAGTCTGCGCACTTTGAGGAGCAGGTCGGGTAACCCCGGATAACTTTTCAGGAAGCACTGCACCACCAGGTTTAAGGTGTGAGCCAGGCAAGGAATGTGTTTCAGTTGGGAAAGGGCTATGGCAGCCATGAAATTCCTTCCGTTATCAATCACTACCTTGCCTGCCTCAAGATGTACAGTGCCCAGCCATGACTGAGTTTCTGCAAGAACTCGGACAGAACTTCCGCGGTGTGTCTGTTGTCGCCCAAACACTTCATTGCCAATACAGCCTGCTGACGCTTGCCACTAGCTGTCCCATAATGGAACACCTGGTGTGCAACAGTGGCAGCTGCGGATGGAGTGGTTGTGCGACTGCGGTCTGTGGACGAGCTCTCGCTTCTGCAGGAGGACGAGGATGAGGAGGAGGGGGGGCAAACGCCTACAGCCAACTGTTTCCTTGACCATGGGCTAGGCAGAACTGTCCCAATATTGCTGTCCCCTGTGGACCCTGCATCCACCACATTCACCCAGTGTGCCGTGATGGACACGTAACGTCCCTGGCCATGCCTACTGGTCCATGCATCTGTTGTCAGGTGCACCTTTGTAGTCACAGACTGCCTGAGTGCATGGACGATGCGGTCTTTAACATGCTGTTGGAGGGCTGGGATGGCTTTTCTAGAAAAGAAGTGTCGACTGGGTAGCTCGTAGCGTGGTACAGCGTAGTCCATCAGCGCTTTGAAAGCTTCGCTTTCAACTAACCGGTAGGGCACCATCTCTAATGAGATTAGTCTAGCAATGTGGGCGTTCAAACCCTGTGTACGCGGATGCGAGGATGAGTACTTCCTTTTCCTAACAAGAGTCTCATGTAGGGTGAGCTGGACTGGAGAGCTGGAGATCGTGGAACTAGCGGTGGTGCCGGTGGACATGGCAGACTGAGAGAGGGTTGGAGATGGTATTCTTGCTGGTGCCCTACATGCAGTGTTTCCTACTACGAACCTGGTGATTCCCTGACTGCTTTGGCCTGGCGACGAAAGCTGCACAGATACTGCAGGTGGTGCTGGAAATGGTGGGCTTACAGTGAGGGAAGGGATGTAGCGTTGCTGACTAGCTTCATTGGCCGAGGGTGCTGCAACCTTTAGGGACGTTTGGTAGTTAGTCCAGGCTTGCAAATGCATGGTGGTTAAATGTCTATGCATGCAACTTGTATTTAGACTTTTAAGATTCTGACCTCTGCTTAAGGTAGTTGAACATTTTTGACAGATGACTTTGCGCTGATCATTTGGATGTTGTTTAAAAAAATGCCAGACTGCACTCTTTCTACTATCGGATACCTTTTCAGGCATTGCAGACTGAGCTTCTTTAAACGGATGGCCATGCTGTCCTCCAACTGGTTTTGGTTTTGCCACGCGTTTTTGGCCAGATACGGGCCCGGCAGATGGAACCTGTTGTGATGTTGATGCCTGCTGTGGCTCCTCCTCCTCCACTTCAGAACTACTGCCGCCTGCACCCTGTTCCCCCAATGGCTGCCAATCAGGGTCAACAACTGGATCATCTATGACTTCCTCTTCTATCTCGTGTGCAACTTCGTCTGTGTCACCGTGTAAGCCGGTGGTATAGCGTTCGTGACGGGGCACCATAGTCTCAGCTGGGTTTGATTCTTGCTCAGTACACTGCGAGGGCAATGTTCTGGTCTGAGTCAAAGGAACAGCATAGTAATCTGGCTGTGGCTGTGCATCAGTGCACTCCATGTCCGATTCAACTTCTAATGGGCATGGCCTGTTAACTGTTTCACTGTCTAACCCAGGAACGGTATGTGTAAAGAGCTCCATGGAGTAACCCGTTGTGTCTCCTGACGCATCCTTCTCTCTTGTTCTGGGTGAAGAAGACAAGGAAGCGACTTGTCCCTGACCGTGAACATCCACTAACGACGCGCTGCTTTTACATTTAGCACTTTCAGAAGAGGAGGCAAAAGAGCTAGAGGCTGAGTCAGCAAGGAAAGCCAAAACTTGTTCTTGCTGCTCCGGCTTTAAAAGCGGTTTTCCTACTCCCAGAAAAGGGAGCGTTCGAGGCCTTGTGTAGCCAGACGACGAACCTGGCTCAACAACTCGAAACTTAGGTGCTGTACTGCTTTTACCATGACCACCTGATGCTCCACCACCACTACCATCATTACCAGCTGACAATGACCGCCCACGACCACGACCTCTTCCACCAGACTTCCTCATTGTTTGCAAAACGTAACCAAAGTAACGGTATTTGTTACTGTAAAACAACTTATAAGGTGAACTCAAACTTCTGTAGGATTTATATATACCTTTATAGGTGGCTGACACTGAAAGGAAAATCAGGCCCAATGTTACACACTAGGTTTTCTGTGCCCCAATAATTTGAGACAGATGGCACACACAGGACCGGCACTCAAGCAGAAATGCCAATCTTAATCTCCCACTATTTTTTTTTTTCAGGGAGAATTTAAAAAAAAAAAAAAATTAACAGTATGACACACTAGGTTTTCTGTGCACCAATAATTTGAGACAGATGGCACACACACGACCGGCACTCAAGCAGAAATGCCAATCTTAATCTCCCACTATTTTTTTTTTCAGGGAGAATTTAAAAAAAAAAAAAAATTAACAGTATGACACACTAGGTTTTCTGTGCCCCAATAATTTGAGACAGATGGCACACACAGGACCGGCACTCAAGCAGAAATGCCAATCTTAATCTCCCACTATTTTTTTTTTCAGGGAGAATTAAAAAAAAAATAAAAAAATTAACAGTATGACACACTAGGTTTTCTGTGCCCCAATAATTTGAGACAGATGGCACACACAGGACCGGCACTCAAGCAGAAATGCCAATCTTAATCTCCCACTATTTTTTTTTTTCAGGGAGAATTAAAAAAAAAAAAAAAAATTAACAGTATGACACACTAGGTTTTCTGTGCACCAATAATTTGAGACAGATGGCACACACAGGACCGGCACTCAAGCAGAAATGCCAATCTTAATCTCCCACTATTTTTTTTTTTTCAGGGAGAATTTAAAAAAAAAAAAAATTAACAGTATGACACACTAGTAGTGTTGAGCGATACCGTCCGATACTTGAAAGTATCGGTATCGGAAAGTATCGGCCGATACCGGCAAAGTATCGGATCCAATCCGATACCGATACCCGATACCAATACAAGTCAATGGGACTCATGTATCGGACGGTATCCCTGATGGTTCCCAGGGTCTGAAGGAGAGGAAACTCTCCTTCAGGCCCTGGGAACCATATTAATGTGTAAAAGAAAGAATTAAAATAAAAAATATTGCTATACTCACCTCTCCGACGCAGCCTGCACCTTACCGAGGGAAGCGGCAGCGTTCTTTGTTTAAAATTTGCGCTTTTCTTTCCTTTACGTGAAGTCCCAGCTTGTGATTGGTCGCGTGCCGCCCATGTGGCCGGCACGCAACCAATCACAGCAAGCCGTGACGTAATTTCAGGTCCTTCAGGATTTTAAAATTACGTTCCGGCGTTGTGATTGGTTGCGTCGCAGTCACATGGGCGACGCAACCAATCACAGCAAGCCGTGACGTAATTTCAGGTCCTTCAAGATTTTAAAATTACGTCCCGGCTTTGTGATTGGTTGCGTCGCGGTCAACCAATCACAAGCCGGGAGGCTGGACACGCGCGCATTTTAAAATGCGCGCTTGTCCAACCTCCCGTGACGTCCCGGCTTGTGATTGGTTGCTTCGCGGTCAACCAATCACAAGCCGGGAGGCTGGACACGCGCGCATTTTAAAATGCGCGCTTGTCCAACCTCCCGTGACGTCCCGGCTTGTGATTGGTTGCTTCGCGGTCAACCAATCACAAGCCGGGAGGCTGGACACGCGCGCATTTTACCAGGTACCACAAACATACAACACATTTCATACTCCAGTCCACCAGAGGGAGCTATGCTCCTATTTATTAGGGCACTCTTCACACTTAGGTAAAACTGGTGGCCTGGAAAGGAAGTTAGGCAGTTGCTGGCTGAGCTTCGGCTCAGGTAGTTGGTCCCTGACAGGGGTGGGATCCTGTCAGAGGCCTAGACAGAGGGTCACGGAGCTGCACCTTCCCCACGTGCGGCAGTTCCTAAGAAAGGACACGAACAGAGAACTGTATTCTAGAGAGTGAGAAAGAAGTCATAGCAAAAGGAGTGGAAACCAAAAGGAGCTCTGCCCTGCACAGGCTGCCTCCTTCTGAGGCGCAGGATCTGGTAGCCGGAACACCGAGGGAGCAACAGTCCTTTATGCCTTGCTCCAGAGACCGGCAGGACAGCTAATTTCACGTTACTGATCCGCCCCATACCCAGGAGGCAAGTTGGCACCCACGAGAGGCCGGGGCATGATAGAGTCCCTGTAAAAAGCCTCAGGCCACCGGTCATATGGGTTGTCCTATCCACCTGGGGGACAGAGAGAGACATAACATCCAGAACATCTACAACAGTTGTGAGGACCTTATGAGAGGCTCAGCAATAACATACTACAACACCCTGGTGCTAGAGGAAGGCTACTGATTTCCACCTGGATAAGGGGACTCTGGATTTGCCTCCAAACCGGCTGGAATCTGCCTGCCCTGTGATCTGTGCTCTGGACTGTGGATGCTGAAGCCTTCAGTAAAAAGGTAAAGAGACTGCAACCTCTTGTCCTCGTTCTTCACTGTACCTCACACCATCCACCATCTTACTCACTGGGAAGCCCTGGGGATACACTTCACCTGTGGGAAGGTATACCATCTAGCTGCAATAACTCCACCCCAGTGGACCCCTTAAAGCAGCGTTGGTCACCCTGACCGAATACCACAGATGGCGTCACAAACATATCCCTTTAAAGACCTTTCCCCTCTTTTACTACGGACGTCCCGAGGGCCACGGACTGGGTCAGCCACCGTGACATCCCCCTTGAGAACCGAAGGGCCCGGTACCGAGTACCCCTAGCCCTTGGGGGCGATCCAAATACAAACTTATCATTTTCACACGCAAAGCGCTCCATGGTTCAGCACCACCCTACATATCTTCTCTCGCCTCTGTCTACCACCCTACCCGTGCCCTCCGTTCTGCTAACGACATAAGACTAACATCCTCAATAATCAGAACCTACTGCTCCAGTCTCCAAGACTACTCGTGTGTTGCGCCAATTCTTTGGCATGCACTACCCAGGATAATTGTATTAATCTCCAATATCCACTGTCTTAAGAGTGCCCTAAAAACACATTTCTTTAGACTGGACTATCTTCTTAACTGACTTATCGAACTGTCCCTGTTTTGCCCATAAAAAACCTTCTTCAAAATCAGGACTCTTGTAGCATCTGTTCACACACCCTCCACTCGCTTATTAGCCCTGTTTCTATACTTGTACTGATACTGTCTGGTGAACGGTTCATGCAGCATTATGTGAATCCCTCTATGTATTTTATTGATTCCTGGACCAAACATTACAAGCATTTTTTTATCATCCACATTTCGTGTCTCCTCTATTTCCTCATAGATTTGTAAGCTTGCGAGCAGGGCCCTCACTCCTTCTTCTCTAATGTCTTTATTGTCTGCACAAGTCCCCTCTAAAATGCAAAGTTCTCCGGAATATGTTGGCGTTATAGAAATAAAAACTATTTTTATTATTATACAACTATATAGCTGAAGACCAAACTAATCAATCCAGCTGCGCCACCAACTCCTCCAGTGCTGCTCTTGATTGGTCTCACCCTATGTACACGTGACAGAGAGACCTGTCAATCACCACAGTGCCGCTGAGAAGGGCCAGCTGCGGACAGAGCCAAATTAGTCTGGTCTCTGGCTAGCTATCTGGTTGCTTTTTCAAAGTATACAATCTTTGAAACTCTGCAGCGTTTCAGATAATAGTACGCTGCAATCGTGCTGACAGGCTTAAATTCATGCTGCCCACAGTTTGTGCAGCATGATTTGAGTGACAGGTTCACTTTAAATGGCATTCCTAGCTTAGCCTTTCAGACTTGACAACGCTTCATAATTTCTCAATGACAATGATGGAGATTGTCAAGCAATATGGATAGGTGATAACTTCTTGTTACTGGAACACCACTTTACAGACAAACTAGAAGAGAACAATCAGAGGTAGTGTAGGATACGGCAGTGTAAAGTATTAATAAAGACACCTATTCCCACACCATCTGCTGCCTCTTTGTGCTGAAATTCAACTTTTATTGATAGGCTAGCATTAGCATGTACCCTGGCAGACATCTCACTGTGTTTACAGTCCATGGCGCCTCTGCTTTTCACAGTGTGTGCCGCTTAACACTTTTAACAAGAATACTGGTGGAAAACTGTCTGAAATGTAGCAAAACTTTTTTTCAACTTGAAGTTGCGCAAAAATTTGTCAAATTTTGGTGATTTATTACAGTCCCAGCCAACAGCGGCAACTTTTTAAAATTGGGTGGAAACTTATCCAGGTGGGGGCATGGCTAAGCATGATTTACAAATTCATCAGATTTTACACACAAAACTTGAGTACCATTCTTGCGTTGCCATGCAGCAGTTAAAAGATGTGGACACGATTCTTAATAAATTTGGCACATACGACTCCAGGGGTTTTGCACATCAGTCCTGATGGATCAAGGCCTTTGGAGATGGTTTTTGTGGCGGCACAAGCATATAAATAGCTAAAACATTGAAACTCAACCTAAAATATTTATATATATATAAACATGTGGCCAACCGACACCACATTCATACAAAGCGGTCAAATAGAGGTTATATTAAAATCAAGGCAAAATAGTGATATGATCACAACCTCTAAATAGATCCGAATGGTGGCACAAAGTTCAGCACACATACCAGGGAAATGAGGCCATAAACAGGTCTATGGGGTATAAGTTCTTTGTCATATAATATTATTATTCTCCTACTAATTGTAAAATACTATTTGATACCATATACATTGACCATTTACAGTCATTTGTACAATATTATCTATGGGAAGAGCAGTATAATATGAGGACATAACAAAAACCTTAGATGCTAATGCAAAAATTATGAAATCATTTCACAAACCTTTACAGAATATGACTGCAATCAGGACAAGTCAGGAAAATGAATGTCCCTCTTCTCCCATATTTCAGTATTATTGGACATAACAACAATATTCATGATGAAACTTATTGTGAATGGCTGCATGCCCAGGCATCCAAATGGGTCTGCACTGAAATATTGGCACATAAATTGCGCATAGTAGAAGTGGATGAATTGCGATCAATTGTCCATTATCTAAACTTTCCTCGGTGAAGTCTGAATGTGAGCTCATTAAAAAGGAAAAATGATTTCTGTTTACTGACACATTTTTTACTAATATAAGTTTTTTTCATTAGCAGAATATTGCAGTCAAGTGACTCCCAACAAAGACAGCAACCCGTTCCTGAAAAACACAAATAACTACCTTACTAAGTGCCAAGTCAACACAAGATTTTAGACAGGAAATTTTAAAATGGAAAAAGAATAAAGAAAAGTACCACATTTACAATAAGTCTTAAATGGAACCTGTCAGCTGCTTGCAGCCCAAACCGTGGAGAGCATGTATTAGCCACCGGCTGTACATTCACAGCCATGTATATTTGCCTCAGAAATGCTGCGAAGTCTCAGAGAAAAACAGACTTTCAGTCGCCCGGAACTTACTCCTGCGTAGTCATACAGGCGGGTTCCCAGCGGTTTCTCCTCGCCTGCTGACAATTACTGACAAGTCTCGGCCTCTGTACGCGTATAGGTAGAGATTTGCCGGTCATTGTCACCGGGTAGAGAAAAGCCGCCAGGGACCCACCTGTATGACTAGTGCACAGTGCGGCTTGGTCACCGGCAGTTATTAAAAGCATGTTTCAGAGAAAAACAAACATTGCTGTGATTGTACAGCTAGTGGCTGATACATGCTGCCCATGGTTTGGACTGTCAGGTTCCCTTTAAATAAAAAATAACCTTTTGTTTTGTATGTACAGCTACAATGTGGACCTATGTGCATCCATGGAGTAACAAATCGTATAGTATAGTCATGCTTTCTTAGGGCAGGTGCAGTCGACCGTTTTCTCTCCATTCAAGAAATAGGTCCGAAAAAAAGTTTCTCTTTACTATGTCTGTCAGTGATGTCATCCAAGAGAGGTCCAATTTTTTTCGCAAACCCATGGACTTGACTGGGCGACTGCCATTTGTTTCTCGTAGGCAAATCATGCATACTGCGATATTCTTCCTTGGACCATTTGTCCAAGAAAAAAAGTGGACATGTTCACAATCCACACAGTCCGTTTTATATTGTCGCAGTCCTCTGCTATATGATCCCTAGTTCTTGAATAACTATAGCACTTTTCAAAAGTTTTAGGCAGGTGAGGAAAAAATGTGGCAAAGTTAGATGTATTTAAATGATAGATATTGCATGCACACCACTAGGAATGAGGGAGATGTGGAAGTGATCTCTTAAAGTGAGATCTTTTGTGATTGCCTGTTCCTGACCAAAATATGAGCCAAGTGCATGCTTAAAAGAGAGACACCAGACAGAGTCAGACGTATGCTCTTTCCGCGGCGAAGGCTAGCACACAACTGAAGTTTATTCTTACAACAAAGAATTGTGTAACAGGCAGGAAGTGGGTGTTGTACAACTTCTGAACAACTATGGTGTTAGTCTATGATAGGTCAATGCCAACTCGACTCCATATATGGTTATCAATCTTCAGTGTTCAGTGACTTCTTCACGTTCCAAAAATTCCTTCCAGGGTGTTTCTCCAGGACAAAATCGCCATTTTGCCACCTTACATCTGAGCTGGCTTATGTAAGGTTTAATAATTGATTTCATTAGTCATTCTCTCCTTCACAGTCCCCCCTAAATTCAATTATTAAACCTGGTGTCACGATGCAATATGAATGACCCAACTAGTGGTTGGTCGGCAACACACACAACGAGATGGAAAATGGGGAAAGGAAGGCCCGACTGATAGGGAAATGGGGGACAGTCACCAAATGAGCTTAACCTGAGCCTGTCCCTGCACTCCCCTAATGCCCTAAGTGGATCCTTCCCCCCACCTCCGTCAGGAACCTCATCCCTCGCTGTCACCTATAACTGCCCTGACTAGTGCACTGGCCGGCAAGGGACGCTAGCCTCACCACTACAGATAATACCACACAGGGGACAGTGACAAATACAAAAAGGGACAATGAGAAAACACAGTACATGGATCGTGACATCTGAGCTGTCTGTTAGACGGGCAATGTTACACTTTTACCCCCTTGATGCAGTCTTTATACATGTGGAAGTCCGATGTAATTATCCCCATCTAATAAATCGAACAGTGTAGATAATGGCAAGGATATGTATTACTCGGGTGGTTGGTCCACTTTTTTGTAATGTGAGGTGTGGATTGATGTTGGTCTCCCTCATCAAATCAAGGCTCAAGGGCTCTCCTGACATGTCTTTTACCACCACCCAGTCCCCAGGCTGCAAAGGGTGACTCCATTCTATAGAGTCTGGATCTAGAAGAGAAGAGTAAACTCGAGAGCATATGTTAAACACCCATTTTGTAAGTGCAATAACATAACAAGACAGCCTATCATGCTGCATATGGAACTGCTATGGAAATACAACCCTAACCTAGGGGCTGACCCAAATATCACCTCATATGGGCTGAGGCCTATATTTTTGTTGAGAGTATACCTGATTGAGGAAAGTGCAAGGGAAAAGAATTCTGTCCATGGTCTGCCTGTTTCAAAGATGGCTTTCTGGATTTTCAGTTTCAGGATCCCATTCAATCTCTCTACTCTACCGCTGCTTTGTGGATGGTACACAGCATGAAGGCCGCTCCACTCTCAGGGCGGACATTATTTCCTGCATCACTTTTTCAGTAAAGTGGGTACCTCTGTCACTCTCGGTGGTCTTAGGCACCCCGTATTTGCAGACGACTTCTGAGATCAGTTTCTTCACTGTACCCTTGGAGGTGACTTTATACACACAGGTACGCCTCTGTTCGTGCTGAAAAGAGGTCAAAACACAAGTACATCCTTGGAAAGTTGAATGTAGTCTTTCCGAAGGTGCTGGATTGGGTACAGGGACCTTGTTGTGCATTTCATAGACGTCTTGGTGGTGCATCCCATGTTGTTGACTGCACAGGTCAGACAGGCTTGGACGTGTTTAGGTGCAGTGGCACTGAACCCAGGAGCATACCAATGCCGGTGGATGAGATCAGTCGTGGCAGTCTTTGATTGATGGGTATTGTCGTGCGTGACTTGAACCATCATGGGATACAGAACTCAGGAAAGGCAAACTTTGTCCCCACATGTCACAGTCCTTCTGATGACGGCACAGGTCCCTTCTCTTGCCATCTGGCTAATTGTTCAACGCCAGCCTGTTGCAGCTTCTGGAGAAAATCATAGGTCAGAGATGGGTCCATGACAGAGGCCACTTGTGCAGCTGCCACCCCGACACATTCATTCCTGCACTGAGAGTGTCAAAGGTCATCATCAGCTTGTATTCTCAGACTCTTCTGTCTCTCTGAGATTTAAAGTTTCCTTTTAGTACAAGTAATTTCATGTCCATAATGCTATGATCAGGGAGACAAAAATGTATTGCCACAGGTAGATCCATTGTTTTTTCTCTTATTGTATGGCGATGAGAGTTAATCCTTGTTCTCAGTTTCTGCTCTGTCGCCCCTATATACAGACCCCCAGTTGGACATTTAGTACAAATAATTAAGTACACCACATTAGAAATGACGCAGCTGAAAGTACCTGGTATCTTGTAGTCCTAATGTGAATTGGGGATCTTTATCTTGTCCATGGTCATTATAAATGGACAGGTTTTACATTTTGTTTTGTTGCAAGGAAGGGTTTTTGCAACTGTTTGAGAGGACAGGGAGCTTCTAACAATGATACTTCTTAGATTTGGGGGCTGCCTAAAACACAGTAGTGGGGGGTCCGAAAAAATGGATTGTTAGCGGGCATCTTTTTGTAGTAAAGGCTGTAATTTCCATACAGCTCCCCTTAGCACCTCCAGATTTGGATTGTAGGTGACTACTAGAGGCACCCGATTATTTTCTTCTTTAGCTTTGTAATGTAGCAGGTGAGTCCTTGATATTCTAGTTGCTCTTGTAATTTGGTTTTGAATTGTTCTTGGATGGTAGCCCTGTTTCAAAAAGGTCTTTCTGAGGCGACCAAGGTGTCCATCCCTATCCATGGGGTTGGAACACATACGATTGTATCTGATGGTTTGGCTGTAGACAATAGAGTTTTTTATGTGTTTTGGATGGAATCTGTCCCATTTAAGGTATGTTGGACCGTCGATTGGCTTCTGATACAGGGATGTTTCTATTTCACTGTTCTGCAGCTTAATGATGGTGGCCATAAAGTTAATTTCAGTGCTGGAGTAGTTGAGTGTTAAGTTGATGCTAGGATGAAATTGATTAAACTGTTCATGGAACGTCTTTAGCTGTGGCTCAGACTCCGTCCAGCGGTAGTAGGCCAGAGGCCTGATGGGACATGAGGACATAACTGTTTATCATTCACATAATGGTAGTTCTGCTTCACGTCACCTGTCTTATCTATGGCATTATTTATGTGCGGTGTTGTGCATAAATATGTGATTCTTCAGAATTTCTATTAGCCTATGCCTGATGAAGGGACCGGAGTCTCGAAAGCTTGCAATTTGTTACCTTTTAATGGTTTTTAACTGAAAAGATGGTATCAACCACTGAGGACTCTCAATTCTAAATATTTTTCTACTTTACATATGGAATTTCTTTGCCCTTGCCTGGTCTACATAAGAGGGGCTCTGGACCAGGTTTTTGCATCATCAGAGCTGGCAATATGACTTTAACCCCTTAAGCCCCAAGGGTGGTTTGCACGTTAATGACCGGGCCAATTTTTACAATTCTGACCACTGTCCCTTTATGAGGTTATAACTCTGGAATGCTTCAACGGATCTTGGCGATTCTGACACTGTTTTATCGTGACATATTGTACTTCATGATAGTTGTAAAATTTCTTCGATATAACTTGCGTTTATTTGTGAAAAAAATGGAAATTTGGCAAAAATTTTGAAAATTTTGCAATTTTCCAACTTTGAATTTTTAATGCCCTTAAATCACCGAGATATGTCACACAAAATAATTAATAAGTAACATTTTCCACATGTCTACTTTACATCAGCACAATTTTGGAACCAAATTTTTTTTTTGTTAGGGAGTTATAAGGGTTAAAAGTTGACCAGCAATTTCTCATTTTAGCAACATCAATATTTTTTAGGGACCACATCACATTTGAAGTCATTTTGAGGCATTTTTCTATATGATAGAAAATAACCAAGTATGACACAATTCTAAAAACTGCACCCCTAAAGGTGCTCAAAACCACATTCAAGAAGTTTATTAACCCTTCAGGTGTTTTACAGGAATTTTTGGAATGTTTAAAAAAATGAACATTTAACTTTTTTTCACAAAAAATTTACTTCAGCTCCAATTTGTTTTATTTTACCAAGGGTAACAGGACAAAATGGACCCCAAAAGTTGTTGTACAATTTGTTCTGAGTACGCTGAAACCCCATATGTGGGGGTAAACCACTGTTTGGGCGCATGGCAGAGCTCGGAAGGGAAGGAGCGCCGTTTGACTTTTCAATGCAAAATTGACTGGAATTGAGATGGGACGCCATGTTGCGTTTGGAGAGCCCCTGATGTGCCTAAACATTGAAACCCCCCACAAGTGACACCATTTTGGAAAGTAGACCCCCTAAGGAACTTATCTAGATGTGTGGTGAGCACTTTGACCCACCAAGTGCTTCACAGAAGTTTATAATGCAGAGCCGTAAAAATAAAAAATCATATTTTTTCACAAATATGATCTTTCCACCCCCAATTTTTTATTTTCCCAAGAGTAAGAGAAGAAATTGGACCCCAAAGGTTGCTGTGCCATTTGTTCTGAGTACGCTGATACCCCATATGTGGGAGTAAACCACTGTTTGGGCGCATGGCAGAGCTCGGAAGGGAAGGAGCGCCATTTGACTTTTCAATGCAAAATTGACTGAAATTGAGATGGGACGCCATGTTGTGTTTGGAGAGCCCCTGATGTGCCTAAACATTGAAACCCCCCAAAAGTGACACCATTTTGGAAAGTAGACCCCCTAAGGAACTTATCTAGATGTGTGGTGAGCACTTTAACCCACCAAGTGCTTCAGAGAAGTTTATAATGCAGAGCCGTAAAAATAAAAAATCATATTTTTTCACAAATATGATATTTTCGCCCCCCAATATTTTATTTTCCCAAGGGTAAGAGAAGAAATTGGACCCCACTAGTTGTGCCATTTGTCCTGAGTACGCCGATACCACATATGTGGGGTTAAACCACTGTTTGGGCGCATGGCAGAGCTCAGAAGGGAAGGAGCGCCATTTGACTTTTCAATGCAAAATTGACTGGAATTGAGATGGGACGCCATGTTGCGTTTGGAGAGCCCCTGATGTGCCTAAACATTAAAACCCCCCACAAGTGACACCATTTTGGAAAGTAGACCCCCTAAGGAACTTATCTAGATGTGTTTTGACAGCTTTGAACCCCCAAGTGTTTCACTACAGTTTATAATGCAGAGCCGTCAAAATAACAATTCCTTTTTTTTTCACAAAAACTATTTTTTAGCCCCGAGTTTTGTTGTTTCCCAAGGGTAACAGGGGAAATTGGACCCCAAATGTTGTTGTCCAATTTGTCCTGAGTACGCTGATACCCCATATGTGGGGGGGACCACCGTTTGGGCACATGGCAGAGCTCAGAAGGGAAGGAGCGCCATTTGGATTGCAGACTTAGATGGATTGGTCTGCAGGCGTCACGTTGAATTTGCCGAGCCCCTGATGCACCCAAACAGTAGAAACCCCCACAAGTGACACCATTTTGGAAACTAGACCCCCCAAGGAACTTATCTAGATGTGTTGTGAGAACTTTTAACCCCCAAGTGTTTCACTACAGTCTATAACGCAGAGCTGTGAAAATAAAAATTAGTTTTTTTCCCACTAAAATGTTTTTTTAGCCCCCAAAATTTTTATTTTCCCAAGGATAACAAGAGAAATTGGACCAAAAAAGTTGTTGTCCAATTTGTCCTGACCCTAACCCTAATCCCAACCGTAAATGTAATCCAAACCCTAACCCTAACTTTAGCCCCAACCCTAACTTTAGCCCAACTCTAACTCTAACTTTAGCCCCAACCCTAACTCTAACTTTAGCCCCAACCCTAACCCTAACTTTAGCTCCAACCCTAACCCTAACTTTAGCCCCAACCCTAACTGTAGCCCTAATTCTAGCACCAACCCTAGCCCTAACCCTAGCCCCAACACTAACCCTAGCCCTATCCCTAGCCCCAACACTAACCCTAACCCTAGCCCTAACCCTAACCCTAGCCCTAACCCTAACCCTAGTCCTAACCCTAATGGGAAAATGGAAATAAATACATTTTTGTAAAAAATTTTATGTTTCCCTAACTAAGGGGGTGATGAAGGGGGGTTTGATTTACTTTTATAGCGTGTTTTTTAGCGGATTTTTATGATTGCCAGCTGTCACACACTAAAAGACGCTTTTTATTGCAAAAAATATTTTTTGCATTACCACATTTTGAGACCTATAATTTTTCTATATTTTGGTCCACAGAGTCATGTGAGGTCTTGTTTTTTGCGGGACGAGTTGGCATTTTTATTGGTAATGTTTTCGGACACGTGACTTTTTTTTATCGTTTTTATTCTGAGTTTTGTGAGGCAGAATGACCAAAAACCAGCTATTCATGAATTTCTTTTGGGGGGGGGCGTTTATACCATTCCACATTTGGTAAAATGGATAAAGCAATTTTATTCTTCGGGTCAGTACGATTACAGCGATACCTCATTTACTTCTTATTTTATGTTTTGGCGCTTTTATACGATAAAAACTATTTTATAGAAAAAATAATTATTTTTGCATTACTTTATTGTGAGGACTGTAACTTTTATATTTTTTCGCTGATAATGATGTATGGTGGCTAATTTTTTGCGGGACAAAATTACGTTTTCAGCGGTACCATGGTTATTTTTCTGACTTTTTTATCACGTGTTACTCCACTTTTTGTTCAGCGGTATGATAATAAAGCGTTGTTTTTTGCCTCGTTTTTTTTTTTTTACGGTGTTCACTGAAGGGGTTAACTAGTGGGACAGTTTTATAGGTCGGGTCGTTATGGACGCGATGATACTAAATATGTGTACTTTTATTGTTTTTTTAATTTTATTTAGATAAAGAAATGTATTTATGGGAACAATAAGTTTTTTTTCTTTATTTAGGATTTTTTTTTTTACACATCTAAAAAATTTTTTTTTTCACTTTGTCCCAGGGGGGAAATCACTGTATAGTGACAGATTGCTGATCTGACACTTTGCTAAGCACTATGTCAGATCAGCGATCTGACATGCAGCGCTCCTGGCTTACCAGCGCCTGCTCTGAGCAGGCACTTGGTAAGCCACCTCCCTGCAGGACCCGGAAGTAGCCCCGCGGCCATTTTGGATCCGGGGCCTGCAGGGAGGAGACGCTCGGTACAAGGTGAGCACATTTCCTTGTACCGATCGTCTCAGGGAAGCACGCAGTGAGCCACCTCCCTGCGCGATGCTTCCCTGTACTGCCGGAACACCACGATCATGTTTGATCGCGGTGTGTCGGGGTTAATGTGCCGAGAGCGGTCTGTGACCGCTCCTGGCATATAGTGCCAGATGTCAGCTGTGATAGTCAGCTGACACTCGGCCGCGCTCCCCCCGTGAGCATGGCCGATTGCATATGACGTACTATCCCGTCACTGGGAATTAAGTCCCAGGTCACCTCGACGGGATAGTACGCCATATGAGATTAAGGGGTTAATACTCTGAATGGGACATTATTAGTGGCTCTATAATCACAGACTTTAAACGTTAACTTTGCCATAGTCGGGTACAATATTTTTCTACTGATTCAGTAGCATCCTATTGGATATCATGAAGGATGGCTGTCTGGGAGGCTAATCTGTTCCTCTTAATCTCACCAGCAACAGCAAAAAGCATTACTATTTTTTCATTAACCTCTGTAACAAATGACATGGGGAACATTTCCCTGTCTGGCATTCTATTCATCATGCCAGCATTTCACTAGGATCCCAGGGATGCCACACACCCTCCTGGGGCTCTACAATAACTAGTTCCCTAGGCTGGGATGTAAGGTCTGGTGGCTATAACCTGGGTAAGCACTTCAGGAGAGCAGCAGGGGTTGAGGTGGGTTGCCCACCCTGGCTGAGAAATTGTCCTAGTGAGTCTCAGATGGCAGCAAAAGACTAAATTATAACTGCTGCATCCATTTGGGTTCTGTTAGGAAAGGAGCTAGAGGGCAGGGCAGGTCCTGAGGAGGCATTGGTGCCATCCAGTACAGGCATGATGTTCACTGGGGGCATGGCCAAGACTTATGGGGGCGTAGCATTTGGGGCACTGGCCAGGGGGCACACTATATAAATGGATTGGGAGGGCATAACAAAGGATACAATCCTAGCTTAGAAAAAGAAGGTTTAATAGTTCCTATGTGCCAACAGGGGTCACCACATACACAATAGGTCTCCATCCAAACTAAATTCTAGTTCCTACATACACAAGTCCATCATATAGAGACAATGTAAGGGGGTGGAGACAAACTGGGAGTAGCAGGGCGATCAGCACCATCTTTATTTCATACTTTCACATACTAAAACTTATCACCATGTTTTTCTTCCTTTACATCACCTCTAATAACACAGAAGTTTTTCCATCACATCTCAACCTGATCTAACAAGCCAGCATCATTTAAACATCCTAATTTTTACTTCAATAACTTCCCACCATTCTAACAGCTGTAATCTGCCTTTCTAAGGGAAGCCAAATATTTTCATCAAAACGTCTTATATGCTGTACATACTTTTTTCCCTCTCTGGCAAACACTATCATGCTGGAGTCATCACATTTACCCCTCCCTTACAGAACTGCAAAAGCTTTTCTGTAGCGCCCCCACTGCCGCAGGGCCGAGGGGTACCCGGTACCGGGCCTCTGAGTCTCTGCTCTGGGGTTGTCACGGTGGCTAGACCCGGTCCGTGACCCTGCTGAGGGGTGTACAGTAATAGATGTGGATGGTGGTAGTGGTGCGGTGTAGTGCCGGTCGCAGTTAATAACGAGGACACCAGGTTGCAGTCTCTTTACCTCTTTACTGAAGGCTTCAGGTGTCAAATCCAGGGCACTGTTAACCGGGCTGTCTGAGACCGGCCGGTCCGAAGGCACATCAGGAGTCCCCTTCACAGGTGGGAATCAGCGCCTACCTTCTAGCGCCTGTGTGTTGTAGTCCTTCCCTGCTGAGCACCCCGGGATAGTCCTCACAACTGCTTCTGTCTGTCTCTGATGCTCGTTCTCTCCGTCCCCCAGATGATATGGCTAGGACGCACCCGTATGACGGGGTAGGCCTGGAGTTCTTCCGGGGCTCTAGAGTCGCCCCTCTCCTACAGCTGCCTCCGTTGTCTGCTTAGGTGTTTTAGTGAGACAGCCAACCTATAATTGGCTGTCCTGCCGTGGTTTGAAGTAATGCTTGTAGTCTCTTACTTGCTCGGCGTTCCGGCCACCGACTGTTGCCCCTCAGAAGGATGTTGCCTCGACCTTACAGCACGACTCCTTCTGGTTCTATCACTTCTTTGCTGTATCCCCGTTGCTCACTGGTTTGTGCTATTCTTAGGAGTCTGCCAGGATCCCATCCCTGACAGGTCCTCTCACTAGCTCTTCCCAGCTACTTCTCTCTGTCTTCCTGTCCAACCCCCAGTTTTACCAGAGTGTGAGGAGTGGCCTATTAGATAGAACCACTCCCCCTGGTGGCCGGAGTGTGAAGTGTAATGTGAGTGTTACCTGATCAGGTGAACTCCTTTAGTGCAATCAGACGTAACATCACTCCCCTTAGCGGCAGAGCGACGTTACTGCAACGACCAGGACTCTGGGGCGCTGCACTCCCCCCCGGTTAAATCCAGTACTCCCGGACTGGGAAAACAAGAACAACAATACATGTCAACAGGAAAAACAACAATTTGAAAGGTTATAAACAATTAAACATAACAGTGCTTCCCCTTATGGGAGGTGAGGACTTCTTGAACGTTGCAAAGGTTAGGTCATGCACAGTTTATGACTCTCAGTTCAGTGGTTGAAACAGCGGGGACCCCGGGTAAACAAAGGGGTCCCCTTTTAGACGTTTTTGGAGCAATTCACTGTCCATTACCCCCGCTGTCCATTTTTAAAACCTGTAACAGAAGATATGCACACAAACATTTTCAACTAAATAGCAGCCCTCATTAATACCTCCAAGTTTTGTAGCGGAGTGGAGTTTGATTCTGAGTGCTGCGTGTGGACCTTCGCAGCGCAGTGGTCGCTATTGACCTAACAGGGCGCGCTATGCTTGCTACCGCTGGTGTAGTGCACTGTCTTCTGGCTACACTTCTAGTGAGTCTAGGTAGCACTGGCAGGCTAGAGCTCTCAGGGCTGCTGCTACCAACAGTGGGTACGACAGATTCGCCGATAGCAGAGGGAGGACTTGCCGGTTCAACGGTTGGCATGGCATCTTCAGATCGGATCCACTGAGCTGGCTGAGGCTGCGGGGCCGGATGATCTGGTACCACCATTGTTTCTGGTGGATCCGGCTGTTGGAACATTAGAACAGGTACCACGATGGCCTGATTTATCTGAGTCCAGGGCTGGGGAAAGTCACCGAGGACAGTGTGGATCATCTTCTCCTTTTCTTCAGGTGGGGAGATTCCTGGAGCCGTTTCCCTCTCTCTCAACTTATCAGGGCAGACCTTAAGGTGATCACTGGATATCGTCGTTGAGGTCTCCCCTCCGTCCTTGCTGATGAGACAGACCTTCGTGTTGTCGAAATCAGATGGCAGGATGGTATACGGTTCCGCTTCCCATTGGTCATCGAGCTTGTGTAATCTCCTCTTTCGTTTGAGTACTTGCTCACCAGGTGACAGGGGAATCGCAGGCGCGTGCTGGTTGTAGTCCCTTTCCTGTTTTTGCCTAGCCTGGGCGAGACTCCTCTCTACGCACTCCTGTACCTTGCGGTACCTTTGCTGTCTTTCTACATCCCAATCTGCATCCGGTGAGGTATCTTCGGGGACTAGGACCCCCATGTCCAGATCAACGGGTAACTGGCTAGACCTTCCTCGCATCAGGTACGCTGGAGTGCAGTTGGTAGAATTTACTGGGATGTGATTGTATATATCCACCAAGTCAGGCAACTTTGTCGGCCACAGGTTCCGTTCCTCTACGGGCAAGGTTTTCAATAAGTCAATCACCACTTGGTTCATCTTTTCACACATCCCATTGGTTTGAGGATGGTACGGTGTAGTTCTGATCTTCTTACACCCGTACAGTTGGCAGAACTCTTGGAACACTTCTGCTTCGAAGGCTGGTCCTTGATCGGTCATTACCTTCTCCGGGTAGCCATGGGGCCTACAAAAGTACTGCTGGAAGGCCTTGGCGGCAGTCCTGGCCGTTAGATCCTTGACAGGTACAACCACCAAAAATCTGGAGTAGTGATCTACGATGGTAAGAGCGTAGATATAGCCTGACCGGCTAGGTGTCAGCTTCACATGATCCAGCGCGACCAGTTCGAGCGGCCGTTTGGTGATGATAGGCCGCAGGGGAGCCCGTTGGCTGTCACGGTCCTTCCGGCGTAGGCTACATGGACCGCACTCCCGACACCACTTCTCAATGGCTCTCTTCATGCCAATCCAATAGAACCTCCCTCGGAGCAGCCTCTCTAGCTTCCTCCATCCGAAGTGTCTGGCTCTATCGTGGTAGGCTCCCAGAACCATGGGCGCATCTTGCATTGGCACCACTATCTGCCACACCAATTCATGAGTACGTGGGTCGATGCTTCTCCTGCACAGCTTGCCATCATGGATAAACAGTTTGCTTCTCCCCTTCCACAGCTGTTGGGTTTCCTGTGGGTCATCTGGGCCGGGACGTAACCCTGCCTGCATCAAGAGCTCTTTCACCCGACGGACCGCGGGGTCACCATCCTGGGTTTCCGCCCACCTGTGATGGGGCAGGGGGTTCAGCGTAGCACCCGGTTGGTTCTTATGCCTGTTCCTCACATGATGGGAATTCTGAGTGGCTTTAGGGCGATGGAATGCGGGCAGCTCCACCTCTTCAAGTGCCTCCGGGTCTTCCTCTGCTTCTGGCAAATTGGGCATCCGAGACAAGGCATCGGCATTCGCATTCTTGTGTCCTGCCCGGTACTTGATGGTGAAGTTGTAGTTGGACAGCCGGGCCATCCACCGCTGCTCCAAGGCTCCGAGCTTGGCTGTATCCAGATGCGTTAGCGTATTGTTATCTGTGAAGACGGTGAATTTCGCAGAGGCCAGGTAGTGTTTGAACCTCTCTGTCACTGCCCAGACGATGGCAAGGAACTCCAGTTTAAAGGAACTATAGTTGTCAGGGTTCCTTTCTGTGGGACGAAGCTTCCTGCTGGCGTAAGCGATCACCCTCTCCTTGCCTTTCTGGACCTGGGACAGAACGGCTCCCAATCCCACATTGCTGGCATCCGTGTACAGCACAAACGGTTGGTCGTATTCAGGATAGGCCAGTACCTCTTCTCCCGTCAGTGCCGACTTCAAACACGTGAAGGACCCTTCCAGCCCCTCGTTCCAGTCAAATGGGGCGTTCTTCCCCTTGGCCTTCTTTGATTGGCCCACCAACAGGTCTTGCAAGGGTGCGGCCTTCTTGGTGAAGTCCTTGATGAACCTTCGGTAGTAGCCTACCAGTCCGAGGAACTGCCGGACTTCGTGGAGGTTGCTGGGCTTCGGCCAGTCTTGGATCACCGTGACCTTGTCGGGGTCTGGGGCCACTCCTTCGGCACTCACCACATGGCCCAGGTACTGCACTTTGGGTTTCAGCAGATGACATTTGGACGGTTTCACCTTTAAGCCAAAGTTGGACAGGGCTTCGAACACCTCAGCCAGGTGCTTCAGATGGTCTTCGTAGGTCTTAGAGAAGACAATGACATCATCCAAATACAGCAGTACGGTCTCAAAGTTCTTGTGTCCCAGACAGCACTCCATCATCCTCTGGAACGTCCCCGGGGCATTGCACAATCCAAAGGGCATGTAGTTGAATTCGCAGAGACCCATCGGTGTCGTGAAGGCCGTCTTCTCTTTGTCCGCCTCCGCCATGGGAACCTGCCAGTACCCACTGGTGAGATCTAAGGTAGAGAAGTAGTTAGCAGATTTTAAGGCAGCCAGAGACTCCTCTATCCTGGGCAGTGGGTATGCGTCCTTATGTGTAATGCGATTCAACTGTCTATAATCAACACACATCCTCATTGTACCATCCTTCTTTTTAACCAGGACTAATGGAGCTGCCCAGGGGCTACAACTGTCTCTCACCACCCCAGCCTCCTTCATTTCTCGCAACATGTCCTTGGCACACTGGTAATAAGCTGGCGGTACAGGGCGGTATCTCTCTTTTATGGGCCGGTGATCTCCTGTGGGGATATGGTGTTGGATCCCTTTCACCTGTCCAAAATCTAAGGGGTGTTTGCTAAATACCCGCTCGTACTCGTGAACCACCCTGTAAGCCCCTTGTTTTTGATGGGATGGGGTAGAGTCAGTGCCCACATGCAATTCCCGACACCAATCTTTCGTGTGCCCTGCAGAACCGTTGTCCTCCGCCACGTTTGACGGGACCAAGGGTTCAGGTGTCCTTATCACACTATTGTTGACAGTGAACAGTTTGGCGAGCGTGGCATACTTGGTGAGATGAACCTCTTCCTCCCCACAATTGAGGACACGTACGGGCACCCTCCCCTGGCGCACGTCGACCACCCCCCGGGCTGTCAGAATAGTAGGCCTATTGTCTGAATACACGGGTTCTACCAAGGCCTGGTAGTCCTTTCCCCTGAGGCCTATGGCTGCCCGACACCATATTAACATTTCACTCCTGGGGGGTATCGCAATGGGGTTTGAATCACTCACAGTGACACGGCCAATCTCACCACCAGTCAGCTCTACCTGCTGTCTCTGCATCAGAGCTCTGATTTCTTTTTGCAGGGCACGTTGTTCGCTGTGGCCAGCGGTTTCGGCTACCTGTTGCAACAAAACAATAACTTCTGCAAGACAATTTTCTATAACATTGGTACCGATAGTCATCATGGGATTACATTCTCGGCGGTCAATATCAACAATCACAATCCCCTGAGCTTTCAATTCCACCCGCCCCACTTTGATAGTGGCCTCTTTATACCCCACTTGTGGCAATGGCTGACCATTACTGGCTATTATGGTGAAATCATCATCGGGGCCACGAGTAATATCGGTGTCCTCCCAATACCGTTTATAGAGTACATAAGGCATAGTCGTCACCTGAGAACCGGTGTCCAGCAAAGCATTCAGGGAGATGCCGTCAACCACTACAGGAAGAACTGGTTGCCCTCCAATGTATTTGGCTCTCCAATGCTGTGGGCCTGACCGTCCTATTCCTGGGGGTTGGCCCATTGCCCCAGGGGTTGCTCGTTTAAAGGACAGTACCTTGCAAGGTGGCCCACCTGATGACAGCGGCGGCAGATGGGTCGTCCATCCTCATGGAAGCGATCGTTGGACCGGCCTCTGGTCGGCGGGGTCCTCCTCTGTCGCATCCAAGGAACATCCTCCGGTCTGGTGGCCAGCTGGATCTTCTCCTTGGGGGCCTCCTGTAGGGACCGCACCGTCCGGGCCAGGGCAGCAACGCTCTTGGTCAGCTCCTGCATCTGAAGGCGGAGTCCTGCAGGGGAGTCGTCTTCTAGGCAGTGGGCATCGGCCTCGGCGGCGACTGGAACATCCGACGCCACCTCCTGGTGGTATGTGAGAGCGGGACGCCTAGGAGGTGCTGCACGGCTAGGCTTTCGCTCCTGCCATGCCTGGATAGCTTTATCCTTGAATTGCGCAAGAGTCAAGTCTGGATTTTGCATGGTCAGGAAGTGCAGTTGACCCCTTTGGTGGCTGCACAGGAGCCCCTCAATGAACCGCTCCTTCAGGAGTTTATCCTCATCCTGCATGCTGTCAGGGTCACTCTGCTTAATGGCCCGCATCGCCTCCTGAAGATTAAGGGCATAATCCCGTAAGCTATCCTGCGGCCTCTGCTTGCACCCATAGAAAGTCAGTTTAATTTCGGTAGCAGTGCAGGTATCAAAGGTGGCTTTAAGCTTTGCAAAAACCTGCTGTGCAGTTCCCTTATCCACGGCGGGCCAGGATTTCATTTCTCTCAGAGCCACCCCAAAGAGTTGGTTTGTTATCAGATGAACCTTCTGAGGCTCTGTCAGGGGATAGAACTCGAGCAGGCTGCAGATCCCTTCTTTAAAGTCAGTGAATGTATGTGAATCCCCGGAGTATCGTGGGAGCCAGGCCGCCCCGGGCAGGTATGGCATAGAGAAGGGCATTATAGCCTTTGCGGTAGCGGCGGTGTCCGACTGGCTGATGGGGGCAACGGGCTCCGGGGCTGCCAGTGGTGGTATTAGGGCCGCGGCTTCGCCCGCTGCGGGGACCGGAGGTGCCCCTGCGTCCACGGCTGCGGCCGCCACCTCCTCTCCTCCCGACTCGGACATGGCTGTCCCTTCCTCCCACTAACCTGCTGGAGGTCGGAGTTCCTCTTCCGGGATTGGCGCCTTACCGCGCTTTTCCGTTCCGCGCTTCTTTTGGCCGGTTCCGCCCACGAAGCTAAGGCTCCTCCTTCCGTGCACGGCAATGGCGAATTTTGGCGGTAAATGACAATACACAGTCCTTGCAATAAGTCACAGTAGTTCCAAGCACAGTAAATCACAGTTCCAAGGCACACATGACCTGATTCTTCAGGCTTAAGTAGATCCTGTTCGTGACGCCAAGTTGTAGCGCCCCCACTGCCGCAGGGCCGAGGGGTACCCGGTACCGGGCCTCTGAGTCTCTGCTCTGGGGTTGTCACGGTGGATAGACCCGGTCCGTGACCCTGCTGAGGGGTGTACAGTAATAGATGTGGATGGTGGTAGTGGTGCGGTGTAGTGCCGGTCGCAGTTAATAACGAGGACACCAGGTTGCAGTCTCTTTACCTCTTTACTGAAGGCTTCAGGTGTCCAATCCAGGGCACTGTTAACTGGGCTGTCTGAGACCGGCCGGTCCGAAGGCACATCAGGAGTCCCCTTCACAGGTGGGAATCAGCGTCTACCTTCTAGCGCCTGTGTGTTGTAGTCCCCGGGATAGTCCTCACAACTGCTTCTGTCTGTCTCTGATGCTCGTTCTCTCCGTCCCCCAGATGATATGGCTAGGACGCACCCGTATGATGGGGTAGGCCTGGAGTTCTTCTGGGGCTCTAGAGTCGCCCCTCTCCTACAGCTGCCTCCGCTGTGTGCTTAGGTGTTTTAGTGAGACAGCCAACCTATAATTGGCTGTCCTGCCGTGGTTTGAAGTAATGCTTGTAGTCTCTTACTTGCTCGGCGTTCCGGCCACCGACTGTTGCCCCTCAGAAGGATGTTGCCTCGACCTTACAGCACGACTCCTTCTGGTTCTATCACTTCTTTGCTGTATCCCCGTTGCTCACTGGTTTGTGCTATTCTTAGGAGTCTGCCAGGATCCCATCCCTGACAGGTCCTCTCACTAGCTCTTCCCAGCTACTTCTCTCTGTCTTCCTGTCCAACCCCCAGTTTTACCAGAGTGTGAGGAGTGGCCTATTAGATAGAACCACTCCCCCTGGTGGCCGGAGTGTGAAGTGTAATGTGAGTGTTACCTGATCAGGTGAACTCCTTTAGTGCAATCAGACGTAACATCACTCCCCTTAGCGGCAGAGCGACGTTACTGCAACGACCAGGACTCTGGGGCGCTGCATTTCCATTCTCTGCTGCCTTTAGACAAACAAAAAGAGACTGAGCGTTCTCCAGTCACCAGAAATTCCCAGCCCAAATCTATGTACAGTGCAGAGGATGAGATGTGTCTGCTTGTCTTCTTGCGCATGTGGTTAAACCACCCTGTGCCTCCTCATTCGGAACTGCATCAAGAATCTGGAAGAACACAGAACTCACACTCACCAGGTCACACACTACCTCCCCTTTCCTCACTTACTGTCACAGATGGGACGGCTAATCCCGGAAGAGAGACAACACTCTCAGACACACAAAATCCGACGGACGAACAAAAACAAAAACTGACCGTCCTCTGTAACTGGGATTTCCGTCTCAGCAAGACACTACCCCTCCACAGAGATATAGATTTCAGTCCAAGAGAGGGTTGCCATACAGATGAAGAGAGGATAGGCATTGTTAGGTCCTGGAAAAGAAAATCGCCTTAATGTGGCTTCCAGGCACACATGAATTAGCCAATTTATGCGCTAAGCATTCTCAATTGTTCAAATTTCTAGTGCAGTAATGCAGTTCCATTTTCATATTTCATGTTTGCAAGCTATGGGTCTACAGAGTGCTGCCTTATTTATTTGATTTTATATGAGTTGGTGACTCTAGGTAAGCATCTGTTCACACCTAGTCTATGTTTGGATGTGACGGTCAGTTTTTTGAAATTTGTATTTATTAGCCTTCTGACTGAGCACTCCACCTCTTAGCCTCAGGCGTTTTTAATCACAGCAGGACCCTACCCCTCCACAGAGACATAGATTTCAGTCCAAGAGAGGATTCACAGGTTCCCATACAGATGAAGACTTTAGTCTAAGAGAGGATAGGCATTGTTAGGTCCTGGAAAAGAGAATCGCCTTAACGTGGCTTCCAGGTACACATGAATTGGCAAATTTATGCACTAAGCATTCTCAATTTTTCATATTTCTAGTGCAGTAATGCAGTTCAATTTCATGTTTCATGTTTGCAAGCTATGGTGCTACAGAGTGCTGGTTTATTTATTTGATTAATCCCAGAAGAGAGACAACACTCTCAGACACACATAATCAGACGGATGAACAAACACAAAAACTGACCGTCATCTGTAACTGGGATTTCTGTCTCAGACCTTATGCACAGTGCTAGGGTTTAAAGAGGTGCCTGCTCATTTCTTGCGCTTTCGTAGTCCAGCCACGCTGTGTCTCTGCACTCGGAACCGCATCGCGAATCTGGGAGCGCACAGAAACTTGCACTTAACTTACCGCAGATCACCTCCTCTCCCCCCTACTTGCTACTACACAGGCAGAGAACTCAGATAGCCCAAAACAGTGCTGACATACTCAAGACACGAGACACATGCAACAGGCTACAGGCAATCAACCACAGTTTGAGGGTACGTATCCCACACCCTACCGTGTCAGGGCAACACAAATATCTGGCAAATGTGAGTACAGAACTACACAGAATAGCTCAAGTGACACAGACAAGTACTACAGATACACAAGGAAATCAGCAGACTTACCGTGTTCTCATGGAGGTGATCAGTCTCCGAGTCAAGCCACCCTGGACGTTCCCCCTCGATCCATGCAAGGTGTCAATGTCTGATGAGAGTACCCACTCAATGGCTCCACGTTGGGCGCAAAAATGTGTAGGTGATCTCTTAAAGTGAGATCTCTTGTGATTGCCTGTTCTAAGGAAACATGAGTTCTTGTTGAAATCCTGAGGATATCTTGTTCAGTGTGACCAGAAATGCTAAATCTTCACAGTAGAGGAGAGGAAACGGTTAACAGGCACACAGCTATGACACAGTTCTGAGCTGAAGTTGATCACAGGGGTTTTATTCAACCTTCTTTTCATCACACGGAATCACTTCTCTTCATGTAATGCTTCATCACATAAATGAAAATCTCTTTACAGATAACTTCTCTTCACACACAGTATCTTAACCAAAGCAGAACTGTACCTGGCTCATGCAGTGAGGTGGGGGGAGGGGGATGAGTCCGGTGCTATAGTTCTCTCACTTCTATCTTAAGGTAATAAAGATGCTCTTGGCTGTCCTGACTGCTTCTATGATTACAGCAATTGCTTCTGAGGAAAAACTGGTCTATACAGCTTGTCTAATTTCAGTCTGACAGGAGACTCTCTAGCTTACTTTTGGATGTCCATGACACAATAACAACTTTACCAATATCCCCTGGGGCTGAGCTAAATTTTAATGCCGGCTTCCTGCAGCTGCCAGGCTTTCACGTGTGTCCGCTCCTTAAGGGAACGAATATTCACTGCTCTCCTCTCCCATAGGCATGGAATGCAGTGAATTTTCATTCCCTTTAGTTGCTGGCACACGTTAAGGCCCGGCAGCTGCAGGAAGCTGGCGGTTGTGGCTAACACTATGCCCACTATTAAAGAGCAATGAATATTCACTGTTCTACACACACATAGTCCCGGTGAGCGGAGCAGTGACTATTCTGGCAGCTGTCCTCGGCTTGCAAGCAACGCATGACATCACTGCCATGAGCTGATTACAAGCATAAATCAGCTGCTGGCATTGGAAAACAAGTCGTGGCAAGGGAGCGCAGGAAGGTAAGTATCAGGCTGCCGTCACACTAGCAGTATTTGGTCAGTATTTTACATCAGTATTTGACTATGGAATTAATGGTGCTATATAAATAAATAATAATAATAATAATATTTGCAAGCCAAAACCAGGAGTGGGTGATAAATGCAGAAGTGGTGCATATGTTTCTATTATACTTTTCCTCTAATTGTTCTACTCCTGGTTTTGGCTTACAAATACTGATGTAAAATACTGACCAAATACTGCTAGTGTGATGGCAGCCTAATAGTTTATGTTTTTTTTATTGTTTTTCTGATGAGGGCCATGCATGCAAGGATGGGAATGGGGGCCAATCATTCCAGGATAAGCAGAAAAAACTGACCAGCCCATCCCAACTAGTGTGAACAGGTGCCAACTAACATAACAATTCTAAGAAAATACAAAGCTGCACTTTGTTTAGAATGGTAAATCAAGAAAATTGGAACTGTATTACTGCCATAGAACATTGATTGTCCTATATTATGTACATGTGGAATTTTTAAAAATAGGAAATGCAATATTGCTATAGGAAAATTTACACTAAAAAGAAGGTACTTAGCACATACCAAATTTTTTGGATTATAAAACGCTGCAGATTATAAGATGCACCCCAAATTTTGAGGAGAAAAATAGGAATTTTTTTTAATAAAATGGTGGTGCTTCTTATAATCCATGCATCTTATTGCTTACCGTGGGTGCTGGCTGCGGTGAAGCGGGGTCCCAGGGTCACTGCTGAAGGAGGCAGGAGTGGGGTGATGCTGCAGGCCGCAGGCTGAGATGACTGGGTGTCCTGATGTGCGGCGCACCACTGCAGGTGTCCGCTGCTGCTGCGGGTGTCCGGTACTGCGGGAGCATCTGGCGCTGCTGCGGGTGCCCGGCGCTCCTGCGGGGGTGTCCGGTGCTGCTGCAGGGGGTGTCCGGTGCTGCAGGGGGCTCTGCCGACATTTTGTGAAAGGCGAGAGCCCCCCCCCCCCCCCGCAGTTCCATGGTTTCCTGTGTGGTGGACTCTGGGAAAATGGCAATGGGGGGGTGACGCATGTGCAGATGGAGATCTCGGGACCAAGATCAAGGGAGATGAGATCTCAGCACCGGGCACCCGCAGCAGCACTGGACACCTGCAGCAGCACCAGATACCTGCAGCGGCACACCGCACATTGGAACACCTCCTCATCCCAGCCTGCAGCTTGCAGCAACAGTACCGGTAAACTATATCTGAATTATAAGACGCACCCCCATTTTCCCGACAAACTTGGGGGGAAAAGTGCATCTTATAATCCAAAAAATACGGTAAATTGGCCAATGTATATGAGCCCAATTGCAACATCAATTCATACCTTATAATTGGGTCTCTGTCCTGATAAGATACCTCTCTTGGACTAAAAGTCTAAAATATATGAGGCAGGAAGGAACCAGCTAGTTAAAACCACCTGAATCTGATGGAATTGGGCGTGGGAGTGCACATGTCACATGAGTTTGCTACAAACAGAAAAGCCCGATCGACTCTGCTACATAGAGGTGATGGTCAGATTGCCTCTATGTAGTAGAATTGCTAACTTGATATGAGCGCCGACCACTGGGTGGCGCTCACAGCAATCCGGCACTGACAACCATAGAGGTCTCCAAGAGACCTCAGGTTGTCATGCTGACACACCGGTGACCCACAATCACATGACGCAGGTCACTAGTATGCATATTTCAGGCGTGATTGCTGGAAGTGTCATTTAAATGCTGCTGTCAGAGTTTGACAGCAGCATTTAACTAGTTAATAGCAGTGGGTGGATTGCGATTCCACCCACGGCTATTGCAGCTGACATGTCCCTGGAAAGATGTGGGCTCACCGTCGGAGTCCACATCAAAGGAAGGAATACCGACATTGGCGTACTATTACTCCCGATGTCGATAAGGGGTTAATCAGCATAACAGCGTCAACCTGACAGTGTCTGTAGTTTACTGAGCAAAATATGAAAGATTATTGTTGCTCGGCAACGTCTCCACTCATGACTTAAGAGGGAACAAAATCACCTGCACTTTCATTGTTGGGTTAAAGTGATCCTTAGTCAATGTCGATAGACTTCCTAGGTCCTTGATTGGTTGTGCAATAAAGATTCTGGGCGGCGCTCCAGTTGTCAGAAGGATATTCCAAGATAAATAAACAGGTGGTCGTCATGAGTGATGATAAAAAAATGAAGGAAAAGAAGGAAAACTGTAGTGACACTGACAGTGTCACTGTGGAAAGCCTAGATGGCGCAAGCAGGGGGTCCGGGATCAAGGGACGAAGGTGTAAGGAGCAGGGCACGTAGTGTGCACAGGACCAAACACTAAGGCATGCAGTAAGCACAGGACCTGAGACAAGACAGTCATGTGACTGCAGAGGGGCGGAGATACCGCACGAGAGAACGGGGAGATGGCTGAGAGCACAAAGCACAGGACAGAGAACAACACCGTAGTCATTGGGGAGCTGAGGGTCTAAAGACAGACGAGAGCGAGGTACCAGGGACAAAACCAAACAGTAAACCGAGACAAGCCAAGGGGTCAGAGAACCAGGAAGGACAGAACAGTACCGAGCAGGAAACAGAGGCAGAAGTCAACAGAACCGGGTCATACACAGCAAAGCACGCACACATCGCCTCAGCACAGCGATTACAGAGAGTAACCTGGATCAGCAACCACAAGCCCAGTAAACGGAAGTATCACCGACACCTAACCCAGGAACCAGCAGCATTAAATAGCTTCCCCAGAACCAGAGAGAGGCAATCCTAGTTAACCCTGCTCTGACCAGGATGGAGGCTGGATAATCCCGTCCAGAGTCAGGACAAAAACACAATGTGTTTCGGCTGATAAAGGCTAAATCAGCTGAAATGCGTTGTGTTTTCCTTCTTTTCCTTTTTTAAAATATTTTTATCAGCTGTGGAACATCAGTACCACTCCCAAAAAACCTTTTAATAAACTTTGTTTTTCATCATCACTCATGATGACCACCTATTGATTTATCTTGGACTATCCTTCTGACAACTGGAGCACCGCCCAGAATCTTTGTTGGACGTTTTTCACATGCTTGACAAAGACCTATTGGTGGTCGAAACGTTGCTTCACTATGGCAGAATAAATTTCTCTTTTTAACCACTACACCTGGATGGAGCAATGTTCATCTATTTCCCTGTTTTTCACATGGGAAGGAATTTCTTTGGCCTCAGCAGGGTACTTTGTAATATGTGGATGTGTAACAATGCTACTTACATGGCAGCGATATGCGGTATTACAGGAACCATTTCTATTTAAAACCCCAGCTGCTTTATTGCAGTACTCATAAATCACATCACATGAAACTCAAATATAACCCTTGTCTGGCTCAAAGTACAACATAAAGCAAAAATACCCTGCAATAATGCTGGTTAGCCTGCCTGGCTTAGAGTCAAGTGTCTTAGTCCTTTAGCAAAGGCACTCAATCCATGAGACTTGCACACCTATATACACATGTAGCCTGTTTGTGACAAATAGGTCTCATTTTATCAAGTGAAGCAGAGATATGGTGAGCAGCCTTTGAGCTGCTCATAATCAACCTGTCATGGCTGATTAACCTTTTTTAGTCATATATGCACTAAAGCATTACTCTAGGTTTATCTCCCAACCACTAGGTATCCGATAGCCACCTTATATACCTCCATTCTCTGCCTAGAGCCATAGGCTTGGCACCTTCTACCACTAGACATGAGATCCTCGGGAGGGCATCGGCTTTACCATGTAACTCCTGGCTCTATGTTCAACATGGAAGCAGAAATCCTGCAGGGCTAGAAACCAGTGAGTAACACAAGCATTTCCCCCCTTTTTTCCTGATTCACTTGAGTGATGCATGGACTGACACTAATTAAAATTTTCGCCCTACGGCCGGTGTCACACTTGCGAGTGCAATGCGATAAACTTGCATCAATACCCAGCACTGACGTTGGCACTCGGGACCAGAGCATTCAGCTGCATAGAAATACATGCAGCCGCATGCTCCGATTCTGAGTGCCGGCGGCAGTGCCGGATATTGATGAGAGAGAATCACGCGAGTTTCTCGCATTACACACGCAAGCGTGACACCAGCCTAAGAGATAGTATCGCAATGTGCCCACCACCCGCTTTATGACTAAACATTCGTTTTCTACCATGGAATAATTTTTCTTACATGCCGACTGTTTCCTACCCAGGAATAGAACAGGATGCTCCTCTCCGTGTATCTCCTGAGAAAGGACCCCTCTTAATCTGACTTCTGAGCCATTCGATGGAAGTACAAATTCCTTCTTAAAGCGAACCTGTCAGCAGGAATTTGCTATGTAAACTACAGGCATTGTCAGGTTGGCAGTGTTAAACTGATTAAAATGATACTTGGGGTTAAGAAATATGTCTTGTGGTTCTTACGTAATGAGTGTTATAAGTTTTCATCTAATGAGATGCCCATGCTCAGGGGCAGGATTGTAGGCAGTTTTATCTTCCTGCTCTAAGCCAAAGTATCAAGGAAAGACCTGACCACAGTCCCACCCCAAGGTGGTTATGTATTTTGTCAACCCAAGTCTCTCGATCAGCTCATTGACATGCGGCATCGGATATGCACCAAACATGGAGACTTCATTCAGCTTTCGATAATCAATGCAGAATCTCCATGCTCCATCGGGTTTTGGAACAAATACAATTGGGTTAGACCATCCAATCTTAGATTCCACAATGACTCAGAGATTCAGATATGCTTCACTTTCTTGGAGATCAGTTCTCGGCAGGCCTCTGGAATTCGGTAGGGCTTCAAATTCACCCGCACATGGGGTTATTATTATTTATTATTATAGCGCCATTTATTCCATGGCGCTTTACATGCGAGGAGTGGTATAATTAATAAAAACAAGTACAGTAATCTTACACTCAATACAATCACAATACAAGTCACGACTGGTACAGGAGGGGAGAGGTCCCTGCCCGTGAGAGCTCACAATCTACAAGGGATGGGTGAGGATACATCAGGTGAGGGCAGAGCTGCTCGTGCAGCAGTTTGGTAGATCGGTGGTTACTGCAGATTGTAGGCTTGTCGGAAGAGATAGGTCTTCAGGTTCTTTTTGAAGATTTCCATGGTAGGCGAGAGTGTGATATGTTGGGGTAGAGAGTTCCAGAGTAGGGGTGAGGCACGGGAGAAATTTTGTATGCGATTGTGGGGTTGAGTCAGAACCTCGTATTTTATGACATCTATACACCCCAGAAAATCTGACAACAGGTCCTAGTTATGCTGCAGCAATTCCCGATATTACTGCTATTGGGCCTTTTAGCTACTGTGATGTCTTTAATGTCCCCTTCTGGCTTAACCAGTAAACATGGAGTTTCAACGGCATCCCTGTCTTACCATGCCTTGGTGGGTAGCATCATGAGATTATTTTTTAAATGAAAGGTGCGAGCGGTTATCTGGCATGTGGGACAGGACTTGCAATACCTTAGGATTTCTTGGTGACATCAGTGTAACAACTCTGCTGGCATCACGGCATGGCCTCTCATCTCTCACACTACCTTACCCACTGCTCCAGGTCATGTTGTGGTTTCTGTTTCTTGCCAGCTCCATATTCTGTGCCTCTGCTCTCTGCATGCTTCCTGGCTGTGTGCATAGGGGGGCGGTGCCTGAACTCTCTGGTTCTTATAGGAATCAGGTGCACCTGTCTAATCTGTTACTGACCAATTACCAAGAGGCCTCCAGTATTTAGAGCAGCTCCACCCAGTGGACTGGGCCTGTGGAATGTGTTAACTCAGTTTCTGTTTTGTTTCTGAGCTGCCAGGCCTTGCTCTGTGTCTTGCCTTCTCTGAAGGCTGTTCTCCTTGCTTTGCCTTGTATCTTGTTTGTCTGCCCTCCAGGAGGCTGTATATCCTGGTCCCTATGTCTTTGTTCTTATACCTTGTCTTGTTCCATTACCTTGTCTGAACTTTGTCCTACCTCTGTCTCCTTGTCTGTGGTTTCTTTCCCTGCAGTGCCTCTCTGCTCTGCTCTCGACTCCACTCTCTGCGACCTTGCTTTGCCCTTGGCTCTGCACTCTGTGCCTTCACTCTGCTCTTGGCTCTGCACTCGGTGCTTTTGCTTTGCACTTGGCTCTTGGCTCTGCGCCTTCACTCTGCTGTTGGCTCTGCACTTTGTGGTTCTACCCTTGTCTCTCCTGCAGCTTTACCTCTGCTCCGCACTCCTGCGGTTCTGCTCCATTTTACTCTGCTCTGTTCCTGTTGCTGCAGTAATCTCTTGCTGCAGCTCCTCTCCGCATTCCTTGTGGTTACGCTCTGCTTAGCTTCTGTTGCTGCTCTACCGCTCCTATCCGCAGCCTTGCGGTTCTCTTCCTGTGTGAACAGGTCCCAACCTGTTCCTTCATACTTCATTCCTTCCTGCTTGTTTCCTTACCTTCACCTCCTGTTCCTTCATACACCACACCAACCTTCTCTGTGTCTCTGCCGTACCTGCCAGCCCTGTTGTGAATTCCGTTCTCGGGCTCCCTCCTGTGGTCGTGAATGGTACTTTGGTGAGTTCTGTCCTTGGACACCCTCTGGTGGCTTTGAGTGGAACTGCTGATCTTTGAGGTTGGCTTCTCAGCTGCCCTCGTTTATTGCTTCTGCTTGCTTCCCTATTTAACTCTGCCCAGGTCGTTAGTACATGCCAGCTGTCAATGTCTCAGTACTGGTTCAGATCTCTCTTGGATTTCTCAGATGACCTGTCTACTCCAGCAGAAGCTAAGTCCTTGCTAGTCATTTGCTGTTAATCGGTTTTTGAATATATTTTTCAGTACATGCTATGTTTCAGTCCAGCCTGCTATTATGATATTTCCTTGCTAGCTGGAAGCTCTGGGGGTGCAGAGCTGCACCTCCACACCGTGAGTCAGTGTGGAGGTCTTTTTGCACACTCTGCGTGGTTTTTGTAGTTTTTTATACTGACCGCATAGTTCCCTTTCCTATCCTCTGTCTATTTAGAGAAGATTCGGCCTCCTTTGCTAAAATCTGTTTCATTCCTGTGTTTGTTACTTCCCTCTTAACTCACAGTCAATATTTGTGGGGGGCTGCCTTTACTTTGGGGAATTTCTCTGAGGCAAGTTAGGCTGCTATTTCTATCTTTAGGGGTAGTTAGCTCTTAGGCTGTGAAGAGGCGTCTAGGGAGAGTTAGGTACGCTCCACAGCTATTTCTAGTGTGTGTGATAGGATTAGGGATTGCGGTCAGTAGAGTTACCACTTCCTCAGAGCTTGTCCCAGGTTTTCCATTTTAACCATCTGGTCATTTCGGGTGCTCCTAACCACCAGGTCCATAACAGTACAGCTGGCCAACAAAGTGTTAATGCATCTCAAAAGAGGGAAAAGAGAAGTTCTGAGTCAATTTTTTTTTCTTTGCAGCTTGTTTTGTCTTTCTTTTCCCCTTAACCTCTGGGTGGTTCAGGACTCAGGTGTAGATTTGGATATTCAAGGTTTGTCCTCTTGTGTGGATCAACTCACTGCTAGGATACAGAGTATTCAAGATTATGTAGTTCAGAATCCGATGTTAGAGCCTAGAATTCCAATTCCTGATTTGTTTTCTGGGGATAGATCTAAATTTTTGAATTTCAAAAATAATTGTAGACTGTTTCTTGCTCTGAAACCCCGCTCCTCTGGTGATCCCATTCAGCAAGTAAAGATTATTATTTCTTTGTTGCGTGGTGACCCGCAAGACTGGGCATTCTCCCTTGAGCCAGGAAATCCTGCATTGCTTACTGTGGATGCATTTTTTCTAGCACTTGGATTGCTTTATGACGAACCTAATTCTGTGGATCAGGCAGAAAAGATCTTGCTGACTCTATGTCAGGGTCAGGATGAGGCAGAAGTATATTGCCAGAAGTTTAGAAAGTGGTCTGTGCTTACTCAATGGAATGAGTGTGCCCTGGCAGCAATTTTCAGAAAGGGTCTTTCTGAAGCCCTTAAGGATGTTATGGTGGGGTTCCCCACGCCTGCTGGTCTGAATAAGTCAATGTCTTTGGCCATTCAGATTGATCGGCCTTTGCGCGAGCGCAAAGTTGTGCACCATTTGGCGGTGTCCTCTGAGCGGAAGCCTGAGCCTATGCAATGTGATAGGACTTTGACCAGAGCTGAACGGCAAGAACACAGATGTCAGAATGGGCTGTGTTTTTACTGTGGTGACTCCTCTCATGCTATCTCTGATTGTTCTAAGCGCACTAAGAGGTTCGCTAGGTCTGTCACCATTAGTACCTTGCAGCCTAAATTTCTCTTATCTGTTACTCTGATTTGCTCACTGTCGTCCTACTCTGTTATGGCACATCAGGAAAATATTCGCTTTTTGGTGTTGCATAATTTGCATGATGTTGTCGTGTTGGGGTTGCCATGGTTACAGGTTCATAATCCAGTACTGGATTGGAAATCAATGTCTGTGTCTAGTTGGGGTTGTCAAGGGATACATGGTGATGTTCCTTTGATGTCAATTTCTTCTTCCACTCCTTCTGAAGTCCCTGAGTTTTTGTCGGATTACCAGGATGTATTTGATGAGCCCAAGTCCAGTGCCCTACCTCCTCATAGGGACTGTGATTGCGCTATTAATTTGATTCCTGGTAGTAAGTTCCCTAAGGGCCGACTGTTCAATTTATCTGTGCCAGAACATGCCGCTATGCGGAGTTATGTAAAGGAGTCCTTGGAGAAGGGGCATATTCGCCCGTCTTCGTCGCCGTTGGGAGCAGGGTTCTTTTTTGTGGCCAAGAAGGATGGCTCTCTGAGACCCTGTATAGATTATCGCCTTCTCAATAAAATCACGGTCAAATTTCAGTACCCTTTGCCTCTGTTGTCTGATTTCTTTGCTCGGATTAAGGGGGCTAGTTGGTTTACCAAGATTGACCTTCGAGGGGCGTATAATCTTGTGCATATTAAACAGGGTGATGAATGGAAAACAGCATTTAATACGCCCGAGGGCCATTTTGAGTACCTGGTGATGCCATTCGGTCTTTCTAATGCTCCATCTGTGTTTCAGTCCTTTATGCACGACATCTTCCGGAAGTATCTGGATAGGTTCATGATCGTATATTTGGATGATATTTTGGTCTTTTCGGATGATTGGGAGTCTCATGTAAGGCAGGTCAGGATGGTGTTCCAGGTCCTTCGTGCTAATGCGTTGTTTGTGAAGGGCTCTAAATGCCTCTTTGGAGTTCAGAAGGTTTCCTTTTTGGGCTTCATTTTTTCCCATTCTACTATCGAGATGGATCCTGTTAAAGTTCAGGCCATTTATGATTGGACTCAACCTACATCTGTGAAGAGTCTTCAGAAGTTCCTGGGCTTTGCTAATTTTTACTGTTGCTTCATCGCTAATTTTTCTAGTGTGGTTAAGCCTTTGACTGATTTGACGAAGAAAGGCGCTGATGTGGTGAATTGGTCCCCTGCGGCCGTTGAGGCCTTTCAGGAGCTTAAACGTCGTTTTACTTCGGCCCCTGTGTTGCGTCAGCTAGATGTATTGCTCCCTTTTCAGGTCGAGGTTGATGCTTCTGAGATTGGGGCAGGGGCTGTTTTGTCTCAGAGAAGTTCTGATGGCTCCTTGATGAAGCCGTGTGCTTTCTTTTCTAGAAAGTTTTCGCCTGCCGAGCGTAATTATGATGTCGGCAATCGGGAGCTGTTGGCTATGAAGTGGGCATTTGAGGAGTGGCGACATTGGCTTGAGGGAGCCAAACATTGCGTGGTGGTCCTGACTGATCACAAGAATCTGACTTACCTCGAGTCCGCCAAGCGGTTGAACCCTAGACAGGCTCGATGGTCACTGTTTTTCTCTTGTTTCGATTTTGTGGTCTCATACCTTCCGGGATCTAAGAATGTGAAGGCTGATGCCCTTTCTAGGAGTTTTTTGCCTGATTCTCCGGGAGTCCCTGAGCCGGCTGGTATTCTTAAAGAGGGGGTGATTCTGTCTGCCATCTCCCCTGATTTGCGGCGGGTGCTGCAGGAGTTTCAGGCTGATAGACCTGACCGCTGCCCAGTGGAGAAACTGTTTGTCCCTGATAGATGGACTAGTAGGGTTATTTCTGAGGTTCATTGTTCAGTGTTGGCTGGTCATCCTGGGATTTTTGGTACCAGAGATTTGGTTGCCAGGTCCTTTTGGTTGGCTTCCTTGTCACGGGATGTGCGTTCGTTTGTGCAGTCCTGTGGGATTTGTGCTCGGGCCAAACCTTGCTGTTCTCGTGCCAGTGGGTTGCTTTTGCCTTTGCCTGTCCCGAAGAGGCCCTGGACACATATTTCCATGAATTTTATTTCTGATCTTCCTGTCTCTCAAAGGATGTCTGTCATCTGGGTGGTTTGTGATCGGTTTTCTAAGATGGTCCATTTGGTACCCTTGCCTAAATTGCCTTCCTCCTCTGATTTGGTTCCATTATTTTTTCAGCATGTGGTTCGTTTGCATGGCATTCCGGAGAACATTGTGTCGGACAGAGGTTCCCAATTTGTTTCTAGGTTTTGGCGGTCCTTTTGTGCTAAGATGGGCATTGATTTGTCTTTTTCTTCAGCGTTCCATCCTCAGACAAATGGCCAAACCGAACGAACCAATCAGACCTTGGAAACCTATCTGAGATGCTTTGTTTCTGCTGATCAGGATGATTGGGTGACCTTCTTGCCATTGGCCGAGTTCGCCCTTAATAATCGGGCTAGTTCTGCTACTTTGGTTTCGCCTTTTTTTTGTAATTCTGGTTTTCATCCTCGTTTTTCTTCAGGGCAGGTTGAGCCTTCTGACTGTCCTGGTGTGGATTCTGTGGTGCACAGGTTGCAACAAATTTGGACTCACGTGGTGGACAATTTGACGTCTCAGGAGAAGGCGCAACGTTTTGCTAACCGCCGTCGCTGTGTTGGTCCTCGACTTTGTGTTGGGGATTTGGTTTGGTTGTCTTCTCGTTATGTTCCTATGAAGGTTTCTTCTCCTAAGTTCAAGCCTCGTTTCATTGGTCCTTATAAGATTTCTGAAATTATCAATCCTGTGTCGTTTCGTTTGGCCCTTCCAACTTCTTTTGCCATCCATAATGTGTTCCATAGGTCGTTGTTGCGGAGATATGTGGCGCCTATGGTTCCTTCCGTTGATCCTCCTGCTCCGGTGTTGGTTGAGGGGGAGTTGGAGTATGTGGTGGAGAAGATTTTGGATTCTCGTATTTCGAGACGGAAGCTTCAGTACCGGGTTAAATGGAAGGGCTATGGTCAGGAGGATAATTCCTGGGTTGTTGCCTCCGATGTCCATGCTGCCGATTTGGTTCATGCCTTTCATTTGGCTCGTCCTGATCGGCCTGGGGGTTCTGGTGAGGGTTCGGTGACCCCTCCTCAAGGGGGGGGTACTGTTGTGAATTCCGTTCTCGGGCTCCCTCCTGTGGTCGTGAATGGTACTTTGGTGAGTTCTGTCCTTGGACACCCTCTGGTGGCTTTGAGTGGAACTGCTGATCTTTGAGGTTGGCTTCTCAGCTGCCCTCGTTTATTGCTTCTGCTTGCTTCCCTATTTAACTCTGCCCAGGTCGTTAGTACATGCCAGCTGTCAATGTCTCAGTACTGGTTCAGATCTCTCTTGGATTTCTCAGATGACCTGTCTACTCCAGCAGAAGCTAAGTCCTTGCTAGTCATTTGCTGTTAATCGGTTTTTGAATATATTTTTCAGTACATGCTATGTTTCAGTCCAGCCTGCTATTATGATATTTCCTTGCTAGCTGGAAGCTCTGGGGGTGCAGAGCTGCACCTCCACACCGTGAGTCGGTGTGGAGGTCTTTTTGCACACTCTGCGTGGTTTTTGTAGTTTTTTATACTGACCGCATAGTTCCCTTTCCTATCCTCTGTCTATTTAGAGAAGATTCGGGGCCTCCTTTGCTAAAATCTGTTTCATTCCTGTGTTTGTTACTTCCCTCTTAACTCACAGTCAATATTTGTGGGGGGCTGCCTTTACTTTGGGGAATTTCTCTGAGGCAAGTTAGGCTGCTATTTCTATCTTTAGGGGTAGTTAGCTCTTAGGCTGTGAAGAGGCATCTAGGGAGAGTTAGGTACGCTCCACGGCTATTTCTAGTGTGTGTGATAGGATTAGGGATTGCGGTCAGTAGAGTTACCACTTCCTCAGAGCTTGTCCCAGGTTTTCCATTTTAACCATCTGGTCATTTCAGGTGCTCCTAACCACCAGGTCCATAACACAGCCCTGTGTCTCTGCTGTACCTGCCAGCCCTGTGTCTTTGCCGTACCTGCCAGCCCTGTGTCTCTGCCATACCTGCCAGCCCTGTGTCTCTGCCGTGCCTGCCAGCCCTGTGTCTCTACCATACCTGCGAGCCCTGTGTCTCTGCCATGCCTGCCAACCCTGTGTCTTTGCCAGCTCTGTGTCTCATCTGAGTTTCATCCATGCTCATCTGCTAGTCCTGCCTGATGCCTACACCAATCCTGGTGTTCCTGTTTCCCAAGTGGGATCAGCAGCCACAGCCAGACACCGCCCTGGAGTAGCACCTGCCAGCTGCCTGCCACACAAGCCTGACCTCACCATCAGAGGCTCCAGTGAAGACCAAGGCAGCTGTCATAGTCACGCCCCTTCCAGGGTAGTCTGGTTCATGGCACAGTGGGGCAACAAACCTGTTATGATCCGGTGACTTTGGAGCTGCATGAACTTTCTCTGGAGTAGGTGGAAACTGTACTGACCGCAAAACCTGAACTAACACCGCAACTAGAAGTAGCCGTGGGGTGTGCCTAACAAACCCTAGACACCTCGACACAGCCGGAGGACTAAATACCCCTATAGATAGAAATAGGAATACTACCTTGCCTCAGAGCAGAACCCCAAAGGATAGGCAGCCCCCCCACGAATATTGACTGTGAGTAGGAGAGGAAAGACACACGCAGGCAGAAAACAGGATTCAGCAAAAGAGGCCACTCTAGCTCAATAGGGAAAGATAGGACAGAATACTAAGCGGTCAGTATTAAAACCCTTCCAAAAATATCCACAGCAGATAATACAAAAAGTTCCACAATCTAACTAAAGACATGGAATGTATATCTGCCACTCCAGAGAATCCAACAAGACTGAGAAAATACTGACACAATCTAAGCTGTGGTGAATTCTGTTGTGGGTTCTGCTCTTAGGCTCCCTCCGGTGGTTATAAGTGGTAGTGCTGCTGTTTGTCCTTCACAACAGTCATTAGCTGCTTCCACTTTGGACGGGGCTATTTAGTCTGGCTCCTTCCTTTATTGAGTGCCAGTTGTCCATTGTTTTCTAGGGATCCACATCTCTGTTTGGTTTCTCCTTCTGGATTGTCCAAATCATCAAAGATAAGTCCTGGCTCTGTTTTTGCAGTCCACATGCGGTGGACTTAATAGTTCAGTGAATTGGTATGTTTTTTCTTGTCCAGCTTTGTCTGTGTTAAGATTTACTCAGCCAAGCTGGAAGCTCTGGAGTCACAGAGTTACCCTCCATGCCTTTAGTTAGGTGTGGAGATTTCTGTATTCTCTGTGGTGGATTTTGTAGTATTTTTTATACTTACCACACAGTACTCTTTCCTGTCTTTTCTTTCTAGGTATCGTGGCCTCCTTTGCTAAATTCTGTTTTCAGTCTGCGTTTGTAATTTCCCTCTCCTCTCACAGTCAATATTTGTGGGGGGCTGCCTTTCCTTTGGGAATTTTCTCTGAGGCAAGATAGTATTCCTGTTTCTTTCTTTAGGTGTAATTAGTCCTCCGGTCGTGACGAGGTGTCTAGGGAGTGACAGGAACATCCCACGGCTACTTCTAGTTGATGTGTTAAGTTCAGGGTCTGCGGTCAGTATAGAGGCCACCTACTCCAGAGCTCGTCCATGCTGCTCCTAGGCCACCAGTTCATAACAGTACAACTGGCCAACAATGAGTTAACGGCATCTCAAAAGAAGGGAAAGAAAGTGCTGAGCCATTTTTTTTTCTGTACTCTGTTGTGTTTTTTTTTCCCTCTTCACTTCTGGGTGGCTCAGGAGTTAGGCGTTGACATGGATGTTCAGGGACTTGCTTCTCGGGTGGATCAACTTGCTGCTTGAGTACAGGGTATTTCTGATTATATCGTGCAGACTCCTGTTTTAGAGCCTAGAATTCCTACCCGATCTGTTCTTCGGGGACAGGTCCAAATTTTTGAGCTTTAAAAATAACTGTAAACTGTTTTTTGCTCTTAAGCCCCGTTCCTCTGGTGATCCCATCCAGCAGGTAAAAATTGTCATTTTTCTGTTGCGTGGTGACCCGCAGGATTGGGCATTTTCCCTGGAATCTGGGAATCCGGCCTTTCTTAATGTAGACACCTTTTTGCAGGTGCTTGGGTTATTGTATGATGAACCTAACTCTGTAGAGCATGCTGAGAAAACACTTTTGGCCCTGTGTCAGGGTCAAGAAGTGGCAGAGTCATATTGCCAGAAATTCAGAAAATGGTCTGTGCTTACTAAGTGGAATGAGGATGCTTTGGCGGCAATTTTCAGAAAGGGTCTTTCTGAATCTGTTAAAGATGTTATGGTGGGGTTCCCCACGCCTGCAGGTCTGAGTGATTTTATGTCTCTGGCCATTCAAATTGATCGGCGCTTGCGTGAGCGCAGAGTTGTGCACACTATGGCGTTGTCTTCCGAGCGGAGTCCTGAGCCTATGCAGTGTGATAGGATTGTGTCTAGAGCGGAATGCCAAGGATTCAGACGTCAGAATAGGTTGTGCTTTTACTGCGGCGATTCAGCTCATGTTATTTCTGATTGCCCTAAGCGTGCCAAGAGAATCGCTAATTCTGTTACTATCAGTACTGTACAACCTAAATTTCTGTTATCTGTGACTCTGATCTGCTCATTATCGTCATTCTCTGTCATGGCATTTGTGGATTCAGGTGCCGCTTTAAATTTAATGGACTTAGAATTTGCCAGACGTTGTGGTTTTTCCTTACAGCCTTTGCGGAGTCCTATCCCTTTGAGGGGGATTGATGCTACACCATTGGCTAAAAATAAACCTCAGTTTGGGACACAATTAACCATGTGCATGGCGCCAGCCCATCAGGAAGATTGTCGCTTCCTGGTGTTACATAATTTGCATGATGCTGTTGTGCTGGGGTTTTCATGGTTACAGGTACATAATCCGGTGTTGGATTGGAAATCTATGTCTGTGACTAGTTGGGGTTGTTAGGGGGTTCACTATGACGTTCCTCTGATGTCAATTTCCTCCTCCCCCTCTTCTGAAATTCCTGAGTTTCTGTCAGATTTCCAGGATGTTTTCGATGAGCCCAAGTCCAGTTCCCTTCCACCGCATAGGGACTGTGATTGTGCTATTGATTTGATTCCAGGCTGTAAGTTTCCTAAGGGCTGACTTTTCAACCTGTCTGTGCCTGAACATGCTGCCATGCGGAGCTATGTAAGGGAGTCTTTGGAGAAGGGGCATATTCGGCCATCTTCTTCTCCATTAGGAGCAGGTTTTTTTTTGTTGCCAAGAAGGATGGCTCCTTGAGACCCTGTATTGATTATCGCCTCTTGAATAAGATCACGGTCAAATTCCAATACCCTTTGCCTTTGCTTTCTGATTTGTTTGCCAGAATTAAGGGGGCTAGTTGGTTTACTAAGATTGACCTTCGAGGGGCATATAATCTGGTTCGTATTAAGCAGGGTGACGAATGGAAAACTGCGTTTAATACGCCCGAGGGCCATTTTGAGTATCTTGTGATGCCATTCGGACTCTCTAATGCCCCATCTGTGTTTCAGTCCTTCATGCATGATATTTTTCGGAATTATCTTGATAAATTCATGATTGTATATTTGGATGATATTTTGATTTTTTCAGATGATTGGGAGTCTCATGTGAAACAAGTTAGGATGGTATTTCAGGTCCTTCGTGACAATGCCTTGTTTGTGAAGGGGTCTAAGTGCCTCTTTGGTGTACAGAAGGTTTCTTTTTTGGGCTTCATTTTTTCTCCATCATCTATAGAAATGGATCCGGCTAAGGTTCAGGCCATTCATGATTGGATCCAGCCCACATCCGTGAAGAGCCTTCAGAAATTTTTGGGCTTTGCTAATTTTTATCGCCGTTTCATTGCCAACTTCTCCAGTGTGGTTAAAGCCCTGACCGATTTGACGAGGAAGGGCGCTGATGTAGCTAATTGGTCCTCTGAGGCCGTTTCTGCCTTTCAGGAGCTTAAGCGCCGATTTACTTCTGCCCCTGTGTTGCGTCAGCTGGATGTTTCTCTTCCTTTTCAGGTTGAGGTTGACGCTTCTGAGATTGGGGCAGGGGCCGTTTTGTCTCAGAGGAATTCTGATGGTTCCTTGATGAAACCGTGTGCCTTCTTTTCTCGAAAGTTTTCGCCTGCGGAACGCATTTATGATGTCGGCAATCGTGAGTTGTTGGCTATGAAGTGGGCATTTGAGGAGTGGCGACATTGGCTTGAGGGGGCCAAGCACCGTATTGTGGTCTTGACCGATCATAAGAATCTGATTTACCTAGAGTTTGCCAAACGGCTGAATCCTAGACAGGCCCGATGGTCCCTGTTTTTCTCCCGTTTTGATTTTGTCGTCTCGTATCTTCCAGGTTCTAAGAATGTTAAGGCTGATGCCCTCTCTAGGAGTTTCTTGCCTAATTCCCCTGGGATTCTTGAGCCGGTTGGTATTCTTAAGGAGGGGGTGATTCTTTCTGCCATCTCCCCTGATTTGCGACGGGCTCTTCAGGAGTTTCAGGCTGATAAACCTGATTGCTGTCCAGCGGGGAAACTGTTTGTTCCTGACAGATGGACTAGTAAAGTGATTTCTGAGGTTCACTGTTCTGTGTTGGCTGGCCATCCTGGGATTTTTGGTACCAGAGATTTGGTTAGTAGGTCCTTTTGGTGGCCTTCTTTGTCACGGGATGTGCGTTCTTTTGTGCAATCCTGTGGGACTTGTGCGTGGGCCAAACCTTGCTGCTCCCGCGCCAGTGGGTTGCTTTTGCCTTTGCCGGTCCCTGAGAGGCCTTGGACGCATATTTCTATGGATTTTATTTCAGATCTTCCTGTTTCCCAGAGGATGTCTGTTATCTGGGTGGTCTGTGACCGATTTTCTAAGATGGTTCATTTGGTACCTTTGCCTAAGTTGCCTTCCTCTTCTGAGTTGGTTCCGTTGTTTTTTCAGCATGTGGTTCGTTTGCATGGCATTCCGGAGAATATTGTGTCCGATAGAGGTTCCCAGTTTGTTTCTAGGTTTTGGCGGTCCTTTTGTGCTAAGCTGGGCATTGATTTGTCTTTTTCTTCCGCATTTCATCCTCAGACAAACGGCCAAACCGAGCGAACTAACCAGACTTTGGAAACTTATTTGAGATGCTTTGTGTCTGCCGATCAGGATGATTGGGTGGCTTTCTTGCCATTGGCTGAGTTTGCCCTTAATAGTCGGGCTAGTTCTGCTACCTTGGTGTCACCATTCTTTTGTAATTCTGGGTTTCATCCTCGTTTTTCTTCAGGGCAGGTTGAGTCTTCTGATTGTCCTGGGGTGGACTCTGTGGTTGACAGGTTGCAGCAGATTTGGGCTCATGTTGTGGACAATTTGGTGTTGTCTCAGGAGGAGGCTCAGCGTTTTGCCAACCGTCGTCAGCGTGTGGGTTCCCGGCTTCAGGTTGGGGATTTGGTCTGGTTGTCTTCTCGTCATGTTCCTATGAAGGTTTCTTCCCCGAAGTTCAAGCCTCGGTTTATTGGTCCTTATAGGATTTCTGAGATTATCAATCCAGTGTCTTTTCGTTTGGCCCTTCCAGCCTTTTTTTTTTCCATCCATAATGTTTTTCATAGATCTTTGTTGCGGAAATATGTGGTGCCCGTGGTTCCCTCTGTTGATCCTCCTGCCCCGGTGTTGATTGATGGGGAGTTGGAGTATGTTGTGGAGAAGATCTTGGATTCTCGTTTTTCTAGACGGAGGCTTCAGTATCTTGTCAAGTGGAAGGGTTATGGCCAGGAGGATAATTCTTGGGTTGTTGCCTCCGATGTTCATGCTGACGATTTGGTTCGTGCCTTCCTTTTGGCTCGTCCGGATCGGCCTGGGGGCTCTGGTGAGGGTTCGGTGACCCCTCCTCAAGGGGGGGTACTGTGGTGAATTCTGTCTGCCAGCTCCATATTCTGTGCCTCTGCTCTCTGCATGCTTCCTGGCTGTGTGCATAGGGGGGCGGTGCCTGAACTCTCTGGTTCTTATAGGAATCAGGTGCACCTGTCTAATCTGTTACTGACCAATTACCAAGAGGCCTCCAGTATTTAGAGCAGCTCCACCCAGTGGACTTGGCCTGTGCAATGTGTTAACTCAGTTTCTGTTTTGTTTCTGAGCTGCCAGGCCTTGCTCTGTGTCTTGCCTTCTCTGAAGGCTGTTCTCCTTGCTTTGCCTTGTATCTTGTTTGTCTGCCCTCCAGGAGGCTGTATATCCTGGTCCCTGTGTCTTTGTTCTTATACCTTGTCTTGTTCCATTACCTTGTCTGAACTTTGTCCTACCTCTGTCTCCTTGTCTGTGGTTTCTTTCCCTGCAGTGCCTCTCTGCTCTGCTCTCGACTCCACTCTCTGCGACCTTGCTTTGCCCTTGGCTCTGCACTCTGTGCCTTCACTCTGCTCTTGGCTCTGCACTCGGTGCCTTTGCTTTGCACTTGGCTCTTGGCTCTGCACTCTGTGTCTTCACTCTGCTCTTGGCTCTGCACTTTGTGGTTCTACCCTTGTCTCTCCTGCAGCTTTACTTCTGCTCCGCACTCATGCAGTTCTGCTCCATTTTACTCTGCTCTGTTCCTGTTGCTGCAGTAATCTCTTGCTGCAGCTCCTCTCCGCATTCCTTGTGGTTACGCTCTGCTTAGCTTCTGTTGCTGCGCTATCTCTTGCTGCTCTACCGCTCCTATCCGCAGCCTTGCGGTTCTCTTCCTGTGTGAACAGGTCCCAACCTGTTCCTTCATTCTTCATTCCTTCCTGCTTGTTTCCTTACCTTCACCTCCTGTTCCTTCATACACCACACCAACCTTCCCTGTGTCTCTGCCGTACCTGCCAGCCCTGTGTCTCTGCTGTACCTGCCAGCCCTGTGTCTTTGCCGTACCTGCCAGCCCTGTGTCTCTGCTGTACCTGCCAGCCCTGTGTCTTTGCCGTACCTGCCAGCCCTGTGTCTCTGCCATACCTGCCAGCCCTGTGTCTCTGCCGTGCCTGCCAACCCTGTGTCTCTACCGTACCTGCGAGCCCTGTGTCTCTGCTATGCCTGCCAGCCCTGTGTCTCTACCAGCTCTGTGTCTCAGCCGTGCCAGCCTACTCATCTGAGTTTCATCCATGCTCATCTGCTAGCCCTGCCTGATGCCTACACCAATCCTGGTGTTCCTGTTTCCCAAGTGGGATCAGCAGCCACAGCCGGACACCGCCCTGGAGTAGCACCTGCCAGCTGCCTGCCACACAAGCCTGACCTCACCATCAGAGGCTCCAGTGAAGACCAAGGCAGCTGTCATAGTCACGCCCCTTCCAGGGTAGTCTGGTTCATGGCACAGTGGGGCCACAAACCTGTTATGATCCGGTGACTTTGGAGCCGCATGAACTTTCTCTGGAGTAGGTGGAAACTGTACTGACCGCAAAACCTGAACTAACACCGCAACTAGAAGTAGCCGTGGGGTGTGCCTAACAAACCCTAGACACCTCGACACAGCCGGAGGACTAAATACCCCTATAGATAGAAATAGGAATACTACCTTGACTCAGAGCAGAACCCCAAAGGATAGGCAGCCCCCCACGAATATTGACTGTGAGTAGGAGAGGAAAGACACACGCAGGCAGAAAACAGGATTCAGCAAAAGAGGCCACTCTAGCTAAATAGGGAAAGATAGGACAGAATACTAAGCGGTCAGTATTAAAACCCTTCCAAAAATATCCACAGCAGATAATACAAAAAGTTCCACAATCTAACTAAAGACATGGAATGTATATCTGCCACTCCAGAGAATCCAACAAGATTGAGAAAATACTGACACAATCTAAGCTGTGAATTCTGTTGTGGGTTCTGCTCTTAGGCTCCCTCCGGTGGTTATAAGTGGTAGTGCTGCTGTTTGTCCTTCACAACAGTCATCAGCTGCTTCCACTTTGGACGGGGCTATTTAGTCTGGCTCCTTCCTTTATTGAGTGCCAGTTGTCCATTGTTTTCTAGGGATCCACATCTCTGCTTGGTTTCTCCTTCTGGATTGTCCAAATCATCAAAGATAAGTCCTGGCTCTGTTTTTGCAGTCCACATGCGGTGGACTTAATAGTTCTGTGAATTGCTATGTTTTTTCTTGTCCAGCTTTGTCTGTGTTAAGATTTACTCAGCCAAGCTGGAAGCTCTGGAGTCACAGAGTTACCCTCCATGCCTTTAGTTAGGTGTGGAGATTTTTGTATTCTCTGTGGTGGATTTTGTAGTATTTTTTATACTGAACGCACAGTACTCTTTCCTGTCTTTTCTTTCTAGGTAGCGTGGCCTCCTTTGCTAAATTCTGTTTTCAGTCTGCGTTTGTAATTTCCCTCTCCTCTCACAGTCAATATTTGTGGGGGGCTGCCTTTCCTTTGGGAATTTTCTCTGAGGCAAGATAGTATTCCTGTTTCTTTCTTTAGGTGTAATTAGTCCTCCGGTCGTGACGAGGTGTCTAGGGAGTGACAGGAACATCCCACGGCTACTTCTAGTTGATGTGTTAAGTTCAGGGTCTGCGGTCAGTATAGAGGCCACCTACTCCAGAGCTCGTCCATGCTGCTCCTAGGCCACCAGTTCATAACACTAAGCTGGACAAAAAACACTGAATAGCACAGAATTATTAAGCACACAGCATGTGTGCCACAGAAACAAAACCAGACACTTATCTTTGCTGATTTGGCAGAAGGCAGAAGGAACCAAACCAGGACCAAAACCTCCCAACAACCATGGACAACTGGCAAGGACTAATGAATCCTGCACGCCTAAATACCCCAGTCAGAACTGCAATCAGCAGATACACCTGACCAGGACTGCAACTCAGGGGCAACTGCATTACCACCTACAACCACCGGAGGGAGCCCAAAAGCAGAATTCACAACAGTACCCCCCCTTGAGGAGGGGTCACCGAACCCTCACCAGAGCCCCCAGGCCGATCAGGACGAGCCAGATGAAAAGCATGAACCAAATCAGCAGCATGGACATCAGAGGCAAAAACCCAAGAATTATCCTCCTGGCCATAACCCTTCCATTTGACAAGATACTGAAGTCTCCGCCTCGAAAAACGAGAATCCAAAATCTTCTCAACCACATACTCCAACTCCCCATCAACCAACACAGGGGCCGGAGGATCAACAGAGGGAACAACGGGTACCACATATTTCCGCAATAAAGATCTATGGAAGACATTATGGATAGCAAAAGAGGCCAGAAGCGCCAATCGAAAAGACACCGGATTAATAATCCCAGAAATCCTATAAGGACCAATAAACTGAGGCTTAAACTTAGGAGAAGAAACCTTCATAGGAACATGACGGGAAGACAACCAGACCAGATCCCCAACCTGAAGCCGGGAACCAACACACCGACGACGGTTAGCAAAACCTTGAGCCTCCTCCTGAGACAACACCAAATTGTCCACCACATGAGCCCAAATCTGCTGCAACCTGTCAACCACCGAATCCACACCAGGACAGTCAGAAGGCTCAACCTGCCCAGAAGAAAAACGAGGATGAAAACCAAAATTACAAAAAAAAGGCGAAACCAAAGTAGCCGAACTAGCCCGATTATTAAGGGCAAACTCAGCCAATGGCAAAAAGGCCACCCAATCATCCTGATCAGCAGACACAAAGCATCTCAAATAAGTCTCCAAGGTCTGATTAGTTCGCTCGGTTTGGCCATTTGTCTGAGGATGAAATGCAGAGGAAAAAGATAAATCAATGCCCAGCCTAGCACAAAAGGTCCGCCAAAACCTAGAAACAAACTGGGAACCTCTGTCAGACACAATATTCTCCGGAATGCCATGCAAACGAACCACATGCTGAAAAAACAACGAAACTAAATCTGAAGAGGAAGGCAATTTAGGCAAAGGCACCAAATGAACCATCTTAGAAAACCGGTCACAAACAACCCAGATAACCGACATCCTCTGGGAAACCGGAAGATCAGAAATAAAATCCATAGAAATATGCGTCCAGGGCCTCTCAGGGACCGGCAATGGCAAAAGCAACCCACTAGCACGGGAACAACAAGGCTTGGCCCGCGCACAAGTCCAACAGGACTGCACAAAAGAACGCACATCACGTGATAAAGAAGGCCATCAAAAGGACCTACCAACCAAGTCTCTGGTACCAAAAATACCAGGATGACCAGCCAACACAGAACAGTGAACCTCAGAAATCACTCTACTAGTCCATCTGTCAGGAACAAACAGTTTCCCCACTGGACAACGATCAGGTCTGTCAGCCTGAAATTCCTGAAGAACCTGTCGTAAATCAGGGGAAATAGCAGAAAGAACCACCCCTTCTTTCAAAATGCCGACCGGTTCAAGGACCTCAGGAGAATCAGGCAAAAAACTCCTAGAAAGGGAATCAGCCTTAATATTCTTGGAACCCGGAAGATACGAGACCACAAAATCAAAACGGGAAAAAAACAAGGACCATCGAGCCTGTCTAGGATTCAGCCGCTTGGCAGACTCGAGGTAAATCAAATTCTTATGATCGGTCAAGACCACAATACGGTGCTTAGCTCCCTCAAGCCAATGTCGCCACTCCTCAAATGCCCACTTCATAGCCAACAACTCCCGATTGCCGACATCATAATTGCGTTCAGCAGGCGAAAATTTACGGGAAAAGAATGCACACGGTTTCGTCAAGGAACCAACATGATCCCTCTGGGACAAAACGGCCCCTGCGCCAATCTCAGAAGCGTCAATCTCAACCTGAAATGGAAGGGAAACATCCGGTTGGCGCAATACCGGAGCAGAAGTAAATCGACGTTTAAGCTCCTGAAAGGCAGAAACAGCCGCAGAGGACCAATTCGCCACATCAGCGCCTTTTTTCGTCAAATCGGTCAAGGGTTTAACCACGCTGGAAAAGTTAGCAATGAAACGGCGATAAAAATTTGCAAAACCCAAAAATTTCTGAAGGCTCTTTACGGACGTGGGTTGAATCCAATCATGAATGGCCTGAACCTTAACCAGATCCATCTCAATAGATGAAGGAGAAAAAATAAAACCCAAAAAAGAAACCTTGTGCACCCCAAAGAGACACTTAGACCCCTTCACAAACAAAGCATTGTCACGAAGGATCTGAAATACCATCCTGACCTGTTCCACATGAGACTCCCAATCATCAGAAAAAATCAAAATATCGTCCAAATATACAATCAAGAATTTATCAATATAAGTCCGGAAGATATCATGCATGAAAGATTGAAAAACAGATGGAGCATTAGTGAGGCCGAACGGCATCACAAGGTATTCAAAATGGCCTTCGGGCGTATTGAACGCAGTTTTCCATTCATCACCCTGCTTAATACGAACAAGATTATACGCCCCCCGAAGGTCAATCTTCGTAAACCAACTAGCCCCCCTAATCCTAGCAAACAAATCGGAAAGCAAAGGTAAAGGGTATTGAAACTTGACCGTGATCTTATTCAAGAGGCGATAATCAATACAGGGTCTCAAGGAGCCATCCTTCTTAGCAACAATAAAAAATCCCGCTCCCATCGGTGAAGAAGATGGCCGAATATGCCCTTTCTCCAAAGACTCCTTAACATAACTCCGCATAGCGGTATGTTCAGGCACAGACAGGTTGAAGAGTCGGCCCTTAGGAAACTTACAGCCTGGAATCAAATCAATAGCACAATCACAGTCCCTGTGCGGTGGAAGAGAACTGGACTTGGGCTCATCGAATACATCCTGAAAATCAGACAAAAACTCTGGAATTTCGGAAGAGGAAGAAGAGGAGATGGACATTAAAGGAACATCATTATGAACCCCCTGACAACCCCAACTAGTCACAGACATAGACTTCCAATCCAACACAGGATTATGTACCTGCAACCACGGAAAACCCAACACGATAGCATCATGTAAATTATGCAATACCAGAAATCGACAATCTTCCTGATGGGCTGGCGCCATGCGCATGGTCACCTGTGTCCAAAACTGGGGCTTATTTTTAGCCAAAGGTGTAGCATAAATGCCCCTTAAAGGAATAAGGTTCTGCAAGGGCTGCAAGGGGAAACCACAACGCCTGGCAAACTCAAGGTCCATTAAGTTCGAAGCGGCGCCTGAATCCACAAACGCCAAGACAGAAAATGATGACAATGAGCAGATCAAGGACACCGATAACAGAAATTTAGGTTGTACAGTACTGATGGTAAATGAACTAGCGATCCTCTTTGTCCGTTTAGGGCAGACTGAAATGACATGAGAAGCGTCGCCACAATAATAACACAACCTTTTCTGACGTCTGAGTCCTTGTCGTTCTGTCCTAGACAGAATCCTATCACACTGCATTGGCTCAGGACTCTGCTCTGAGGACAACGCCACAGCGTGCACAGTTCTGCGCTCCCGCAAGCGCCGATGAATCTGAATAGCCAAAGACATAGAATCACTCAGACCGACAGGCGTGGGAAACCCCACCATAACATCTTTAACGGATTCAGAAAGACCCTTTCTGAAAATTGCAGCCAAAGAGCCAAAGCATCATCATTCCATTTAGTCAACACAGACCATTTTCTAAATTTCTGACAATACAATTCTGCCGCCTCTTGACCCTGAGATAGGGTCAACAAGGTCTTCTCCGCTTGATCCACAGAATTAGGTTCATCATATAATAGTCCTAAAACCTGAAAAAAGGAATCTACATTAAGCAAAGCCGGATTCCCAGATTCCAGGGAAAATGCCCAATCCTGTGGATCACCACGCAGCAGGGAAATGACGATTTTAACCTGCTGAATAGAATCCCCAGAGGATCGAGGTCTCAAAGCAAAAAACAGTTTACAGTTGTTTTTAAAACTCAAAAATTTGGACCTGTCACCAAAAAAACAAATCAGGAGTAGGAATCTTCGGCTCTAAAACAGGAGTCTGAACAATATAATCAGAAATTCCCTGTACCCTAGCAGCAAGCTGGTCTACACGAGAAGCTAATTCCTGAACATCCATGCTAACACAAGACTCCTTAGCCACCCAGAGAAAAAGAGGGAAGAAAAGGCAAAGCAAACTGCAGAAAAAAAATGACTCAACACCTTTCTTCCCTTCTTCTGAGATGCATTTAACTCATAGTGGGCCAGTTGTACTGTTATGATCCGGTGACTTTGGAGCCGCATGAACTTTCTCTGGAGTAGGTGGAAACTGTACTGACCGCAAAACCTGAACTAACACCGCAACTAGAAGTAGCCGTGGGGTGTGCCTAACAAACCCTAGACACCTCGACACAGCCGGAGGACTAAATACCCCTATAGATAGAAATAGGAATACTACCTTGCCTCAGAGCAGAACCCCAAAGGATAGGCAGCCCCCCACAAATATTGACTGTGAGTAGGAGAGGAAAGACACGCAGGCAGAAAACAGGATTCAGCAAAAGAGGCCACTCTAGCTAAATAGGGAAAGATAGGACAGAATACTAAGCGGTCAGTATTAAAACCCTTCCAAAAATATCCACAGCAGATAATACAAAAAGTTCCACAATCTAACTAAAGACATGGAATGTATATCTGCCACTCCAGAGAATCCAACAAGACTGAGAAAATACTGACTCAATCTAAGCTGGACAAAAAAACACTGAATAACACAGAATTATTAAGCACACAGCATGTGTGCCACAGAAACAAAACCAGACACTTATCTTTGCTGATTTGGCAGAAGGCAGAAGGAGCCAAACCAGGACCAAAACCTCCCAACAACCATGGACAACAGGCAAGGACTAATGAATCCTGCACGCCTAAATACCCCAGACAGAACTGCAATCAGCAGATACACCTGACCAGGACTGCAAATCAGGGGTGTTGTGAATTCTGCTCTTGGGTTCCCTCCGGTGGTTGTTGGTAGTAATGCAGTTGTCCCTGGGTTGCAATCCTGGGCAGGTGTCCCTGCTGATTGCAGCTCTGACTGGGATATTTAGGTGTGCAGGATTCATTAGCCCTTGCCAGTTGCCCATTGTTCTTGGAGGTTTTGCATCTCTTTCTGGTTCCTCCTGCCCTGCTGCCAAATCAGCAAAGATAAGTGTCTGGTTTTGTTAAGCACACATGCTGTGTGCTTAACAATTCAGTACTATTCAATGTTTTTTCTTGTCCAGCTTAGACTGTGTTTGGATATTTCAGTCAAGTTGGATTCTCAGGAGATGCAGATATACATTCCATGTCTTTAGTTAGATGGTGGAATTTTTGTATCATCTGCTGTGGATATTTTTAGGGTTTTAATACTGACCGCTTAGTATTCTGTCCTATCCTTTTCTATTTAGCTAGCGTGGCCTTTTTTGCTAAATCCTGATTTCTGCCTGCGTGTGTCTTCCCTCTAATACTCACAGTCAATATTTGTGGGGGGCTGCCTATCCTTTGAGGTTCTGCTCTGAGGCAAGATAGAATTCCCATTTCCATCTATAGGGGTATTTAGTCCTCCGGCTGCGTCGAGGTGTCTAGGATGTGTTAGGTACACCCCACGGCTACTTCTAGTTGTGGTGACAGTTTAGGGTTTGCGGTCAGTATAGGTTCCACCTACTCCTGAGAAAGTCTCATGCGGCTCCAAGGTCACCGGATCATAACACAGGGGCAACTGCATTACCACCTACAACCACCGGAGGGAGCCCAAAAGCAGAATTCACAACACAAACCCCTCGAGCTCACGCCCACCAGTCAGGGCGTGAGTGTGACAATCAGGGTCACTAGAACCTCCACACGACCCATTCTTGAGTTTTCTCCACACCGAGATGGTCACCCAAGACTTGTGAATGGACCATATCCAACACCATCTGTATATAGCATCCTGGTACCAACAATGTTCCACTATCTCCTTCCTCACCCTAGTAACCCAGCACAATTAAGGAAATAGGGAAACCTGGTGTCAGTGAGTTGCCGGCCAGGGCTGTTGAGTACTCTATACCGGGTCCGGTGTTCACAGGGGGATGTCACGGTGGCTGCGACCCGGTCCGTGGCCCTGGGCGCCCATGTAAAAGGGGAAAGGTCTTTAACCCCTTTCTGACCTCGGATGGGATAGTACATCCGAGGTCAGAAGCCCCGCTTTGATGCGGCTCCGGCGGTGAGCCCGCATCAAAGCCGGGACATGTCAGCTGTTTTGAACAGCTGACATGTGCCCGTAATAGGCGCGGGCAGAATCACGATCTGCCCCCGCCTATTAACTAGCTAAATGCCGCTGTCAAACGCAGACAGCGGCATTTAACCACCGCTTCCGGCCGGGCGGCCGGAAATGATCGCATCGCCGACCCCCGTCACATGATCGGAGGTCGGCGATGCTTCTGAATGGTAACCATAGAGGTCCTTGAGACCTCTATGGTTACTGATCCCCGGCAGCTGTGAGCGCCACCCTGCGGTCGGCGCTCACAGCACACCTGCATTTCTGCTACATAGCAGTGAACATCAGATCGCTGCTATGTAGCAGAGGCGATCGCGTTGTGCCTGCTTCTAGCCTCCTATGGAGGCTATTGAAGCATGGCAAAAGTAAAAACAAAAAAGTTTTAAAAAATGTGAAAAAAATAAAAAAAATATAAAAGTTTAAATCACCCCCCTTTCACCCCAATCAAAATAAATCAATAAAAAAAATCAAACCTACACATATTTGGTATCGCCGCGTTCAAAATCGCCCGATCTATCAATAAAAAAAAGCATTAGCCTGATCGCTAAACGACGTAGCGAGAAAAAAAATTTGAAACGCCAGAATTACGTTTTTTTGGTCGCCGCGACATTGCATTAAAATGCAATAACGGGCGATCAAAAGAACGTATCTGCACCAAAATGCTATCATTAAAAATGCTAGCTCGGCATGCAAAAAATAAGCCCTCAACTGACCCCAGATCATGAAAAATGGAGACGCTACAAGTATCGGAAAATGGCGCAATTTTATTTATTTTTTTTTAGCAAAGTTTGGAATTTTTTTTCACCACTTAGATAAAAAATAACCTAGTCATGTTAGGTGTCTATGACCTCATAATGACCTGGAGAATCATAGTGGCAGGTCAGTTTTAGCATTTAGTGAAGCTAGCAAAAAAGCCAAGCAAAAAACAAGTGTGGGATTGCACTTTTTTTGCAATTTCACCGCACTTGGAATTTGTTTCCCGTTTTCTAGTACACAACATGGTAAAACCAATGATGTCGTTCAAAAGTACAACTCGTCCCGCAAAAAATAAGCCCTCACATGGCCAAATTGACAGAAAAATAAAAAAGTTACAGCTCTGGGAAGGAGGGGAGCAAAAAACGAACACGGAAAAACGGAAAATCCCAAGGTCATGAAGGGGTTAAAGGGAATAAAGTTTGTGTTCGTGACGCCACCTGTGGTATTCGGTCAGTGGGGATGGCCGCTGCTTTAAGGGGTCCTCTGGGGTGATGTTATGGCAGCTAGATGGTATACCTTCCCACAGGTGAAGTATATCCCCAGGGCTCCCAGTGTGTGGATGGTAGATGGTGAATGGCACAGTAAGGAACAAGGACACAGGTTTGTAGTCTCTTTACTTTGTTTACTGAAGACTTCAGGCAGCCACAGTCCAGGGCATCGGATCACAGGGCAAGCAGGGTCTGGCCGGCTTGGAGGCAAGTTAGGAGTCCCCTTATCCAGGTGGAAATCAAAGCCTTCCTCTAGCGCCGTGGTGGTGTAGTCCCTTACTGCCTATGGCTTCACATAAGGTCCTCTCTCTCTGTCTCCCGGATAGGATAGGACATAACCCGTATGACTGGTGACTTGAGGCGGTTTATAGGGACACTAGCATGCCCCAGCCTCTAAGGGTGTCACCGTGCCTCCTGGGTATTAGGTCAGACAGGTAAGTTGGAGTTCAGCTGTCCTGCCGGTCTCTGATGTAAGTCATAGAGGTCCTTACAACCTCGGTGTTCCGGCTACCGGTCTCTGCGCCTCAGAAGGAGGCAGCCTGCTCAGGGCTGGTCTCCCCCTGATATCCTCTCCTGTGCTTTGCTCTCCTGCATGTTCACTGCAATCGATTCGGCTTTCTGAATGTCTCTTTCTGGGAACTGCTGCACTGCGGCTACACAGCTCCGTAAACCCTCCTCTGCCTCAGACTGATCGAATCCTGGCAAGAACTGTTCTGACTTTTCCCTCCAAAACTACCTTATATATGGGGATTTACCTATTAAAGAGGATCAAAAGGTCCCCCTGGTGGCCTGGAGTGTGAATGTGTTGCATGTTTGTGGTACCTGGTTACAGTTATCCCTTCTTGCCTTCAAGCGTAACATCACTCTCCCTGGGAGGAAAGTAATGCTACTGTGACGACCAGGACCCTGGGGCGCCACATCAGCCCCTGGCTCCTGTGCTATGCCGTTTAACCCCTTCACCACTTTGGGTTTTCAGTTTTTGTTTTTTGCTCCCCTTCTTCCTACAGCAATAACCTTTTTATTTTTCCATCAATATGGCCATGTGATGGCTTGCTTTTTGCTGGACGAGTTGTACTTTTGAATGACACCATTGTTTGCCACACAGTGTGCTAGAAAACAGGGAAAAAAATTAAAGTGCGGTGAAATTGCAAAAAACGTGCAATTTCACAATTTTTTTTTTCCACCATGTTGACTAAAGGGTAAAACGGACCTGCCATTATGATTCTCCAGGTCATTACGAGTTCGTAGATGCCAAACATGTATAGGTTCTTTTTTATTTAAGTGGTGAAAAAAAAATCCAATGTTTCTTAGAAAAAAAGTTGCCATTTTCCGAAACCCCTAGCGTTTCCATTTTCCATGATCTGGGGATGGGTAAAAGCTTATTTTTTGCGTACTGAGCTGACGTTTTTATTTATATCATTTTGATGTAGATACGATGCTTTGATTGCCCGTTATTGCATTTTTAAGCAATGTTGCGGTGAACAAAAAATGTAATTCCGGAGTTTTTCTCGTTACACCGTTTACCGATCAGATTATTTTTACATATTGATAGGGCGATTCTGAACGCGGCACACCAAATATGTGCATTTTTTTATTATTGTTCTATTTTGAATTGGGTGATAGGGGGGTGACTTTTTATTTTTTCTATTTTTTAATCCTTTTTTTTTACTTTTTACTTGCTTCAATAGTCTCCATGCTACACAGAGCAAGACTTCAGCTTCAGCCCTGCTCTGTGTAGCAGAAATGCTCACTTGCTAAGCGCTGACCACTGGGTACAAACAATTTAGCTAACAGACAGGCAGCAGGAGTGTCCCCCTGATCTTCAAGAACCTTGTTCTCAAGGTTAGAGTATATAGACATAATAACCACTCTTTTTTGTAGTATAGGAACCGGTTCAAAATTATCTCCACCCCCAGGAAAACAACGAGATAAGGCATCCACCTTAATGTTCTTGTTCCCTGGCCTATATGTAACAAAAAAATTAAGCCAGCATTTTGCAGACTCTTGATATATGAGATTCTTATGATCCGTGATTACCATAACCAAAAATGACAACACTTTTCAAAGTCCCACTTGATTGCCAAGAGTTCCGTGTTACAAATGTAGTAATTTCACTCCGCAGATGACAGTTTTTTAGAAAAGTATGCACATGAACGCCATTTTCCACGAGACGCACCCTGCAATAATGCAGCCCCCACTTCAGATTCGTCAACTTCTACAATAAAAGGCTAAGTGATGTCAGGCTGTATGAGAATCGGCACAGATGCAAAACACTCCTTCAAGGTATTGAATGCCTCCCTGGCGAACTGGACCACTTGGAAAAGTCTGTACCTTTCCTAGTCATATCCATCAGAGGTTTGGCCATTACTGAGAAGTTTGATGAACTTACGGTAGTAGTTGTTGAAGTGCCAAAACCTTTGTAACGCCTTCAAATGCTCAGGACGATCCCAATCCAGTACCACCCTGACTTTCGCCAGATCCATGCGAAAACCAACGGACAATAAATCATACCCTAGAAACGTGATCTCCTCAACCGAAAACATACATTTCTCTGGTTTGACAAATAATTTATTGTTTCTTGAGTATCTGTAAAACCTGCCTGACATATACCTGATGTGACTCAAGGTCAGGTGAATAAATTAATATGTCGTCAATATAGATTACAACAATTCTAATTACCAGATGACTAAATATGTCATTTACAAAGCGCTGAAAGACGGTTGGAGCATTAGTCAACCTAAATGGCATCACAAGATTCTCATAGTGTCCCTCAGGCATATTGAAAGCTGTTTTTCACTCATCCCCCTCTTTAATACAAATGATATTATACGCCCCACTGAAATCAAGTTTAGAAAACCACTTTGCTCTTACAACCTGATTAAAGAGGTCCAGGAGGAAAGGGAGCAGATACGGATCCCAGACCGTGATCCGATTGAGTTCACGGAAATCTAGGCAGGGACAGGGACTCCTGTCTTTCTTCATTACAAAGAAAAACCCTGCAACAACGGGGGATGAGGATGGTCTTATATGACCCTTTGCCAAACTTTCTGTGATATAGTACTTCATGGCCAGCCTCTCTGGACCAGAGATATTATATAATCTGCTCTTTGGCAGCTTGGGGAGAAGATTAACAGAACAGTCATAAGCACAATGGGGACGAAGTTCTTGGCACTCCTGCTCCAAAAACACATCCCCAAGTCAGACAGGTATTTAGGTGCAGACTGGGTATCCACCCATGCAAGCTGGGTGCCCAAGCAGCATCTTTGACAATACTCACTCCACTTTACCAACCTCCCGAGTCTGCCAATCTACCACAGGGTTGTGCAGAGTGAGCCAAGGTAGTCCAAAAACCACAGGGGAGAGCAAACTCTCTTGCACATAACAGTCGATACCTTCTGAGTGCAGAGCCCCTACCTATAGAGAGTATAGGTCTGGACAGTGTATGTGGTTTGAGGCCCTGGACCTGGACAAACCTAGTGTCAATCAAGTTAAACCTCGCTCCACTGTCCAGAAAGGCAGAAATAACCACCTTATTTTTGCCCAGATGGATTTCAGCAGGCAGAAAAATGTGTGTCCTACCTAGGGAGGAGATATGTACACCCAGGTTGCTAACCTCTCTGCAACCCTGGCTCCTTAGTTTTCCGGCGGCTGTTTACAGTGAGATAGGGAAGGACATGCACCTACAAAATGTCCCTTTCTCTTACAGTAAAACCAAACTCCCCCTTTATGCCGAACAACAGACTGATTCCAGAACGAGTTGCCCCACCCAACTGCATAGGTTCCTCAGATGACTCAGAACAGGTTTCCCTTGGCTCCGGATCTCCCGCACATTGGGGTGTCTCTTTATATCTCTGGCGAAGACGGTGATCCAGCCAGATAGCCAGAGACATGATTACCTCAAGAGAAACTGGAGTCTCATACAGGGCTAAGGCATTCTTCAACCTTACTGATAGCCCTTGACAGAACTAGCTATGGAGTGCGGGGTCATTCCACTTAGTATCAGTGGACCACCTCCGAAACTCGGAGAAATAGTCCTCTGCCGACTGGTCTCCCTGCTGAAGTTGACGTAGTGTGGACTCAGCCAAGGAGTCTCGGTCGGGGTCGTCGTATATATATGACCCAGCACCAGAAAAAATTCCTCTATCATCTGGAGCTACTGGGAGTCAGACGGGAGAGAGAATGCCCTTGCTTGGGGGTCACCCTGAAGAAGATAGATTATTATCCCCACACATTGCTCCTTGGTTCCTGAGGAACAAGGACAAAACCTGAAGTATAGTTTACAGGCCTCCCTGAAAACAACAAACTTGTCACACCCCTCATAGAACCTGTTAGGCAAAGCGAACTTGGGCTCCACTAAGGGTTGCCTGGGAATCATCGTCCCCAAACCTGATGTGTTAGGGTGCTGCAAAATGACAGTGCATAGATCTGCCACCTCCAGGGTGAGCTGCTGCAGTTGCCCTGTCAGAGTAGTAATAGGATCCATAATGGATCAAAAAACGGTTTTGGTCAGAGCTAATGTCACAACTAATAGAGGGCTCCTTCCCTGTCCATAATGCTAGGGGTGCCATAGCTCGCCCTGTTCCCTGGATTACTTCTGATGCTGAAGAAGCTGGGGCCACATACCTAGCTGAGCAACTGAATCTGCCCTCAGTCTGTACCCTTCCCCCACCCAGGGAAGAGGGGTGTAGTAGTGCACCATAATACACCAACCAGACTAACAAGGTAATATGAACAGGGATAACAAAAAATTCCAATCATAAAAATATACTCACAAAGACAATAGAGGAATGCACCGCGGAGTGGAGGATGGAGTTAAACCAAAGTAAGAGAAGAAGGGGAATTTTCAGACACACAAAACCTTGCAACAGAGAACTACAGCCAGGAGTGGAGACATGGTGAGCCGCCATTCAGCTGCCAATAATCAACCTGTCATAGCCAATCAACCCTTATTAGTCCTATGTGCACTAAAGCATTACTCCAGATTTATCTCCCAACCACTAGGTGTCAGACAGCCACCTTACAGGTGTTACAGAGGAAGACATTATAATGTAAGGGTAGAATATTATACTGTATCAGGGCCACCGAGGAGGGGCATTTGTACTATGTTTTGGGCCAAAATGGGAGAAAATATACTAATTGTGGCCATAAATAGGGATTTATTAATGTATTGAGCCACAATTGAGGGCATTAACAATGATCTCCTTGTGGCCTCATACAATATGAATTTATGGGTCATAATTTTTGAAGTTCCAAATTTATCAAGGCATACAGTGGGTACGGAAAGCATTCAGACCCCTTTAAATTTTTCACTCTTTGTTTCATTGCAGCCATTTGGTAAATTCAAAAAAGTTCATTTTTTCATCATTAATGTACACTCCGCACACCATCTTGACTGAAAAAAAACAGAAATGTAGACATTTTTGAAAATGTATTAAAAAAGAAAAACTGAAATATCACATGGTCATAAGTATTCAGACTCTTTGCTCAGACACTCATATTTAAGTCACATGCTGTCCATTTCCTTGTGATCCTCCTTGAGATGGTTCTACTCTTTCATTGGAGTCCAGCTGTGTTTAATTAAACTGATAGGACTTGATTTGGAAAGACACACACCTGTCTATATAAGAGCTCACAGCTCACAGTGCATGTCAGACCAAATGAGAATCATGAGGTCAAAGGAACTAGCCAAGGAGCTCAGAGACAGAATTGTGGCGAGGCACAGATCTTGCCAAGGTTACAAAAGAATTTCTGCAGCACTCAAGATTCCTAAGAGCACAGTGGTCTCCATAATCCGTAAATGGAAGAAGAATTGGACCACCAGAAGTCTTCCTAGACCTGACCATCCAGCATAACTGAGCAGTTATGGGAGAAGAGCCTTGGTGAGAGAGGTAAAAAGAACCCCAAGATCACTGTGGCTGAGCTCCAGAGATGCAGTAGTGAGATGAGAGAAAGTTCCACAAAGTCAACTATCACTGCAGCCTTTATGGCAGAGCTGCCCGACAGAAGCCTCTCCTCAGTGCAAGACATATGAAAGCCTGCATAGAGTTTGCTAAAAAAAAACACATGATGTACTCCCAGACTATGAGAAATAAGATTTTCTGGTCTGATGAGATGAAGATAGACCTTTTTGGTGATAATTCTAAGTGGTATATGTGGAGAAAACCAGACACTGCTCATCATCTGCCCAATACAATCCCAATAGTGAAACATGGTGGTGGTAGCATCATGCTATGGGGGTGTTTTTCAGCTGCTGGGACAGGACGACTGGTTATCATTGAAGGAAACATGAATGCAGCCAAGTACAGAGATATCCTGGATGAAAACCTCTTCCAGAGTGCTCTGGACCTCAGACTTGGCCAAAGGTTCAACTTCCAACAAGACAATGACCCTAAACACACAGCTAAAATAACAAAGGAGTGGCTTCAGAACAACTCTGTGACCATTCTTGACTGCCCCAGCCAGAGCCCTGACCTAATCCCAATTGAGCATCTCTAGAGAGACCTGAAAATGGCTGTCCACCAACGTTCACTATTCAACCTGACAGAACTGGAGAGGATCTGCAAGGAAGAATGGCAGATGATCCCCAAATTCAGGTGTGAAAAACTTGTTGCATCATTCCCAAGAAGACTCATTGCTCAACTAGCTCAAAAGTGTGCTTCTACTCAATACTAAGCAAAGAGTCTGAATACTTATGACCATGTGTTATTTCAGTTTTTCTTTTTTAATAAATTTGCAAAAATTACTACATTTCTGTTTTTTTCAGTCAAGATGGGGTGCGGAGTGAACATCAATGAGAAAAAAATGAACTATTTTGAATTTACCAAATGGCTGCAATGAAACAAAGAGTGAAAAATTTGAATGGGTCTACATACTTTCCGTACCCACTGTAAAATGTGGATGCTAGGTTTGATTGAATCATTTAAAACTAAAATTCACCCGCTTCACAGTTTAAAAAAATATAGATTTGCTGCGAATTGCAATGCTGAAAGGCCTCTAATTGCCTGGAAAATAAATGTATAACACTTTGTGCTCTCTTGTATTAACCCCTTTACCCCCAAGGGTGGTTTGCACGTTTATGACCAGGCCAATTTTTACAATTCTGACCACTGTCCCTTTATGAGGTTAAAACTCTGGAACGCTTCAATGGATCCCGGAGATTCTGACATTGTTTTCTCGTGACATATTGTAATTCATGTTAGTAGTAAAATTTCTTTGACATTACTTGAGTTTATTTGTGAAAAAAACGGAAATTTGGTGAAAATTTTGAAAATCTCGCAATTTTCCAACTTTGAATTTTCATGCCCTTAAATCACAGAGATATGTCACACAAATACTTCTTAAGTAACATTTCCCACATGTCTACTTTCTACAATTTTGGAACCACATTTTTTTTTGTTAGGGAGTTATAAGGGTTAAAAATTAACCAGCAATTTCTTATTTTTACAACACCATTTTTTTTTAGGGACTACATCACATTTGAAGTCACTTTGAGGGGTCTATATGATAGAAAATACCCAAGTGTGACACCATTCTAAAAACTGAACCCCTCAAGGTGCTCAAAACCACATTCAAGAAGTTTATTAACCCTTCAGGTGTTTCACAGGAATTTTTGGAATGTTTTAAAAAAACATTTAACTTTTTTTCACAAAAAATTTACTTCTGATCCAATTTGTTTTATTTTTACCAAGGGTAACAGGAGAAATAGGACACCAAAAGTTGTTGTACAATTTGTGCTGAGTACACCAATATCCCATATGTGGGGGTAAACCACTGTTTGGGTGCATGGCAGAGCTCGGAAGGGAAGGAGCGCCGTTTGACTTTTCAATGCAAAATTAGCTGGAATTGAGATAGGACGCCATGTTGCATTTGGAGAGCCCCTGATGTGCCTAAACAGTGAAAAAAAAACAAACGTGACACCATTTTGGAAAGAAGACCCCCTAAGGAACTTATCTAGATGTGTGGTGAGCACTTCGAACCCTCAAGTGCTTCACAGAAGTTTATAATGTAGAGCCGTAAAAATAAAAAATCTTATTTTTTCACAAAAATGATTTTTCGCCCCCAATTTTTTTTTTCCAAGGGTAACAGGAGAAATTGTACCCCAAAGGTTGTTGTACAATTTGTGCTGTGTACACTGATACCCCATATGTGGGGGTAAACCACTGTTTGGGCGCATGGCAGAGCTCAGAAGGGAAGGAGCGCCATTTGACTTTTCAATGCAAAATTGGCTAGAATTGAGATGGGACGCCATGTCTCGTTTGGAGAGTCCCTGATGTGCCTAAACAGTGGAAAACCCCAAAAAGAGACACCATTTTGGAAAGTAGACCCCCTAAGGAACTTATCTAGATGTGTGGTGAGCACTTTGAACCCCCAAGTGCTTCACAGAAGTTTATGGTGTAGAGCCGTGAAAATTAAAAAATCCTTTTTTTCCACAAAAATGATCTTTTAGCACCAAATTTAGTATTTTCCCAAGGGTACCTTGGAGAAATTGGACCCCAAAAGTTGTTGTGCAATTTGCCTGAGTACGCTGAAACCCCATATATGGGAGAAAACTACTGTTTGGGCGCATGGCAGAGATCGGAAGGGAAGAAGTGGTGTCTTGGAATGCAGACTTTGATGGAATGGTCTGTGGGCATCACGTTGCGTTTGCAGAGCCCCTGATGTACCTAAACAGTAGAGACCCCTGCAAGTGACCACATTTTGGAAACTAGACCCCCAAGGAACTTATCTAGATGTGGTGAGCACTTCGAACCCCCAAGTGTTTCACTAAAGTTTATAATGCAAAGCCATGAAAATAAAAAATCTTTTTTTTTCCATAAAAATGATTTTTTAGCCCCCAGTTTTGTATTTTCCCAAGGGTAACAGGAGAAATTGGACCCCAAAAGTCATCCAATTTGTCCTGAGTACACTGATACCCTATTTGTGGGGCGCACGGCAGAGCTCGGAAGGGAAGGAGCACTGTTTTACTATTTCAATGTAGAATTGTATGGATTGAGATCGGACGTCATGTTGCGTTTGCAGAGCCCCTGGTGTGCCTAAATAGTGGAAACCTCCCAATTCTAACTCCAACCCTAACCCCAACACACCCCTAAGCCTAATCCCAACCCTAACCACACCCCTAACCCCAACACACCCCTAACCCCAACACACCCCTAAGCCTAATCCCAACCTTAACCACACCCCTAACCCCAACACACCCCTAACCCCAGCACACCCCTATCCCTAATCCCAACCCTAACCACACCCCTTACCTGAACACACCCCTAACCCTAATCCCAACCCCAACACACCCCTAACCCCAACACACCCCTAACCCTAATCCCAACCCTAACCATACCCCTAACCCTGACACACCCTTAACCCAACCGTAAACATAATCCAAACCCTAACCCCAACTCTAGCCCCAATCCTAACTTTAGCCTCAACCCTAACTTTAGCCCCAACCCTAACCCTAACTTTAGCCCCAACCCTAACTTTAGCTCCAACCCTAGCCCCAACCCTAACTTTTAGCCCCAACCCTAACTTTAGTCCCAACCCTAACCCTAATCCTAATGGGAAAATGGAAATAAATACATTTTTTTATTTTATTATTTTTCCCTAACTAAGGCGGTGATAATGGGGGGTTTGATGTACTATTTATAGTTGGTTTTTATAGCGGGTTTTTATGTTTGACAGCTGTCACCCACTAAAAGACGCTTTTTATTGCAAAAAAATATTTTTTGCATTACCACATTCTGAGAGCTATAATTTTTCCATCTTTTGGTCCACAGAGTCATGTGAGGTCTTGTTTTTTGCGGGATGAGTTGATGTTTTTATTAGTATCATTTTTGGGCACATGACATTTTTTGATCACTTTTTATTCCGATTTTCGTTCGGCAGAATGAACAAAAACCAGCAATTTGTGAATTTCTTTTGGGGGGGAGTTTATACCGTTCTGCGCTTGGTAAAATTGATAAAGCAGTTTTATTCTTCGGGTCAGTACGATTACAGTGATACCTCATTTATATCATTTTTTTATGTTTTGGCGCTTTTATACAATAAAAACTATTTTTTTTATAGAAAAAATAATAATTTTTGCATCGCTTTATTCTGAGAGCTATAACTTTTATTTTTTTGCTCATGACGCTGTATGGCGGCTCGTTTTTTGCGGGACAAGATGACGTTTTTGGCGGTACAATGTTTATTTATATCCATCTTTTTGATTGCGTGTTATTCCACTTTTTGTTCCGCAGTATGATGATAAAGCATTGTTTTTTGCCTAGTTTTTTTTTTTTACGGTGTTCACAGAAGGGGTTAACTAGTGGAACAGTTTTATAGGTCAGGTCGTTACAGACGTGGCGATACTAAATATGTATACTTTTATTGTTTTTTTTTATTTACATAAAGAAATGTTATTGGAACAATATTATTTTTTATTTATTTAGTTTTTTTTTTACACATGTAAATATTTTTTTTTAACTTTTTTAACTTTGTCCCAGTGTGGGACATCACAATATAGTGTCAGATCGATGATCTGACACTTTGCAATGCACTGTGTCAGATCAGCGATCTGACAAGCACTGCAGGAGTTTTGCTGGCAATTGCGCTGAGCAGGCACTTGCAGCAAGCCACCTCCCTGCAGGACCCGGAAGGAGCCCCGCGGCCATCCTGGATCCATCCTGCAGGGAGCAGGACGGAGGGTCTCAGGGAAGCATGCAGGGAGCCCCCTCCCTGCACGATGCTTCCCTATGCCGCCGGAACGCTGCGATCATGTTTGATCGCAGTGTTCCGGGGGTTAATGTGCCAGGAGTGGTCCGTGAGTTCTTAAACTGTAAACACAGCCTTATTAATGTCCAGGTGATCTCAACTATTGATGAGCAAGTAAATATCCCATAATTGGGCAAAAGGTATCGTGTCTCCTACCAAATACTTAAATCATCCTATCAAAAAACTGGAGACCTCAATTAAAGATAGCAGACAAATCTTTATTATGCACAATAAATATTCATTAAAACAGAAAATTAGGTAGTACATGGTACAATACAGTCAAAAGTGGCATCAATAATAAAAAAGATTTGTATTATATAATTATTCCCATGAAAGCCGTTTTACATATATAGAGATGGAATGGTATCCTATCAACAATTGCTTCGGAAGAAGCAAGAACGCGAAACGCGCGTTAGGGGGTCCCTGCACATGGTCCATTGGTACTGAACTTGTTGTATGTTGTTTAAAAGTTTATATGTGTTTTGACTTAAGGGTTGCCCTGCACTATTGTAGCACTTCCATGCATAACTTTGCACTTTGCGTTATACTCTGCTTACATGCACTTTATTGTCAGCATAGCATGGTTTTATATATTGAATCAATCGGCAATCTCCTCAATACACATATAAGGAACTTTAATGAGGATGTGGAAGTGAGATTTGCTCTGAATTGTTGATAGGATACCATTCCTTGAACTGCCACCAGATGGCAGTGTAATAAAAGTACGGATAATCATTTACTCTAGTTCTGAGCAGATTTTGTATAAATTAACAGAGGCATATATATTTATTTCTTTCCCTCTTCCATGTATTTAAATTTCTATAATTAGTCCACTTGGGTAGATATTTTGTAAAATTCCATCTCTATATACGTAAAACGGCTTTCAGGAGAATAATTATATAATAAAAATCTTTTTTATTATTGATGCCACTTTTGACTGTATTGTACCATGTGTTGTCCATGATTGGACAACACATGGTACAATACAGTCAAAAGTGGCATCAATAATAAAAAAGATTGTACTACCTTATAATTTTTGTGCTTTAATGAATATTTATTGTGTATAATAAAGATTGTCTGCTATTTTTAATTGAGTTCTCCAGTTTTTTTAATAGGATGATTTTAGTGATGAGCAAGCATGCTCAGATATCGTGTTATCTGAGCATGCTCGAGTGTTATAGTTTGAGTTCCTGCGACGGCATGTCTCGCGGCTGTTGGACAGCTGCAGCACATGCGGGTATTACCTGTTTGTCAGACAATCCCTGCATGTATTGTGGCTGTCGAACAGCAGCAAAACATGTAGCCGCGGGGACTCGAACATATTATTCGAGCACGCCCGAGATACTCAGATTACATGATATCCGAGCATGCGCTCTCATCACTAATCTCAACCTGTGTGGCTAGGGGAAAACAAATAGTAACTGGTGGTAACCAACAGCAATATTCATATAGCGTGCTCTCTTATGGCATGGTTTACAGATTATGTACCATTGAGAGTCCTCAGTGGTTGATACCTTTTAATGGCTACGGTACCCAGATATATTTCTTTCCTGTATCATAGATTATGTACCGTAATTTTTATATGGTCAGGAAATAAAATCTTTTTATTACTATTTTTAACTTAACTTGATAAAAATTATTATTACCTACAATTTACCCTTGTATTCAGTTGACTATTTTTGTAGAAAACAGCCAAGTCTTTACACGATCATTTACTAAGCACTGTAACAAAACTCTCCGGGATCGCCTTTGCTGGGGTCAAAGGTCACGTGGTTTGTGCATTAAACTCTGAGGCGACAGCAGGTTTCCAGGTAGACTGACCTCAGGTCAGGTTTATTAAAGTAAAAGCAAATACAGAAAACAAATCATAAAAATAAATCCTTGCCTGTCCGGCACTTACTAAACAAACACGTTCCTATCTAACAACTGGGGGGGCTACTCCCACCCAGCAAACATAACACAGGTCATGAGCACAGCTCTTACTCACATTTGTCTCACACAGACAGGCATTCTGTGTGCCCCAGGCTGACACCTGAAACCTCCAGCTGGTCAGCCTTTATTCCTGCACTTATTAACCCCTCGGTATCCTGAAGATACTGAGCGGCCTAATTCACATAGGACAAATACCTGGGCGAGATATACCTGCCCCCGACTACCAGACCGACATGACTCTTACATATCCTCCCCCCCTGCTCAGACCACTCAGGTCGAGCAAGAATACTCTCGAAACAGTGTACTCGGGACAGGGCATCAGCGTTCCCCATCTGCACCCCGGGGCGGTGCTCCACCGTGAACGAGTAAGCCTGCAGAGCAAGGAACCACCGGGTTACCCGACTATTACGGTCCTTGTGGAGATGCATCCACTTGAGAGGGGCATGGTCCGTGACCAGCCTAAACTTCCTACCTGCCAGGTAATATTTGAGGGAGTCGAGAGCCCATTTGATGGCTAGGCACTCTTTTTCTATCACGGCATACCTCTGCTCATGTACATTCAGTTTCCGACTGAGGTAGAGGACCGGGTGTTCGACTCCGTCCCTTACCTGGGAAAGTACAGCTCCGATACCAGTATCAGAAGCATCCGTTTGCACCACAAACTCACTGCTGAAATCAGGAGTCACTAGTACGGGCTGAGAGCACAAAGCCCGTTTCAGACTGTGGAAGGCCTCTTCGGCCGCTGAAGTCCACTTTACCATGACGGAATCCTTCCCTTTGGTAAGATCCGTCAAGGGGGTAGCCATGGCCGCAAAGTTGGGTATGAACCGGCGATAATAGCCGGCAATGCCCAGGAAAGCTTGAACTTGTTTCTTGTTCACTGGTTGCGGCCAGCCCTGAATTGCCTGTATTTTGTCGACCTGGGGTTTAACCACTCCTCTGCCAATCACGTAGCCCAAGTATCGGGCTTCTTCAAGGCCGATGTGACATTTCTTAGGATTCGCCGTTAAGCCTGCGTCTCTCAGGTCATCAATCACCGCCTGTACCTTCCGGAGGTGAGCTTCCCAGTCCACGCTGTAAATTATGATGTCGTCTAGGTAGGCAGAGGCGTACTGCCTGTGGGGCCTCAAGACTCGATCCATCAATGTCTGGAACGTTGCTGGGGCTCCGTGAAGTCCAAACGGCATGTAGATATACTGGAACAGCCCTTCCGGTGTAGCAAATGCCGTCTTCTCTCTGGCCGCCTCGGCCAGAGGGATCTGCCAGTACCCCTTTGTTAGATCCAGGGTCGTAATATATCGGGCTTTACCCAGCCGATCGATCAACTCATCGACCCGGGGCATAGGGTAGGCATCAAATTTAGAAACCGCATTCAGTTTCCGAAAGTCATTGCAAAACTGTATAGAGCCATCCGGCTTAGGTATCAACACGATTGGACTGGACCAGGCGCTGTGCGACTCTTCAATGACTCCTAAGTCCAACATTGCCTTCACCTCCCGGGAGACGGCTTCACGGCGTGCTTCCGGAATCCGGTACGGCTTCACATGAACTGTGACACCAGGCTCTGTGACAATCTCATGTTTCACTAGCCTAGTCTGGCCAGGTTTTTCCGAGAAAAACTGTTGGTTCTGTAACAAAAACTGCTTAACCTCAGATTTTTGTCGTTCAGACAGAGCCTTGGCAATCTGCACCTCCGGTATGGTAGGTGAGCAAACCGGACGGGGCAGATCCGCTGTTAGGGCAGCGCGGTCTTTCCAGGGTTTTATCAGATTCACATGATAAATCTGCTCTGGTTTTCTCTTACCAGGCTGGTGCACTTTATAGTTCACTTCTCCAACTCGTTCCATGACCTCAAAGGGGCCCTGCCATTTTGCCAGAAATTTACTATCCACCGTAGGGATTAGGACCAACACCCTATCCCCGGGTGCAAACGTACGGACCTTGGCGCCTCTATCATAACTTTGCCTCTGGGCTCCCTGGGCCTGTAACATATGTTCCCTAACAAGGGGCATGACAGCAGCAATCCGGTCCTGCATTTGCGTTACATGGTCTATCACCGTTTTAAAGGGAGTGACTTGACCTTCCCAGGCTTCTTTTGCGACGTCCAACAGTCCACGGGGACGACGGGCATATAATAGCTCGAAAGGCGAGAATCCTGTGGAAGACTGGGGAACTTCCCTAATGGCAAACAGCAAATAGGGTAACAAGTAATCCCAGTTCTTCCCATCTTTGTCTATCGCCTTCCGGAGCATCTGTTGTGGAATTCCCACCCGACTAAACACGTGTACCAACTCTTTGGCGATCGTTTTGGTAGCAGTGTTACGCAAAGGGATGGCTTCGGGATAACGAGTGGCATAGTCCATGATGACGAGGATATGTTGATGCCCACGTGCGGACCGGGGAAGGGGCCCAACCAAATCCATCCCAATTCTCTCAAACGGGACCCCAATAACAGGGAGGGGTACCAAAGGGCTACGGAACCGAGGTTTAGGTGCCGAGATTTGGCACTCTGGACAGGACTCACAATAGTTACGCACATCATTGTGTATTCCGGGCCACACAAAACAATGCAATATCCTTTCTATGGTTTTTTGTACCCCCAGGTGTCCCCCCATTATATGTCCGTGGGCCAGGTCCAGTACCTTCCGCCGATAAGGTTTGGGTACCACTAACTGTTGCACAGTGTCTTCCCCTTTTTTCTCTACCTGGTAGAGTAAATCATTCTCAAGAACCATGTACGGGTACGCTAGCCTAGTGTCAGGTTCCACGGGTACGCTATCTATCACTTTTACATTTTTCCTAGCCTGAGTCAGGGTAGGATCTTTCATCTGTTCGCTGTGGAAGTCATCCAACTGAACTCCCAAATCTGGCAGGCAGGGTGCTGGATGACTGTCTGCCTCCGCCTCTCGCTGAGTTTCCTCAGTTTCCTCAGTTTCCCCCGCCATAACTGAGAAGGGGAACTGAAGGTTAGATTCAATAACCTCCCCAGCAACATCTTCCTGTGGGGTCTCGTCTAGGAACTCGGGACCTCCAGATGGCATGGGGGAAGATTCACGGTTACAGCTACCGTGAAGGAGCAACTGATTCTCCCACAACTGCCAGAAATGAGGAAAATCCCTGCCCAGGATTATATCATGTAACAATGCGGGAACGAGTCCCACTTTGTGTTGCACAGACCCATAGGGAGTGGAGATACATATGACCGCTGTAGGATATGAGCAGGTGTCACCATGCACACACGTTACAGAAAATTTATCAGACGGACCAGATGGAAGTGCCACCAGACTGGCTTTCACCAGAGTCACCACACTTCCAGAGTCTAGCAATGCCACAACATTTTTCCCATCTACAGACAGTTCACGCAGGTGTTTCGCTGTATCATTTTGACCCGCATTCACACTTACTAGCCGTGTAACCAAAGACATGCGTTTCTTAGAGTCCGTAACGTCGCACTGCATGGGTTCAGTGGTGACAGGACAGTTCGCAGAAACATGGCCCTTCTCATGGCAACGGAAACACCTAACAGGCCCCCTATTGAAACCAGAGTCCGACACCCTTGATCTCGGGGTGCGAGCAGTCCAGTGTTCCTCCCCCACAGTTTTTGGCAATTTTCCTTCCCCCGCAGTCCCTGGAACAGTCTTACCGGTTCCACGAGGAGGAGGCACAGTTCGGGTAGTAGCGGTATCATCAGGAAGTCCTTCCGCCACGGAATAACGCTCCACCAAGTCCACCAATTGGTCCGCTGTCGCGGGATTTCCTTGGCTCACCCACTTTTTCAGCGCCGGTGGTAGTACTCTCAGGTACTTGTCCAGAACGATCCGCTGGATTATCTCCGGAGTTGTCAGTACCTCGGGTTGCAGCCATTTCTTTATTAAGTAGATCAGGTCGAACATCTGCGATCGCGGCGGTTTATCTGGCTGATAGGTCCACTGATGTACCCTCTGTGCACGGACAGCCGTCGTCACACCCAGCCGGGCCAGGACCTCAGCTTTCAGCCTCTCAAAGTCCTGAGCGACTTCCGGGTCCAAGTCATGGTAAGCTTTTTGGGCCTCACCGGAGAGAAACGGAGCAATTAGATCGGCCATCGTTCCTTCGGCCACTTCTCTCTCACCGCTGTCCGCTCAAACGTTGTCAGGTACGCCTCGACGTCATCTTCTGCGGTCAGCTTTTGCCAGTACCGACTCACATGGATTCTCCTGGACTCTGCTTCCGGGTTAGCCTCAGGCATGCTCACCAAGCGCTGCGCCACCTGTTGGAGAAGCTGGCGGTCTGCAGCCGTCACGTCCATTAACTCCTTCAGCTGTGCGGCCATCAAGCGATTAGCTTCATGCTGTGCGGCAGTAGCCTGCTGCTGTACGGCAGTGGACTGTACCAGGGCTTTCACCACGTCTTCCATACTGTCGCCTGTGCCACGCGATGCCCGCGTTCTCCACCACAATGTAACAAAACACTCCGGGATCGCCTTTGCTGGGGTCAAAGGTCACGTGGTTTGTGCATTAAACTCTGAGGCGACAGCAGGTTTCCAGGTAGACTGACCTCAGGTCAGGTTTATTAAAGTGAAAGCAAATACAGAAAACAAATCATAAAAATAAATCCTTGCCTGTCCGGCACTTACTAAACAAACACGTTCCTATCTAACAACTGGGGGGGCTACTCCCACCCAGCAAACATAACACAGGTCATGAGCACAGCTCTTACTCACATTTGTCTCACACAGACAGGCATTCTGTGTGCCCCAGGCTGACACCTGAAACCTCCAGCTGGTCAGCCTTTATTCCTGCACTTATTAACCCCTCGGTATCCTGAAGATACTGAGCGGCCTAATTCACATAGGACAAATACCTGGGCGAGATATACCTGCCCCCGACTACCAGACCGACATGACTCTTACAGCACACTGAATGCAATAGTTACAGTGGGTATGGAAAGTATTCAGACCCCTTTAAATTTTTCAATCTTTGTTTCATTGCAGCCATTTGGTAAATTCAAAATTCAAAAAAGTTCATTTTTTTCTCATTAATGTACACTCTGCACCCCATCTTGACTGAAAAAAACAGAAATGTAGACATTTTTGCATATTTATTAAAAAAGAAAAACTGAAGTATCACATGGTCATAAGTATTCAGGCCCTTTGCTCAGACACTCATATTTAAGTCACACGCTGTCCATTTCCTTGTGATCATCCTCGAGATGGATCTACTCCTTCATTGGAGTCCAGCTGTGTTTAATTAAACTGTCAGGACTTGATTTGGAAAGGCACACACCTGTCTATATAAGACCTCACAGCTCACAGTGCAGGTCAGACCAAATGAGAATCATGAGGTCAAAGGAACTGGCCAAGGAGCTCAGAGACAGAATTGTGGCAAGGCACACACCTGGCCAAGGTTAGAACAGAATTTCTGCAATATTCAAGGTTCCTAAGAGCACAGTGGCCTCCATAATCCTTAAATGGAAGAAGTTTGGGACCACCAGAAGTCTTCCTAGACCTTGCCGTCTAGCTGCAAGCAGTTTGTGGGATGCAGTGACAGACAGGAGGCAGAGAAAGGGTTAACAATATACAACCGTTTTAATCAAATGGGGTATTCACTCCTCGCAGGGAGGTTAATGGTAAGGGGGAAATGGTAAGGGAGCAGACGGTTAAACATTGACAGTCCAATACAAGAACTTATTGTGTCCTGAATGGTCCCCTGCAGCAGATGATCCCGCAGGGGGTTGTAGAACAGGCAGCGGCCGAGTTATGTCCTCAGATAGGGTACTTTAAGCGATGGTCCGTCTTCTGGCGGTAGTGGTTGGTCTCCGGTACATTCCACTGAGCCCCTAGTCCATAAGCATATGCAGCCAAAACAAACAAGACCGCGGAACTCTCAGAGTCAAACGTAAACGGGCGGAAAGCAAGTGGCAGGTTAGGCCGCAAAAGTCTGTCCGGTACTCGGCCTTCTCTCCTCTGCACGTGCGCGGTACTCACAGTCCAGCATGGCACTTTTGTCTCTGGCAGCTACTGAGCGCACAGCACTTCTCTCTGCAGTAGTCCCGGTGGAGGCGGTGGGGACCAAACAAAGCAGCATGTCGCGGCGCCGGGGCTCAGAGGACGGAGCACGCTGCTCACTCGGCTGTGCGCTGCTCTGCACGTCCCTCGATACCAGAAATTCTCTCACACAGTAAGTCTCTCATGCAGCCGTCCTGAATCTGTGCTCTGCGGTCCTTATCTCTGCTGCGTAGCATTTCACAATGCGGAGAACGCCTGCTTCTGCTCTCGCTGCCGGTGGGAAACTGACTATTTCTTTGCGTGCTTTCTCCTCACTGCCTGGCTTAGTCACGCCCTCTCTTCCTGGGTCATGGGGCCTGTCCTGTCCCCTATTCTTTCCCCCAGGCAACATGAGATGCAGCCTCAGCAGTCCCGGACCCAGCATGATGCAGGCACCTGCAGCCCTGTCTTCCTCCTTACACAGCCAAACTGAGCAATTGTGGGAGAAGAGCCTTGGGTGAGAGAAGTAAATAAGAACCACAAGATCACTGTGGCTGAGCTCCAGAGATGGAGTAGGGAGATGGGAGAAAGTTCCACAAAGTCAACTATCACTGCAGCCCTCCAACAGTCGGGCCTTTATGGCAGAGGGGCCTGACGGAAGCCTCTCCTCAGTGCAAGACATATGAAAGCCCGCATAGAGTTTGCTAAAAAACACATGAAGGACTCCCAGACTATGAGAAATAAGATTCTCTGATCTGATGAGATGAAGACAGAGCTTTTTGGTGATAATTATAAGCAGCATGTGTGGATAAAACCAGGCACTGCACTGCTCATCACCTGCCCAATATAATCCCAACAGTGAAACATGGTGGTGGCAGCATCATGCTATGGGGGTGTTTTTTAGCTGCAAAGAGAGGATGACTGGTTGTCATTGAAGGAAACATGAATGCGGCCAAGTACTGAGATATCCTGGATGAAAACCTCTCCCAGAATGCTCTGAACCTCAGACTTGGCCGAAGGTTCTCCTTCCAACAAGACAATGACCCTAAGCACACAGCTAAGATAACAAAGGAGTGGCCTCAGAACAACTCTGTGTCCATTCTTGACTGGCCCAGCCAGAGCCCTGACCTAAACCCGATTGAGCATCTCTGGAGAGAATTGAAAATGTCTGTCCACCAATGTTCACCATCCAACCTGACAGAACTGGAGAGGATCTGCAAGAAGAATGGCAGAGGATCCCCAAATCTAGGTGTGAAAAACTTGTTGCATCATTCTCAAGAAGACTCATGGCTGTACTAGCTCAAAAGGTGCTTCTACTCAATACTGAGCAAAGGGTCTGAATACTTATGACCATGTGATATTTCTTTTTTTTTTTAAATTTGCAAAAAATTCTAAATTTCGTTTTTTTCAGTCACGATGGGATGAAGAGTGTACATTAATGAGAAAAAAAATAAACTTTTTTGAATTTTCCAAATGGCTGCAATGAGTGAAAATTTTAAAGGGTATGAATACTTTCTGTACCCACTGTATGTTTCTACATCCAGTTGCCGCCTCCCCAAGCTGATTACTAAATGCCCCTAAAATTCAATTTATTAGGTTACAGCGACACTGCGGTAAAATAATTGATTACAAAACGCAGTCTGAGTTACTGGCTACTAAGTTTGTAAACGGATACAACAGAGAGATTGAGATACAAAAGAAAATTATGGAAATGCCAAGGGAAAAATTGAGAGAGAATTGTTGACACAAAATGATCAGAAAAAATGAACACACTCCTACATATTCCAATCATCACCCAATATAATGAAAATACTGGAATACTAAGAAATGTAATCTATATATATAATTGTCTAAGGGTTTTTCCGTCTGTCTGTCTGTCTGTCTGTCTGTCTGTCTGTCTGTCTTTCTGTCTGTCTGTCCTGGAAATCCCGCGTCTCTGATTGGTCGAGGCCGCCAGGCCTTGACCAATCAGCGACGGGCACAGTACCGACGTAGATGTCATAATGGTTGCCATGGCGACGATGATGTCATAAAGGTTGCCTCGACCAATCAGCGACGGGCACAGTCTGCCGCGAATTCTGGAATCATCATTGTCCATATACTACGGGGACATGCATATTCTAGAATACCCGATGCGTTAGAATCGGGCCACAGTCTAGTAAAAAATAAATATAAACATTGGCTTATGTTACATAAGGATAAAATAATTGGAATCCTCCTACCACAAAAACCATCATTTATTTACAGGAAAGCAAATAATATAGGGAATTTGGAATTCTCTAACGACACAAAATAATAACTGTAAGGGTTGTGAAAACAACCATATTATTGGTCCGACAAAACATCGGATAGCATTCGGAACAATATTATTCTAAGGGCCCTTGCACATGTCAGATTTTTTTCTTTGGATGGAACTGGTCCAAGGAAAAAATCACTGCATGGCCAAGTTTGATCTGTTATTCGGATCGCACTCGGCCATGCAAATCAATGAGGGCGTGGAAACCATCTAACTGAACTCAGATGGCATCTGGGTGCAGTCTATTTCCACAGACTGACAGAATGCAGAAGATCTAGACATTTTTTTCTCCATCTTCTCCTCATCTGGGAGAATTGGATCACAGTATGATCCCACTCTGATCAGAGTCTGATTAGCATAATCGGCCTGATTCTCTCAGATGAAAGAATATACGGTAGTTTGCACCTGCCCTCACAGAAATGCACTGTAATTCTCTAACCTGACTACATTTTTTCCATGCAAAAAATGCAGAATGTCGCATACTGAAAACTATAGGAACTATACAAGAACTCAGCAACAATGAAGGGATTTTAAATTTCAATATTAAAGGGGTTTTCCCATGACCAAAAGTTCATTTTAATCAATAGATCTTGGAATAATAATAATTTCCACAATTGGATGTGTTTAAAATGAAATGTTCCTGTGCTGAGATAATCTTATAAATGTGCCCCTGCTGTGTACTGTGTAATGGCTGTGTCTGACCGTGCAGGGACATGGTCTGATCATACCACAGCTCCTGGGCGGGGGTGGTAGAGTGTACAGATAGGACAGCATGGGATCACAGCCGATTCTTTCTGTGAGGTAAAACATTTCCCTGCCTGATTTTAACCAATATGTAAACAAACTGCCAGTATCATGAGGATTCTTTTCGGCTCTTTTTAAACAATAATTTAAACTTAATATTTTAAACTTACAGAAAGAATCGGCTGTAGTCTTATGCTGTAATATCTATATACTCTCTTTTGCTTCCTCCCCTGCCCAGGAGATGTGGTATGATCAGTCCATGTCCCTGTACGATCAGACACAGCCATTACACAGTACACAGTAGGGGCACATTTATAAGATTATCTCGACACAGGAACATTTTATTTAAACACATCCAATTGTGGAAATTATTATTATTCCAAGATCTATTGATTAAAATTAACTTTTTTTAACTTTTTTTCGTTGCACAACCCCTTTAAAGGGAATCTGTCACCCCAAAATTCAAGAATGAGCTGCAGCTACCAGCATCAGGGGCTTATCTATATCATTCTGTAATACTATAGTAGTAGTGTAGCTACCGGGGGGGGGGGCAGAACGGGCCCCCTCGGAGCTACGATAGCTACCTTCTGAGGCAGAGCAGGCAGAATCAGATACCTATGGGGTGCTGCCTTATACTACAGTATTTGCCTATGGGGTGCTGCCTTATACTACAGGGTCTGCCTATGGGGTGCTGTCTAATACTACAGGGCCTACCTATGGGGTGCTGTCTTGTGCTATAGAGTAGGCCTAAGGGAAGTGCATTATACTATATGGAGTCCTATGGGGAGTGCATTATACTATATGGAGGCTTATGGGAAGTGCATTATACTATATGGAGTCCTATGGGGAGTGAATTATACTATATGGAGGCTTATGGAGAGTGCATTATACTATATTTAGGATGATCTGGTACATTATACTATATTGAGGACTATCTGGTGCATTATACTATATGGAGGCTATCTAGAGGGGCATCATACAGTGTGGGGATTACATGCATAGGCAGCATCAATAGTAAAAAGTTGGTCCGGGATGGGGCGACACACTGGCGCAGACTGGAGGGGAGTAGGGAGGGGGCACTGACTGGAGGAGAGTAGGGAGGGGCCAATTCGCGGCCAGACTAAGCCTGTCGCTGATTGGTCGTGGCCTGCATGCCGCAACCAATCAGCGATGCGGGATTTCTGTTACAGACAGACAAACAGACGGAAGTGCCCCTTAGACGATTATATAGATAATCTTTAGTAACGGTCATCTGCTGAGGTTCTCCTCCACTATTAGGGTGCGTCACCGAATTGTAATGAAGCTTACCTGATTAGGGGCCCACTCAGAAGCTTCACCCCCCTGAACCAAAACCCTAGCTATGCCTCAGTGCTGTAGATAAGCCCCCCGATGTAACCTGAAAGATAAGAAAAACAGGTTAGATTATACTCACCTAGGGGCGGTCCTGGTGCGGTCCGGTCCGATGGGCGTCGTGGTCCGGGGCCTCCTATCTTCATAGGATGACATCCTCTTCTTGTCTTCCTGCTGCGGCTCCGGCGTACTTTGTCTGCCCTGTTGAGGGCAGAGCAAAGAACTGCAGTGGGCAGGCGCCGGGAAAGGTCAGAGAGACCCGGCACCTGCACACTGCAGTACTTTGCTCTGCCCTCAACAGGGCAGACAAAATGCGCCGGAGCCGCAGCATGAAGACAAAAAGAGGAAGTCATCCTGTGAAGATGGGAGGCCCCGGAACAGACCAGACCGCGAAACCCATCGGACCGGACCGCCCCTGGGTGAGTATAATATAACCTGTTTTTCTTATCTTTCAGGTTATATTGGGGGCTTATCTACAGCATTACAGAATGCATTACAGAATGCTGTAGATAAGCCCCTGATGCTGGTGGCCGCAGCTCATACTCGAATTTTGGGGGTGACAGGTTCCCTTTAAGGAATATATAACATGCGGTACTACAGGTGTTATATACTGAATGTCCATGTGAAAAGAAACAAGTGGGAAGAGACAAACGCCCAATGTGTGAGAATAAACCAACATGTGAATAATGGAACAAAACCAATATAAAGGACGTATATTATCAGAACATTGCACTACTAGCCATGGAGGGGTCTACACACAGTAAGCTCCGCCAGAGCGGAGGGGAGAATTTTGCACAAATGTTGTGCGGTCATCGTTGGAGACATTGTAGGACCTCAATATCGAACATGATTTGCCTTTCAATAAAGAAACATAATAAGTCTAGAAATAGGATGATGTTTCCATAACCAGCGCCCGTATATAAGAGTGCAACCTCAGCTCCATCGCAATCCCTGGCCAATAAAAATGTTTTTCTGAAAGCATTCTTACTGCGCATGTGCGTCCCTGAGCTTCCGCACAGCTCTGTAACTAGCAGCTTTAGGGAATGCTACACAACAGAAGACTCGGGGAAAGAAACGGCTTCCTACTGCGCCTCAGCAGTAGGACACACTTCTGTGCATTCTAACAAATGACCACTAGATGGCGACAATACGAAGTGTGAGCAGAACAAATACTGAGTGCGCTGTTTCCAGCCGGAGGGTTTGGTTGGGTGCACACTCTGGAGCTGTCATGTGATGAGGGGCTGGTTGCGGAGAGCTCGCACACTGAGGCTCCCTGGACATCATGTTGCTGGTGCTGAGTGATGAGCACCGCGCACATCTGCAGATCCTCACCCAGGTGGAGAGCGCCGGTGAGTCACGTGTCTGGGAGAGTCTACTAATGCATGAAGGACGGGGGTGCTGTAATGCCCTATCTGCACCCCTGCTGTCATCTCACAGATGGTGACTTCCTCTGTCTGTGTCAGAATTTTGTCATTAGTTTTCATGAATGTTCCAGGGCAGTTGCATGAAGGACAATTCCGTAAGTGATTGGTTATTTGCGGTGGAGGCACAGCAGAGACCTGCAATCAGCTGCTCCCACCTCTGCGGCCTGCCCCTCACCGCCATGCATTCCTATGGGGGTGACAGCTGGACACTATATTTTAATTCTGCATTGACCATGTGGAATAAATGACACCCTGGGCCAGATGAATCAGTGCTGTGATCCTGTGCGGACCACCCATCTCGTACTGCCCCCTGTATCACACAACTCGTGCCATGTGTATCAGTGCTGTGATCCTGTGCGGACCACCCGGCTTATACTGCCCCCTGTATCACACGACTCGTGCCATGTGTATCAGTGCTGTGATCCTGTGCGGACCACCCGGCTTATACTGCCCCCTGTATCACACAACTCGTGCCAGATGTATCACTGCTGTGATCCTGTGCGGACCACCCCCTCCTACTGCCCCCTGCATCACTGCTTGTGCCAGATGAATCAGTGCTGTGATCCTGTGGGGACCACCCACCCCATACTGCCCCCTGTATCACACAACTCGTGCCAGATGTATCAGTGCTGTGATCCTGTGCGGACCACCCGCCCCATACTGCCCCCTGTATTACAGGTCTCGTGCCATGTGTATCAGTGCTGTGATCCTGTGCGGACCACCCGCCTCACACTGCCCCATGGTATCACACTGCTCGGGCCAGATGTATCAGTGCTGTGATCCTGTGCGGACCACCCGCCCCATACTGCCCCCTGTATCACACAACTCGTGCCAGATGTATCAGTGCTGTGATCCTGTGCGGAACACCCACCTCGTACTGCCCCCTGTATCACACAACTCGTGCCATGTGTATCAGTGCTGTGATCCTGTGGGGACCACCCGGCTCATACTGCCCTATGGTATCACACTGCTCGGGCCAGATGTATCAGTGCTGTGATCCTGTGCGGACCACCCCCTCCTACTGCCCCCTGTATCACACGGCTCGTACCAGATGTATCAATGCTGTGATCCTGTACGGACCACCCCCTCCTACTGCCCCCTGTATCACACGGCTCATGCCAGATGTATCAATGCTGTGATCCTGTACGGACCACCCGCCCCATACTGCCCCCTGTATTACAGGTCTCGTGCCATGTGTATCAGTGCTGTGATCCTGTGCGGACCACCCGCCTCATACTGCCCCATGGTATCACACTGCTCGGGCCAGATGTATCAGTGCTGTGATCCTGTGCGGACCACCCGCCTCATACTGCCCCCTCTGTATCACATGGCTCGTTCTGACAAATCCAACCTATTCTCACACTGCAGTTTGCAGCACACATTTCATATTGTACTTTGTCAGAAATGTACCATATTTTGGGGCACGGTGTCGCACATTCGGCCTCGCCCCTTTTCCAGTAAACACAAATATTGGTGCAAGTCACAAAAGGCCATTTTTTTGTCAAATTCTGGCACTTGCCCAAATTTTTTAAAAGTTTGGACTTGTGCTAATGAGTTCCTACCAAATGTTTTTTTTGGTTTTTTTTTAATGATGTTAAAGGGAACCGGTCACATACCAAAACGCTATTGACCTGCAGATATAGGGTTAATGTGTAGGTTAACCGCTTTCTGATCCTGCCCTGTACAGACACTGAAAGCGCAGCATCTGGGAGAAAATGAAATGTATTCCTCCCAGCAGCCTCTGGCTTTCAGTCACCGCTTAGTGCACAGTGAGTGGCAGCTGTAACCACGGCCCGCATGGCGGTGTATCAATAAAGAGGCGGCTGTCATTCAGGGCCAGAGGGAGGAAAATGAAAGTGCACACATCTCCCTAAAAGAAGTGAATAGGAGACTACACCGGCAGCATGGTTTGCTTCAATTAGTATGTAACCCGATCAGGCCAAGATTTGTCAGTCACATTATGAAATATGGGATACCTGAGGTAGGATCTATAGCAAGGTGTCAGCCTGAGTTAAAGGGTTAATACTTTTTGTTAAATTGGTATAGACAGGTAGAAGGTGTTAAAATAAGCAAGTTTGTCATTTACGAACATTTCCTGTCATCTACAGTCAAATCAAAAGTTTTGAGACAGACACAAATTTTAGTTTTCACAAAGTTTGCTGTTTTCAGTTTTTTTTTCTAGTAGGCGCCACAACAGGGTGTGTGACACTGGGGAGGCGCCATGACCGGGTGTGACACTGGGGAGGCGCCACAACAGGGTGTGTGACACTGGGGAGGCGCCACAACAGGGTGTGTGACACTGGGGAGGCGCCATGACTGAGTGTGTGACACTGGGGAGGTGCCACAACCAGGTGTGTGACACTGGGGAGGAGCCAATGTCGGGTGTGTGACACTGGGGAGGCGCCACGACCAGGTGTGTGACACTGGGGAGGCGCCACGACCGGGTGTGTGACACTGGGGAGGCGCCACGACCGGGTGTGTGACACTGGGGAGGCGCCACGACCGGGTGTGTGACACTGGGGAGGCACCAATGTCGGGTGTGTGACACTGGGGAGGCACCAATGTCGGGTGTGTGACACTGGGGAGGTGCCACAACCAGGTGTATGACACTGGGGAGGAGCCAATGTCGGGTGTGTGACGCTGGGAAGGTTCCATGATCAGGTGTGTAATACTGGGGAGGAGCCATGACCAGATGTGTAATACTGGGGAGGAGCCACGACCAGATGTGTGTCACTGGGGAGGCGCCACGACCGGGTGTGTGACACTGGGGAGGCGCCACGGCCGGGTGTGTGACACTGGGGAGGCGCCACGACCGGGTGTGTGACACTGGGGAGGCGCCACGACCGGGTGTGTGACACTGGGGAGGCGCCACGACCGGGTGTGTGACACTGGGGAGGCGCCACGACCGGGTGTGTGACACTGGGGAGGCGCCACGACTGGGTGTGTGACACTGGGAAGGCGCCACGACCGGGTGTGTGACATCGGGGAGGCGCCACGACCTAACTATCCCTGTTTTTCCATATAAAATTTCTTCAAAACCAGGACCCTCGTATCATCTGTTTTCACACGCTTTATGTGTCTGTATTTTTACACATACTGATTCGTAACCGGTTTATGCAGTTCATGAACACCTGATTCCTTACACTATGGCTGGTCCAAACAACGAAAGCAATTGTTACCATTCGCCTTTCATGTCTCCCCTTTTCCTCTTAGTTTGTAAGTTTGTGAGCAGGGCCCTCATTCCTATTGGTAGCTGTTGTTTCTGTGATTCTTGTTATGCTGTAATGTCTATTGTCTGTACAAGTCCCCTGTATAATGTAGAGTGCTGCGGAATATGTTGGCGCTATAGAAATAAACTGATTATAATAAACGACGCTGGCATCGGAGGGTAGTTTAGGTGATATTTTGCTGGGGTCAAACATGGGGATTCAGGAGGGATTCTCCCGAGTAGTGAATCTCCCCTTTAGGCCACGTTCACACGTTGCGGCTTGCTCTGCGGGTTAATCCCGCAGCGGAATTGATAAATCTGCAGGGCAAAACCGCTGCGGTTATCCCTGCAGATTTATCGCGGTTTGTTCCGCGGTTTCCGCTGCGGGATTACTCCTGTACTATTGATGCTGCATATGCAGCAATATGCAGCATCAATAGTAATGTAAAAAATAATAAAAATTGGCTATACTCACCCTCTGACGTCGCGATCTCCCCGGCGCTGCACGCGGCTGTGCTGACAAGGACCTTCGTGACGTCACGGTCATGTGACCGCGGCGTCATCACGGTCATGTGACCGCGACGTCACCACAGGTCCTGCAAGCACAGCAACTGAGACCGGACGCCGCGGGCAGCGCTGAGAGGTGAGTATAGCATCATTTTTTATTTTAATTCTTTTTTTTACACCAAAATATGGTTCCCAGGGCCTGGAGGAGAGTCTCCTCTCCTCCACCCCGGGTACCATCTGCACATTATCCGCTTAACTTCCCGCAACGTGGGCACAGCCCCATGCGGGAAGTGAGCGGATCAATGCATTTCTATGGGTGCAGAACCGCTGCGATTCTGCACCAAGAAATGACATGCTCCTTCTTTTTTTCCGCAGAAAAGCCGCACGGCTTTTCCCACGGACATCCGCAGCGTGGGCACAGCGGGTTTTGTTTTCCATAGGGTAACATTGTACTGTACCCTGCATGGAAAACTGCTGCGGATCCGCAGTGTCAAATCCGCTGCGGATCCGCGGCAAAACCCGCAAAGTGTGAACATAGCCTGACTATAATCCAGTGATGTTAGAGAGATGCTTCTGCAGTGTAAGTGATTTTTCTACCCTGACCATTGTTTTCTCTTGTTTTCAGCGCTGATCTGATGATTTCACCCCTTACCCCACAGAGAGAGGTAACTTTTGTTCTCTGTTTCTTCTTTATAGTCGTTGGAGAGTTTGGTCGGATTGCAGTAGAATTTCTGCGAAAAGGTTCAAATCCAAAAGTTTATGAAGGAGCAGCACGTAAGTGATGGACATGCACGTGTATATGTCTCGGAGGATGACGTGATAACTTTGTTTTGCAGTGGAGCCATAAGTCTCTGGCCCGGTGTATTATACTGGACATGCATCAGTATACCGTATATATTCGAGTATAAGCCGAGGCACCTAATATTACCACAAAAAAACTGGGAAAATGTACTGAGTCGAGTATAAGCCGGAGATGCATTGTCCTCATCCCTATCCTGGTGTGCATGGCCTCCTCATCCCTATACTGTGTGCATGGCTCCTCATCCCTATCCTGGTGTGCATGGCTCCTCATCCCTATCCTGGTGTGCATGGCCTCCTCATCCCTATACTGTGTGCATGGCTCCTCATCCCTATCCTGGTGTGCATGGCTCCTCATCCCTATCCTGGTGTGCATGGCCTCCTCATCCCTATCCTGTTGTGCATGGCCCCCTCATCCCTATCCTGGTGTGCATGGCCTCCTCATCCCTATACTGTGTGCATGGCTCCTCATCCCTATCCTGGTGTGCATGGCCTCATCCCTATACTGTGTGCATGGCTCCTTATCCCTATCCAGGTGCGCATGGCCCCCTCATCCCTATCCTGGTGCGCATGGCCCCCTCATCCCTATCCTGGTGTGCATGGCCCCCTCATCCCTATCCTGGTGTGCATGGCCCCCTCATCCCTATCCTGGTGTGCATGGCCCCCTCATCCCTATCCTGGTGTGCATGGCCCCCTCATCCCTATCCTGGTGCGCATGGCCCCCTCATTCCTATCCTGGTGTTCATGGCCCCCTCATTCCTATCCTGGTGTGCATGGCCCCCTCATTCCTATCCTGGTGTGCATGGCCTCCTCATTCCTATCCTGGTGTGCATGGCCCCCTCATTCCTATCCTGGTGTGCATGGCCCCCTCATTCCTATCCTGGTGTGCATGGCCCCCTCATTCCTATCCTGGTGTGCATGGCCTCCTCATTCCTATCCTGGTGTGCATGGCCTCCTCATTCCTATCCTGGTGTGCATGGCCCCCTCATTCCTATCCTGGTGTGCATGGCCTCCTCATTCCTATCCTGGTGTGCATGGCCTCCTCATTCCTATCCTGGTGTGCATGGCCTCCTCATTCCTATCCTGGTGTGCATGGCCCCCTCATTCCTATCCTGGTGTGCATGGCCCCCTCATTCCTATCCTGGTGTGCATGGCCTCCTCATTCCTATCCTGGTGTGCATGGCCTCCTCATTCCTATCCTGGTGTGCATGGCCTCCTCATTCCTATCCTGGTGTGCATGGCCCCCTCATTCCTATCCTGGTGTGCATGGCCTCCTCATTCCTATCCTGGTGTGCATGGCCCCCTCATTCCTATCCTGGTGTGCATGGCCTCCTCATTCCTATCCTGGTGTGCATGGCCTCCTCATTCCTATCCTGGTGTGCATGGCCCCCTCATTCCTATCCTGGTGTGCATGGCCTCCTCATTCCTATCCTGGTGTGCATGGCCTCATCATTCCTATCCTGGTGTGCATGGCCTCCTCATTCCTATCCTGGTGTGCATGGCCCCCTCATTCCTATCCTGGTGTGCATGGCCTCCTCATTCCTATCCTGGTGTGCATGGCCTCCTCATCCCCATCCCGGCTCCTGCCTCCTGTTACCCGCTGCTCCGCCGCTGCCGCTCCCTCTCCATCTACTGGGAACCTCACTCGAGTATAAGCCGACGGGGGCATTTTCAGCACACAGCAATGTGCAAAAAAACTCGAGCTCCGTGCAAGAGCTCCTGTTTTCTTAATAGACAGAGAGGTCAAAGTATTCTGGGAAAGGGCTGGACGCACAGAGGATCAGCAGATATACCCCTGGAAAAACCTGCAGGCAACCACAGCAATAGTTTTTCTATGAAAAGATGTCTGTCATAGTGATCACCAATAATCGGATGCTCTCTGTACCATGACACTTGTCTCTTGACAGGGAAGCTGGAGGTGAGCAGTACGACAGTCCAGCAGGCCGTAGAGGGGCTCACGTATCTGCTCTCAGAGAGCTCCAAACTGCTGGTGAGTGAGCCGGCTTCTGTTTGGTAGTCCTCAGTGCTTGGGTGCTGTGCCGTCATGGAGATATTCTTCTTCCACAGATCTCTGACATTGATTTCCAAGACTCTGTGCTTGTTTTGGGATTTTCTGAAGAACTGAATAAAGTCCTTCTGCAGTTGTATTTGGAGCACAGGAAAGAGATCCGGCGGATTCTCAGTGAGCTTCAGCCAAATCTTCCTCATTACCATAACCTTGAGTGGCGGCTGGATGTCCAGGTACGTGAAATACAATGTAATTTCCCTGCATTTATCATGTAAAATTGCTGCATTAATTCTAATGTTCTCTCCAGAGAAATGTTAGGCGCCTACGACCACTCACTGTACAAGTGCTCACCTCTGGTAGCGTGAGATGTGTCCTCCCTGTTGTCCAGCAGGCATTACAATAGTCACAGTACAACTGCCCCCAGCCTCTTCCACCAGTGACCACAGCAGGACTGTCTCCCCTACCTCAGCCAACAGTCCCAGCATTACTCCCAACAGGCCACCCCCTCACTGTAGCTGCAGTAAGGGCTGTCAGAGGGAGCTCATCAATCTCCACCTGAATCAGAAGGATAAAAATAAAGCAGAGCACACCGAAGGACAATATTAATGTTCAAGATGGCTGATGGGCTGCCTGATGCCGAGGTGCTCACCTGACCCGCTGTACACAGGCACAACACTGTATAGACTCGGGTCCGGCTCCAGGGCTGGGGACTTACTGTGGTTTTCAGCTCACTTGTGTAATTGGCAAGAAAATAATGAAGAATAAAATAATAGTAATATTAGATTGTTCCCTTATATTTTAGACACTTTATATATTTGGTGGCCAGAAAAGCTAAAGTGACAGGAGCAAAAAAATTTTTTACAGTATACACACACACACACACACACACACACACACACACACACACACACACACACACACACACACACACACACACACACACACACACACTACTGTTTTACTGTATATATACACACACTAGATGGTGGGCCAATTCTAACGCATGGGATATTCTAGAATACGTATGTATATAGCAGCCACATAGTATATAGCACAGGCCACGCCGTATATAGCACAGGACACGCCGTATATAGCACAGGCCACGCCGTATATAGCACAGGCCACGCCGTATACAGTACAGACCAAAAGACCAAAAGTTTGGACACACCTTCTCATTTAAAGATTTTTCTGTATTTTCATGACTATGAAAATTGTAAATTCACACTGGAGGCATCAAAACGATTAATTAACACATGTGGAATTATATACATAATTTCAGTTGTTTCACACTTTTTTGTTATGTCTTAAATTCTAGGTTCTTCAAAGTAGCCATCTTTTGCTTTGATGACTGCTTTGCACACTCTTGGCATTCTCTTGATGAGCTTCAAGAGGTAGTCACCGGGAATGGTTTTCACTTCACAGGTGTGCCCTGTCAGGTTTAATAAGTGGGATTTCTTGCCTTATAAATGGGGTTGGGACCATCAGTTGTGTTGTGCAGAAGTCTGGTGGATACACAGCTGATAGTCCTACTGAATAGACTGTTAGCTGCTTTTTTCTTGCTATAATACAAATTCTAAGTTAAAAAAAACGAGTGGCCATCATTACTTTAACAAATGAAGGTCAGTCAGTCCAAAAAATTGGGAAAACTTGGGGACACTTTCAAAGTGCAGTTGCAAAAACCATCAAGCGCTACAAAGAAACTGGCTCACGTGAGGAAAGGAAGACCAAGAGTCACCTCTGCTTCTGAGGATAAGTTTATCCGAGTCACCAGCCTCAGAAATCGCAGGTTAAAAGCAGCTCAGATTAGAGACCAGGTCAATGCCACACAGAGTTCTAGCAGCAAACAGATCTCTACAACAACTGTTAAGAGGAGACTTTGTGCAGCAGGCCTTCATGGTGAAATAGGAAACCACTGCTAAGGACAGGCAACAAGCAGAAGAGACTTGTTTGGGCCAAAGAACACAAGGAATGGACATTATACCAGTGGAAATCTGTGCTTTGGTCTGATGAGTCCAAATTTGAGATCTTTGGTTCCAACCACCGTGTCTTTGTGCGACGCAGAAAAGGTGAACGGATGGACTCTACATGCCTGGTTCCCACCGTGAAGCATGGAGGAGGAGGTGTGATGGTGTGGGGGTGCTTTGCTGGTGACACTGTTGGGGATTTATTCAAAATTGAAGGCATACTGAAGCCGCATGGCTACCACAGCATCTTGCAGCGGCATGCTATTCCATCCGGTTTGCGTTTAGTTGGACCATCATTTATTTTTCAACAGGACAATGACCCCAAACACACCTCCAGGCTGTGTAAGGGCTATTTGACCAAGAAGGAGAGTGATGGGGTGCTACGCCAGATCTGAACCCAATCGAGATGGTTTGGTGTGAGCTGGACCGCAGAGTGAAGGCAAAAGAGCCAACAAGTGCTAAGCATCTCTGGGAACTCCTTCAAGATTGTTGGAAGACCATTCCCGGTGACTACCTCTTGAAGCTCATCAAGAGAATGCCAAGTGTGCAAAGCAGTCATCAAAGCAAAAGGTGGCTACTTTGAAGAACCTAGAATATAATATTTTCAGTTGTTTCACACTTTTTTGTTAAGTATATAATTCCACATGTGTTAATTCATAGTTTTGATGTCTTCAGTGTGAATGTACAATTTTCATAGTCATGAAAATACAGAAAAATCTTTAAATGAGAAGGTGTGTCCAAACTTTTGGTCTGTACTGTATAACACAGCCCACGCAGTATATAACAGCCCACGCAGTATATAACACTGGCCACGTAGTATATAGCAGTGTGGGCACCATATCCCTGTTAAAAAAAAAAATAATTAAAATAAAAAAGTTATATACTCACTTGCCGGCGTCCAGCGAAACTGTCCCGATGCGCGCGCAGCTGCCGCCAGCTTCCGTTCCCAGAGATGCATTGCAAAATTACCCAGATGACTTAGCAGTGTCGCGAGACCGCTAAGTCTTGTGGGTAATTTCGCACTGCATCTCTGGGAACGAAAGCTGGCGGCAGCCGCGTGCGCATCGGCGGACGACGGAAGGTGAGAATAGCAGGTTTTTTATTATTTTTAACATTAAATCTTTTTACTATTGATGCTGCATAGGCAGCATCAATAGTAAAAAGTTGGTCCGGGATGGGGCGACACACTGGCACTGACTGAAGGGGAGTATGGAGGGAGCACTGACTTGAGGAGAGTAGGGAGGGGCCAATTCGGGGCTGGACTAAGCCTGTCGCTGATTGGTCATGGCCGGCCATGACCAATCAGTGACGCAGGATTTCCGGGTATGGAAGTAAGTTACAGACAAACAGACGGAAGTACCGTATATATAGATAGATAGATAGAGATATATACATGCATACATACATACATACATACATACATACATACATACATACATACATACATACATACATACATACATACATACAGTACAGACCAAAAGTTTGGACACACCTTCTCATTTCCAGATTTTTCTGTATTTTCATGACTATGAATATTGTACATTCACACTGAAGGCATCAAAACTATGAATTAACACATGTGGAATTATATACTTAACAAAAAAGTGTGAAACAACTGAAAATATGTCTTATATTCTAGGTTCTTCAAAGTAGCCACCTTTTGCTTTGATGACTGCTTTGCACACTCTTGGCATTCTCTTGATGAGCTTCAAGAGGTAGTCACCGGGAATGGTTTTCACGTCACAGGTGTGCCCTGTCAGGTTTAATAAGTGGGATTTCTTGCCTTATAAATGGGGTTGGGACCATCAGTTGTGTTGTGCAGAAGTCTGGTGGATACACAGCAGATAGTCCTACTGAATAGACTGTTAGAAATTGTAAGAAAAAAGCAGCTAAGTAAAGAAAAACGAGTGGCCATCATTACTTTAAGAAATGAAGGTCAGTCAGTCCGAAAAATTGGGCAAACTTTGAAAGTGTCCCCAAGTGCAGTGGCAAAAACCATCAAGTGCTACAAAGAAACTGGCTCACATGAGGAAAGGAAGACCAAGAGTCACCTCTGCTTCTGAGGATAAGTTTATCCGAGTCACCAGCCTCAGAAATCGCAGGTTAACAGCAGCTCAGATTAGAGACCAGGTCAATGCCACACAGAGTTCTAGCAGCAGACACATCTCTACAACAACTGTTAAGAGGAGACTTTGTGCAGCAGGCCTTCATGGTGAAATAGGAAACCACTGCTAAGGACAGGCAACAAGCAGAAGAGACTTGTTTGGGCTAAAGAACACAAGGAATGGACATTAGACCAGTGGAAATCTGTGCTTTGGTCTGATGAGTCCAAATTTGAGATCTTTGGTTCCAACCACCATGTCTTTGTGCGACGCAGAAAAGGTGAACGGACTCTACATGCCTGGTTCCCACCATGAAGCATGGAGGAGGAGGTGTGATGGTGTGGGGGTGCTTTGCTGGTGACACTATTGGGGATTTATTCAAAATTGAAGGCATACTGAAGCCGCATGGCTACCACAGCATCTTGCAGCAGCATGCTATTCCATCCGGTTTGCGTTTAGTTGGACCATCATTTGTTTAAATGAGAACGTGTGTCCAAACTTTTGGTCTGCACTGTGTATATGTGTGTGTGTGTATATATAATATAGATATATATATATATATATATATATATATATATATATATATATATATATATATATATATATATATATATATATATATATATATATATATATATATATATATATATATATATATATATATACTGTGTGCAGAATTATTAGGCAAGTTGTATTTTAGAGGATTATTTTTATTATTGATCAACAACTATGTTCTCAATCAACCCAAAAGACTCATTAATATCAAAGCCTAATATTTTTGGAAGTTGGAGTGGGGTTTTTTTAGATTTGGCTATCTTAGGAGGATATCTGTTTGTGCAGGTAACTATTGCTGTGCAGAATTATTAGGCAACTTAATAAAAACCAAGTATATTCCCATTTCACTTGTTTATTTTCACCAGGTAAACCAATATAACTGCACAACATTTAGAAATAAAAATTTCCAACATGCAAAAACAAAACAAAAAAAAGAGTGACCAATATAGCCACCTTTCTTTATGAAGACACTCAACAGCCTTCCATCCATAGATTCTGTCAGTTGCTTGATCTGTTTACGATGAACATTGCGTGCAGCAGCCACCACAGCCTCCCAGACACTGTTCCGAGAGGTGGACTGTTTTCCCTCCCTGTAGATCTCACATTTTATGAGGGACCACAGGTTAGCTATGGGGTTCAGATCAGGTGAACAAGGGGGCCATGTCATTATTTTTTCTTCTTTGAGACCTTTACCGGCCAGCCACGCTGTTTAGTAGTTGGAGCCATGTGATGGAGCATTGTCCTGCATGAAAATCATGTTTTTCTTGAACAATACCGACTTCTTCCTGTACCACTGCTTGAAGATGTTGTCTTCCAGAAACTGGCAGTAGGTCTGGGAGTTGAGCTTCACTCCATCCTCAACCCGAAAAGGTCCCACAAGTTCATCTTTGATGATGCCAGCCCATACCAGTACCCCACCTCCACCTTGCTGGCGTCTGTGTCGGAGTAGAGCTCTCTGCCCTTTACTGATCCAGCCTCTGGCCCATCAAGAGTCACTCTCATTTCATCAGTCCATAAAACCTTTGAAAAGTCAGTCTTAAGATATTTCTTGGCCCAGTCTTGATGTTTTATCTTATGTTTCTTGTTCAAAGGTGGTCGTTTTTCAGCCTTCCTTACCTTGGCCATGTCCCTGAGTATCACACACCTTGTGCTTTTTGTTACTCCAGTAACGATGCAGCTCTGAAATATGGCAAAACTGGTGGCAAATGGCATCTTGGCAGCTTCACGCTTGATTTTCCACAATTCATGAGCAGTTATTTTGCACCTTTTTTGCCCAACACACTTCTTGCGACCCTGTTGGCTATTTGCCATGAAAAGCTTGATTGTTCGGTGATCACGCTTCAAGTTTGGCAATTTCAAGACTGCTGCATCCCTCTGCAAGACATCTCGCAATTTTGGACTTTTCGGAGCCCGTCAAATCTCTCTTCTGACCCATTTTGCCAAAGGAAAGGAAGTTGCCTAATAATTAAGCACACCTTATATAGGGTTTTGATGTCATTGGACAACACCCCTCCTCATTACAGAGATGCACATCACCTGATTTACTTAATTGGTAGTTGGCTCTCAAGTCTGAACAGCTTGGAGTAGGACAACATGTATAAAAAGTATCATGTGATCAAAATACAACTTGCCGAATAATTCTGCACACAGTTTGTATATATATATATATATGTGTGTGTGTGTGTGTGTATGTGTGTGTGTGTATATATATATATATATATATATATACATACACCTCGATATCACACGGATGTTTTATGGTCATATTAGTTTGTAAACATTGTCCAATAACTATTAGATCAGTTATATCTAAGGGCAGGGTAATATAATGCAAGGTCACCATAGCTAATATGCCACATGTCACCAAAAAATGGTAGCCGATTGGGAAGAATACAGGGGATTCAGCTCTACCCCAACCTCCTGTATCGCAGTACAGAGGCGGCCCTCAGAAATACAACAGGCCTGTGCAGATGAGTCCTCTGTATTCTCCCCGATATTAGGCCATACAGACCAACAAGACGCGCACTAGCTTTGCTCGCCATCAGCACCTGCAATGAGTGCTCCACCATAGTAGAGGGTCCCCATGTCCGCAGGAAGATGATGTCTCACCACACTGACTATATTTTTCATGGTGTCAGGAAAGTGATTCAGAGCATGGATATAGGGAGTCGCTCGTAGTAAATGTCCTAATATACTGGGGGCATGGTGGCTCAGTGGTTAGCACAGTGGTTTAAAGCTGACCAATATCAACATCTGCATGGAGTTTACACGTTCTCACTGTAGGGGATATTCTGGGTAGTTTCTTCAGACACAAACTAACTGTTGTGGCAACAGACTTCCCTAGAATTGGCCCTGAAAGCCTCATCTATTTTCTTTTTTTTTATTGGGGGGGGGGTAATACATGCACCCCATCTTCTCCCGCCATGGCACAGGTCATTCCTATAGTAATTAAAATGTAGTCACTTCTAAACTTGCTAAAAGCAGCTTTGCACCCAGTAATGCAGCTATTGGGATGTTATAGCGCCCATAGTTTCTATCTGTTTAGGTCATTAATAATGAGCAGAGCTGAATTGTTTCTCTATTCTAGCAGTCCTATGCAAAGCTTCATATAATGTATGGTGAAAATGTGCCCCACTTCACAATTCCTCCTAATGCCACATGTGTACCTGATACTTGCTGATGTCACGTGCAGTACACATAACTGCGGCATCTGGCCACTAGGGGGCAGTATTGTGCTGTTGAATATATGAGAAGCCCCCTGTGTGTGGGTTGAATGAGGCTAACACATGTCATATCCGCTCCCATGTAGCTGGCCAGCCGAAGCCTGAGGCACCAGATAAAGCCCACCGTCACCATGAAGCTGCATCTGGAGGAGAACAGTGGGCTGAAGACCAGCGTATTACAGACAGACCCCGCCACGCTAATCCATATGATCCAGGAGCTGGAGCAAGCGCTCGCCGAAATGAAAACGAACCACTGCCGCCGCATAGTGCGCAATATTAAGTAAATGAGTCCATACCGCTGAATGGGGAACCATGTATACCGCGACAGTGTAGGAATACCCGACCTTTACCGTATAATGTCATGTCTTAGAGCCGAGTGAAGCGGTGCGTAGTTCTCCCCTGAGCCTCTCATCGGACAGATGTTATGCTGGGGGTTGTACTTCCTGCAGGTAAGGAGGGACGTGTTATGGAGTAGTACAGCGGACCTCGCTGCCGCTTGTAAATAATCTTACAGTTTATTAATAAAAGGATATCCTTTATGACTACAACAGGTTTTATTTCTTTATTGTGGCACATATCTTGTCTATCGTAATCTGAAAGAATCTATGGGTGTAAGTCTTTGTGTGGAAGTTTCGCCCCAGCTTCCCACCCAAGGCCTCATGTGCCCGGCCATATAACGGCCTTCATTATGGAGCCACAATAGGGTCTCATTCAGATGTAGTAAGGACTGAAGGCTGCACGTTGTGGAATGACACTGTGCCCAGAGACGTACAGAACCAGGTATTCTCTGCCATGGTTTGTCACTTGTGATAACCAGTTATGCATCCTGCCTCTTCTTCCTCTGGTTCCTCATCTTAATCACTAGTCACAGAACGCACTAGAAATATTTGGCCAGTTTTAGTAATACTGTTTAAGGCCATGTTCACACCTTGCGGTTTTTATTGCGGATCCGCAGCAGTTTTCCATGCGGTGTACAGTTCCATGTAAACCTATGGAAAATAAAAACCAGTGTGCACATGCTGCGGAAAAAAACGCGCGGAAACGCAGTGGTGTTTTTTCCGCAGCATGTCAATTCTTTGTGCGGATTCCGCAGCGGTTTTACACCTGCTCCATAATAGAAAACCGCAGGTGTAAAACCGCAGTAGAATCCACACAAAAACTGCAGTAAATCCACAGTAAATCCTCAATAAATCCGCAGGAAAAACGCAGTGTTTTTGCCCTGCGGATTTATCGAAATCGGTGCAGAAAAATCCGCACACCATTCCGCAGCGTGTGCACATAGCCTTAGGCCCCCTTCTCACATCCTGATATTTCCGGTACTGGAGAAACCAGTAGCAGAGCTATCCGTGTCCATGTGTTACATACGTGTGGCATACGTGTACCTCATCAGTGTGACACGTTCCGTCACCTGGGAAAAGCTGTACAGTTCACACTGTTCCCTGGCGCCAGGTGTTATTAATAGCCTGGGAACCTTTTGGTGTATTGAACACTTTCCCAGATTATTAACATTAGCCCCCTGCGTTCGGCTTTCCCTCTGCTGGTTATGAAATTTACATGAGAGCTCATTCCATTTTTTTTTTTACATTTTTTTTTTTTTTTTTCACATGATGTACACAATGGGTGCTGAATACAACTCCCATCAGTTTTTCCTGGGACACCAGGCGACAATGATGAGAGCTGCCTTCAACACCCGGCGCCTGGGAACAGCGTGAACTGTACCGCTTACCCATATGTCATCAGTGCGCACGTGTGCGGAACGTTTTGTGGCCCGTGCTGCTGTTAAAAAAACTGACATTTCAGAGTGTGCAGACCCATTCATTTGAATGATTGAATTTGTACCGGATGAGTATCGGAGACACTGACGTGTGAAGGAGGCCTTAGAATTGCACCACTTTGATGCCCCCAATTTATCACATTGGCTCGTTCTGACTGATAAATTTGCCACTTAAACACTTGTGGAACATTACACCAGCTCCTGATTGGCAAACTTTAGTACAATTTTTTTTCTTAATTTGGCACATCATAAGCTTTGCCCCTTTTTCTCTAAGAGACACGAGGCACACAAAAAATCACCCGCCACCTAATAAATTTGCTTTATTTGAACCAGGTATTTAGAAAATTGTAATTTAGTAAATTAGCCCACTGTGTATAATTTTGGAGTCCAGTGTAATAGAAGAACATAGCTGAACTAGGGCTGGTACAGAGGAGACAACTATATTTGAACTAGATGGTGGCCCGATTCTAACACATCGAGTATTCTAGAATATGTATGTATGTATGTATATAGCAGCCACATAGTATATAGCACAGGCCACGTACCAAACAGTGTATAACACAGTCCACATAGTATATAACACTGCCCACGTAGTATATAGCAGCCACGTAGTATATAACACTGCCCATGTAGTATATAGCACAGCCCACGCAGTATATAGCACAGCCCACGCAGTATATAGCACAGCCCACGCAGTATATAGCACAGCCCACGCAGTATATAGCACAGCCCACGCAGTATATAGCACAGCCCACGCAGTATATAGCACAGCCCACGCAGTATATAGCACAGCCCACGCAGTATATTGCCCAGCCACGCAGTATATAACACAGGTCACGTAGTGTATTGCCCAGCCACGTAATATATACCACAGCCACGTAGTATATAGCACAGCCCATATAGTATATAGCACAGAGATGTAGTATATAACACAGCCCACACAGTATCTAACACAGCCCACGTAGTATATAGCAATGTGGGCACCATATTTCTGTTAAAAAAAAGAATTAAAATTAAAAATGGTTATATACTCACCCTCCGTTGGCCCCTGGATCCAGGCGAGGCGTTTACCGATGCGCCTCGCGACGCTCCGGTCCCAAGAGTGCATTGCGGTATCGCGAGATGATGACGTAGCGGTCTTGCAAGACCGCTACATCATCATCTTGCGAGACCGCAATGCATGGCCCGGTCACCGGAGCATCGCGAGGAGCGGGAAAGGCCTCGGCTGGATCCGGGGGCACACGGTAGGTGAGTATATAATGATTTTTTATTTTTTTTTATTATTTTTTACATTAGATCTTTTTACTATTGATGCCGCATAGGCAGCATCAATAGGAAAATGTTGGTCACACAGGGTTAATAGCAGCATTATTGGAGTGCATTACCCGCGGCATAACGCGGTCCGTTAACGCTGCCATTAACCCTGTGTGAGCGCTGACTGGAGGGGATTATGGAGCGGGCACTGACTGCTGGGGAGTAGGGAGGGACTAATTCTCGGCCGGACTATGCCCGTCGCTGATTGGTCGCGGCCGTCAGCGACGCGGGATTTCCGGGACAGACCGACAGAAAGGCAGCCAGACATACAGACGGAAGTGACCCTTAGACAATTATATAATAGATGAAGAGTGTGAGATCTGTCTGATGCAGTAATTACAACAGGCGTACTTTATGTATACTGGAAATAAGGTTTAGTATCATCATGGACAGGGATTCTTTACTGTAAGAGCAGAGAGATTATAATGGAACTTTCTGCCCCACGATGATGTGATGGATGACGTTGAAGAGCCTCGGATTCTTTCCTTTAATCGTTTTAGATTCCGGATTTCGGGAGATTAGACGCTGATCCTGAGATTTTGGGCACAGTTAGACGGCCATATAACACGGACAATGATTGCATCGCAGTACATGGACTGTCCGGTGGCTCTCCTGTCCCCCAGCATGACAGCTGAATAGAAATACAAACTGGCACGCTCGGGTCAGGAGATCTGACGACCAGTCCAAGCTTTGCAATGTGATCGTCGTCCATGTTATCCGGCTGTGTGACTGCTCCCTTATTCTGATTTTGGGAAGGATTTTCTTGCTTACTATGGGGCAGTTGGACCCCAACCTCACAAGGGTTCTTAGTTTGAATCAACCGTGTATATTTCTAGGTTTTATTTCTTTGGGACGAGGGTTCCTCCTTCTTTACCATGTACCTACTCCTTAGCCAATTCACGTCAGCCAACAATGAAGCCACAGTTTTGTCCACCCCTGCTCCTCTATGGGAATATACACACAGCAGATTTCTGCAACTGAAAATCGATTCACTTCGTGGGAGTATTTTTTTTTTCCCATAATGAAGAATTTTGTGAATGAGCATGCGATCGATCGCTTACAGGTATAATACAGGAGTGTTCTGCCTGTTGGCATAAATGGACACACAACACAACTGCTGCAAGTTTTCTTGCTGAATTTTTCACAATAAATCTGCAGTGTATTACCAGAGATATGCACAAATCTCCTCTACAAGTTGAGGGCATTTTCAGCTCCCAAAATTTGGACCCCTGTGATACATTTTCTACAGATTTCACCCTTTGCAGTGCATAGTAGGAAATCTTCTGCAATTGCCCCACGTATGGACTTTGTAGTGGATACTTGGCAGAATTGCATTTACCCCAAACTGGTGGCCCAGAAGGTCCTATCAGTGGCCCGGTACAGAGGCATGTACACTTTGTAACCTATATTGAAAGCTAATGAAAATACCGCCTGAAAAAACACCATTCCCGAAGCCTCGGCGTTCCTACCTAATGTCACAAGTCACAGCTGATCGTACACTCTAGTGCTGCAGCTGACTAGTATTTAGACAGCAGTTCAATTCCATCTGCATGTTTGGGACCTCAAATTAGTGAGTGGCATTTGCCAGCCCCACCAGCCAGCAGTAACAATTGTCAGAAACAGTTGCCAACAAAAGGTAACGTTGAGGTCTGCTATTTCCATTTGTCACATCGGCTGCTTTCAGCGGATACCTGTGGCTAATAATACACCGAAAACGACAGACCAAGTGTGACAGCCGAGAAATCCGCATCCAACAACACATTCAATCATATCAGGATAGAAGAAGATCTAGATTTCTTAATAAACCTCATTGTGTATGAATATAAATGACTAAAGGAAACCTGCAGCTGTCTCCCTGCTGATTCAGGGTTTGTTAGCAGGTAAGGAACATTGAAATCTGTCTGATCTCCTAATGAAGCCGCGGCTACAGGGAGAAAATGAACTGCTACACTCCGTCCAGCCGCTCACCTCCTGTTATCAGGGCGGCGCAGGAAGCAGTGACATTGCTGCAGAGCAGGCTGTCAATCACTTGTGCGCAGCGTCTGTGTGTGCAGATCAGACTGTCTAGCAAGTTGCCAGGAGCGATAACAGCTACGCTCGTTTAGTGCGAGGAGCTGCAGGGAGAATATAACTTTATTTTCTCCCTGTAGCCTCTGTTCCAGTAAACCTGCCAGGCATGATTTAAATGATATGTATCTGCAGATAATCCTATATCAGCAGGTAAATAGCGTTTTCAAAAGAGACAGGTCCTTTTAAAGCGGTTGTCCCGCCACAAATATTCTCTTTAATAATGGATCTGTGATGCCCTCTGACATCTGGTATTATGTGGACAAGATGAAGACAGACCGGCATCTCTCCTGCAGTAGGTGCCGAGAGGGAAATGTATTAATTCACAGTGGTCATTCCGATCACTGGCTGTCCATGTAATACAATGATGACCTGAGACTACCAAAGTGATGTAAATGTCTTTAGAGTGACCCACTAGTCTGCCCCAGATCTGAGTCTTTGGTAATTGCATTTGGCTTTTAGCAGGGACATACAGCAAAAGTGCAAATTGGGCCCCCCTCTCCCCACACCCCTCAAAAAAATATTCGGCGGCCTAGGTTAGGGTCATACAACCCAATTCTTAAAAACTTAGAGGGTTATAAATATATTGAAGCATGCTCATAGTAATTTTGACCCCACTGAAACCTCTTGGTGTTCTCACTCACTATTCTACCTCAATCATGGCCCAAGTATAATGCCCCACCCCACTCATATTATGACATCCCCACACTTAATTCCCCAACAGTACCCCCACATGTAAAGTATGATGATCCCACCATGGCTCTATCAAAGTAGGATGCCACCACACTGCCCAGTGACACAGTAAGATGTGAACCAGCATACAATAACATGCCTCCCCAAAAAGTATCCCCCACACAGTATTATGACTTCCACAGCGGCCCACACAGAGTATAATGGCCCCCATAGTCCCCCAAACAGTATCATGGCAACCGCCGCAGTTCTGCCCTCACACAGTTTGCTGGCTCCTATAGTCCGCCACTCAATGTGATGACCCTATCTCAGTATGATAGCTTCTATATGATATGATGGCCCCACACTATGATGGCTCCTGCAGTCCCCCACTTAGTATTAACGCCCTCAACAGCCCTTCAATCAATATCATAGTCGCCACAGCCCCCACAAGTACTGACATTAAATAAAATAGAACTGCCCACCTAGCTGCATTCCCCTTTAGCGCTGTTCCGGTCTGTACACCGTGTGGATTAATAGTTTGGTGCCATCTGATGACGTCATCATGACGTCTGCACTGAGACTCAGACAACAGGCTGGGCAGGGAGTCGACACCATTCTATTTAACAGTATCTCCATCCTGATGATTCAGACACTGGTGAAGTTGTAATGAGGGGCGGAGGGTGGTCTCCATTGGCACCTGACCCCTCCTACTCACGGGTCTCATAGAAGCTACATTGTGTGACACTATGAGTGATACATTCTTGGCTGTCAGTGGAATAAGTGTGAGATAAACTGTGCCTGTCAGCAGTTCTAAGCAAATCAGAATTGCTAACAGAGCTCAAAATGATACTGAGATGACATCGCTGCTCCCCAATGTGGCATGTCAAACTGAAGTCTGAGTTTATGGCTACAAACCAAAACGTGCGTCAGGGTTTGGCACCACAACCTGCAGGAGGTACAACCCCTGGCAAAAATTATGGAATCACCGACCTTGGAGGATTTTCATTCAGTTGTTTAATTTTGTAGAAAAAAAGCAGATCACAGACATGGCACACAACTAAAGTCATTTCCAATGGCAACTTTCTGGCTTTCAGAAACACTAAAAGAAATCAAGAACAAAAATGTGGTAGTCAGTAATGGTTACTTTTTTTTAACCAAGCATAAGGAAAAAATTATGGAATCACTCAATTCTGAGGAAAAAAATTATGGAATCATGAAAAACAAAAAAACACTCCAACACATCTCTAGTATTTTGTTGCCCCACCTCTGGCTTTAATAACCGCTTGCAGTCTCTGAGCCATGGACTTAATGAGTGTCACACAGTACTCCTCATCAATCTGGCTCCAGCTTTCTCTGATTGCTGTTGCCAGATCAGCTTTGCAGGTTGGAGCCTTGTCATGGACCATTTTCTTCAACTTCCACCAAAGATTTTCAATTGTATTGAGATCCGGACTATTTGCAGGCCATGACATTGACCTTATGTGTCTTTTTTCCAGGAATGTTTGCACAGTTTTTGCTCTATGGCAGGATGCATTATCATCTTGAAAAATGATTTCATCATCCCCAAACATCCTTTCAATTGATAGGATAAGAAAAGTGTCCAAAATATCAACATAAACTTGTGCATTTATTGAAGCTGTAATGACAGCCATCTCCCCAGTGCCTTTACCTGACATGCAGCCCCATATCATCAATGACAGAGGAAATTTGCATGTTTTCTTCAGGCTGTCATCTTTATAAATTTCATTGGAACGGCACCAAACAAAAGTTCCAGCATCATCAACTTGCTCAATGCAGATTCGCGATTCATCACTGAATATGACTTTCATTCAGTCATCCACAGTCCATGATTGCTTTTCCTTAGCCCATTGTAACCTTGTTTTTTTCTGTTTAGGTGTTAATGATGGCTTTTGTTTAGCTTTTTTGTATGTAAATCCCATTTCCTTTAGGCGGTTTCTTACAGTTCGGTCACAGATGTTGACTCCAGTTTCCACCCATTCGTTCCTCATTTGTTTTCTTGTGCATTTTCTGTTTTGCAGACATATTGCTTTAAGTTTCCGGTCTTGACACTTTGATGTCTTCCTTGGTCTACCAGTATGTTTGCCTCTAACAACCTTCCCATGTTGTTTGTATTTGACCCAGATTATAAACACAGCTGACTGTAAACAACCAATATCTTTTGAACCATTGCGTGATGATCCTCTCCTTTCAATTGACATCTCTTGTGTTGGAGCCTTGATTCAAGTCATTCCACATGGTGCAACAGCTCTCCAAGGTGTGATCACTCCTTTTTAGATGCAGACTAATGAGCAGATCTAATTTGATGCATGTGTTATTTTTGGGTATGAAAATTTACAGGGTGATTCCATAATTTTTTCCTCAGAATTGAGTGATTCCATCATTTTTCCCCTATGCTTGGTTAAAAAAGTAACCATTACTGACTACCATATTTTTGTTCTTGATTTCTTTTAGTGTTTCTTAAAGCCAGAAAGTTGCCATTTGAAATGACTTTAGTTTTGTGCCATGTCTGTGATCTGCTTTTTTTCTACAAAATTAAACAACTGAATGAACATCCTCCAAGGCCAGTAATTTCCATAATTTTTGCCAGGGGTTTTAATTGGGCACATTTGCACCCACATGTTCTTCTGATTACCTGTACTTATGACCATTGGTCCAGCACATAATATGTCACTTTATTATCGGAGGCTCACATACACAGTGTGATACCTCAGGATGTTATCATATACTAGATGGTAGCCCGATTCTAACGCATCGGGTATTCAAAAATATGTATGTAGTTTATTTATGAAGATTTTAGAATAATACATTGAATACACAGGATTCGGCTGGCCGTGACCAATTCGCGAAGTGAGGTTGAAATCCCGCGCCAATTCTGCGCCTGTCGCTGATTGTTCGTGGCCGGCCATGTAGTATATAACAGCCCACGTAGTAAATAGCACAGCCACGTAGTATATTGCACAGCCACGTAGCATATTGCACAGCCACGTAGTATATTGTACAGCCCACGTAGTATATTGCACAGCCCACGTAGTGTATAACACAGGCCACGTAGTATATAGCACTTTCTATTTAGGTACTACACATTATCATTATTTATATGTAGATTTGGATATGTATGTAGTTGTTACTTTTTGTTCTATTTCAATGTCAATTTTGGGGCCATTGCATAACCCTATGCTTAGCTCCTGTGATACTCTGTTTAGTGCCATCTATTGGTTTGCCACACTTTAAAAGAAAAAAAAAATCTCATATTTTGTATTTTGTAAATTACAATAAAACTTTACCTTTTTATTATTTTTTGCTTCTTTTAACACAAAATGTAGGTGATTGTTCTTTTTTGTACCCAGCCATATGTCTAGGTTCCATGGATGTGTTACCCTAAATACTTGTGCATGTGCCATTTTTGTCTGCTCTTTTTCTTCTATGTATCAAAAATAGAATAGTTTGTGCTCACTTCATCTCCATCACCCCACATTAATTAATAATTGCATGTTAATGATACATTTAGGTTGTTCACTACTTTAGGACCTTAGTAGTGGTCATCAATGTCTGATCGCTCTGGGGAGGACATCTGGCACCCCTGCCGATCAGTTGTTATTGGTGGCGGCCACCATCAGGAAGTACTCACTTGGAGCTAGACGTTTTCTAGTAGTGACCGAGGATCGGTAGAACACATCTGCCTCCATTTCTATAGTAGGTGGATGTGTAGTACCCTGTGGTGGCCACTATCAAAAGACGGCCCGCTCCACAAGAGAGTATTTCCAGCTGGTGGCTGCCACTGTCGACACCGATAACAGCTGATCAGTGGGGGTGCAGAGTGTCCGACCCTGACCGATCAGACATTGATGACCTATCCTAAGGATAGTTCATCAATGCTAAACTAGTGGACAGCCTCTTTAAAGCAGTATAATTTTATAAGCATGTTAGAAAACTTCAAATATTAAAGGAGAGATGCAGTGTCAAACTTTACACGTAGATGTTGAATTTTGCGAAAATTGAGAATTTTGATGCATGTTAAGAATTAAGGTTGCAACATAAACGTGTTTGTTTCATGCCTGTACAAGACAGCTATGACTTGTCCTGGACATGCAACTTTTTTGTGACCTTTTTAACGGAGAAATGGACACAAGGCCTGTTCTCAACATTTTTAGGTTTTACTATAGGTAACAAAATGGTATATTAAATAGCATAAAGTGTTAATAAAATGCTATAAATTGCTCAAAAATGTTTATTATCCCGTTTGTTTGTTTTTACAATTTATGAGCTGCCTCAATTTATAGTTACCATTAATGAATTCATGGGGGCAGATTTATTAATGCACTAATGCCATATCCCTGGCATGAACGTATGCCATTTTGGCCAGGACCTCTTTTATGTTCTTCATTATCCAGTGATAACTCTGCAAAAAAATTTGCAATAAATAGCGCTATAATACATGTTTTGCATGTGCAGAAAATGCTATTGGAGGACGTTGCATGGACGGCTCATTCTTAGAACAGCACATTTTATTGCTGGATCCTGCATGCTATGTTAGGTATGTCAATCATGCCATCAAAGATCTCCCATGTGGATTGGGGCTGCTGGGAGTCTAGGGACAGATGATGCTTAGACAAGTGTCCCAAGTGATACCATAAAGGAACAAATGTGGAGTTTCTGAAGGATTAAAATAGGGGACAGCCTGGTTGGGAGTTAATGCTGTCTGATCACAAGCTGGAGCTATAAGTAAACCAGAAGTACAGGGTAATAGGAGTATATGTAACCAATGTATAAGAAAGCTAAGTAAACAGTGTTTATGTAAAGCACAATATGCCAGTGTACAGTTGGGTTGTTTAGCAATAGTATGATGGTGTAAATCCCTGTGTGGAAGGACGCTTTCTGCCAATGGTGGATACAGTTTATGTAGTGGGCATTATTTAATATTTGTATGCATGAGGTATAGATTAGTGATGAGCGAATATACTCGTTACTGGAGATTTCTCGAGTACGCTCGGGTCTCCTCCGAGTATTTTTTAGTGTTCGGAGATTTAGTTTTTATTGCCGCAGCTGAATGTTTTACATCTGTTAACCAACATAAGTACATGTGGGGATTCCCTAGCAAACAGGCAACCCCCACATGTACTTATGCTGGCTAACAGATGTAAATCATTCAGCTGCGGCAATAAAAACTAAATCTCCGAGCACTAAAAAATACTTGGAGGACCCCCAAGCGTGCTCGAGAAATCTCGAGTAACGAGTATAGATCTATTCTTATGCATTTTGTGCATGCAGGCTGCTGAGATTATTATTATATAATTAATGGTGATGTACATGAAAAGGGGTTACCTATAAAATACAAATATAAACTGGTACAGAAAGAAGACAGCCCTGCCCTTGACTGCTTACGGTCTACAGGATTTTGGGGAAGAAGACAGCAGGTTCAGGGGTTGCAGCAGCTCCGGAGATGGTGAGGAGGCAGCGCGATCTTGCAGGCTGTAAGCTTTCTTGAAGAGGTGGGTTTTCAAGTTTCATCTGAAAGTTATGAATGTGGTAGATGATCGGACATATTGGGGCACAGAATTACAGAGGATCGAAGATACTGGGGAGGAGTCTTGGAGGTGAGTGGGTGACTACCATAGGATTGGAGATTATGCGTGGTAAGATACCGGGAGATTGGTTTGGACATCTATGGAGGAGACAGATTATGGATGGCTTTTTAGGTCAATCTTAGTAGTTCGAACTGGATATGTTGGGGAATTGAGGGCAAATAAAGGGATTTGCAGAGGAGTAGTGAGGAAAGAGGTGGATTAGTTCAGCAGCAGAGTTTAATTAGGCAGAAAATGTAAATACATGTTTTTGCAATTCACAGTTATTGAAAATTATGCTCCTTTCAAAAAATAACAAACTTTAATCTTCTGAAATGGCCCACTGGTCTTATTCTGTCTGCGAGCTTTATCTGTCCGCCCCAGTGGCTGATTAGCTGTCGTGCAAGTGCAGTTACTGTCATCACAAAAAAAAGAGTTCCTCACAGCATTCTGTGAGCACGGGGAGCGGCTCACATACGTTGTGCACCCTGGAAGTGAAGGAACCTTTTTTTTAATGACTGGAACTGCACCTGCGCAGCCAGCTGATCGGCCTCCAAGGCAGCAGACTTGTGATGTTTATTGTGATACATAAATCAGGCAGAGGAATTAAGTGGGATACAGGAAAGATGATGAGTTTGTTTTTGTCCACATTGAGCTTTAGAAAGCATGGTAAGAAGTAGGAGGATTTGGCTGATAGACACTCAGGGATTCTCGACAGCAGAGAGGAGACATTTGACCAGAGAAGTAGATATGACTGTCATGAGCTTATACATAATACTAGAAGCCATGGGAATTTATAAGTTGTTTCAGGCCAAAGGTATAAGAGGAGAAGAGTAGAGGTTCCAAGACAGAGTTTTGAGGGACGCCAACACAGAGAGCGCAAGATGAGTAGGTAGTATAGGAATGGAAGACAATAAATGTGCAGATCCAGGAGATGGCAAGTTCTTTGACACCAAAGGAAGAGAGGATCAGTAGTAGGAGAGCATAATCCACTGTCTCAGAGGCAGAGAACATGTGTATAATGAGGAATAGAGAGAATTATCTGTTAGCTTTGGCGGTAAGTCGTTCGTTATTACTAAAACATGGCCTGATTTGGTCCATCTTGTTTTTCAAATGTGCAGCAAAGTCTTCTGCAGAGATAAAGAAAGTCGGAGGTGGCAACGATGGGTGCAGGAGAGAGCTAAAATAGTTGAATATTTGTTGGGGTTGTGGGATAAAGAAGATATGAAGGTTGTGAAGTATTCCTGTTTAGCTGAGGCGAGGGCCAATTTGAATGTGAAAGTTGCTTGTTTGAATGTGGTGAAGTCTTCCTCTGAGTGCATTTTATTCCAGTACTGCTCAGTGTGAGGTTAGTGTGCCAGGGCTTTTTAATGATTCATCGCACTCTGCCATGGATGAGAGGAGTCTCTGAGTTAATAGCTGATGCAAATGTGGGATTGTAGAAAATGGTAGCACTATCCGTGATGATGTGATGATATGGAGGACAACGTTAGAATAGAGTAAGAGTGTGTAAATGTCCAGTGTCATGGCTCGATTTTGGGACTCTGTCCAGTGACCTATTGCTGCGTGATTGGTTTCCCTCTCCGCTGAGCCACAGCCTGTTCTGTGTCTGTCCAACTGCTGATAGTTCTCTTGTCTTTGCTTTCCTTTTTCTATTCAGGTGTTTCTCACTTCCTCATTTGGTTCTGCCCCATCACATCTTGGGAGGGGCCAGTTTTTACTCCTCTTATACCTGCCTTCTTTGCTGGCTATACTTCAAGATTGATGGATGTTTGTCATTCCAGCTCCTTAGCTAGGGTTTATCTTGCCTGGTTAGTCGCTGTTGCCTTTCCTGTGGTTTGTTTATGAGTCTTCCTCCCAAGCACCCTCTCCTTTCTTTTATGTTTATAGTCTGGGAGGTTTTCCATGTGTTCCTTTTTTTTCGGTTCTTTTTATTTTTCTCCGTCTTTCCTGTCTTACTGTGTGCACATGTCCTTAGGCCTGTGCCTCATCCTCAGATTTATGTGTATTTCATTTTTAGAGATACAGTGGCATCTAAAAGCTTGAGCACCCCTGGTCAAAATTACTGTTATTGTGAACAGTTAAGCAACGTGAAGATGAAATGATCTCTAAAAGGCCTAAAGTAAAAGCTGACACATTCCCTGTGTATTTTAGGCAAAAAATATATTTTTTTTCATCTTTTACATTTTAAAAATTATTATTTTATACTTGCAAAATGTAAAGGATAAAAATATGTATTTTTCTTTGTCTAAAATGCAAAGGAAATGTGTCATCTTTATCTTTACGCCTTTTAGATATTATTTCATCTTTAACATCTTACACATTGCCTAGCATATGTATTGAAAATAAAATCACATTCTGCACTGCAGCATGGTTGCATGTATAATGTGCATTAAATTGTTGTATTTAGTCATATACATTGGTTCTGCAAAAAAAATCTTTCTCAATTTTGCTAGAGGGAAAAAAAATTGTCTCCACCAAGTTGGTGCCGGCGGCGCTTGCGCAGTAACATCTATTGGCGATCCATTAGATGCCACTGCACTGGCACAATATTGGTGGAGACACTTTTTTTTCTCTAGCAAAGTGGCGCCTGTGCAGTAGCATCTATCTGATCGCCGATAGATGCTACTGCACCGTCGCCATATTGAGAACATATTGAGATCATTTTTTTTTTCAGAATCAATGTATATGGCTAAATAAAACAATTTAATGCATATTATACATGCAATTTTTTTTTCAATACATATAATATTCAGTATGTAAATAGGGGGCAGGTCACCGAGGGATCGCGATCCACCCGCTGCTGTTAACATGTTAAATACCGCTGTCAATCTCTGATCATGATCGCGCTGGAAGCGTGTCATTAGCTCCAACCATCGGTGCCCTTGTCACATGATCACATGGCACCGATGGGTTGGCATGACAACCCAGGGTCTGCAGGAGACCCCTGTGGTTGTCATTGCTGATCTGCTATGAGTCCAGCGTTCACAGCAGATGATCAATTCTGCTTCACATAGCGCCGGCTATGTGTAGCAAGAGCGATCAGAAGATTGCAGCTTTAAGCTATGAAGACTATTGAAGTCAGTAAAAAGTGTAAAAAAAAATGTTTTTTTAATAAAATGTAAAACTTCAAATCACCACCCTTTTGCTCCATTCAAATTAAAACAATTTAAGAAAAAAAATACACATATTTGCTATTACCACAATCAGAAACTCCCGATCTCTCAAAATATAAAAATAATGCAATAATCGGCAAATGGCGTAACGAGAAAAAAAAATCAAAGTGCCAGAATTACTTACTCGCTAAAATGCAATTACAGGAAATCAAAACATTGTATCTACCCCAAAACGCTATCAATAAAAACATCAGCTCGGCATGGAAAAAAAAAATCTCACCTAGCCCCATATATCCTGAAAAATGGAGACGCTACGGGTCTCAGAAAATGGCTCCGTTTTTTTTTTTTTAAAACTTCACTTTTTTTTTTTTCACCATTTAAATAATAAAGAACCTAGACATGTTTGGTATCTGCAAACTCGTAATGACCTGGGGAATCATTCCAGCATATCAGTTTTCGCATTTAGTGAACATGGTTAAAAAAAAAAAAACAATTGTGAAATTGAACCTTTTTTTGCAATTTCACCGCACTTGGAATTTTTTTCCCATTTTCCAGTACACGATATGGTAAAATCACTGGTGTTGTTCAAAAGCACAACTTGTTCTGCAAAAAAACTGACCTTTGGGTTTTCATTGGCTGTGAACCATGATCATCAACATTAACAAATAAACAAAATAAACCCTTGAAATAGATCACTCTGTTTGTAATGACTCTATATAATATATGAGTTTCATCTTTTGTATTGAAGAACTGAAATAAATTAACTTTTTGATGATATTCTAATTTTGTGAGAAGCACATGTAGTATATTTATATGGTAACTACACTTGATTGACTAGAAATTTATATAGCTAGGATACAATTTGAGATGAGTGGCTGTAGTTACTATGGTACACTAAGTATGAGAGTTCTGTGTTTGTATCTAGCTGGGCGGCTGGTCACTCACCCACACTATAGATGGCAGACATTCCTCTGTAGATGACAACTGTTCCTAAATAGAGACAATTAAATAAATAAAAAAGCACTGAAAAAACATTATATTAGACCATCGGGTACAGTTAAAACAGAAAAAGATATGATACTTATTTTTAATGTGTTCTTACTCCTATGAGTATTTTCCTCATTTCCTTATGGTGCACTGAGGTAACGAGCACTGACTGGATAAATGTAAGTCAACTGATGTTCGACCACTGACCTGTTTACACGGGCTGACAAATGCAGATGGATACAGAACAATCAATACTACAATTGTTCTGTTCCCACGCAGCATACACCATGCACACTGTTTGCACGGGGCGATGTGCTGCAGACAGTGATTATTACGCTGGCATAAACAATCCAATCACTTTACGAATCAGCTTTCTTATGAACACTCGATTGCCGATTTGGCTTGTCTGGGTGCATCTTTAAATCATTTTTGAATCTTTTTTCTATACTTAAGTGACCAGCTTTTGGCTGCTGGACATCAGATCATGTATGATAAGAATAACAACAAGTTTTCTGCTGTTTAATACCGAATTTGCAATTATATGGAAATTATTGAAATAACTTTATGGCATAACTAAGAGGGCAGGCCTTGAGAATATTTTATTTTTCTGGTGGGCCTATGGTACCCAGTCCAAAACTGGTGCCAGCAGCGAGGAGTACATACTTTACTGGAGGGGCTATATCTCAGACTGAAATCTTGTTTGGACTTGTCAAGTGGCCAACTTCTGAGTACTTGGTGCCAGATCCTGTACGATGCCTATTATAGTAAGAATGTGTACAAGTTGTGAGCTTCTTTTTGTTTTAAACTCTTCTTGCAATTCTACTGATATGACAGTAGCTATAAACTGTGGAGAAAAACACTGAGAGCTGGCGTTACATGGAGGCCGGGGAGCTGCGTGGAGTGTAGTCTTGGATGGGAGTTTATTACAGCCATGTGAGTGCTGCAGTAGATTAGACGCTGTCTCCCCCTCTGGGCTTCATCTTCTCTTACACAAGATTTCTGTTTTGTTTTTCTCAGCCTTGACGCCACCACGCACACACAGACATTGATTCACAAAGCCAAGCCTGAGCTCTGCTAGAAACTTGAGTTTCAGCCATTTACATTCTGAAATCCCTCAAATTAAATGCCAGGAAAAATGACGTCTTGCGACCCCAGCCGCGTGATCCGCCAGCATCCCATAATCCCGTAGTTTGTCGTTCATAACTTACTTTGCTTGCACAAGTGAACATTGCTGTAAATGGTTGCTATTAACTAATAACTTTCTTTTAGGGCCTATGTGTTATTTCATAGAGGCCTGGAGACATAGCCTATAATAAAACAATAAGGCTGTAGTAAGACTCATAATATATACATACAAGATATAGTCAAAAATGTGCTGAAGCTTGAATGTAAGATACTATATCACTCATTATAGACGATTATCAATTAAATGACCTAATCAGAGACCATCCAATGTAGGAGAATAACTCACTTTATCTATGACCAAAACTCAGCCAGACTGGAAACGCATCAGTGTTTTTCTACACCCATGTTACCATTTTAATGAAGTCAAAACCTAAGAACAAAATGAACATATACCCTGCTGTATGTAAAGAAGTAAAAGCAATAGTGCATATAAATAATAGGCTACTTCATAAACACCGGTTTTGATTTAAAAAAAAAAGTATAAAAGCCGTCCCACCAGCTTTAAGGTGTAGCCAAAATCGGGATGGTCCTAACCTCTAGTATTAAAACCTTACCATGCGTCTTATTGGCTGTGATAAAACATCGAACGTTTGTGGTCCATATCCGCGCTGCCGGCTTGTGAAGAAACATCAAACACCAGAGGTATTATAAAAATAACGGTTTATTTTATTTGTCTACGCGTTCCGAAGTGTAACCCATTATAATCTATGGTGCACACATGTCTTTTTCCTGTCAGCACGGATGACAGGGGCCAATACAAGTCTATGGGTCCATGTAATTCACGTACAGCACACGGAGAAGCTTTTGAATTGATTTTTCTGAAGCCATACTGGAAAATAACAAACGGCACACTAATGGCTCACTGATAACACAATGATCGAAAACACTGATGACTGATACTATACGTATGTGTAAAGGGAGCCTAGGGCTTCATTCAGACCTCTGTTTCTTACGTACAAGAAAAACACTGATTATTTTGATCAGAGCATGGTCGGAGTATCATCAGTTACTCTCGTATATGGAAAAATTAAATTTTCTCCACCTTCTCTATTCTGTCAGTCCATGGATGTCGGACCACACTCAGATGTCATCCGTGTCCCGTCTAATATTTTTACTTACCCATAAGCTTGCATTGCCGAACATGTGAACAGCCCCATACACTATCATAGGTCCTAGTGCTATCTCGTACAAAAAAATGATGTCTAAATGAGGCCAAAGCAGAAAAGTATCTGGACATACCCTTTTCTCTGCAAACAATTTTCATTTTTACACTTATATTTTTTCTTCCCTTCTTCCAAGAGCCATAACTTTTTTACTTTTTCATCTACATAGCCAATTGAGGGCTAGTTGTTTTGCAGGATGAATTGTAGTTTTAAATTATATTATTTGTTTTAACATTCAATGTACAGGAAATAGAGAAAAAATTCAAATGTGGTAAAAGTGTGAAAAAAAAGCAATTTCGCTATTTTGGGGGGATTTTGGTTTAAACCCTTTACCCCCAAGGGTGGTTTGCACGTTAATGACCGGGCCAATATTTACAATTCTGACCACTGTCCCTTTATGAGGTTATAACTCTGGAACGCTTCAACGGATCCCAGTGTTTCTGACATTGTTTTCTCGTGACATATTATACTTCATGATAGTGGTAAAATTTCTTTGATATTACCTGCGTTTATTTGTGAAAAAAACGGAAATTTGGCGAAAATTGTGAAAATTTCGCAATTTTCCAACTTTGAATTTTTATGCAATTAAATCACAGAGATATGTCACACAAAATACTTAATAAGTAACATTTCCCACATGTCTACTTTACATCAGCACAATTTTGGAACCAAAATTTTTTTTTGTTAGGGAGTTATAAGGGTTAAAAGTTGACCAGCAATTTCTCATTTTTACAACACCATTTTTTTTTAGGGACCACATCTCATTTGAAGTCATTTTGAGGGGTCTATATGATGGAAAATACCCAAGTGTGACACCATTCTAAAAACTGCACCCCTCAAGGTGCTCAAAACCACATTCAAGAAGTTTATTAACCCTTCAGGTGTTTCACAGAAATTTTTGGAATGTTTAAATAAAAATGAACATTTAACTTTTTTACACAAAAAATTTACTTCAGCTCCAATTTGTTTTATTTTACTAAGGGTAACAGGAGAAAATGGACCACAAAAGTTGTACAATTTGTCCTGAGTACGCTGATACCCCATATGTCGGGGTAAACCACTGTTTGGGCGCATGGCAGAGCTCGGAAGCGAAAGAGCGCCATTTGACTTTTCAATGCAAAATTGACTGGAATTCAGATGGGACGCTATGTTGCGTTTGGAAAGCCCCTGATGTGCCTAAACATTGAAACCCCCCACAAGTGACACCATTTTGGAAAGTAGACCCCCTAAGGAACTTATCTAGATGTGTGGTGAGCACTTTGACCTATTAAGTGATTCACAGAAGTTTATAATGCAGAGCCGTAAAAATAAAAAATCATATTTTTTCACAAAAATGATATTTTCACCCCAAATTTTTAAATTCCCAAGGGTAACAGGAGAAATTGGACCCCAAAAGTTGTTGTCCAATGTGTCCTGAGTACGCTGATACCCCATATGTTGGGGTAAACCCCTGTTTGTGCACACGGGAGAGCTCGGAAGGGAAGGAGCACTGTTTTACTTTTTCAACGCAGAATTGGCTGGAATTGAGATCGGACACAATGTCGCATTTGGAGATACCCTGATGTGCCTAAGTGGAAACCCCCCAATTATAACTGAAACCCTAATCCAAACACACCCCTAACCCTAATCTCAACTGTAACCCTAATCACACCCCTAACCCTGACACACCCCTAACCCTAATCCCAACCCTATTCCCAACCGTAAATGTAATCCAAACCCTAACTTTAGCCCCAACCCTAACTTTAGCCCCCAACCCTAACTTTAGCCCCAACCCTAACCCTAACTGTAGCCCTAACCCTAGCCCCAACCCTATCCCTAGCCCTAACCCTAGCCCTAACCCTAATGGGAAAATTAAATACATTTTTTTAATTTTTTGTAACTAAGGGGGTGATGAAGGGGGGTTTGATTTACTATTTATAGCGCGTTTTCTAGCGGATCTTTGATTGGCAGCCGTTACACACTAAAAGACGCTTTTTATTGCAAAAAATGTTTTTTGCTTTACCACATTTTGAGTGCTATAATTTTTCCATATTTTGGTCCACAGAGTCATGTGAGGTCTTATTTTTTGCGGGATGAGTTGGCGCTATTATTGGTAACATTTTCGGGCACGTGAAATTTTTTGATCGCTTTTTATTCTGATTTTTCTGAGGCAGAATGACCAAAAACCAGCTATTCATGAATTTCTTTTGGGGGGGGCGTTTATACCGGTCCGCGTTTGGTAAAATGGATAAAGCAGTTTTATTCTGCGGGTAAGTACGATTACAGCGATACCTCATTTATATCATTTTTTTTTATGTTTTGGCGCTTTTATACGATAAAAACTATTTTATAGAAAAAATAATTATTTTTGCATCGCTTTATTCTGAGGACTATAACTTTTTTATTTTTTTGCTGATGATGCTGTATGGCAGCTTGTTTTTTGCGGGACAAGATGACGTTTTCAGCGGTACCATGGTTATTTATTTCCGTCTGTTTGATCGCGTGTTATTCCACTTTTTGTTCGGCGGTATGATAATAAAGCGTTGTTTTTTGCCTCGTTTTTTTTTTTTTTTACGGTGTTCACTGAAGGGGTTAACTAGTGGGACAGTTTTATAGGTCGGGTCGTTACGGACGCGGCAATACTAAATATGTGTAGAACAAATAGAGGAGAAAATCCAGCTTCCAAAAATATCAAAATTTATTAAAGATAAAATCCAAAGTCCAAAAACATGGTTCACAGGAGAAGAAATAGCAGCAAGCTACATGTTTCGAACAATAAGTTCTTTTTCAAAGCTGCTCACCATGCACCAGAGTGAGGTTTAAATATTTTTGGAAGCTGGATTTTCTCCTCTATTTGTTCTATTGCCTCACGTGAAGACTGCACGTCATCCGGGCTTCCCCACAACAAATGCCTAGTAGGTGAGCTGGTTTTGTCTCATTTTTTTTTTTTCTTCTGTTATAGTACAGTTTTGAAACCGTGCACACCAAGAGCCTGTAAAAACAAGTGTTTGCTTTGTTTAATATTTTTGTGCTCTAAGGCATATATTTTCTTCCTTTTTTTTTGTTTGTGGGTTTTTTTGGAATATCTTTACAAAATGAATGAAAGTCCAGAAAGAGCTCGTAAAGCCGCTCAGTTGTTCTCAATGGATTTATCCTCCACAATGGATGGGTCTGAGTCAGACCTTTTCAGCACAGACGTTAATAAGCTAGAAAAACTGATGATAAATGAAATGAAAGTGTGGTGGGATTTTACTACTTTGGACAATTATGTGCAAAAAGAAATGATCCCCAGAGGGTTGCGCATTAAGAAAATTCCCACCACCACATATTCACAGCAGTTTGTGCAAGAGTGGAATATGATCCTAAGTAATTGCTCCATTCAGCTAATGCAATTAATCATGAAATATGAGGACACCAAGCTGAAAAATATTCAGTCAGAAATCAACAACATTAAAACTAGCTTGGAAAATAAAGACACTATTAAATATAATGAGGAATTAAAAAATATAAAAATATCTTTATTGAAAACAGAAGATTTAATCATGAGTCGCAAGAAAAATAAATTTCAACGTGACTTAAGAGATTATCAAACAAATCAGGTATATGAATGGGGTAGATGGCAGAAAGCACACAAAAGCCCTCGCCCAATCCTGAAACGTACTAATTCCTCTGATATATCTGAGCGCCGAGTTTCTTTCAGTTCCTCAGACATGGATTCTATGGATAATGGGTCTATTGAAACTGGTGGTGATGAAAACATCAATCAAAATGTGGATAACACCAACACCTACTACCGTAGACCAAGAAGATTCAACTCAAAAAACGCAAGAGGCGCGGGGGCCGCAAACACCGCAGGAAACTTTCGCATGGCTACCCGCAACAGAAAGTAACATCTTTTTCAGGTGATTTTTCTAATATTTTAAATATTTCTAGTTGTGATCTCTCAGTTGAACAATTGCAAGTGTTGTCCTTGGGACTCAAATATGCACCGGATCAACGGTTTGATTTATTTCATACATTGATAGACATCAACAGATTTATTCGTAATTTGACAGTCAAAAGACATTTTTTCAAACAGGAATCTACCTCCATTGTGGATACCTCTGCTGTCAGGAATGAATTTTGTGACCTTACGTTTAATGAACAATGTCTTTTGAGAAATCTGAATGACTTGAATGGGTCTAATGTATCTTTAAACCGAGATGTAAATCAAGCTGATCAATTTGTAACAAAAAATCCATCATTTTATCCTATTCAATCACGTGTTGACTGCATGGACAGATTTCAAGCTGTCATTGAACGAGATCTGAGATCTTTAGATACACATGTCCAGCACAGAACACATAAAGGTAATTTAAATTGGAAGCAGCGCAGAGCTCTCCAGGAAATTAAAAAGATGGACCAGATCACTATAAAAAAGGCAGACAAAGGTGGCCTGATTGTTGTCATGGACACATTGATGTATAAAGATCAGATGAACAATCTCTTGAATGACACCACAACGTACAGAAAACTGCCTTCAGATCCCACATCGGTTTACAAAAAAGAACTGTTCAGCTTGATAGATGAAGGCGCAGCTTTGGGTGTTCTAACCAGAACACATGTTGAGTATCTCAAGGTTGATTGCCCCACTATACCTACAATGTATGGCTTACCCAAAGTACACAAAGGTATTACACCTCCACCAATGCGCCCTATATTATCAGGGATGGGTTCTCTAACAGAACGTCTAAGCCAATGGGTTGACTCTCTTCTACAGCCATTGGTTGTGAGAGTTCCAGGTTTTTTGAGAGACTCAAGAGATGTTCTACATCAGCTCTCTAATATTGCATGGTGTGATGGTTTTCAATGGATAAGTTGTGATGTCATTTCATTGTATACCTGTATTCCACAAAACATTGTCATTCAAGCACTAGAATTTCATCTGCATAAGTACAGTAACTACACTATTGATTTGTGCAATTATGTTATACAGGTTATCTTTTTCTTAATGACTCATAATTATTTCTCCTTTGATCAGCAGTTCTTTCTCCAATGCAAAGGAGTTTCTATGGGAGGTAAACACTCACCATCTGTTGCTAACTTGGTAATGTCATATTGGGAGGAATTGTTTTTTTATTCGGATTGCAACCCATTTGCGATGGACATTTTCTGGTATGGTAGATACATCGACGATTTACTCCTCATCTGGAGTGGCGATGTGTCTGCCATACCAGAGTTTCTTGTCCATCTCAATTCTAATGACTTCAGTCTTCGCTTCACATGCAGTCATAATCCGCACATGATCTCTTCTTTGGACTTGACACTGTGCAGTACTGTGGGCCATGTTATTACCACCTCCACATTTCATAAACCCCTCTCTGGCAATAGCATTTTACATGCGTCCAGCAGCCATCCTGGACATACAATAAAGTCCATACCAGTGGGCGAGCTTACCAGAATAACCAGGAATTGTAATGATGCCAGTATTTTAAAGCAAGAGACCGATCTGTGTTGTAAAAAATTAGAAAAAAGAGGCTATTCTAAGTGGGCTCTTGATAGAGCTAAAAATATAGTACAACAAAAAAAACGCAGCGATATGCTGGTATCAAAAAATAAGGAGAAAAAAGTGTATCAAAATCAAAAAACCTTTTGCTCTATCAAATATAGTCCTCAATACAACGATATTAAATCTCTTATCTTGAAAAACATTCCTATTTTATATGAGGACGAGATTCTTTCTGAAATTCTATCTTCAGGCTGTCAGGTGATTGCAAAAAAGGCTACCACTTTGTCTGACATTCTCTCACCCAGCCTATTTAAATCTAGTAAAGTCTCCCATACATGGTTACACCATATAGGTTTTTATCATTGTGGTGCTTCTAAATGTCGCACATGTGCCCATTCTGTTGTCACGCATTCTTTTACTGATAGCAGTGATAAACAAGAACATAAAATCCAGCAATTTATTAACTGCAATAGTAAGAATGTGGTTTATATGATAACATGCATGAAATGTAAATTAAGTTACATAGGTTGTACCACTCGCATGTTAAAGACGCGTATCTCTGAACATATCACTGATATTGTTGTGTCCACTAATAATAATCGTTCTGTGTCTCATGCGTCTAAGCATTTTATCACCAGTCATCAAAGAAATACTGCATTCCTTCGGGTTGTCGGCATTGAGAGGCTTGGAGTGACAGCCAGAGGAGGAGACTTGAAGAGACGTCTTATGACGCGTGAAGCTTATTGGATGTTTTACCTTAACACTTGCCATCCCATGGGCTTAAATGCTCGCAAGGAAATCATGTTTCATTACTGAGAGATTCACATTGTCTAGTTGTACTATATATTTCACATATGTATATTATATATTTCTTTGTTTTTTTGTGATGTTTTTTGTGATATTTTTGCGTTTTTATTGTATATAATCACTGCTGCATCAGGTGGTGGAGTGATTCTCTGTGATTTTCACAGCTGCTATTTAAACCTCACTCTGGTGCATGGTGAGCAGCTTTGAAAAAGAACTTATTGTTCGAAACATGTAGCTTGCTGCTATTTCTTCTCCTGTGAACCATGTTTTTGGACTTTGGATTTTATCTTTAATAAATTTTGATATTTTTGGAAGCTGGATTTTCTCCTCTATTTGTTCTATTGCCTCACGTGAAGACTGCACGTCATCCGGGCTTCCCCACAACAAATGCCTAGTAGGTGAGCTGGTTTTGTCTCATTTTTTTTTTACTAAATATGTGTACTTTTATTTTTATTTTTATTTAGCTAAAGGAAAATATTTATTGGAACAATATATAATTTTTTTATTAATACTTATTTAGGAATTTTTTTTTTCTTTATACATGTAATTATTATTTTTTTTACTTTGCCCCGGGGGGGGGCATCACAGTAAAGTGACAGATCGCCGATCTGACACTTTGCTGTGCACTGTGTCAGATCGGCGATCTGACGTGCACTGCTGGAGGCTTCCCGGCGCCTGCTCTGAGCAGGCGCAGTGAAGCCACCTCCCTGCAGGACCCGGATGCAGCCCCGCAGCCATTATGGATCCGGGGCTTGCAGGGAGGAGACGCTCGGTACAAGGTGAGCACATCGCCTTGTACCGATCGTCTCAGGGAAGCACGCAGGGAGCCCCCTCCCTGCGCGATGCTTCCCTGTACCGCCGGAACACTGCGATCATGTTTGATCGCAGTGTGCCTGGGGTTAATGTGCCGGGGAGGTCCGTGACCGCTCCTGGCACATAGTGCTGGATGTCAGCTGCGATCGCCGATCGCGCTGGACGTACTATTCTGTCCTTGGGAAGTAGGGCCCACCCCACATGGACGGAATAGTACGTCCAATGACAGAAAGGGGTTAAATTGCAAATTCTATAGTAAAAATGCATCGGCCTCATTCTACAGGTCAATGCAAATAAGGCGATATCAAATTTATGTAGATTTTTTCTTTAATGTTTTGATTGTTTGAGTTAATTTTATGTTTTGAAAGATCTGACGTTTACAAATTCAGCAATACCAGATATGTTTTTATGTATTATTTTTTTATTAGTATTTTTAATAAGGGATAAATGAGGTGATTTTTGCTTTCATTTTTTTTGTAAACTTATTTTTTTTACTGTTTACTTTGTATTTTAGTCCTCACAGGGAACTTGAACCTCCGATTATGCCAACGCTTAGGCTACATACTGCAATATTGTGATATTGCAGTATGTACTGAAAATCCTGGTCTCCCTTCAAGATAAGCAAATAGCTGAACTTCAGAGGAGGACCAAGATGGCAGTGACCGGGGCCTCCAGCAAGCCCTTGGCAGCATGGTATCCCATCGGCGCACTGAGATTGCGTTATGGGGCGCTGATGGAAGCCAGTACTCGCGAGTAGCAGAGCATGTTCCATTTAAATTCTTCTGTCATCTGTGGCCGAGGCTGGTAAAGACAGATTCTGGCTATTTAAAGAACCACTCCCATCAAAAATGTTATCTTAATTTTTATGTTAATATAGGTCAGTCATCATATTGTATAGCACTGTGTACTTACAATTTCCCATTTTGCCTATCTACTCAGGTAATTCTTCTCAATAACAGATTAGCTCATTGTAAAAAAAGATAGTCTCTCTTCGCTGCATTAGGAATCATTAGAATTACAATTCTATGTCACTGCAAAGTCCCTAGCAGGGGATTCATACATGGAGAATAGACTTCTTGTTCCTACATAGAGCAGAAGAAAAAGAGAGGAATTAACTGGGTAGAAGGGCAAAATGAGCAATTGTAAGCACTGGAAAGTGCTGAAGGGGAGATATGTTTCACTAAGGCTATTATCTACAATGATTTGAAACCCAAAAGTTTGCTCCAGTACACTATGTGTTGAGAGGGGTTAATCGGCTGGGTTTTTGTGGACAACCAAAGAATGGGTGTGAGGATGTCCATCTTATCTCCACCCCAGGGTGTGGTCAGGGGTTTAAATAGTCAGCCTCCTGAGTGTGTCTGAAGAGGCTAACTCCAAAGAAGTGTTTGTGTTTATGCTAACCTGAACCATGTGTTTTGCTAACCCTGAGCAGGTAGATCCCCGCTACCACAAGGACTGTGCTTTGTGCTACCACTTAATTTTGTTTTCCTGTTTTGCCCAGAGGACTGTGTTTATTTTTACTTCACCATGGTTTATGCCGCATATATAATAAACCAGTGAAGATCTTAAAGAGACAGTGTTCCCGAGTCTACCTCTTTATACATCTGAGTAAGCCTATCTACCACAGAACACAGTGCTATATAATATGATTGCAATATATTAAGGGAATATAAACTTTGAAGAGAGCACTTATTTAATATAGTGTGGAGAGAGCTTATCTCGAGTCCCCATTGTGACAAGTGTATAAAATCCAGCCCCTCGCCATGCCATCTGCCTTTACCAACTATTGTGACATAATGTATTGTTTTAATGAAGTCACTGATACAGAGCGGTCCTCTAATAAGACGCCACCGATGTAACAAGCCATTTCTTTCTTCCTAAATATTTCACAATCAACTGTGAGTGGTATTATTGAAAGTGGTTGCGTTTTGGCGGCACAGCAACTCAGCCACAAAATGGTGACCATGTACAATTACAGGATGATGTCATCAAATGCAAAGGTACATAGTACATGGTGCCCAGTGTCCCTGATGCACTACTGATTCCATAACTGCAAAGTCTAAACCCCCTTTGTCATTAACATCAGCACAAGAACTGTGTGCCGAAAGCTTCATGATATGGGTTTCTATGGCTGAATGGCTGAGCAGCTGCATGCAAGTCCTACATCACTAAGCACAATGTAAGGTGTCATATGAAGAGGTATAAAGCTGTCACCACTGGTTTTTAGACACCGGAACAGTGGAAACGTGTTTTATAGACTGATGAATCATGCTTCTATATATGATGGACGAGTCTGGGTTTGGTGAATGGCAGGAGAACGTTACCTACCTGAGTGCATTGTGCTGGCTGTAAATTTTGGTGGAGGAGAGGTAATGCTATGGGGTTAATTTTCAGAGGTTTGCCTAGACCACATAGTTCTAGTGAAGGGAAAACTGAATGATTCAGAATAAGGCCGGGGTCACACTTGCGAGTGTAATGCGAGAAACTCGCACTAGTCTCTCGCCTCAATACCCGGCACTGCCGCCGGCACTCGGCACACTGTATGTATTTCTATGCAGCTGAACGCTCTGGTCCAAGTGCCGCCGGCAGTTTCGGGTATTGATGCAAGAAACTTGCGCGAGTTTCTCGCATTACACTCGCAAGTGTGACCCCGGCCCAAAATACATTTTGGATAATCGTATACTTTCACGAACACTGATCTCAATCCCATACCTTTGGTATGAACTAAGAAAATACAAAGATGCACTCTGTTAAAAATGATAAATCTAGAAAATTGGAACTGCATTACTGCCATTGAAAATAGGTAAGTGCTACATTATGTACATGTGGAATTTTAGAAAATTGGAAATGCAATATTGCTATAGGACAATTCACAGTTAAAAGAAGGTGCTTAGCACATAAATTGGCCATTGTATATGAGCCCAACTGCCACCGTCAAGGTGTACCTTATAGTTGGGTCCCTGACTTAATAAGATACCGCTCTTGGGCTAAAAAGTCTACAATTTATGGGGAAGATATCATTAACCAGAACCCAAAACACAGGGAACAATGAATGTATAGAAAAAAAACGAAATTTTATTAGTGTATTCACATAAAAGTTATTTCAAAGTATACAATGGATGCCTCTAGTCAGACTAAAAAACACAACAGCAGACTGACAATCTACTCGAGATTATATAGATTAATATTTAGCTCAGTGGTTTACATTAGTCATCAGCATAAAGGCTTGAAAGGAGATATATGGAAGTAGATACATATGCCTAAAGGTATATGACACACTGAGACACGGCATAGTGCCTTTTTTCATAATTTAGTCACAAATGCATGTGACCATCAAACGATTAAGGTTACAGCTTATGTTAAAATATGTATTGTATATAACTTTTTTTTGCCTTAGTTTTGACCAAAAGAGATGCCAGATAATTGTAAAGTGCCTCAGTGCATGTAAGCCAGATTGAAGATCTATGAGACCAATTAGCCCTTATTGTGCAAACGATGCAAAAGTGTAAACCACAAGACTAAAGTGCATATTAAATAAATGTATACCTGGATTATGAGTCAAGGCTTCTGCGTCTCACTCTAATGCATGTTTTGCCAATTATTCTTCCGGTGGCATGCTCAATAGGGGAGGCTCATGATCTTTTAACACACCCGTGGGTCAATCCGACTGAAAACAATGCCTCGCCATGGTGACGTCCCGCCCACTAACGTCTGAAAATACACTGGTGCCGAGAGACAGCGCTGCATCCGGTCCTGACATCACCACAGCAAGGGACCTCCTACTTCTGGCTGAGATGGAACGCATGCATTCCACCCAGCCTGAGCCTGGTGGGAGTCAACATAGCAGTGAGGTGCCAGAAGCAGGAACGTCCAGCGTGACGGCAGTGGTGCATGTGCACCACCTTGGCATCATTGGGGTAGTGATGGCAATATGAGAAAAAGTGGAGAAAAAGACCAGCACATCCAAGCTAGTGTGAACAGGCGCCATACGATAAAGGTTGCACCATGATTTACCAAGAATGATTATTCTAGAACAGTGTTCCCCAACTCCGGTCCTCAAGAGCCACCAACAGGTCATGTTTTGAGGATTTCCTTAGTATTGCACAGGTCATTGAATGCTTGCCTGTCCAGGTGATGCAATTATCACCTGTGCAATACTAAGGAAATCCTGAAAACATGACCTGTTGGTGGCTCTTGAGGACCGGACTTGGGGAACACTGTTCTAGAACATTGAAAATGCATTACTGCCATAGAAAATAGGAAAAAAGCGCTATATAATGTACACATGAAATATTTATCTGCAAAAATTGCTATGAAAAAAGGAGGGTACTTCGCACATAAATTAGCCAATATATGTGAGCCCAATTGTCGCGTCAAGGCGTCCTTTGTAATTAGGTCCACTGCACTTTTTTCCTATTTTCTATGGCAGTAATGCATTTTCAATATTCTAGAGTAATCATTCTTGGTAAATCATGGGGCATCCTTTATCGTTTTTCAACTAATATGAGAAAAAGTACCATTGTGCTGGTGACACATAAAGTGTTTAAAGGGGCAGGTAGGATCCAGCTAATTAAAACCACCTGAGGCTGATGCGAGTAGGAGTGCACATGTCACAGGAGTTTGCTACAAACACATAAACTGACCATCCCATCCAAACTAGTGTGAACAGGTGCCAGCTAACACAACAATTCTAAGAAAATAAAAAGCTTCACTCTGGAATGTTAAGAATGGTAAATCTAGAAAACTGGAAATGCATTACTGGCATTGAAAACAGGTAAGTGCTATTATGTACAGTACATAAGGAATGTTAGAAAACTGCAACTGCAATATTGCTATAAGAAAATTGACAGTAAAATGAAAGTGCTTAGCACATAAATTGCCCAATGTATATCATCCCAACTACCACTGTTTGCAGCCTAAGGCTATGTGCAGACGTTGCACGGCAACTCTGCAACTCACTGCCGCGGGAAATACGCATGCAGAATTGGCATGCATAGTCCCGCTAAACACTAGCGTTTTGCAAGCGTAATTAGCTTGCAGAATGCTAGCGTTTTCCAAGCGATCTGTAGCATCGCTTGGAAAACTGATTGACAGGTTGGTCCCAGCAGCTCCCCTTCCCAGTAATGCCTCGCGGCAATGACCCCAGATGACGTAGCGGTCTCGCGAGACCGCTACGTCATCACAGGTTATTGTCGCGAGGCATTACTGGGTACGGGAGCATCGCGAGGAGTGGGAAGTCTGTGGGGGACGCCGGAAGGTGAGAATATCACGATTTTTTATTTTAATTCTTTTTTTTTTTTAACAGGTATATGGTTCCCAGGGCCTGGAGGACAGTCTCCTCTCCTCCACCCTGGGTACCAATTGCACATGATCCGCTTACTTCCCGCATGGTGGGTATAGCCCCATGCGGGAAGTAAGCAGATCATTCCTACGTGTACGGAATCCCCGCGATTCCGCAAAAAAGAATGAACATGCTGCGTTTTTTTCCGAAATGCGATTCCGCTGCGGGAAAACACGCAGCATGTGCACAAAAAATGCGGAATGCATTAAAAATAATGGGATGCTTATGTATGCATTTTTTTAGCATTTTTTCAGCGGAAAACGGCTGAAAAAACGCTAACAATCCTGAACGTTTGCACATAGCCTTAGTAGCAGACCCCTACACGGAATATTACCATATATACTCGAGTATAAGCCGACCAGAGTATAAGCCGAAGCACCTAATTTTGCCACGAAAAGCTGGGAAAACTTAGTAAGTCGAGTATATGCCGGGTATGTATTGTCCCCTCATCCCTGATATGTGATATTCATTTCTCTTAAGAAGTGGGCACACGTGATCACCCGGCCACTGCTGGAAGTCGGCGGTCGCGGCAGACACTGTGCATGCTATTACAGAGAAATTAATATTCACTGCCAGCACAGTGAATATTCATTTCTCTTTAGCAGCGGGCACAGGTGTTAGCCGCAGCCACCAACTCCTGCCTCCTGTGACCCGCTGTCATTCCAGCTCCATCTTCTGGGACAATGACTCGAGTACAAGCCGAGGGGGCATTTTCAGCACACACAAAAATGTGCTGAAAAGCTCGGCTTATACTCGAGTATATACGGTATATAGAAAGCTTGTGACGCACAAGCAGCTGAGTAAGGAAGGGAAAGAGCAGGCTCTTAAAAGGCTTGTTCACTATTAGAAAACCCCTTCTTAATAGCACTGTAACTCCGAACAAGATGAAAAAAAAAAACACTTAATACCTCCTGGACTGCTGGCGTTTTTGTGATGTTGATGATGTGTGTCCACTGGCAGACATCGGGATTCACTAAGCTAACATCACAGGAACAGCATCTATGTGGGAGGTATTGTGTTTTTTATATAGATTTGTGTTGCAGAGCTATTGAGAAGGGCTTGCCAGATAGTGGACAACAACTCAAAGTGTGTTGAGCCAATAAGCAGCCCAATAGCCGATCATGTGTATTCAGCCGGACATTTGCAGGATATTACAATGTCGTCTCATGCTTCAATGTGTATACGTATGCCTGCTCATATGATCAGCAATTGGGTCAAACCATTTGAGAAAAATGCTCAAAATAGGTACAATATCTGTTTTTACAGGACTTGTAATGACTTACCATAATGTAGTAGAATATAGTGTGTGAAATATCGTTAAGCAAAAAGATTTGGAGGACACTGGTTGGTAGTCTGTGACGGCCAGACCAGAGGCCTGCAAACCTCCTTTTGTCAGCGTCCCCAGCAAGACATCTTCATTGTGGAGCAACGCGCTAACAACTTTGCTCCTGGCCTACTAATCAGAAGAAGCACCAGCAAATAGGAGGCTCGCAGGGCTTTTCTTGTATAACTGTCAGGACGGAGGAACCAGGATCCTTCAATTTTTTCCTCTCAATTCTAGTATGAATGTAATAGTACGGCTGGAGTCACACTTACCGTATAAAAAATCAATCCGATTTTGACGGCCGAGAATCGCATAAATGTTCCCTGAACAGTGATCCATATGTAATCCGTTTGCAATGAGAGGATGTGTAACCGTGTGACATCTGTATGCAATCCATATGCAATGCAATTTTAACATGAGCTTTTACATACAGCAGTTCTCTATATGTAAAAGCTCATGTTAAAATCACATTGTAAAACACAACTGTAAACATCGTTTTAATATCAAATAATCTTCAAAGCATATATATATATATATATATATATATATATATATATATATAGATCGATTGATTGATTAAAAGCCAGCAGATGATCTGCCGTGTACAGTATAGAATAGAATAGGTTAGAATAGAATAGATATATACACGTAGAATAGGTGTATATAAAAAATATGTTAGTGACACACATATACTGTATTTATATCTTTATATTACATAGACAGATCGATAGCAGAATAGCCGATAATTCATTTGTCGGCTTCTGTAAAATCATTGCAGAAGCCGACAGGATAGGAGACATGGTTTACATACAGTAAACCATTGCAGAAGAGTTGCGATGAACTTGGCAGCGTGGGAAAATGAACTGTCACTTTCCCACGCTCAAGAGTTCACCTCGAATCAGGCTGGGAGGCTGCACTGACGTCACTGATGCTGACTCCAGCAGCTTCGCATTCATTCCTCAGTGGTTTACAGCCGGGCCGGTAGCATTAGCACAGCTCCCAGTTGTAAACTATATATCCCCCAGATATGGATTACGCTGTGGGACTGACTGTACCCCGTATACGTATGGGTATATTGTTGTTTTTTTATTTATTACAGGAGATCGAGGGCATCGTTTGGATTGGCAGAATAAAGATGGCAAAACTGTGTTTTTTCATTTCATTAAAATACTTTATTCTGCATGTGTGTTTATTTAACCCTTTACAAACTTTAGGATTAGTAATATATAGGTGTGTTATTAACACTTCTCCATTACTAAGCCAGGCTTAATGTCACCTTACACTACAAAGGTGACATTAACCCCTCATTGCCCCATATGCCACCACTACAGGGCAGTGGGAAGAGAGAGGCTAAGTGTCAGAATTGGCGCATCTTACAAATGCGCCTTTTCTGGGGTGGCTGGGGGCAGACGTTTTTATCCAGGGGGGCAATAACCAAGGTCCCTCTCTAGGATATTATAATCTGTCCTCAGTCACTGGCTTTCCCTCTCTGGCACAGAAAATTGTACCGGAGCCCACGCCATTTTTTTCAGTGAAAGCATTCTTTTAATAAATACATACAGGTCCCAAATTTTACACACACATACTACTAACAGTATTAGTCATTGACATATATAAATCTAACTGTTCTGCAATGATTTACTGTATATAAACCATGTTTCCTATCCTGTTGGCTTCTGCAGTGATTTTACAGAAGCAGACAAATGAATTATCGGCTATTCTGCTATCTATCTGTCTATAAAGTATAAAGATATATATATATATGTGTCACTGAGATATACGTATATATATATATATATATATATATATATACAGTATATATATACTGCTCAAAAAAATAAAGGGAACACTTAAACAACAGAATATAACTCCAAGTAAATCAAACTTCTGTGAAATCAAACTGTCCACTTAGGAAGCAACACTGACAATCAATTTCACAGGCTGTTGTGCAAATGGAATAGACAACAGATGGAAATTATGGGCAATTATCAAAGCACACTCAATAAAGGAGTGGTTCTGCAGGTGGGGACCACAGACCACATCTCAGTACCAATGCTTTCCGGCTGATGCTTTGGTCACTTTTGAATGTTGGTTGTGCTTTTACACTCGTGGTAGTATGAGACGGACTGTACAACCCACACAAGTGGCTCAGATAGTGCAGCTCATCCAGGATAGCACATCAATGCGAGCTGTGGCAAGAAGGTTTGCTGTGTCTGTCAGCGTAGTGTCCAGAGGCTAGAGGCACTACCAAGACACAGGCCAGTACACCAGGAGACATGGAGGGGGCCGTAGGAGGGCAACAACCCAGCAGCAGGACTGCGACCTCAGCCTTTGTGCAAGGAGGAACAGGAAGAGCACTGCCAGAGCCCTGCAAAATGACCTCCAGCAGTCCACAATTGTGCATGTGTCTGCACAAATGGTTAGAAGCCAAATCCATGAGGATGGCCTGAGTGCCCGACGTCCACAGCCCAACATCGTGCAGGACGCTTGGCATTTGCCACAGAACACCAGGATTGGCAAATTCGCCAATGGCACCCTGTGCCCTTCACAGATGAAAGCAGGTTCACACTGAGCACATGTGACAGGAGTGACAGAGTCTGGAGATGCCATGGAGAGCTATCTGCTGCCTGCAACATCCTTCAGCATGACCAGTTTGGCAGTGGGTCAGTAATGGTGTGGGGTGGCATTTCTTTGGAGGGCCGCACAGCCCTCCATGTGCTCATCAGAGGTAGCCTGACTGCCATTAGGTACCGAGATGAGATCCTCATCCCCCTTGTGAGACCATATGCTGGTGCGGTTGGCCCTGGGTTCCTAATGCAGGACAATGCCAGTCCTCATGTGCCTGGAGTGTGTCAGCAGTTCCTGCAAGATGAAGGCATTGAAGCTATGGACTGGCCTGCCCATTCCCCAGACCTGAATCCGATTGAACACATCTGGGACATCATGTCTTGCACCATCCAGCAATGTCACATTGCACCACAGACTGTCCAGGAGTTGGCGGATGCTTTAGTCCAGGTCTGGGAGGAGATCCCTCAAGAGACCATCTGCCACCTCATTAGGTCCATGCCCAGGCATTGTAGGGAGGTCATACAGGCACATGAAGGCCAAACACACTATGTAATGAATAAAGATTTACACCTGGAATATTTCATTGAGTGATATCTAGGATGTGGGATTTTAGTGTTCCCTTTATTTTTTGAGCAGTGTATATATGCACCTATACTATGTGTATATATCTAATCTAAGCTGTCAATGTGATTTTACTCTACACCGCACATGAATTTCCGGCTTTTCAAAGGACATCGGTGTGTATTTCTCGCAAGTCACACTGATGGTCCGTGTGGTGTGTGAGTTTTTCTCGCACCCATAGACTTGCATTGACGATGCAAGTCTGTGATGGGAGCTGCCCCATAGATTAACATTGGTCCAAGTACTATGCGATTTTTTTTCTCACATAGCATTCATCCATATTCCTCTCTAGTGTGACTCCGGCCTACCTTTGATTATGTAAAGTTGTGATATCAAGTGGGTCTCGGTTAAGTGTAAGATTCTCCAGAATAAAGAAACAAATGTGCAATAAACCAGAATATGTGTTAAACCTTAGATTACTCAAAGAAGTACTTTTTTACTCTGATGACAGCTTTACACACCCATGGCATTCCCACAAGCATCTTCATCCTGTTGTTACCTAAAATAGCCTTCCCACTGTCTTACCAGAGACATTGAGCACTTGTTGGTTGTTTTCTCTTAAGTTTGTTATCCAACTCATCCCAAACCCTCTCAGTTGGCTTGGGGTCAGGTGACTGTTGAGGCTATATCATCTGACACAACACTCCATCCCTCTCCCTCTTGGTCACATAGCCCTTACATACCCTGGAGGTGTGTTTTGAGTCATTGTCCTGTTAAAACACAAATGTTAAACCCTCTCATATGCAAATTGCCTCTTCAGAGAAAAAGAGGACTTAACTCTATAGCGCCACCTGTTGGAAGTAGCGATCCTACAAGTCACAATCAACCCTCTAACGAGTCGTGCAATATGACTTAGGATCCCTCTCATAGTATTTCAGATGGAATGGCATGTTGTTGCAGAATGCTGTTGTAACCATACTAGGTAAGTGTGCCTTGAATTTGGAATAAATCGCCAACGGTGTCACCAGCAGCAAACCTCCACCTCATCACACCTTTCCCTCCATGCTTCACAGTGGACACAACATGTATATAAACCATCTGCTGCTAGGTTAGTTCACTGGAAGCCATGCTACAAGGAGAAAATAAAGTTTTATCCTCCCTGCACCCACTCACTTTCAGACATTACATTAATATCTTTGGTAACGAAATTCGCTTTTATTATCATTTGAAGTTCTCTGCTAATTAGATTTCGGTGCACAGGGGCTGGACTGTGCAGTGGGTCTTCTCTTCTCTGTCTGTGATTCCTTTGTAACATGGTGCAGAGGTGTAGCCATAGGCAAGGTACTCGTCTATCGTGCCCCAGCATGCTACATGTCAGTGGGGGCTCTGGCGGGGTGTGGACTTTTGCTGTGAAGGAGTTACGCCCTTGCAGGGCACATGTTACCGATGTTGCTGGTTTCCCAGGACCAGATGTTTCACAGTTCAATGAGGGAGACCACCATTCAAAAAAAATTACTGAATGGAAGCTTGATAGGAAATATATACAAGAGATAGCAGGTACACAGTCTTATAAAAATTTCCTTTACAATTTGAAGCATTATCCTCACAGTTTCCTTCCTTCATGTAATGCCTGCTGCTGCGCAGTAGCACACAACTTCCACCAGGGGGGTGTGGGAGAAGGAAAACAGGTACACTCGCAGTGAAATCATAGAGTAGCAGGCAGGAGCCACAATTTAATGCCTGCTACAGCACAGTAGCACACAACCTCTACCAGGGGGGTGCGGGTGAAGGAAAACAGGTACACTCGCAGTGAAATCATAGAGCAGCAGGCAGGAGCCACTAGGTGGTGAAAGAGTAGTCAGACAAAGCCAGGTCAGCAACAGGGAGGGAATAAAGTACCAAAGGTCACAGCAATACAGGTGGTCAGAAACAAGCCAAAGAAGTCAGAGCCGATCGGGAGCAGGAAAGCCAGAGACGCAAGACAGTCAAACATGTCAGAGGACAAGCCGAATCAAATACCAAGGGGTCACAATATGGAGAGCGAGTACCACAATGGGCGAAGTCACAGGGGAACACAGGAACGGGACTTAGGTAAACAGGCAGAGAACAAATCAGGGTATAACAGGGTCAGATGCTCAAGCCAGAGACAGGAACTCTAACTGCCACTGCTTGAAGGTAACAGTGGACTGAAATAGCCAGACAGATACCAAAACGAGGCAGAGAAGATTAACCCCCGCATGACCATCCCGGTGAGAGAATAATCAGAAACAAACAACGGACTGGATCATGACATTTCATTTCTCTATTGTTCTCTATCTTCATTTTTACTCTTTCTACTGGTCCTCTGTTTCCACTGTTTCTCATTACTTCACCGCAACCCAGCTTTAACCTTACAGTTATGCTTAATAAGAGTCCTTTACTCACCTAGCGGTTCCACATCTTATTTCCCCTTAGGGTGCCAAAATGGCTGGACTTAGCTTCAATCCCCCTGAAAATCTGGAACTCCCACCTGGGATAATCTATTAGTCTCCTGTACTCAGTCCTGTCCAGTCCCCTTACCTTATGACCTGTAAACTCAAGACCTTTTTCCTATGTTTCCTTTCACAGGACCCTTCTCCAAAATATCACTCTGTCTCTTTGTCACTTCTCCGGATCTTGCTATTTCTTTACTTCAGTCTCCATGTCAGTAAATCCATGTCAGAATGGCTGTATAAACTTTTTAAAAAGCTTTTCTGCTTGATATTGAAAGAAGCATATGTAGCGTTGGGCTTACATCTATACAAAAGACCATGAAGAGGTATAGGCAACCACCTAGGGCGCTGCCTCCTCAAGAAAGGAGCACGTTAGAGAGAAAACAAAACAACTGATAATGCTGAATGCCTGTGGCACCTACTTCTATCCACAGGTATTCAGCAAAGTGATTGCTGGCACACAGGAGATCACTGCCAGTCAGTCACTGACACCGCTCAACCCTTTCTCTGCCTGCATCTCGGCTCCCTCACCGTTTTCAACTGTATTCGCGTCTATAAGACGCAAATACAATTGATGTGAGCAATGGGCAGCCTGGGAGAGGAGCTGTAAAAAACTCCTTGATCTACTGGGAACTCCATCAGAATGCACGATACTTCCGGCCTGCGTGCTTTTGGAGACGGCGCAAACGGGGGACGTCAGATGGTGTGATGCAGTGACATCATGACGACATCCAGAACCCACTGCTCTGCTTCACAGAAGAGGAGACAAGGCTTCTCTGAACAGAGCACCTGGATTAAGTGAGTGTTAGGTTTTTTTAATTTTTCTTATATTATTTTCCTGATGAATAGGAGATGTCACAAGAGGAGCATGTGGGGATATAAAAGCAGCTGGCTGTGGTGAACATTATACTGCGGGCTGGTTGTAGGGGACATTATACTGTGGGCTGGCTGGGGGGACATTATAGACATTATACTATTATACTAGGGGCTGCCTCTGAGGGACTTTATACCTAAATTGTGAGGACTGTTATGATCACAAGAGGCGGAGGATCACAAATAGATCAGCAAGTGATTAAACTAAGGACGAGCTCTAGGGAGATGGTAACTGGACTGATCGCAAATCTGAACCTATCCAAAACAACTAGAGGTAGCTGGTGAACGTGCCTAAAAAATTCTTAGACGTCTCAAGCCAGCCTGAGGAACTAGCTACCCCTAAAGAGAAAGAAAGACCTCGCTTGCCTCCAGAGAAATAATCCCCAAAGATATAGAAGCCCCCAACAAATATTAACGGTGAAGTAAGAAGAAGGCACATACATAGGGATGAAATCAGATTCAGCAAAAGAGGCCCACTAGTACTAGAAAGCAGAAAATAGAGCAGGGGTCTATGCGATCAATAAAAAACCCTCACAAAATATCCATCCTGAGATTTTAAGAACCCACACACCAACTAACGGTGTGTGGGGAGAAACTCAGCTGTTGTGAATTTGGATTCTGGGCTCCCCCGGTGGCTACTGGTGGAATTGAACTGGTGTCTTCATCTTCTCTGTTCACCTGTTCCCATCAAGATGTGGGAGTCGCTATATAACCTTGCTGCTCTGTTAGTTGCTTGCCGGTCAACAATGTTATCAGAAGCCTCTCTGTGCTTGTTCCTGCTCCTAGACAACTACTAGATAAGTTGGACTCTTGTCCATGTTTGTTTTTGCATTTTTGTTCCAGTTCACAGCTGTAGTTTCGTTACTGTGTCTGGAAAGCTCTTGTGAACAGGAATTGCCACTCTGGTGTTATGAGTTAATGCCAGAGTTTTAAAGTAATTTCTGGATGGTCTTTTGATAGGGTTTTCAGCTGACCATGAAAGTGTCCTTTCTGTCTTCTGCTATGTAGTAAGTGGACCTCAAATTTGCTAAACCTATTTTCATACTACGTTTGTTATTTCATCTTAACTCACCGCCAATACATGTGGGGGGCCTCTGTCTCCTTTCGGGGTATTTCTCTAGAGGTGAGCTAGGACTAATATTTCCCTCTGCTAGCTTTATTTAGTCCTCCGGCTGGTGCTGGGCATCTAGAATCAACGTAGGCATGCTACCCGGCCACTGCTAGTTGTGCGTTAGGTTTAGTTCATGGTCAGCTCAGTTCCCATCTTCCAAGAGCTAGTTCCTATATATGCTTATGCTATGTTCTCTTGCCATTGAGATCATGACAGTTTGACCGGACACCTAAAGGGTTAAAATCCTTGGCTGAGAAAGGAGAGAAATAAGTAGTCTGCTGAAATTTTTTTTTTTTTTTTTTTTTTCTCTCATTCTAATCTTTGAATGGCTCTGTGTCCACCTGTTTGTAATGGATCTTCAGAGTGTAACTGCAGGTTTGAATAATCTCACCACGAAGGTACAAAATTTGCAAGATTTTGTTTGTCATGCACCTGTATCTGAGCCGAGAATTCCTTTGCCGGAATTTTTCTCGGGGAATAGATCCGGGTTTCAGAATTTTCGAAATAATTGCAAATTATTTTTGTCCCTGAAATCTCGCTCTGCCGGAGACCCTGCACAGCAGGTCAGGATTGTGATTTCCTTGCTCCGGGGCGAACCTCAAGACTGGGCTTTTTCATTGACACCAGGGGATCCTGCGTTGCTCAATGTGGATGCGTTTTTTCTGGCCTTGGGGTTGCTTTATGACGAACCTCATTTGGAGCTTCAGGCAGAAAAAACTTTGATGTCCCTATCTCAGGGGCAAGATGAAGCGGAAATTTACTGCCAAAGATTCCGTAAATGGTCTGTGCTTACTCAGTGGAATGAGTGCGCCCTGGCGGCGACTTTCAGAGAGGGTCTCTCTGATGCCATTAAGGATGTTATGGTGGGGTTCCCTGTGCCTGCGGGTCTGAATGAGTCCATGACAATGGCTATTCAGATCGATAGGCGTTTGCGGGAGCGCAAACCAGTGCACCATCTGGCGGTGTCCACTGAGAAGTCGCCAGAGAGTATGCAGTGTGATAGAATTCTGTCCCGAAGCGAGCGGCAGAATTTTAGACGGAAAAATGGGTTGTGTTTCTATTGTGGTGATTCTACTCATGTTATATCAGCATGCTCTAAGCGCACTAAAAAGCTTGGTAAATCTGTTTCCATTTGCACCTTACCGTCTAAGTTTATTCTATCTGTGACCCTGATTTGCTCTTTGTCATCTATTACCACGGACGCCTATGTCGACTCTGGCGCCGCTTTGAGTCTTATGGATTGGTCCTTTGCCAAACGCTGTGGGTATGATTTAGAGCCTTTGGAGACTCCTATTCCTCTGAAGGGGATTGACTCCACCCCATTGGCTAATAATAAACCACAATACTGGACACAAGTAACTATGCGTGTTAATCCGGATCACCAGGAGATTATTCGCTTTCTGGTGCTGTATAATCTACATGATGATTTGGTGCTAGGATTGCCTTGGCTGCAATCTCACAACCCAGTCCTCGACTGGAGAGCTATGTCTGTGTTGAGCTGGGGATGTAAGGGGGCTCATGGGGATGTACCTGTGGTTTCCATTTCATCATCTATTCCCTCTGAAATTCCTGAGTTCCTGTCTGACTATCGTGACGTCTTTGAAGAATCCAAGCTTGGTTCGTTACCTCCGCACCGAGAGTGCGATTGTGCCATAGATTTAATCCCGGGTAGTAAATACCCAAAGGGTCGTTTATTTAATCTGTCTGTGCCTGAACATGCTGCTATGCGAGAATATATAAAGGAGTCCTTGGAAAAGGGACATATTCGTCCATCGTCATCTCCCTTAGGAGCCGGTTTTTTCTTTGTGTCAAAAAAAGACGGCTCTTTGAGACCATGTATTGATTATCGGCTTTTGAATAAAATCACTGTTAAATATCAATACCCATTGCCGTTGCTGACTGATTTGTTTGCTCGCATAAAGGGGGCCAAGTGGTTCTCTAAGATTGACCTTCGTGGGGCGTATAATTTGGTGCGAATCAGGCAGGGGGATGAGTGGAAAACCGCATTTAATACGCCCGAGGGCCACTTTGAGTATTTAGTGATGCCTTTTGGTCTTTCAAATGCTCCGTCAGTTTTCCAGTCCTTTATGCATGATATTTTTCGCGATTATTTGGATAAATTTATGATTGTGTATCTGGATGATATTCTGATTTTTTCGGATGACTGGGACTCTCATGTCCAGCAAGTCAGGAGGGTTTTTCAGGTTTTGCGGTCTAATTCTTTGTGTGTGAAGGGTTCTAAGTGTGTTTTTGGGGTACAGAGGATTTCCTTTTTGGGATATATTTTTTCCCCCTCTTCCATTGAAATGGATCCTGTCAAGGTTCAAGCTATTTGTGATTGGACGCAGCCCTCTTCTCTTAAGAGTCTTCAGAAATTTTTGGGCTTTGCTAACTTTTATCGTCGATTTATTGCTGGTTTTTCGGATATTGCTAAGCCATTGACCGATTTGACTAAGAAGGGTGCTGATGTTGCTGATTGGTCCCCTGATGCTGTGGAGGCCTTTCGGGAGCTTAAGCGCCGTTTTTCCTCTGCCCCTGTGTTGCGTCAGCCTGATGTTGCTCTACCTTTTCAGGTTGAGGTCGACGCTTCTGAGATCGGAGCTGGGGCAGTGTTGTCGCAGAAAAGTTCTGACTGCTCCGTGATGAGGCCTTGTGCCTTCTTTTCCCGTAAATTTTCGCCCGCTGAGCGGAATTATGATGTTGGGAATCGGGAGCTTTTGGCCATGAAGTGGGCTTTTGAGGAGTGGCGCCATTGGCTTGAGGGGGCCAGACATCAGGTGGTGGTATTGACTGACCACAAAAATTTGATTTATCTTGAGACCGCCAGGCGCCTGAATCCTAGACAGGCGCGCTGGTCATTATTTTTCTCTCGGTTTAATTTTGTGGTGTCATACCTACCGGGTTCTAAGAATGTTAAGGCGGATGCCCTTTCTAGGAGTTTTGAGCCTGACTCGCCTGGTAACTCTGAGCCCACAGGTATCCTTAAGGATGGAGTGGTATTGTCAGCCGTTTCTCCAGACCTGCGGCGGGCCTTGCAGGAGTTTCAGGCGGATAGACCTGATCGTTGCCCACCTGATAAACTGTTTGTTCCTGATGATTGGACCAGTAGAGTCATCTCTGAGGTTCATTCTTCTGCGTTGGCAGGTCATCCTGGCATTTTTGGTACCAGGGATTTGGTGGCAAGGTCCTTCTGGTGGCCTTCCCTGTCACGAGATGTGCGAGGCTTTGTGCAGTCTTGTGACGTTTGTGCTCGGGCCAAGCCTTGTTGTTCTCGGGCTAGTGGATTATTGTTGCCCTTGCCTATTCCTAAGAGGCCTTGGACGCACATCTCGATGGATTTTATTTCAGATCTGCCTGTTTCTCAGAAGATGTCTGTCATCTGGGTGGTGTGTGACCGTTTTTCTAAGATGGTCCATTTGGTTCCTCTGCCCAAGTTACCTTCTTCTTCCGAGTTGGTTCCTCTGTTTTTTCAAAATGTTGTTCGTTTGCATGGTATTCCTGAGAATATCGTTTCTGACAGAGGGACCCAATTCGTGTCTAGATTTTGGCGGGCATTCTGTGCTAGGATGGGTATAGATTTATCTTTTTCGTCCGCTTTCCATCCTCAGACGAATGGCCAGACCGAGCGGATTAATCAGACCCTGGAGACATATCTGAGGTGTTTTGTGTCTGCTGACCAGGATGATTGGGTTGCTTTTTTGCCATTGGCGGAGTTCGCTCTCAATAATCGGGCCAGCTCTGCCACTTTGGTGTCCCCGTTTTTCTGTAATTCGGGGTTTCATCCTCGATTTTCCTCTGGTCAGGTGGAATCTTCGGATTGTCCTGGAGTGGATGCTGTGGTGGAGAGATTGCATCAGATCTGGGGGCAGGTGGTGGACAATTTGAGGTTGTCCCAGGAGAAGACTCAGCTTTTTGCCAACCGCCACCGTCGTGTTGGTCCTCGGCTTTCTGTTGGGGATTTGGTGTGGTTGTCTTCTCGTTTTGTCCCTATGAGGGTCTCTTCTCCTAAGTTTAAGCCTCGGTTTATCGGCCCGTATAAGATATTGGAGATTCTTAACCCTGTTTCCTTCCGTTTGGACCTCCCTGCATCCTTTTCTATTCATAACGTTTTTCATCGGTCATTATTGCGCAGGTATGAGGTACCGGTTGTGCCTTCCGTTGAGCCTCCTGCTCCGGTGTTGGTTGAGGGTGAGTTGGAGTACGTTGTGGAGAAAATCTTAGACTCTCGTGTTTCCAGACGGAGACTCCAGTATCTGGTCAAGTGGAAGGGATACGGCCAGGAGGATAATTCTTGGGTGAATGCATCTGATGTTCATGCCTCCGATCTGGTTCGTGCCTTTCATAGGGCCCATCCTGATCGCCCTGGTGGTTCTGGTGAGGGTTCGGTGCCCCCTCCTTGAGGGGGGGGTACTGTTGTGAATTTGGATTCTGGGCTCCCCCGGTGGCTACTGGTGGAATTGAACTGGTGTCTTCATCTTCTCTGTTCACCTGTTCCCATCAAGATGTGGGAGTCGCTATATAACCTTGCTGCTCTGTTAGTTGCTTGCCGGTCAACAATGTTATCAGAAGCCTCTCTGTGCTTGTTCCTGCTCCTAGACAACTACTAGATAAGTTGGACTCTTGTCCATGTTTGTTTTTGCATTTTTGTTCCAGTTCACAGCTGTAGTTTCGTTACTGTGTCTGGAAAGCTCTTGTGAACAGGAATTGCCACTCTGGTGTTATGAGTTAATGCCAGAGTTTTAAAGTAATTTCTGGATGGTCTTTTGATAGGGTTTTCAGCTGACCATGAAAGTGTCCTTTCTGTCTTCTGCTATGTAGTAAGTGGACCTCAAATTTGCTAAACCTATTTTCATACTACGTTTGTTATTTCATCTTAACTCACCGCCAATACATGTGGGGGGCCTCTGTCTCCTTTCGGGGTATTTCTCTAGAGGTGAGCTAGGACTAATATTTCCCTCTGCTAGCTTTATTTAGTCCTCCGGCTGGTGCTGGGCATCTAGAATCAACGTAGGCATGCTACCCGGCCACTGCTAGTTGTGCGTTAGGTTTAGTTCATGGTCAGCTCAGTTCCCATCTTCCAAGAGCTAGTTCCTATATATGCTTATGCTATGTTCTCTTGCCATTGAGATCATGACACTCAGCCCACTAGAGCAACCAGCAAGTGAAGGAATTACATTTTAGCAAGCTGGAACAGAAAACATGATAAACACTGCTGATCAAAAAATGAGCAAACAAAACTTAGCTTATCCTGGATGGACTGGGAGCAAGGTAGTCAGAAGGAATCTGAGTAGCACTGATTACATCGACAGCCGGCCACAAGTGGAAGTAAAACAGAGCTATATAGGAACCTCCCAGAGGATAACGAACCAGCTGATAGCCAGAGACCAGCAGGATAACAAACAAAGCCACCAGGGGGAGCCCAAAGCAAAAGTCACACCATACCACCAGTGACCACAAGAGGGAGCCCGAAAACAGTTCACAACAGTACCCCCCCCCTTAAGGAGGGGTCACCGAACCCTCATGGAAAACCCCAGGGCGATCAGGATGAGCCACATGGAAGGCACGAACCAAATCGGCCGCATGAACATCAGAGGCGACAACCCAAGAATTATCCTCCTGACCATAGCCCTTCCACTTGACCAAATACTGGAGCCTCCGTCTAGAAACACGAGAATCCAAGATCTTCTCCACCACGTATTCCAATTCTCCCTCAACCAGCACCGGGGCAGGAGGCTCAACCGGAGGAACCACAGGTACCACATACCTCCGCAACAACGAGCGATGGAACACATTATGAATAGCAAATGATGCCGGGAGGTCCAGACGGAATGACACAGGGCCAAGGACTTCCAGAATCTTATAAGGACCGATAAACCGAGGCTTGAACTTAGGAGAGGAGACCTTCATAGGAACGAAGCGAGAAGACAACCACACCAAGTCCCCAACGCGAAGTCGGGGACCCACACAGCGACGGCGGTTGGCAAAGAGCTGAGCCTTCTCTTGTGACAACTTCAAATTGTCCACCACATGATTCCAAATCTGATGCAACCTATCCACCACAACATCCACTCCAGGACAGTCAGAAGGCTCCACCTGACCCGAGGAAAAACGAGGATGAAACCCCGAATTACAAAAAAAAGGAGAAACCAAAGTAGCAGAACTAGCCCGATTATTAAGGGCAAGCTCGGCCAACGGTAAAAAAGTAACCCAGTCGTCCTGGTCAGCAGAAACAAAACATCTTAAATAAGTCTCCAAGGTCTGATTAGTTCGCTCGGTTTGGCCATTCGTCTGAGGATGGAAGGCCGACGAAAAAGACAATTCAATGCCCAACTTAGCACAAAAGGTCCGCCAAAATCTAGACACAAACTGAGATCCTCTGTCAGAAACAATGTTCTCAGGAATCCCGTGCAAACGAACCACATTTTGAAAAAACAGTGGAACCAACTCGGAGGAGGAAGGCAACTTAGGCAAGGGCACCAAATGGACCATCTTAGAAAAACGATCACACACCACCCAGATGACAGACATTCTCTGAGAGACAGGGAGATCTGAAATAAAATCCATGGAAATGTGCGTCCAAGGCCTCTTCGGGACAGGCAAAGGTAACAGCAAACCACTGGCACGAGAACAGCAAGGCTTCGCCCGAGCACAAATTCCACAAGACTGCACAAAGGAACGCACATCCCGTGACAAGGAAGGCCACCAAAAAGACCTGGCCACCAAGTCTCTGGTACCAAATATTCCAGGATGGCCCGCCAACACCGAAGAATGAACCTCGGAGATGACTCTGTTGGTCCATCTATCCGGGACAAACAGTCTCTCCGGTGGACAGCGGTCAGGTCTATCCGCCTGAAACTCTTGCAGCACACGTCGCAAATCTGGGGAGATGGCAGACAAAATCACCCCTTCTCTAAGGATACCAGCCGGCTCTGAATCTCCAGGAGAGTCAGGCACAAAACTCCTAGAAAGAGCATCAGCTTTCACATTCTTCGAACCCGGCAGGTACGAGACCATGAAATCAAAACGAGAGAAAAACAACGACCAACGAGCCTGTCTGGGATTCAGCCGCTTGGCCGACTCGAGATAAATCAAATTCTTGTGGTCAGTCAAGACCACCACACGATGTTTAGCTCCCTCGAGCCAATGTCGCCACTCCTCAAATGCCCACTTCATAGCCAACAGCTCCCGATTACCGACATCATAATTCCGCTCGGCAGGCGAAAACTTTCTTGAAAAGAAAGCACATGGCTTCATCACAGAGCCATCGGGGCTTCTCTGCGACAAAACAGCCCCCGCTCCAATCTCGGAAGCATCAACCTCCACCTGGAAGGGAAGTGAGACATCTGGCTGACATAAGACCGGAGCCGAAGAAAACCGACGCTTCAGCTCCCGAAAGGCCTCCACAGCCGCAGAAGACCAATTAGGGTACTGTCACACAGTGCCATTTTCATCGCTACGACGGTACGATTCGTGACGTTCTAGCGATATCGTTACGATATCGCAGTGTCTGACACGCAGCAGCGATCAGGGACCCTGCTGAGAATCGTACATCGTAGCAGATCGTTTGGAACTTTCTTTCGTCGCTTGATCACCCGCTGACATCGCTGGATCATTGTGTGTGACACCGATCCAGCGATGTGTTCGCTTGTAACCAGGGTAAACATCGGGTAACTAAGCGCAGGGCCGCGCTTAGTAACCCGATGTTTACCCTGGTTACCAGCGTAAAAGTAAAAAAACCAAACAGTACATACTCACATTCCGGTGTCTGTCCTCCGGCGTCTCAGCTTCTCTGCACTGTGAGCGCCTGCCGGCCGGAAAGCGAGCACAGCGGTGACGCAGTGACGTCACCGCTCTGCTTTCCGGCTATGGTGCTTACACAGTGGAGAGAAGCAGAACGCCGGGGGACAGACACCGGAATGTAAGTATGTACTGTTTGTTTTTTTTACGTTTACGCTGGTAACCAGGGTAAACATCGGGTTACTAAGCGCGGCCCTGCGCTTAGTAACCCGATGTTTACCCTGGTTACCCGGGGACTTCGGCATCGCTCCAGCGCCGTGATTGCAAACTGTGACCGCATTCTACGACGCTGGAGCGATAATCATACGATGCTGCGACGTCACGGATCGTGCCGTCGTAGCGATGAAAATGGCACTGTGTGACAGTACCCTTAGTCACATCAGAACCCTTCTTGGTCAAATCCGTCAAAGGCTTAACAACGCCAGAAAAATTAGCTATGAAGCGACGGTAAAAATTAGCAAAACCCAAGAACTTCTGAAGACTCTTAACAGATGTAGGCTGCGTCCAGTCATGAATAGCCTGAACCTTGACTGGGTCCATCTCAATAGTAGAAGGAGAAAAAATGAAACCCAAAAAAGAAATCTTCTGGACTCCAAAAAGACATTTTGAGCCCTTCACAAATAAAGCATTGTCACGTAGGACCTGAAAGACCATCCTGACCTGCTTAACATGAGACTCCCAATCATCCGAAAAAAACAGAATATCATCCAGATACACAATCATAAACTTATCCAGATATTCACGGAAGATGTCATGCATAAAGGACTGAAAGACTGATGGAGCATTAGAAAGTCCAAAAGGCATCACCAAGTACTCAAAATGGCCTTCCGGCGTATTAAATGCAGTTTTCCATTCATCACCCTGTTTTATACGCACAAGGTTATACGCACCACGAAGATCTATCTTGGTGAACCAACTAGACCCCCTAATGCGAGCAAACAAATCAGTTAACAATGGCAAAGGATACTGAAATTTGACCGTGATTTTATTCAAAAGGCGATAATCAATACAGGGTCTCAGGGAACCATCCTTTTTAGCCACAAAAAAGAATCCTGCACCAAGAGGGGATGAGGACGGGCGAATATGTCCCTTCTCTAAAGACTCCTTTATATAACTCCGCATGGCAGCATGCTCCGGCACAGATAAATTGAAAAGTCGTCCCTTAGGAAACTTACTACCAGGAATCAAATTTATAGCACAATCACAGTCCCTATGACGAGGTAGAGAATTGAGTTTGGGCTCCTCAAATACATCCTGGTAGTCTGACAAAAACGTAGGGACTTCAGAAGGAGTGGACGAAGCAATTGACACCACAGAAGCGTCACCATGAATTCCCTGACAACCCCAACTTGACACCGACATAGCTTTCCAATCCAGAACTGGATTATGAGTCTGCAACCATGGTAGACCCAACACGACGACATCATGCAAATTATGCAGTACAAGAAAGCGAATCACCTCCCAATGAACAGGAGTCATGCACATGGTCACTTGTGTCCAGTACTGAGGTCTATTCGTAGCCAATGGTGTAGAATCAATTCCCCTTAGTGGAATAGGGAATTTTAAAGGCTCCAAATCAAAACCACAGCGCCTGGCAAATGACCAATCCATCAGACTCAGGGCGTCACCTGAATCTACAAAAGCATTAACCGGGTAAGATGACAGGGAACAAATCAGGGTAACAGACAAAATGAACTTAGGCTGTAAAGTACCAATGGTGACAGATTTATCAACCTTTTTTTTGCGCTTAGAGCATGCTGAGATAACATGAGCTGAGTCACCACAGTAAAAGCACAACCCATTTTGCCGTCTATAATTTTGCCGTTCACTTCTGGTCAGAATTCTGTCACATTGCATAGATTCAGGTGTCTGTTCAGAAGACACCGCCAAATGGTGCACAGGTTTGCGCTCCCGCAAACGCCGATCAATCTGAATGGCCAGAGTCATTGACTCATTCAGACCTGCAGGCGTATGGAACCCCACCATGACATTCTTAATGGCTTCAGAAAGACCTTCTCTGAAATTTGCAGCCAGGGCACACTCATTCCACTGAGTAAGCACCGACCATTTCCGAAATTTCTGGCAGTACACCTCTGCTTCATTTTGCCCCTGCGAGAGGGCCAATAACGTTTTTTCAGCCTGGTTCTCAAGATTAGGTTCCTCATAGAGCAATCCAAGGGCTAGAAAAAACGCATCTACACTAAGCAATGCAGGATCCCCTGGCGCCAATGCAAAGGCCCAATCTTGGGGGTCACCACGCAAAAAGGAAATGATAATCTTAACTTGCTGAACGGCATCACCAGAGGAACGAGGTTTCAAAGAAAGAAACAACTTACAATTGTTCCTAAAATTCAGGAACCTAGATCTATCTCCAGAAAACAACTCCGGAATAGGTATTCTAGGCTCTGACATAGGACTGTGAACAAAAAAATCCTGAATACTTTGAACCCTAGCAGCAAGATGATCCAGACTGGAAGCCAAGCTCTGGACATCCATGTCAGCAGCTGAACTCAGAGCCACACCAAGATTAAGAGGAGGAGAGAAGCAGCCACAGCAGCTAGACACACGGCAACAAAAAGAAAAAAATAAAATAAAATTTCTCAAGGCTTCTTTTCTCCTGCTTCTGCCATGCAATTAACACTTTTGGCCGGCTGTACTGTTATGATCCCAAGAGGCGGAGGATCACAAATAGATCAGCAAGTGATTAAACTAAGGACGAGCTCTAGGGAGATGGTAACTGGACTGATCGCAAATCTGAACCTATCCAAAACAACTAGAGGTAGCTGGTGAACGTGCCTAAAAAATTCTTAGACGTCTCGAGCCAGCCTGAGGAACTAGCTACCCCTAAAGAGAAAGAAAGACCTCGCTTGCCTCCAGAGAAATAATCCCCAAAGATATAGAAGCCCCCAACAAATATTAACGGTGAAGTAAGAAGAAGGCACATACATAGGGATGAAATCAGATTCAGCAAAAGAGGCCCACTAGTACTAGAAAGCAGAAAATAGAGCAGGGGTCTATGCGATCAATAAAAAACCCTTACAAAATATCCATCCTGAGATTTCAAGAACCCACACACCAACTAACGGTGTGTGGGGAGAAACTCAGCCCACTAGAGCAACCAGCAAGCGAGGGAATTACATTTTAGCAAGCAGGAACAGAAAACATGATAAACACTGCTGATCAAAAAATGAGCAAACAAAACTTAGCTTATCCTGGATGGACTGGGAGCAAGGTAGTCAGAAGGAATCTGAGTAGCACTGATTACATCGACAGCCGGCCACAAGTGGAAGTAAAACAGAGCTATATAGGAACCTCCCAGAGGATAACGAACCAGCTGATAGCCAGAGACCAGCAGGATAACAAACAAAGCCACCAGGGGGAGCCCAAAGCAAAAGTCACACCATACCACCAGTGACCACAAGAGGGAGCCCGAAAACAGAGTTCACAACAGAGGACATCATACTATATATTGGGCTGTGGGGGGGAATCATACTGTACATTGGGGCTGTGGTGGATATCATACTGTGTGGAGTGTTGTTGGGGACATTCTGTATATAAGAGGCTGTGGGGGCCATTATACTGTATCAATGACTGGTTTTCTATTTATATACTGACGATGATTTTGGTTTCATATTTATGTACTTTTTGTGGTTCTGATGATGAATACAGCACCAGAACCATCATCACTGCATGAATACATCGCCATAGTCTAGTCATCAGTAGCACATGAATACAGTACAAAAAACAACCATCATTACATGAATGTCACCAGAACCACTATCAGTACAGGAATTCGACACCAGAACCACCACCAGTACAAGAATACATCATCAAAACCAGCATCAGTTTTGTTGCAAACTGTATTTGTTGCATGATGAACACAAAAACCATCATATGGATTTCTTTATTTCTAATGGGGTCAGCTTAGTTTTTATTAGGATAGCCGCCAAATGATGGACACATTAATTGAAACCAAATTGCCCCCTATTATAGTTAAGCTATATTAGTTTCCATGACTGTCTATGTGTCTGACATTTAAATTATAGGATGTAAGGAATGAATATCGTTTTTGGTTCTTGTACTGTGTAAATGATCCACAAACAATGAGTGATTCTATATCTAACTTTGAAATTGCACTCATTGTTGAGCCTCACCCCGAAAGTACACCACATTTGCTGGTATTTTTTAGTGTAAATGATAACAATTTTAGTGGACGTGGTCATCAGAACTTGTTAACCCCCTCACCCCAAAGCTTATTTTCACCTTCCTGACCAGGCCAAATTTTCCAATTCTCACCAGTGTAACTTTGTGAGGTAATAATTCTGGGATGCTTCAATGTATCCCAGTGATTCTGGGACCTTTTTTTCGTGACACATTGTGCTCTATCGTAGTGATACATTTAGGTAGATATTTTTTGAATTTGAGTTATATCACACAAACTAGTTAACAAATAACATGTGCCACATGTCTACTTGACATCGCCATCATTTTTTGAAACATATTGTTTTTGTTAGGAAATTAGAATGGTTAAACTTTTATCAGCAATTTCTCATTTTTCCAACAAAATTTACAAAACAATATTTTTAGAGACCACATCCAATTTGAAGTGACTTTGAGGGGCCTGTGTGATAGAAAATACCCCAAAGTGACACCATTTTAAAAACTGCACCCCACAAAGTGCTCAAAACCACATTTAAGGAGTTTATTAACCCTTCACATGCTTCACAGGAATTAAAACAACGTGTAAAGAAAAAATTAAACTTTTTCCCACAAAAAAAATTGCTTTAACCCCAAATTTTTCATTTTCACAAGGATAACATGAAAAAATGTGTTGTGCAATATCTCCTAAGTACACCAATACACCATATGTGGTGGAAAACGACTCTTAGGCTAAGTTCACACGTTGCAGAATTGCCGCGGAAATTTCCGCGGCAATTCTGCGCCTCCTGCCGCGGGTATATCGCATGCAGAATTAGCATGCATATACCCGCAGAAAACTAGCGTTTTGCAAGCATAATTAGCTTGCAGAATGCTAGAGTTTTCCAAGCGATCTGTAGCATCGCTTGGAAAACTGACTGACAGGTTGGTCACACTTGTCAAACATAGTGTTTGACAAGTGTGACCAACTTTTTACTATAGATGCAGCCTATGCAGCATCTATAGTAAAAGATCGAATGTTTAAAAATAATAAAAAAAATAAAAAAACATGGTTATACTCACCTGCAGACCTCAGCGGCGTCCGTTCCTATAGCTGGAGTGCAGTGAAGGGCCTGCGATGACGTCACTGTCTTGAGATTGGTCGCGTGAGTCACATGAGCGGTCACGCGACCAATCACAAGACAGTGACGTCATCACAGGTCCTGAACCACATCATCTATAGGAACGGAAGAGAGATCATGCACCGGAGAGGCGGGAACACTTCGGGGGCCATCAGAGGGTGAGTATAGGACTATTTTTTATTTTAATTCTTTATTTTTTACCAATTATATGGTGCCCAGTCCGTGGAGGAGAGTCTCCTCTCCTCCACCCTGGGTACCAACCGCACATAATCTGCTTACTTCCCGCATGGTGTGCACAGCCCCGTGCGGGAAGTAAGCAGATCAATGCACTCCTATGGGTGCAGAATCGCCGCGATTCCGCAATTTTAGTGAACATGCTGCGTTTTTTTCTGGAATGCGATTCCGCTCAGGAAAAAAATGCAGCATGTGCACAAAAAATGTGGAATGCATTCTATTACATAGGATGCTTAATGTAAGCGTTTTTTTCGCGGTTTTATAGCGTTTTTATAGCGAAAAACCACGAAAAAAACGCGAAAAATATGCTACGTGTGCACACAGCCTTAGGGCACTGGCAGAGCTCAGAAAGGAACGCGAACCATTCGACCTTTTAAATGCAAAATTGGCTGGAACAGATAGTGAATGCCATGCCACATTTACAGGGCCACTGATGTGCCTAAACAGTGGAAATCGCCCACAACTTATGCCATTTTGTAAACTACACTCCTCAAGGAATTTATATAAGGTGTGGTGAGCACCTTGAACCCACAGGTGCTTCACATAATTTAATAACATTAAGCTATGAATATAAAACAAATACATTCTTCCTCCAAAAATATTGCTTTAACCCCAAATTTTTCATTTTCACAAGGGTAATGGAAGAAAATGGACCCCAAAATTTGCTATGCAATTTCTCCTGAGTACGCCAATACCCATATGTGGTGGAAAACTATTGATTGGGCACATGACAGGGCTTGGAAGAGAAAGAGCAGCATTTGACTTTTAAAGTGTAAAATTTGGCTGGAATAGATAGCGGATGCCATGTTATGTTTGCAGAGCCCCTGATGTACCTAAACAGTGGAAACCCCCCACAAGTGACCCCATTTTGGAAACTTCACCTCTCAAGGAATTTATCTAGAGCTGTGATTAACATTTTAAACCCACAGGTGCTTCACAGAATTTGATAACGTTCAGCCGTGAAAATGAAAAATAAATTTTTTCCACAAAAATGTTGCTTTTACTCCTAATTTTTCATTTTCACAAGAGTGACAAAAGCAAGTGGACCACACAATTTGTTGTGCAATTTCTCCTAAGTACACCAATACCCCATAAATGGTGGAAACTACTGTTTGGGTACATGGCAGGGCTCGGAAGGGAAAGAGCACCATTTGCATTTTGGAGCAAAAAAATGCTGGAATAGATATCAGATGCCATGTTGCGTTTGCAGAGCCCCTGATGTGCCTGAATAGTGGAATATTCCCCACACCCTCACAGGTTACTCCATTTTGGAAACTACACCCCTTAATTTGGTGAGTACCTTGAACCTACAGGCTCTTCACAACATTTTATAACATTAATCCGTGAAAATAAAAAACTGAAATTTTTCTCACAAAAATGTTGCTTTAGCTCCAAATTTTTCATTTTCACAAGGGAAATCGGTAAACATGGAACCAAAATTTGTTACACAATTTCTGCTGAACATGGTAATTCCCCATATGTGTCTGTACAGTACTGCTTAGCCACAAGTCGAGTCTCAGAAGGGAAGGAGTGCTACTTGATACTTAGAGCATTGATTTTCTGGGAATAGTTTGTGGACTCCATATACAAAGCCCCTAAATGCTAGAAAAGCAAAATCCCTCCCCTCAAGTGACCCCATTTTGGAAACTACACCCCTCTGAGAATCTATCTACAAGTATAGTGAAGATTTTGACTCCATGGGTGTTTTCCAGAAATAGCAATAGATGTTGCGGAGTGAAAATTGCAAATCTGCTGTTGTAGTGCCCAGTATGTTGTAGTGCCCAGTATATTGTAGTGCCCATTCATTGTGCTCAGCTCGTGCTTCTGGAGACACGCACCAATTAAATTAAGTGCTACAGTACTAAAAAACATGTGGATGCTAAATGTGGTTTAGGCACACTGGGGCACAGAAGGGAGCGTGGGGCTGTTTGAATTTGAATTTGAATTTGGGAGCGCAGAATTCGCTGGATTACTTTTGAGGCGAGTAGCCATTTCGCATTTCCAGAGCCATTGTGCTACCAGTAACATGGAAGCCCTCTAGGTTTTCATTATCAGATGATGGACCGGATTGGGGACTTTTTTTTGTTCTTTTGTTTATTGAGTTGAAGCTTTTAATGGGAACATTTTACACACTATTTTGGATCACATTTATACTGTACTTTACTGTGAAGAATATTGGAGGTATAATTTTATGTTAATCATTTGAATCCTATTTAGCATGGGATTATAAACCCCCTTTCCTTTGTGCAGCTGTAACAGGACACCTAGCTCAGCACGGGGCCCAGCCTTCTTCACTTCAAAAAAGAAATTCACACTCCCACCAGCTTAACTCGTATACTCTCTGTAATTGCTTTGTTCACACAGCTAGAATTTCATAAGGAGAATATAGATTTATCGTATGTTCTAGCCACACACCGGTCACATTTTTGAGATCTCTCGAACAGTCCAAACGCCTTCCAGGGTCTGGATACGTTCTAGCACCCTTGGGTGGGGAGATACATAAAATAGCTAGTAGGAGTAAGGCAGAAAAGCTGTGTAGCAGGGGTCTGGCCAGATCCAATGGCGCCAAAGCCACCTCTCTAGGATTATCCATTAAGGAGTTATGACCCATCTTAGCTTTTGGACTTCATAGATGCTAGAAGCAAGGGGAGGGGATTTAGGTTCAGCTGAGAAGGCAGTAGTGGAGTAAACAAAAGGAGTTAAGTGCTCGTGTACAGCATGGCCTATTGCTTTTTCTCTGGGGAGGTGACGACGACATATCATGTGGGGAGAATTCAAGGAACAGAGGGGACCACAAGCCTCCCATGTGACAGCCTCTCCCCCAAAAGCCAGGCCTTTCATCGGACTCGTAACTGACTCTTATATTCTGCATACTTTGTCCTACCACTATTGTATTTCCATATATGATTATTGTATATGTATAACCATTGTGTATATAGAGTATTGTCTAGTGTGCCCTTAAGGCGATTAAATATATAATTTAACCTTGGGATGCTCTTTTATCTCAATCCACAAATCCACATGTCCATATTCTTGGCTTAACTTTCCATGCTACTGGGGATGGTTTCTGGCCCATATAATCCCGTTAACGAATGTGGCTTAAATCTAACAAGGAACTGGTGGCTGTCCTACCGGGCTGGCAATGCTCTGTTTCACTGGTGCTAGTGAAAGGGATCTCTCAGTCTGTCAGAGTTGTGAGCAAGTGAGGTGCCACGTCAGCGACTGTGTGGGTTACAACTTCTCACTCCCTGTGCCTTCCTGGCCACGTGTGGTGTCTGTTTCTGTTTAAAATTGTACCAAGCTGACCTTGCATGTCCCCAGGAGGTGCAGAATATTACATTGGTGCAAGTGGGGAGACTGCACTACGTGATCCTTCTGACATAATAGTGACATCAGGCAGGGTGGCGAGGTGAGGGTTCATCACATGTGGTGGCAGTGTGGTGGGATGGAGATAATAGTGTGATAGACACTAAAGACTACCAGCAGTAGCTTTTGCCACTTGGGTCTTAAGATCAGCTCAGCAATAGACAGTCCGAGTGCAAATACTGTAAGGTGTGTGGGTGCATCAGTTTGCAGCTCTTTGTCAGTGACCATAGATTGCAAGGATGGCCAGTGGCACCAGGGGGAAACGATGTTGCTCAAGCAGAGGGGTGTCATGATTCTCAATGGCGAGAGAACATAGCCCAGCATATATGAGAACTAGCTCTTGGAAGATGGAAACTATACTGACCATGAACTAAACCTGCCGCACAACTAGAAGTGGCCGGGTAGCATGCCTACGTTTTTTTTATCCCTAGATGCCCAGCGCCAGCCGGAGAACTACCTAATCCTAGCAGAGGAAAAGACAGTCCTGGCTCACCTCTAGAGAAATTTTCCCAAAAGGCAGACAGAGGCCCCCACATATATTGGCGGTGATTTTAGATGAAATGACAAACGTAGTATGAAAATAGGTTTAGCAAAATCGAGGTCCGCTTACTAGATAGCATGAAGACAGAAAGGGCACTTTCATGGTCAGCAGAAAACCCTATCAAAACACCATCCAGAAATTACTTTAAGACTCTAGCATTAACTCATAACACCAGAGTGGCAATTTCCGCTCACAAGAGCTTTCCAGACACAGTAACGAAACAGCAGCTGTGAACAGGAACAAAATGCAAAAACACACAAGGACAAAAGTCCAACTTAGCTGGGAGTTGTCTAGTAGCAGGAACATGCACAGAAAGGCTACTGATTACATTGTTGACCGGCATGAAACTGACAGAGGAGCAAGGTTATATAGCGACTCCCACATCCTGATAGGAGCAGGTGAACAGAGGGGATGATGCACACAAATTAAATTCCACAAGTGGCCACCGGGGGAGCCCAGAATCCAATTTCACAACAGTACCCCCCCCTCAAGGAGGGGGCACCGAACCCTCACCAGAACCACCAGGGCGATCAGGATGAGCCCTATGAAAGGCACGGACAAGATCGGAGGCATGAACATCAGAGGCAGTGACCCAAGAATTATCCTCCTGACCGTATCCCTTCCATTTGACCAGATACTGGAGTTTCCGTCTGGAAACACGAGAGTCCAAGATCTTTTCCACAACGTACTCCAACTCACCCTCAACCAACACCGGAGCAGGAGGCTCAACGGAAGGCACAGCTGGTACCTCATACCTGCGCAACAATGACCGATGAAAAACATTATGAATCGAAAAGGATGCAGGGAGGTCCAAACGGAAGGACACAGGGTTAAGAATCTCCAATATCTTGTACGGGCCGATGAACCGAGGCTTAAACTTAGGAGAAGAAACCCTCATAGGGACAAAACGAGAAGACAACCACACCAAGTCCCCAACACAAAGCCGAGGACCAACACGACGACGGCGGTTGGCAAAAAGCTGAGTCTTCTCCTGGGACAACTTCAAATTGTCCACCACCTGCCCCCAAATCTGATGCAACCTCTCCACCACAGCATCCACTCCAGGACAATCCGAAGATTCCACTTGACCGGAGGAAAATCGAGGATGAAACCCCGAATTACAGAAAAACGGGGACACCAAGGTGGCAGAGCTGGCCCGATTATTGAGGGCGAACTCCGCCAAAGGCAAAAAAGCAACCCAATCATCCTGATCCGCAGACACAAAACACCTCAAATATGTCTCCAAGGTCTGATTAGTCCGCTCGGTCTGGCCATTAGTCTGAGGATGGAAAGCAGACGAAAAAGACAAATCTATGCCCATCCTAGCACAGAATGCCCGCCAAAATCTAGACACGAATTGGGTCCCTCTGTCAGAAACGATATTCTCCGGAATACCATGCAAACGAACAACATTTTGAAAAAACAGAGGAACCAACTCGGAAGAAGAAGGCAACTTAGGCAAGGGAACCAGATGGACCATCTTAGAGAAACGGTCACACACCACCCAGATGACAGACATCTTCTGAGAAACAGGCAGATCCGAAATAAAATCCATCGAGATGTGCGTCCAAGGCCTCTTCGGGATAGGCAAGGGTAACAACAATCCACTAGCCCGAGAACAACAAGGCTTGGCCCGAGCACAAACGTCACAAGACTGCACAAAGCCTCGCACATCTCGTGACAGGGAAGGCCACCAGAAGGACCTTGCCACCAAATCCCTGGTACCAAAGATTCCAGGATGACCTGCCAACGCAGAAGAATGAACCTCAGAGATGACTCTACTGGTCCAATCATCAGGAACAAACAGTCTACCAGGTGGGCAACGATCAGGTCTATCCGCCTGAAACTCCTGCAAGGCCCGCCGCAGATCTGGAGAAACGGCAGACAATATCACTCCATCTTTAAGGATACCTGTGGGCTCAGAATTACCAGGGGAGTCAGGCTCAAAACTCCTAGAAAGGGCATCCGCCTTAACATTCTTAGAACCCGGTAGGTAAGACACCACAAAATTAAACCGAGAGAAAAACAACGACCAGCGCGCTTGTCTAGGATTCAGGCGCCTGGCAGACTCAAGGTAAATTAAATTTTTGTGGTCAGTCAATACCACCACCTGATGTCTGGCCCCCTCAAGCCAGTGACGCCACTCCTCAAAAGCCCACTTCATGGCCAAAAGCTCCCGATTCCCAATATCATAATTCCGCTCGGCGGGCGAAAATTTACGGGAAAAAAAAGCACAAGGTCTCATCACGGAGCAGTCGGAACTTCTCTGCGACAACACCGCCCCAGCTCCGATTTCAGAAGCGTCGACCTCAACCTGAAAAGGAAGAGCAACATCAGGCTGACGCAACACTGGGGCGGAAGAAAAGCGGCGCTTGAGCTCCCGAAAGGCCTCCACAGCATCAGGGGACCAATCAGCAACATCAGCACCCTTCTTAGTCAAATCAGTCAATGGTTTTACAACATCAGAAAAACCAGCAATAAATCGACGATAAAAGTTAGCAAAGCCCAAAAATTTCTGAAGACTCTTAAGAGAAGAGGGTTGCGTCCAATCACCAATAGCCTGAACCTTGACAGGATCCATCTCGATGGAAGAGGGGGAAAAAATGTATCCCAAGAAGGAAATCTTCTGAACCCCAAAAACACACTTAGAACCCTTCACACACAAGGAATTAGACCGCAAAACCTGAAAAACCCTCCTGACCTGCTGGACATGAGAGTCCCAGTCATCCGAAAAAATCAGAATATCATCCAGATACACAATCATAAATTTATCCAAATAATCGCGGAAAATGTCATGCATAAAGGACTGGAAGACTGAAGGGGCATTTGAAAGACCAAAAGGCATCACCAAATACTCAAAATGGCCCTCGGGCGTATTAAATGCGGTTTTCCACTCATCCCCCTGCTTGATTCGCACCAAATTATACGCCCCACGGAGATCAATCTTAGAGAACCACTTGGCCCCCTTTATACGAGCAAACAAATCAGTAAGCAGTGGTAACGGATATTGATATTTAACCGTGATTTTATTCAAAAGTCGATAATCAATACACGGCCTCAAAGAGCCGTCTTTCTTAGACACAAAGAAAAAAACGGCTCCTAAGGGAGATGACGAAGGACGAATATGTCCCTTTTCCAAGGACTCCTTTATATATTCTCGCATAGCAGCGTGTTCAGGCACAGACAGATTAAATAAACGACCCTTAGGGTATTTACTACCCGGGATCAAGTCTATGGCACAATCGCACTCCCGGTGCGGAGGTAGTGAACCAACCTTGGGTTCTTCAAAAACGTCACGAAAGTCAGACAAGAATTCAGGAATCTCAGAGGGAATAGATGATGAAATGGAAACCAAAGGTACGTCCCCATGAGTTCCTTTACATCCCCAGCTTAACACAGACATAGCTCTCCAGTCGAGGACTGGGTTATGAGATTGCAGCCATGGCAATCCCAGCACCAAAACATCATGTAGATTATACAGCACCAGAAAGCGAATAACCTCCTGGTGATCCGGATTAACACGCATAGTCACTTGTGTCCAGTATTGTGGTTTATTACTAGCCAATGGGGTGGAGTCAATCCCTTTCAGAGGTATCGGAGCCTCCAATGGCTCCAAATCATACCCACAGCGTTTGGCAAAGGACCAATCCATAAGACTCAAAGCAGCGCCAGAGTCGACATAGGCGTCCGCGGTAATAGATGACAAAGAACAAATCAGGGTCACAGATAGAATAAACTTAGACTGTAAAGTGCTAATTGAAACAGACTTGTCAGGCTTCTTAGTACGCTTAAAGCATGCTGATATAACATGAGTTGAATCACCACAATAGAAGCACAACCCATTTTTTCGTCTAAAATTCTGCCGCTCGCTTCTGGACAGAATTCTATCACATTGCATATTTTCTGGCGTTTTCTCAGTAGACACCGCCAAATGGTGCACAGGTTTGCGCTCCCGCAGACGCCTATCGATCTGAATAGCCATCGTCATGGACTCATTCAGACTCGCAGGCACAGGGAACCCCACCATAACATCCTTAATGGCATCAGAGAGACCTTCTCTGAAAATCGCCGCCAGGGCGCACTCATTCCACTGAGTAAGCACAGACCATTTGCGGAATTTTTGGCAGTATATTTCAGCTTCATCTTGCCCCTGAGACAAGGACATCAAGGCCTTTTCCGCTTGAAGCTCTAAATGAGGTTCCTCATAAAGCAACCCCAAGGCCAGAAAAAACGCATCCACATTGAGCAACGCAGGATCCCCTGGTGCCAATGCAAAAGCCCAGTCTTGAGGGTCGCCCCGGAGCAAGGAAATTACAATCCTGACCTGCTGTGCAGGGTCTCCGGCAGAGCGAGACTTCAGGGACAAAAACAATTTGCAATTATTTTTAAAATTTTGAAAGTGAGATCTATTCCCCGAGAAGAATTCAGGCAAAGGAATTCTAGGCTCAGACATAGGTGCATGAACAACAAAATCTTGCAAATTTTGTACCTTTGTGGCGAGATTATTCAAACCTGTAGCTACACTCTGAAGATCCATTTGAAACAGGTGAACACAGAGCCATTCAAGGATTAGAAGGAGAGGAAGAGAGGAAGGCTGCAGTATAGGCAGACTAGCAAGTGATTCAATTAAGAGCACACTCAGAACTAGAGGGAAAAAAAAAAAAAAAAAAAAATTGTAGCAGACTTCTTTTTTCTCTCCTTTCTCAGCCAGTAATTTAACCCTTTTTTAGGCCGGTCAAACTGTCATGATTCTCAATGGCGAGAGAACATAGCCCAGCATATATGAGAACTAGCTCTTGGAAGATGGAAACTATACTGACCATGAACTAAACCTGCCGCACAACTAGAAGTGGCCGGGTAGCATGCCTGCGTTTTTTTTATCCCTAGATGCCCAGCGCCAGCCGGAGAACTACCTAATCCTAGCAGAGGAAAAGACAGTCCTGGCTCACCTCTAGAGAAATTTTCCCAAAAGGCAGACAGAGGCCCCCACATATATTGGCGGTGATTTTAGATGAAATGACAAACGTAGTATGAAAATAGGTTTAGCAAAATCGAGGTCCGCTTACTAGATAGCATGAAGACAGAAAGGGCACTTTCATGGTCAGCAGAAAACCCTATCAAAACACCATCCAGAAATTACTTTAAGACTCTAGCATTAACTCATAACACCAGAGTGGCAATTTCCGCTCACAAGAGCTTTCCAGACACAGTAACGAAACAGCAGCTGTGAACAGGAACAAAATGCAAAAACACACAAGGACAAAAGTCCAACTTAGCTGGGAGTTGTCTAGTAGCAGGAACATGCACAGAAAGGCTACTGATTACATTGTTGACCGGCATGAAACTGACAGAGGAGCAAGGTTATATAGCGACTCCCACATCCTGATAGGAGCAGGTGAACAGAGGGGATGATGCACACAAATTAAATTCCACAAGTGGCCACCGGGGGAGCCCAGAATCCAATTTCACAACAGAGGGGGAGTCCAACCCAGGCTCCCCAAGAAGCCAGTTGCCGTTGGTCAGTCCCGCAGTGGGCCACTCACCACCTGGTCATCACCCCAGCCAGGCAGGCTCGGATATAATCCTTCAAGCTGCCCTGGCCAGACTCAAGGAAGGAGACATTGCCTCCAATGAGACCCTCATATCAGCAGCTGAACGTCGCGAGGCAGCAGAAGAACTTCGCTAGGAAGCTGCAGAACGTCAGCGGGAGCACGAGCACCAGCAACGAATGATTCAGCTCCAGCTCCAGCTGCAGACCCCAGCCAGTCGTGAGTCCTCTAATATCCAGGTCCCGAGCCTACGGATAGAAGTCCTCCCCCTGCTGGACAAAGGAGGGGACTAGCACACTTTCTTGCTGGCATTTGAAAAAACTTGCCATCAATACCACCTGCCTGAGGACCAGAGGGTCCGGTTCTTAACCCCTCGTCTCGGGTAAGGCCCTGGAAATCTTTGGGCACCTGCCCAGCGAGATCTCCCTGAGGTATGAGGACATGTATAAGGTATAAGCAGGCTCTGGTCCGGCAGTAAAACTTGACCCCTAAAACATACTGGAAGAAGCTCCGGAGTATGCAGCGGGGTTCTGCAAACAGTTGGGCCGATTACATAAGAAAAGTCAACCCGAGGACCATTGGATTGGAGCTCACCACCGTCCAGCAGCTGAAGGAGCTCATCGCGACTGAGCAGTTTTTGTGGAACTGCCCGAAGAACCTCCAGCAGTATATCCAAGACTGTAAGCTAAAGAGGGCCACTGGAATAGCGACACTTGCCAACGAGTACTCCAACAACGAGACTACAGAGCTAAGAAATCTGCTAGCTGAAGAGGGAGTAAGACAAACATGGTGCCTACTGTCCCTGCCCCCAAGTCCAAGGGGCAGCTGTCCATGCTTCCCTCTCGTCAGTGGGGGAACTTCGACTATGTCATCTCTGCAAACAACTGGGACACTTCAAAGCTATGTGTCCCCAGACAGTCCCATCACGGTCCCAGAAATCGTCCATTGTTTTATGTTTGGGTGGGTGTGGTGGGAAATCCCTTGACAACTTTCAACCCATCACCATAGGCAGGCCATGGTCATGGGATTACGGCACACCGACGCTGACAACTCATGTCCTGGTGTCTCCACAGGATTTGGAACAAGGAAAAAACCTTATTGTCTCTGGGAAGGGAATGTGGGATGTGGTGGTAACATCGAATATTCCCTCAAGAGTTTTGCTTGGGAGAGACCTGGGGTGGCTAATGTTCCAGTATGTGGCCTCGGAAACCCAACAATGTAATGTCCACCCGTTTATGTCAATGTGATTAACATGCCTGCTAATTGGGATGTGGGGGTGAGTGATGTACTGTGTCTATCTCCCCTTGGGGGATAAATCAATTACACAAGGGTTCCTCCACGACTGGATGTCAGAGGGCAAGGTTAGTCAGTGTGGATCAACGACTTGTGGTCGGTAGCAGAGGAGAATTTGGCACTACTCACGGTTGCAGTAGCCATGGCCGCTGTCAAGCACAGTGGTAGCACCAGGGCCCCATGGGCTCCTCAGGGGTCGAATGCCTTCCCCCCTTCTGACCAAGTGGCTGCCAGGTCAGATGGAGGCCAGGAGACAGGTCCTGGGTAACAGACAGAAGACATGGCGGTCTCATCTATTCTGGCCACGTCTAGTCTGGGGTTTCAGGCGGCATTGGAGACTGACAACAGTCTGAAAGATCTCAAGGAGTGGGCGACACAGCCTCCCTCAGACTCAGACCTTGAGCAGGTGGTCTGGGACCAAGGACAACTGTATCGAGTAATGGTGCAGCGGGTTCACCGGAGGCGTGGCCTAGGGATCGACAGTTGATGGTACCCTATCTATCAGGGCAGAGTTGTTGCGGATTGCACACAAAATGCTCGCCGACTGGTGGACCCAGTTCATGTCGCAGCTGAAGGAGCCTCTCTGTAATCAGATACAGGTGCAACATCTGGTGACCAGCCTGTACCACCCACAGACTAACGGCCTGTGCCAACAATTCAATGGCACCGTGAAGCAGATGCTTAAGATGTTGGTCAACTCCCACGGGCACAACTGGGAGCGGTACCTCTTAACATGTCCGTAGTCCTCATCCCAAAGAAGTACAGGACAATTCATTTCTGAGTGGACTACAAGGGGCTCAACACTGTCACGGTTACCAATAGATACCCAGTGCCGTGCATTGATGACCTTCTTGATCAGTTAGCCGGGGCCAGGTACCTAACCATCATGGATCTGCGCCGAGTGAATATTTGTATACCTGGTATTTTCAGTTACCCCCTTGTTTGTGTAGCCTTGTTTGTCAGGTTGGTGTACTGCGGTGCACAGTAGCGCCCCTCTTCGCTGGGTTGGGGAAGAGAACAGATGGGTACTAACTCAGGAGATAAGACAAGGGTGGCGGCCCCGGCATCTTCACCTTCAGAAGTATCCCAGGGAATAGGGCGAGCTAGGGTGCCCCCTAATGTTAGGGACAGGGAAGGAGGCCCTGATCCCAGGTCACCCAACAGCTGGGTCGTGATAATAATATAACATTGACATCCGATGAAGATCACGCTGGTTCTGCGAGTGAGCCGACCCGTCCCACCATTGGTTTGCAGGCACGCACCTCCCATGTTGCCATACATATACGGCAGATGTCATGAAGGGGTTGAATGACCCAGTGAAGGGTAGGGGGACTGCGTTAGAGGTTCTGACACTTTAGTCTCTGACCCTTTTGTTTGCTTGGCGGCTGAGGATTTATTGAGAGGCAGGCACCATTGGCTTCATCAGCACTGAAGACTCAATGGCTTCACATCACCCGGCCATGGCACAATCCTCAATCAGTAATCAGGATGGCAGCAGTTCGACATGATAAAAAGTGCATTTATCTCATCCCATATTACAGCACGTTCCCTGTCTCCTCATTTTGGAGAGCTCCCACCTTTCTTTATAATATGTGTATATGTACAGCAGGGCCGGGACAAGGTATATTGGTGCCCTAGGCAGATGCTAGGCTTAGCTTTGCTTTTTGTATATTTGTGTTCCTATGTTGTGTTTCAGTTTCATGTCACACAGCAGCCAGGAGAGAGCGGGCAATGGCTGGAGAAACTTCAGAAAGTGATCTCCAGGCAAACTCCTGCACGTTTTCACCCACACTTGTAACCCGAACTGTACGTGGGAGTGAAAGCTCCAGGCTCTCGCCCTGTAAGGTAAAGTCCCGGTCTGGAGGAGGAGGAGGAGGGCGAGCAGGGCAGGGCACAGCTCATGCATTATTCAGGCCCAGAGACGCCTCTCCCTGTCCTGTGAGTTGACATTTTCTTACTTTGTTAGGGACACTGTGAAGACAGCGGCTGAGGATCTGGGAGCAGAGCCACCCACACACCAGGCTTTGGAGAGGACTTTAGGTTCCCAGAGGCTGCTCCAGGTCAGAGAGAGGAGAGAACCTTCAGGCCCTGACGTCACAATGCTCCACTTCTGGGGAACATTCACCCTCTCTGCGTTCTAGGACTTATCCACATCTCAGTGTCTGGATCACAGATCTTCTTGCTTGATCTTATTGCTTCTTGAGGCCATTGGTGAGAACCAGGGCAATCTGTGAACTTCCTCAGGCTTCTTGTACTTGTTATTTCTTTGGTTCTACAAGGATGAACCAGAATCCAGGTCTTCCCCCACCAGGGCAGCAAGTGATCCATGTTACTCAAGATCTGGACACGGATTTGGAGAACTTGTTTAATTCTGTCATGAACCCAAAACCCAATTCCTGGAGAAAGAAAATCCTACCAGAATCCTTCTTTAAGGAACCAGACTCAGGCTCCCACTCCAGGCAATCTAGCACAGATTCTGGAAGTCACCCCCCAAGGCTTGGGATCCAACACGTCCGATCTCATTCGTCTCCCGCTTCCCTACAGCTAGGTCCTGGTACCGGTACCGTCCCCAGCCCAGCTCAGCAGCATGCCCACCTCCGCCAGCAGTCCTACGATGTGACAGATGAGCTGCCCTTACCACCAGGCTGGGAGATGGCATACACCCACACTGGCCAAAGATATTTCTTGAAGTAAGTGGACATTCACATTTTGGGGGGTTACCTCGTTGTTTAGGGTTCATGCATGATAAAGACCATCATGTAGGCTGTAGGATAAGAGAGGGAATTGCATTAACCCCTTTCCACCCACAGGACTCTGCTAAGGAATGTTGCTATTTCCTTTCCTGCCAGTGGATTATACAATCCCATAAACCAGGGGTGTCTGTACAGTGAAGTTTTAACTCCTTAGCTGATGGACACAACTGAAGAACGGTGCAAGGCGTCACCATAAATCCGATCATGCACTGGATGAAACAGAATAATTATGGATTATGGATGCTGCAGGCTTGCATGAAACAGTGTACATGACGCAACCAAGGAATAAAATATTACCTTTTATGCAAAGGGTTAATGTGCGCGATATTTGAGACATTGTCCTGGCTATATTATGGGAAAACCATAGCCAAGCCACAGCATTTCTTGTATCACACTAAGAATGTGAATGTATCAAATGTTTTACTAATATTTATGTGACGTTTCAGCTACAAGTATAACATAGGAGGAACATATGTATCAGGCTATGTAGCGAGACCCCGGATGGAGGAACATATGTATCAGGCTATGTAGCGAGACCCCGGATGGAGGAACATATGTATCAGGCTATGTAGCGAGACCTCTGATGGAGGAACACATGTATCAGGCTATGTAGCGAGACCTCGGATGGAGGAACACATGTATCAGGCTATGTAGCGAGACTCCAGATGGAGGAACATATGTATCAGGCTATGTAGCGAGACCCCAGATGGAGGAACACGTATCAGGCTATATAGCGAAACCCCGGATGGAGGAACATATGTATCAGGCTAGGTAGCGAGACCTCGGATGGAGGAACACATGTATCAGACTATAAAGCGAAACCCCGGATGGAGGAACATATGTATCAGGCTATGTAGCGAGACCCCGGATGGAGGAACACATGTATCAGGCTAGGTAGCGAGACCTCGGAGGGAGGAACGTATGTATCAGGCTGTGTAGCGAGACCCCGGATGGAGGAACATATGTATCAGGCTATGTAGCGAGACCCCGGATGGAAGAACATATGTATCAGGCTATGTAGCGAGACCCCGGATGGAGAAACATATGTATCAGGCTATGTAGCGAGACCCCGGATGGAGGAACACGTGTATCAGGCTATGTAGCGAGACCCCGGATGGAGGAACACATGTATCAGACTATAAAGCGAAACCCCGGATGGAGGAACGTATGTATCAGTCTGTGTAGCGAGACACCGGATGGAGGAATGTATGTATCAGGCTATGTAGAGAGACCCCGAATGGAGGAACATATGTATCACATATGTATCAGGCTATGTAGCGAGACCCCGGATGGAGGAACATATGTATCAGGCTATGTAGCGAGACTCCGGATGGAGGAACATATGTATCAGGCTATGTAGCGAGACTCCGGATGGAGAAACATATGTATCAGGCTATGTAGCGAGACCCCGGATGGAGGAACATATGTATCAGGCTATGTAGCGAGACTCCGGATGGAGAAACATATGTATCAGGCTATGTAGCGAGACCCCGGATGGAGGAACACATGTATCAGGCTATGTAGCGAGACCCCGGATGGAGGAACACATGTATCAGACTATAAAGCGAAACCCCGGATGGAGGAACGTATGTATCAGTCTGTGTAGCGAGACACCGGATGGAGGAATGTATGTATCAGGCTATGTATAGAGACCCCGAATGGAGGAACATATGCATCAGGCTATGCAGCGAGACCCCGGAGGGAGGAGCGTATGTATCAGGCTGTGTAGTGAGACCCCAGATGGAGGAATGTATGTATCAGGCTGTGTAGCGAGACCCCGGATGGAGGAACATGTATCAGGCTAGGTAGCGAGACACCGGATGGAGGAATTTATGTATCAGGCTATGTAACGAGACCCCAGATGGAGGAACATATGTATCAGGCTATGCAGCGAGACCCCGGATGGAGGAACACATGTATCAGGCTATATAGCGAGACCCCGGATGGAGGAACACATGTATCAGGCTATATAGCGAGACCCCAGATGGAGGAACATATGTATCAGGCTGTGTAGCGAGACCCCAGATGGAGGAACATATGTATCAGCCTAGGTAGCGAGACCCCAGATGGAGGAACACGTATCAGGCTAGGTAGCGAGACACCGGATGGAGGATCATATGTATCAGGCTATGTAGCGAGACCCCAGTTGGAGGAACATATGTATCAGGCTATAAAGCGAAACCCCAGATGGAGGAACACGTATCAGCTAGGTAGCGAGACACCGGATGGAGGATCATATCTATCAGGCTATGTAGCGAGACCCCAGATGGAGGAACATATGTATCAGGCTATGTAGCGAGACCCCAGATGGAGGAACACGTATCAGGCTATATAGCGAGACCCCAGATGGAGGAACACGTATCAGGCTAGGTAGCGAGACACCGGATGGAGGATCATATGTATCAGGCTATGTAGCGAGACCCCGGATGGAGGAACACGTATCAGGCTATATAGCGAGACCCCAGATGGAGGAACACGTATCAGGCTAGGTAGCGAGACACCGGATGGAGGATCATATGTATCAGGCTATGTAGCGAGACCCCGGATGGAGGAACACATGTATCAGGCTATGTAGCAAGACCCCAGATTGTGTTCTGGCCTGATATACTGAATGCAGATCTAATGATTATTGTACATTGTGGATATTCCAGTGCGGGGTAAACCATTACATCTATAATCCCTACTCCCAGCATTGCAGTATAATCTGTGTCCTTATCCCCACTTATCACTCTGTACTCACCAGTGCAAATCTTGTGCAAGAATTTACTGTGCACAAAGTCAGAAGTTAGTTACGAAAAGCAAAAACTCCAATTCTATTATTGATAATTACAATGTATGTTTTTAGCAGGTTAATAACATTGTTATGACAATGGCGGACATAAGATTTGTGCAGTACACAGGGGCCACTTCCACCTCCAAAGCAGCCAGCAGCTTCCTTCACAGACCTAATACCGAGTGTATGATGAGGAGCTATTGGGCTGCCAAGGACCCATATATTGTCCTTGCACAGGGGCCCTCTTCTGTCTGGGTCAAGGGCTTGGTATGTTTCTCCAGAATATGTAATGTTTGTATTCCATGGGGAGTAATTAAATAGTGTTCATAGTTCATCAAGTATGAGGAGTGGAAGAAGGCAATGTACGGTAGATGTCTGGTCACACTGTCATATCACAGCCCCTGTCGCCTCTTAAGAAGTTGTACTTTAATCCAACAGATTCCTGGAAGTGGGAATTATATCAGTCAGATCTAAGTCTAGACTTAAGTCTACGTATGCAAACTCTAATAACATCATGGCCTTCTTTTAGAGACCAATTACTACCATGAGTGTCTTCTGTGCCAGCAAAGTGTCATTGTGCTCCCATTCTGGCCCCTAAAAGAAGGCGCTTGAGTAAACAGGTTATCAGGCCTCCTGGGCTTCTTCTTAAGGAGTGTCTAGATTTTAGATTACTGTGGTGTCAGCTATTGACTCTCTGGTATCTCTCAGCCTTCAACTGTATATCACCTGGAAGTTATAGAACTTCAAACAGCAGAAAAACTGCAGGTGCCCACCCTATTCTCCTCTACAGATTATTAGACCATGAGTGGTCTCCACTTGCAGCTATAAAAGTAGTGCAGTTGTGGAGCAGTGCACAACACCTGTGTGTTATCTGACATTTTTACATAGGACTGCAGGAAATCCTGCAATGATATCTTTGTTCTGAGAGTGAGGCCAGATTTGGGCATCTGTCATTTTTCTCGTACTTAAAAACATGTTGCATTGTTCATCTATGGGCACTGGGCAGACATACCATGGACCCAGGAGGTAAGGAGGCTACTTCTACCTCCAAAGCAGGTGGAATTGTGCATTATGATGAGCTATTGGACTACACAGGGCCCATTATTATTATTTATATCGCACCATTGATTCCATGGTGCTGGCCCATAAAGTCTTCTTCACAGGAGCCCTCTTCTGTCTGTGTCCGCTCCTGTGTTCATCAGTGTTTTGTATCCGAGTTTCATCAGTGTTTGGTCAGTGTCAGTTTTTGCCGTCCGTGTTTCATCGAGGGTTTTTACCAGCACAAAGCTTCTCCTCTCCATTGTTAATCACAGACTGTACATGGACACCATCCATGTTCTGTCCCTGATTTTCATGGACCCATAGACTTGTAGTGGTAATTCTGATGCATTGCTCGGATCAAAAGCGGACATGTTTCTGTGATTTTTTGCGGCTTACAACATACGCAAAAAAATACCGACATAAGCTACAGAGACCACGATGAGTACATGTCCTACAGCGATGAAAGACTCAGATAGATGGATGGTCGTGACTCAAGGACGTCTCAATGAGGCCTTAATAAATGAAGAAGCTTTACAGAACAAATGCTGATGTCGGCGCTACTACGTGGGTCAATAAATATTTGTAGCATGATGGGGCCGACTCTGCCTACACTGTGGGATGGAAGGATTTTCTGCTTTGCTTTCTGTCAATGTTTACATGAAACAGCTGACAAAGTGAAGTTGTGTGGAGGTGAGGCGGCCATAACTGGCGGATTCTGTGCCAGGTCTGTGTTCTCTGGAGCCTTACAACAGCAAACACTTCACAGGGCCGTAGATTTGTGATGGCTTCTCTAACCTCTGACTCTTCACACATTCCTTCCTACCTCACCACCTGCAGTACAAGTACAGTATGACACCAAGAACAACCCGTGTTCTCTTCATACAGTCTGCAAGCAATAGAAAACCAGAACCTTTACACTTGCTAGTCTCGAATTCTTATTTTTATAGAAAGTCTAAATCTTTTTTTAGCTGTGTTTGCCTTACTGGTGGACATTGGGCTGCTGTCAGGTTTTTCTGGGTGGTGTGATTAATGGGGGATTCCTCACACCACCCAGAAAAACCTGACAGCAGCCCAAGGTCCACCAGTAGGGCAAACACAGCTAAAGAAATATGATCTTGTCAAGGGTCCTACAAGTGGACATGTAGTTCATATTTTCATATTCTATGTTAAAATACATATAATGGGAACAGAAACTTTATACAGTAATTTCATATGAGTGGTGGGGAAACCACATGTCCTGCAGAAGGCACAACCAGCCGGTGGTCAGCTGACAGACCCAAAGAGCAGCTACTCACATGTATTGGAGAAACTGCTTCTCATGCTTCAAAGCCTAGGTGCACTATTGGCGCACCCCAAAACAAGCGCCTGAAAGCCTAATACCTTGAGTTACTAAATCGTGTAAGGTATGTTGCTATTCAGCTAGGATCTGACAAAGCTTGCCACCATAGCAGCGCAGCTGTCGCCCACATTGTCTGCCGACAAGGATGAGTTTCTCTCTTGAAATGTGATTTTCTGGCATTCCTTGTTATTGTTACTCCTGTGAAATCAATAGTGGGCCACATTATGGGGAAATAAAATCAACTGTCATTTTCAAATGGCGTACATTGAGGCTTCTGCCATTGTACCTATCGATTGCGTCAGGTTACTGCATTCTGGGATTGCTTTTTTTGATGTTTTTACACTTAAAAGGGCATCTGTCACCAGGTCTCCACTACCTAATCTAAGAACAGCATAATGTAGTGACTGAGACCCTAAGTCCGGCAATGGGTCACTTACTGGGCTGCTTGCTGTAGTTTTGATAAAATCACAGATTTACCAGGAGATTATTCCTAGAAGACTAGTAAACCTGCTGACATGTAGTATCCATATTCAGGAGCTCTGTATAACCCCGCCCTTACCACTGATTGGCCACTTTCTGCTTATGCACAGTGTACACAGAAGGCTGCCAATCAGTGATGTGGGTGGAGTTATACAGGGCTCATCATTCAGAGAACTGGTAGATCTGCTGCAGAAAAAAACAGTGATTATTCAAAGCAAGTGATGCATCACTAGAATCAGGGTCTCTGCCCTTATATTATGCTGCACTCATATGAGTTATCAAAAACCTGGTGACAGATTCCCTCAAAGTTACACTTGTGAGCCTTCTTCTACTCTGATCTAGGCTTCTGAATGTCAGAGTTTGAGACACTCATTTTTGCCATCATGGCTGTCACCCAGGTTTGCTTGACTTGTGGTAAAATGTACTGTAATGATGAAATACTCTCAGTAGGGTAGAGAACCTGTTATGTGCTGTAAGCCATACCCGCACGACAAGCCGGCTGTTTTTGGCTGGCAAAGTACATGGTGTTATCCAATCACAGGTTGGCTCGAATATGAGCTATTCATACCTATTAATTTACTGTCTCTTTAAGCTTAGACAGCGCCAGTCAGAGGTGTAATGAATGGAAAATCACATAGACTTCAAAGGGAGTTTCCATGCCATAGTGCCCTGTCCAGCAACAACAAGGCTTAATTAATAATCTGACAAGTATTTCATAGGAGTCTGTGAAATGCAAGTGTCCAACCTACATCCCAAGCTTAGTTTTTTTGTATTTTATGTCTCTGAAATTTCACTTAGAGCTACATTCAGAATAAAGACAGCCTAGAACGTATTTGATGTCTAGTCGTGAGGTAAAATATCTATGAGACGATGCCAGCATGTGTTTGTAAGCTAACTCCACCGTAAAGGTCAAAGAACATAAAAACTTTCTCCACACACCAGATCCTCTGGACCATGCGTGATTGCCAGAACCCTTCTTATCAATCTCTCAGTAGAACTAATGGAATTTATTCCAGATTAAATTCTTAATTCTAGTTTTTGGAGTTATTTTTTATTAGATCATAGCGCGGCATACAGTGTCTTCTTGCATTCGTAATAAAAACCCATAAGCACTCTATTTACTGTATAATTATGGAGCCTTCATGATTTGGCATTGGTGTATCCTTCCTTAGACATTCTGCTTCTAGGACAAAATCTCCTTGTAATACGACTTGGAATAACATTCTCTAAACGGCCCTATACATAATTAGTCTGAAGGTGGCCAAATCTGCCAATATCGGTCTGATATCTAATGTGTATGGGGCCTTCCCATCTCTCTCCCGACAAGTAATGTTGAAGGAGAGAAGGAACTGACCTGTTGTATTTCAATGGCCGATCCTTCCGTTCTGCAGGGAGTTGAGCCATTGTCAGAAATCTCTGGCAGTGTCCCATTCATAGAGGACACAGGACAAGTTACTGTAGCTCTCTCATGTGTATAGGGGTCTTAATAATACATGATTAAAAAAAACCAACCTTTTACAATTTTTACATTAAAGTTGGACATGCCTATCAATAGTGGAATCGGCTGTCCGTCTGGTGTTTGTGGAGCGCTCCCTATACTCCCGGGGATTGGGCGGTCTGAATTTTAACAGCCAATCATTTTGTTCTTCCTGCATAGAAGCTGCCGCTAAAGGTTGTCCGGAAGCGACAACTCTCTTCTCCTCGTGGCCGAGCAGAGAAGCCATGTGTATGGGGGATTGGGAGAAATAGTTGTGGCCCACAAGCATATATGGGCCACCTTTAAAGCTGATCTTCCACCAATACTCTCTACAGGTCATTCAGAATGTATGAAAACCTTACATATCAATAATTGATCATTGTGAAGTAGTGTCTCCGAGTTAGTGACTGTACGTGGGCATGAACTCTGAATTAGGACATGCAAATACCAGGTTTCTGATGATCAATATTTCATAAAAAATAAAAATTGATAAGACTCAAATTGTACATGTTCTGTCAGGGGTGAAGAGGAAGAAACTGGTTTGTCCGGTCATTGGAGACAATAAGAAGTCAATATGGTGGTGTGTTTATTGGAGAAGCTGAGACCCTGTATGATCCATACATGTCTAATGTTATCAGGTTGTGCTATCCTCCTAACATAAGTACGTATGTTGTATCCTTAGGAAAATCTGAGTAATTGTCTAATAATCTCCGCTATAAACAGTGGGTGCTCAGCCGCGGCTCCTGGGTGGTAAGGATGGCGGATGTAGGGGCAATGCTCAGTGAGTAGACTGTTCATTCATTTATCACTTGTACAGAGATAAGAAGCAAATAAACGGGGGTCAGCCCACATATCCCCTGCAGGAATGAACTCTGATGAAATCAGCTGGAATATTTTTAGAACTGGTTATATTTTCATTATTCCTAGCTTTTTCCATGGGAATCCATATCTAGCGAGGCCTGGAGTGGCTACTGTAGATGCATTTATTGGTTACACTACACCTTTCTGATTGGTTCTCCAATTCTAACTTTCTGGTCAATGTAGGATAAAGGCTGTGACCACAGGAGAATAGATCTATCATTCCTATTGCTGCCTGGTATATTGTATTGCTTGAGGTGAATTACTTTCAGGAACACAAGAACGCCTTGGGGAGGAATGCATCCCTACAAGTGACAATAGCAGTGCACTGACACCAGTGATTGATTAAGGGAAATATTATTACTGCTGTATGTAGGGGTCTTCAGAGCTTTGTTTTGCCTTCTAGATCACCTAATTAAAGGGTTTGTTCACTTTCAGACAATCTCATGAAATGCCCTTATTAATAGACATGCGATTTTCTGACTGTGGAGCTTGCTTGCTGGTGACAGGGAAAAGGGGTGAAACAGGTTGGATTTTAACATAGTAGAACCTTTTTTCTGTTTTGAATAAGTTATTAATATTTAGGGCGATTCACATGCTCTGTAACTTATCATCCATACTTTTTGAATGGGCAATTCTTTTCCATTGCTATTCTGCCAGCACTTTAGGTGCAGGACTAACCTTTCCCTCATGTATTGATTCCTCCACTGTGTAATGGCTCGTTTGCTTTGAAAGGTAACCTCTCTGTTATTCTGTCATGCAGTTTGACAGACAGGTGAGCAGAAAGACAACTCCCTATATTGCATCTCTGCTGCTAGAGTCAGATTACACTTGACAACAGGCAGTGGGGGGGGAGTAAGTGTTTGAGACATAAGCTTGTAACACAAACAGCTGAAACTGGTGCTGCCAAAATTGTCAGGTTCAACTGGCTTTTATCCAATGGGTCTCTTAAGAGAACATCATTTTAAAATAAAGTGATTTTCAGACTGTCGAGCGCAATATTTATCAAATGAGATCAAGCTGTAAGTCGAGCAGCCATGTAGAGGGGTTGATCGGTAGAACAAGTTATCACCTATACACAGAATAAGTGATAACTTGCTGATCGGTGGATGTCGTTGATCAGCATATCATGGAATTTTTTTTCCCAAAGGGGAACTTTTATCTCTATTACAAGATGGTATGACACATCAGATGTCCAACAGCTACTCTATTCATTATGGGGCTGTTGAAAAAAGCCGAGCTCAGTGCTCGGCAGCTCCATAGGGAATGATTGTAGCACTGGGCGAGTATGTGCGCTGCCACCCCATTCCAAAAGGTATAAAGGTTCCCCTTTCTGCTGATTGGTCTGGGTCCTAATGGTCGTACCTCCATCGATCAAGTAGTTACCGCTTATCTTGTATATAAGTGATAACTTGCTTTATCTGGACAATTTCTTTAAGAAAGCTGTTTGGTGGGTAAATAGAAATTTCCTAAGTAGCTAAAAAAAGAGCCATCTCCAAAGTCCCACAACACAAAGAGGTTCAACTGAAATAATTCAATACCTACGACGTTCTGTAGCTTTGATGAAATGGGACAATGGTTCCCTAAACATGAAAGAAACTCTAAAAGTAGATCATTTGGTCTTCAAATGAAAACCTCCAAAACAGTGGCAGGAATGGTTCCCAATTACACAACGTCACACTTTTAAAAAAGTCATAAAAGAAATTGCTAGCGCAGCTTCTACTTTTTTGCAGTAGGTATTGTACCACTAAACTAATATTTCCACAGTCAGTAAAATGGAGACCTTTACCTTCCTTCATTGATGATGTTGTCTATTGCCTTTTTGGGTGCAGTATCTCTGACCCGCATTGTAGGGTGGGGAAAACCAAAAGCCCCAGACTGGCATTCCATAATTACACTAAAACTAAGATTGGAGGTCAGGAAACAACTGCAGTGCACAGTTGCTGAGGCTTCTAGGATTCACAGTTTTATGTTTGAAGTAGAGTGGAATGTGATGAAGCCGCTCATCACGTAGCACATGCTGTCTCTCCAAGCAACAGGGGAGACAAATAGGGGCAGTGGTCCATCCTAGGTTTTGCTGCGGAGTTTAGCGCTCAAACATAGAGCGATTATACAGCTTCATCCTGAACAAGGCCTGCATGAAGCAGTCATAGAACATGTGTATTAGGCTAGATGCACACGTCGCCTGTGCACTCAGCCTGCAATATACGTCAGGAGGTAGTTCCCATAGGCTGTCATTCACAAGATGGAGGCCAAAAGGGTGTCCTTTTGGCCTCCATCTGGGGCTACATATAGCATGCGATTTACGTTTCTTTACAGTGGGTGTGAATGTTGGTCCGTTCCCTTGGTGGACAGATTCCTGACTATGGCCACCTGTGCCCGACAGAGGCAACAAACCTATTGTGGACCAAGCCTAACCCACTAGGTCATATTGTCTACATACACTCAAATTATCTAGCATGGCTTGGTACTTGCATTGAGGTGATCACTACGCTCATTAAATGCTGTTGTTTCTGAAATAAAATGATGACTGGACACATGGCATGAAATGATTTGCTGCTTTTTTCCAATTTAGGCCTTATTCACGTGTCAGTATTTGGTCAGTATTTTGCATTTGTATGCCAAAACTACTTACATCTTGGAACTTACAGAGAAAAACTAAAATTGAAAGATTGACACCTGTTCTGTGATTTAGAGACACTGCTGGTTTTGACTTACAAATACTGATCAAAAATGATGTGTGAATGAGTCTGTAAGGTGTAACAGCTAACCGTGGAGTCTTTTATTAGAAATTGGAATCAGAGCCCAGTTGCAATAATAACCATTATTTCAGATAAATAGGTCACCAAGGTCTTTATCGTCCCGTGTCTGTTCTTACCCTCAGTGTCGTGCCCATATTCATGTTATTATTACCCATATGCCAGTTTTCTGCCATAATAAAAACGTTGTTAATTTTTGTGACTCACGTGCAAAAATTTAGAAAATTGTTTTATTTTACACCAACATTTTCTCTTTTCTTAATAATGAACGGAATAATGCCAACCAATAGAATAATTGTAATTTATGCCACAAATTGATATAAATGATACCAAGAATAGGTGCCAGCTATAGCTCAAGATTGGACAAATTTATTGGGAGGCTCGAGTTAATCTTAATACATTTAGCGCTCCTTACTCCATCGAGCTTTTGTTCAAGACTGACGTAGGAAAGTCCAATCTTTAGAAATCCGTGATATCTTTCCTCCTTCATCATCCACAGTGATCAGCCCTCACCCCTCAGCTGCTAGGACATCTGCTACCTCCACAGCCCTGACACTTACACCCATGCTTAGATATATAAAGGCAGAGATATACAATATGTATGCATCGGTCATGGCTCCGTCAATTGCTTTCGATTTCCTGGCAGTGATTCCTGTGACACATAGAATCATATGTATATTATTCACTGTATATATAATATTTATATGTGTGTGTATGTTTGTGAGAGTATATAACACAGCCACATAGTATATAGCAGCCACGTAGTATATAACACAGCCACGTAGTATATAACACAGCCCACGTAATATATAGCAGCCACGTAGTATATAACACAGCCATGTAGTATATAGGAGCCACGTAGTATATAGCACAGCCACGTAGTATATAACATAGCCCACGCAGTATATAGCACAGCCCACGCAGTATATAACACAGCCCACGTAACACAGCCACATAGTATATAGCACAAGCCACGTAGTATATAGCAGCCACTTAGTATATAACACTGCCCACGTAGTATATAGCACAGCCGCGTAGTATATAACACAGCCCACGTAATATATAGCACAGCCCACATAGTATATAAAACAGCCCACCTAGTATATAACACAGGCACGTAGTATATAACACTGCCCACACAGTATATAACACTGCCCACGTAGTATATAACACAGCCCACGTAGTATATAACACAGGCACGTAGTATATAACACTGCCCACGCAGTATATAACACTGCCCACGTAGTATATAACACAGCCCACGTAGTATATAACACAGGCACGTAGTATATAACACTGCCCACACAGTATATAACACTGCCCACGTAGTATATAACACTGCCCACGTAGTATATAACACTGCCCATGTATATAACACTAATCACGTAGTATATAACACTGCCAACATAGTATATAACACTGCCCACGCAGTATATAGCACAACCCACGCAGTATATAACACTGCCCACGTAGTACAGTACAGACCAAAAGTTTGGTCACACCTTCTTATTTAAAGATTTTTCTGTATTTTCATGACTATGAAAATTGTAAATTCACACTGAAGGCATCAAAACTATGAATTAACACATGTGGAATTATATACTTAACAAAAAAGTGTGAAACAACTGAAAATATGTCTTATATTCTAGGTTCTTCAAAGTAGCCACCTTTTGCTTTGATGACTGCTTTGCACACTGTTGGCATTCTCACCGCTGGCCGCGACCAATCAGCGACTTGGGATTTCCGTGACAGACAGAAAGATGGAAGTGACCCTTAGACAATTATATATATATATATCCCAGGAACAGCCACTAGGACATTTCAAAATTTTATAGAGTTATATTGAGAGTTCCTCAGTGTAAGGACCACAAATCCTTAGGATTAGAGGGGCAATATCCTGCACTTTATTCTTCTGATATGTTCTCGTACTATGCTATGTTCCCCAGTGAGTGTCAATGACTAAACTATCTGGGGAATGTTGTGATTTCAATAAAGCTCCAAGTGAGTCACTGCTTCATTATTATTTCGGACACTGATGGATTCAGCTTGCCGGAAAGCAAAGATTTAATAATTAAATATACATAAAAGTGTTGGAAACTGTGATGAAGCACTTCACAATAACTATTAATTAACATATTTGTATGAATAAAGCAAATGTTTGACAATAAACTGAGGCATCAGATCAGCAGGACAATCGAGATTAAACTGGTTCCCAATATTTCTAAGCCAAGTACCACCTACTCGGATAGATTACTGCGTCCAAGTATCTCCATGATGCATACTATGAGGACAGGGTGGGACATGGACGTGGTGGAAGGCCAAAGTCCTAGCTGACTAGTACCAGAGAGAAATGCCATAAAAGTTATATTTTAAATGGCAGATTTTGATGGGAGAAGATGCATAGGACAAGCTACATGATAAGTCCAGAAGATAACTTTCTGCCCATGTAATATAAATTCTCAAGTCCACCACAACAGTATATCTTTAGTAAAGCTCCTCTCCGTTCTGCAGTCAAAGGGCTTGTGCGGACGACCAGATTCTCTCATCCTAGAGTATCGGTCTGGTCAGAGTATGATCAGAGTGTGATCCGATTCCTCAGATGAGGAGAAGATGGAGACATTTTTTTCACATTTTCTCCATTCTGTGAATGTGCGCAAATCAGATTGCAGTCATATGTCATCCTAGTGCAGTCCAATGGTTTCCACGCACTCATTGACTTGCATGGCTGCGTGCTGTCTGAATATTAGATCAAACTCGGGCATGCCGCAATTTATTTTCTTCCAACATACTCTGTCCGAGGAAAAAATCATACATGTGCATGGCCCCATTGACTAACATTGGTTAGAGTGTGATCCAATATTTTGTCCAACAAATAATATGGTCTTGTGTACGAGCCCTTAGAGTGTCCGCTTACCTGGGCAAGGAGCTCATGGTGCGAGCATGCTCTATGCTTTAAGCCCTCCATGCGACACTCTAAAGCTTGCCGGATTGCTGGAACCGGGCAGTTTCAGTCCCCCTGTGCTTCATTCATGCTGCAGATAAAAAACTGTGTTAGTAGCCTGGCAGAGCGCTCAGTTTGGAGCAGTGTAACCATGCTGCTGGTCTGAACTGTCAATCTTCAGGAGAAAGCCGGAGGCCGAGGAGTGGTGCACTCCTTCACTTACAACTTGAGAACATCCCTTTAGTAGAATTATCCTGAAGTACTAATAATATAAAGTACTAAAGAGCTCTTTAGGGTATGTTCACATTTGCATTATAAAGTATGAATTCTGTTCTAGGATAAGGAAAGGCAATACCTGCAGGATCTGTCAAATGATGGACACAAATGGTGCCAAACTATATTAGGGTTCTCTGGGTTTTTATTGTGGAGTTTGACATTACAACTTAGAAAATAGGGTTATTCTTTCCGTTAAAAATGGAATCTCCTAATGGGAAGCGTTTTTTGGTAGAGAAGGGGTTACATAACAATAATAAACTTGTACACGAAGTGCTGAGAAAGTTGGAATTTAAAGCTCATGACTGGAGGACATGGAGAGTCGTGTACATAGAGCCCTCATTGTTCTTCCTATTTGTCTCTTGCTTAAATTTTAATAATTATTGAGTTGCTGGTGATTATTAACTGAGATTATATTTAACATTGAGAAAAGAGCTGCATTCCTGGGCTATAGAGGACAACACCATGCTGGCATCTCTTATCATAAGTTGGCAGGACATTTCCAGGTAGTCCGGGAAAGTTGTTTGCTTGGCATACACAACATCTACTTAGGTTTTCTCTAGTGGGGGCAGAAATTCAGTCTTATTTGGTAATGTCTTGTGATTGTCTCTGTAAATATAGAAAGGTGAGCTGTTTTTTGAAGGGAGCTTATATCCAGACATCTAGCCACAGTTGACATGAATGTCTTCATGCATTGTTTTTTTACATTTGAAGCTATTACGTGTTACGCCAGGATGGGGGTCTCGGTCGATCTGTCATACTGGTGGATTGTCTGGGAGAAGCATAAAATAATTTGTCATCCCTGGCCCAGAATGCAGAATCTGTAACAAGGCCACCAACTTTCTATGTGTCTTTTATAATACTGGTCTCTTCTTAGGTGCCAGTGTGGCCTTTCTTCTCCCTCTAGCAGCAGAGAGACTTTGTGTAACCTCAGCGTTAGCACATTTTTATAGCTAAATCCCTGAATAGGAACTAGAGAATATTAAAAAGTGTATTTTTTTAGATCACGCTTCGACACATCCAACTATGTACTCTGGACTCAAGGGTTCAATTTGAAGATGGAGCATCCTGGCACCACACATAGGAAATATTATGGAAGCAACACTTTCTTGGTTGTTTTTAGGGCCACCAAGGAGATTTTCAAACACTTCCAAGAGACCAGAAGGTCTCTTTTTCAAGGAGATGCCAAAATATTCCAGAAGAGTTGTAAACTGGCATTAGTTCTCGAACCATGTTATTTGATTTGGTAGAAATGAGGAAAGACATACTGTTGTAGATAATGGCTAAGGCTACGTTCACATTTGCGTTGTGCGCCGCAGCGTCGGCGCCGCAACGCACAACGCAAACAAAAACGCAGCAAAACGCATGCACAACGCTGCGTTTTGCGCCGCATGCGTGCTTTTTTTGATTGATTTTGGACGCAGCAAAAATGCAACTTGCTGCGTCCTCTGCGCCCGGACGCGTGCGCCGCAGTGACGCATGCGGCGCAAAACGCAAGTGCGATGCATGTCCATGCGCCCCCATGTTAAATATAGGGGCGCATGACGCATGCGGCGACGCTGCGGCACCCGACGCTGCGGCGCAGACCGCAAATGTGAACGTAGACTAAGACCTTCGGTCGTAGAGTTAATTATGGCTGTGTGTTACTACGGAGCGTATTTTATAGAATAACTCTGTCTAGTCTTTGGGGAGTGTTTTATAGAGGTATTCGGGAACAACAGCAGTGTCTGGTCTTAGTGGTGCCTTAAGGGCCTTGCAGCCATTTTGCAGAGCACATATATCTTGTTCTCCGGTGCTGGGGTTCTATTTTAGTCATGACTGTAAACTTGCTGTATAAAGAGGGGCCATGACCGCTCTCTGTTAACATGCTGTAACTTGACTCTAGCTGCTGAACTTAAAGTCACGGATTGGGTTTACTGATGCTGCCTACAAATGCCTGCTTTAACAAAGTGAGCTTTGTGTTGTAAAAACAAGTTTTAGAGCCGCACAGAGCCTGCTTTTTTAGGATATGACACACAAAGCTGAGATTTTTTTTTTTTTTCCTGCTCGTTGGGTTCTCAGGCATCTATGTGGTATTAACCTGCATGTTTTCTCTCATTTTTGGCTCCTCCTCTTATATGGTGACACTGTGCTAAAAAAAAAAAGTTAGCCAAAGCCTGAAAATCCCACTAATACCAAGAAGATACTGATAATGGTGTCATAATTGTTTTATATAATTTATTTATTATGCTTTCTTATATAACGCAATCATTTCACAGGTCTTTACAAATATTACTGTCCCCATTGGAGCTCACAAACTGAATTCCCTATCACTATGTCTTTGGAGTGTGGGAGGAACCGGAGAACCCGGAGGAAGCCCACGCAAACACGGGGAGAACATACAAACTCCTTGCAGATGCTGTCCTTGGCGGGATTGGAACCCAGGACCCCGTCTGCAAATTAACAATGCTAACCACTGAGCCACGTGCTGCCTAATATAGCAGCAACACATCAACTCTGCACTCTTATCAAAATTACACATTATATTACTTTATGCTTTTTTTTCTTGCGACAGATCCTGAGCTACAGCTCACTTAGTTCCTACAGATATATATATATATATATATAGTTGTGCTCAAAAGTTTACATACCCCGGCAGAATTTTTTCTTTCATGGCCTTTTTTCAGAGGATATGAATGATAACACCAAAACTTTTTCTCCACTCATGGGTAGTGGTTAGGTGAGGCCATTTATTGTCAAACGACTGTGTTTTCTCTTTTTTAAATCATAATGACAACCCAAAACATCCAAATTACCCTAATCAAAAGTTCACATACCCTGGTGATTTTGGCCAGATAACATGCACAGAAGTTGACACAAATGGGTTTGAATGACTACTAAAGGTAACTGTCGTGATTCTCAATGGCGAGAGAACATAGCCCAGCATATATGAGAACTAGCTCTTGGAAGATGGAAACTATACTGACCATGAACTAAACCTGCCGCACAACTAGAAGTGGCCGGGTAGCATGCCTACGTTTTTTATCCCTAAATGCCCAGCGCCAGCCGGAGAACTACCTAATCCTAGCAGAGGAAAAGACAGTCCTGGCTCACCTCTAGAGAAATTTTCCCAAAAGGCAGACAGAGGCCCCCACATATATTGGCGGTGATTTTAGATGAAATGACAAACGTAGTATGAAAATAGGTTTAGCAAAATCGAGGTCCGCTTACTAGATAGCATGAAGACAGAAAGGGCACTTTCATGGTCAGCAGAAAACCCTATCAAAACACCATCCAGAAATTACTTTAAGACTCTAGCATTAACTCATAACACCAGAGTGGCAATTTCCGCTCACAAGAGCTTTCCAGACACAGTAACGAAACAGCAGCTGTGAACAGGAACAAAATGCAAAAACACACAAGGACAAAAGTCCAACTTAGCTGGGAGTTGTCTAGTAGCAGGAACATGCACAGAAAGGCTACTGATTACATTGTTGACCGGCATGAAACTGACAGAGGAGCAAGGTTATATAGCGACTCCCACATCCTAATAGGAGCAGGTGAACAGAGGGGATGATGCACACAAGTTAAATTCCACAAGTGGCCACCGGGGGAGCCCAGAATCCAATTTCACAACAGTACCCCCCCCTCAAGGAGGGGGCACCGAACCCTCACCAGAACCACCAGGGCGATCAGGATGAGCCCTATGAAAGGCACGGACAAGATCGGAGGCATGAACATCAGAGGCAGTGACCCAAGAATTATCCTCCTGACCGTATCCCTTCCATTTGACCAGATACTGGAGTTTCCGTCTGGAAACACGAGAGTCCAAGATCTTTTCCACAACGTACTCCAACTCACCCTCAACCAACACCGGAGCAGGAGGCTCAACGGAAGGCACAGCTGGTACCTCATACCTGCGCAACAATGACCGATGAAAAACATTATGAATCGAAAAGGATGCAGGGAGGTCCAAACGGAAGGACACAGGGTTAAGAATCTCCAATATCTTGTACGGGCCGATGAACCGAGGCTTAAACTTAGGAGAAGAAACCCTCATAGGGACAAAACGAGAAGACAACCACACCAAGTCCCCAACACAAAGCCGAGGACCAACACGACGACGGCGGTTGGCAAAAAGCTGAGTCTTCTCCTGGGACAACTTCAAATTGTCCACCACCTGCCCCCAAATCTGATGCAACCTCTCCACCACAGCATCCACTCCAGGACAATCCGAAGATTCCACTTGACCGGAGGAAAATCGAGGATGAAACCCCGAATTACAGAAAAACGGGGACACCAAGGTGGCAGAGCTGGCCCGATTATTGAGGGCGAACTCCGCCAAAGGCAAAAAAGCAACCCAATCATCCTGATCCGCAGACACAAAACACCTCAAATATGTCTCCAAGGTCTGATTAGTCCGCTCGGTCTGGCCATTAGTCTGAGGATGGAAAGCAGACGAAAAAGACAAATCTATGCCCATCCTAGCACAGAATGCCCGCCAAAATCTAGACACGAATTGGGTCCCTCTGTCAGAAACGATATTCTCCGGAATACCATGCAAACGAACAACATTTTGAAAAAACAGAGGAACCAACTCGGAAGAAGAAGGCAACTTAGGCAAGGGAACCAGATGGACCATCTTAGAGAAACGGTCACACACCACCCACATGACAGACATCTTCTGAGAAACAGGCAGATCCGAAATAAAATCCATCGAGATGTGCGTCCAAGGCCTCTTCGGGACAGGCAAGGGCAACAACAATCCACTAGCCCGAGAACAACAAGGCTTGGCCCGAGCACAAACGTCACAAGACTGCACAAAGCCTCGCACATCTCGTGACAGGGAAGGCCACCAGAAGGACCTTGCCACCAAATCCCTGGTACCAAAGATTCCAGGATGACCTGCCAACGCAGAAGAATGAACCTCAGAGATGACTCTACTGGTCCAATCATCAGGAACAAACAGTCTACCAGGTGGGCAACGATCAGGTCTATCCGCCTGAAACTCCTGCAAGGCCCGCCGCAGGTCTGGAGAAACGGCAGACAATATCACTCCATCTTTAAGGATACCTGTGGGCTCAGAATTACCAGGGGAGTCAGGCTCAAAACTCCTAGAAAGGGCATCCGCCTTAACATTCTTAGAACCCGGTAGGTAAGACACCACAAAATTAAACCGAGAGAAAAACAACGACCAGCGCGCTTGTCTAGGATTCAGGCGCCTGGCAGACTCAAGGTAAATTAAATTTTTGTGGTCAGTCAATACCACCACCTGATGTCTGGCCCCCTCAAGCCAGTGACGCCACTCCTCAAAAGCCCACTTCATGGCCAAAAGCTCCCGATTCCCAATATCATAATTCCGCTCGGCGGGCGAAAATTTACGGGAAAAAAAAGCACAAGGTCTCATCACGGAGCAGTCGGAACTTCTCTGCGACAACACCGCCCCAGCTCCGATTTCAGAAGCGTCGACCTCAACCTGAAAAGGAAGAGCAACATCAGGCTGACGCAACACTGGGGCGGAAGAAAAGCGGCGCTTGAGCTCCCGAAAGGCCTCCACAGCATCAGGGGACCAATCAGCAACATCAGCACCCTTCTTAGTCAAATCAGTCAATGGTTTTACAACATCAGAAAAACCAGCAATAAATCGACGATAAAAGTTAGCAAAGCCCAAAAATTTCTGAAGACTCTTAAGAGAAGAGGGTTGCGTCCAATCACCAATAGCCTGAACCTTGACAGGATCCATCTCGATGGAAGAGGGGGAAAAAATGTATCCCAAGAAGGAAATCTTCTGAACCCCAAAAACACACTTAGAACCCTTCACACACAAGGAATTAGACCGCAAAACCTGAAAAACCCTCCTGACCTGCTGGACATGAGAGTCCCAGTCATCCGAAAAAATCAGAATATCATCCAGATACACAATCATAAATTTATCCAAATAATCGCGGAAAATGTCATGCATAAAGGACTGGAAGACTGAAGGGGCATTTGAAAGACCAAAAGGCATCACCAAATACTCAAAATGGCCCTCGGGCGTATTAAATGCGGTTTTCCACTCATCCCCCTGCTTGATTCGCACCAAATTATACGCCCCACGGAGATCAATCTTAGAGAACCACTTGGCCCCCTTTATACGAGCAAACAAATCAGTAAGCAGTGGTAACGGATATTGATATTTAACCGTGATTTTATTCAAAAGTCGATAATCAATACACGGCCTCAAAGAGCCGTCTTTCTTAGACACAAAGAAAAAAACGGCTCCTAAGGGAGATGACGAAGGACGAATATGTCCCTTTTCCAAGGACTCCTTTATATATTCTCGCATAGCAGCGTGTTCAGGCACAGACAGATTAAATAAACGACCCTTAGGGTATTTACTACCCGGGATCAAGTCTATGGCACAATCGCACTCCCGGTGCGGAGGTAGTGAACCAACCTTGGGTTCTTCAAAAACGTCACGAAAGTCAGACAAGAATTCAGGAATCTCAGAGGGAATAGATGATGAAATGGAAACCAAAGGTACGTCCCCATGAGTTCCTTTACATCCCCAGCTTAACACAGACATAGCTCTCCAGTCGAGGACTGGGTTATGAGATTGCAGCCATGGCAATCCCAGCACCAAAACATCATGTAGATTATACAGCACCAGAAAGCGAATAACCTCCTGGTGATCCGGATTAACACGCATAGTCACTTGTGTCCAGTATTGTGGTTTATTACTAGCCAATGGGGTGGAGTCAATCCCTTTCAGAGGTATCGGAGCCTCCAATGGCTCCAAATCATACCCACAGCGTTTGGCAAAGGACCAATCCATAAGACTCAAAGCAGCGCCAGAGTCGACATAGGCGTCCGCGGTAATAGATGACAAAGAACAAATCAGGGTCACAGATAGAATAAACTTAGACTGTAAAGTGCTAATTGAAACAGACTTGTCAGGCTTCTTAGTACGCTTAGAGCATGCTGATATAACATGAGTTGAATCACCACAATAGAAGCACAACCCATTTTTTCGTCTAAAATTCTGCCGCTCGCTTCTGGACAGAATTCTATCACATTGCATATTCTCTGGCGTTTTCTCAGTAGACACCGCCAAATGGTGCACAGGTTTGCGCTCCCGCAGACGCCTATCGATCTGAATAGCCATCGTCATGGACTCATTCAGACTCGCAGGCACAGGGAACCCCACCATAACATCCTTAATGGCATCAGAGAGACCTTCTCTGAAAATCGCCGCCAGGGCGCACTCATTCCACTGAGTAAGCACAGACCATTTGCGGAATTTTTGGCAGTATATTTCAGCTTCATCTTGCCCCTGAGACAAGGACATCAAGGCCTTTTCCGCCTGAAGCTCTAAATGAGGTTCCTCATAAAGCAACCCCAAGGCCAGAAAAAACGCATCCACATTGAGCAACGCAGGATCCCCTGGTGCCAATGCAAAAGCCCAGTCTTGAGGGTCGCCCCGGAGCAAGGAAATTACAATCCTGACCTGCTGTGCAGGGTCTCCGGCAGAGCGAGACTTCAGGGACAAAAACAATTTGCAATTATTTTTAAAATTTTGAAAGTGAGATCTATTCCCCGAGAAGAATTCAGGCAAAGGAATTCTAGGCTCAGACATAGGTGCATGAACAACAAAATCTTGCAAATTTTGTACCTTTGTGGCGAGATTATTCAAACCTGTAGCTACACTCTGAAGATCCATTTGAAACAGGTGAACACAGAGCCATTCAAGGAATAGAAGGAGAGGAAGAGAGGAAGGCTGCAGTATAGGCAGACTAGCAAGTGATTCAATTAAGAGCACACTCAGAACTAGAGGGGAAAAAAAAAAAAAAAATTGTAGCAGACTTCTTTTTTCTCTCCTTTCTCAGCCAGTAATTTAACCCTTTTTTGGGCCGGTCAAACTGTCGTGATTCTCAATGGCGAGAGAACATAGCCCAGCATATATGAGAACTAGCTCTTGGAAGATGGAAACTATACTGACCATGAACTAAACCTGCCGCACAACTAGAAGTGGCCGGGTAGCATGCCTACGTTTTTTATCCCTAGATGCCCAGCGCCAGCCGGAGAACTACCTAATCCTAGCAGAGGAAAAGACAGTCCTGGCTCACCTCTAGAGAAATTTTCCCAAAAGGCAGACAGAGGCCCCCACATATATTGGCAGTGATTTTAGATGAAATGACAAACGTAGTATGAAAATAGGTTTAGCAAAATCGAGGTCCGCTTACTAGATAGCATGAAGACAGAAAGGGCACTTTCATGGTCAGCAGAAAACCCTATCAAAACACCATCCAGAAATTACTTTAAGACTCTAGCATTAACTCATAACACCAGAGTGGCAATTTCCGCTCACAAGAGCTTTCCAGACACAGTAACGAAACAGCAGCTGTGAACAGGAACAAAATGCAAAAACACACAAGGACAAAAGTCCAACTTAGCTGGGAGTTGTCTAGTAGCAGGAACATGCACAGAAAGGCTACTGATTACATTGTTGACCGGCATGAAACTGACAGAGGAGCAAGGTTATATAGCGACTCCCACATCCTAATAGGAGCAGGTGAACAGAGGGGATGATGCACACAAGTTAAATTCCACAAGTGGCCACCGGGGGAGCCCAGAATCCAATTTCACAACAGGTAACATCCTCACCTGTGACCTGTTTGCTTGTAATCAGTATGTGTGCATAAAAGCTGAGTGAGTTTCTGGGATCCAGACAGACTCTTGCATCTTTCATCCAGCCACTGACATTTTTGGATTGTGAGTCATGGGGATAGCAAAAGAATTGTCAATGGCTCTATGGGAAAAGGTAGTTGAACTGTATAAAACAGGAAAGGGATACAAAAAGATATACAAGGAATTGATAAATCCAGTCAGCAGCTTTCAAACTGTGTTTAATAAATGGAAAATCAGGGGCTCTGTAAAAACAAAACCATGGTAGACCAAAAAAAAAAAAGGTAGACCAAAAAAATGTCATCCACAACTGCCAGGAAAATAGTTTGGGATGCAAAGAAAAACCCACAAATAGCATCAGCTGAAATTCAGTACTCTCTGAAAACTAGCGGTGTGACTGTTTCACGATGCACAATAATGAGGCTCTTGAAGAAAAATGGTCTGCATGGTCGAGTCGCCACAAGAAAGTCATTACTGTGCAAATGCCATAAAGTATCTTGTCTACAATACGCAAAACAGCACGGAGATAAACCTCAAAACTTCTGGAACAAGGTAATTTGGAGTGATGAGATCAAAAATTTAACTTTTTGGCCACAGCCATAAGCGTTACATTTGGAGAGAGGTCAACAAGGCCTACGATGAAAGGAACACCATTCCTACTGTAAAGCAAGGAGGTCGATCGCTGATGTTTTGGGGATGTGTGAGCTACAAAGAAACTTGGTCAAAGTTGAAGGAAAGATAAATGCAGCACGTTATCAGCAAATACTGTAGGCAAATTTGCACTCATCAACCCGAAATCTGCACATGGGACGTACTTGGACGGTGCAACATGACAACACAAAACACAAGGCCAAATTGACCTGTTATTGGCTACAGCAAAACAAAGTAACGGTTCTGGAATGGCCATCTCAGTCTCCTGACCTCAATATCATTGAGTCACTCTGGGGAGATCTCCAGCGCACAGTTCATGCTAGACAGGCCAGGAATTTACAGGAACTGGAGGCTTTTTGCCAAGAAAAGAGGGCAGCTTTACCATTTGAGAAAATAAAGAACCTCATCCACAACTACCACAAAAGACTTCAAGCTGTCATTGATGTTAGAGGGGGAATACACGGTATTAAGAAATGGGGTATGTGAACTTTTGATCAGGGTCATTTGGATGTTTTGGGTTGTCATTATGATTTAAAAAAGAGAAAACAGTAGTTTGACAATAAATGGCTTCACCCAACCACTATCCATGAGTGGAGAGAAAGTTTTGGTGTTATTCATATTTTCAGGAAAAAGGCCAAGAAAGCAAAAATTTTGTCGGGGTATGGAAACTTTTGAGCACAACTGTATATGTGTAATGTCGTGATGTTCCTGTGAAGCTCTGTATTGTCCTCTTGAATCAATAGCTGTGTAATATTGCATGTCATGGCTCCATACAATGATACAGTAATATACAATGGACCTATAGTGTGTATAACGGGGCATCGGCCCTCTGATCGTCGGGGAGATATAGATTGGGCATGTATGATTTTGGACTTCCATAACTTTGTTCTCCCAGAGATAAGCTGCTGGCAAAAATGTCTGTCGCCAGCTTTTTCATAGAAAATAAAGGTGTGCTCAGCTGAACGAACGCTCCTTTGAATGTGAGAGATGATCTTGAGAACGATTGACCACAGCATTGTTTGGCCGACAGCTATCTAATGTGTTTGGGCAGGTTATTCCTCTTGATTGCTTCATAAATATGTACATTGGTCTTTGCCGAACATGCACAATTATTGCCATGGGGGGGAGGAGAGACTGGCAGGTTTAACAGCTTTAGATAATGTACCTACCTCCCTGAGAACAATGATCAGCCAGCACCACATTTAATCCAGGCTCTATATAAAATCCCAGACACATCCATTTTATTATGTCAAAACGACTCGTCCTGAAACAGGGTCTCCAGTTGGAACAACTCTTTTTTCCTCAGAAAACAGGCATATGCTAGTTTCCTTCTGTACATGATGACAATTCTTTCCCTTTATTGGTAGCCTTTTTCTGTATGACTCTAAAACCCGAATGGTTTCCTTTTTCGATTTCTGAGTGTTTTCGTTGTTAATTTATCTATGTGCCATTCATAAATAGTCACATTGGTGTCTATACAGAAATGGATCTGAACTGCAGGAACTAAGTGGGTATTGTCAAAGGCAAAAATTGTGAAGCAGTGTTGTGATGATCATACTAGTGGCCTACAGCAATAATAAACTCACATGATATAAACTAGAAATGACACAGCATTTTTTTACCCTAATATTTTCTACTACCACTACGTGGCTAAAAGGAGAAAAAAAAAGTTGTCCGACTACTTCAAAGTTTCTACATATACAGTGAGAATGGTGTAAAAGAGAAAACAAAAAAACCCATACTGACCTCTGACGCTCTCGCTCAGTTGCTTCCCGGGTGCCCGGCTGACCTCTGTACATCCGGCTCGGTCTAAATGTGTGATGGCAGCAGTGAGAGCCAGTGACACTTGTCTGTCAAGACAGAGCAACAAGTAAACAGGGGGCCCAGAAGGCTTGAAACACAAGAGGCCTGGGATCGTCTAGGTGAGTGTTAAGGGACATTTACATCTCAATCATTTACGTCACGTGAATATGCCCTAATGTGACCGGCCTGCTCACAAGCATTGCACCATAAATGTATAATGCATAATGGAGTACACAGACACATCGTGTCAGCTCACAGATCGTCCAGCAGAGAACAGGGGGATGTCTCAGACTACCCAAGTATAATGTACCGGCCTGCTCACAAGCATTGCTCCATAAATGTATAATGCATAATGGAGTACACAGACACATCGTGTCAGCTCACAGATCGTCCAGCAGAGAACAGGGGGATGTCTCAGACTACCCAAGTATAATGTGACCGGCCTGATCACAAGCATTGCACCATAAATGTATAATGCATAATGGAGTACACAGACACATCGTGTCAGCTCACAGATCGTCCAGCAGAGAACAGGGGGATGTCTCAGACTACCCAAGTATAATGTGACCGGCCTGATCACAAGCATTGCACCATAAATGTATAATGCATAATGGAGTACACAGACACATCGTGTCAGCTCACAGATCGTCCAGCAGAGAACAGGGGGATGTCTCAGACTACCCAAGTATAATGTATTGAGGGGACCGGGACTCAGAAACCGCACTAGAAGCATTAATAATGCGGGCATATGGGATGTTACCAATGGATTATGCATTTATTGCAAAATGTTTATGTGAATTCCTGGGATTACTTTAGATGCCTGATATTCCGTTGTTGGTTATTCCTTGATCCATGTTAGTGGACTACCAGAAAAAGACCCTTCTCTATGATTTCCATGTTCTCATATAAGGCCTATGAATTTTAGCTACCGTATTTCGGCAGCACAGCTCCTTTAAGCTGTGTACATATTCCTGAAGATTGTGGACCTTTCATATCTCTGCCTAGTATGACCTCTAATGAACCCCTAGTGATGCATTGCTATAATAATTTTTAATGATTGCAAATACTACCACTCGAATTTGAGATAATCGATTTTTCTATTTAGTTCTTAAAGGAACACCAGTTATATCTGATCCATTGTTTGATTCCTATTGTAGGTAATATGAGGATTGTACGTGGCAGAGATTAAAAAACAAACAAACCATAGAGCATACCTCTGTTTTCTGCAGTCCCCCGCGGATCATTCTGTATACATTATTATTATTTATTTTTCGAACACCATTGATTCCATGGTGCTTACATGAGAAGGGGTTATGCTATAATAATAATTAATAATAATAATAACATACAAATATAAATATACAGTGAACAAACTAATAATGACAGACTGGTACATAGGGGAGAGGACCCTGCCCTTGCGGGTTTACAGTCTACAGGATAATGGGGAAGAAGACAGTAGGCTGGGGAAGTTTCGGCAGCTCTGTTGGTGGTGCAGTGGCAGCAGGGTCAACCCAGGCTGTAAACTTTCTTGAATAGATGAGTTTTCAAGTTCCGTCTGTAAGTTCTGAATGTGATGGCTAATCGGACATGTTGGGGCACAGAATTCTAGAAGATGGTGGATACTCGGGAGAAGCTTTGGAGGCGATTGAGTGAGGAACGTATTATTGTGGACTTGAGCTGTAGGTCTTGAGAGGAACGGAGATTACATTTTGGAAGATATCAGGAGATAGGTTAGGAGATATATGGAGGAGATAGGTTATGCATGGTTTTTGTAGACCAATGTTAATAGTTCTAACTGAATACATTGGGGAATTGGGAGCCAATGAAGGGACTTGCAGAGGGGAGAAGCAGAGAATTAGCTAGGAGAGTGGTAGATTAGTCGGGCAGCAGAATTAAGGACGGACTGGAAAGGTGCAAGACTGTTAGCAGGGAGACCACAGATGAGGATATTGCAGAAGTTGAGGTGGGAGATCATGAGGGCATGCAATAACATTTTAGCAGGTTTTAAGAAATTACGGATTCTGGAAATATTTTTAGTTGGAGCCGGAAGAAGGTGGCAAGAGCTTGATTGTGCGGTTTGAAGGACAGTGCCGTCGACGGTTACTCTGAGGCAGCGGACTGCCGGTACATAACACACTGTATCAATTTTACCTGGATTGTATTTTTTTATAACAAACCTGCCTCCATGTACATTCTGTTCTGTCTGTCAGCAGCATATTCCAGGGCATGAGAAACTGAACATATTGATTTCTAGCTTTGTGTAAAATGATTCAGTACAATTTATAATTTATTCATCTAAATCCCTACTCATTCTGGTCTTAAGAGTCAAGTGGGTGGTCTTACCATTGACTGACAGACTTCTCTCCATATGTATCTATACATAAATATTTGTAAGGTATTGATCAAATCTGCCCACTGGACTCCTGATACAAGAAATAGCATTGATTTATATGATAAAAATATAACTTCTACTGAATCCTGTTCAATTTAAGACTTTAGTAAAATTTGTACATTCTTTAAATTAAAGGGGTTGTCTGGGTAAAGGTATTAATGACCTATCTAAAGGATAGATGATCAACAGCAGATCGGTAGGGCTTCAAAACCCGGTGCCCTCATAATTTGCTCCGATGGCGGCTGAATGTATGCACTTTCAGTAGAACTGCCGAGGGCAGCGCCATTCAAAGTGTAGCGACCGCTGCCAAGCATTGCAACACATTTCCGAATCTTTTGAAGCCGCTGCACTTTCACTGATGCAGCCACTCTGCATCTCCATTCAAAGTGCTTACATCTGGCCGCTGATGGAGCAAATAACAGCCGATCAGTGGGGGTGCCAGATGTCAGACCCCCACCGATCCGCTATTGATCACCTATCCTTCAAATAGTTCATCAGTACCTCAGCCAGACAACACCTTTAATTTATGAGCCATTCCTAGTTAGAAAACCTTTTTAGGCCTAGCCTATCCAAGTTTTAATGTTGAGGAATGAGATATTTTTTTGGTAAATCAGTTATTATCTAATCTAATAATATACCAGAATATTGTCCTTAGGTTCTGTGTATAGAATTGACTACTGGGCGGCTGGATCTATAGAGACATCTATGTAAGTAGACAACGTACTTTCCCACTGGCAGCATAACATTTCACATTATTTACAGCCCAGAACATGGGCTGGGTACTGCTTACAAGCGTCCGTCCGTGTAACATCAGAAGAATGCATAGAGGCACCCAACCGTTCTAGATTTCCTGTTACACCTCTTGTTGGTTCAGATTCATGCTGGAACGAGGCTCCAGACTTTCATTAGAAGTACAGCTTGGCCTCTTCTAATGTCTAGCTTTTCTACTTGGCTTCCAGACTTTCCAGACCTTTGTAGATCCATCTCGCTCCAGGGTAAACGGCTTTGGTGGGCCTCATTTCCAAGTGCAATATGGTTTTTGAATAAATATGGCACTTGCACTGTGATATTCCCCCAACTGTGAGGCCTGTCTTCTGCTTTACTATGGAGCAATGAAATGTGTCTGAACCAAGACTGGCCGTCAGAGCAGAATATTGTGTAACTCTCTCTTCATAAAAAGAGAAACAAGCCAGCATGTCTTCTCCATATGGTGATGTATTGTTTTTGTGTCTTGGATTCTGATTGCGGGCTGCCAGTGGAAAGCTGCTGCACGCTTTATTACTGTAGGTCAGTGCTGTAATGCCGCATCTCTTAGCTAGCTGCTTTGGACCGCTTTTTCCGTTCATTGCCTGCGGACAATTTCGTGGTTAGACCTGACTCACTTCCTGCTCCAATATGTCCTAGATGAAGTGAAAAAACCTGTTTGTTTCCCTCAGAACTCATGGGTCTTGCCCATAGTTCACTGGACTGACTTTCAGGGGGTTATAAAAGGACAAGAGCGCCTTTGAAACAGCATGTGTTAGAAGTGAGAACCCTAGCGTGACTAGCAGATATAAATTGTATGGAAGCAATTAAACTAGAAGGAAATGTCATGCCGGCCAAACTAAAATCTACAAACCCATAGCTCTGATTAATGCTTTTTTCCCTCTTTTCTAGTTTTATAAAAAATAAAAGGGAGTCATTTAGGAGGTTGTACGTAATCAATCCCTAATGCTCTGCTAGATTCCAGATATAGGGAAGCAGTGTCTGGTGGAGTGCTATTATTTTTTCTTGTGTTTTTTTTTCTTCAGGTCATTGCTATCACTCCGGGACGTTTATCACTTTGTTTCCACTGATGTTTTTTCCAGATTTAGTTATTGTTATGACTTTTTATACATTTTTTTAACCAATTGTAAAAACTATTCTCAATGTTAGGAGATCCTAAAGGTACCGTCACACTAAGCAACGTCGCCAGCGATCTGTGACGTTGCAGCGTCCTAGGGAGCGATATCGCTGTATTTGACACGCAGCAGCGATCAGAATCCCGCTGTGAAATTGCTGGTCGCTGCCAGAAGGTCTGCACATTATTTGGTCGCTAGGTCGCCGTGTATCGCCGTGTTTGACAGCAAAAGCAACCATACCAGCGATATTTTACACTGGTAACCAGGGTAAACATCGGGTTACTAAGCGCAGGGCCGCGCTTAGTAACCCGATGTTTACCCTGGTTACCAGCGTAAAATGTAAAAAAACAAACAGTACATGCTCACCTGCGCGTCCCCCAGCCTCTGCTTCCTGACACTGACTGAGCGCCGGCCCTAAACTGAAAGTGAAAGCACAGCGGTGACGTCACCGCTGTGCTGTTAGGGCCGGAGCTCAGTCAGCGTCAGGAAGCAGAGGCTGGGGGACGCGCTGGTGAGTATGTGCTGTTTGTTTTTTTAACTTTTACGCTGGTAACCAGGGTAAACATCGGGTTACTAAGCGCGGCCCTGCGCTTAGCAACCCGATGTTTACCCTGGTTACCCGGGGGCCTCGGCATCGTTGGTCGCTGGAGAGCGGTCTGTGTGACAGCTCTCCAGCGACCAAACAGCGACGCTGCAGCGATCGGCATCGCTGTCGCTATCGCTGCAGCGTCGCTTAGTGTGACGGTACCTTAAGACCCGATATATTTTCATAAGTTACATTTTATTTTTTGTCTGGGCAAATATATATTAACCATACACTTCTTTTTCATTTCTAGCAAATGTTTTTTAGAGCTATGTCTGGTTATCTTTTTTATATTATACTGGAAAACTTGGGTTGCAGAACATGTGTGCCGGCATAGAAATAATCGTTATCAGCATCACATCACTCCATGCAAACAGAGGATACGCTGCTGATAACATCACACAGTATGGGGACAGGACAGTCGTAATGGTGATCATTCCGTTCTCATCAGTGTTCACTCAGTGGTTAGCACTGTTGCTTTGCAGTTCTGGGGTCCTGGGTTCAAGTCCCACAAAGGAGAACATCTGCAAGGAGTCTGCATGTTCTCCCCGTGTTTTCATGAGTTTCCATCAGGTTCTCCAGCAGGGCTGTGGAGTCAGTAAGCCAAACATCCGACTCCTCAATTTCCATGACACCGACTCCGACTCCACCAAAATGGGCTCCAACTCCATGACTCCAACTCCCAGCCCTGTTCTCCAGCTTCCTCCCAAACTCCAAAGACATACTAATAGGGAATGAATGAAGAACATAGAGAGCTTAGATATTTAAGCTCTATGTTATTTAAGACCCGATTTTTTGGTCTTGCCCTATTTGCCTTTTGATGCTGTATGCCTGTCCGCTTACTCCATGGTTGTACTGTTGCCCGCCTGTTTTTATATTACGTAATTTGCCATATGGATCTGTTTACACTATAACTGTCTTGTTTATGTGTTTTTTTGGATAAATATATTGAATTTGTAATTTTGGCTAAACAATTATTGTATTTTTTGGGTGGCTAATCCATTTAATTATTAGGATATCTAAGCTCTCTATGTTCTTTATTCACTCTCTACAATAATTGGAGAGTATCCTTGTTAGGGAATATGTTCTTTGCAGTATTCTGTCATTTACTAATGGGACATGCAGATAGTGGGCCCCAGTGTGGACAGTGATGATAATGTCTGTAAAGCGCTGCGGAATATGATTGCGCTATATAAGAAAAATATTAATAATAGTAACAACACACATGAAAGGACAATATGCTCAGTGAGACATAAATAAGGTCTGACATGGACCGAAATGACAGCAGTTTTTAGGTTAGTAGTCTTATTCTTAAAGTTACTTTTTTTTTTAAGGAATTACTAAATTAAAGGAACATTGTTTTTTTCAATTGGTGTTACTAGAAACTTACAGGGTGTTTTCCTTGATGAATATGGGCTTGGGCATTTCTATATTCTCCAGTTCTGGCCACTGAAAATCTACCCTGTTTGTAAAACTAAAATGATATAAGGCCAGATGAAAGCAGATCTGTCACCACATTTTACAATATAAATTGCATATGTTATTTAACAGATCATCTAGACCAGATGATGATGGTAATCTCTGTGTAATTCTTTGTGAAAGTTTCCCTGCCTTATATTATCATGCATTTTATGAGTCCAACTTTAGCTCTTGCTGGACTCCTAAAATGCTAATTTTGGTTTAAGAATTATAGAGCCATTGTGACGAGCCTTTTCAAAGTAAGTGGACGATCTGTTTAAGAACGTATGCCGTTTATATTGAGAAATCTGTTGACAGATCCGCTTTTAAAATATTTTACATTACTAGTTATTACCTACCTATGTAAGAGCTATCATATAAATTTATAGTGTTTTCTGGAATGTTACGAAAGTATGGAATGCTACACAATCAAGAATTAACCATGGCTTACCTGATATTTGATAATAGTCAGATTTTACGGGTTTAAGGCTACCTATGTATTCTACTTTTAACTTCATTCAGAAGGTTCCCTATAAGGCCAGGTTCACGACATTCAGTATTTGGTCTGTATTTTGTCATTAGTATTCATCAGCCAAAACCAGGAGTGGAACAATCAGAGGAAAAGTATAATAGAAACACGTCACAACTTCTGGTTTTGGATTACAAATAATGATGTAAAATACTGACCAAATAATGAACATGTGAACGTGGCCTAAGTACCAATTTACCACTTTCGGATGTTGGTAACCATTTTTGGGATCTTCCCACTAACAATGGTGGAACAAGAGATGGAAGGAGCATCATCTCCTGGGCTCAGTGGCAAAGCTACAATGTGATGACTGGTGACAAGAACACTATATTTTGTCTTCCAGATTTCTTTTCTGTTATATTTCATTAAGTGTGTTGAGTCACATTTGTTTCTTTTAATCCTCTTTTGTAGTGTGTAGGTGGCCATGAGAGCTGATGGTTGTACTGACTGAATAAGTTTAGATGTTTCAGCCCTTCATATTATCTCAGTTACTTGTCTTTCATCAGATAACATGTTCCATATTCCGATTTTGCTGTTTGTGATTGGATTTACAGTGCAAAAGACAGTTCCTGCCAAGGAATGTTCATTCTGGCCATTTTCCAAGGAGTTTGTTTAAGGAGAATTATAGCAAAAATAGAAATTGTTTAATATGAAATAACTTGTGATAACATTTTACTAAATGTTTATTCTTGTTGGGGGCACCATGGGATAGTATTTTCACCTTTAATTATGCTTGGATTCATATTTGCGAAAAGTGTTTTCACATGGAAGTCTGATAGGCACAGTGTCCTTCCTCTAAGAGTCATCAATTGGATTTGGTTTTTAATGGTGGTAGCTTTGGGATGTATCTTCAAGCATCGTTTAGTGGACATGTCTTCATAGGATAGTAGAGAGATGACTAGCTCAGGATATTGACTCATAAACCTTTCCATCTCCTGGTAAATTGACTTCTGAAAGAACAATATAACTCCTCGTTTTTTTCTCTCCAGTTTTATCTTAGACAAGCAAACGACTGAATCATTTTCCTACTAAAAACAGGAAACTGCAAAGTACAATGAAAATCTATACCATTCCCAAAAATAATATTGACCAAGTTGTGTTGTAGCCAGATCTGATTTAACATTTCGCTTCACTTTGTGGCACGGTTGCAGTCTCTTAGTCTTCCAAATTAGTTTGTGTTGAGCACATTACTATGTATAACGGTATCTTTTGGGCTGGAAATGTATGTGCTTGGAATTAGATCTTCTACATGAATCTTACGACTAATCAAGGTCTATCTGTCAGACTGCCGGAATATGTACTCTTCGAAAACAAGGCTCAATTCTTCTGGCCCCTTTGAAAATAAGGTCAATATCCAGACCATTTATTGTGCTGAAGGTGCCTATACGTATATAAGCAATGTAGGCCAAAAAGGCTGATGCCAGGACCTAGCAACTTCGTTACCTGTATGAGGGCTTCCTGCCTCTCCTCTAACTTCTGATGTAGGGGGAAGAATTATCAGACATGTTGAATTTCAACGCTTGATCCTTGTCAAGGTGGATAAAGGCCCCGTCTCACACAGCGACGCTGCAGCGATACAGACAACTATGCTGATCGCTGCAGCGTCGCTGTGTGGTCGCTGTGTGGTCGCTGGGGAGCTGTCACACAGACCGCTCTCTCCAGCGACCAACGATCAGGGGAACGACTTCGGCATCGTTGAAACTGTCTTCAACGATGCCGAAGTCCCCCTGCAGCACCCGGGTAACCAGGGTAAACATCGGGTTACTAAGCGCAGGGCCGCGCTTAGTAACCCGATGTTTACCCTGGTTACCAGCGTAAATGTAAAAAAAACCAAACACTACATACTCACCATCTGTTGCCCGTCAGGTCCCTTGCCGTCTGCTTCCTGCTCTGACTGAGCCGCCGTAACAGTGAGAGCAGAGCGCAGCGGTGACGTCACTGCTGCGCTCTCACTTTACGGCGGCTCAGTCAGAGCAGGAAGCAGACGCCAAGGGACCTGAGGGGCAACAGATGGTGAGTATGTACTGTTTGTTTTTTTTTACATTTACGCTGGTAACCAGGGTAAACATCGGGTTACTAAGCGCGGCCCTGCGCTTAGTAACCCGATGTTTACCCTGGTTACCAGTGAAGACATCGCTGGATCGGTGTCACACACACCGATTCAGCAATGTCAGCGGGGCCTCAACGACCAAAAAAAGGTCCAGGCCATTCCGACACGACCAGCGATCTCGCAGCAGGGGCCTGATCGCTGGTACGTGTCACACATAGCGAGATCGCTACTGAGGTCGCTGTTGCGTCACAAAACTTGTGACTCAGCAGCGATCTCGCTAGCGATCTCGCTATGTGAGATGGGGCCTTAAGTCTTCTGCAGAGATGTCCATCAGTGGTCTGTGTATGGGGGAGCCTAGATAAGCATACAAGTAGCCCAGACCAGCATGCTTATGTATGATGTAGCCCAGATGAGCTTGCATATTTATGGGGGAGTCAGGAGGGATAATTAGACACCTGTTGCAGGTTTATAGGCACCTTAGTAAGTTGTTCATTAGTGTTTTAATCAGTGGAGCAGGGATTTAGAGGGTACTCATTGCTCCTTTCAACAGGTGGTCTGTTAAAACACCCAGTTCTGGTGCAGTATAGGCTTTAAGTCACTGAGAATCCTTTTCTAAATAAGACATTTCTGTTTTTTTTTTACCCTTCTTATGCCTCAGCATCAAAAGATGCACATGTGCTACATGGATACAGTAATTGTAAAACAAGACTAATGCTAGAGATTACTTAGTGACAGATTACCCATTTTATAGGAGCCAATGAAACTATACCAGACTTTCTGATATTATTACAAGCGGTGGGATTAGTAGGAGGATGTGTTTTTCCATTCGTGCCTTCACAGGTTTTCTCTTTGCTAAAAATACATCAAAGATCTAAAATGGAAAAACATATTTTTTGAAAGAGGAGTCCTTATATAGAAACTGATGCTGAAAACCTGGGAGAGATCAGACCATTTCACAAGAGCATCTGGTACTTTTTATGTCACACTGAGACGTGGATTAAGATCATCTAGTAAAGACGACCTAACTGATTCATGCTGCTGAGATATCTGTTTGAACTTTGAATGGGATCTTTTAAGATTACCAGAAGCTCCGCACCTGTTCAGGAAAGAAAGCTTTATCCTAATATACTACCTTCATGCTCTTCAATATAGTCATGCGTGATCCAGGCGTCAGAGAAGGCTGTCTGTAGGACAGCACATACCCTCTAGGAGAAAGAAACAGTACCCGAGCCTGACATATTGTAGTCGTATATAACGAAAAATCTACACCTTAAAAACTGAGAACATTAAATCTAACATGAAAGTTCTTGAGTCATTCTCTTCTGATATCTACTAGTTGACACTCAATATAGCTCCCATTGTAGCTCGCACAATAATGGTCACCCAATCTTTCACAGACTGCTGAATAGAAAAAAATGTTCTACACATGCTTCACTTGCTTTTCTTGTAGGCTCAAACACAGCAGATTTGTTGTAGGAGTGTGTGACCGTTCCATAGTTCTGAATGGAGTTTGTAAAAATGCATGAACGGCCTATTCACATAGATCATTTCAGAAATTTCTGCAAATTGTAACAAAAATTTGCGATAATGGGGACAAATATTTATCTGGATTTGCTTACAGCTTCCCCAATCTGACTGCCGATGTCTCAACATCCAAATGTTCTTATGACTCCCCTATAGTATAAATATAGGCTTCGGAATGGTCATCTGTATTTTCTCTATATGGCAGGTAGTCTCTTTTGTCAGCCAAAGTGTGAAATCTGACAGCTGGGAATTTATCACAGCTGACATCTATGTGTGGCCACAGGTGGTTAAACTATCCATATGACCCTTAGATGGGTCATATAGATGGCATTGCTTGAACTTCTCAAATTCTTGTTACTGTTGTCTACGGTATTTTGTCCATCACTGCCATAAAGGACATTTATTACTCTGTTCAGTTTAATTTCTTTTAGCTGCTCTGCTTTATGATACTCTAAAATCCTGTACAAAATGCTTGAAAAACTCTTCTTATTCATTTATATGTGAAATCCACTTTGCTTTTGAAAGGAGGGGTTTTTTTAGAGCTAGGCACTGTCCAATGAAAAGACTGTAAAAAAAAAAAAAAAGTTGTAGAGAAAAAAAAGCTCTTCAAAAGTGCCAAAGGAAATGACTCACGGAAAGAAATCTTGAAATCTTTTAGTTTTTTGACTCCTCAAAAACTGTGAATATACCCTATGGCTATTTGAACACCTAGTCTTTTTGCTGAGTTTTTTAAGTTGAAAAAGAGCAAAACCTCCAAGTTTTTGATGATTTTTGCATTTTTAAGGAGGATTCTGAGACGTTTCGCTCAGTTTCTGCTTCAAAAACTCCTAAAAAAAACGTAGTGTTCACATAGCGGACAGCACTAGGACGTAGGCTAAGGGTATGTTCCCATGGTCAGTAAGCGCTGCAGATTGGGCACTGTGTACATCCACAGCGTCCAACCTGCAGCGGCCAAATGTTACAGCATAGTGGATAGGATTTGAAGAAATCCCATCTCCACTATGCGTGCATCGGCACCCCGGCTTCCCTGCAGAGACGGACATGCGGCGCGTCTTTCCTGACCGCAGCATGTCAGTTTATCTCTCGGAGACGCTCAGTTTCTGCAAGATAAATGTACCCATACAGTGTGTTGGGCGCGGTGATTCCGCACGGTTCAATGAACACATGCAGAATCACCTGCGTTCAAAAACCGGCAGCGCTTTGGACGGAGCAGACATGTGCTGTGTCCAAAGCGCTGCTGATTACTGACGTGGAAACATACCCTAAGGGCTCGTGCACATGACCGATTTTCTTGATTATCTATGATATTCTATGGGGCTGTGCACATTTTTTCCTCCAACCAAGTGATCTGCACAGAAAATCGGAGACATAGTTACATAGTTATTAAGGTTGAAGGAAGACTTTAAGTCCATCTAGTTCAACCCATAGCCCTAACATGTTGATCCAGAGGAAGGCAAAAAAAAACCATGTGGCAAAGAGTAAGCTCCACATTGGGGAAAAAAAATTCCTTCCCGACTCCACATACGGCAATCAGACTAGTTCCTTGGATCAACGCCCTATTAAGGAATCTAGTGTATATACCCTGTAACATTATACTTTTCAAGAAAGGCATCCACTCCCCTCTTAAATTTAAGTAATGAATCACTCATTACAACATCATACGGCAGAGAGTTCCATAGTCTCACTGCTCTTACAGTAAAGAATCCGCGTCTGTTATTATGCTTAAACCTTCTTTCCTCCAGACGTAGAGGATGCCCCCTTGTCCCTGTCTCAGGTCTATGATTAAAAAGATCATCAGAAAGGTCTTTGTACTGTCCCCTCATATATTTATACATTAAAATAAGATCACCCCTTAGTCTTCGTTTTTCCAAACTAAACAGCCCCAAGTGTAATAACCTATCTTGGTATTGCAGACCTCCCAGTCCTCTAATAACCTTGGTCGCTCTTCTCTGCACCCGCTCTAGTTCAGCTATGTCTTTCTTATACACCGGAGACCAGAACTGTGCACAGTATTCTAAGTGTGGTCGAACTAGTGACTTGTATAGAGGTAAAATTATGTGCTCCTCATGAGCATCTATGCCTCTTTTAATACATCCCATTATTTTATTTGCCTTTGTAGCAGCTGCCTGACACTGGCCACTTAATATGAGTTTGTCAACCACCCATACACCCAGGTCTTTTTCTTTGATGGTTTTGCCCAGAGTTTTAGAATTAAGCACATAGTTATACATCTTATTACTTTTACCCAAGTGCATGACCTTACATTTATCCCCATTAAAGCTCATTTGCCATTTATCAGCCCAAGCTTCTAGTTTACAAAAATCAACCTGTAATATAAAATTGTCCTCCCCTGTATTGATTCCCCTGTATTGATTACCCTGCAGAGTTTAGTGTCATCTGCAAATATTGAAATTCTACTCTGAATGCCCCCTACAAGGTCATTAATAAATATGTTAAAAAGAAGAGGGCCCAATACTGACCCCTGTGGTACCCCACTGCTAACCGCGACCCAGTCTGAGTGTGCTCCATTAATAACCACCCTTTGTTTCCTATCCCTGAGCCAGCTCTCAACCCACTTACACATATTTTCCCCTATCCCCATTATTCTCATTTTATGTATCAACCTTTTGTGTGGCACCGTATCAAAAGCTTTTGAAAAGTCCATATACACTACATCTACTGGGTTCCCTTGGTCCAGTCCGGAACTTACCTCTTCATAGAAGCTGATCAAATTAGTCAGACATGAACGGTCCCTAGTAAACCCGTGCTGATACTGGGTCATGAGGTTATTCCTCTTCAGATACTCCAGTATAGCATCCCTTAGAATGCCCTCCAGGATTTTACCCACAGTAGAGGTTAAGCTTACTGGCCTATAACTTCCGAGTTCAGTTTTTGTCCCCTTTTTGAATATTGGCACCACATTTGCTATACGCCAGTCCTGTGGTACAGACCCTGTTATTATGGACTCTTTAAAGATTAAAAATAATGGTCTATCAATGACTGTACTTAATTCCTGAAGTACTCGGGGGTGTATCCCATCCGGGCCCGGAGATTTGTCAATTTTAGTGATTTTTAGACGTAGCCGTACTTCCTGCTGGGTTAAGCAGGTGACACTTAATGGGGAATTTTTGTTATCACTGATCATATTGTCTGCCATGGGATTTTCTTTTGTAAATACTGATGAAAAAAAGTCATTTAGCATATTGGCTTTTTCCTCATCCTCATCCACCATTTCCCCCAGACTATTTTTAAGGGGGCCAACACTTTCATTTTTTAGTTTCTTGCTATTTATGTAGTTAAAGAATATTTTGGGATTATTTTTACTCTCTCTGGCAATGAGTCTCTCTGTCTCAATCTTTTCAGCCTTGATTTGCTTTTTACAGAACTTATTTAATTTTTTGTATTTATTTAATGCCTCATCACTACCTACTTCCTTTAATTCTCTAAATGCTTTCTTTTTGTCACTTATTGTGCCCCTTACAGCTCTATTTAGCCATATTGGTTTCCTCCTATTTCTAGTATGTTTATTCCCATACGGTATATACTGTGCACAGGTCCTATCCAGGATGCTAATAAACGTCTCCCATTTTCTTTGTGTATTTTTATGTCTCAGGATATCGTCCCAGTTAATTGCACCAAGATCATCTCTCATCCTTTGGAAATTTGCCCTCCTGAAGTTTAGTGTCCTTGTCACCCCTCTGCTACACATGTTATTAAAAGATACACGAAAACTTATTATTTTGTGATCACTATTCCCCAAGTGACCCCCAACCCTTATATTTGATATGCGGTCTGGCCTGTTTGTTAATATTAGGTCTAGCAGTGCCCCCCTTCTTGTTGGGTCCTGAACCAGTTGTGAAAGGTAATTGTCTCATAGTTGTCAAAAACCGATTACCTTTTCTGGAACTGCAGGTTTCTGTTCCCCAATCTATTTCAGGGTAGTTGAAGTCCCCCATAATAATGACTTCTCCTTGAGTCGCAGCTTCATCTATTTGCTTTACGAGGATATTCTCCATTGCTTCCATTATTTTTGGAGATTTATAACAAACCTCTATCAGTAATTTATTATTTTTTCCCCCTCCCCTTATCTCCACCCACAGGGACTCTACATTTTCATTAAATTCACCTATATTATCACGCCGGATGGGTTTTATGGAAGATTTTACATACAGACACACCCCTCGCTTATCTGTACGGTCATTTCTGAAAAGGCTATAGCCCTGCAAGTTAACAGCCCAGTCATGGCTCTCACCCAGCCATGTTTCAGATATCCCCACCATGTCATAATTATGCTCCAACAACATTAATTCTAATTCGTCCATTTTGTTGGCGAGGCTTCTGGCATTAGTATACATGCACTTGATGTTCCATGTTCATGTCTGATTTTGATCCAAGTGTCGGATCAAAATCGACAATACAAGTCTATGGGTCCGTGAAAAAAATCAGAACAAATTCAGATGACATATGAGTGTGGTCCAATTTCCACAGACTGATAGAATGGAGAAGGTGGAGAAACTTTTTTTCCCACGTCAGAGAAAAACTCATGCCACTCTGACCAGAATAATCAAACTGTTTCTTTCGGATGTGGAGAAATCGGTCTTGTGCATCTTCCCTAAAAGTGATGCTATGAATAATCCTTTGTTATTCAATAAGGCTTTTCAGATGACTGTGTTTTTTTTGTTTTTTTATGGACTGAATTTCCATCTAAATAATAAAACCGCAGCATGCACTATTCTCTTCTGTACTATGGATGAGACCTACATATTCAAATCTATAGGTATGCAAGAAAGATCAGATGATCCCGTCATCTGTATAGTGCCTGATTTCTATGGATTCATTAGAAATCTTTATAGGAAACTGTATCCGGTCTTGTATATTTTAATTACTTTCTTATGTATAAAAGTAGATGCCACACAGATGACAATATAGATTAAAAAAAGTCCTTTTTTTTCTGCGTGAAAATTGGATGATTTTTGTATACGCTTGTATGAACGTAGCCTTAGAAAGTTTAAATCATGGTACTAAGATGGCTGAACTTGCCAGAAAAGCACAAATGTAAGAAAGCCTAGCTCACATCCTTGTCATGACAGTCACAGCTACAGTCCAGTTGATTCGAAGAACGTGAGTGTGAATTGCTTCTTATTAATGGTCTCACAATTCTGCAGAAAACATGCATTTATCACTATGTGGGTCCACGCCACAACTGCATCAGAGACATACAGCGACCGCCATGTGTGACCCTCCACTCAGGAGATGAGTCCACTTTCTCCTTATATACCAAAAACCTAACCTAGACACATGTTAATATTGGACTCCCTGCAGCTGGGGCAAAGACTGGTTCTTACAAGTAAACTCTGCTTTTTCATGTGTTTTTAATGGCAATGGCCCATTTTTCCCAGCCATTTGCAAACAGTGTCTGTCTGGCAGGATTTCCTGGATACAGCAGACGGTGGAGTCGCTGAGGGCCAGCGTTTTGAACTTCTTGTGATTAGCCCGGTTATGAAGGCTGTTTTGCTTTTTCTTCATGGGATATGACCAGCTTATGCCGAGGATAAACTGCTGTTCAGGAAAGAATCTTCATTATGTCAGAACCAGAAAACACTAGGAAAGACTTAGGTCTGAGAAATAAGAAAATGATATTCTTGTTTTCTTATTTTATCAAAGATCATTTCATCTCACTCATTTTTCACTGGCTTTTAAAGAGGATGTGTCTGGAGACTTCAAAAAACAAACTGCATAGATCATTAAATGCATATCTTAGACTGTATGAGGCTGCTGTACTTACTTTGAAAATCCATGTTAGGAACGTTTTCCGGCTGATATCAAATTGAGCATTTTAACGAGTCCAGCTCACAGAATGATCATCATAATATTTGGATGATACAGTCATTCTGAGATGAATTTTTAAAGTAAGTACATCAGTCTTATCAGATTTAAGAGATGTATTAAATTCTATATGCAGTTTTGTATGGTGAAATCGGGAGACCGATCCTCTTAGTGATATAAATGCTGGAGCCCTGGGTCAATATTAAGTGTTTCAGGATTTGGAAATGAAGTGGTTAACCGTTTCCCAAGGTTTGGGCTTTAAGAATGATTAGTGTTAGTGCTGTGCCAGGACCTGCTTTGCACACATGCATTTGGAGTGCTGGTGCTAATTTTCCACAGAAGGGGACTTGCTCTGTCAGACAGATGAACTCTCCAAGACCTCTTGTATTATCTGCTGGAAACTCTGAGCAGAGGGAGAACTGAGCCTGTCACTGACTTGGAAAAAGCCCCTTCAGAAGTGTCAGGAATCCAACCTGCCAAACACCTAAAACTGAAGAGCAGAGGACCCCCAGTTAACCCTGTCAGGCCTAGATCGCACAAGCTATTAAGTTGTCTTCCTCCTGTAAGAGTGCGAAACAAAGCAGCATCTCAATGTTAGGAACTCGTTCAGGCGTCAGTTTTTCATTCTGCTTTTCATGGTTAGAACTTGTAAGGCCATGTTCACACATTGAGTATTTGGTGATTTTTTACCTCAGTATTTGTAAGCTAAAACTAGGAGTGGGTGATAAATACAGAAGTGGTGACGTGTTTCTATTAAACTTTTCCTCTGATTGTTCCACTTCTGGTTTTGCCTTACAAATAATGAGGTAAAAAACTCACCAAACTCTCAACGTGTGAACGTAGCTTTACAGTCTATGAGGCTGGTCTCACGTCCTTGAATTTTTCCAGCCCAAATCACAGAGATATGTCCAATTTTTGTTCCAAGTCACGGATCAAGCTCGCTAATGCAAGTGTATGGGCCAGGAAAAAATTGGACATCACTCAGATGCCATCCTTGTTCTGTCTCATTTTCCCTGTCTGATAGGGTAGGTTCACACAACCATTTTCTCGACATTAAGGGTATGTGTCCACGTTCAGGATTGCATCAGGATTTGGTCAGGATTTTTCATCAGTATTTGTAAGCCAAAACCAGGAGTTGGTGATAAATGCAAAAGTGGAGCATATGTTTCTATTATACTTTTCCTCTAATTGTTCCTCTCCTGGTTTTGGCTTACAAATACTGATGAAAAATCCTGACCAAATCCTGATGCAATCCTGAACGTGGACACATACCCTAACGGTCCTATTCTGATCAGAGTTTTATCAGAGTGGGATCAGTTTTTTCGGAGATATAGAGAGAAAAAATGTTTTTTCCATTCTGTCAGTCTGTGAAAATTGGACAGAACCCAGATCTCATCAAAAGCGTGGTCTGCTGTTTTCCACGGATCTATAGACTCACTCTCGGATCAAAATCGGACATGTCTCCGATTTATTTCCTCAGGCCACTCGGTCCAAGGAAAAAATCAAACGTACACAGCCCCATAGAATATCATGAAAACCACGGAGGTCACCCGTTTAATATAAACGGCCATGTGCACAAACCCATAGGAAAAGCTGGAAAAACCTCCATCAGTTTTTCTTTTGCATTGAAGAAAGCTGATGGTACTCTGAAGACTGGCATTCTGACCAAACTGATGAAAATCTAATCACGTAGAAGAAAATCAATCCTATTTTGCACACAGGAAAATTTGCTGATGTCTGAATGAGGTCTTAGGCCGGTTTCACACGTCAGTGGCTCCGGTACGTGTAGTGTCAGTTTTCTCACGTACCTGAGACACTGACACACGTAGACACATTAAGATCAATGTGTCTCTGCACATGTCAGCGTGTTTTCACGGACCGTGTGTCCGTTTGAAAAACACGGAGTCAATGGGTCCGTGTAAAACACGTACCGCACACGGATGATGTCCGTGTGCAGTCCGTGTGCCATGCAGGAGACAGCGCTACAGTAAGCGCTGTCCCCCCAGCGTGGTGCTGAAGCCGCCATTCATTTCTTCTCTCCAGCAGCGTTCACTGGAGAGAAGGAATTAAAAATCATTGTTTTTTTATTTTTTTTGTGTTTAAAATAAAGATCCTTGTCACCTCCCCCCTCCCACCCCCTGTGCGCCCGCCCGCTGGAAATAAAATACTCACCCGGCTCCCTCAATGTTTCCTTTCAGCATCGCAGCTCTTCCTGTATGAGCGGTCACGTGGTGCCGCTCATTACAGTGATGAATATGCGGCTCCACCTCCCATAGGGGTAGAAAAGAAAGAAAGTTTTTTGAAGAAAACGGGAGCAGTGATATGGGGCGATAGCTGGGCATAGCAGTTGGGTCAAGGTTGTTTTTTTTGAGGATGGGTGTGATGGTGGCATGTTTGAAGGCAGAGGGGAAGGTACCAGAAGATAGCGACTGTGATTGAGACTAAGCTATAATACAAAGCACAGCCTCTACTAAAAGTGCGGAGTTGTGCTATATAGAGTAGTATATTGCATAAAGCAGTAATACCAGGAATAGCTACTGCCAACAGTATGGAGCTACGCCAGGAAAACCGTGAAGGGTCGCTGCAAACCGGTCTGATCTGCAAAGGTGCTGAGATTTGGATGCTCACTGATATATTGTTGGCTTTATATAAGAATTAGTGATGAGTGAACGTGCTGAGATAAGGTGTCCTAGTCGAGTATTTTCGAGGTACTTGAAAAAAAATGCTCGATTCGCCACGGCTGCATATCTCGTGTCTGTTCGACAGCGGCAACACATGCACGGATTGGCCATGCTCACTTGATGCGATCAATTTCATGAATTTTCTAAAAACAATAATTTTCCAGTGATTTCTGAATATCAGAGCAGAAAACAAAGAGTAATTACAGAACTTGGCCTTGGTGTGCAGCAAATGATTCTGCTCCAAGTTGTATATTTCCGGCTCTAGCAGGCAAAACACCCAGCCATCTACCTCATGTGGAGTGGCCAACACTGAAGCGAGACTCATTTTAGCCATGTGCAAGCTCTCGATGGATACATGGGAAGCCCTCAATCTGGCTGCCTACATGGGGGTTTAGAGGATGAACACATGAGACTGCTTGGCCATGCCCACCTCCAGTGTTTGCTGATCTCATATATATAAATGTACTATATACATTCAAGATTCTTAAAATGTATTTTGTAATGTAGTTTCAGTTTATAACTCAATTAATGTAACTTGGGGAGGGGGGACAATTAAGGCTATGTACATTTGGAGGCTTTTAGCTGAGTTTTCTTTATCAGAAACTGAGCAAAAAGTTTTTGAGGAGTTTTGAGATTTGGAGAAAAATTTGGAAAGTTTCTATTCCAAAAACTCCTCGAACAGCTCTGTGCGCAGATAGCCTTCTTCTGCTCATTACGTCTTAGAGGTAATATAGCTACCAGATTAGAGCGAATATGTTCGGAATCGGTCGCTGAATCTGAATTTGCCATATTCGTGCCATATTGGTACCCTATTCTTGACTCCAATAACATTCGGTAGTGTTCGGCGCCGATCATAATCGGAACCAAATTTTGAAAAATTCGCTCAACTCTAGTAACTACTTGGTCTCTTTAGGTTATGTTCAGAGTTTTTTAAGGCGGTCTTTAGATAATAAGTTTGTCAAGTGGAAATGACTTCAACTCTCTTTTGGGGAGATTTTGTAGGTTTTTTTGTCTCCTGAAGAGATTTAGAAGTGCTTTTGGAGTTTTTGTTTTATTATTCCTGAAGAGTTTTTTTGCAGCTTTCTGATCGGATGGTGTCTTGTTTGGAGCAGATACCATCAGGACATGTTTAGAAAAAGATTACATGAATTTTCTATTGTTCCCACAGGTTGTTTTCAAAACCTGGAAAGGAAAAAAACACTCCCATCACTAAACATATGAACAGCAAAGTGAGTTTACCACAGACATGAATTCGAAGAGTCTTTCAAGTCTTTTGTAAGCAATTTTTTAGGCCTTTTATAATAAAAAAAATCTCCATGTGAACATAGCTTTAATGGTGACTTTATTAGCTCACATCTCTGCTAATGAGGTACAGACATTAGCAGTCTGTTTTGAGGGAAGGAACACAATATGAATTGTCTATTTCAGTTTCTGCCCCTTTGTTCTTACTTCTTGGGCCCTGTCCAGATCTTAAATGTTAAATTACCAATAGAAATCAAAGGGGGTTTTGTTTCCCAATGTGTCATTGGTTACAGTGTTAAGTCAGGAGCATTCTGTATACTAACAATGAACTCAGTCAATAGATTTCTTTAACTAGCTCTTATCTGGAGATCTGCAAGAAGCCGGTTATTTACTGCCCACACCATTCTCTTCTCTGTGTGCAGAGTGATCTGGAAGGGATAGCTTTAAAAAGTGAACTCCAGTGTGCTGGGTTGTGATGAACAGCAGAACTTAAGTTTCGGAAAGAAATGTTCATTAAACTTTTAACTCTTTCCAAATCACTTGGATGAGAGAGTGCACAATACAAAGCCACAAAACACAATTACATTAGCAAGCCAGCCAACTGTAAGTATACAGACTGGATAGGTTCCTCCGTGCTTCTCTTCTAGATGTTTCCCGGGTGAGGCCTTCTTAAATTATAGGCACAGATATAAATTTAGTTTTAAAAAATTGCATTTTTTGTCCCATAAAAAGTAATTAAAGAACTAATTTTATTGTTCGTCCAGAATTGCTCTTCACAATCCTTGAAATACTGATTGTCAACCCATATGGCCACTGTTATGGCACCACTCACCGAGAGTCACAAATGGTGAAATGTTAAAAATCACAACTCTGAAATTTTAGGGTCATGTAGAGTGAATATATGAAGATATATTGTTGCCACATCATATGTGTTCATTACTAGCTATACTGAAATGTGCCTGGTGATTCTCTAGGAGTTCAGAATCGCTTTGAAGAGGATAAATCCGTTTCTAAAGTTGGAAAGGAAAGTCTGACAGCTGCACTCGGAGACGGGTGCAAGGTTCCCTCCAGTTGTTTTCAAGGGTACAGTGAGGAGCCACCCAGAGTGCTTTGCAACAGCTGTAAATGTGTGATGAAGGAAGAAGTGTATAAAGTGTGCCAACAAAGTATTTTAGGAGCAGTCTAAGAATAGACCCAAACAAGCAGACCTGCTGGAATCTTCACCTCCATGCTGGGACAGGCCACACAGTGTGGAGGTTATTCGGGGGTTCTTCGTGTAGAAGCACAGTTCACTAATGTTATTTATTGTCTTGCTCAGAAGAACACGGGGAAATGTTACAAGACAGTCCACATAATGATGTGAGCGCATATGATGGGAACTGTGCATTCAAATGATACACTTGGCTATGTATTTAGGTATAATATCATTTATGGTAGGCACTACATACTTTACATTTGATATTTCACCCCAATTCCAGAAGAAGTTGGGACACTGTAAAATGTAAGGAAAATAAGAACGGAATGATTTGGAAATTTTGTATTACCACATTTTATCCACAATAGAACACAGATCAGAAATTGAACATTAGATATTTTTTCCATTTAAAAATTGATGGTACAAACAACACATCTCAAAAAAGTTGGTGCAGGGCCATGCCTACTGTTGAGTTGAATCACTTCTCCTTTTTACAATAGTCTGGGAAGTGAGGAGACCAATTGCTAGAGTTTTTGGGAGAAGAATGTTTTGTCTGCCTTAGGATTCTAGCAACTCAAAAGTCCTGGGTCCTCTTTGCCGAATTTCTCATTTCATAATGTGCTTAATGTTTTCTCATGGTAAGAGGATTACCTTTAGGCGGCCAGTTCATCCTCTGAACTCTTCCTCCTCGAAGCCATGCTGTTGTGATGGATACATCGTGTGGTTTTGCAATATCTTGCTGAAATATGCAAGGCCTTCACTGAAATAGACATTATCTGGATGGGATCATATATTGTTCTAAAACCTCTATATAATGCTCAGTATTGAAAATGCCATTCATCATGTGTAAGCTGCACATATTATAGGCCCTAATGCAATCTCATACCATCAGAGTTGCAGGATTTTGTACTTTGCACTGATAACAAGCTGGATGGTTGCTCTCCTCTTGAGTCTGTGGGTCATGGCATCCATGGTTTCCATAAAGAATTTCACATTTTGATTCATTTCAATACAGAACAGTTTTTCACTTTTTGCCTCGGTCCATTTTCAATGTGCTTTGGCTCAGAGAAGATTGCAGCATTTCTGGATTGTGTTTCTTCTTGACATGATAGACCTTTCACCTGGATCTGTGGATTGCACTGCAAACGTTGATTCACAATGATTTCTGGAAGTACTCTTAAACCTAAGCTGTCATTTGCCTGTTTATAATGCAGGGTTGTCTGAGGGCCCATAGATCACAAGCACCCAATATTGACCTTTGCCCTTGGTCCGAGCACACATTTCTCCAGAATCTCTGAATCTTTAGATGATATTATGTACAGTAGATGGAGGAATATTCAAAGTCTTTGCAATTTTACAATGATTAATATTTTTTCTGAAATTGTTCTACAATTTTTTCACACATTTGTTCACAGCATGGTGAACCTCTGACCATCTGCAGGGTGGGCCATTTATATTGATACACCTAAATAAAATGGGAATGGTTGGTAATATCAACTTCCTGTTTGTGGCACATTAGTATATGGGAGGGGGGAAACGTTTCAAGATGGGTGGTGACCATGGCGGCCATTTTGAAGTTGGCCATTTTGGATCCAACTTTATTTTTTCCAATGGGAAGAGGGTCATGTGACACATCACACTTATTGAGAATTTCACAAGAAAAACAGTGGTGTGCTTGGTTTTAACGTAACTTTATTCTTTCATGAGTTATTTGCAAGTTTATGACCACTTATAAAATGTGTTCAAAGTGCTGTCCATTGTGTTGGATTGTCAATGCAACCCTCTTCTCCATCTCTTGACACACTGATAGCAACACCGCAGAAGAAATGGTAGCACAGGCTTCCAGTATCCGTTGTTTCAGATGCTGCACATCTCGTATCGTATGGCAATTGTCTATGCTGTGAAGATACGAGAGGTGCAGCATCTGAAACAACGGACACTGGAAGCCTGTGCCAGCCTATTATTATTATTAGGTATTATTATTATTAGGCTCACACTTTTTATTCTGTACATAATACTTTTCAGCAGTCTTATTATCATCACAGACAGGATTATAAAAACAAGTAACTCTTCTACATACAATGGATAGGACTGAATTAACCATTCACAATAGATGATCACAGCTCATCTCTTACCCCATCCTTTACAATAATTTTTGCCCAGATCAGCGCATACTTAGAAAATACTTCTAAGCAAATCATTTTTTTCAAAGTAAGTTTATTATTGGTTATGTCCATGTGTCTGCTGGACAGTATGAGTCTAATAGTTATCAGGCTTAGTAGCCACTGTGAAAATTAAATTGCAATTGATTTTCAATTCCTTAGGTCTGGGCTCTGGCTGTGCCATTCCAAAACTGTTATCTTCTTCTGGTGAAACCATTCTTTTGTTGGTTTGGAGTTGTGCTTGGGGACATTGTTATGCTGAAAGGTGAAATTCATCTTCAGCTGTATTAGCAGAAGCTTGAAAGATTTGGTGCAAAAAATGGAATGATATTTGAAACTGTTCAGAATTTTGCCCACCTTGACTAAAGCCTCAGTACCAGTTAGCAATAATCCGCTCCAAAGCATAATGCTGCCTCCACCATGATTCACTGTGGTGTGGTGTGTGTATGGTGTTCTTATGTTGAAATGCAGTGTCTTTGCACCAAACATAACTTTTGAAATTATGGTCAAAAGGTTTACCTTTGTACTCATCAGATCATAATATGTTTTCCTACATCCTTTTTCCAGGCTTGATGTACCTGTAGAAAAACAAAAAGCCATGCTTGAATGTTTCTCTTTGTAAGAAAAGGCTTTCATCTTGCTACTCTACCCCAAGAAGTGAGGCGTATGAAAATACGGTCATATTTTTGTCACATGCAGTACATGACCAACACTTACCAGAAATTTCTGCAGCTCCTTTAATGTTGCTGTAGCCTCTTGGCAGCCTCCCAGACCAGTTATATTTTTGTCGCTTCATCAGTTTTTTTTGAGACGTCAGGTTTTGGTAATGTCATTGTTGTGCCAAACTTAAGTAACTTCTTGATGATCATTCTCACAGTGTTCCATGTTATATCTAATTCCTTGGAAAAAAATTGTACACTTCAGACTGATAACTTTCAACCCAGTACTGTATTGTAAGCTGTATACGGACCATAGCTTGCTGTAAAATGCAACTTAACTTAGCTAAACTTTCATATGAGTTAATCAGAATCACTTCAAATTATGTTTAATTCTAAATAGATTTACAGATTATGGGTGACATTAAAGATGGAAAAAGTTCTGAAATTATTCTTCTTGGTGTGATTTTTTTTTTTACCTGACAAACGCGAGGTGTGAACAGAGGTGTGAAGACTTTTTATATCCACTGTAATAATATAATAATAATAATTTTTTATTTATATAGCGCCAACATATTCCGCAGCGCTTTACAACTTAACTGTATATGAATTCTTGGTCGAAAAGACTGGAAAAAGAATCAGTAGTGACCTCTCAGCCTTTGTGTTGTAAATACAGTGATTTCTATTTCTCTGTAAATGTTAAAACATAAAATTCTTGGTACAAATTTTTACATTTCTTTGAAAGAGTCACTTGTGTGTAACAACTTGTTTTCTCCAAGTATAAGCTTCTACATACTCTGTCATCTGCTGTCATCGGAAAGTTGGAGGTTATAGTTACTGTCTATAGAGGTCAATTAGAGTAAACAAATATCTAAACAATCCAGACCTCAGCCTACAGTACATAGAATACAAACTTGATAGGTCAGTGGACATGTTCAAAGGCAAACCATCATAACCAGTATGTGACATTTTAAGAGAGCAAAGTCAAATATCACCAAAAACATCTACAAATAGGCTTAACCAGCTTTCATTCTTCATTCGGAAAAAAATCTTGCCCGACTCTCCCAAACACAGAAGCGATCACACTGCCGAGAACTCTACGAGAGAGCCACTGCCTGACATCTCTGGTGGTGGAATATCTCTTAGAGAACAAAAGGATCAGCAGTCCAAAATCGGCCATGCTTTAGATCCTTTTCTAACCCGATACTCTTTGTTAGGGGCTTCCTACACATTATACTGTCAGCTGAACCCATTGATATCGGCACTAGCCTAGTGTATGGGGGGTGCCTTAAGAATGAGCATACTCGTATGTTAGAATATGCAAATTGCCTCTTCAGAGAGGAAGAGGACTAGAACTCTAGAGCTATTTAAATAGGTGACACTAGAGTTCTAGGCCTCTTCCTCTTTGAGGAGGCAAATTGCATATTTAATTTCTCAGAGGAGCATGCACGGCATATAAGTCTCCTCACTGTGACATGCTAGGCCTGCCTTGTCACTCTCCACAAGGAAAAATATGACCCCTTAGACCCCATATGTTAGAAGGCATAGGAAGCCATCATCCTGTCAAAGCCTTTAACTGTATGGCAAGCCTTAAGAGGAAAGATATACATGAGAATACATTTGGTTCTAGATAAAATGTGGTCATTTACATTGAATCTTACATAATCTTAATCAGCTCTCGTGTGCTGCAGTTGTATCATGCTCAAAACGGCAATTTTCTGTAAATGTTCTGATTGCTCTCACCATCACCCTACATCGGAAAGATTACTATGCTTTCACTTGACCAGTAATTTTAGCTTATTGCCAATTTTCTTCAAAGGCCACCCTAAACTGGATGGCATGCTTAGAACAGACTTGTTATTGATGTCACTCCAGTTGAAGCATTGCTGGATGAAGGGAAGTGTTGTGTGAGCAGGAAGTCAGAACGTTCCTGTGCCGAGTCCAGCCTGGAGTCCACATGGATTTACCATTGGCAATAAGTACACCTCTCATGGGTTCTTTTTCTATGGAAGCTCTTGTTTTTGTTATTTTGTGCTATACATGGACAGATGTAGGATCGTGCACCGCACGAGACATAATGTCATTGTAAATCAAAGGCTCGCTTTCTATTGGAGTTTCTGGAAATGCTCTCCCTTTAGTTACGTAATTGAAAGATTTATTCATCACAATCATTTGTATTTTTTCTGCTGATGCTCTGATGAAATTTAGCTTTGATCTAGTTTTACAGTTATGGTATTAAGAAGATGAAAGACGTTTCTGATTTAAAAAAAAAAAAAAGCAAAAAATATATCTTTAAAAGCCATGTTAAAGTGTTGTTCTCATCTTTTCCACAGGCACTACTGATTAGAAAAGCACAGTGGCACTTAGACTGGTCAGATCTAAGGCAGGGTGGTCGGTAACCTAAGCAATGAGCTGTACAGAATGAAAAATCACTCCGTTATTATAGGGCATTTGTTACTCATCTGACAGCAGTATGATGTAGGGGCAGAGACGCCTACTCCAGTGAATTATGCCTTAGTGGGTTGCTAGTTTTGATAAAATCACAGTTTTCCCTGCTACAGGTCCACCAGTTCTCCTAATGTATAACCCCGCCCACACCACTGATTGGTAGCTTTCTGTGTACACTGTGCATAGGCAGAAAGCTGCCATTCAGTGGTAGAGGCGGGGTTATACAGAGCTCATGAATATGTATGGAGGACTGCATGGCAGCAGGCTTACTAGTCCTCTAGTGATAGCATCCTGCTCAAAAGACTGTGATTGTATCAAAACTAAAGCAGACAGCCCAGTAAGTGACACATTGCTGGAACCAGGCCTCCACATTATGCTGCTCTCAGATTAGATTGCAAAAACATGGTGACAGATTCCCTTTAAGAATTTAGAGGATTTTTAATAAGAGGTAAATTACAATATTTCTGGGGGGTTTACAAGTAATTTGCAATTTATACAATTTATCTTGAGACATCCACTTTAAGAACTTCCAAATTAATAGAGGGAAGCTCCCCCAATCATCTACAAGCAGAATGGAGAGTGACTACACAGAGTCCCTGCTGAACACAACCTATCTGTGTAGTACATTGGTCTGTTTATATGGTGCTCTAGGGAAACTTCCCCACAATTTACACATAAACCCTGGAGATCGCCTGTGTGTGGCTGCAAGACAACTAGTGGCAGCAGGCGAGTTATTGCTAAGCCCAACCCCCTTGCCTAAGGGTGGTACTTCCGCTGAAAATGGTGCTGACCAGTCGGAGATTAACCCCTGTGTTCTCCACAAGATTTCTACAAGACTGGATCCCATATCTGTTGTGAATTTGGATTCTGGGCTCCCCCGGTGGCCGCTTGTGGAATTGGACTTGTCATCCTCTTTCCTGTTTCACCTGGTTCCATCAGTAGTGGGTGTCGCTATTTAAGCTCATTTCTCTGGTGGTTTCTTGCCGGTCAACAATGTTATCTGATGCCTCTCAGTGCTTGTTCCTGCTTCTGACAACTACTAGATAAGTTGGACTTTTGTCCATGTTTCGTTTGCCTATTTGTTCCAGTTCACAGCTGAAGTTTTGTTACTGTGTCTGGAAAGCTCTCGTTGATCAGGGATTGCTACTCTGGTGTTATGAGTTAATGCCAGAGTTTAAGGTAATCTCTGGATGGTGTTTTGTTAGTGTTTTTCTGCTGACCATGAAAGTATACTATCTGTCTTCTGCTATCTAGTAAGCGGACCTCAAATTTGCTAAGACTATTTTCCTGCTGCGTTTGTTGTTTCATCTGAACTCACCGTCATTATATGTGGGGGGCTACTGTCTTCTTTGGAATATTTCTCTAGAGGTGAGCCAGGTCTTATATTTCCCTCTGCTAGCTATTTAGGTCTTAGGCCAGAGCTGGGCATCTAGCAATAAATAGGAAATGCTACCTGGCTATTTCTAGTTGCGCGGCAGGCTTAGTTCATGGTCAGTATAGTTCCATCTTCCGAGAGCTTGTCCCTCTATAGGCTTGCTATGATCTCTGCTTGCAGAGATCATGACAGTCTACTGTCTTCTTTGGAATATTTCTCTAGAGGTGAGCCAGGTCTTATATTTCCCTCTGCTAGCTATTTAGGTCTTAGGCCAGAGCTGGGCATCTAGCAATAAATAGGAAATGCTACCTGGCTATTTCTAGTTGCGCGGCAGGCTTAGTTCATGGTCAGTATAGTTCCATCTTCCGAGAGCTTGTCCCTCTATAGGCTTGCTATGATCTCTGCTTGCAGAGATCATGACAGTTTGACCGGCCAATAAAGTGTTAAAGACCCAGGTTGAGAAAGGAGAGTTATAAGAAGTCTGCTGGAATTTTTTTTTTTTTTTTTTTTTTCCCTCCAGTTTGCCTTGCTGCAGTCTTTTTTCTCTCTCTCCTCCTCATCTCTGTATGGCTCTGTGTGCACCTGACAATAATGGATCTTCAGAGTGTAACTGCGGGTTTGAATAATCTCATCACGAAAGTACAAAATTTACAAGATTTTGTGGTACATGCTCCAGTATCTGAGCCGAGAATTCCTTTGCCGGAGTTCTTCACAGGGAATAGAGCTAGCTTCCAGAATTTCCGAAATAATTGTAAGCTTTATTTGTCCCTGAAGTCTCGTTCAGCTGGAGACCCTGCTCAGCAGGTTAGGATTGTGATTTCCTTGCTCAGGGGTGACCCTCAAGATTGGGCCTTCTCATTGCCAGCAGGGGATCCTGCGTTGCGCGATGTGGATGCGTTTTTTCTGGCCTTGGGCTTGCTTTATGAGGAACCTCATTTGGAACTTCAGGCAGAAAAAACTTTGATGGCACTATCTCAGGGGCAAGACGAAGCTGAGGTTTACTGCCAAAAATTCCGTAAATGGTCTGTGCTTACTCAGTGGAATGAGTGCGCCTTGGCGGCAACTTTCAGAGAAGGTCTCTCTGATGCCGTTAAGGATGTTATGGTGGGGTTCCCTGTGCCTGCAGGTCTGAATGAGTCCATGACAATGGCTATTCAGATTGATAGGCGTTTGCGGGAGCGCAAACCGGTGCACCATCTGGCGGTGTCTATGGAAAAGACGCCAGAAAGTATGCAGTGTGATAGAATTCTGTCCAGGAGCGAGCGACAGAATTTTAGACGGAAGAATGGATTGTGCTTCTATTGTGGGGATTCTACTCATGTTATATCAGCATGCTCTAGGCGTACAAAGAAGCTTGATAAGTCTGTTTCCATTGGCACCATTCAGTCTAAGTTTATTTTGTCTGTAACCCTGATTTGCTCTTTGTCATCCATTGCCACGGACGCCTATGTTGACTCTGGCGCCGCTCTGAGTCTTATGGATTGGTCCTTTGCCAATCGTTGTGGTTTTGATTTAGAGCCTTTGGAGACTCTTATTCCTCTGAAGGGGATTGACTCCACCCCATTGGCTAATAATAAACCACAATACTGGACACAAGTAACCATGCGTATCAATCCGGATCACCAGGAGATTATTCGTTTCCTGGTGCTGTATAATTTACATGACGATTTGGTACTGGGATTGCCATGGTTGCAGTCTCACAATCCAGTCTTGGACTGGAGAGCAATGTCTGTGTTGAGCTGGGGATGTAAGGGTATTCATGGGGACTAATCAGACCCTGGAGACATATCTGAGGTGTTTTGTCTCTGCTGACCAGGATGATTGGGTTGCTTTTTTGCCATTGGCAGAGTTCGCCCTCAATAATCGGGCCAGCTCTTCCACCTTGGTGTCCCCGTTTTTCTGTAATTCGGGGTTTCACCCTCGATTTTCCTCCGGTCAGGTGGAATCCTCGGATTGTCCTGGAGTGGATGCGGTGGTGGAGAGATTGCATCACATCTGGGGGCAGGTTATGGACAATTTGAAGTTGTCCCAGGAGAAGACTCAGCGTTTTGCCAACCGTCATCGTCGTGTTGGTTCTCGGCTTTGTGTTGGAGATTTGGTCTGGTTGTCTTCTCGTTTTGTCCCTATGAGGGTCTCTTCTCCTAAGTTTAAACCTCGGTTCATCGGCCCTTATAGAATATTGGAGATTCTTAATCCTGTTTCTTTCCGTTTGGACCTCCCTGCGTCCTTTTCCATTCATAACGTTTTTCATCGGTCGTTATTGCGCAGGTATGAGGTGCCTGTTGTACCTTCAGTTGAGCCTCCTGCTCCGGTGTTGGTTGAGGGTGAGTTGGAGTACGTTGTGGAGAAAATTTTGGACTCTCGTGTTTCCAGACGGAGACTCCAGTATCTGGTCAACTGGAAGGGTTACGGCCAGGAGGATAATTCTTGGGTCAATGCATCTGATGTTCATGCTTCTGATCTTGTTCGTGCCTTCCATAGGGCTCATCCTGGTCGCCCTGGTGGATCTGGTGAGGGTTCGGTGCCCCCTCCTTGAGGGGGGGGTACTGTTGTGAATTTGGATTCTGGGCTCCCCCGGTGGCCGCTTGTGGAATTGGACTTGTCATCCTCTTTCCTGTTTCACCTGGTTCCATCAGTAGTGGGTGTCGCTATTTAAGCTCATTTCTCTGGTGGTTTCTTGCCGGTCAACAATGTTATCTGATGCCTCTCAGTGCTTGTTCCTGCTTCTGACAACTACTAGATAAGTTGGACTTTTGTCCATGTTTCGTTTGCCTATTTGTTCCAGTTCACAGCTGAAGTTTTGTTACTGTGTCTGGAAAGCTCTCGTTGATCAGGGATTGCTACTCTGGTGTTATGAGTTAATGCCAGAGTTTAAGGTAATCTCTGGATGGTGTTTTGTTAGTGTTTTTCTGCTGACCATGAAAGTATACTATCTGTCTTCTGCTATCTAGTAAGCGGACCTCAAATTTGCTAAGACTATTTTCCTGCTGCGTTTGTTGTTTCATCTGAACTCACCGTCATTATATGTGGGGGGCTACTGTCTTCTTTGGAATATTTCTCTAGAGGTGAGCCAGGTCTTATATTTCCCTCTGCTAGCTATTTAGGTCTTAGGCCAGAGCTGGGCATCTAGCAATAAATAGGAAATGCTACCTGGCTATTTCTAGTTGCGCGGCAGGCTTAGTTCATGGTCAGTATAGTTCCATCTTCCGAGAGCTTGTCCCTCTATAGGCTTGCTATGATCTCTGCTTGCAGAGATCATGACACATATCCATCAGAATAACATTGGCCGCACCCGCATTATTGACAGGTTCTATAGTCTAACGTGCATGGGGTCACCGGCCAAATGCTGCTCGGGGTGATGTCAGTCGGACATGTCCAGTTTCTGACTGTTAGTGGCATTGTTCTAGTGATAAGCTGATCTATTACCCGGCAGCTTTCTTATAGATGGAGTAAACAGGCTCCTGTTTATGGGACAGTCTGCTAAGGTGGCTGATTGTTTAGCCGACAGCCATCTCATTTTCATGGGGACCTTGACTGTTTCATTATCATAGAGATGACGTCTAGGTCTAGCGTTCCTTCAGTATTGTCACTTTTCACACTGTGCTGATTATCCATTTTTCCCACCCAGGTTTCTGTATCTTGTGATAATAACACTAGACTAGATCAATACAATAGGGACCTGGGTGGCCAGAAGTCAGGACCGGGTGGAGCAGCTCAGGTCTATACAGGCTTTATTTTAGTCATTTGATTTACATGTTTGTCGGCGACAATTCAAGTTACTGACACTTTGTGCAGTTGTTTGTGACTTCACCTTTCAGATTGGCCACTACCACTATTCTGATGTTGTAATATAAAAAAAAAATTGAAGAACTGTAATACTTTTATCCTGTAATTTATTCAAAGGGGAATTGTTTAAAGTAAGGTCTCCATACACATGAGATAAGTGCCTACACCCTCATACAAATTCCAAAAGGGGAAAAATATCTCTGCCAGACACCAAAACATATTTGGCCAGATATCTGTTGGTACTTCTCCTCTTGAGCACTGGACCTTCTGTCTGTGACCAGCTCTAGGTCCTGTATGCAGACACTGGGGAGAACAGAACAATTGGGCATGGTGAAATTTAACATGCCTACTGTTCTTTTTCCTATTATCTGCCAATCTGGCAAGTTGGTACACCGCCACACAATCAATTGGCGGATTTAGGCAACACTCATTTAATCTTTTCACACCAAATTTTGCTTCCATATTTAGAAAAACTGAAGTATGTTAAATTCTTCATCTCCATTATTTAGATATACTGTATTTTTCGGACTATAAGACGCACTTTTCCCCAAAAAAAATTGTGAGGAAAATGGGAGGTGCATCTTATAGTTCGAATGCAGGCTTACCGGCAGTGGTGTGGCGGCGGCAGAGGTCTGGGGATGATGAGGCATGGTAAGCGGTATGGCGTGAGCAGGGTCCCTTCCACAGGTGAGGTGATGCCGTGGCCCGGTATCCAAGGAGAGCAGCAGAGCCGGGTGAATCACAGCTTTCTCGGTGGCGGCGGCCATCTTCCTGAGGTTGCGCGTGCGCAGATTGAGTTCTCTGCTTCCCAGGGCTTCAGGAAAATGGCCGCGGGAGGCCACTTTCCTGAAGCCGAGTTCGCAGATTGAGATCTCAGCTTCAGGAAAATGGCCTCCGCGATCTCCATCTGCGCACATGCGATCTCCATCTGTGCACGCGCGGCCTCCCACGGCCATTTTCCTGAAGCCCTGGGAAGCAGAGCACTCAATCTGGGCACACGCAGCCTCAGGAAAATGGCCGCCACCACCGAGAAACCGGTGATTAACACAGCTCTGCTGGTCGCCATGGATACCGGGCCGCGGCGTCACCTAACCTGAGGAGGTGACCGCACGTCTGCCGCCGCTACAACACTGCCGCAATCCCCCCCATGGACACCAGGCCGTGGCGTCGCCACCTAAGCAGGAAGGGACCCTGCTCAGGTGCATGCCGTACCGCCCACCGCGCCTCAGCATCACCACACCTATGCCGACACCATGCCTCCTGTGACCCTGCTCTGCCACCGCCTGCCCTCAGGTAAGATACCTTAAATTCAGACAATAAAACGGAGCCCCATCTCATAAAAAATCTTTTTTTCTGCAAGTTTCACCCCAAACTTGGGGTGTGTCTTATGGTCCGGTGCATCTTATAGTAAAAAAAAATACGGTACTTATGTAAAATATGCGTTTAATATATGCAAATATAAAGCATTATGGTTACGTAATGCACCCATTGATTGTAATGAGTAGAAATATCATACTCATCATCGTCTATCACCGTAAACATGTTCTTTGGAGGATAAAGAAGCACAGTGGATGACAATATTTGGCCTTTAAAGAAAATGGGACATTTGGACATAAAGGTGGTCAAGTATTCTCTTTTGGACTACGTTGGTCCATTACGGTCAATGGATACACAGAAAAACATTTGAAAAACAATATATTGAGTAGATTTGAGTCCATTACATTGGTTTTTTTTCTGTCCACAGTTTTCCACATTTTATACAGCTCAAAAACAAGAAGCAGCCTGTTTCTCTAAAGAAATGGGAGGTATCAGTGCCATAACGCCCACCACCAGATCAACTTTAAGAAGACAGGTTCCTTAAGAGAGCTGTACAGTGGACTTATAAAATTGTTTATTGTAGCAGTCGGACATACTTAAATGATACATGATCACTTTATAAAAATAGAAATAATAGCTTCTATCCATGGATCTTATTATCTAAGGCTCATTAGGCTCATGGCACATGTGGCCTCCTTGGATGTCTCCATTATAACGTTCTCCACAGTTGCTCCAGTCTTCACATGGCCATCTGTGCTGTGAAGAACCCTGCCCATAATTAACTATAAATAGTTACAAAGGATTAATCCCGTCACACTGCACATGTTGTCCACTTCAAGAAATATATATATAAGTAATAAGTAAAAAAGTAAATTATTTTACTTACTAATTTACTTCTTATATATTATACCAGGTGCTCCAGTAGTAAGTAGTTATCGTCTCAGGTCCAGGGTTTGGAAATTCCACTTCTGGTCCTGTGCACAACACAAGAGAAAACTTAGTGTGTCAGCACATGTTGAGCGCTGTGTATGAATGACTGATCATTTCAGTAGCCGGCCACCTTCTTTGTCTGTGCCACGGTTGACGAAATGAAGGAGAGCTGACGATTGCGAGGTTGGCTGGCTTATTGAATTGAGCAGTCAGCCAGCCCCCTTCTAAAATAGCATTGATCCTATACTGACACAGGAAACCAGCTGCATAATCCAGGAGTGGAGGGGATCACAAGGTAGATAACTTACTTTTTAGTGGTTAGCACTGCAGTCTTGCAGCGCTGGGGTCCTGGGTTCAAATCCCACCAAGGACAACATCTGCAAGGAGTTTGTATGTTCTCCCCGTGTTTGCGTGGGTTTCCTCCGGGTTCTCCGGTTTCCTCCCACATTCCAAAGACATACTGATAGGGAATTTAGGTTGTGAGCCCCATCGAGGACAGCGAAGATAATGTGTGCAACCTGTAAAGCGCTGAGGAATATGTTGGCACTATATAAATACAGAGATTATTATTATTATGCAATTTTACATAATTTATGTTTTACTGAACAACACTTTTAAAACAATATTTTTCTTTGATTCTATTTTGGCTTCAGCTACAGAAATGTTCTATAGTCCTCTGCATCCTACCCTGTAAATATTCCATGGTGGAAACTTTATATTCTGTCTGTGTTGCGTCTCACCTCCTTGTGTCTTATGTTGCACAAACCAGATTGTAGGTTTCATCGTAATCGACATCATCATTCTATTTACAGCAGTATAAGTAGGTCACCGGTGAGGAGTTACTGGTTCTTCTTGACACTCCAGATTGGGAACAGTTGAGCCTCTCACAAATGCGCTAATGTGACTTGAACTGTTGAGAGATATACGCTACGTCCCAGATGCACAAATATAGAATAGAGCGTAAAAATAACAAAATAAGGGCTTGTTCAAGCAGGAGGCCATGCTTTACCTATAATTACTGTGTAAGGTGCAGGCTGACTGTTACAAGGTAGCTGATTATATCCCTTTAGTTTTCTTTCTCTGTGTTCACTGCTGTTCAGTGAGCAAAATCCATCATAAATTAAAGGGTTCGTCTCATCTAATTAAATGGGTAATATTGCAAAGCGCTTATAAAAACAAGCAACTTTGCAATTTACTTCTTATTAAAAATTCTCTCTGTTCTCCAGAACAGATTGCATTTTAATTCTGTAGTGTATTGCTTATGGCCTAGGTTACTGGCCACTTCAAAGGTAGCCGGTTTCCTAGGCAATATGGGTGCTTGCAAGCTGTTATCGATGCGGCTTACATGCTCTGCTCTGAAATTGGCTGGATCGCTCTTCCATTGCTGACTCTGCCAAGAGCACACCGCCCCACCGGCAAACAGGAAGCCGAAACGCAGTGGAGCGGTGCACTACTGAAGATAAGAACTTGAGACAGACCCTCTAAAGAGAACTTATTAGCTCCAAAAACACTATTTCACCACAGATATGGGATTAAATTGCAGGTATATGGCATTAAAATCCTTACTGGAGCCGCAGCTACAGGGAGAAAATGAAGTTAAATCCTCCCTGTAGCCAGGAGGGTGGTTACATTCACACTCGCTATGCGTGCCTTGTGTGTATGCAGAGCTTGCTGCTGTCAATCAAATTGCCGGGGAGTGATTATGGTGCGGTCACTGTATGCTGAGCAGTGACTGTAACCGCTCCCTGCACCGCCCCTATGATTGGAAGGGAGCGGCCACACGGAAGATGTAAGTTTGTTTTCTGTCGGTAGCCGCATCACCGCAAGGCGGCCAGACAGGATTGTTTTGGAACACAACAGGTTCTTTTTAACTCTGTCCTACAGAGTAACCAGTGAAATTGTATTGTGTTGTGTTGTGTTGGGCTGTGAAATGAGACATATGCCGAGGTGATGAGGCCTCATAGTAAAGGTTATGGTGCTAGTAAACCATGCCATACACCTAACCAACTACTAACCACATCGCTCAAGGTGCCGGCTACTGCTTGTTCTGTCTCGAATATTACATAAGCCCTTGAGTGAAAATTGGAGCTCGGTGAGAATAACAGTCCTAAGAGAATTTTGACACAATGATGGATACTCTCAAAAGCTTTATTAAACACCATATTATTCCTACAATGAATGACTTAAATGGTCCCTTGTTTCAACTAACTGTGTATAAATCAATAGTACAAGTAACTATAGGAAAGTTTGTAATATATTTTATCAGCAAAATATGCTACTTTCTCCACTTATGATCCACGTCATAGGGGGAGGCCCCATGACTCCTGAACACATCATTCACTCTGAAATACAGCTAAAATCTGTCTTTCTACAGACAAGAATAACAGCAGCTCACTATGATCAGATGCAGATGCCTATTGAAGTCTATGAAGGAGAAGGAGTGAGGCAGAGTGAGATGGGGAGACCCAAAGATCACGTTGCTACTTTCTATTGTGTCTGTCACACCCCAGTACTGGATGCACAGTCCACTGCTCAGTACAGCTTTATAACGTTCTATATGGCTGATGATTCTTATGGTCTGCCACTGATACTTGGTAGACCTAGAATCCCTTATGAATCAGTGTATTTTGTAGAGAAAACCTCATATCAGTTGGTTCCCAACTACTAGCTCAGAGAAAACAGGAAATTAGAGCTATCACCTGAAAAGGAGAAAACTGATGAAAATGTAAGGTGTAATTTATAATAGTGTTGTTCCTCTTATATACACACAACACCGTGTTCCAAAAACTCACGTCGTCTTTTAATATGATGTTTGTGTCTTGTTTCCTGGTTCTGACTTGTCTGTATTCAAACAATGATCAGAGGAGATGTCCTTGGGCTGGGTGGTCCCTGTAATCCTGCCAACTTTAGATATTTACACAGAGAGTAACCAAGAAAAGACTCCAGATCAGTAGAGTGTCACAATCACCATTCCAGCTGGTATCTTCCTCGTATGTGGGGTAATAGTAATGTTATCTTTTGTTTTCCTTTTTCTGTTTTGTTTGTGTTAGAGGCTCAGTCAGGTCATGTTGTGTCTCTGAAGGACTATGTATGTGGGTTATTTACACAGGAAAAAAAAGAGACCAAATTCAGTGCAATCTGATAAATTCAAATTGTTTACTTTTCACAAATTTGCACAAATTTTGTGTTTTTAAACTGCATCAATAATAATTTCCTAGCACTCCTATTCTCAAAATTGGATGCTATTGCTCATGGAAACAGGTACCAGAATTGGATTCTGCCGCTGTGGCTGTGGAGAACCCTGTAGCTTTCCTGCGCTATTACCTGATACATTGAGCAATTACAATGATGTAAATATATTTGCCAGTTTAGTATAATCAGTTCCCTAAGTTAGTTTTACCAAAGTAGATCCTTCCTTTTAATGACCATAGTGAATACTCGGGACTGGGTCTCATGGTGCAGTCTCTTTTTTGTTAATAGTTTACTTGGCTGAACCCGGATTGTTATTGCACTTCCTCCTGCCTGATTCATTATCTTTCGTTCTCACTGGCAGAATAGCCGGTTTTTCTCCATGTCCTAGAGGTGCGGGCAGGCTGGGTAGAGTTTCCGTCTTTTCATCGGGCAACATTTGCAGCTGTTAGGTAACCTCCTGCTAGACTAGGTGTGTTTATGGATCTGCAAAGCTCAGCACAAGATGAACAGGCTTTAACATGTCTTGTCGCCCAACAGTCACATCTGATCTATTGCGCCAGAGACATTGATAAGACATACGGAAACTTGACTTCACCTCTTTGCACACTTTCACAGTGTACTTTGGCCAAATGACAATATTAGCAATTAAACTAACAAATGTTGACACAGGATATTTTCTGTTTAATCTGATTAATAACGCAGACTGAGATGAGGAATGAGATTACTTAACTCCATGTTCAGACTGGAGATACGCATTGACATATCCACTGTCATAGGGATGGTACGCGCTACTGTTATTGACTTTGAGTATTGAAGGATCTTTACAGATGTAAAAATCCAAGTTTCTGATGATTTTGTCCGACTTCTGCAGAATCTTTTGTACTATTCAGCCCCATAATACTCAGGCAGTGACAGATTAGTGATGTAGTAGCATTATATATACACCCATGATTAGATGATGCAGCCTCTTACGTGAGGTGGTCAATCAGTGTCTTAAGGGAACACCAACTTGTCTCACCTTTCTAAAAATCACAGTCAATATTCTGTAGAATTCGGGTAAAGCCAACGAGCCGCCAAAGGGGCTTCTAACGCAACAATAGTCTCTCTAATCCTGTTATAATAATCAGATTTTTCTAAAAGTACATTTAGGAGAACCTCTAATTTTACCATCCACCTCAGATCTAGCCTTAGTTACAAAGCGTAAGTGCGAGGCTGTACTTACTGACAGTGTGTACAGGACATAGTGAAGGTACAGGATCCATCTCTGTAAACGTTAATGTGTAATGGTTTGGATTGCACACATCTCAGAAAGGGAAATGGCACAGTATATAATCCAGTCATTATTTCTGGTGCTCCACAGAATGACACATCGCTTACTCAACTGCAGCATTAGTAGATTTCTCCACTCCTGCCGGAGCTTCTGCTGGATGAAGTGGGTGTCTCAGCAGGATCCTGGCACATTGCAGGCTGTCAGTCAGTAAAGTGCAGTAAATGAGTCAAACCTTCATAAGTTTGAGTTTTCTGACATATCCTTCCCCAAGTTACCCAGAGGGTGGTCATGCTTTGATGTGACTGAGTCACCAGATCAGCTCTATCCTCCCAGTGACAAAGCCCCTATCTTGGCACCAGTGGCATTACTTTGAGTGTCTGACTCTAAGCTACTGTTATCTGTAATTGCAACATGTTTGCATAACAAAAGAGTCGGACTTTTCATGTCTACATTGCTTTCTGTTTCCTGGGGCTGCCTATACAGAGAAATAGTGATTTATCATTAAATAAAAGCTGCCGCTTCACAAGAGACAAGAGTTTACTCCAATGCAACATAGAACAAATCCTACATTCAAGCGATCTTTAGGCTAAGTTCACACTAGGCGTTTTTTGCAGCGTTTTTTATCTACAGCAAAAACTTTGTGATTGAGAGGAAAGAAGCTGCGGCAAAAACGCAAGTTTTGCTGCGTTTTTTTGCGGCATTTTTGGTGCGTATTTTAAATCCTTTTATTATTAGTAAATTCAATGGGTGAAAAACGCTGAAAGAAGTGACATTCTCTTTGTCCAAAAAACATGCAAAGCACAAAATACCGATGACAAAAATACCAAGGTGTGTGCATGAGATTTCTGAAATCTCATAGACCTAGCTGGTACTGAAAAACACAGCTGAAAATTAGCATAAAAAGCTTCAAAAATGCCCGGTGTGAACATAGCCTTAAGGCCATGATAAGTTGGCCAAATGTTGGGTCAGTGTGCTGTCCATGATAACCTGTGTGCCTCTGCACGCCTGAGATTTTTCACACAAACCCGTGGTTGGTGTGAAAATAATTGCAGCCTGCATTAGGCTGGTCCATTTTACGTTTTCCTAGACTAGTGCTTGTATGCGCAGGCAGAATTTTTTTTTTAAGTATTTTTATTATTTATTTTCCAACCAGTTATTTGTTCAGTATTAACATATTAATTTCTTTCTATTTTCTTACAGTCACATGGAGAAAATTACAACATGGCAAGACCCCCGCAAGACCATGACACAGCCAATGCCTCATATGAACCACCATCCTGTTACCACTTCTACCCCGATAAGTCAGAGATCTCTGGCAATGTCTCAGCCCAACCTAGGTATGTTTTCCTGCCATTGTACCGTGCTAGCCAGTAGATAGACCATTATTAACATTCGGGCGTCCTCAGTGGTTGACACCTTCTAATGGCTGATGGGCATCACATGTATCAACCTCTGAAATGGTAACCAATGCCCAGAATGTATCCAGCCTCCACGGACTATGGCTATTATGAGCAGTCAGCAATATGAGCTCAGATATAACATTTTCCAAAGCTTGTGACTTTTCTACTCCAGAAAAGTGACATAAAATGTTTCATAAATTATATTTTATAATTATATAGCTCCTTTTTTTATCAGAACTTCAAAACTGGCTTTGTTGCTCATAGCAACCAATCATTTCTTCAACTATTTTCCAGAAATGAAAACTGAGCACTGATTGGTTGCTATGGGCAGCTTTACTGTTGGACAGTTTTGATAAACGAGGCCCCTGTAGACTTTGTTGCTTGTAGTAACCAATAGCAGCACCGCTTTCATTTCTTATAGTGCTCTTGAGAAATATGTGTATTTCTATACTCCATTTTATTACTTTGCAGACATGAAAAGTAACTCAGATTTCATGAGCTGATTGATTTGTCTTCCGCCTTTGGACTGTTAGGCTACGTTCCCACAATGAGCTTTTGGTGCGTTTTTGATGTTGCAGAATTTCTGCACCATTTCTGTACCAATTATTTAAATTAGTTTACTTGCGTTTTTTCATTGCGTTTTTGTGTGCGTTTTTATCATGTGTTTTTATTGCATTTTTGACGCTGTGTTTTTTGTCTCTTGTTGGTATGTCATGCTTTAAATAAAGCTGCTTTGTTTTTGATACTTCCTGGTAATTGGCTTTGACAAAATTTTATTGATAGACTTAGGTGCAGATTAGATGTGTTTTTCATGCCATTCCGCTGTGGAAACACTCTAAAAACGCATGTGCATTTTTTTAACCTGCGAAATGTCTGATTTTTACCTCACACCGTGTTGGTCCAAGGAAAAAGTCACAGCATGCACGATTTGCCTCCAATTATTGGATCGCACTCGGCCATTCATATCTGTGGGTCCGTGGAAAAAATTGGACCTTACTCTGACGACATCCGAATGCTTTCTGATTTTCAGTGACTGACAGAAAGCAGAAGATGGAGAATATTTTTTTATTAGTCTCCACATCCTAGAAAATCGGATCAAACTCTCACCAGAGTGTGACTAGCATCTAGCCGATTGTTTTGGTTGTGTGACCCTAGCCTTAGAAAAAGTAGTCTAATCCGTGGCCTGCAGTTGTTTATGGCTTCTCAGTCAGATGTCTCATACTTCTAACCAGACATAAATTTCCAATTGCATTGGAGCCAGAGCAGGCCTTGCCAGCATCCTAGTAGACTTTTCAAGAAAATAATGAAAAATGCAGATCGAGTTAAACTAATTTCTTGGCCAGGACCCCAGAACCCACTTTGAACTGTTCCATCTTGAAAGAAATGGCAGCCTACACCTATGTCTTTATCCTCCCGATTCCCTTCCTAGTCTTGGAAGTGGAACATGTCTTTCTTTTGAAGGTCTGCCATTCCCTGGCTCAGAGAGATTGATCCTCCACATATAATGGGGAACATGTGTGTCTGGAGCTGAAATCCTTATTTATAACATGGAAAATGTAGTGTGCTTCGTACCGTCTGGCCCCCTGGCTCGTACTCCATCTTGGCATTGATCGAATACACATAAGCACTTATAAACATTTTATCAAAATAATATGAATGTGACTAAGCAATACCACATCCTTACATGACTGCGAGCAAATACAGACCTCAGGGGAGAGGTCACGTAATCTTTACCAAAGCCGCGAAACCTGCTTTCTTCCCTACTCTTTGCTTCCTTCTACGGCAAGCTGTTCTCAATGACTTTTCGAAAACACGGAGTGTTTATCCCAAACCCCATCTGTTAGCAATTAGGTGATGTTAATTTTGGATGCCAGTAATGACTGTACTGCGGCTTTTGTTTTATTCGGACGGTAAAATACCAGATTAAGTGTCGTTTCTTTTGAAGTAGACCGGTAGAGTAAAAGTGAAAAATCTAGACACGAAGAACAGAGTCCATATTAAACTGCAGTAATGTGAGGTCTGGGGAGCAGCAGGTTGTAGGCGTCATATTTTAGTGTGATTCTGAGCAGTTGTTTGTATCAGTTGGTCCTAACATTGGTGGGTGATCTCATTACACATTCCACTCTGGAACATTATAAAAGTGAGTAATACCATGCTTCAACTCCAAAAGGTCTGTATGGCGATGATCTATGGAAGACAAATCGAGGAATGTTTCTGGCTGTTGGCATCATTACAGCAGGTTACAGTACAAGTATAATTGTTGTACTGGAGATCGTAGTGAAAAAAGTATTTTAAAGAATGAGGATCCAAGGGCTGTCAATTATGGTGAAGTAATCCTCAATCTTCAAGACCCCATACACATTAGTTTTAGTTGGCCAAATCATCCAATTATCTAATGTGTATGAAGGCCTTCAGATTCTGAAATATGATGTCATTGAATAGAAGGATAGATTTGTTCTCCCTGGAGATAAGCCGCCCACAGAGGTGGCTGGCTTTTGCTTAAAGAGTTAACTCTTTTTATTCGCTTTTCCTAAATCAATAGTATACATGAAAATAATAAACTTTGTAATATATTTTATTAGAAAAATCCTCTTCTTTTGCATCCTTGACTGATGATTCAATCTCAAAATTCTCATTTCATTGGGAAAATCTGTCCCCATTGAAAACAGATTTTCCCTTTACCGAGATAGATGACAATTGGTGCTGATAAAGTTCTATGGAGAACTGTAACAGTCGTTTTTGGAGAACTTTCAGCAGATCGTCTGTGTCTGCCTCCAGCTCATTCATTTTCCTCCCTTCTTTATGGAATTGTAAAAACACCAACATCCATCGTTTCTTGGAAAAATGAAAATCTGTCTTTACAGATACAGATTTTACCCATGCATTTAGAGTAAAAGATCAATCCAAGAGGAGAGAGAAGCAGATTTTTCTGATAAGATATAACACAAAGTTGCTTATTTTCATTACTAAATAAAAAAGTTAAGTTGGATGTTACTCTTAAGCGCCTCCCCCCTTATATTGGCCGAACCTAACTATATCAATGGGTTTGGCTAATAAACTGTGTATGGCGGTCCTGACAAATTGATTGCCAGAGGATTTACCGATCCGGTATGTCCGATTTCAGACTTCGGATCTTTATGCTCTCCTGTGAATAAGCTGCCACCAGACATGTCTGATGGCTGTCGTATAGAGCTCTCTGCCGAACAACCATTGGTATGGAAAAGCTGGCTGCCTGCCGAACCATCATCAGGCTGCCTGCCGAACCATCATCAGCCAACATCCATTTAATATGCATGGAGTCCTTTATTCTCCTCTACTCATAAACAGCACATGAACTCCCGACTGATGTAGACCCCATTATTGACAATGCCAAAAGCCGCTTTAAAATTACTCTGTAGTTCAAGCGCAGGTATATTTTTAATAGCGGTCAATCTGCCAAACTGACAGTATTTCCTAAGCATTGGAGGGCATATTGTTGTCCAGATGACTGATTTTTTCTCGGTCCAACTGTCCGTGAGGAAATCTTGGATGAGATTCGCCCATTGGAGTCTATGGGGGCGTAGAAAAAAAATTCATTATTAACCTAGGAAACGGCATTTGATCATGTACATTTTTTGAATGTAGACGTATGGAAACGGATTGACCATGGACATCACACAGATGTAAAAAACAGACACGTGGATGGCACAAGGGTAACAAGCAGTTGAAAATGTTCCAAGTTCTCTGGCTGAAACTCAGATGATTTTTCATATGTTCGTCTCTCCCTGGCCTTGGTAATAGGATATCCTGCAACTTTACTAAATGGTGTGGGCTTTTTTTTATCAGCGACCATAATTCTAAAATGGGAAAGTTTTCTAAAGTATTAAAAATATAGAAATCCGGACGTGCAGATTTAATGTATCTGAGCTGTGCTCGCATTAAGGTATTGCACCTGCTCCATTTTATCAGAAACGAAATGGTCAGGAAACCCCCAAACAATGAGCAGTTTCAGTAAGCGGCTCTGGATGTTATAAACACATGCGACAGACTTTTCCACATCCTGCTGCTGGAAGGAGGAGAATATCCTATTGTTTAAAGAGGATATCATGAAATAATGGTTATGTTGGCTTCATAGACTGCTGGACGAAAATGGAAAATCTCCCTTTTATTTTCCCACCTTTTAACCTATCTTTTCCACCACCAGTTGCCAGATTCTTATTCGATATATTTATTTTCTGTCTGCGTGCTAAGTCTGTTGGGCAGTACATGGCCTGTCGCCAGCACAGACACCCAAACAGCCCCACTCCAAAGACAAAATCAAAGAAGTTCTGCTTTAGAGAAAATGGTGTTGTGCTCACATTTAGGGCTCATTCACACAGATTTTTATGTGAAAAAATTTGAGAATGCACTAGTTTCTTATGTGTGTTGGATGAGATTCCCCCATTTAATTAAGTCTATGGGTGCGAAAAGAAGTTGGATGCCAAACGGAGCCGTAGTACAGCACCCGTTTTTTTGTGGATACATTACAATTCTATTACATAGGAAACTGTAAATGGTAAAGGATTAATAGCTGCTGAGAAAATAATCAGATTGTATACAGTTTGTATGCAGACCGACTTGTGAGAAAAGAATCATCCCACTCTTCTGGATGACATTTTGAATTATTTTTTACATTCTCGTTTGATCCTACTCTTCAACATAGTCAAGATCTCTGCTTGCTGTGAAAACGTCCGCAGGCTAAAAACCCATCCTGAATGTGTCCACAGCCCATTAAATGTATCTCCATGATGCAGCCAGAACGGGTAAACCCATCCTATCCAGCGACTTACCTTGGTCAGTTTTGATCCCCTTTAGGTCCTGGACACCTGCACGATGTTACCACTACTTATTCATTGTCATGGTTGTTTTTAGGATATCTTCACACAAAGTAGATATGTTGCAAAAACATACGTGAATAATGCCCTATCCTTAAAGAGACCCTCCCAAAAAAAATATTGCCTTAAAAGGATTAGTGCAGTGGTGGACATATCATTGGTGCAACCTGCCCAAGCGGTAAGCAGGCCCACTATCAACCCCAAAGCAATGAGCAGCATCCATCACAGACACGTAAATGGGTGTGCTATGACAAATTATAGGACTGCTATATCAAATATTTTTTCAGCAGGACCCTCATGTCTGTGTCCGCCTCTGGATTAGAGGATACATTTTGCAATTTCTAGTGGGCATACCACTACAACATGTTAATCCACCGCAACATAGTAATCAACAAGTAAAAATACTTCCAGAATGTTGTTAAAATGTAGTACTGTCTGAAAGTTCTCATTTTTTTAATATCAATAGTCCTTATAAAAAATGTAACAAAAAGCTAAAATACAAATAAATAAAAAAAGAAATGAGATGCAACTTCAACTTTTTTCTTGAAACAGCATGATTCTTCACTATGGGCTGATCTAGCAGCCCATTCATTTGCTAGCTACCATAGCCAACATAGTCTATAGACAGGTGTGATACTGTTCTGGGAAAAAAAGTAACTCTTCAATTTTGGAGAACCCCTTTCCGGTAAAAGGGGAGGGAGGAGTACCGGCAATGAATTTACCCGACTGCAGTCACACAGACTGAAGAGCTGCACATTTCTGGGGGTCTGAACTGTTCACATCGTTTTTGATTCAGTAAATGCATAGGGCTAGCCTTAGTTTGCATTATGTTTAGTAAAAATATTACTTTTTCACCAAAACAAGTCATAGCCAACATTTCCTGCTGAGCATTTCCCCTCTTACTGCCAAGTGTGGCCCCATACTGAAATATCTTGGTACTGCTATGGCCACGGTCAGCAGCGCTTCCCTATGGTAGACTGCAGCTTTCCGGACTGGTACACATGTTGGCATGTGCTGCCACCCACATCTATGGACTATAATTGCTTTCCTATTGACGCCCAGCAGTTTGGGCATTGTAATTATACCGTGTAGTCTGTATAATACATACTAATTATCAGTACTGTACAGTAAAATGTTGTTAATAGAAAAACTAATCGCTTGCTTTTTGTTTCCAAAATGCTTCCATGCTTTGAATCTTGGTAAGTAACATTTACTTGTCGATATAAAATGATATATCTTCTTTCTTTTTTGTTCTAAACAAAAATCACTTAAACTGTGCCACTATTTTCGATCAGTTCTATACTGTATGTGGTATTGCAACCCATCCCTATTCACTTCAGTTAAGCTCATGTATAATATTGGCACTTATTGTGATAGAGGACAGCCTTATTTTTATTTTTTACATCAACCCCTTTAATTGGTTTTTATGAACATTTTGATTCTGGATGTTTTCCCTTGTTACTTTGGTTGGCCAATGACACTGGATAGTTGTCTACCAGGCACTTGTTTAGCCATCAGCTATCTGTTCTGACTCCCTGATAAACATGGATGCTCGTTTCGATTGAGTGTACATGTGTTTTCAGTAAAAAAAAAAAGGGAGTAAGCTGATGCCAGAAATTTCCAGTGGAACAAAAGGTTGAGGAAGTTGGATTTTAGTTTATCTTCCTGCCATGGGAGTGTCTGGAGGTTTTGGGAGGGTCTGGAGGTCCCTGAAATGCACGGGGTAAACTGACATACATGTATCATGTATGGCTGAAACAAACAAGATGTTGTAGAAAAGCTTATTACTGTGATTTAGCAGATTATTTGCAGGCAAATCCCTAAGATCTTGCATCGTTGCGTGAAAATGATTTGCTTGCTATTGCATCACTGTGCTGTGTCCACGTTACTGGATGACTGTGTATGTGAGCCTATATACATTGATTAGACGACATTACTATCTGTCCAGGCATATGATTCTTTTACAGTCTTCTCTTCAATTTGTTTCCAGGCATGCGCAAATGGTCACAATTATTTTTACTAGGGCAAATTGAGGCCTTTTTAAAGGGGTTGTCCTTAAATAGCATATTAATGACCTATCCATATGATAGGAGATCAGTATAACATAGGAGGGATGGTTTGACACCTGGCACCCCCCACTGATTAGCTGTTATTTGCTCTGGAAGTGTCCAGATAAAAACAGTATATAGATCTGGAACAGCACAGCTTAGCACACAGTTTACTGGCCATCACTGTTACTAAACCTTATCTCTTATTTAAAAGGGGTAGTCCAGGACTTTTTTTTTTTTTAAATGTGCCTAAGGGTACCGTTACACTAAACGATTTACCAACGATCACGACCAGCGATACGACCTGGCCGTGATCGTTGGTAAGTCGTTGTGTGGTCGCTGGGGAGCTGTCACACAGACAGCTCTCCAGCGACCAACGATGCCGAAGTCCCCGGGTAACCAGGGTAAACATTGGGTTACTAAGCGCAGGGCCGCGCTTAGTAACCCGATATTTACCCTGGTTACCATCGTAAAAGTAAAAAAAACCAAACAGTACATACTCACATTCCGGTGTCACGTCCCCCGGCGTCTGCTTCCCGCACTGACTGTGAGCGCCGGCCATAAAGTGAAAACAGAGCACAGCAGTGACGTCACCGCTGTGCTGTGCCTTACGGCCGGCGCTCACAGTCAGTGCGGGAAGCAGAACGCCGGGGGACGTGACACCGGAATGTGAGTATGTACTGTTTGGTTTTTTTTACATTTACGATGGTAACCAGGGTAAACATCGGGTTACTAAGCGCGGCCCTGCGCTTAGTAACCCGATGTTTACCCTGGTTACAAGCGAACATATCGCTGGATCGGTGTCACACCGATCCAGCGATGACAGCGGGAGATCCAGCGACGAAATAAAGTTCCAAACGATCTGCTATGACGTACGATTCTCAGCGGGGTCCCTGATCGCTGCTGCGTGTCAGACACAGCGATATCGTATGGATATCGCTGGAACGTCACGGATCGTACCGTTGTAGCGACAAAAGTGCCACTGTGAGACGGTACCCTAAGAACTAATAGGCAGCTAGTTGCTAACTACATGCGCCGATCTTTGCCATTACAGACTGCTTCTGACGGCCTTTCAGTGACTTCCTTTGACATCACTCACAGAGCAGCAGCTTCTCATCCGCTCTGCTCTGTTGATGGGTCTTGACTGCTGACTTCATGCTGATTGACAGCCAGCTCCCCACTGCCTAATTGCGGGAATCCACTGGGCATTAAACAGGCAAAACCTAAGATAGAAACAAAATGAACGTATACCCTGCTGTAAGTAAAGAGCAATAGTGCATATAAATAACATAGGGTACATAGTAAACACTGTTTTTGATTTAAAAAAAAAAAAGCATAAAAGCCGTCCCACCAATGTGAACCCAGTCAGGGCATTCCAAACCTCTAGTATTAAAAAATTACCAGGTGTCGAAAATTACCTCAACGTGAATAAAGGCCAAGCCGGTCCGGTACCCAACTGTGCACACCCAGCAGTGGGAAGCTACATAAACGTAATGCCCAGCAAAAAAAGGGGGAGGTCAAACCCTTGTGTGCACTGAGGGCAAAAACCTAAAGCAAAACCTGAAAGAAATCAATTGGCGTATAATTAGGTACACATGCAATGTGCAGGAAAATGTTCACACTGGCCATTAAACAGACTAAACCTAAGATAGAAACAAATTGAATATCTATCCAGCTACAGCTAAATAAAAAGCAATAGTGCATATAATAACATAAGGTACTTACTAAATACTATTTTTGATGAGTTGGGCCCCGATCTTGCTTGGCTCTTATTCACATTGAGGCCATTTTTGACACATTGTAAGGTTTTAATACTAGAGGTTACTAGAGGTGGCTCAGTGGATAGTCCTGGGTTCTAATCCAACCTTGGACAACATCTGCAAGGAGTTTGTATGTTCTCCCCGTGTTTGTGTGGGTTTCCTCTGGGTTCTCCAGTTTCCTCCCACATTCCAAAGACATACTGATAGGGAATTTAGATTGTGAGCCCCATCGGGGACAGCGATGATAATGTGTGCAAACTATAAAGCGCTGCAGAATATGTTAGCATAGTATTTACAGCTATGGATTGCATACATACATACCGTATATATACAGATCTGAGTGCTGACAGTCTGTATAGACACGTACAGTACTTAAGCCATGCCACCTTCCACTTTCCCATATAGTATAGGAATTTGTAAGCATTAGACGCACTCTTAGGTGTTACATACAGTTTTTCCACCATTTACCTCTGAAATCTAATATATAAAGCTGAATGTGTGTGTGTGTGTATGTATGTATGTATGTATGTATGTCCGGGATTGGCATCTGAACCGTAGCAGCTACAGCCACAAAATTTTGCACAGTCACACGTCTGGACCCCGAGAGCGTCATAGGCTATGTTGTGAGGTGAAATTTTAACCCCGCGCTTTCCAATTCACCAAACAATTTTGCCCCTATCTACATAATGGGGAAAAAGTGAAAGGAAAAGTGTTGGAGGCGTCGCAGCTACAGGCACAAAATTTTGCACAGTCACACGTCTGGACCCTGAGAGCGTCAAAGCTATATTGTGAGGTGAAATTTTAACCCCGCGCTTTCCAAGTCACCAAACAATTTTGCCCCTATCTACATAATGGGGAAAAAATGAAAGGAAAAGTGTTGGAGGCAAATTAACAGCTGCCAGATGTGAACAAGGGGGACTTAAAGAATGACAGCGATGGCACCAAAGAGTATATACTGTACAGTTGCTAAGGTGGGGCCCCAACATGGGATAATCACACCACCACGGGGATATGAACACACACACAAAATGCGCCACACACTACCACGTGCTCGAACACATATACCACCCTCAGTGCACATTTCACCACACATACACCAACCTCGCCACATAAAAGTAGAAACACAAAAGTCGCCGCTCAAAACTCGCCACGCGCAAAACTCTCCACATGCAAAACTCGCCACACGTGCAAAACTCGCCACACGCAAAACTTGCACACGCAGAAAAATTGCCACACGCAGAAAAATTGCCACATGCACAAAAGTTGCAACACATGCAAAAGTTGCCTCACACAAAACTTGCACATACTCAAAAGGCACCACACATAAAACTCGCCACGCGCAAAACTCGCCATGCGCAAAACTTGCTGCACACAACTTGCTACACTAACCTGTCACATGCAACTCGACACACAAAAAGTTGCTACACGCATGTCGCCACACAAAACTCATCTCACAAAAGTCCCTACATGCATGTCGCCACACGCAACTCAACACACACAACTTGACACACGAAACTCGCCCTAAAACACACACAAGTCTGGTATCCTTCAAAAATAAAAATCTGATTAATAAGCAGACAAACTACAAGAGCAACAAATGTACCATATAGGAATCCGGCAGCTGTCAGTCACATGACCAGTCTATTATGTGTATGTGTGAGCTAATATATACTGCCAGGGGGTGGGCTTACTGTTGGCTGGGGATTTATCAGGCTGCCATTTTAGCTTACAAATACTGAGGTAAAAATACTGACCAAATAACGTGTGAACGAGGGCTAATACAGGAGGAGATGGCATACAGCTATATACTATATACAGGAGATGACACACAGGTATATACTATTTACAGGGGAGATGACACACAGGTATATACTATATACAGGAGGAGATGACACACAGATATATACTATATACAGGAGAGATGACACACAGGTATATACTATATAGAGGAGGAGATGACATACAGGTACATACTACATACAGGAGGAGATGACATACAGGTATATACTATATACAGGAGGAGATGACACACAGGTATATACTATATACAGGAGCAGATTACCTACAGGTATATAGTATATACAGGAGGAGATGACACAGGTATATGCTATGTATAGGAGGAGATGACATACAGGTATATACTATATACAGGAGATGACACACAGATATATACTATATATAGGTGAGATGACACACAGGTATATACTATATACAGGAGATTACATACAGGTATATCTAATATATAAAGCTGAATGTGTGTATGTATGTATGTGTGTATGTCCGGGATTGGCATCTGTACCGTCGCAGCTACAGCCACAAAATTTTGCACAGTCACACGTCTGGACCCCGAGAGCGTCATAGGCTATGTTGTGAGGTGAAATTTTAACCCCGCGCGTTCCAATTCACCAAACAATTTTGCTCCTATCTACATAATGGGGAAAAAGTGAAGGGAAAAGTGTTGGAGGAAAATTGACAGCTGCCAGATGTGAACAATGAGGACTTAAAGAATGAGAGCGATGGCGACAAAGAGTATATACCGTACAGTTGCTAAGGTGGGGCCCCGACATGGGATACTCACCACACACGGGGATATGAACACAAACACAAAATGCGCCACACACTACCACGTGCTTGAACACATATACCACCCTCAGCACACATTTCACCACACACACACACCAACCTCGCCACATAAAAGTCGAAACACAAAAGTCACCACTCAAAACTCGCTACATGCAAAACTCGCCATATGCAAAACTAGGCTCACGCAAAACTCGCCACACGTGCAAAACTCACCTCATGGAAAACTCACCTCATGCAAAACTTGCACACACAGAAAAATTGCCACATGTACAAAAGTTGCACCACATGCAAAAGTTGCCTCACACAAAACTTGCACATACTCAAAATGCACCACACATAAAACTCGCCACGCGCAAAACTCGCCATGCACAAATCTTGCTGCACACAACTTGCTACACTAACCTGTCACATGCAACTCAACACACAAAATGTTGCTACACGCATGTCGCCACACAAAACTCATCTCACAAAAGTCGCTACATGCATGTCGCCACACGCAACTCAACACACACAACTTGACACATAAAACTCGCCCTAAAACACACACAAGTCTGGTATTGTCCTTCAAAAATAAAAATCTGATTAATAAGCAAACTACAAGAGCAACAAATGTACCATATAGGAAATACGGCAGCTGTCAGTCACATGACCTGTCTATTATGTGTATGTGTGAGCTAATATATACTGCCAGGGGGGAGGGCTTCCTGTTGGCTGGGGATTTATCAGGCTGCCAATAGCAACCAATCACAGCTCAGCTTCTATTTTGCTACAGTTAATTAACCTGAGCTCTGATTGGTTAATATAGGCAACAAAGACATTCTCAGTATAACAAAGCTAATATATGTTGTGAAATGCTTCTATTTGCTTAGTTTTTGCCTTTTAATAATTACATTTCTATCTATTTGTTTTGTGGTTTTTGTGTGCAGAATAAATTTTTGTTAACACATTCTATTTTGCTAACAGCAGTCATTAACCCGGGCGAAGCCGGGTAGTACAGCTAGTCTAATATATAAAGCTGAATGTGTGTGTGTGTGTATGTATGTATGTATGTATGTATGTCCGGGATTGGCATCTGAACCGTAGCAGCTACAGCCACAAAATTTTGCACAGTCACACGTCTGGACCCCGAGAGCGTCATAGGCTATGTTGTGAGGTGAAATTTTAACCCCGCGCTTTCCAATTCACCAAACAATTTTGCCCCTATCTACATAATGGGGAAAAAGTGAAAGGAAAAGTGTTGGAGGCGTCGCAGCTACAGGCACAAAATTTTGCACAGTCACACGTCTGGACCCTGAGAGCGTCAAAGCTATATTGTGAGGTGAAATTTTAACCCCGCGCTTTCCAAGTCACCAAACAATTTTGCCCCTATCTACATAATGGGGAAAAAATGAAAGGAAAAGTGTTGGAGGCAAATTAACAGCTGCCAGATGTGAACAAGGGGGACTTAAAGAATGACAGCGATGGCACCAAAGAGTATATACTGTACAGTTGCTAAGGTGGGGCCCCAACATGGGATAATCACACCACCACGGGGATATGAACACACACACAAAATGCGCCACACACTACCACGTGCTCGAACACATATACCACCCTCAGTGCACATTTCACCACACATACACCAACCTCGCCACATAAAAGTAGAAACACAAAAGTCGCCGCTCAAAACTCGCCACGCGCAAAACTCTCCACATGCAAAACTCGCCACACGTGCAAAACTCGCCACACGCAAAACTTGCACACGCAGAAAAATTGCCACACGCAGAAAAATTGCCACATGCACAAAAGTTGCAACACATGCAAAAGTTGCCTCACACAAAACTTGCACATACTCAAAAGGCACCACACATAAAACTCGCCACGCGCAAAACTCGCCATGCGCAAAACTTGCTGCACACAACTTGCTACACTAACCTGTCACATGCAACTCGACACACAAAAAGTTGCTACACGCATGTCGCCACACAAAACTCATCTCACAAAAGTCCCTACATGCATGTCGCCACACGCAACTCAACACACACAACTTGACACACGAAACTCGCCCTAAAACACACACAAGTCTGGTATCCTTCAAAAATAAAAATCTGATTAATAAGCAGACAAACTACAAGAGCAACAAATGTACCATATAGGAATCCGGCAGCTGTCAGTCACATGACCAGTCTATTATGTGTATGTGTGAGCTAATATATACTGCCAGGGGGTGGGCTTACTGTTGGCTGGGGATTTATCAGGCTGCCATTTTAGCTTACAAATACTGAGGTAAAAATACTGACCAAATAACGTGTGAACGAGGGCTAATACAGGAGGAGATGGCATACAGCTATATACTATATACAGGAGATGACACACAGGTATATACTATTTACAGGGGAGATGACACACAGGTATATACTATATACAGGAGGAGATGACACACAGATATATACTATATACAGGAGAGATGACACACAGGTATATACTATATAGAGGAGGAGATGACATACAGGTACATACTACATACAGGAGGAGATGACATACAGGTATATACTATATACAGGAGGAGATGACACACAGGTATATACTATATACAGGAGCAGATTACCTACAGGTATATAGTATATACAGGAGGAGATGACACAGGTATATGCTATGTATAGGAGGAGATGACATACAGGTATATACTATATACAGGAGATGACACACAGATATATACTATATATAGGTGAGATGACACACAGGTATATACTATATACAGGAGATTACATACAGGTATATCTAATATATAAAGCTGAATGTGTGTATGTATGTATGTGTGTATGTCCGGGATTGGCATCTGTACCGTCGCAGCTACAGCCACAAAATTTTGCACAGTCACACGTCTGGACCCCGAGAGCGTCATAGGCTATGTTGTGAGGTGAAATTTTAACCCCGCGCGTTCCAATTCACCAAACAATTTTGCTCCTATCTACATAATGGGGAAAAAGTGAAGGGAAAAGTGTTGGAGGAAAATTGACAGCTGCCAGATGTGAACAATGAGGACTTAAAGAATGAGAGCGATGGCGACAAAGAGTATATACCGTACAGTTGCTAAGGTGGGGCCCCGACATGGGATACTCACCACACACGGGGATATGAACACAAACACAAAATGCGCCACACACTACCACGTGCTTGAACACATATACCACCCTCAGCACACATTTCACCACACACACACACCAACCTCGCCACATAAAAGTCGAAACACAAAAGTCACCACTCAAAACTCGCTACATGCAAAACTCGCCATATGCAAAACTAGGCTCACGCAAAACTCGCCACACGTGCAAAACTCACCTCATGGAAAACTCACCTCATGCAAAACTTGCACACACAGAAAAATTGCCACATGTACAAAAGTTGCACCACATGCAAAAGTTGCCTCACACAAAACTTGCACATACTCAAAATGCACCACACATAAAACTCGCCACGCGCAAAACTCGCCATGCACAAATCTTGCTGCACACAACTTGCTACACTAACCTGTCACATGCAACTCAACACACAAAATGTTGCTACACGCATGTCGCCACACAAAACTCATCTCACAAAAGTCGCTACATGCATGTCGCCACACGCAACTCAACACACACAACTTGACACATAAAACTCGCCCTAAAACACACACAAGTCTGGTATTGTCCTTCAAAAATAAAAATCTGATTAATAAGCAAACTACAAGAGCAACAAATGTACCATATAGGAAATACGGCAGCTGTCAGTCACATGACCTGTCTATTATGTGTATGTGTGAGCTAATATATACTGCCAGGGGGGAGGGCTTCCTGTTGGCTGGGGATTTATCAGGCTGCCAATAGCAACCAATCACAGCTCAGCTTCTATTTTGCTACAGTTAATTAACCTGAGCTCTGATTGGTTAATATAGGCAACAAAGACATTCTCAGTATAACAAAGCTAATATATGTTGTGAAATGCTTCTATTTGCTTAGTTTTTGCCTTTTAATAATTACATTTCTATCTATTTGTTTTGTGGTTTTTGTGTGCAGAATAAATTTTTGTTAACACATTCTATTTTGCTAACAGCAGTCATTAACCCGGGCGAAGCCGGGTAGTACAGCTAGTCTAATATATAAAGCTGAATGTGTGTGTGTGTGTATGTATGTATGTATGTATGTATGTCCGGGATTGGCATCTGAACCGTAGCAGCTACAGCCACAAAATTTTGCACAGTCACACGTCTGGACCCCGAGAGCGTCATAGGCTATGTTGTGAGGTGAAATTTTAACCCCGCGCTTTCCAATTCACCAAACAATTTTGCCCCTATCTACATAATGGGGAAAAAGTGAAAGGAAAAGTGTTGGAGGCGTCGCAGCTACAGGCACAAAATTTTGCACAGTCACACGTCTGGACCCTGAGAGCGTCAAAGCTATATTGTGAGGTGAAATTTTAACCCCGCGCTTTCCAAGTCACCAAACAATTTTGCCCCTATCTACATAATGGGGAAAAAATGAAAGGAAAAGTGTTGGAGGCAAATTAACAGCTGCCAGATGTGAACAAGGGGGACTTAAAGAATGACAGCGATGGCACCAAAGAGTATATACTGTACAGTTGCTAAGGTGGGGCCCCAACATGGGATAATCACACCACCACGGGGATATGAACACACACACAAAATGCGCCACACACTACCACGTGCTCGAACACATATACCACCCTCAGTGCACATTTCACCACACATACACCAACCTCGCCACATAAAAGTAGAAACACAAAAGTCGCCGCTCAAAACTCGCCACGCGCAAAACTCTCCACATGCAAAACTCGCCACACGTGCAAAACTCGCCACACGCAAAACTTGCACACGCAGAAAAATTGCCACACGCAGAAAAATTGCCACATGCACAAAAGTTGCAACACATGCAAAAGTTGCCTCACACAAAACTTGCACATACTCAAAAGGCACCACACATAAAACTCGCCACGCGCAAAACTCGCCATGCGCAAAACTTGCTGCACACAACTTGCTACACTAACCTGTCACATGCAACTCGACACACAAAAAGTTGCTACACGCATGTCGCCACACAAAACTCATCTCACAAAAGTCCCTACATGCATGTCGCCACACGCAACTCAACACACACAACTTGACACACGAAACTCGCCCTAAAACACACACAAGTCTGGTATCCTTCAAAAATAAAAATCTGATTAATAAGCAGACAAACTACAAGAGCAACAAATGTACCATATAGGAATCCGGCAGCTGTCAGTCACATGACCAGTCTATTATGTGTATGTGTGAGCTAATATATACTGCCAGGGGGTGGGCTTACTGTTGGCTGGGGATTTATCAGGCTGCCATTTTAGCTTACAAATACTGAGGTAAAAATACTGACCAAATAACGTGTGAACGAGGGCTAATACAGGAGGAGATGGCATACAGCTATATACTATATACAGGAGATGACACACAGGTATATACTATTTACAGGGGAGATGACACACAGGTATATACTATATACAGGAGGAGATGACACACAGATATATACTATATACAGGAGAGATGACACACAGGTATATACTATATAGAGGAGGAGATGACATACAGGTACATACTACATACAGGAGGAGATGACATACAGGTATATACTATATACAGGAGGAGATGACACACAGGTATATACTATATACAGGAGCAGATTACCTACAGGTATATAGTATATACAGGAGGAGATGACACAGGTATATGCTATGTATAGGAGGAGATGACATACAGGTATATACTATATACAGGAGATGACACACAGATATATACTATATATAGGTGAGATGACACACAGGTATATACTATATACAGGAGATTACATACAGGTATATCTAATATATAAAGCTGAATGTGTGTATGTATGTATGTGTGTATGTCCGGGATTGGCATCTGTACCGTCGCAGCTACAGCCACAAAATTTTGCACAGTCACACGTCTGGACCCCGAGAGCGTCATAGGCTATGTTGTGAGGTGAAATTTTAACCCCGCGCGTTCCAATTCACCAAACAATTTTGCTCCTATCTACATAATGGGGAAAAAGTGAAGGGAAAAGTGTTGGAGGAAAATTGACAGCTGCCAGATGTGAACAATGAGGACTTAAAGAATGAGAGCGATGGCGACAAAGAGTATATACCGTACAGTTGCTAAGGTGGGGCCCCGACATGGGATACTCACCACACACGGGGATATGAACACAAACACAAAATGCGCCACACACTACCACGTGCTTGAACACATATACCACCCTCAGCACACATTTCACCACACACACACACCAACCTCGCCACATAAAAGTCGAAACACAAAAGTCACCACTCAAAACTCGCTACATGCAAAACTCGCCATATGCAAAACTAGGCTCACGCAAAACTCGCCACACGTGCAAAACTCACCTCATGGAAAACTCACCTCATGCAAAACTTGCACACACAGAAAAATTGCCACATGTACAAAAGTTGCACCACATGCAAAAGTTGCCTCACACAAAACTTGCACATACTCAAAATGCACCACACATAAAACTCGCCACGCGCAAAACTCGCCATGCACAAATCTTGCTGCACACAACTTGCTACACTAACCTGTCACATGCAACTCAACACACAAAATGTTGCTACACGCATGTCGCCACACAAAACTCATCTCACAAAAGTCGCTACATGCATGTCGCCACACGCAACTCAACACACACAACTTGACACATAAAACTCGCCCTAAAACACACACAAGTCTGGTATTGTCCTTCAAAAATAAAAATCTGATTAATAAGCAAACTACAAGAGCAACAAATGTACCATATAGGAAATACGGCAGCTGTCAGTCACATGACCTGTCTATTATGTGTATGTGTGAGCTAATATATACTGCCAGGGGGGAGGGCTTCCTGTTGGCTGGGGATTTATCAGGCTGCCAATAGCAACCAATCACAGCTCAGCTTCTATTTTGCTACAGTTAATTAACCTGAGCTCTGATTGGTTAATATAGGCAACAAAGACATTCTCAGTATAACAAAGCTAATATATGTTGTGAAATGCTTCTATTTGCTTAGTTTTTGCCTTTTAATAATTACATTTCTATCTATTTGTTTTGTGGTTTTTGTGTGCAGAATAAATTTTTGTTAACACATTCTATTTTGCTAACAGCAGTCATTAACCCGGGCGAAGCCGGGTAGTACAGCTAGTATATACATATAATGTGAGATGTGATTTTTGCAATCCATTTTTATACCGATTTCTCTGTATGCTTGCCCTTGGGATTTTAGAAAACCCCAAAGAACTAGATTTTCTTGTCTTCCCTTGGAAAGCTTAGCTGCTTCTCAGAAATCTGTGCAACATACGTCTGTCTTTGCTGGCAGAGTGAAAAGACTGAGAACAGAGGCCAAACTCTTGTTTCTCTCATCTGCAGTGAAATAAGGGTTGTAAAAAATAAAGTGAGTTTTTCTGTCCATAAAACCACAGACATATGTTTTCCATCAGGCTCTCTACTGTCTGACACCTGACATTGGATAGTTCTTATAAGTTAACGTGAAGACAAACAAATGGTGGGTAGGAGGGATGAAAATGGCTCTCCGCTGAATTCAGCCTGCTGACACAAGCAGAATGAATCCTCAGTAGAAGGCAATCTGTCAGGTTAGCACCTGGCTATAGGTCATCTCCTCATTAGTACTAGTGCCGACTGCTCCTATAAAATACTGCTTCTATTCCATCATTCAGAATTGACGTTTCCATAAAAGTCTTATCACATTTCATTTTTTTTTGCACATTGATTATGACGCCCTTCTTTATATGAATATAGCACTGTAACTTATGTGACGCTCATGGATTCCATCACATAAATGCTTCTAAAATTATTCAACAGTTTCAACATTTTATAACTTCTTACTTGAAAAGATTTTCAATTGTCATTAATTTTGTTTGGTTCAATTTTTGTAATTAAATTCCTTCACATTAACACGGTAACCTGCTTGGACAAAGTCCATTGTCCGACATCCCATCTAAATGCTGAAGTCACTGGAATAATGGATGTGAAGGATTGAGACCATGATGGATTCTCATACGATTTCTTCCCCACAGGTCTTCAGAGCAGAGAATCATTTACTCCATACATCAGACTTGTGCCTGTGATTAATGCTGTAACATGCGCGACATTTTAGGCTAAATGCATTGTTATGAATGAAATGGCATATGCACTTAGAGCCTTCCCAGTGCATAAAGCAGACTGCTAACAAGGTGTGGAAAATAGACTTTGTGGGTCTGTTTATTTCAATGTAAGAAGCACAGTTGGAAAACTTCATCAAAGTGAAAATCCGATGTTTCATCAACCATTGATGTCAAAGTGATAATAGATTTAAAGGGCTTGTCTGACCTTAGGGTACAAGTCTACAGTCACTCTATGTGACTGTAGACATGTGAATCCTTACATTGCGAGCCTAGCAAGCTGTAAAGACTCTCTGGTGTCGGCATCGGGAGTGGCGGGCGCGTGACCGCATACATGATTCCCATACATTCGGTCATGTGCCGATTAGATGGACACGGCCTTGCTCAATGCAAGTTTATTGAGCAAAACAGGACACAGTCTTGTCGGAACTATACAAATCGCAGCCTCTGCTCCCGGAGTACTGCACTCTGCGAGGATTCACAAGTCTGTAGTCACATAGAGTTTGTCATGCAAGCCAAAGTAATAGAAAAGTGGATGACACATAGGGGTAAAAGTATCTTCATATAATGTGTGTGTAAGGGATCTAAATTCATTCAAGATTTATTCCGACCCCTGACATCTATCATGTGTGTTCAAGGAAAAGGGGGTCCAGTACCACACCCAAGCAAAATGGCCAACAGTGGTCAAGAAATGTGAGAAAAGGAGAGACCGCTTTGGGCATGCTCGCTGCTTTCCCTGCAGTAGGATTAAGAAGCAGTGCACCACTAAGAAAGGTCCCTTTTGAGAACTTTCCATGTGTTGTTTTTTTTCCAGCTTTCCAGGGAGCAATTTAATTATCTGGTCACTCCCATAGATATAGTTTCAAATTCAAGAGAAATATGTGGCTGGGATTAGCTGAGGTTCGGATTGTATGCGTCTTTGGTGGGTGGCCTGGGGACACGCAAAGTGTTTCCTTGTTGATTCTACAAAGACGTAACTCTAGCCCATCAGCTCATGTAAATGAATGCATTAAGTTCTATTCTAGCTTGAACACATAATTATTATTATTACTTGTAATATCACAAAGCGTCTTCTGTTCTTTGCCTGCCAAAACTTTATTAATCAACCATATGTTTGTTTAGCATCGCTTTACCTGTCAGTGCTTGCCTTATGAATATCTATTGTAAACCCTATATCCACTGGGCAGCCTTGTTTACATGGGAACATCATACATGTAAAGCACTGTATGGCATAAGTATTTTGGTGGATTTCGTATGTTATATAAAACTTTAGTGCTAATGATGGAATGTTAAATCCTAACAATAAACCATAACATTCTCAGGTGGGAGAACTCCTTTAGTCTGGTCTGGAGTGTTCATGGCATCAGACTGTCATGATTCTCATGCATACGATCCCATAAGAACCCATATAACGTGTCCCTTATTTGTGGCACATACAAAACACCATTACCACAGGCAGATGATAGTTAGATGTCTTCATCATGACTTTTTTCATTGTCCACCATTCCTGAGAGCTTTGCTTGTGGAAGTGTCCACAATACTTGCACGTTGATCACCTCTTCTTTAACTACTGTTAGTAAAAAATAAATTTTATAATTTTAAGCTAAAAATAAATGGAATGGAAGAGTAAATAATTCCTGCTTTGATCTGTGAACTCCTTTATCCTCCTAGACAATTATACGCTACATGTTTCACGTTACAGCCTTTACTCTGAGTACACCCCATGATTCCTACAGTTCATTGTTTCATAGATTATTGTTAGTACTGGTTTTTATAATGGAAGTTTCCATAAACATTATCACACATGAATATTTAGTTATCTCTGATTGACCCATCTTCCTTCTATTCTAGTTCTGAATCATCAGCATCAGCAACAGATGGCTTCCAACCCAGCCATATCGCAACAGACTCACCCTTCCCAGAGTCATCAAGCTGCCCTAATCAATTTGCCCAATGCGCTCACCACCCAACAACAGCAGCAACAGAAACTCAGACTTCAGAGAATCCAAATGGAAAGAGAACGGATCAGAATGCGACAAGAAGAGTTGTTAAGACAGGTGAATGCATAGTGTCATGTATGGTCGGTGGTGTTTCAGTGTTACAAAGTCTTATGCCGCCATGGTTACAATGCAGATAAAAAAGACATGCACCTGTTCCGTATAACTAGATGGCCCCTTAGATGAAGCCGGTTACGCCCCCGACATGGTCAAGGTGACTAGTGTAGAGATAGTACAATGTTAGGGAGAGATAGAGTTGAAAAAGAAGAAAAAGGAGCACTCACCGTCCGTGCAAAAGTCCGTTTATTGATGTGGCATCAGACCCGTAGAAGCGCAGGAGCGCGAAACGGCCGTCGTCTCATTCCACAACTTCTCCCTGCCATGCTCCGCTATTTTATTGTAATGCCACATCAATAAACGGACTTTTGCACGGACGGTGAGTGCTCCTTTTTCTTCTTTTTCAACATTATTATTGGCAACTGTTTTTTCTGAGTGAGCACCCTGGTCCTTAGTGGTGGCTATACGCTTTTTTCTGAAGAGGGGTGAATCAGGAGGATCAGGCTGAACGTTCGCCCATTTGTGTTCTTTATAGTTTGGTTAGGGAGAGATAGAAACAATGATGGTATACTGTTACTGTTTTATAGAGTCCGCAATACACAACTTGTAGTACAGCCTACATATGCATTGAACTGTACAGTGTTACGCCCAATGTCGCCAGCATTCATGCGGCACGCCAGCTGATCACCAAACATATTCTATATTGTGATATACAGTATGTTACAGCAATGTGATGATCAGATTTAGTTTGGTATCAATACAGTGGCAACTGTTTAATTGTAGCAGAACTAATTATTGTAAAATGGAGTTTAAATAAATTACAGGGGGAAAGGTTTATAGAACTGTAATTGAGTTTGTACCCATTAACCAATTCTCCAATAATCAGTAATTCATATGTCTACTTGTAGCTTCACTCTATTAATGAAAACACAAATAATACTAAAGTACATGTAATAATTCTTCAATTATTGCTTTTGACCTTAAAGCGAACCTGTCAGCAGGATTTTGTTAAGTACCTTATATACACTGTCAGGTTGGCGCTGTTAAACTGATTAACATGATATCTGGGGTGATGAAATCCATCTTGTGGTTCTTGTGTAATCAGTGTTAGAAGTTTTCAGTTAAAGAGATGCCCATTCTCTGGGGCAGGACTGTAGGCAGAGTCTTAGGGTATGTGCACACGTTGCAGATTTGGATGCGGATCCGCAGCAGTTTTCCATGCGGTGTACAGTACCATGTAAACTTATGGAAAACCAAATCCGCTGTGCCCATGCTGCGGAAAATTCAGCACAGAAAGGCAGCGATTTATTTTCCGCAGCATGTCAATTCTTTGTGCGGATTCCGCAGCGTTTTACACCTATTCCTTTATAGGCATCTGCAGGTGTAAAAACGCAGGCAAAATCCGCACAAAATGTGCACAAAATCCGACTTTCATCTCAAACCTGGACAATACCTTTAAAAGGGATTACAGTCATTTTTTCTTTAGAAAAGTCAGATAGACAGCAGATTGCAAACCGGTGCCGAGACCAATTTTCAATAAAAAGTTTTTAATTACCGTATATACTCGTTCATAAGCCTACCCGAGTATAAGCCGAGGTACCTAATTTTGCCATTTAAAACTGGGAAAACTTATTGACTCAAGTATAAGCCAGGTATGCATTGTCCCCTAATCCCTATTCTGGTATGCATATCTCCTCATCCCTATCCTGGTATGCATGGCTCCTCATCCCCATCCTTGTATGCATGGCTCCTCATCCCCATCCTTGTCTACATGGCTCCTTATCCCCATCATTGTCTGCATGGCTTCTTATCCCCATCCTTGTCTACATGGCTCCTCATCCCTATTCTTGTCTGCATGGCTCCTCATCCCCATCCTTGTCTGCATTGCTCCTTATCCCCATCCTTGTCTGCATGGCTCCTTATCACCATCCTTGTCTGCATGGCTCCTTATCCCAATCCTTGTCTGCATGGCTTCTTATCCCCATCCTTGTCTACATGGCTCCTCATCCCTATTCTTGTCTGCGCATGGCTCCTCATCCCCATCCTTGTCTGCATGTCTCCTTATCCCCATCCTTGTCTGCATAGCTCCTCATTCCTATCCTGGTATGCATGGCTCCTCATCCCTACCCTTGTATGCATAGTTCCTCATCCCTATCCTTGTATGCATGGATCCTCATCCCTATCATTGTATGCATGGCCGCCATTAGAAAAGCATAAAAAAAACAACAACAAAAAAACACCCTACTTATCTTCCCTGCTCGCCCTCACTGCATCTTGTTCCGGTGCCCACAGCTCCTGCAGCCGGGCGATCATGTGTCCCCTCTCATTAAGGTAATGAAAATTCACTCCACTCCACACCTATGGGAGTGAAGAGAGGTGAATATTCATAACTCTTTAAGTAGCGCGCACTCGTGATCGCCCAGCAGCTGCTGGAAGCCTAAACTGTGAGCCGCCAGCTCCTGCCTCCTGTGACCCGCTGCTCCCCCTCCCCCGCCGTCTTCTGGGACAGTGACTCGAGTATAATCCGAGGGGGGCATTTTCACAAAAAATGTGCTTATAAACTCGACTTACACTCGAATATATATGGTAGTTCACATTTTACTTCCCTTTCTTGTTTTCCTCTTCCCCTTTTTTCTATAATGTAATATTATTGGTGTACACTTGATGTAATATCAGATTAAATTTAACTCACATTATTTTTTTAACTGGATGGTGGGCCCTCAGCTCCATGTTATTTTGCTCAAGGTAGTCAAGTAACATTCTTCTTGGTAGCAACCATAGGACTACTATTACAGATTTGTTCAAATATTGCTTTTTACTTTTTCAGCCAACAAGTGATCTTATGATAATGAGAAGCAAAGGCAGATGACCACATTTTTGATCCAGGTCCTATCGATATCATATTGGGAAAAAAATGGTTTGCACTCGGACCAATGTTATTCAATGGGGCATTGCAGATGGAAGATTTTTTTCACTGACAATCTGTGTGTGAGAAAAATTTCAGCATGCACGATTTTCCTCCAGGAATCCATTGAGACACTCCCATTCAAGTCTATGGGTGTGAGAAAAAAATTGTATACTATCTTGAGGCACAAGTGAGAAAAAAAAATCACACTTAACTGGATGAAACTCTGCATGATTTTTTATACGCTCGTGTGAACCTACCCTAAGGAGGTGAAAAAACAACATGGATGAGTAGATTGTATACATTGAGCTCTTGACACCCTACTAAATAACAAGGAAATAATACAAATACAGTATAAAATATGCACAAAATACATAAATCAAACATTCACTTGATAATATGAAGCATTACCCAAAGTATAACCATGTGTGTAGACCTCATGACGCCATAAAGGCAGCAGAAGCGAACCACTACTGACTAATAAGGTTGGGCGGCAAACCTTGGTTTTACTATCAGCTGTGTCTACATCAGAGATGCTTTCAGCTTCATGGATAAATTAACATTTTACTATGACTTTAGCGGGCACCACAATATGATTTGTTGCCCTGTCTGGTAATGTCTCCATCTTGTAGGTCATTAAGTTTCTTGGGTAGAAAGACTAGAACTCTGAGATACAAGACCATCTCCTTAGCATGGGGCACCTTTACTTTTGGCCCCTGAGTGGGGGAGGAATGCACACTGGGGCACATGCAACCACTTCTTTATTACCATTAGGTCATCTTAGAGATGTCATCCTGTCCTGGTCATTATCTGTAGAAATATGATTTATGTTTACTCCTTAGTTTCTGGGAGCAGATGTGTAATCGCTTTATACTTGACACATGCAGGTTTCCAGATTTAACGTTCTTGAAAAGACCCCATTTTTTGAGTTACTTGACGTATGTGTACCAGCCGTCGTCCTTCTTCCCACATAACAAAACCACCGCGTTGCTAATCCTTCATTCTTGCTGTTTTATCCTTAATGTAACCTGTCCAGAAAACTGCTGAGTTAGTACCTGGAGCGGTTGCTAAGTAACTGGAATGAGGCGGAAGGGTTTGGGTGAAAGGGTGTGGAATTCCTTTGGCAGGACTCTCCGGGCTCTTTTTAGCCTGACAGCAGCGAGTAGCCAACCACTCCAGCCCTGACAGCTGCTGTGCAAGGAGCAGACACACCCAGCTGAGAGAAAATACCACATTCAGGAGATTGGCCTCTTGCTAGGTGAAGTCTCAGACTCCCTCTGGAAGTTAGCTAAACTATGTTTATGTGCAAATGTACAGTTCCAGCTGTTACGGTATGCTAAGAGCTGTAATTTTGCAAAAGTCCCAGTTTAGAGATCAATTCACCTTGGCTCATGTGCATGATTATATTGTACGAGTTGTACAGAATAGTAATAATGCAATAGGCCCGTGTGGAACCATACTGTACCTCAGGTCACCTCCGATTTCACACAAAGGTTTTCCATACGAATCTTGTGCCATGGTCAGTTGGATATCGTATTAGGGAGCTAATCTTTCAACAAACATTGCTTCTAGAGCAGGACATCTATGGCAACATATTTGTGCCATATAGTGGCACAGAGATTGCCTTCAGGACATTAAGATATCTTTGGCATTCCTCCTCCTTGGACAATCTATTATCAGAATTCGGATTTGCCTTTGTATTGCTTCTTTTTAAAAAAAAAAAAAAAAAAAATCAGTCAGAATGATTCCTTCTTTAAAGCCCCACTTGGACATCCTGTTTTCACGTATATGTTCTGTCTGCATTTATCACATATAGATTACATGGCCATTATAGTCTATAGGGCTTGTTCACAAATTAGTTTCTTTTGGGGACGTGTCCTATTTTTTAATCTAGTTTGCATATCAAAATTGCTATTCAAGTGAATGACTCTGTCAAATAACTGCAAAGCCCTTGAAAGCTATCCATATGTCACTCAAGTCCTGTTCATTTTTTACCATGTTAGGCTTTGTTCACACATCAGTATTTTTGATTAGTATTTAATCAGTATTTGTATGCCAAAACCAGGAGTGTCTCCAAAACACAGAACAGTTTTCAATCTTTCAATTTTAGTTTTTCTCTGTAAGTTCTACTCCTGGTTTTGGTATGAAAACACTGATGCAACATACTGACAAAATACTGACTTGTGAGTAAGCCCTAATGAGTAAGAGATTTTGTTTTTAATACTAAAAGAATAGATGTCAAAACGCGATTATGAGACCCAGTTTTTGGGCTCCACATTTTAAATAGGGTATTGGGACGTAGAGTCAGTTCAAAGGCGACTATTACATGGGATGAAAGGCCTCTCCTATGATGAGAGGTTGGAAATGTTGGGCTTGTTTACCTTAGACGCCTCAGAGGCAGTCTCATTTTCCATATGTTTCAGAACATAAGACCCACTTTTTTCTCCGAAATTTGGGAGAAAAATTTGCAGTCAGCGTCAGGAAAATGGTGCCGGTTGTCTACTCATGCACAGATTTAGATCTTGGCTTAATGTCCAGCTGAGATCTCAATCTCCACATTTTCCACCTCCGGCGCCATTTTACTGAAGACCATCGGGAGATCAATGTGCGCACCACCAGGGACTCCGCACCAGCCTCGCACCACCAAGACACCCCTTCCTCCCTGCCCAAGGTCGGCAGCATCGCATCGCCCAACTCCTGCTGTCAAATGATATAAATGTGATCCCGCTCCTCCAACATTCGGACTGTAAGAAGCACCTGTGACCCCTGACATGCCTGATCCTGCTGACAGGTTAAAAATTCTTGGGGTGCGTCTTATGGTCCGGTGCGTCTTATAACACGAAAACTACGGTTTCTGTATAAATACATGTGTGGTCAATACAAATGACTTGGCACAATATTTATAAAAAGGCCTGATGGTTTTCTCACAACAAATGGCATTGTGGTTATATAATCCAGTGCTAGAGAATGTATAACCAGCGGAGAGAGGTTGAACTTACTGGACCCATGTTTTTCTTCTCCTGATGTAACTGAGCTCTGTGTGCACTAGGGTGGACTGTAACTATATAACTATTTACACACTGGGATTGAATACACAGAAGATTTCCCACCTGGATTTTCTGGACACAAAATACACTATGTCACACAGTAGCAGCATTGTGGATGGCATTTTCCAAAATCTTATTCACACTGCAGAGAAAATCCACAGCTTGAATTGAGCGGCACTGCAGATTTTAAACGTGCATCATGTCAATTCATGCTGTGTATGCAAAGGAAAAGTTAAGATATTCAACAAATCCTCAGCATTTTCTTATTGTGGTTGTATCCGTTGGAGAGTTTCCACAGCAGAAAAACCACAGAGGGAAAAAAAACCACCGTGCTACAGATTTTCCCACACATTTTACGTTCGTTGTGAAATTTACAACATAAGATGACAAAGCCTAGAAAGCGGATACAAAGTATCCAGAACACGCCACTCGAGAGAGGTATATAAAATAGCAATTTTTATTCAAAAGTCAATACATATAACAAAGAAACATGAATCAAGGGTTAAAACATGAGACATGTAGGAGGGAACAATCAAAGGAGGAAATTACTCAAGTAAGAATGAGTGGTGGAGTGGAATAGTAACAGGCTGCGGGTAACGAAATAGTAGTACATTAAGTGGGTCCTAAAAAGACCCAGGATGTCAGGCAGGTAATAAAGTGCATATGGTACCGACCGTAATAGCCATTCAGACAACCAAAAAGTATGTATGTTAAAGCTTACCCATATTGCAGTGTAGACGCCCATCCACAGTACCACAGACGCCCCAACGCACGTTTCGCGGATGTGTGCTTGCAGAATCTCTCTCATATAGGACACAGGAGATCTCGACCAATCCTTCTTGTGTAAGGGGGTAGATATTTGTCCGCAGAATGATTGTTTGGTCACAGTTATCTATTGTGTATGTGGGCTTTAAAGGCTTGTCCACTTTCAGGAAATTGGATCCCAAACACTGTGAAATAACTAAAATAACAAGCACAGTGGATGTTCACCCTCCCTGGGTCCAGAGATGGCTCTCCGCGGTTGCTCTGGTCTCAGTGTTTTAGATGCAGGGATGAGGTCATGTTGACAGCACATATGACTGCTGTACCTAACCCCTGAGATCAGCCGATGTAGCCAAATCCCTGAAACTGGAGGATGCAGCGCTGGACCAAAAAAGGGTGAGTACCTGATGAGTTTCATATTTTAGTTATTTTACCAGGTTTGGCGTCCACTTTCCTTTAACAGACCAGCTGCTTGATATACCACAACCAGACCAGTAAATTAAATATGGTGGCATACCAGGAGGAAATGTTTAGGAAAGACTTGTTTAGCTATAAGGTTAGCAACCCTTTTACTGCTCTAGGCCAGCAAGCGGATTGTGAAAGGAACACGCAATTAAAAAATGGAATAGCAGCTGCTGCAATGCCTAAAATAGAGGGAGAAAAACTTGTTTGAACTTGTTAAGACCTCTAGTGCATTTTTATCCAACACATTCATGAGACGAATTTACAGTGCAATCCAATGACACCCAGAGATGGACCCTGAGCCGCCACAGTTATTACTGACTTAAAGCTGCCATGCAAGGAACAATCAGAGAGAGCTAGCGTGTGGATGAACAATTCTTAGTTTACCCAGTTTATTTACTGCTAATACCTTAATTATTTGGATTAAAGGTGTGTTATTTCACTGATGTCAATTCAAAGTAAAACCGTATACCTTTAAGAAATACAAGCACTTAGGAAACCGCATACCCCGAGTGTGTGTAGGTTTCATTAGGTAACATTTTATTTTAGAAAAATATATTGATTGTAATCAAAAGAAATATATTTGTATTCAATCAGGGCAAAGTATGTGAGATCTCACTAGGCTAAATTCCCATTATGAGCTTTTGCAGATTTTATGCACCATTTCTGCACCCATTAAGTAAAATAGGTTACTTTATTTTTTTGGGGAAATATGCAGCATAAAAAACTTGTCAAACCTCATGGTGGGAATGTAGCCTCAAAGGGATTTTCCGGCCTTTGGCTACAAGTCTGCAGTCACGCTCACATTCAACATTTTTCTATTAGGTTCTGAGGAATAGAAAAATGTCCAAAACTGATCTTTTCTTTACAGATACAAGTGGAAGCAGAGGGATTTTAGTTATTATTTTGTGATCTGTCAAAAATTCCAATTTGTTCCAGTTTTTAGAATTGAAGAACAAAAGTTCTGTGTGATATGCTTTTTATCTAAAAACGGACATATAATGGAACCCAGCCGGGTCCCGTAGTAATCAATAGGGTCCCTCTATTTCCGCTGGCAATCATTATGCAGCAGATCTGGTTTAGGCTAGTTTCACATTTGCGGTTAAGTCCGCAGCGTATCTTCTGCAAACGTCTGATAACGCAGCGTTTTTTATCCGCATCAGCTTACACATGATGGTAAAAAAAACCGCAGCGTTTGCATGCTTTTTTACATGTGGTTTGCTCTTTTTATGTGCTTGCGTTTGATATTTCCAGGAGGGTGTGTCTTTAATGGGCATGTCTAAATCAGTTCCTGGACATGCGCAGTCCGAAGTACGCAAGTGCATCAAACGCATGTGTACGCAAAGACATGTGTACGCATGCGCTCCCATAGACAGTAATGCGTTTTTTTGCCGCATTCCTTGCACTAACAACCGCATACGTTTCTAGGCGGCAAATTGACCCCTCTAAAATTACTACATGTAGCGTTTACCGTGCCAAACCGCAGACGACGAAACGACGCATGCGTCGTCAAACGCGGCAAAACGCAACCGATCGCAGACACATGCGTCCCTAATGTTAAATATAGGAAAACACAACGCATGCGGATAATTGCGGAAGAAACACTGCGGACACAACCGCAAATGTGAAACCGGCCTTAGACATTAATTCCAAAAACAGAACAAACAAATTAAATTTCCAAAAATGTGAACATAGCCAAAAGTTTGTTAATTTCACTATGCTTTGTACATGCTCTATACTGCGCTGCCATGCAAAAAGTCTCCCTCCTCCTATGTTTATGCAGAAGTGGACCCCCTTGATGTTTGTATTGTGCTTTCATTGTGCTCTCACAATGCTGAGATGTGTATTGGCTTGTTGACCTTTCCTGCCATATTCACAAGGCAGGACAAGTAAATAAGCCCCAATGCAGCACATCCCCAAGACATACCATCCTTATCTCATCTGTGCTGAGCTCAAACCTCCCAGTACAGGAGCTTGGAGACTGCTCTTTGCTCTAGCTGGGGAGTTGCAGAGAGTTGGTAGCCATGTAGAGCCTCTGGCTATGTCCTGAGTATCCTACATACCACGATGCAAAGTCTGATACCCAGAATAATCCCCTCCAGTTATGTAGCTGCTCCCCATAAGGGCTCCCACCTATAGATTGTCATCAGAGAGTTTAGTATTACTTGTACATTAGCGTTGTTCTTTTGTGTCTTCTGAAGGTTCTGCGATAGAACTCATAATAACTGTGACCATGATAAATGTCCCCTCTTCTGATGATTAAATATATGGCTGTGTGCACACAGGGTTTTTTTGAGGTGGTGAAAACGACAAGTTTCATAGTGGATTCCATTTCAGGAAACTCTTCTTCTTTGGGAATTTTTGCAAGAGTTTTTTTATTTCCCACTTTTGAAGAGGTTTTTCAAGTGTTTGTTCACAAGTTGCGTTTTTATTGCATTTTTTAATGCAACTTTTACACTGCGTTTACATTACCAGCACAAGCTATGAGATTTCAGAAATCTCATGCACCACACACATTGTTTTTTTTTCCTGACTGATTTGGAAAACTGTTGCATTTTTGCAAACTGCAGCATGTCCCTTCTTTCAGCGTTTTTGCAGCATGTTTTCACCTGCAAGTGCAAAACACAGCAAAAAACGCAGGTATCAGGTTTTCTTGTGTTCTTGGTGCAAAAACCTTACTGGCAAGAGAGCAGGTTTTGGCGTGCAGAAAAAAAAAATGCTATGTGTGAACATAGCCTTATTTTATTGGAAAGTTTTTTGGAAACTTTTGATGCCTACTTCAGATCATTTTCCTCTTCAAATAAGTAATTTTCTTCCACCAGGTGATTTTCAATACCTGAAACAGGAAAACACTCAAAAACTGGATATAAGAAAACAAAATTATTTTCCCATGGAAATGAATAGAAAGAGTCTTTCAAGCATTTTGTGAACCATTTTTCAGGTGTCTTATGACGTGGACCCGCTCCAAAAGGCTCAGTGTGCATATGCCCTAAAGCGCTAATTTCGTCTATTTGTGTCTTATACAGCAATGACTCTCTTGTGAGGTTGATTAGATAAGAGATGCAAAACTTTACATTTTACTAATTAGTTTCTTCGGTTAAGGTACCGTCACACTAGGCGATATCGCCAGCGATCCGTGACGTTGCAGCGACCTGGATAGCGATATCGCTGTATTTGACACGCAGCAGCGATCTGGATCCCGCTGTGAAATTGCTGGTCGCTGCTAGAAGGTCTGCACTATATTTGGTCGCTAGGTCGCCGTGTATCGCCGTGTTTGACAGCAAAAGCAAGGATACCGGCGATATTTTACACTGGTAACCAGGGTAAACATCGGGTTACTAAGCGCAGGGCCGCGCTTAGTAACCCGATGTTTACCCTGGTTACCAGCGTAAAAGTTAAAAAAACAAACAGCACATACTCACCAGCGCGTCCCCCAGCCTCTGCTTCCTGACACTGACTGAGCGCCGGCCCTAAACTGAAAGTGAAAGCACAGCGGTGACGTCACCGCTGTGCTGTTAGGGCCGGAGCTCAGTCAGTGTCAGGAAGCAAACGCTGGGGGACGCGCTGGTGAGTATGTGCTGTTTGTTTTTTTAACTTTTACGCTGGTAACCAGGGTAAACATCGGGTAACTAAGCGCGGCCCTGCGCTTAGCAACCCGATGCTTACCCTGGTTACCCGGGGACCTCGGCATCGTTGGTCGCTGGAGAGCGGTCTGTGTGACAGCTCTCCAGCGACCAAACAGCGACGCTGCAGCGATCGGCATCGCTGTCGCTATCGCTGCAGCGTCGCTTAATGTGACGGTACCTTAAGAACAGGAGTAGAGAATGAAACATTTTAGTAATATAAAAGGCTTTTCTGGTATTAAAACACTTGCCGTGTCCTTTGGATAAGCCATCAGTGTTGTCTGAAGGGGCTGCGGTACTCCACTGATCTAGCGGCTGAATATGGCACGTGTGTGGCACTGCTGCTCACCCATGTTGTGATGATTCCAACAGTCTATGAATAAATCTGAATTGTTTTAGTCCCAATTTTTATATACAAAGTTCTGCTCTGAAGACATTTTTGATTTTTCGTGAACCAACTGTTTACATGCATCTAGCATGTGACCACTGCAGCAGTCGTGCCGTATTTCTGGCATCATGGCTTCCTTTACTAAGCGGTGATGCTGGTAGTATGGCAGGCAACTGCTGTAGCCACTGATTGGCATTGATGAGCATTGATGGTAGATCAACTCTGGATCATCAAGAAAAAGAATAAAAATCGAAAAAATTCATAAATTGGGTTACCCCTTCAGTTTTGATTGTTACTTACTAGTGATGAGCGAATATACTCGTTACTCGAGATTTCTCGAGCACGCATGGGTGTCCTCCAAGTATTTTTTAGTGCTCGAAGATTTAGTTTTCTGCGCCTCAGCTGAATGATTTACATCTGTTAGCCAGCATAAGTACATGTGGGGGTTGCCTGGTTGCTAGGGAATCCCCACATGTAATTAAGCTGGCTAACAGATGTAAATCATTCAGCTGCGGCAATAAAAACTAAATCTCCGAGCATTAAAAAATACTCAGAGGACACCCGAGCGTGCTCGTGAAATCTCGAGTAACGAGTATATTCGCTCATCACTAATTGTTACCTTCATTGTCCACCCCTCCCCCCCAAAAAAAGGAACTAATTTTTTTATTGTAACTTTCTTTCACATAAACTATATAAAGATATATTATGCTGAAAGGTTGCAATTAAAGAATATAATTAACGTACTGCCTAGAAAACTGGGTGGAATAATGATGTTAATGAATGGAGCATAAATAGGTAGACTGAGATAACGTGAGCGCAGGGCACGTGCTCGGATACTCCCATGCTTTCCTTTATGACGCCCTCTCCATTACTCATGTGTCTGTCAAAGTATAAGAGATGATGATGCACCACCTCTGTGCTTCACCCACCCATTGTTTCCAGGTTTTTGGGACAAATGGAAACTTATTATGGCACTTTACTTGTGTGCTGTTGAATTAATACATTTGGATTTTTTTTGTCTGACTAAAATATAGTATCCTGGCCTAAAGCAATCCAATCACCTGTACGAGGCTCGGTAACTTCTGTAAACATGTGTAACCTAATTATAATATGTAACCTACACAGCAGTCTGAATGAAGTTTCGTCTGAGCTTGTGATCATTTCATCATCTATATAAATCTTTGCACATGAGAAGCCTAGATCTTATGCACCGTTGCACACGTGTCCTGAATTTTAATTTTTTTTATCCAGGAAGCTGCTTTGTGCCGACAAATTCCAATGGAGTCTGAAAACATTGCCCCTGTGCAAAACACAGTAAGCCCCCCTTCCATGACCCAGGACATAAGATCCATAACAAACAATGGATCAGACCCTTTCCTCAGCAGGTAAGTTGATCGTTACAAAGAAGATATGGCCTAGATATAGAATATAATACGTATTTGCTAATTTCCATTCAATCTGCTTTCCTCCATAGTGGACCATACCACTCAAGAGAACAGAGCACAGACAGCGGGCTTGGCCTGGGGTGTTATAGCATACCAACAACACCTGACGATTTCCTTAATAATATGGAAGAAATGGATACAGGTAAACACAAATTTTTTTTTTTTTCATCAAATAGCGATTTTATTTATTGATTTGAAAAAAAGAAAATTATCAATTAGATATGCCTCACAATAACCCAGGCAGTGAGGCAAACAGCGATCTATATATGAAAGTGGGGATTAGTAACCACTGCCCTCCCATGGCTGCCTGGCATACAAATGCTTTGCCACAATCCATATAAACAAGTGGCTGTACTGCCCGACACAACACACGTCATGGGGGTACCACGACAGAATATGGTTTCCTCTATTTCAATAGTCAGAAGATGGCGGCATTGGCTACAAGCACGCCTGCACTGCTTGGACCTGCCTTGCTTTCCAGTTTGCTATGCAGATTTTTCTTGTTTGTTGGTTGCAAGAGTTAAACTCTCCTGCTGTCTCCTAAAACCTTATATCCTGAGTTATCTCAGCTGTTCTGATTTCTCCACTCCCCTCTGGTATAATTAGTCACCTCTTAGCTTTGGTACTTGCCAGTGATAGCTTGCCATATCTTGGATTTGCTTTGGAGCTGTGCGCTGTGGAAAGAGGAGTCGTTTAGGAGTTATCTCCAGAGAGTGCTGGAAGTTTGTCTGGTGTCTTTTTATCTCCCTTTTTGGTTTGCCTCTCCCTTCCTTTCCCTTTTTGTACCATTCCATAGACTGGGTGCGCGTTGAGCGATTGCTGTTTTCTTTTACTGTTGTCTGTTTCCCTTTGTGTCTGTAATATAAAGCAAGACTAGTGTTCCTGCTGCCTCACGCACTAGCCAGGGCCGTGCTCAGAGCAAGATAGGTATAGGAACGTGATCGCCACACGGGATAAAAGTACCCATCTAGGGACGCCAAGGAGCTGAGGGTTGCGCAGGGCAAGTTTCATGGGTTGTCCCTCAAAGCTTTCCCTAGTGGCAGTGCTCCCCTTCCCATCTATCTCACCGTGTGCCATCTGGCTCTTAGAGCATGACACCGCATGCATATGTCATTAAGGTTTTGTTTTTCCACTTTTTTGGCGAACTGGAGAAAAGCCTTACTCTGGATCAACTAAGATTTGGTTGATAAGTTTGACCTGAATGGACAATTGCTCAATCCCCACAGAGCAGGCATATTGACAGCAGCATATCTCAGTTTTCGCAGATGTACAGGCACTGATTGTGCATAAACAATCCAATCAGCTAACAAATGTGTGTTGCTCGTTCAGTGACTGATCGTGGCATGCCTACACGAGCCTGTGATTGGGATTGGGTGTTCTTACAAATGCCCGTCCTGTAGATTGCTGCCCCATTTGAAGGGCATTTACATTTTAGTACTATATTCTGTTAAAAAAATGAGCTTTCTACACTTCTAACTCAACTGCAATTCTTCACAAAAGGTAGCTTATAGGAATAGTGGTAACAATGGAGCCCTGTCAGACAGAAATGCCCCCCAGGTCTGTCTTGTTTTTTCTGGCACTTTGCTGGGTTAGAACTTCATAATTATTTTCATTATGTAAAGAAACTTGCAAAGAACTGCACAAGTATAATTATACTACACTTACACCGAGTTCCAGGCTAAAGTATCTGCGGCAATGCACATCTTGTCCTATTCTTGTCACCCACATCTTATTATTCCTACAGATCTCTTTCTTCCTCTTAATTAGCTGGAGGTTTTTTCTTCTATTTTTATGTAAAAATATTGGACATAGTAGAGTTGGGATTGCATTTGTGTATTGTGTTGGACTATATTTCTTCTTGTTGACTCTGTTACATACAGTATAATACCTTTTATATACGGATGTTCTTCTTGTGCGCCTTTTCCTATGGAACATTGGTATCCATTTTCCCATTTTAACCAGCAGATTTGGGGCTAGTTTGCAGGTTACTAGCGTTCTATAGCTGCTTGGCTGGTATAATGAAAAGACGTTTACTGGGAGGAAATGAACTTTATTCCTCCCGGCAGCCTCTGGCTTTCAGTCATAGGGGTGCGACCGATGTGGCTTCAGTACATAGTGAGTGGCGGCTGTAACCATGAGTTGGCACATTAGCTAACGGCCATCTCTGACATATCAATGCAGAGCCGCCTGTCGGTCCAAGTGCCTATGAATCTGCAGATTAACCCCATATATGCAGGTTATGGCTAAACTGACATGTCCACTAGTCATCTTTTAGAACTGATCCAGAAGCAATCCGTTGCCAAAAAAGTTGTCCAGTTGCAACTTTTTTTGTCTGCTTGAAAAAAAGTCTATGGAAAAAGGATCTGTTAATTAGCCATCCATTTTTTAACAATGAAGTCTGTAGAAAATGGATTTGTTAAATAGCCATCCATTTTTCTCCCATTTGAAAAGGATTCATTTTTTGCTTACTGGAGGTGGAAAGATAAATATGTAACACTAGATGGTAGCCCGATTCTAACGCATAGGGTATTCTAGAATATGTATGTAGTTTATTTATGAAGATTTTAGAATAATGCAATTTATACACAGGATTCGGCCGGCCGCGACCAATTAGCGAACCGTGGTTCAAATCCCGAGCCAATTTGCGGCCGGTCTGTGCCTGTCGCTGATTGTTCGCGGCCGGCCACGTAGTATATAGCACAGCCACATAGTATATAACAGCCCACGTAGTACATAGCACAGCCACTTAGTACATAGCACAGCCACGTAGTATATTGCACAGCCACGTAGTATATAGCACAGCCCAAGGAGTATATAGCACAGCCATGTAGTATATAACACAGCCCACGGAGTATATAGCACAGCCATGTAGTATATAGCAAAGCCCTCGGAGTGTATAACAGCCCACATAGCATATAACACAGCCACTTAGTTTATAACAGCCCACATAGCATATAACACAGATCATGTAGTATATAACAGCCCACACACGCAGTATATAACACAGCCCACGTAGTGTATAACACAACCCACGTAGTGTATAACACAGGCCACGTAGTATATAACAGTCCACATAGTGTATAACACAGCCCACGTAGTATATAGCACAGCCCACGTAGTATATAGCACAGCCACATAGTATATAGCACAGCCCACGTAGTATATAGCACAGCCACATAGTATATAGCACAGCCCAAGTAGTATATTGCACAGCCACGTAGTATATTGCACAGCCACGTAGTATATAGCAAAGCCCACGCAGTACATTGCACAGCCCACGTAGTACATTGCACAGCTCACGTAGTACATTGCACAGCCCACGTAGTACATTGCACAGCCCACGTAGTATATTGCACAGCCCATGTAGTATATTGCACAGCCCACATAGTATATAGCAATGTGGGCATCATATCCCTGTTAAAAAAAGAATTAAATTAAAAAAAGTTATATACTCACCTTCTGTTGGCCCCCGGATGCAGGTGAAGCGTTTACCGATGCTCCTCGCGCTCCGGTCCCAAGAGTGCATTGCGGTCTCGCGAGATGATGACATCGCAACACCACTACGTCATCATCTCACGAGACCGCAATGCATGGAGCGGTCACCGGAGCGTCGCGAGGAGCGGGAAAGGCCTGTTCCTGATCCGATGGGCCAACGGACGGTGAGTATATAACTTTTTTATTTTTTTAAATTATTTTTAACATTAGATCTTTTTACTATTGATGTTGCATAGGCAGCATCAATAGTAAAAAGTTGGTCACATAGGGTTAATAGCAGCGTTAACGGAGTGCGTTACGCAGCGGCATAATGTGGTCCGCTAATGCTGCCATTAACCCTGTGTGAGCGCTGACTGCGGGGAGTATGGAGCGGGCACTGACTGCGGGGAGTAAGGAGCCGCCATTTTGCCGCCGGACTGTGCCCGTCGCTGATTGGTTGTGGCTGTTTTGCCAATCCGCGACTTGGGATTTCCGTTACAGACAGAAAGACAGACAGACAGAAAGACGGAAGTGACCCTTAGACAATTATATAGTAGATATATTACTGGACATGTAAACTTTCAAGTAATTATCTATTTGAAACGGATCCAGGAAGCAAAAAAACGGATCAAGTTGAAATCAGTTTTCTTAGAACGGATCCAGCAGCAATCAGTCTTATCGAATGATTACTGGACTTGTGAACATAACCTAACCGTGTTGGGATGCATGACAGGTTCCCTTTAATCCATTCATGTGAACAAGACTGAGCTGTTGATTGATGGGAGAGACAGTCACAGATCATATATTAATTATCTATGCTGATGAAAGGCAATCAATTGACGATCCCAGAAAGCCACATTAAAGTGTTCAAAAGTTTTATTGTATGTTGTAGCACTTTAACGTCCTGTAGATCAGTGATAGGTTAGGGTCCTGAGACCTCCTTGATTGTTCAAAAGACTGTAGAAGCACTGATCTCCTACATGAGCATTCACGCATCAATGTCCATGTCCAGATAGAAAGTCTGTGGGTCTGTACATCATTATACATGAGTTTCTTCTCCCTGCTGAGTACTTTACATAGTACATGTTTAAAGTTCTACAAAAGTTATTCCCAGTTATTTTTATAATAAATTGCTCATTTCTATCTACAGGTGAAATTCTGGCACAGCCAACATTGAACCTGAATCCACAGACACGTTTTCCAGACTTTCTTGATGCTCTTCCGGGGACAAACGTTGACCTGGGAACACTTGAGTCTGAAGATTTGATTCCGAGCCTGAATGATGTGGAATGCGTATTGAACAAAAGTGACACCTACCTCACCTGGCTGTAGACGCTGGTTCTCAGGCTGACCTGGTCCTGATTTCTTCTCTTTCTGATAACCTAGCTTTATGTTTTCTCTTGTGGAAATATATGATGAGCCTCATAAAAAAAAGTTGTTCTGCCGAATGGCCTACAGCCGTAATTCAACAGATCATTGTCAGAAAGAGATATACTTGTTCTTGTATAGAGTTTCTTTATTGTATCACCACTACACCAAGGCTGGGAGATTATCTACAACAACCTGTGTCGGAGCTGTAGGAGGCCACCCAGAGTCAGACCTGTACATGGTCTAACTTATTTAGGATGCTAGGTGATTAGTTACAAGCAGATCATCATACACAACATCGGGCAGTATACTTTATTTATAACTGTAGAACCTAATGCATTTAACCCTTTTAACATAAGCTTTACAAATCATTGTAATTTTACAGAAAAATGTGCTGGAAATAGAATAACAAGTAGATTGTTTTTATGCCATGCTACCTAGGATGTTCTCTTTTTTTTGTGTGTGTGATTTTTTTTCTTTTTTTTTTTTTTTGCCGAAGCACAAACATTATGTTTAGAGTTGTTCTTCAGTATATTACTGTATAGCTTATAGATGGGGAAAAAAACATTCTTCCAAGTAGCATTATGTTCAATAATCGTGAGACACTACAACATTGACCAGTTTTGGTACTAACTACCACCGTTATTTTTTTTTTTTTTAACAATGTGACTACAATCTTTTTTTTAAAATTTCCTGTTATTTTTAATGCATATTAGATTTTATTGTTTATTGTATTAAGCACTATTTTTTTAACTAATTGTAACTGATAATTTCAGGCTTTTTTATAATACAATGTAACAATTTCTCTGACACTATCAAAGGGAGTATTTTATCTACAAAATTAGGTATTTTCTCAAGTGGGTTACTGAAAATATCTCAAAATTGGAGGGTGATTAAGAAATCCGTTTCTGTATGATATATACTGGAACCCACATTTATGCATTGTTGTTACTTATAATGTTTGATATGATTAAAAAAATATATACTATTTGTCTATCCTGACCTTCCAACAGTGAAATATTATTCATTAGCTACAGTTGGAGAGCAGGGACTATCTGCAATATATTGTATATTACGTTGGAAATGCGGGACTGATGAAGCATTGAAAATATCAGTTATAAAGCATAGTCACATAATGCAGATGACGTCCTAAAAATCCATAATACTTTTTGAATCATTATATTATAATATTTATATCGACAGACTAAACTTTATTTGTAACTTTTTGAATAAACCCATTTTAAAGGCATTATTGATCAAAGTCTCTTGTATCTACAAGAGCTACTCTTTGCACTTACGGCGGGTCTATGGGCTTACTCCCTCATTGTGGTCTTGCAGTACGCCTGCTCATTTGCAGACATGTTTTACTTTGGGCAGATGAAGAATGGCTCACATTTTGAAAGTGCAGTTACTGGAAACCAGGGTTTTTTAATTAGCATGGAGATGGATATAAATATATCTTAATATTAACACTTTTTGGTACTGTAGATCTATATAAAATAATCTACCGTATTCATGATCTAGTGCTCCTTTGCGTTTGGACAAATCTCAGAGAGGTATAGCATTTTATCCAAACTAATACAGTTCACTTTGTTAAGCAGGATCTGAGGAGGCAATGCATGATATTGAAGGGGGTCTCCACCTTGGACCATTCCTACTTCAGCTGTAAGAATCTGATATTAAGTGTTACATTTCCCAGCAGCACCACCACCACAATGAAAATGAAGTATTGTATAGTGTATTGTCTGTGTATGGTCAGATAGGACAGGTCATCTTGGGAAAGACATACTCTTTTCCAATGCTCTCAACTTTCACCAAGAAATGAGGATCCTTACTAGATGATATCTTCTCAGTATTCCATAACAGGACATATGGAAAAGTGTATTCTAATGTGGACAAAAGGGAAGGCCAAGCACTAGGCACAACGTAGTGCATCAGGTTCGCTTCAGAGTGGCCCTTTCCATACAGCTAATAGGAACTGGTGACAAGTGGAGGCAAATGCCTTTGTGACGTCACAATAGGAGTTTCTAGGCTCAACCCAATGAATGTCTATTTTACGAGCCCTGAATTTTGCAGCTAATAGCTCAAGAGTATGACGAAATCTCCATTGTGAAGTATTAACTGTTGGGAACCATCAAGGGCATCTATTTCCTAAGTCAAGGGCCAATGGGTACATTTACATGGAAGGAGATAGGACCGTAAAGAATGCTATAAATGCATTGCATGAGTTGGAGCCAAAGCAACGTTTTAATCATCTGATGGGGATTTGCAGGTGAATAATTTATGATATCAGAATTAGATTGTAGAGTTGAGTACTAGGTAGCGAGGCTACACTGAGGATTGATATTATATAGGTCGCTTATGGAAGGTGGGTTTTAGCCATAGACTAGAGAAAGTAATGTCATTATGACTTGTGAAATAAATCCTGTTAGATTGCATCTGTCATTAATGAATTAAACAACTTGTAATGAAACATTTGATACTCCATTTTCTAACTTTATTACTTTACTTTTAATACCGGGTTAGTTTTTTACAGCACGTTGCATGGATTGTGAGCAGTTCAGGTTTTGAAGGTTGAAATACTAAGGAAATGTAGTGGTGTCAGGACCACTGAATTACAAGAGAGCTGAAGCATTTATAGCCGTGCAATATGAGAGGTCTGAAAATAAGTCTGAGATCATTTACAGTATACTTGGCTCATGTTTAAATGCAGTTTGATATGTTTCCTGCTGTACACCAACGGGGACAACTCTACCCTGACAACAAACAGAACAACACACAAATAAAACCGCAACCAAAGTAGATGCCACGTTGCAGTAAAGGAGTGAAAATAATATGAAAATGTGACATTTCCAGCTCCAGTCAGCACGAACACAATGTTAACCGCCCTGATTACTATACATACAACCACATGCCAGATCTCTAGCGTTCGGTCTGCATTGCCATTGTGGACCATGTAAAATGCAAAAATCATTAATAAAACATTCTTCTTTGGACAATGTATAAACTGCTCTCATTTTGCTGTACAGGTACACATGGAGTCAGTATCAAATCAAGTTACTTTCATGCCACAACTGAGGCTTTAAAAAAATAAAATACAATTCACCAATCCCTCCCCCATTTCTTTTCTAATACTTAATACCTAATAATAGTCCAGACCTACATGTGCCTGTATTTGCCTTTGTTTGGCTACAGTGGCCATATCTGTTCTAGCAGAGCAGGAAATTCTGAGACTAGCCCTCTACCGTCTGCCCGGTGAGGACTAGCCCTCTACCGTCTGCCCGGTCAGGACAGGTGTGACCACTGTAGCCAATTATTGGCCGTAATTGTGATGTGTTGGTCATCACTGCAGCAAAGTGATTGGTTGAATATGACCATCTGGATGGAGCAGGAATGTACAGAGGATGGCAGGGACTGAGAAGTGTTGGAATAAGAACAGCAGGGGATCAGTGATTTTTTTACTTAAGGAGCAAGATAACCCTTTTATTATCAGTTATGTATTCTAAAGTGTTATGGATGGTCTCATGCAGCTGAACAAAATGGCAGTTGTAGACTATAACCTACCCAAATCTTTTATTAAAGACTACCACTGATGATGGGATATAATGCTGTAGGAAGTAGGTAGCTACAGTATGTGCAGGCGACAGAGAGAAGAGGGCCCCTGTCAAGAACAATATATGGGTTTTTATAGGTCTAGATGCAAGCTGGGGTTGCTTTGGAGGTGGAATTGGGCCCCCTTACCTCTTGCATCAATGTTGTGTTTGCCCCTGCATGTCTATATCAACCATATTAATTGATGAATAACATTAATTAACCCATTAGTTCTCGCATATGAAATTGCTTGTGTTGAAAGTAGTGGTGATGTTTTCTCATGCCTCATTCTTCATGAATATGAAGCAAACGTCACATGCCAAATCCCATGTCATGCACTAGACCCTTAGAATGTTTTTCTACCATGAGTCCCCTTTGATGGACCCATGATCTGACCTACACCTCCCAAATGTAGCTTTGTATCTTCTGGTCCTGTGATATCATCAAAGTAGGAAGTGGTTATGTCTGATCATAGAGAACAGAGTAGCCATCAAAGGATTGTAAAGTTCATGTGATCGACATAAGAAACTAGACACTGGGGCCTAGGGCACTTAACCACTGGAAACACTTGTGAGAGGGCCATGGAGAGGCAATCTGACAAGTCACACTCATGGCAGATTTCCTGGTGGTGAGCTAGTGACTCTCACACACTCCTTGTTATGGATCCCTTAGCCTGACCCAGACTGGTCCAAGGAGGAGCAGGTGAACCCCAGTGGGTCCTTGTGCAGGAGTGATGTTCCAACTCACTAGAAACAGAGACAATGGTTTTTTCAAAACTAAAGGAGTTTTTTTTTTTTTTTTATGACCCCAAGATTTCCAAAACTTAGGCTACAGCAAAGTGGCTGAACTATTATTAAAACTTAGCATTTAATGACATATAAAAAATAGCTCAAACAACAATACAATCAATAACAAAGACACACACTATATATAAAATCACAAAACAGAGCTGGGTATCTCATAACTCAAGATTGTTAGTGCGTAAAGGTCACAAAACCGCATGCACTTTGTGCTTGTCCAGATATAGGCTTAAAATATTGTAAACTCAATGTGCCTGATATCAATCCATGTGAAGATCACATGCAGCTATACACCTTATAATAGAGAATAAAAATACAGGAGAGGTCTCACCAAAATCCTTTAGGCACTGGCAAATGTTTCAGATGGGTCCTCAAATTAATAGGAGGGCGAGCATAGTTCTAATGTCCATCTACCATCCTTATTTAGTAGATAAAAAGCCAAGGACTACTCCAAACGTGTTTCCTCATCTGTATTCATCAGGGGAGTGTTATGTAGTCGTCTGTTTCATGTGGCTCAGTACATGAGTTACCTGCCATATGTCGTCACAGTTGAATGGAACCCTCTACCTATACCTTGCAATTTTCCCAGCCTATTTCAGTATGTGACCTGCCGGACGATCCCTTTCATTTCTGGGCACTGAGGCACGTCACTTCTGGTGGTCGGAACGCACTTCTTGGTTGCGTTCCAACTGAGTCCAGCTATATGTTTAGTAGATGGTACAATAGACTTGTTCAATAACAAACTACCCACTGTATTATATAACAAGCAGAGGTAAATTTGTGAATGACAGTAATGTAATATTTGCATGTGCAAAATAGTGGACCCACATAGTAAATGTTACTGGTGGGCCCTTGGAACCCCAGTCTAACACTACCCTTAGCTGTCCACTCCTAACTAACCACACATTGAATGTAATTGAGAATTAATGCAATAATATTCTTTAACGCCATATACCGGTAATAATCATCAATGTTGTTCTTGTGGTTACAGTACATCTTGCCTTAGAGAGTCAAAGTCTAGCCTCAGTCAAAACAGCAACTTGTCCCCACAGTTTGATTTTTCTAAATGTTAGTGATCCTGGGATTTTGTCTAATTGACAACATTCAGTAGTTTGGATAGGAAATACTGCAGCTGACAACCCTTGGCATCCACATATATTCTTCGACTTTCCTTAAAAATTGTCAGTCTTCTTTAGTGACAATTTCAATTTTCCATATTGAGCATAAAAATTAAGATGTGAGTCTATGATCAAAACAGGTCTGATACATGAGACCCAATGTGTTTATTGCATATATAACCGTGTGGTTAGAGGTGTAATTATAGTGGGTGCAAGGGTGGTATTCTCAACCATGCCCTGGAGCCAGTGCGCCCAAATGTTCCTTTTGGCCCATATGAGAATACCAATATTATTAAAGACCCATGATATTTGGGGGCCTCGGAGATTTTGCATTTACTTCAATTTATGCTGTTAAGTATTGTCGCTGAAACAAGTGGTTCCTGAAGCTAGGAAGAAGGAGGCCACAGAACAAAAAATGTGGGATCTTTAGGGTTAAATACAGAACTGCATTTGAGGCAGTATATTTTATCATTTTTGGGTTACAAAAAAAGTAGTTTTACATGTGGAGTTAAGCTTTAAGTGATTGAATGTGAAGTTGCACGTTACAAACACTATTGTCACTATTGTGTCGCCCTGTGCTGACCGGCACTACATCAGTGCAGTGTATTGTTGAGGTTTTATTGCATGAAATGATATTTTTATTTTGTACCATGTAGTTTTTAGACACTACAGTTAAGCAGAATTGTTCTGTAATTTGTGCATTTTTCTTCTGTACTTTATACTCACTTGAGTAGTTTGTTTTTCATCGGCATATGAACGTATGCTGCCTATGAAGCCAAGGGCCGCATGGATGAAACAAATTGCTGATTCTCATTGTATTTCTTTACTTTTATTCTACCAGTTTATTTAAGTGAATATCCAGCTCTGCTTCTTTGTTTGGGCAACTATGCAATAAACCCTCCAAAAAGTATTTTGCCTCATTTCTTACTTGCTTTACGTTCCTATTTGCTAAAAAGAAACACAAAACCTTAAAGGCTATACCTGGGCAACATTTTTTTGTAAACGGCATCTGAAATAGAAAGTTTGAAATGGTCATGATTGAAAATCATAATATTTTGTGTCTACAGCCCCATGCGGACTCCGTAACATATTACAACTATGTAGTCTGATCCTCCATTCATGCTCCCTTCCATCACTCCTCTATTTCCTGCGAAGATTAACAAAAAGTAGAGGACAGATGAAAGGAAATGTGACTGCAGGATCAGACTATACATTGGATGTACATGTACTCCATATTAGAGTCTGAAGATAAAAACAAAATGAGCAAATACCGTATAGTAAGTAAATGAATAATAATAGCATATGTAAATAGCATTGGGTACTTAGTTAGCATTATTTTGATCAAAAAAGCATAAAAGCCAAATTGGGACGGTACCCAACTCTTTAAGTTCACCACACTATGTGTCAGCAGACTTCAAAATAGATAAGAGTATAGCTTTACGAGGTCCCAGGTCAGACACCTGCCTGTTGAAAGCTATATAAACGAAATGAACAGCCAAAAAAAGGGGGAGGGGGCCATACCCCTGTTTGTACAAAGTAGTAAAAACCAAAACATTTATTCGAAAGATTAGGCTGGGTTCACATTGCGTTAAACCCGTCCGTTAGACGGACTACGTTACACCGTGGCATAATGCGGTGTAACGCAGTCCGTTAACGCCATCATTGAATCCAATGTAGGACGCATCGCTATAGCACGCCCACAATGGGTGTGCGCTAGCGATGTGCCGTCATTGAGTGGCGGACCCTGGGACGCGGGCTGCAGCGTTTCCGGGTCCATCACCGCTAGCGCAGATAGAGCATCTGCTAGCTCTATCTCCGCTAGCGCGCTGCCATACCGGCACTTGCGTTAACAACAGCCCGTTAACGTATGTGTTGAACGGGCTGCTGTTAACACAATGTGAACCCGGCCTTAGTACAATGCTCAATTTTTTTTATTTTGATTTATTAAAGTCTGAAGGCACACAGCTGTTTTTGTGTCTTCCATAGACTACATTTGTACACAGTTCTTAGCAAGGTTGCCAATCGCCTGTAAATTATTAGTTAGCATACCTCAGTCAGCAGTGCTCCCCTTAAGTACTTAAAGGGGTTGTCCTGGCAAAAATAAAACAACTTAAAGTGAGCTAAAAGTATAAGTTTTATAACTTAATAATATAGCTCAACTACGTCATGTTCTCTGATCTGCTGATAACTTCCCAGGTCTCTGGTTTCGGTAGCTTCGCTCTTGTTTGTGTGCTCCACACAGGACAGCATCTCCTATGTCAGCATGTGAGCAGAGCATTGTATGAAGGGGGCTGACTGACTGCTCATTTCAATATCTGAGACAGCCCCATTCTCAGTGACAGACAATACATAGACATAGAAGGAGGTTGGCTTACCTATTGAACTTGTCAATCCTTTTAACACACAAAACAGGACCGGAAGTGAAGCTGCTGGGACTGGAGCAGATACTTTCAAAGCAGGACAACCTCGGACAACTAAAGTATGAAAATTGCTATATCATCCGTTCATGTATAGGATGCTACCAGGGTCTCAGATTGTAGCCTATTCGTTTTGACAGTACTTAAGCTAATTATTTAAGGAAAAACATCTTTGAAGCGAGCATTTTTTCACTTAGACCAGATTGCCTGTAACAAAATGGTGCTTCTCTTATATTCTTAGTATATGGTCTCTTGAGAAAACTCTTGAAGAACATTTTAATGTAGTTTCCTGTGGTTGTGTCTAAGAAATGTTACATACAGACGTTACCAGAACTACTTGTATAGAACTGCTTGTGACATCCAGCACATCCATGGACGATATAAACACACAACTTTCCAACACTTAAAAATCCAAATATAGGACATTTTTAGTCCAGGAATGCCCCAAAACAGCAACCTTTTTTTTGTGGGGTTTTGATAAATTCACCCCTTTGTGATCCTGTTTGTGGTATGGTTTTAGGAAAATCAGGACTTTTACTAAGTATGATACACCTCATAATAGATATACTACATAGACATATAGCATGACATACAGCATATCCACAGAATTTGCCAAAAATTGACAGGCGCAATGACAATTTTTACAGTTTCCATACAAATTAATGGAGAGAGCCAGCATGTGCAGCCACCTCTCTGGACAGCACACAACAAGGTCCCATTCTAAAAGTACGTTTGTCATCAGGGTTTTGTCACCTAATCTGAGAAAAGCATGATGTAGGAACAAAGACTCGGTGTAAAGCGATGTGTCCATCAGGCTACTTTCACACATCAGGTTTTCAGTGTCAGGCTAAATCCGGCTAATTTTTAAAAAAACGGATCAGGCGAATGTTGCCGCCGGATCAGGTTTTTTTCCCATAGACTTGTATTAGTGCCGGATTGCACCAGATGACATTGCATTTTGTCCGGTTTTCGCCGAATCCAGCAAATCTGCCGCTTCCGGTTTCTTGAAAAAACGTCCATAGCAACGTTTTTTGTCTCCGGCGAAAAAGCCTGAAGTGCCGGATCCGGCACTTTCGGCTGTTTGCTAGAATGGAAGCCTATGGGAGCCGGAAGGTGCCGGATCCGGAAAAAGGCGGATCTGGCGGCCTGATCCGGTTTTTCAAACTGAGCATGCTCCAAATTTTTTTTTTATCCAATAATATAGATATGCTAGTTGGATCCGTCAAAAAAAGTTTTTCACAATCTGTGCCGGCTCCAGTTTTTCCAACATTCGCCGGATTTAGCCTGACACTGAAAACCTGATGTGTGAAAGTAGCCTCACTTGGCCGCTTGCTGTAGTTTTGATAAAATCGCTGTATTATCAAATTATCAGCAGGAGATGAAAGGACTAGTAAACTTGCTGCCAAGCAGTCCTCCATATTCATGAACTCTGTAAACACCCCCCCCCCCAACACACCACACCACCGATTGTCAGCTTTCTGCCTATGCACAGTGTACACAGACCGCTGCCAATCAGTGGTGTGGGTGGGGTCATACAGAGCTCAGCATTAAGAGAACTAGTAGCTCTGCAGCAGATACAACTGATTTCATAAAAAATACAGCAAGCAGCTCAGTAAGTGATACATTGCTGGAATCAGGATCTCTGGCCCACTTCATGTTGCTCTTAAAGGTAGTAGCAAAAATCTGGTGACAAATTCCCTTTAAGAGAGATGTTGGAACTGCAGCTTTTAGAAACTATGGCACTATATGTGAATATGACATAAATGTTCGATATGTGAATAATCCTTTTAATATAAACTCTTCTAATCACCGGAGTCTATCAAAGAAAATTCATTACAGACATCTTTTTACCACAATGCAGTATTCTCAGACAAGTTTCTTAGAAATGATTATTTTCATCCCAGACACATAAAAAGTATCATTTACAGCTCTGGCATACGTTACATCCAGAGAAACCACAGGGCAGGGTGGACGTCTGTAAACTGTAAGATGAAGAAGCCAAAGACCAAACCTAAGGTTACAGACAGGACATTCATAGAAATCTAAGAAAATAGATTCTAAATCACATTTCTGGTTAGAGGTTGGGAATAATTTCCATGCTTTTCTCTTCCAATTCCATGAAAAGATATACTGTACATTCTATGATTTTCATGTGTTGAAGTACAGGTACAGTTGCAATTCTAAATAATTCAACCCACATTGTAAATTAGGTTTTGTAGCAAAATTTACAAACCTTCTGCTGATTGCAATAAACCAGACAGCCAGAACAATTTAAATAATTCAAGCAACTAATATAACAAGTGGTTTCCCTAAATGCATCACAAAATGTAACAGAATTATTCAAGAGCATCTTTGACTGTTATGACCTGCTACCAATGTGCTGGATAGCCAGTGTAGCGCCTACATTTCTGCCTGCAGTCATATACTCACCGCCAAGACTCCCATCCTGCTCCTTCCAGGTGTGCTGCTGCTGCCCGGGGTGCACGCACTCCTAGCAGGTATCCAGGCACTGTGCTTAGAGGGCATGCGCGCACCCTTCATCTTAAAGGAGCAGCACATGTTCCTCTAAAGTGTCCCCAGCCAATAGCTGGAGGTCTCTTTCTATTGAGATCTCTCTTTCAAGATCAGCGCCGAGATCTCATCTCCTGAGATCTTAGTGCCGAGATCTCCATTTGGACATGTGCCGGCCATTTTCCCGGAGTCCACCGCACAGGAAACCATGGAACTGCGGGGGCTCTGGCATTTCACAAAATGTCGGCAGAGCCCCCCGCAGTATCGGAGACACCCGCAGCAGCTCCGGACACCCCCGCAACACCGCCGGACATCCCCGCAGCACCGCCGAGCACCGTTGCAACGCCGGACACCCCCTCATCCCAGCCTGCAGCCTGCACAATGGTATCGGTAAGGTATATCCGCATTATAAGACGCATCCCCATTTCCCCCCAAATTTGGGGGAAAAATAGTGCATCTTATAATCCGAAAAATACGGTAAATATTTTGAATGTTATATACAACCTTTATATCATATTTGTTCTTTTTTAGCTCACCTAGTAAAAGGCAATAATATGTTGAGGCAGACCTTTAATATACAGTGGGGAAAAAAGTAGTCAGCAACCAATTGTGCAAGTTCTCCCACTTAAAAAGATGAGAGAGGCCTGCAATTGACATCATAGATAGACCACAACTATGAGAGTCAAAATGAGAAAACAAATATAGAATATCACCTTGCCTGATTTGAAGATTCATTTTGCAAATTATGTTGGAAAATAAGTATTTGGTCACCTAAAATAATGCAAGATTTTTGGCTCTCACAGACCTGTAATTTCTTCTTTAAGAGGCTCCTCTGTCCTCCACTCATTACCTGCAGTAATGGCACCTGTTTGAACTTGTTATCAGTATAATAGACACCTGTCCACAACCTAAAACAGTCACACTCCAAACTCCACTATGGTGAAGACCAAAGAGCTGTCGAAGGACACCAGAAACAAAATTGTAGCCCTGCACCAAGCTGGGAAGACTGAATCAGCAATAGGCAAGCAACTTGGTGTGATGAAATCAACTGTGGAAGCAATAATAAGAAAATGGAAGACTTACAAGACCACTGATAATCTCCCTTGATCTGGGGCTCCACGCAAGATCTCACCCCGTGGGGTCAAAATGATCACAAGAACGGTGAGCAAAAATCCCAGAACCACACCGGGGGACCTAGTGAATGACTTGCATAGAGTTGGGACCACCGTAACAAAGGCTACCATCAGTAACACACTACGCTGCCAGGGACTCAGATCCTGCAGTGCCAGATGTGTCCCCCTGCCTAAGCCAGTACATGTCCGGGCCCATCTGAAGTTTGCTAGAGAGCATTTGATTTATCCAGAAGAGCACTGGGAGAATGTCATATAGTCTGATGAAACCAAAGTAGAACTGTTTGGTAGAAACAAAACTCGTTGTGTTTGGAGGAGACAGAATGCTGAGTTGCATCCAAAGAACACCATACCTACTGTGAAGCATGGGGGTGGCAAAATCATGCTTTGGGACTGTTTCTCTGCAAAGGGACCAAGACGACTGATCCATGTACATGAAAGAATGAATGGGGCCATGTATTGTGAGATTTTGAGTGCAAACCTCCTTCCATCAGCAAGGGCATTGAAGATGAAATGTGGATGGGTCTTTCAGCACGATAATGATCTCAAGCACACCGTCAGGGCAACGAAGGAGTGGCTTCGTAAGAAGCATTTGAAGGTCCTGGAGTGGCCTAGCCAGTCTCCAGATCCCTACCCCATAGAAAACCTGTGGAGAGAGTTGAAAGTCCGTGTTGCCCAGTGACAGGCCCAATACATCACTGCTCTAGAGGAGATCTGCATGGAGGAATGGGCCAACATACCACCAACAGTGTGTGCCAACCTTGTGAAGATTTACAGAAAACATTTGACCTCTGTCATTGCCAACAAAGGATATATAACAAAATATTGAGATGAACTTTTGTTAATGACCAAATACTTATTTTCCACCATAATTAGCAAAATAAATCTTGCCAAATCAGACAAGGTGATTTTCTGGATTTGTTTTCTAATTTTGACTCTCATAGTTGTGGTCTACCTATGATGTCAATTACAGGCCTCTCTCATCTTTTTAAGTGGGAGAACTTGCACAATTGGTGGCTGACTAAATACTTTTTTCCCCACTGTGTACCACTAAGGTGTGGGAGGAAAGAAACCTTTGCTAAATTAGATGTGTTTCACCCAACTTCATTTGCATATACACATGACGTTTTTCTTTTTATTCATACCTGAAGAAAATTTGCTCAGCTGTATATATTATATTTTTTGTGCAATTAATATTTGGAAATACATAATCGCATTGAATGTGTTGTCTGCTAAACCAAAGATGTTGATGTTAATTCACTGTGCCAAAGATATCCGCTGTGCTCTTTATATAATATACTGATCGATTCCGTAATTATGTTTGGAGAATTACCGGAATAATATTGCAACCAGATTTTATTTAAGTGATATATGGAGTTGTATCCTGATCTGCACAAGCATAGGAGGTAACAGTCCAATTAGATACTGTCATCATTCAATAAAAGTCACTAAAACTAAGGTCAGATAGCGCTGTTGATCTTTTTTAATTCTCCCCTCTGTTTTGGAAAGAAATCTCCAAGCTGTTGTTCATCTCTTACACTTTACACTTCTCAGTAGAAACTTCATTGAATTTTCTCATAATTTGCTGTTAACCACACAATGCTGCCATCTGTCAGTGCACTATAATATTACATTATTATTAACTTGACTGGTAGACACTGCAGAAAGAAAGCACCATTGAGCTAATTTATGGAGTGCATGATACACTGCTATGTGCTGACTTCTATGTCGGAAACTTTTAAAGAGGTCTCCTAAGTTATTAATTTACTTTAATTAGTTAGAAAGCATAAAAATAGGCAAGTTTTCAGATAACTTGCTTTTTCTATCTGTGGTCATTCGACTGCAATGCAAGCTTTTATCTACACATTGTACAGCTGGTTTTCTTGGAGCCTGGCCACTTGTGCCTGCCAAGACCCTGGCCTAGAGTGCACAGTAGTTACGTTCCAGGGAGGAGTTAACTCCTAATGTACTAAGCACCTCTTTCCAGCCCATTCATTTTTATAAAATATGCTCACCACCCTCCCCCTCCCTCTTAGCTCCTGACAAGCTGCTGTTATATATCTTGCTAAATCACTACCACAGCTTCATCGGCTTCTCCCACAGTAGTTCTCCTAATCATAACTCTTACAGTCCTGAACTGTACACTTATTCAAATGTCCTCTTATGTAATATGTTACAGCAGAGGTTGTACTAAGCTTTATGATTCTGTTAATACTACAGCTCTTCTGTTCACCAAAACTGTCACTCAAGGAGGAGAGACTGCCCTGCCAGCAGCCAGGAAGTAAGGAGATTGTAAGGAGACTGCATAACTCTGAGTGGCTAACGAGACAGCTTGAGAATACCCCTTGTAAGGTGGCTACTGGACACATAATTGATAGGAGGTATGTATCACAGAGGTGGTTGTCATCTGTGATGTAAATCTGGAGTATTGCTCTAGTGCACATAGTACTAAGAAACTTGTTTGGTACATTTGGGCCAGGTTTTATGGGCAACCAGACCCCCCATCTCTCAGGCTGCCTGTAAAACCTGGCACATACCCCACCTCTGGGTTTGGTTCACATGTTAAAATGAAGGATGAAGGCCTCGTGTGTGTTATCTCCAGACTCCAACAGCAACAGCTGCACAGCAGTAGATGAATAAACTGCTTATGCAATATATCCAGCAACAGTAGCAGCATCACTGTTAACAGCAGCAGTGGTTTGATCTACTCGCAGAGGTGGTTCATGGCATAGCGGCAGCTCTGACTCCAAGTTCGACTGATGATTTTTCCATCCAGAAAGTGGTAAGAGGAGCCATGCAGACAATGACTGAGGGTGACAACATAGGGGCCTTTTTTACCATTTTTGAAAGGGACACTGAGAGGGAGAAACTTCCTCAAGAAGTGCAATGGGCAGAAGTGATGGTGCCTTACTTAACGGCAGAGTCCTAGAAGGCCTACTATGACGTAGCCTTGGAAGACATCAAGGAAGGGGATGACGATGACTGTCAGGGCGCAGCGGGTCCACCCCTGCACATATCACCATTACAAATTCCCTCACTCCCAAATGTTTGATCTGCTGCATCTGGTCCAAAAATGGTTGCAGCCAGAGTCCTCTATCCCTGCGCAGACGGTACAGCGAGTGGTGATGGCCCAGTTCATGCATTCCCTTCTGAGGCCAATACAGACTTGGGTTGCCCAGGGTGATCCTCGGAATGCCGATGACCTGATCGGACTGGTCAAGAGATATCAGGGGGTCAAGGCTTCCTTGCGGAAGCAGCCCACTCCATACTGGAGTCCCAACATTGGGCAGAAACCAAGAAGGGGGTGAAGTGTCCAAGGTCCAAAGGGGCAGGGAAGGTAATACCGAAGGTCCAGCTGGAAATGTCATGACCCAGACCATGTAGCCACCTGTTGTCCCCTGACCTCCGAGCAGATGGACTGTATCCTGGGACACTGCTGTTCATACTATGCGTGTCCGGCCTGCAGTGTGAACTGTCCATCTAGCGAGGGGCCACAAGATTGTCACATAAAGGTGAATGGTTGGCAAGTGGCTATACTGCTAGACTCAAGGAGTTTGGTGACCCTCATGAGGACCACACTTCTTCTCCAGCTGATCCCTGGGAAGAAGGTTGGCATCCGCTGCATTCATAGTAATGCTAAAGACTTCCAGCGGCCAAGAGTGGACATTGAAACGGCCCAAGATGAGTCTTGGACCATGAGGTTGGCGTGGTCCAGGACTTATTGCACCTCATTATCATAGGTCGGGACTTTTGTTTGTTTTGGGATCTGTGAGGGATGGAAAAAGGGCTCAGATGAGAGATGGGTCAGCCGTAAAAAAGTATCATCACACCCAGAGTCTGATGGGTTTCCCGTCTGTGTCCTTGTGGGGGATGGGGAAGTACCTTGCCCTGAGGCCGACATTCCTGAGTTAGGGGTGGCTGGCAAAAATTTGGGGTCATCCAAACATAAGGCCTTAACTCTAAGGGAGGCATTCAATAATGCAGCTGTCATAAATGGTATAGCGCAGGAGCCAGGGGCTGACACGAGGTTTCCCTATTTAATGTTGAGTGGGGACTTGATGTACCAAGTTATGAAAGTGAGAGAGGAGATAGTGGAACAGTTATTGGTACCAGGACCCTATAGATGAGGGGTGTTGGACGTGACCCATTCATATGTCTTAGGTTGCCATCTGGGGGCTAAACAAAACTCAAGACTGTGTCATGCAAAGGTTCTATTGGCCTAGATGTCACCAGGAAATCTTAAAGTATTGCAGGTCCTGTCTCGCCATCCAGATAACAGCCCCACTTCTCGCTTTCGAAGCTTCTCGTGCCATTACCCATCATAGAGGTGCCATTTGAGAGAATTGCCATGGATATGGTGAGTCCCCTGGTTAAATCTGATCGTCGGCATCAATACATATTGGTCATCCTTGACTATGCTACGCCATACACTGAAGGGGTTCCCCTGAGAAACTCCTCTGTGAAAAGTATACCCCACAAGTTGGTCCACATTTTCTCCTGGTCATGGTTACCAAAGGAGATCCTCACCCACCAAGGAACACCCTTTATAAGTAAGGTAATGAGGGAACTGTGTAAGGCCCTGGAAATTACACGTCAGTGTACTATCCCCAGACGGACAGCCTTGTGGAAAGATTTAATAAAACTTTGAAAGGAAAGCTTAAGAAGGTCATTGAAAAGGATGGTCGAGACTGGGATTGTCTCCTACCATATCTGCTGTTCTCTATGTGGGAGGTTCCACAGGCCTCTATTGGGTTCTCTCCATTCGAACTTCTCTAAGGTAAGCCTGGGAAACCGTAGTCACACCCTACCTGAGCGTCATCAAGAGCGTCGTTGAGATGAAAGATAGGATTACAAAAGTGATGCCCATCATAAAAGGACATCTCCTCCAGGCAAGAAGTTCAAGCTAGGGTCTACAACCGATCATCCAGCGTGAGTCCTTGTGCTACTTCCCACCGTGGAAAGTACATTCTTGTCCAAGTAGCAAGGGCCTTAAGAGCCGTACCAGGTTTAACACATAAATCTCATCCAGCCATGGCAAGACAGAGAGCCCATTGAAACTCCTCGTTTGCTGGTCAATACAGAAGCAGATGTTAAAGGAGTCACAATAGCGGATACGCTGTCGAAGGTCCAAAAACAGCAGTCAAGAATTCCTGCAGCAGAGCAGGGATCTGTTCTCAGATTTGCCGGGATGTACAAAAGTCATAGAACACAAAGTTCTGATGGAACCCTATGTGTTTGTGAACTTGAATTCCTATCAAATTCCCGAGGCCCGACGAGAGCTGATCTTCAAGGATGTAAGTCATATGTTGAAACTCGGAGTCAATGAGGAATCCAAAAGCAGATAGTCATGCTTGATTGTCCTGGTTCCAAAACCCAATGGCAAATGGAGAGTCTGCAATGAATATAAGAATCTGAATGAAGTCTCCAAGTTCAACGCATATCTGATGCGCGTGTCGATGAGCTGATCGAGACTTGGGCCGGCAAGGTAAATAACCACCTTGGATTTAACAAAGGGATATTGGTAAATCCCTATGTCACAAGAAGCAAAGGAGAAGATGGGATTCTCTACTCTTGATAGAGGCTTCCAATACGTCTGGATGTCTTTTGAATTGCAGGGGGCCTTTGCCACCTTCCAGAGGGTCATGGACCAGATCCTCACACCCCATAAGAATTATGCTGCAGCATAACTGGACGATTTTGTAATCTTCAGCCCGGATTGGGGAAGTCATCTGCGAATGGTCCAAGCGGTGTTTGATGCTCTTAGGAAGGTGGGGTTTTCGATAAATCACCAAAAAATGTGCCATGGGCAGGGCTGCCACTAGGAATTTCAGGGCCCCATACTGGCAAAATTTTCGGGGCCCCCTTGAAACTCTGCCCAGGCCCTGCCTCCACCACTTGAACTGTCCAAAGTCCCACTGCCCACTGCACCACGTCCTCACCAATCACACATTAACAGTTCCCATCACCAGATCACATACATAACCAGCAGCTTTTGTTTTGGCCAAAAGATTTTTTTAATCCGCCACCACAACAAGGCAGACTCTTTTAGGCGAGCTATACTATACTCTATCCTAATAATCATTTGTTAAGCTATCCAATGCAATTTAAGTATATTTTTATTTATTTTTCAATGTTTAAAATGACTAATAATACCACATACCAGGGACAAATACCACCGCAGCATGATCAGACAACATATTACCACCCCAGTGACCGAATAATACTACATACAAGGAATAAATACCGCCACACCATGACCAGACAATATATTACCACCACAGTGACTAAATAATACCACATACAAGGAATAAATAGCTCCACATCATGACCAGACAACATATTACACCACATAGTGACTTATAATACCACATACAAGGAACAAATACAGCCACACCATGGCTGGACCACATATTACCCCCACATAGTGACTGAATACTGCAATACTGATCATTAACAAAAAACATAATACTAATATCACCATAAGTGCCATTATACATAGGAGATCTGTACTTAGTATGCAGTGTCCGTTTACAGGTAACATAGTGATCAGTGACTTATTATACACTGATTATACACAGGAGCTCTGTATACAGTGTCAGTGTACAGGTAATACAATGATCACCAGTGACATTATACACAGGAGCTCCATCCTGCTCCATGATCCTGCCCAATCTGTCTACATTCTACCCCATAATCCTGCCCCATCTGTCTCTATCCTGCCCCATGATCCTGCACCACGTGACTCCATCCTGCCCCATGATCTTGCACCATGTGTCTCCATCCTGCCCCATGATCCTGCACCATGTGTCTCCATCCTGCCCCACCGGTCTCCATCCTGCCCCATCTGTATCCATCCTGCCCCATCTGTGGAATCAGCAGGGGGCCCCTTCTGTCCCTGGGGGCCCTAGGCAGCTGCCTAGTCTCCCTGCTCATAATGCTGGCCCTGCTCATCTGTCTCCATCCTGTCCCATCTGTCTCCATCCTGTCCCATGGCAAAATTCAAAGTGGGGCCCCAGATTCTGAATTATTGCACTAACAACAGCATCGATTAAGTGCATTGAAGTGAGCTTTGAGCAAGTAGCAACATCTTTAAGTGCCAAGAAACCACTCAAACAACAAAGACAACATTTCTGTCCAAGGAGGGGACCATGCATTCCAGGATAGGGATGAGGGGGCCATGCACACAAGGATAGGGATGAGGAGACCATGCATACCAGGATAGAGATGAGGGGGCCTTGCATACAACAATAGGGATGAGGGGATCATGCATACCAGGATGGGGATGAGGGGACCATGTGTCACGATAGGACTGTCGAGTAAACTGGGACCAGGGGCACCTTTCCTGGCCCTAAGACTAGGGGTTCCCTAACTCGCCCTGTTCCCCGGCATACCTCAGATGGTGAGGATGCCGGGGCCTCCGCCCTTGTCCTGTCTCCTAGCTGCAGCCCTGCGTCTGTCTCCTTCCCCACCCGGGGAACAGAGGCACTACCGTGTACTGCAGTACACCAATCCGACAGGGGAACCAAAACAAACTCCACTCACACAAAATATACTCTCACAAATAACAGAGGTATTCACCAGGATGTGAAGGAAGGGGGGAAAAAATACGCAGGTAAGGATGAGGAATTTCCAAGCGAGCAAACTAAGCAACAGTCGCACAATAAACTCCTCCAGCTCTCCAAACATCAGCTCTTCACTCTCCAGGTCTATCTAGCAAATGCTAACTCAGACCAAGGATCTGGCCAGAAGGCCTAGCTCTTATAGGAGAGAGCAGTGGCTAACCGAGCACAGCTGAATGCAGGGATTTCCACAAGGCCAATTAACCCCTGTCCTGCTGAAAGAAAACAAACACATTTAATACACAGAGAAGTGCTTCTTCTGAGCGGCGAAACAGGAGCCATCAGATGCTGCGGTCTTCTGTCTCAGCTCTGTCACGGTAACTCCGTGACACCATGTATATGAGGACCTGGATGAGGCCATAACTACAATATGGGGACATAACTACATATGAGGACTTGGATGGGGACATAACTACAATATGGAGACATAACAAATGTGCACTCATATTATACCGTAGTTATGTTTCTATATTGTAGTTATCACCCCATTTATAACAACCCAAGCTCTAAAGACATTTTTAAAAAAACACAGCAAAAATGTTCAAAAGGTGTATAGAAAAAAAATGGTGTCACTAAAAATGTCACTTTATCCAAAGAATGTGGCCCCTCAAATTCAAATTGTTTTCTATATACCCAGCCGTGTATGAGACTCCTATTACAGAACGCAGTGGCCCTGTGGCTAGAGATCACAGTGACATCATCACTCCTGGTGCCAGTGCACACCAAAGAGCTGCCTGTGCAGGATCCAGATGAGTGACAGCAGGTATCATTCATTTTTTTATATCCCTTTTTTTCTTCATTTCTTTTGTATGTTTATTACATTGTAGGTTTTGTTGCTGTGCAGTGTGTGACTGGTGTTGGGGTGCAGTAAAAAAAACCTCACCAGTGATGTAGTGTTGTCTATATGGAAAAACTTCTCCTGGGTGGCAGCACAGCTCCTGTACTGTTTCCAGACAGGCGCTGCTGTGCAATGTCAGGACTATGTCAGTGGTCAGGTGTCACATAGTAAGGTCCTGACACTGAACAGTAGCGGTTGGGACACAGTACAAATGATTACCCTGAAGCCTGTAGGAGTGAGGATGGATGGCCATATATCAGAAGAACAGGAGAACATGCAGAGGGCAGGTCAGGTCAGTAGTACACACCTATACTAATAGCCAGTTTCCTACTCCACACTGAAGAGGGGCAAATACCCCGAAACAGCGGTCTGTGGATGGATACCATGTTTTGGCATAGGTGGTTTTCCTTTATTGGATGCTGCCCTTCCCGTGGTTGTTCCTTCCCGGTGAAAGACCTGGCTATTCATTGCTTGCATTGAGAAACACGTGATGGTGTCTCCGCAGCTTTTCTACAAGTAGTACACACCTGACTGCTACTGCCTCTGCTGTCAACATTACTATAAATAACACTAGGCAGCACAGCACGGGAAAGGCTCCCATTGCAGAACAGATAATATGCACTTATATCTGCCTCTTCTGCAAAGCAAAGCACGGCCTCTGAATTGTGAGCTCCATTGTAGAACCAGCAGGGGGCCCCTTCTGTCCCTGGGGGCCCTAGGCAGCTGCCTGATCTGCCTGCCCATAATGCCGGCCCTGCTCATCTGTCTCCATCCTGTCCCATCTGTCTCCATCCTGTCCCATGATTCTGCCCCATCTCTCTCCATCCTTCCCAATATTCCTGCCCCATCTGTCTCCATCCTGCTCCATGTCTACATCCTGCCCATGATCCTGCTCCATCTGTCTCTATCCTGCCCCATGTCTCCATCCTGCACCATATGTCTCCATCGTGCCCCATCTGTCTCCATCCTGCCTCATGATCCTGAGCCATGTGTCTCCATCCTGCACCATGCCACATGGTGCAGTATCAAGAGGCAGGAAGTAGACAGATTGGGCAGGATGGAGACACTTGGTCCATGTGTCTCCATCCTGCTGCCCAAATATATTGCATCTTGCCGCTTTCAATAAAAAAAAAAACACTTTCTCTTTACCTGACCATGGTCCAGCGCCGACATCCACCCCAGGCATTTCAAGTGCGTATTCGCTGACAAATGACAATAACGTCATAGGCTGGCGACGTGTGCGCTGATGTCAGCTGCCAGCCTCCTATTGGCTGGCAGCTTTCATCTATTGCCGTGCGGGCCCGCACGGTAATAGAGTTTAACTGAAACTGTGTCTTGGTCGCAGGTTCAGTTACTACACCGGCAGAATCCTGCCGCTGGGGCCCGGTGAACAGAAGAGATGGGGCACGATGTGGGCTGTGGGCCCCCTCTGTTCATCGGCAGTAATGGGGGAAAAAGAGGCGAAATACCTAGGATATGTAGTAGGCAGAGGCGAGATCAAACCCCAGATCAGTGAAATGGATGCAATCCAAAACTGGTCGAGACCGCTTTCAAAGAAGCAAGTTAAAGCCTTTCTAGCAATCGTGGGAAACTATAGGAGTTTTATCCCAAACTTTGCCATGATGGTATGATTTTCAATTAATTAAATTGCATTTTGATGCATGAAATAAGTATTTTATCACCTGCCAACCAGCAGGAATTGTAGTTCTTGCAGACCTGTTAGTTTTTCTTTAGGGCGCCATCCCACTCTGCACTCATTGCCTGTATTAATTGCACCTGTTTGAACTTGTTACCTGTATAAAAGACACCTGTCCACACACTCAATCAATAACATTCCAACCTATCCCCCATGGACAAGCCTAAATATGTGTCTAAGGACACCAGGGACCAAATTGTAGACATGCACAAGGCTGGGATTGGCTACAGGACAATAGGCAAGCAGCTTGGTGAGAAGCCAACAAGTGTTGGCACAATTATTAGAAAATGGAAGTAACACAAGATGACGGTCAATCTTCCCCGGTCTGGGGCTCCATGCAAGATATTGCCTTGTGTAATAGATGGAGCGCCCCCACACCGCCGCAGGGCCTAGGGGTACCCGGCACCGGGCCTCTGGGTCTCAGTCCAGTTCTGGGGTTGTCACGGTGGCTAGACCCGGTCCATGGCCCTGTCTGTCAGTGGGGGACGTCCGGTGCAATAAGTGGTGGTGCAGGTCGCGGTAAATAACGAGGACACCAGGTTGCAGTCTCTTTACCTCTTTACTGGAGATCTCTGAGTCCTCAGTCCAGAATATGGTTCACCAGGCTGCGCAAGTCCGGCCGGTCCAATGGCACCTCCAGAGTTCACTTCGCAGGTGGAAATCAGTGCCTTCCTTCTTAGCGCTATGTGTTGTAGTCCTTCCCTGCTATGCTTACGGAAAGTACCCCACAACTGTTGTGTCTGTTTCTTAAGTTCCCTCACAACAACTCGATTAACTGATCTTCTGCTAATCATCCGTCTCTTCCTGATGTTACAGTTAGAACGGCACCCGTTTGACGGGTAGGCTCGGAGCTCTTCCGGGACCCTAGAGACGCCCCTCTCCACAAGTTGCCCCCCAAGACTTCATAGGTGATTAAGGTGAGACAGCCCGCCTGTGACTGACTGTCCTGCCGCTGTTTAGAGTATTGCTTGAAGCTGTCTATTGAAATACTCCCTCGGCGTTCCGGCCACCGGTTGTGCGCCTCAGTAGGATGTTGCCCTCTTCTCACAGCATCACCCCTACTGGTATTCTCCTATTGCTTCGATCTCGTTTCTCACTCAGCACAATATATCTCTCTTCTAGTCCTTCCTTAGGGCACCGCCGCTTCTCAGTGCAGGCACGGTCCCGTTACTTTCTTTCCTGTAGCCAGGCCTCCATCAGGGTCCCAAACCTGACAGAGACCCTACCGAATCCTCTCCTGCAACACCCTCTGCCACAAGGTGTTGCCTGGTTCATATCCAGTCAGCTTTCTTTCTAACTTCCTGCCTGACCCCCAGTTTTACCAGTATGTGAGGAGTGGCCTAATGAATAGAACCCTTAGCTCCCCCTGGAGGCCCGACTGTGAAATGTATTGGTGTCTGTGATACCTGGTCAGATGAACTCCTTCAGTGCCATCAGACGCACCATAGCTCCCCATAGTGGCGGAGCCACAGTACTGCAACGACCAGGACTCTGGGGCGCTGCACTCCCCCCTGGTTAAACACAGTACTCCGGGACTGGGAAGAAAAACAACAATACAAGTTAGCAAAAAGACATACAGTTTTGTTTGAGTGCAATAACAATAAGTATACTTGAACAGGCTTCCCTTTATGGGAGGTAAGGACACTTAAACGTTACAAACATCGTTAAATAACATAGCAACATGCTATAAATAATTCTTCTTACCCAACCGGGTATTCTACTAAGTGCAAAAATTGTTGAACAGTACTTTAACGTTGCCTTTAAGGACATACACTCTGTATCCACTAAAGACCCTCTTATAATCACATTATAAGGCAAATTTAACTTTACATTCTCCTTCTTTAATCTGCAGGACCGCCTGTCCTATCGGCGCCAGACCTACTGCCTCTCCTTTCTTACAGGACCGCTCCTTTCAGCCCGAGCCTTCTGTCTTTTCAACTACTATACATGGTATAGAACATAACACACTTTCGGGTTTGAGAACACTGAGCCATCTACATATGGCTCCTAAGAGGACCTACCACCTAACCCCTACGGGTTCACTCTCTGTGCCCGGTATCACATTATTAACTCTTCTTCTTACAATAACTAACCTCTTATGGAGGACACAGGGTCTACCTTCTATCCCCCCTTTTCTATCAACATTATCAAATATCAAACTTCCATCTTTACTCTTCTTACTACCGACTATGCAGGACACTGTGTCTACCCCTACGGGCCTACTGCATCTTTCTTCCAGCTCTCATTCTTTCTTCTAAAGGACATTATCAACATTTCTTTGTCTTACAGCCAACTAGTTCAATACAAATAACTTCAACATACAAGCATTATCATTTTCTTCTAAGCATTATCATTACATTACTGTTCTGAAACAGTATCACTCATAAGTACACAGTTGAGCATCCCCTTTAAGAGAGGATCAAGTCTTCATGAGGTAGCGTATCTCCTCAGGCTACCAGTCCTTACTCAGCAAAGGCTCCGGTATGGTATCTTCGCAAAGAGTCTCTTTCCAAGTAAAACCAGTAGGAAGCGCCTTTAAGAAGGTGCGAACTATATACAAGAAAAAGTTTGTATCATGCACGGTCCATGATTACTGCAGTTCTGTAAACTTTTGTGCAAACTTGAGAACATAAACAAAACAACAAGGATCCCGGGTCAGCAGAGGGATCCTTAAGGAATTAACCCTGGACGGGTTTAGCAGCAACAGTAAACAAACAGTTAAAGAGAGAACTATGTACATTTTCATTTTTCCAAGGTTTATTCTTATAGTAGGTTGCAAGGCATCAGTTGGTAGTGAACACTTCCTGGCCTGGGAAGATCTGTGTTCAACTTCTCATCCGATGCGGTATCAATGTCACTAATCGGTCTTTCAGGTATAATCTGGGTTCGAATGTCAATTTTGGTAGTAAGTTCAGTGGTAGAAATAATGCACTCTGTAGTAGTAGTGCTGGAACTCGTCGGTTCAGAGGTAGTCTTAGTCAGGGCAGCAGGTAGCGCTGCTGCAAGATCAGTCACTGGAACGGAGTCAGTAGCGGTGGCACTAGCAGTCACTGGAGTGGTGTCAATCATCAGGGCAGGGTCGTTCTTCCTACCTGCTTCAGATGCGGTTCCTCCGGTGTCGATCTGCTCCGTCTCCGCTGGGGTCTGGAACGCTGGTTGCGGGACCTTGTGCTGCGACGTTGTCATCTCTGCTCGCAGCATACCCCTTCCCGGCAGGGCCTTGCTTTCCAGCTTCGGAGCGCTGGGACTTCTTTCCTGCTCCGGACCAGATGAGGCTGCCGACAGATGTCCGGTGAGGCTCCTGATGATGGCCTTCTTCCACCCGGCCTCGGTGCTCAGCTGCGTCCGCCGGGGTCGGTCGCTGAGCTCGTCCACTCCGACCTGCAGGAATTCAGCATCAGCGGTGGAGGCCTGGTTGCGGTGCCCCTCCGGGTGGCTGGGGGAGTCCTCTGCTCCGACCCCACGCTCCGGCTCCGGGCGGCTCGCCATGGCGTCCTCCATGTCGCGGACTTCTTCTTCCTGGTCCTTTTCCCGCTCTCTCCTTCGTGGGCGGTTTCGCTTTCTCTGTCTCCGCCCACCATTGAGGATCAGGAGGCGGATCTCGGGTGCTGACGGACACGTCCTCAAGGGGCCGACATATTTAGACTGGGCGGCCATTGTCTTTCGCGCTCTTCAGCTTGTTCACGCCCACTTCCACGCCCTTCTTCTTCTCCTGCGCTCTCCTTAGCACTGTAATGGCGGCGGTTTTGGCGGGAACTTCTGGCGGCAAGTGGCAATACACAGTCTTCTAATAAAGTACAGTCCAAGCACAGTAAATCACAGTTCCAAGGCACACATGACCTGATTCTTCAGGCTTAAGTAGATCCTGTTCGTGACGCCAAGTTTGGAGCGCCCCCACACCGCCGCAGGGCCTAGGGGTACCCGGCACCGGGCCTCTGGGTCTCAGTCCAGTTCTGGGGTTGTCACGGTGGCTAGACCCGGTCCGTGGCCCTGTCTGTCAGTGGGGGACGTCCGGTGCAATAAGTGGTGGTGCAGGTCGCGGTAAATAACGAGGACACCAGGTTGCAGTCTCTTTACTGGAGATCTCTGAGTCCTCAGTCCAGAATATGGTTCACCAGGCTGCGCAAGTCCGGCCGGTCCAATGGCACCTCCAGAGTTCACTTCGCAGGTGGAAATCAGTGCCTTCCTTCTTAGCGCTATGTGTTGTAGTCCTTCCCTGCTATGCTTACGGAAAGTACCCCACAACTGTTGTGTCTGTTTCTTAAGTTCCCTCACAACAACTCGATTAACTGATCTTCTGCTAATCATCCGTCCCTTCCTGATGTTACAGTTAGAACGGCACCCGTTTGACGGGTAGGCTCGGAGCTCTTCCGGGACCCTAGAGACGCCCCTCTCCACAAGTTGCCCCCCAAGACTTCATAGGTGATTAAGGTGAGACAGCCCGCCTGTGACTGACTGTCCTGCCGCTGTTTAGAGTATTGCTTGAAGCTGTCTATTGAAATACTCCCTCGGCGTTCCGGCCACCGGTTGTGCGCCTCAGTAGGATGTTGCCCTCTTCTCACAGCATCACCCCTACTGGTATTCTCCTATTGCTTCGATCTCGTTTCTCACTCAGCACAATATATCTCTCTTCTAGTCCTTCCTTAGGGCACCGCCGCTTCTCAGTGCAGGCACGGTCCCGTTACTTTCTTTCCTGTAGCCAGGCCTCCATCAGGGTCCCAAACCTGACAGAGACCCTACCGAATCCTCTCCTGCAACACCCTCTGCCACAAGGTGTTGCCTGGTTCATATCCAGTCAGCTTTCTTTCTAACTTCCTGCCTGACCCCCAGTTTTACCAGTATGTGAGGAGTGGCCTAATGAATAGAACCCTTAGCTCCCCCTGGAGGCCCGACTGTGAAATGTATTGGTGTCTGTGATACCTGGTCAGATGAACTCCTTCAGTGCCATCAGACGCACCATAGCTCCCCATAGTGGCGGAGCCACAGTACTGCAACGACCAGGACTCTGGGGCGCTGCATAGACATAATTCTATGAAAAGACAGGAAACAGCCCAGAACTACATGGGAGGACCTGGTCAATGACCTGATGAGAGCTGGGACCCCAGTCTCAAACATTACTGTTAGTAACACACTATGCCATCATTGATTAAAATTCTGCAGGGCATGCATGGTCCTCCTGCTCATGACAGCACATGTCCAAGCTCTTTTGAAGTTTGCCAATGATCAACTGGATGTTCCAGAGGAGGCATGGGAGAAGGTCATGTGGTCAGATGAGACTAAAATAGAACTTTTTGATATTAACTCCACTCGCTGTGTTTGGAGGAAGAAGAAGGATGAGTACAATCCCAAGAACACCGTCTCAAACATGAAGCATGGTGGGGGAAACATCATACTTTTGGGAGCTGTTTTTCCGCAAAAGGGACAGGACGACTGCACCATATTGAAGGGAGGATGGATGGGGTCATGTATCACAAGGTTTTTGTCCAGCAGCCTCCTTGCCTCAATAAGAGCATTGAAGATGGGTCATGACTGGGTCTTCCAGCATGACAAAGACCCGAAACCCACAGCCAAGGGCAACTAAGGAGTGGCTCCATAAGAAGGATTTCAAGGTCCTGGAGTGGCCTAGCCAGTCTCCAAACCTAAACCCAATAGATAATCTTTGGAGGGAGCTGAAACTCAATGCTGTCCAGCAACAGCCCCGAAAACTGAAAGAACTGGAGAAGATCTGTATGGAGGAGTGGGCTTAAATCCCTACTGCAGTGTGTGCAAACATGGTCCAGAACTACAGGAATTGTCTGACCTCTTTAAAGGGAACCCCATTTTTGGCCTATAAGCTGCGGCCACCGCCATCAGGGGCTTATCTACAGCATTCTGTAATGCAGTGCACAGGCGCTGGGCCTCTCTGACCTTTCCCAGCACTGGCACACTGCAGTACTTAACTCTGCCCTAAACAGGGCAGAGATGTACGCCTGCGCAGGAGCATCAATGTTGGGGAGCGATGAAGAAGAAAGAGGATGGCGTCACAAGAAGATGGGAGGCGCCGAACCCGGACCTGCGATACCCACCGGACCGAACCGAACCGCACAGGACCGCCCCCCGGTGAGTTTAATATAACCTATTTTTCTTCAATTGCAGGTTGAACAGGGGGCTTATCTACAGCATTATAAAATGCTGTAGATAAGCCCTGAAAGGCAGTGGCCGCATCTTATAGCGACCAAAACAGGTGACAGGTTCCCTTTAAGGACCCAGAAGTATGTAGATGGGTAACAGTTAGAAGAAGGGGTAGGGGAAAACGTGCCCGGAAGTCTAATCCTGATCTGGCACAACCTAGTAAGTAGGCCTGTTTGGCTGATATTAGGAATGCAAGCCCAGGACTGGGATCACTCCATATAGCATAATAGGCCAGATTGTCCTCAATATAGTATAATGCACTCCCGATAGGCAGACTCTATATTGTATAATGCATTCCCCATAGGTGGTCTCTATATAGTATAATGCACTCCCGATAGGCAGACTCTATATTGTAAAAGAGAAAAATAGCGGGCACCACACAATTTAATAGCTCAGGGATCAACCACGTGCATATAACAACGTATAAAAGGATAAGCAGAGAAAAAAGATATGCACAACAGTGGGATCAACCAACAATAATATATTTTATTAAACACTTAATTACAAAGGGCAACAGCAAAAAACATAACATAAAAACATTTAAAAGAAAAGACCAACCTAGGTCCCCCCTAAATAATTTTAGATAGAAAGACACCAGACCAGTATAGGTATATACAAGGTAAATACAAATGTACATAATAAGGCTAAGCAGCACATAAAAAACAAATAATTAACATCCTATGCTGCCAGCTGACCTCAGCCTTAAACTACCAGTCTGTATAAATAGTAATAGACCGCCAAAGTTATCAGGAACAGACCAAAAGTAGACGGGGAAAGAAAAATCCTATACCCTATAATATGTCTAGGATCTGCCCCAATCCTAATGCACTCAACAATAATAACCAAGGTTACCCTAATCCTGCCCCAAGCGGGGATGTTTATCAGCGTAGCCAAGAAAATATCTGAAATGTGCAAATAGCAAAGCTAAAGTGCATATGCAGATTACCAAAAGGAGTCCATAGGGGGGGACCAAGGCCCCACGCGTATCAACGCTGCTAGAGCGTCTTCATCAGGGGAAGGTTGTGAAGGATATGTCCAGAGTACGTCCCTTATATATACATAAGTAATAAATCAAATAGAAATCACCTGTAAGGAGGCCGTGGCGTGTGCGATCAGTCCACCATGCGACAAGCCGTATGGACTTCCGGGTATGCGCTGAGATCACTACAAAATGTGCAGCCGCGCACAAAGATACCTGGCGGGTCTGCTGTGAGTCAGTGCACAGGCGCGAAGGTTGCCATGGAGACGTAAGCGCCTAGTAATTTAAGGCGCACCGATTGCGCATGCGTGCTAATTTACCATGGAAACATAAACGCCTAATGGGGCGTGCTGATTGCGCATGCGTTTGACGAAAACATAATAGAGCAATGGGGAAGTATTCATTACACCCGTATGCCCAAAGGACAGCATGTTCCGATGCAAGTAAAGCAGCTGAAGATAATAATGAGGACAAAAAGGCACCAGACGGATCCAAAATGAGTCAATACGCAAGCGTAAAGATTACCACAAAGACATGAGCGCCTAATAGTTTGAGGCGCACCGATCACGCATGCGTCTGAGGAGGCAGTACTGATTATCGATTATCTTACATAGTACAGATATAGTACAGACATAGGGAGGCATTCATTATACCCATAAGCCCAAAGAACAGCATGTCCAGGCAAAAATGAGGTAATTAGAAATAACGACGCCGAGCGCATGCACTATCAGAAAAGCATATTGGAAACACTTGTGTTTTGATACCCCAAAAGAATAGGGGGCCATTTACAATGGTAAAGTCGCCGGGCATGAACATTAGCACGATGTTTCATTACATACTAAATGAATATACTAGGTATACCCGCAACAGGTCTACCCAGGTGCAGGAATTGCCCTGGGAGTATGTGCGCCCCAAAGTCTGAGATACATAAAAAAACGCATGCGCCAAGTAACGAATATCACCAATGTGTTCTGATAGTGAACCAAAGTTTACCATATTTACATATCCCGAACACAGCATACCCAGATGTTAACGGAACAGCCCAATTATTAAGTCCAAAAGAGATAGAATGGACACAACATCTGATAGCGTTCCAAGTGCAATAAGCACATAAGCTTAATCAGTGAACAAAATAAATGCCACTATTTGTACAACACAAAATGGCCTAAGTCATTGATGTTGCTGTAGTCCCCAGAATATCACATTTTTTTAAAAAAATGTTTGAAGGCTGTACAAAAGAGATGCGCATATATCCGCCATTCCCACCATGATTACACGCCGCTTAATACAGATCGCCTTTTGGAGCCCATCCATCACCTAGTATGCCTATCAATACAGGCTTTATTACCCTGGTATATATCAAGTCAAAGCTTAATTTATGATGATGAGAAACACATATAGAGGGATTATGGTGCATGTTATGTTTTATTTGGAATAAAGTGATCAAGAATACAAGCAACCAAATGAAGAATTCAATTCTGTGGAGATCATGAATCACACTGTCATTTGGAGCACCAAATTATTCAACAACGCCTGAGTCCAAAAGATGTTATAGAGGACAACAATAAGGAAAATAATGTACCAAAAATATAAAGATCCACTAAAAAAGGGGAAGAATGTGGAATGCAGGGGCCGAGCGCATACACATCACAGGGAAAGGTTATAGACCCAAGCTGGGGAAGCATGTACCACGCATGTTAAACATATGCACCAAGATAAATGGAATTTGTGCATTGGTTGCCAAACGAATCCGTTCCCCAAGCCACCCCCACTAGACAGCATTCAACTACACAATGAAGAGCACACAAATAAAGCAATCAAAATTGAGCTATTCTAGGAGGAGACTGGGTACAGCTGGCAGCAAGGTGAAATTTGGCGAAAAAGTGCTTCATGTCGGTCCATGAGTCCCCAGAGTCCTTATCTCCATCCAACTGTGCTTGCATGAGGTAAAGGGTTGAGCCATCAAATTTAGAACACCTATAAAGGCAAACACTGTAAGTACCATTATTACACAACAAGGGCAAACCTTATGTCTATTTATAGAAACCTGTGAAAAGGAGCTCCTCGTTGATACCCACCAGGGCCCGACTATTCAGATTATAGATCCACTTCGATTCTCTCCTCAGTAGATCTAAGGTGATGTTACCACCCCTAATATACGGTTTCACCCCTTCTAATCCCATAACTTTAATGCCCTCCATGGAGCCACCATGAATTTGCAAGAAATGTGTTGCCACCGATGAAAGTTTCTTACCCTTTTCCAAATCTTTTTGGGCCGTCCTGATATTGGAGAGGTGCTGCTGTACCCGTCGTCTCAATTCTTGTGTGGTGTATCCCACATACAGTTTGGGACAACTGCAGATCAAGGCATACACAAGATTCCTTGTGCGGCAATTGAAGTATGCGGATGGCTGAATTCTTCCTGGTATCTGTGGGAGAGAACACCCCTGTTCTGAGATCATGTAACCACAAACATTGCATCCACCACAAGGGTAGGTGCCAACAATACGACCACTAATACTGCTTTTGGTAGTTGCACGCCTGAAGTGGCTGGAAACCAATTCGTCCTTCAAGTTACGTGATCTCCTCGCTATCATCCTAGGGGTAGCCGACAACCAAGGAAGGAGTTTGGGTTCTGTCAATAGGATGTCCCAGTTTTTCTTAAGAATGTTATAAACATCCCCCCACTGATTGTGGTACATAGTGATCAAATCCACCGTCCGTGTAGAACTCTTTACTTTGGGTTTTAAAATGTCTTCCCGCTCACATTACCGGGAATGTTGAAATGCTTGCGATATAACCCCACGTGGGTACCCCCTATCTTGGAACCTATCTGTTAGCTTTCTGGATTCCGCCCGAAAATCCTCATATGTTGAGCAATTTCTCCGTACTCGTAAAAACTGGCCCTTTGGTACACTATTGCGTAGATGGGCTGGATGTGCACTACCATAGTGGAGTAAACTGTTGGTAGCAGTTTCTTTCCTATACAGATTCGTAATGACACAATTGTCCCTCAAGGTGATCTTTAAATCCAAAAAGTCTACCACCGTGGAGGATATTTTAGATGTTAATTTGATATTCCAAGGATTCTCATTCAAGAAATCAATGAAAGCATTGCACTCTTCTAAGGTACCAGTCCAAAAAAACACCGCAGGCCCGCCAGGTATCTTTGTGCGCGGCTGCACATTTTGTAGTGATCTCGGCGCATACCCGGAAGTCCATACGGCTTGTCGCATGGTGGACTGATCGCACACACCACGGCCTCCTTACAGGTGATTTCTATTTGATTTATTACTTATGTATATATAAGGGACGTACTCTGGACATATCCTTCACAATCTTCCCCTGATGAAGAAGCTCTAGCAGCGTCGATACGCGTGGGGCCTTGGTCCCCCCCTATGGACTCCTTTGGTAATCTCCATATGCACTTTAGCTTTGCTATTTGCACATTTCAGATATTTTCTTGGCTACGCTGATAAACATCCCCGCTTGGGGCAGGATTAGGGTAACCTTGGTTATTATTGTTGAGTGCATTAGGATTGGGGCAGATCCTAGACATATAATAGAGTATAGGATTTTTCTTTCCCCGTCTACTTTTGATATTTGGTCTGTTCCTGATAACTTTGGCGGTCTATTACTGTTTATACAGACTGGTAGTTTAAGGCTGAGGTCAGCTGGCAGCATAGGATGTTAATTATTTGTTTTTTATGTGCTGCTTAGCCTTATTATGTACATTTGTATTTACCTTGTATATGCCTATACTGGTCTGGTGTCTTTCTATCTAAAATTATTTAGGGGGGACCTAGGTTGGTCTTTCCTTTTAAATGTTTTTATATTATGTGTTTTTGCTGTTGCCCTTTGTAATTAAGTGTTTAAAGGGAACCTATCACCCCGTTTTTTAAAGATTAGATAAAAATAGTGTGAAATAGGGGCAGAGCTGGGCTTTACATTAGTGCCTTTTTGGTGCCTTTACACCCCCGTTAGGCTGCCGAAATACCTTTGTGAAGTGGCCGTTTTGTCCTGTCACTCAAGTTGGTCAGGTCGGATGGGCGTGGTCACAGCGCTGTTTGTCCCCCAGGATCCTGCTCATCATTACGTTGGTGGCGTAGTGGTGTGCGCATGTCCAGCAGGCGAATCCACTGCCCAGGAGATGAATAACAGCGCGGTCTTCGCTATTCAGCCGTTTACCGGTGGGCGCGGCCATCTTTCCTGTGGCCGCGCCTGCGCAGATGGAGCGCTCTGCTGCCCGGGGCTTCAGGAAAATGGCCGCCGCGATCTCCATCTGCGCACGCGCGGAATCCCGCGGCCATTTTCCTGAAGCCCCGGGCAGCAGAGCGCTCCATCTTTAAAAAACGGGGTGATAGGTTCCCTTTAATAAAAGATATTATTGTTGGTTGATCCCACTGTTGTGCATATCTTTTTTCTCTGCTTATCCTTTTATACGTTGTTATATGCATGTGGTTGATCCCTGAGCTATTAAATTGTGTGGTGCCCGCTATTTTTCTCTTTTACTTATTGGTCTTGTACCTGGTGTACTTTTTGACCGGGTTTCCTTGGCGGTGGCATGCCCCTATATTATTTGTTATGGATTTAGAGGCCTGTGAGGCGGCGTGGCGTGATCAGGCCTCAGGGGTTTTTGGTGTTGTGGATGGTGCAGCCAATGTCATTTTGGAGTAGGATGAGGGCTTTTCCAAACTGTGTAGTGAGATTACTTATTTGCATAGGTCGTTAACAAAGACTTGGTGGAACATAAAGAGTCTGGAGGAGTATAAAAGGCTTGGCCTTATCCCAAGAGGGCTGCGGGTGCAGATTTTCCCGGCCTGGGAGATTGACCCCATATCTAAGAAATCTTGGGAGGACGGTTTATCTAAATGTTCATCTATACTAATTGACATGTTGTTGGATCATGACCGCACCCTCATAAATCGGCTTAAGGAGGATATTAGATTGAAAGAGGGGAAGCTTCAGACCTTTGACCAGCAGGGACAGGTTACTCCCTTTAAAGAGCGCCTGAAGGCCTCCATTGATACCTTCGAGAAAGAGGTGATCAGGGGAAAAAAACACAAATTTCAGAGGGACAAACTGGACTTTGATAATCAGAAAGCCTATAGGTGGTCACATCATGGTAACAACAGGAGATATACATCAACCGTTGCAGGGGAAAGGACACAAATAGACCAAGTTGAACCTGTCTCCAGCGATTTTTTATCTTCCGACGTGAGCGACCTACTGAGGGGCAGGCGCAAGTGTCGCAAATCTGAGGTAAAAAGGAAGACCTCTTCAGGACTGGACTGTGGGTCGCAAGAGGACCACGAGGAAGAACAACAGAAAATACTAACACGGGATCAAGCATGTGATGATGGACCAGGTAAGCTACAGATCATCAATTTGTCATCTTACCTCCTATCGCCAGGAGAGGTCTGCCTACTTTCCAAGGGACTCTCTTTTTCACCCACTAACTCCCTCAATAAGTTTGAATTAACCAAAGACCTATACCTGTTTTGTAGGCAGCTCACATTTAAACTGCTTTATCACAAGCCGTCGGTGATTGACACAATGCCAGATGAGGACAGACAGGTGTTTCGGGATTTATTGGAGCTTTTGGATGAGAGCGAGGGGGAAACTGGTAAGTCCTGTAGACTTACTGGGCGTATTCCGTCCCAAGCCACTCCATCATTCTCGCTTTTCCCGGTAATCCAAATATTCTTTGAAACCGTGAGTAAAGATATTGGCAACCTTAAAATACTGGATAAGGGTCTGAGTAATCTCACTAAGGAGGAGAAGTGTTGCTTGAGTCACCTTAAAAAACAGGACTCTTTTGTCATCAAGGAGGCCGATAAGGGGGGCAATATTGTGATCTGGCCCAAGGATATGTATGTATTGGAGGCGAAACGGCAATTATTAAATACATCTCATTATCAGGTCCTGACCTCAGACCCTACGGACATCTTTAAGAAACAACTTGATCGATTGACTTCGACCGTCTTTAATTTAGGAATCATTAACAAGAGGGAGAAGGATTTCATGACGATTGAGGTACCAAAGATTCCGACATTTTACATCTTGCCTAAAGTGCACAAGCGTCTGGACAACCCCCCAGGTAGGCCTATAATTTCGGGGATTGGGGGTTTGTTTGAAAGACCTTGCATATACTTGGATTACTTCCTCCAGCCCCTTGTTTATTCCCTAGGGTCTTATATATGGGATTCTATGCATGTTATTGAACGGACCAGTAAACTTGAGATACCAAAGGATACACTTATTGTGACACTTGACGTGGAAGCCCTCTACACCAACATTGAACATGGGTTTGGACTTCAAGCAATCACCTACTTTTTGGATAAAAAATCGAGTGGACACAGGGACCATGACTCCTTTATCTTGGATCTTTTGAAAATAGTTCTTGAAAAGAATTACTTTATCTTTGATTGCACTTTCTATAGGCAAGCATCTGGCACCGCTATGGGTGCCAGGTGCGCACCATCGTATGCAAACTTGTACATGGGGTGGTGGAAGGAGACCCAAGTATACAATCTTCCATCCTTTTGTGAGCATGTGCTAGAGTGGTACAGATTTATAGATGACATCCTGTTTTTTTGGACTGGTACCTTGGAAGAGTGCAATGCTTTCATTGATTTCTTGAATGAGAATCCTTGGAATATCAAATTAACATCTAAAATATCCTCCACGGTGGTAGACTTTTTGGATTTAAAGATCACCTTGAGGGACAATTGTGTCATTACGAATCTGTATAGGAAAGAGACTGCTACCAACAGTTTACTCCACTATGGTAGTGCACATCCAGCCCATCTACGCAATAGTATACCAAAGGGCCAGTTTTTACGAGTACGGAGAAATTGCTCAACATATGAGGATTTTCGGGCGGAATCCAGAAAGCTAACAGATAGGTTCCAAGATAGGGGGTACCCACGTGGGGTTATATCGCAAGCATTTCAACATTCCCGGCAATGTGAGCGGGAAGACATTTTAAAACCCAAAGTAAAGAGCTCTACACGGACGGTGGATTTGATCACTATGTACCACAATCAGTGGGGGGATGTTTATAACATTCTTAAGAAAAACTGGGACATCCTATTGACAGAACCCAAACTCCTTCCTTGGTTGTCAGCTACCCCTAGGATGATAGCGAGGAGATCACGTAACTTGAAGGACGAATTGGTTTCCAGCCACTTCAGGCGTGCAACTACCAAAAGCAGTATTAGTGGTCATATTTCCAAAAAAAGGGAAGATACCACTCAAATGCGTAAAATATAAGATACTTTATTAATATATTCAAATTTAAGAAAAAACAGAAAACAATAATAAATGTATTTAATACTCAAAGACAAGGGGAAAAGGCAAAGTAACCCAAAGCAATCCAACACATAAAAAATATAATTAAACATCCAAAAAGGATGATATATAGGATAAGTGCACTGTGCACACCAGCAGGTGTCGCTGAAGCTCACGTAATAGTATACAGATAACTAAATAAAAGCTGAAAGTGTCCGTGCATATATTGCTACTTTAAATAAATATAAAGTGTCACTGCATGTATGAACCTGGAATAAATAAATAAACAGTCAGGCTCCTAGATAGAGTAAAGTGTCTATGCATGTGCAATTCTAGGAGTCAGGTGAACCGGTAAGAAACACCTATGAGGATACAACATAGCAGCAAAGTAGAAATGCATATATACCTGCTGGGAGGTGGATTGCAATAGGCAGGGAAACCCCGACGCGCGTTTCGCAACGTAGCTTCTTCCTGGGGGTCGTGGAAGAAGCTACGTTGCGAAACGCGCGTCGGGGTTTCCCTGCCTATTGCAATCCACCTCCCAGCAGGTATATATGCATTTCTACTTTGCTGCTATGTTGTATCCTCATAGGTGTTTCTTACCGGTTCACCTGACTCCTAGAATTGCACATGCATAGACACTTTACTCTATCTAGGAGCCTGACTGTTTATTTATTTATTCCAGGTTCATACATGCAGTGACACTTTATATTTATTTAAAGTAGCAATATATGCACGGACACTTTCAGCTTTTATTTAGTTATCTGTATACTATTACGTGAGCTTCAGCGACACCTGCTGGTGTGCACAGTGCACTTATCCTATATATCATCCTTTTTGGATGTTTAATTATATTTTTTATGTGTTGGATTGCTTTGGGTTACTTTGCCTTTTCCCCTTGTCTTTGAGTATTAAATACATTTATTATTGTTTTCTGTTTTTTCTTAAATTTGAATATATTAATAAAGTATCTTATATTTTACGCATTTGAGTGGTATCTTCCCTTTTTTTGGATATATGTTATTTTGGTTATATACCACATTTTATTGGTTGGTCTATATATTTGGGTAATTAGTGGTCATATTGTTGGCACCTACCCTTGTGGTGGATGCAATGTTTGTGGTTACATGATCTCGGAACAGGGGTGTTCTCTCCCACAGATACCAGGAAGAATTCAGCCATCCGCATACTTCAATTGCCGCACAAGGAATCTTGTGTATGCCTTGATCTGCAGTTGTCCCAAACTGTATGTGGGATACACCACACAAGAATTGAGACGTCGGGTACAGCAGCACCTCTCCAATATCAGGATGGCCCAAAAAGATTTGGAAAAGGGTAAGAAACTTTCATCGGTGGCAACACATTTCTTGCAAATTCATGGTGGCTCCATGGAGGGCATTAAAGTTATGGGCTTAGAAGGGGTGAAACCGGATATTAAGGGTGGTAACATCACCTTAGATCTACTGAGGAGAGAATCGAAGTGGATCTATAATCTGAATAGTCGGGCCCCGGTGGGTATCAACGAGGAGCTCCTTTTCACAGGTTTCTATAAACAGACGTAAGGTTTGCCCTTGTTGTGTAATAATGGTACTTACAGTGTTTGCCTTTATAGGTGTTCTAAATTTGATGGCTCAACCCTTTACCTCATGCAAGCACAGTTGGATGGAGATAAGGACTCTGGGGACTCATGGACCGACATGAAGCACTTTTTTGCCAAATTTCACCTTGCTGCCAGCTGTACCCAGTCTCCTCCTAGAATAGCTCAATTTTGATTGCTTTATTTGTGTGCTCTTCATTGTGTAGTTGAATGCTGTCTAGTGGGGGTGGCTTGGGGAACGGATTCGTTTGGCAACCAATGCACAAATTCCATTTATCTTGGTGCATATGTTTAACATGCGTGGTACATGCTTCCCCAGCTTGGGTCTATAACCTTTCCCTGTGATGTGTATGCGATCGGCCCCTGCATTCCACATTCTTACCCTTTTTTAGTGGATCTTTATATTTTCGGTACATTATTTTCCTTATTGTTGTCCTCTATAACATCTTTTGGACTCAGGCGTTGTTGAATAATTTGGTGCTCCAAATGACAGTGTGATTCATGATCTCCACAGAATTGAATTCTTCATTTGGTTGCTTGTATTCTTGATCACTTTATTCCAAATAAAACATAACATGCACCATAATCCCTCTATATGTGTTTCTCATCATCATAAATTAAGCTTTGACTTGATATATACCAGGGTAATAAAGCCTGTATTGATAGGCATACTAGGTGATGGATGGGCTCCAAAAGGCGATCTGTATTAAGCGGCGTGTAATCATGGTGGGAATTTCGGATATATGCGCATCTCTTTTGTACAGCCTTCAAACATTTTTTTTTAAAAAATGTGATATTCTGGGGACTACAGCAACATCAATGACTTAGGCCATTTTGTGTTGTACAAATAGTGGCATTTATTTTGTTCACTGATTAAGCTTATGTGCTTATTGCACTTGGAACGCTATCAGATGTTGTGTCCATTCTATCTCTTTTGGACTTAATAATTGGGCTGTTCCGTTAACATCTGGGTATGCTGTGTTCGGGATATGTAAATATGGTAAACTTTGGTTCACTATCAGAACACATTGGTGATATTCGTTACTTGGCGCATGCGCTTTTTTATGTATCTCAGACTTTGGGGCGCACATACTCCCAGGGCAATTCCTGCACCTGGGTAGACCTGTTGCGGCTATACCTAGTATATTCATTTAGTATGTAATGAAACATCGTGCTAATGTTCATGCCCTGTGACTTTATCATTGTAAAAGGCCCCCTATTCTTTTGGGGTATCAAAACACAAGTGTTTTCAATATGCTTTTCTGATTTCTAATTACCTCATTTTTGCCTGGACATGCTGTTCTTTGGGCTTATGGGTATAATGAATGCCTCCCTATGTCTGTACTATATCTGTACTATGTAAGATAATCGATAATCAGTACTGCCTCCTCAGACGCATGCGTGATCGGTGCGCCTCAAACTATTAGGCGCTCATGTCTTTGTGGTAATCTTTACGCTTGCGTATTGACTCATTTTGGATCCGTCTGGTGCCTTTTTGTCCTCATTATTATCTTCAGCTGCTTTACTTGCATCGGAACATGCTGTCCTTTGGGCATACGGGTGTAATGAATACTTCCCCATTGCTCTATTATGTTTTCTTCAAATGCATGCGCAATCAGCACGCCCCATTAGGCCTTTTATGTTTCCATGGTAAATTAGCACGCATGCGCAATCGGTGCGCCTTAAATTACTAGGCGCTTATGTCTCCATGGCAACCTTCGCGCCTGCGCACTGACTCACAGCAGACCCGCCAGGTATCTTTGTGCGCGGCTGCACATTTTGTAGTGATCTCGGCGCATACCCGGAAGTCCATACGGCTTGTCGCATGGTGGACTGATCGCACACGCCACGGCCTCCTTACAGGTGATTTCTATTTGATTTATTACTTATGTATATATAAGGGACGTACTCTGGACATATCCTTCACAAACTTCCCCTGATGAAGACGCTCTAGCAGCGTTGATACGCGTGGGGCCTTGGTCCCCCCCATATGGACTCCTTTTGGTAATCTCCATATGCACTTTAGCTTTGCTATTTGCACATTTCAGATATTTTCTTGGCTACGCTGATAAACATCCCCGCTTGGGGCAGGATTAGGGTAACCTTGGTTATTATTGTTGAGTGCATTAGGATTGGGGCAGATCCTAGACATATTATAGGGTATAGGATTTTTCTTTCCCCGTCTACTTTTGATATTTGGTCTGTTCCTGATAACTTTGGCGGTCTATTACTATTTATACAGACTGGTAGTTTAAGGCTGAGGTCAGCTGGCAGCATAGGATGTTCATTTGTATTTACCTTGTATATGCCTATACTGGTCTGGTGTCTTTCTATCTAAAATTATTTAGGGGGGACCTAGGTTGGTCTTTTCTTTTAAATGTTTTTATATTATGTGTTTTTGCTGTTGCCCTTTGTAATTAAGTGTTTAATAAAAGATAATTGTTGGTTGATCCCACTGTTGTGCATATCTTTTTTCTCTGCTTATCCTTTTACTCTATATTGTATAATGCATTTGGAGCGCCCCGTCAGGGCAAGGGGGTTACTCGGTACCGGGTCCTGCGGTTCACAGGGGGATGTTACGGTGGCTCACCAAGTCCGTGGCCCTGGGACGTGCGAATAAAAGGGAAAGGTCTTTAAAGGGATAAGGTTTATGTTCGTGACGCCACCTGCGGTATTTGGTCAGGGTGACCGACACTGCTTTAAGGGGTCCACTGGGGTGATGTTATGGCAGCTAGATGGTATACCTTTCCACAGGTGAAGTTTATCCCCAGGGCTTCCCAGTATGTAGATGGTAGAATGGTGAGAGGTGCAGGGAAGAACAAGGACACAGGATTGCAGTCTCTTTCCCTTGTTTACTGTTGGTTTCAGCAGCCACAGTCCAGGGCACCAGATCACAGGGCAAGTAGAGTCCAGATCACAGGGCAAGTAGAGTCCGGCCGGTTTAGAGGCAAGTTCAGAATCCCCTTGTCTAGGTGGAAATCAATAGCCTTCACTTGGCTGTAGTGGTGTAGTCCCTTACTGCATAAGCTTCAAAAAAGGTCCTCACAGATGCTGTGTCTCTCTCTCTGTCCCCCGTAGTCGGATAGGACAAAACCCGTATGGCTGGTGGCTTGAGGCGGTTTATAGGGACTCTAGCATGCCCCAGCCTCTGAGGGGTGCCACCGTGCCTACTGGGTGTGGGTGCGGACAGGTAACGTGCAATTTGCTGTCCTGCCGGTCTCTGAATTAAGGCCAGAGGTCCTTACTACCTTGGTGTTCCGGCTATCGGCGTTATCTGCACCTCAGAAGGAGGCAGCCTGCTCGGGGCTGGTCCCCTTCTGTTATCTTCTCCTGTGCTTTGCTTTCCTGCACGCTCACTGCAACGTATTCTGCTTTCTGAAATGTCTCCTTCCAGGAGCTGTAGCACTTCAGGCTACACGACTCCTCTGCTTCCTTTCCCTCTGTCTCTCTGACAGGAACTCAACTCTTTCCCTCAAGATCAGGATGTTCTTATAGGGGAGTTCACCTTAAACAGGCTTAGAGCTCCCCCTTCTGGTCTGGAGTGTGAACATGTTGCATGCATTGTGTTACCTTACAAAGAGTTCTCCTTCGTTGCCTCCAAACGTAACATCACTCTCCCCGTGAGGAAAGCAACATTACTGTGACGACCAGGACCCTGGGGCACCACACTCCCCCCATTAAATCCAATACTCCTGGACTGGGAAAAGAAGAACAACAATAATGTTAAATAATGCAAACAATTTGAAAAACATTTTTGAAAAACATATTGGAACAATTATAAAACTTTGGCTTCCCTTTATGGGAGGTGAGGACACTTGAATGTTGCAAAAACAAGTTTATAAAAGTACATCTGGTGTTGTCTTTGGTCCGTAGAAACAAAGAAAGGCTCTGCCCATGCCAGCAAAGTGGGCAGAACCAGGGTGCACCTTGAGGGTGACAAACTATTTACAATGAAAGTATTTGGGTAATTCACTGTCCATTACCTCAATGTCCATTTCACCTGTAACAAATGTAAGCAAGCAATTCAAACAAATAACAGCAATTATTTACATTATTAGTCCCTGTAACGAGCTGGGATTTGAGCTTTGGTACTACGAGTAGACCTGCGTAGTTCCTGATCTAACATGTCTGCTGTTACTGTAGTGGACCCACTAGTGTGTGTACTATCTGTAGGCCTGCATTGTGTAGGTAAATTGGGCAAGAGTCTGCATCTTCTTGGATTCACCATAGGTCTAACAGATTCACCAATAGCAGAGGGTGGATTTTCTGGTTCCACTGCTGGGGTGACATTTGCTGCTTGAACCTGTTGGTGCAGAGTCTCTTCTGGTTCAGGATGGTCTGGAATCACATTTTGTTCTGGTATTTCCAGCTGGGGAAAAGTCAAGACAGGTATCACGATGGCCTGATGTACTTGAATCCAAGACTGGGGAAAATCTCCAAGAACAGTGCGAATCTTCTTTTCCTCTGGTTCCATGGGTGGAGATGTTCCTGGGTCTGTTTCTCTGTTCCTCAATTTATCAGGCCATATTTTGAGATGGTCTCTGGATACTGCAGTTGAAGTTTCTCCTCCATCTTTGCTGATAAGGCAGACTTTCGTGTTGGAAGTTGGAAGGCAGAATAGTGTAAGGTTCTGCTTCCCACTGGTCATCAAGTTTGTGCAGTCCTTTTACGTTTGAGCACTTGTTCACCTGGTGACAAGGGAATTGCAGGGGCATGTTGGTTATAGTCTCTTTCTTGCTTTTGTCTCGCTTGTGATAGACTTCTTTCTACACACTCTTGTACTTGGCGGTACTTTTGTTGTCTTTCTGTATCCCAATCTGCATCAGATGAGGTATTTTCGGGAGTTAAGACTCCCAAGTCTAGATCAACAGGTAGTTTACTGGATCTTCCTCTCATCAGGTGTGCTGGAGTGCAGTTGGTGGAATTCACTGGGATGTGGTTGTACAAGTCTACCAAGTCTGGTAGCTTTTCTGGCCATAAGTTCCTTTCCTGTATAGGTAAGGTTTTCAGTAGGTCAATCACTACTTGGTTCATCTTTTCACACACTTCGTTGGTTTGTGGGTGGTACGGTGTGGTTCTGATCTTTTTACATCCGTAGAGGTTGCAGAATTCTTGAAAAACTTCCGCTTCGAAGGCTGGTCCTTGGTCAGTAAGCACTTTCTCTGGGTATCCGTGTGGTCTACAGAAGTGCTGTTGGAAGGCCTTGGCCGCTGTCTCTGCTGTCTGGTCCTTGACAGGCACAAATACCAGGGTACGCTTCCAGAACCATTGGCGCATCTTGTCTTGGGACCACTATCTGCCAAACTAACTCGTGAGTGCGTGGGTCGATGTTCCTCTGGCACAGCTTACCATCGTAGATAAATAGTTTGCCTTTCTCCTTCCACAGTTGTTGCGTCTCTTGTGGATCATCTGGACCAGGGTGTGAACCTGCCTGCGTCAGGAGTTCTTTCACCAGACGGACCGCGGGGTCACTGTCCTGGGTCTCTGCCCACCCATGATGTGGCAATGGGTTCAGCGTGGCGCCTGGCTTGTTTCGGTGCCTGTTCCTCACGTGATGGGAATACTAAGTCGCCCTGGGGCTTTGGAAAGCTGGTAACTCTATTTCTTCGAGTGTTTCTGAATCTTCTCTTATTTCCGGCAAGTTGGGCATTCTAGACAATGCATCGGCATTCTAGACAATGCATCGGCATTCACATTCTTGTGCCCTGCACGGTACTTGATGGTGAAATCATAATTGGACAACCGAGCCATCCACCGTTGCTCCAAGGCACCTAGTTTGGCTGTGTCCAAGTGTGTCAGGGGATTGTTATCCGTGAAGACAGTAAATCTTGCCGAGGCCAGGTAGTGCTTGAATCTCTCTGTCACTGCCCAGACGACAGCGAGGAACTCCAGTTTAAAGCAACTGTAGTTTTCAGGGTTCCTTTCGGTGGGGTGGAGTTTCCTGCTGGCGTAGGCGATTACCCTTTCTTTGCCTTTCTGGACCTGGGACAACATGGCTCCTAGTCTCATGTTGTTGGTGTCCGTGTACAGCATAAACGGTTGGTCATATTCAGGGTAAGCCAGTACCTCATCTCCCTTCACAGAGCCAACTTCAAACGAGTGAAGGATCCCTCCAGTCCATCGTCCCAGTCAAATAGGGTATTCTTACCCTTGGTTTTCTTGGAATGGCCCACTAACAGGTCTTGTAGTGGTGCGGCTTTCTTGGTGAAGTCTTTGATAAATCTTCTGTAGTAGCCTACCAATCCGAGGAACTGCCGGACTTCATGGAGGTTGCTGGGCTTCGGCCAGTCTCGGATCACAGTGACCTTGTCAGGGTCTGGGGCCACTCCTTCAGTGCTCACCACATGGCCCAGGTACTGCACTTTGGGCTTTAACAGATGGCATTTGGATGGTTTTACCTTTAGGCCAAAGTTGGACAGAGCTTCAAACACCTTGGCCAGGTGCTTCAGGTGGTCCTCATAAGTCTTGGAGAAGACGATGACATCGTCCAGATACAGCAAGACGGTTTCATTCCCCATAGGCAGACTCTATAGTATAATGCACCCCAATAGGCAGCCTCTATAGCAGAGGTCCCCAATGTTTCTGACCTTGAGAGCCACATTCAGCTCTGAGAGAGGGTCGGGAGCCACATCCAGCCTTGAGAGAGGGTCGCGAGCCACATTCAGCTCCCGCCCCCTCACAATCGTGGCAACCAAAGCCCCCATTACAGGCATAATGGTTAACCAAAGCTTTTCCACAAAAATCACGCCAAAGCAGTATACTAAGATCCAAGGGTTCCCACAATATCCCCATTCAGTATTCTCCTATAAAGCACTCCCAAGACACTGTCACATCCAGCTTCAAACATCTCCTCTGACAGGTGGTATCATCTTGTCTCCAGTGTACCATACTTAAATCATCTGAAAACCCCTAAGACCAGTATATGTGCATCCAGATCTGCTCTTCTGTGCAGGGCTGCTCATAAAATTCACCATTTTCAGATTTGCTCTTCTTACCTGTTTGCTAGAACTGGAGCTAATTCACCAAGCTGACAGACAGCCGTGAGGCACAATTCATGGGACCGCAAGCCACATGTGGCTCCCGAGTTACAGGTTGGGGACCCCTGCTCTATAGTGTAATACAACCCCATAGGCAGACTCTATAGTGTAATGCACCCCCATAGGCAGCCTCTATAGTGTATGGCACCCCCATAGGCAGCCTCTATAGTGTAATTCACCCCCATAGGCAGCCTCTATAGTATAATGCACCCCCATAGGCAGCCTCTATAGTGTAATGCACCCCCCAGGCAGACTATAGTGTAATGTACCCCCATAGGCAGCCTCTATCGTGTAATTCACTCCCATAGGCAGCCTCTATAGTGTAATGCACCTCCATAGGCAGACTGTTTAGTGTAATGTACCCCAAGGCAGACTCGACAGTGTAATGTACCCCCATAGGCAGCCTCTATAGTGTAAGTCACCCCCATAGGCAGCCTCTATAGTGTAATGCACCCCCATAGACAGACTCTATAGTGTAATGCACCCCAATAGGCAGCCTCTATAATGTAATGCACCCCCATAGGCTGCCTCTATAGTGTAATGCACCCCCATAGGCAAGCTCTATGGTATAATGCACCCCAATAGGCAGCCTCTATAGTGTAATGCACCCCCATAGGCTGCCTCTATAGTGTAATGCAGCCTCATAGGCAGCCTCTATAGTGTAATTCACCCCATAGGCAGCATCTATAGTGTAACGCACCCCCATAGGCAGCCTCTATAGTGTAATGCACCCACATAGGCAGACTCTATAGTTAAGAGGACATGTTACCTGGTCAAAAGTGGCTGTTATTTTATTCACTCAGTTTCCCTGATTATTGCATTTTTTTGGCACAGTGGATCAGTGGTCAGCACTGTAGCTTGGTAATGAGGTCCTGGGTTCAAATCCCACCAAGGACAACATATGTATGGAGTCTGTATGTTCACTCCATGTTTGGTGGGTTTCCATTAGGTTCTCCGGTTTCCTCCCACACTCCAAAGACATACTGATGGGGAATGTAGATTGTGAGCCCCAATGGGGACAGTAATGATAATGTCTGTAAAGTGCGGTGGAATATGATGGTGCTATATAAGAAAGGCATAATAAAAAAAAATTCTCATTCAAATTCAGAGATATGAGCTTTTTTATGTAAAGCTAGTTTTATGTTCTTTCCACGGGGATTTGGCTCACAAAATTATCTGGGGTGGATTTCTATGCTGCTCTGCATTATTGAACAATGTCCCCTTAAATAAAGACTACAATAAGCAGCACTAATAAAAAAGACCTACATCTTTGGAACTGTATAGCGAATGACAAAACTAAATAAATTACAAACAGATCTCTCAAAGGATCAGCGGGAATAAATTAAGAGCATAACCTGGCCCCTTTTCACCTGCTGACAGGCCCTCTTTAAAAAAAAACTTTCTCATATGCCATTTTGAGGCAATTGTACTGCTTTTGTAGCCAATTGTGATATGGTTCCAATAGTATGGTTATGTTGGTAAATTTGTAATTTGCTACATAAATTATATAGGCAGTCTCAGCATTTTCAGTTCTACAGCAGCTGCTTTGCAGATTACCTCCACTAGGGGGCGCTTAGGACACTGTATATACATTTACTGTCTGCAGTCTCTAATGTGGTGACTTTAGGCAGCCAGCCAGAATGTTATCATTTAAGGATAAAAGGATAGTGTCACATTAAGGGTGCTGTCATATAGAGGTTCATAAGAAGAATGTTTCTGTGGATGTAAGTCAGTTGGAAAATGCTAAATGACCTACTACTCACTTGTGTTTTACATTTATATTTAAGGTCTCATGCAGTGTAAAGTATAATATGTAAGAGTGCAATGACAGAAAACACCGAATTGCTCTCTGACCAATGCTATTAAATGAGTCAGTGCTCATCTGCGAGTTTTTCCTCAGCTCTAAATGGACTGAGGAAAAAATTGCAGCGTGCTGCGAGAGGATGCAAAAATCAGATCGCTCTCGCCAATGCATGTCAATGGGTGCGAAAAATGGGAAAGCACACATACCATATGTGTGCCACCCGATTATTATGCACATATCACAAATAGCACAAATTCACAGCCTGAACCATCAGAATAGAATAGATAAAATTGATAGATCTCCTGTAGATATATAGGCTATGTGCCCCCGTTGCTCTTTTTATGCGCTTTTTAAGCATTTTTGCGGCGGTTTTCTGCTGCAGAAACGCCTAAAAAAGCTTACATAAAGCATCCGATTACTTTTAATGGCATTCCGCAATTGTTGTACCCATGCTGCGTTTTTTTCCGCGAATCAGCGATTTTGGTGCTATAGAATTGTATTTGGACAAATGGGAAAAAACGCATGAAATCCGCAAAAAAACGCGACAAATATGTGATAAAAACACAAAAAAATGCTAAAAATACGCAAGCGGATTTCCTGCCAAGGGAGTCCAGTTTTGATGTGGAAAATTCTGCATACATTCTGCAATGTGGGCACATAGCCTTAATGTCGCAAGTACCCTACATATAATAAACTAACACCCTTTAGTGCCTTTCATGTGGCACTAAAGAGTGTTTAGCCTTATTAAACGTATTAAATAAATATTTAAAAAAAAAAAAAAATTATGCGGCGTCCCCCTATTTTAGATAACCAGCAAAGGTAAAGCAAACTACTGGTTACTCAGCTGGCAGGCTGGGTATCCGCTCTCTAGCAGCCACCATTCTCAAGATATTTGCTTAAAAATGGAACATAAGAGCAAATATTAGTTAACGGCCAGACATCTGAACCAATCTGCCCCAAATTTGGCACATAGGCAAATAAAAAATGTCACCAGGTTTCAGCTCTCTAGAACCTAGCGTTATTGACATATATTCACACAAAAAAAAACAGAATGCAAAAGCATTCTTGAGATATTCAGCAAAAATCAGAAGACAAAAGCAAATCTGCCCCACATTTGGCACCTACGTAAAACAGGGACTTTGGCCGATTTTACACTTGTCGCAGTTTTCTAAGACCTACCATTCTCAACATACTCAGCAAAAAATCAAAGATTAATTTAGGGACAAATGACTGGGCTAATGTGTCCCAAAGTTAGCACAAATCAGACACTTTGCAGGTTTTAAGACCGGGTTTCAGATCACTATCACTACCATTTTCATCACATTTGTAAAATAAATATAAAAATGGAACAGAAACAAAAATATTAATGTTCAGGCAAACAACTGGACCAATCTGCCCCAAATTAGAAAAATTATGTACATCAGGCATTACAGAATGTTTTTGACCGGTTTAATTTCTCTAGGATCTATTGTTCTCAAGAAATTGGCAAAAAATGATCGAGTGCTCAGTACTCTAATGGCGCATGTCGAACACTCAGATGGGCTCGACTCGAGTAATGAGTATAACGGAAGTCAATGGGAAACTCGAGGCCTCATAGAAGTCTCGGCCACTCCAGGCCTTATTCATTTTGATAAGAGTCAGCCTGTCAGCATTTTCAGTTCACAGGCGAATGCACCTATCAGTTATTATGCCCCTGGTGGCACTAAAAATCTGCTCTGGCAAAACGCTGGAAGCAGGGTAGGCCAGCACCTCAACGGCATAGAGAGACAGCTCATGGCACATGTCCAGCTAGGATACCCAACAGTTGTGCAGTACAGAGGAATCATGGTGGAAGCAGGTACGTTTGGCTAGGTACTCCTTCAACATCTTTCAAAAGGCTTCTCTCCTTATACAATCCTGTGCATCAGGGCCTAGGCGCTGGGAGGGTCTAATGAAACTGTACCTGGCCTTTGATAGTGTTCCCTTGCCTTTGTTGAACCTGGTGTGTGTCTCTTCCGTTGGTGCTCCATTGTTGCCCAAGGAAATATGACCTCTGCCGCCAGCGTCAGATGTGAATTTTTTTATTAATTGTTCAACTTCTGCTATTGCACCATTTTACTAGCCCTCTCCCAGCAGGAAGGAGAGATGGAAAGTTTTCCTTGTAGCATGGGTTGAGAAAGGTGAAAAAAACAGTAATCAGTGTTGACCAAAATGCATATAATGCGAGGGTCACCGGAAAGACAGCGGGACATAAAGTCAGCCATGTATTCCAGACTCCCAACAGGGAAGACATCCCTGTCTCTACCAGGAGGACACCTCCCCATCTCCTCCTCTTCAGCCCATCCACGCTGAACAGACAGGATGAAACTGGTGATGATAGTGCCCTCCTGTTCCTCCTTTTTCTCCTCGTCATTATCACCCAATCTGCGCTGAGAAAATGAGATGAAGCTGGTAGTATCACCTTGTGTACTTTCTCCCTCCATCTTCACCTGGTCCACATGCAAAGCTTCCACTTTAATTGTGAGCAGCAATTGTTTGAGTAGACACAGAAGTGGGACGGTTACACTGATTATGGCAATATCGCCGCTCACCATCTTGGTTGATTCCTCAAAGTTTTGGAGAACCAAACAGTTATCAGACATTCATGCTCACTTGTTGGATATGTGTGGAGGCTGACCGGAATACCGACGAGCATGTTGTAGCTAGCATTCCAACTGCAGCCCACTGCTGCTCACAAAGCCTTGCCAACATGTGTAATGTGGATTTCCAGCATGTGGTCACATCGCTCACAACAAGTCGATGAGCTGGCTCTTGCAAGCGCTACTGTAGCACTGCCAGAGCAGTGGCCGCTGTAGCTAACTTGGGGCAATGGGCGCACACGCGGCGTACCTTCACAAGTAACTCAGGCAAATCTGGGATTGTTTTCAGAAACCACTGAAGCACTGTGTGCGAGCTTGCCAAGCTTCACAGCTGCCAACAGGTTACAGCTATAATCACACACGACCATGCCTGGTTGAAAATTCAGCGGCAAGGGCCATAGGTCTGTCTGGTCTGTTATGTTGTAAAGTAACTTGGCACACACGTGTTCAGATGCTATTGTGATTTAATAAAGAGAGTACATACAAACGTTTCGGTCATAGACCTTCTTCAATGTACCTCTCTCTGAGAGAATGTCTGGTAGATAGATTTTTTGGGGGAGAATGGACCCCTTGTAATGTCTGTAAGTGGTGATTACGGGCTATGCCGTTAGTCAGGCACTAGGGGGTTCCTGTCTCGGACGCGGTGTCCACCGCTTGTCCTCGGTGTGAGGACAAGCGGTGGACACCGCGTCCGAGACAGGAACCCCCTAGTGCCTGACTAACGGCATAGCCCGTAATCACCACTTACAGACATTACAAGGGGTCCATTCTCCCCCAAAAAATCTATCTACCAGACATTCTCTCAGAGAGAGGTACATTGAAGAAGGTCTATGACCGAAACGTTTGTATGTACTCTCTTTATTAAATCACAATAGCATCTGAACACGTGTGTGCCAAGTTACTTTACAAGATTATATGGTTTGGGCACCTACTTGCGCACCACCCATAATAGTAGTGCCTACGGTCACTTCTCATTGTCTGATCTGTTAGACCTTTCCGCAACTCTGCAGTGATGTGTTGTTTGTGACCTAAACAAATTAGTTTTAATAGATCCAGTTGCACAGAGGCAGTGCTGCAGTGCTTCCAGCTTATGACTCACATGGACGACGTGCTCCAAGATGACAATTCAAAGATGGAGAATAAGGAGGAGGAGGGGTGCAGGAACTGGTGTAGGAGGTGGAGGAAACTCTGATTGAACTAGGGCACGCAATCCTGGGCACATGTGCTCTGCCTCTACAAGGTTCACCCAGTGTGCCATCGGGGAAATGTAGTGTCCCTGGCCACAAGCACTTGTCCACTTGTTGGTTGTTAAGTGGACCTTCCTAGTAATTGCATTCATCAGGGCACGGGTGATGTTATGTGACACGTGCTGGTGTAAGGTGGCCCGACACACTTGGAAAAATAGTGGCTGCTGGGGACCGACTACCGAGGGACAGCTGCCACCATGAGGTTGCAGAAAGACTCAGTGTTCACAAGCCTAAACGTCAATATTTCCAGGGCAAGCAGAGGTTTGGGCCTGTTGGTGGGTGTCTGGGTATTTTCATTTGGACTGTAAGGCAATAAACACTGCCTACTCTATCTAATCCAAAACTATCCCTCCTCCACCAGTTATCCCTTCACTGAATGCAGGTAACAGCAGTATTACTACCGAAAGGACAGTATGTAGCCCTGAAAAGAACTTTTTTTTATTTTTTAGGTTGCAGCAGCAGTCTAACTATAGAAAAACTGTATTATGACTTCTAAAGGGCATTCACACAGGTAGCATACAAACCAGGGAGAGAAATACCTGAACCTGACAGATCCCTGTTCAGACTAGGAAAAGTTGTCTTCAGACTGTGGTCTGTCCCTGCCTGACCTCACAGGTTGGCACCCTAAAAAAGTGCAATGGCGCCCCCACTCGACGGCAGCTGACCCTGATTGTCCTTAGCAGCTCTTAGTATCGCTAGAGTAGCGATTCCTAAGGAACAAAGTAATCACACATGAAACAACTGTAACCAACATAAACTACAGCAAAGTGAATAAATCCAACAAAGACTATCACCAGCAGGAAACACTAGCAAGGGAAGGTATATAAAGCTGCACCCAAAAGGTGATAGACAAACAGAGTTCAAGGAAAACACCTGCTACCCAAAACCGACAAGAACAAAGATAGCAGGACTAAAACACACAAAGAAAAGGTGTATCTGCTGTGGCTCAGTGGAAAGATACGCCAACCACAGAACTTTTTTTTTAACCCCTTAATGACTGAGCTAATTTTGACCTTAATGACCAAGCCAAATTTAACAATTCTGACCAGTGTCACTTGTGAGGTTATAACTCTGGAACGCTTCAATGGATTCTCCTTATTCTGAGAATGCTTTTTCGTGACATATTGAACTTGATGATAGTGGTAACATTTCTTTGATGTAACTTGTGTTTACTTGTCAAAAAAATGGAAATTTGGCAAAAAATTAGAAAATTTCACAATTTTCAAACTTTTAGTTCTTATGTCCTTAAATCAGAGTTATGTCACACAAAATAGTTAATAAATAACATTTTCCACATATCTACTTTACATCAGTACAATTTTGGAAACATATTTTTTTGTTTGGAAGTTAGAAGGGTTAAAAGTTGACCAGCAATTTCTAATTTTTCCAACAAAATTTGCAAAACCATTTTTTTAGGGACCACATACCATTTCAAATGACTTTGAGGGGTCTATATGATAGAAAATACCCAAAAGTGACACAATTCTAAAAACTGCAACCCTCTAGATGCTCAAAATCACATTCAAGAAGTTTATTAACCCTTCACGTGCTTCACAGGAACTGAAGCAATGTGGAAGGAAAAAATGAACATTTAATTTTTTTCACAAATAATTTACTTTAGACCCAAACTTTTTTATTTTCACAAGGGTACCAGGAGAAAATGGACCCCAAAGGTTGTTGTACCTTATCTGTGAGGGAAATCTACTGTTTTGGCGAACAGCAGGGCTCAGAAGGGAAGGACTGCTATTTGACTTCTTGAATGTAAAATTTGCTGGAATAATTTGCGGATGACATATTGCATTTGGAGAGCCCCTGATGTGCCTAAATTTGGGAAACCCCACCCAAGTGACCCCATTTTGGAACCCACACCCCTCAAGGATTTTATCCAGTGGTATAGGGAGTATCTTGAACCCACAGGTGCAACACAGAATTCGATAACATTAGGTCGTCATATTGAATATGTCGTTATTTGTGTTGAGCGCAAGTGCTCGCTACTCCAGTTTGCATCTGGTGCTTGGTTATGCGCCAAATATCGCAGGTGCTCGAGTGACATGCTCGAGTCCCTGCCCCGCATATTTCACAGCTGTTAGACACTCAAAAAAAAAATATGTGAGGATCTGTGATACTCCACGCATACTCAAGCACCCAATGCAAACTTGTGTAGCGAGCACTTGTGCTCAACACTATCATATTGTCATATCGTATTTTTTTTTACTTTTGAAAAAGCCCAATTCTAATTACAACCCCAACCCTAACCCTAACACACTCCTAACCCTAACCACCAAACCCAAACTCTAACACACCTCTAACCCTAACCCCAAACCTAATCCTAACACACCCCTAACCCTAACACAGCCCTAACCCCAAACATAACCCTAAGCTCAATTGCAAAGAATGGAAAAAAATGTATTTTATCATTTTTATCTAACTAAGGAGGTGACAAAGGGGGGGTTTGATTTACTTGTTTTAAATTGATCACTGTAATAGGGTCTATCACAGGGATCAAAAGGAACCAAAAGGAAAAATTAACTATTGTTGCTGGGTACTGGCAGGCAGATATCTACGCACTATGCATGCGCCCACCATTTATTTACCCAGGAAGATGACGCCAGGCCTGGGGACTGATCAGGAGGGACTGGGGGATGGCAAAGGTTCCAGGGGGCCTCGGGGGGGCATCATTTCTCTCTCCTCTAACATGTATATCATGTCAGAAGAGAGAGATCATTGTAACAGCCAACACACTTGTAACACAATGTAATCGCCGCCATTTTAACCCCTTAGTGACAGAGCCAATTTGGTACTTAATGACCGAGCCAATTTTTACAATTCTGACCAGTGTCACTTTAAGAGGTTATAACTCTGGAACGCTTTATCGGATCCCACTGATTCTGAGATTGTTTTTTCGTGACATATTGTACTTCAAGTTAGTGGTAACATTTCTTCGATATTACTTGCGATTATTTATGAAAAAAATGGAAATATGGCGAAAATTTTTAAAATTTTGCAATTTTCAAACTTTGTATTTTTATGCCCTTAAATCAGAGAGATATGTCACAAAAAATAGTTAATAAATAACATTTCCCACATATCTACTTTACATTAGCACAATTTTGGAAACAATTTTTTTTTTTGTTAGGGAGTTATAAGGGTTAAAAGTTGACCAGCAATTTCTCATTTTTACAACACCATTTTTTTTTAGGGACCACATCTCATTTGAAGTAATTTTGAGGGGTCTATATGATAGAAAATAACCAAGTGTGACACCATTCTAAAAACTGCACCCCTCAAGCTGCTCAAAACCACATTCAAGAAGTTTATTAACCCTTTACGTACTTCACAGGAACTGAAACAATGTGGAAGAAAAAAATGAACATTTAACTTTTTTTTGCAAACATTTTACTTCAGAACCATTTTTTTTAATTTTCACAAGTGTAAAAACAGAAATTTAACCACAAATTTTGTTGTGCAATTTTTCCTGAGTACGCCGATACCCCATATGTGGAGGTAAACCACTGTTTGGGCGCACCGCAGAGCTTGGAAGTGAAGGAGCACCGTTTGACTGTTTCAATGCAGAATTGGCTGGAATTGAGATCAGACGCCATGTCGCGTTTCGGGAGCCCCTAATGTGCCTAAACAGTGGAAACCCCCCACAAGTGATACCATTTTGGAAACTAGACCCCTTAAGGAACTTATCTAGATGTGTGGTGAGCACTTTGAACCCCCAAGTGCTTCACAGAAGTTTATAACGTAGAGCCGTGAAAATAAAAAATCGCATTTGTTTTCACAAAAATGATTTTTCGCCCACAAATTCTTATTTTCACAAGGGTAACAGGAGAAATTAGACCACAAAAGTTGTTGTGCAATTTCTCCTGAGTACGTCAATACCCCATATGTGGGGGTAAACCACTGTTTGGGCGCACCGCAGAGCTTGGAAGTGAAGGAGCACCGTTTGACTTTTTCAATGCAGAATTGGCTGGAATTGAGATCGGATGCCATGTCGCGTTTGGAGAGCCCCTGATGTGCCTAAACAGTGGAAACCCCCCACAAGTGATACCATTTTGGAAACTAGACCCCTTAAGGAACTTATCTAGATATTCGGTGAGCACTTTGAACCCCCAAGTGCTTCACAGAAGTTTATAACGTAAAGCCGTGAAAATAAAAAATCGCATTTTTTCTACAAAAATGATCTTTTTGCCCCCAAATTTTTATTTTCACAAGGGTAACAGGAGAAATTAGACCACAAAAGTTGTTGTGCAATTTCTCCTGAGTACGTCAATACCCCATATGTGGGGGTAAACCACTGTTTGGGCGCACCGCAGAGCTTGGAAGAGAAGGAGTGTCGTTTTACTTTTTCAATGTAGAATTGGCTGGAATTGAGATCGGACGCCATGTCACGTTTGGAGAGCCGCTGATGTGCCTAAACAGTGGAGACCCCCCACAAATGACACCATTTTGGAAACTAGACCCCTTAAGGAACTTATCTAGATGTGTGGTGAGTAGTGTTGAGCATTCCGATACCGCAAGTATCGGGTATCGGCCGATACTTGCGGTATCGGAATTCCGATACCGGGATTCCGATACTTGCCGCGTATCGGATACCGGAATCGGAAGTTTCCAGATTCAAAATTCCGAAATTCAGCCAATGAGAATGATTCCAAGTGTGGGCACATCCTGTTTAGCATGGAGGGCATGAAACTACTGGCAAGGCTGTGATTGGCTGCTGAAATGATGTCATGCTGCAGTTTAAAATTCGCTGGCGCCATTTTGCGATCACTCTGCTGTGAATTCAGTTAGTGACAGGACGCTGTTTGCTGACTGAGGGACAGTTTAGAGATAGCGATTTGCTTCTTTGTGCTTTCCAAAGGCTAATTTAGCAACCGCTGTGTTCACCTACTATTCACCTTGCTTTTGCCTTGTAGCGCTGTTTTCACAGCGATCTGCAAGGTCTGTGTGTGTGTGTGTGTGAGTGCAGCCCACTCTCTAGTCTGAGTGCAGCCACATAGGCCATCCATAGCTGGTTGTATTCAGTTCAGGGAGGGTGGTTCATTGCCTCATACTGTTCTTTTTTTTTTTTTTTTTTTTTTTTTCAAGTAGTGTAGTCTGCTGCTAATTTATTCAAAAAAATCCTATTAGTGTCTTTCCACCCGTCTCCAGCTAATTTGTGGAAAAACACTACATAGGATAAAGTAGAGGAGGGTTTTTGGGCCTTGCAGCGCCGTTTACGGCTGTCTGCACGGTCTCCGTGTGACTGCAGCTCGCCCTGTAGTCTGTGAGCAGCCGTAGCCTGGTTGTCTCCAGCTCAGGGTTGTTCACTGCGTCATACCGCCAAATCAATTTTCATTTTTTTTCAAGTAGTGTAGTCTGCTGCTAATTAATTTAAAAAAATCCTATTAGTGTCTTTCCACCCGTCTCCAGCTAATTTGTGGAAAAACACTACATAGGATAACGTAGAGGAGGGTTTTTGGGCCTTGCAGCGCCGTTTACGGCTGTCTGCACGGTCTCCGTGTGACTGCAGCTCGCCCTGTAGTCTGTGAGCAGCCGTAGCCTGGTTGTCTCCAGCTCAGGGTTGTTCACTGCGTCATACCGCCAAATCAATTTTCATTTTTTTTCAAGTAGTGTAGTCTGCTGCTAATTAATTTAAAAAAATCCTATTAGTGTCTTTCCACCCGTCTCCAGCTAATTTGTGGAAAAACACTACATAGGATAACGTAGAGGAGGGTTTTTGGGCCTTGCAGCGCCGTTTACGGCTGTCTGCACGGTCTCCGTGTGACTGCAGCTCGCCCTGTAGTCTGTGAGCAGCCGTAGCCTGGTTGTCTCCAGCTCAGGGTTGTTCACTGCGTCATACCGCCAAATCAATTTTAATTTTTTTTCAAGTAGTGTAGTCTGCTGCTAATCAATTTAAAAAAATCCTATTAGTGTCTTTCCACCCGTCTCCAGCTAATTTGTGGAAAAACACTACATAGGATAAAGTAGAGGAGGGTTTTTGGGCCTTGCAGCGCCGTTTACGTCTGTCTGCACGGTCTCCGTGTGACTGCAGCTCGCCCTGTAGTCTGTGAGCAGCCGTAGCCTGGTTGTCTCCAGCTCAGGGTTGTTCACTGCGTCATACCGCCAAATCAATTTTCATTTTTTTTCAAGTAGTGTAGTCTGCTGCTAATTAATTTTAAAAAATCCTATTAGTGTCTTTCCACCCGTCTCCAGCTAATTTGTGGAAAAACACTACATAGGATAAAGTAGAGGAGGGTTTTTGGGCCTTGCAGCGCCGTTTACGGCTGTCTGCACGGTCTCCGTGTGACTGCAGCTCGCCCTGTAGTCTGTGAGCAGCCGTAGCCTGGTTGTCTCCAGCTCAGGGTTGTTCACTGCGTCATACCGCCAAATCAATTTTAATTTTTTTTCAAGTAGTGTAGTCTGCTGCTAATTAATTTAAAAAAATCCTATTAGTGTCTTTCCACCCGTCTCCAGCTAATTTGTGGAAAAACACTACATAGGATAAAGTAGAGGAGGGGTTTTGGGCCTTGCAGCGCCGTTTACGTCTGTCTGCACGGTCTCTGTGTGACTGCAGCTCTATCTGTTGTCAGTTCAGCCCCCAAAAAAGAAATAAATAATAAAGTTCACCAAACACACCAGTTACACCACTTTACATTTGTGTAGGCCACATTAGCTCATATTAAAGTCTAGTCCACACTTTAGAAAATTAGTGTTTCTTATACCTGTTAGGAGGAGTTGCTCAGGAATAAGCACACAAATCCGTTAGTACTTTTCTGCTTATCTTTATCAGTCAACCAAGATGAAGAAGGCAGTGAGTAAGGCATGTGGGCGTGGGCGTGGGCGCGGAGCAGGGAGGGGACGTGGGGATTCTGTGCCTGCTGCGGGCACCGGTGACTCATCAGCACCCACTTTCACCAGGCAACAGTCGTTCATGCGCAGCTTTGTGTCAGAGCGCCGTACACCGCTGCTGCGTCAAGAACAAATTGAAGCTGTTGTCGGATGGATGGCAGCTAATGCATCAACTTCCATTAGTGCCACATCCTCTCAGACACAGAGCACTGGAGAGCAGCCATCTGTCTCTTCACCACCTGCCAAATTGCCCAGGCAGACAGAGAGCCCAGGACAGGAGCCGTCTCTACTTCTGTTCTCTGAATCTCTTGGCTTGGAAACAGGGGGCCAGCCAAGCAGCATTGGAGAAATGGAAGAAGAGGCAGGGTGCAGTGATGCCCAACAGCTTTTTCTGTCTTCCTCTGAAGAGGCGGGTGGGCCAGTGGCTCCGGTCACCACATCGCAGGCCGCATCAGCTGATGATGACACTCAGGTGCCACTTACTGGTGCGTGCTCTGCTGCTGAGACTACCCAGGAGGAGCAGTTGGGGGCAGAGGGTAGTGTAGATGATGAGGTCCTCGACCCATCTTGGCGTGAGGGACAGGAAGGTGGTGGGAGCAGCTCTGAGGAAGAGATTCCCCGTACGGCCCAAAGAGGGAGAGGGAGGGGGAAGACTGCGGATCCTGCAGCCTCCGCTTTGGCACCCGTTAGGAGCATGTCTCTTCCAAAAGCCAAAAAGGGCGCTCCCAAGACTTGCAGTGCCTGGTCCTTTTTTGACACAGTTGCAGATGACATTTGCTATGTCAGATGCAACGTGTGTCATCAAAAAGTCAAAAGAGGTCGAAATGTCAGCAACCTCAATACCTCCAACATGTGGAAACATGTGCGCAACAGGCACCCGGCGGAGTTAGAAAAACACACTGAAGAGGTAGGCCAACCAACAGCGGCAGCTACCACCTCTTCAGCTCGTGTTGCCTCTTCCTCTAGCTCACACGCAGCTGGTTCGGCTTCCTCCCAGGATCGCCGTGGATGAACCTCTGGCCCTGTTGTCCAGAGACCCGCTGTAATTCCACCCGCAGCACCACTTTCCCAGTCATCCACACACTCCCAGCCCAGTCTACAGCCATCGGTAGTACAGGCATGGGAGAAAAGGCGGCCTTTCTCGTCAAACCACCCACGAGCACAGGCTCTGACTGCAGGCATTGCCAAACTGCTGTCACTGGAAATGCTGTCATTCAGGCTGGTGGAGACTGACAGCTTCCGTGACTTGATGTCATTGGCAGTCCCACAGTACAATGTGCCCAGCCGCTTTTACTTCAGCAGGCAAGCCGTCCCTGCCCTGCACAAGCATGTGGAGGGACACATAAAACACGCGCTACTGAACGCCGTCAGTAGCAAGGTCCACCTCACCACCGATGCGTGGACCAGTCAACATGGACAGGGGCGATACCTTTCCCTCACTGCCCATTGGGTTAATGTCGTTGAGCCAGGTACAGACCGTGCGAGTGGCGCAGGACGTGTCCTGCCCACTCCAAGGATTGCAGGAATCCATTCTGTACACATTGACTCCTCCTCTTACACCAGTTCCTCAGAATCATCGCTGCAGGAGCCGTCACAGTCCACCTCCACATGGACCCGTGATGAACGTGTACCTGTTACGACCGACATGAGCACAGCCGTGGCCAAACGTCAACAGGCCGTCTTGAAATTAATTTTTTTGGGGAATCGTAGCCACACAGCGCAGGAGCTCTGGAATGCCATCAAGCAGGAGAGCGATGTGTGGTTTGTGCCAGCGAATCTCCAGCCAGGCATGGTAGTGTGTGATAATGGCCGAAATCTGGTGGCAGCTCTGGGCCTCGGCAACCTCACTCACATCCCATGTCTGGCACATGTGCTCAATTTGGTCGTGCAGAGCTTTTTGAGGGACTATCCGGATCTTGATGCACTGCTGCACAAGGTCCGCCTAGAGTGTGCTCACTTGCGGCGTTCCAGCACGGCAAAAGCGCGCATTGCGGCTCTGCAGCGCCGACACCGCCTGCCAGAACATCGCATCATATGTGACCTACCTACCAGGTGGAATTCCACGTTACATATGTTGGAGCGGTTGTGTGAGCAGCAGCAAGCTGTAATGGAGTACCAGCTGCTTCAGGCGCAAAAAAGTCGCAGTCAGCGCCGTACAGACTTCACAACCACAGAGTGGGCCACTATGAATGACGTCTGCCAGGTTTTGCGTCCCTTTGATTATTCCACGCGGATGGCGAGTGCAGATGATGCACTAGTCAGCATGACTGTCCCCCTTATCTGCCTGCTTGAAAAATCACTGCAAGCGCTAAGGGATGATGTTGTGGAAGAGGTGGAGGATGAGGATTCACCATTTCCATCATCTTCTGGACAGTCAGCGCCACGTGGTTCCTCACAAACGCGTAGGCAGGGGACAGTTTGTGAGGAGGATGAGGAGGAGTCAATGGAGGAGGAAGACATCCGTCCAGAGGAGGGAGTTACCGAATTGTCCAGTACTCAGTGTGTACAGCGAGGGTGGGGTGATGACGAGCAGGCAGAGATCACGCCTCCAGCAGGGGACAGCGTTTCTTGGGCAGTTGGCAGTCTGCAGCACATGGTGGATTACATGCTGCAGTGCCTGAGAAACGACCGCCGCATCGCCCACATTCTCAACATGTCTGATTATTGGGTGTTCACCCTCCTCGATCCTCGCTACCGGGACAACGTTGAAAGCCTCATCACACCGTTGAACCGGGAGCGAAAAATGCGGGAGTACCAAGACACACTGGTCAATTCCATCATCTTCTCCATTCCAACTGAGAGAAGTGCTGCTAGTGCATTCCAAAGCAGCTCAGTACGTCCAGGCAGTGGTGGAGGCTCTGCACAAAGAGGGAGCAGAAGCAGTGCCTCTGCCCAAGGCAAGACCAGTATGGCCCAACTGTGGCACAGTTTTCTGTGCCCCCCACAAAAGTCTACACCATCACAGACGGCTCCAGTCAGCAGGAGGCAACGGTTCCGTCAGATGGTGACAGACTACATGTCTTGCCCTCTTGCTGTACTCCCAGACGGCTCTTCCCCTTTCAAGTTTTGGGTCTCAAAGCTGGATACATGGCCAGAGCTAAGCCAGTATGCATTGGAGGTGCTGTCTTGCCCTGCGGCCAGTGTATTATCGGAACGTGTCTTTAGTGCTGCAGGTGGTGTACTAACTGACCGTCGCATGCGACTATCCTCCGATAACGTTGACCGGCTTACTTTCCTGAAAATGAACAAGGCCTGGATCTCGCAGGAATTTGCCACTCCTCCTCCTGATTAAATAATTAGGTCACTGTATACGTTATCCAGGTCTCCTGTTGTGTTCATCTTTCTACCACCTGAACTTAAATTCCTGGGCTCCAACACCGCCAGTGGAGGCTCAGAAGTGCCGTCTGCACAGTCAAAACATACGACCCAGTGTTATTGGGTTTCAGTACCGTCAGCTGATCCCCAGCTGTGTAGCCGGCAATGTGTCATGCGACCGCCACACTGACACAACAACTGAAATGTAAGGGAATCTGTCCCCCCCCCCCCAAGGCGTTTGTTACTGAAAGAGCCACCTTGTGCAGCAGTAATGCTGCACAAGGAAAAGGTAGCTATTTTTGTTTAGCTCCTTGCACACGCAGAACTTAACACTTATAAAATGTGTCCACTGATACCGTAAAACCGTCCCGGAGGTGGGACTTTCCTTCGTAATGTGACGCAACACAGCCGTCATTCCTACCCCCCCGGCGCCGCGCCCCGGCTCCTCAGCGTTGTTTTATTCCGTCCCGGAGCCTGCGCTGTTATGTTATCCCGTGGCCAGGCACACTTAGCGCTGCCCGTCTTCTGGCATCATTTGGTGTCAGGATGGCTGCGCCTGTGCGGCCGCGCTGGCCGAGAGCCCGCCTCGCAGTGTCTTCTGATTTAATCCCACTGGGGGCCTGGGATCCATGGACATGCGCAGTGCATATCTGAACCTCCACCTCTCACTCATCTCCCTATGGCTTCTTCAGACTGTTCGGTGTCAGTTGGTCCCTAATAGCATGCCACGGCCGTGACACCGCACAGTCTTAAGAAGCCGTAGGGAGGGGAGTGAGAGGCGAGGATATGCACTGCGCATGTCCATGGATCCCAGGCCCCCAGTGGGATTAAATCAGAAGACACTGCGAGGCGGGCTCTCGGCCAGCGCGGCCGCACAGGCGCAGCCATCCTGACACCAAATGATGCCAGAAGACGGGCAGCGCTAAGTGTGCCTGGCCACGGGATAACATAACAGCGCAGGCTCCGGGACGGAATAAAACAACGCTGAGGAGCCGGGGCGCGGCGCCGGGGGGGTAGGAATGACGGCTGTGCTGCGTCACATTACGAAGGAAAGTCCCACCTCCGGGACGGTTTTACGGTTGCAGGGGACACATTTTATAAGTGTTTAGTTCTGTGTTTGCAAGGAGCATGATGAAAAGAGCCACCTTTTCCTTTTGCATCTTTTGTGCTGCACAAGCTGGCTCTTTCAGCTACAAACGCCTTGGGGGGGGGGGTTAAAGGTTCCCTTTCGACTTTCTCAGGCTTCGGCCTACATTGTGTTCCTCTGCTTTTCCACCTGTCCCTGGGCTCCAACACCGCCAGTTGCCGTCCAGAAGTGCTGTACGCACAGTCAACAGTCGCTCCTCTGTTATTGGGGTTCAGTAACGTCAGCTGTTCCCCTGCTGTGTGTGTGGCAATCCCTCCTACCTCCTCCAACCTCCTCCTCCTCCACCTGTGCCTGGGCTCCAACACCGCCAGTTGCCGTCCAGAAGTGCTGTACGCACAGTCAACAGTCCCTCCTCTGTTATTGGGGTTCAGTAACGTCAGCTGTTCCCCTGCTGTGTGTGTGGCAATCCCTCCTACCTCCTCCAACCTCCTCCTCCTCCACCTGTGCCTGGGCTCCAACACCGCCAGTTGCCGTCCAGAAGTGCTGTACGCACAGTCAACAGTCGCTCCTCTGTTATTGGGGTTCAGTAACGTCAGCTGTTCCCCTGCTGTGTGTGTGGCAATCCCTCCTACCTCCTCCAACCTCCTCCTCCTCCACCTGTGCCTGGGCTCCAACACCGCCAGTTGCCGTCCAGAAGTGCTGTACGCACAGTCAACAGTCCCTCCTCTGTTATTGGGGTTCAGTAACGTCAGCTGTTCCCCTGCTGTGTGTGTGGCAATCCCTCCTACCTCCTCCAACCTCCTCCTCCTCCACCTGTCCCTGGGCTCCAACACCGCCAGTTGCCGTCCAGAAGTGCTGTACGCACAGTCAACAGTCGCTCCTCTGTTATTGGGGTTCAGTAACGTCAGCTGTTCCCCTGCTGTGTGTGTGGCAATCCCTCCTACCTCCTCCAACCTCCTCCTCCTCCACCTGTCCCTGGGCTCCAACACCGCCAGTTGCCGTCCAGAAGTGCTGTACGCACAGTCAACAGTCGCTCCTCTGTTATTGGGGTTCAGTAACGTCAGCTGTTCCCCTGCTGTGTGTGTGGCAATCCCTCCTACCTCCTCCAACCTCCTCCTCCTCCACCTGTGCCTGGGCTCCAACACCGCCAGTTGCCGTCCAGAAGTGCTGTACGCACAGTCAACAGTCCCTCCTCTGTTATTGGGGTTCAGTAACGTCAGCTGTTCCCCTGCTGTGTGTGTGGCAATCCCTCCTACCTCCTCCAACCTCCTCCTCCTCCACCTGTGCCTGGGCTCCAACACCGCCAGTTGCCGTCCAGAAGTGCTGTACGCACAGTCAACAGTCGCTCCTCTGTTATTGGGGTTCAGTAACGTCAGCTGTTCCCCTGCTGTGTGTGTGGCAATCCCTCCTACCTCCTCCAACCTCCTCCTCCTCCACCTGTGCCTGGGCTCCAACACCGCCAGTTGCCGTCCAGAAGTGCTGTACGCACAGTCAACAGTCCCTCCTCTGTTATTGGGGTTCAGTAACGTCAGCTGTTCCCCTGCTGTGTGTGTGGCAATCCCTCCTACCTCCTCCAACCTCCTCCTCCTCCACCTGTCCCTGGGCTCCAACACCGCCAGTTGCCGTCCAGAAGTGCTGTATGCACAGTCAACAGTCGCTCCTCTGTTATTGGGGTTCAGTAACGTCAGCTGTTCCCCTGCTGTGTGTGTGGCAATCCCTCCTACCTCCTCCAACCTCCTCCTCCTCCACCTGTGCCTGGGCTCCAACACCGCCAGTTGCCGTCCAGAAGTGCTGTACGCACAGTCAACAGTCGCTCCTCTGTTATTGGGGTTCAGTAACGTCAGCTGTTCCCCTGCTGTGTGTGTGGCAATCCCTCCTACCTCCTCCAACCTCCTCCTCCTCCACCTGTGCCTGGGCTCCAACACCGCCAGTTGCCGTCCAGAAGTGCTGTACGCACAGTCAACAGTCCCTCCTCTGTTATTGGGGTTCAGTAACGTCAGCTGTTCCCCTGCTGTGTGTGTGGCAATCCCTCCTACCTCCTCCAACCTCCTCCTCCTCCACCTGTCCCTGGGCTCCAACACCGCCAGTTGCCGTCCAGAAGTGCTGTACGCACAGTCAACAGTCGCTCCTCTGTTATTGGGGTTCAGTAACGTCAGCTGTTCCCCTGCTGTGTGTGTGGCAATCCCTCCTACCTCCTCCAACCTCCTCCTCCTCCACCTGTGCCTGGGCTCCAACACCGCCAGTTGCCGTCCAGAAGTGCTGTACGCACAGTCAACAGTCCCTCCTCTGTTATTGGGGTTCAGTAACGTCAGCTGTTCCCCTGCTGTGTGTGTGGCAATCCCTCCTACCTCCTCCAACCTCCTCCTCCTCCACCTGTCCCTGGGCTCCAACACCGCCAGTTGCCGTCCAGAAGTGCTGTACGCACAGTCAACAGTCGCTCCTCTGTTATTGGGGTTCAGTAACGTCAGCTGTTCCCCTGCTGTGTGTGTGGCAATCCCTCCTACCTCCTCCAACCTCCTCCTCCTCCACCTGTCCCTGGGCTCCAACACCGCCAGTTGCCGTCCAGAAGTGCTGTACGCACAGAGCCAAACACCTCGCCAATGTGTTAGTGGGGTTCAGCACCGTCAGCTGTTCCCCTGCTGTGTATACGGCAACGTGTACTGCGACCGCCACGCAGGCACAACAAGTTAAATTTAAGGGAACCTGTCCCCCCCCCCCCAAGGCGTTTGTTACTGAAGGAGCCACCTTGTGCAGCATTAATGATGCAAAGGGAAAAAGTGCCTCTTTTCGTGGTGCTCCTTGCAGATGCTGAACCTAACACTTATGAAATGTGTCCCCTCACAGCGTTCAACCGTCCGGTAGGTGGAACTTTCCTTTGTCATGTGACGCAGCACAGCCGTCATTTTTACCCCCTTGGCGCCGTACGCGGCCTCCTCAGCGTTGTTTGAATCTGTCCCGGAGCCTGCGCTGTTAGGTTACCCCTTGGCCATGCACACATTTTGCGCTGCCCGTCTTCTGACATCATTTGCTGTCAGGCTGGCTGCGCCTGTGTGGGTGCGCTGTCCGAGATTCAGCCTCGCGGTGTCGTGTAATGTAATCCCACCGCGGGCCTGTGATCCGTGGACATGCGCAGTGCATATCCTCACCTCTCACTCCCCTCCCTACGGCTTCTAAAGACTGTTCGTTGTCAGCTGGTCCCTAATAGCATGCCACGGCCGTGACACCGCACAGTCTTAAGAAGCCGTAGGGAGGGGAGTGAGAGGCGAGGATATGCACTGCGCATGGCCACGGATCACAGGCCCGCGGTGGGATTACATTACACGACACCGCGAGGCTGAATCTCGGACAGCGCACCCACACAGGCGCAGCCAGCCTGACAGCAAATGATGTCAGAAGACGGGCAGCGCAAAGTGTGTGCATGGCCAAGGGGTAACCTAACAGCGCAGGCTCCGGGACAGATTCAAACAACGCTGAGGAGGCCGCGTACGGCGCCAAGGGGGTAAAAATGACGGCTGTGCTGCGTCACATGACAAAGGAAAGTTCCACCTACCGGACGGTTGAACGCTGTGAGGGGACACATTTCATAAGTGTTACGTTCAGCATCTGCAAGGACCATAATTAAAAGAGCTAAGTTTACCTTTTCCAGCATTAGTGCTGTACACGATGGCTCTTCCAGCTACAAACGCCTGGGGGGGGGGGGGTTAAAGGTTTCATTTCAACTTGCTCCAGTGCAGGCTTCGGCCTACACTCCGCTCCCCCTGCTCCTCCTGCTGACCCTGGGCTCTAACACCGTCAGTTGGGCCCAGATGTGCTAGCTGCACAGAGAAAAACACCAGCCAATGTGTCAGTGGGGTTCAGCACCGCCAGCTGTTCCCCTGCTGTGCAGCCGGCAACGTGTCCTGCAACTGCCACGCAGGCACAACAGACCCAAAAGCTGCCGCCAGTGCAGGCTTCGGCCTACACTCTGCTCCATCTCCTCCTCCTGCTGACCCCGGGCTCCAACACCGCCAGTTGGGGCCCGGTACTGCTAGCTGCACAGAGAAAAACACCAGCCAATGTGTCAGTGGGGTTCAGCACCGCCAGCTGTTCCCCTGCTGTGCAGCCGGCATCGTGTCCTGCAAAAGCCACGCAGACACAAGAACTGAAATTGAAGGGAACCTGTCCCCCCTCCCCCAGGCGTTTGTACGTTTTAAAGGCCACCTTGTACAGCGGTAATGCTGCATGTGTGCAAGGTGGCTCATAAACGTATTCTCCTCGCACATGTGGAACTGAAAACACGTCTAAAATGTGTCCTCTGTGTGACCATTTAACCGTCCCGGTGGTGTGACTTTCCTTTGTAATGACACGCTGCAACCCCCTTGGTAGCGCTGCCCGTCTTCTGGCATCATGGTTTGGCTGCCTGCGCCTCTGCGGCCGCCCATGCCCACACAACGCCCCTCGTTGTCTTAGTTATTGGGACTGCGAGGGTGTGATTGATGGGCATGATCAGTGCATCAGTTCGCCTGTCCCTCATCTCCTTCCGCCTTCTGCGGACTGTGCGGCTTCATGGCCGTGGCATGCGATAAGGGATCAGATGACGCCGCACAGTCTGAAGCGGGTGTAAGGACCCGAGTGTGAGAGGCGAACATATGTGCTGCGCCAGGCCCTGAATCCCAGCCCCGCAGTGTTTTAACAATGTTAAGACACTGCGGGGCTGGGATTCATGGTCATCGCGAAACGCACCGGCCGACATTAAATGATGCCAGAACATGGGCAGCGCTAACAGCGCTAGGCCAGGGGATAACACGACAGCGCAGACTCCTGTACAGCAAATACCAACGCTCAGGAGGCTGCACCCAGCACCAAGGTGGGATTCTTGACATCTGTGCTGCGTCTCATTACAAAGGGAACTCGCGCCTCCAACACAGTTTGACTGTATAAAGGGCTAAATGTTATACGTGTTTCACTCAGCGTGTGCAAGGAGCGAAATTAAAAGAGCAACCTTTGACTTGTGCAGCACTACTGCTGCATAAGCTGTGGCTCTTCTACTTTGTAACCCCTGAGGGGGGGTTAAAGGTTACCTTTGAAATTGGTTCAATTAGGCTTCGGCCTACACTCTGCTCCCCCTGCAGAGCCCTGGGCTCCAACACCGCCAGTTGGGGCCCGGTACTGCTAGCTGCACAGAGAAAAACACCAGCCAATGTGTCAGTGGGGTTCAGCACCGCCAGCTGTTCCCCTGCTGTGCAGCCGGCAACGTGTCCTGCAACTGCCACGCAGGCACAACAGACCCAAAAGCTGCCGCCAGTGCAGGCTTCGGCCTACACTCTGCTCCATCTCCTCCTCCTGCTGACCCCGGGCTCCAACACTGCCAGTTGGGGCCCGGTACTGCTAGCTGCACAGAGAAAAACACCAGCCAATGTGTCAGTGGGGTTCAGCACCGCCAGCTGTTCCCCTGCTGTGCAGCCGGCATCGTGTCCTGCAAAAGCCACGCAGACACAAGAACTGAAATTGAAGGGAACCTGTCCCCCCTCCCCCAGGCGTTTGTACGTTTTAAAGGCCACCTTGTACAGCGGTAATGCTGCATGTGTGCAAGGTGGCTCATAAACGTATTCTCCTCGCACATGTGGAACTGAAAACACGTCTAAAATGTGTCCTCTGTGTGACCATTTAACCGTCCCGGTGGTGTGACTTTCCTTTGTAATGACACGCTGCAACGCTGCAACCCCCTTGGTAGCGCTGCCCGTCTTCTGGCATCATGGTTTGGCTGCCTGCGCCTCTGCGGCCGCCCATGCCCACACAACGCCCCTCGTTGTCTTAGTTATTGGGACTGCGAGGGTGTGATTGATGGGCATGATCAGTGCATCAGTTCGCCTGTCCCTCATCTCCTTCCGCCTTCTGCGGACTGTGCGGCTTCATGGCCGTGGCATGCGATAAGGGATCAGATGACGCCGCACAGTCTGAAGCGGGTGTAAGGACCCGAGTGTGAGAGGCGAACATATGTGCTGCGCCAGGCCCTGAATCCCAGCCCCGCAGTGTTTTAACAATGTTAAGACACTGCGGGGCTGGGATTCATGGTCATCGCGAAACGCACCGGCCGACATTAAATGATGCCAGAACATGGGCAGCGCTAACAGCGCTAGGCCAGGGGATAACACGACAGCGCAGACTCCTGTACAGCAAATACCAACGCTCAGGAGGCTGCACCCAGCACCAAGGTGGGATTCTTGACATCTGTGCTGCGTCTCATTACAAAGGGAACTCGCGCCTCCAACACAGTTTGACTGTATAAAGGGCTAAATGTTATACGTGTTTCACTCAGCGTGTGCAAGGAGCAAAATTAAAAGAGCAACCTTTGACTTGTGCAGCACTACTGCTGCATAAGCTGTGGCTCTTCTACTTTGTAACCCCTGAGGGGGGGTTAAAGGTTACCTTTGAAATTGGTTCAATTAGGCTTCGGCCTACACTCTGCTCCCCCTGCAGAGCCCTGGGCTCCAACACCGCCAGTTGGGGCCCGGTACTGCTAGCTGCACAGAGAAAAACACCAGCCAATGTGTCAGTGGGGTTCAGCACCGCCAGCTGTTCCCCTGCTGTGCAGCCGGCAACGTGTCCTGCAACTGCCACGCAGGCACAACAGACCCAAAAGCTGCCGCCAGTGCAGGCTTCGGCCTACACTCTGCTCCATCTCCTCCTCCTGCTGACCCCGGGCTCCAACACCGCCAGTTGGGGCCCGGTACTGCTAGCTGCACAGAGAAAAACACCAGCCAATGTGTCAGTGGGGTTCAGCACCGCCAGCTGTTCCCCTGCTGTGCAGCCGGCATCGTGTCCTGCAAAAGCCACGCAGACACTTGCTCTTGTACCTTCTGCTCCCCATCCTGGTTCCAGTACCGTCAGCTGGTTCCGGGCAGAGCCTTTGGCTTAGGTGCCTCCCTCTGGGTATCCGAGTTCCACCAACGTCAGGTGGTCCTTGGTAGTGCTTTCAGGCACGGGTACCTCCTGCTTAGTAACCGGGTTCCAGTAACGTCAGCTGGTCCTCGGTAGTTCCATTGGCTCTTGGACCTTCGGCTACCCATCCGGGTTCCAGCACCGTCAGCTGGTTCTCGGCACTGTCTTTTGCTCTTGTACCTTCTGCTCCCCATCCTGGTTCCAGTACCGTCAGCTGGTTCCGGGCAGAGCCTTTGGCTTAGGTGCCTCCCTCTGGGTATCCGAGTTCCACCAACGTCAGGTGGTCCTTGGTAGTGCTTTCAGGCACGGGTACCTCCTGCTTAGTAACCGGGTTCCAGTAACGTCAGCTGGTCCTCGGTAGTTCCATTGGCTCTTGGACCTTCGGCTACCCATCCGGGTTCCAGCACCGTCAGCTGGTTCTCGGCACTGTCTTTTGCTCTTGTACCTTCTGCTCCCCATCCTGGTTCCAGTACCGTCAGCTGGTTCCGGGCAGAGCCTTTGGCTTAGGTGCCTCCCTCTGGGTATCCGAGTTCCACCAACGTCAGGTGGTCCTTGGTAGTGCTTTCAGGCACGGGTACCTCCTGCTTAGTAACCGGGTTCCAGTAACGTCAGCTGGTCCTCGGTAGTTCCATTGGCTCTTGGACCTTCGGGTAGCCATCCGAGTTCCAGTTCCATCAGCTGGTTCTCGGCATTTTCTCAGCCTTCTTGTACCTTCTGCTACATTTCCAAGTTCAAGAGACTAAACACGATGACCCGGAAGAACACCCCTAAGATGACGACGACACCAGAGACGACAACCACCGTGATGACGACGACCCTGGAGACGATGACCCTGAAGACCACCGTGATGACGACGACCCCGGAGACGACGACCCTGAAGACCACCCCGATGACGACGACCCCGGAGACGACGACCCTGGAGACGACGACGACCTGGAAGACCGAGAAGCAGAAGAACAAGAGGCTGCAGAACAAAGAGCAGAAGAACATTAAGCATAACACTAAATATCAGAGCAAAAAATATTATCTAAATTATAAGCAGAAGAAGACTAAGCAGTGTATGGGGGTGAGTCCGTTCCTCCTCGTGGTGCCCCTGGATAAAGCCTGATGCTGCAGGCCAAACTGAACGCGGACAAATGTAACTCTTTTGTGACAGGCAGAACGGAAGGTGTAATCTTCAAACTTTTATAGATAACAACTACGGGAATGCCTGTCACAAATAAGAATATGATGAAGAAGTAGAATATGATGAAGATAATAGTAAAATAAAAAGAATATGAACAATGTAAAAAAAAAATATATATAGGTAGAAGAAGAAGAAGATGAATAAGGTGAAGATAGTTGATGTCAAAGAAGCTGATGATGAGGATAATGAAGAAGAAAGTGGGAGAAGTAAAAAAGAAGGTGAAGGACGTGGAAGTAGTGAAACATCAATATCTGAAAAAAAAAAAAAATACATAGTCAAAATCTTTCTAACGCCAAACGTCATTAAAAAAAATAAAAAAAAATGCTATTCTATTTGTTTGGGCTAAACCTCTGTGCCTTTAATGTCTCCGCCACGTCCCCCAATACATCCTACATTATTCTTAGTTGTTTTCCTTCATGTAGAATTAACCTACAAGTTAAGAAAGGGTTTATTTTAATTCCGATATTTTCGTCCCATTGACTTGCATTGGGATCGGGTATCGGTATCGGATTGGATCCGATATTTTGACGGTATCGGCCGATACTTTCCGATACCGATACTTTCCAATATCGGAAAGTATCGCTCAACACTAGTGGTGAGCACTTTAAACCCCCAGGTGCTTCACAGAAGTTTATAACGTAGAGCCGTGAAAATAAAAAAATCGCATTTTTTCCACAAAAATGATCTTTTTGCCTCCAAATTTTTATTTTACCAAGGGTAACAGGAGAAAATGGACACCAGAAGTTGTTGTACAATTTGTCTTGAGTACGCCGACACCCCGTATGTGGGGGTAAACCACTGTTTGGGTGCATGGCTGAGCTCGGAAGCAAAGGAGCGCCATTTGACTTTTCAATGCAAAATTGACTGGAATTGAGATCGGACGCCATGTCGCGTTTGGAGAGCCCCTGATGTGCCTAAACAGTAGAAACCTCCCAAAAGTGACCCCATTTTGGAAACTAGACCCCCCATGGAACTTATCTAGATGTGTAGTGAGAACTTTGAATGCCCAAGTGCATCACAGAAGTTTATAATGCAGAGTCGTGAAAATAAAAAATATATTTTTTTTAACAATAAAGATTTTTTAGCCCCCAAGTTTTTATTTTCACAAGGGTAACAAGAGAAATTGGACCCCAAAAGTTGTTGTCCAATTTGTCCTGAGTATGCTGGTACCCCATATGTGGGGGTAAACCACTGCTTGGGCGCACGGCAGAGCTCGGAAGGGAAGGAGTGCCATTTTGGAATGCAGACTTTGATAGAATTGTCTGCGGGCGTTATGTTGCGTTTGCAGACCCCTAATGTACCTAAACAGTAGAAACTCCCAACAAGTGACCCCATTTTGGAAAATAGACCCCCCAAGGAACTTATCTAGATATGTGGTGAGAACTTTGAATGCCCAAGTGCTTCACAGAAGTTTATAATGCATAGTAGTGAAAATAAAAAATATTTTTTTTTCCCACAAAAAAGATTTTTTTAGCCCCCAAATTTTTATTTTCACAAGGGTAACAAGAGAAATTGGACCCCAAAAGTTGTTGTCCAATTTGTCCTGAGTATGCTGGTACCCAATATGTGGGGGTAAACCACTGTTTGGGCGCACGGCAGAGCTCGGAAGAGAAGGAGCGCCATTTTGGAATTCAGACTTTGATAGAATTGTCTGTGGGTGTTATGTTGCGTTTGCAGAGCCCCTGATGTACCTAAACAGTAGAAACCCCCCACAAGTGACCAAATTTTGGAAACTAGACCCCGTAAGGAACTTATCTAGATATGTGGTGAGAACTTTGAATGCTCAAGTGCTTCACAGAAGTTTATAATGCAGAGTAGTGAAAATAAAAAAAAAAAAAATTTTCCCACAAAAAAGATTTTTAGCCCCCAAGTTTTTATTTTCACAAGGGTAACAGGAGAAATTGGACCCCAAAAGTTGTTGTCCAATTTGTCCTGAGTATGCTGGTACCCAATATGTGGGGGTAAACCACTGTTTGGGCGCACGGCAGAGCTCGGAAGAGGAGCGCCATTTTGGAATTCAGACTTTGATAGAATTGTCTGTGGGTGTTATGTTGCGTTTGCAGAGCCCCTGATGTACCTAAACAGTAGAAACCCCCCACAAGTGACCAAATTTTGGAAACTAGACCCCCTAAGGAACTTATCTAGATATGTGGTGAGAACTTTGAATGCTCAAGTGCTTCACAGAAGTTTATAATGCAGAGTAGTGAAAATAAAAAAATATTTTTTTTTCCCACAAAAAAGATTTTTAGCCCCCAAGTTTTTATTTTCACAAGGGTAACAGGAGAAATTGGACCCCAAAAGTTGTTGTCCAATTTATCCCGAGTACGCTGATGCCCCATATGTGGGGGTAAACCACTGTTTGGGCGCACGGCAGAGCTCAGAAGGGAGGGAGCACCATTTGACTTTTTTAGCGCAAAATTGGCTGTCGTGTTTGGAGACCCCCCTGATGTACCTAAACAGTGGAAACCCCCAAATTATAACTCCAACCCTAACTCCAACACACCCCTAACCCTAATCTTAACCCGATCCATAATCCTAATCACAACCCTAACGATAATCACAACCCTAACCCCAAAACAGCCCTAATCTCAACCCTAACCATAACCCTAATCAAAACCCTAAATCCAACACACCCCTAACCCTAATCGCAAACGTAACCCTAATCCCAACCCTAATCCAAACCCTAATCCCAACTCTAACCCTAACTTTAGCCCCAACCCTAACCCTAACTTTAGCCCCAACCCTAACCATAACTTTAGCCCCGTCGTCACAAAAAAAGTTCAATGTAACCTTTTTTTTGTACGTCGCGTCCGCCATTTCCGCGCATGCGTGGCCGTAACTCTGCCCCCTCCTCCCCAGGACATAGACTGGGCAGCGGATGCGTTGAAAAACTGCATCCGCTGCCCACGTTGTGCACAATTTTCACAACGTGCGTCGGTACGTCGGGCCGACGCATTGCGACCGCCCCGTACCGACGCAAGTGTGATAGAAGCCTAAGGCTACTTTCACACTAGCGTCGTACTTGGCCCATCGCAGTGTGCCGGGCCGACGTACCAACGCTAGCGTTGTAAGCGCCGCACAACGGGTGCAGCGGATGCTGTTTTTTCAACGCATCCGCTGCCCCATTGTGAGGGGAGGCGGGGGCGGAGTTCCGGCCGCGCATGCGTGGTCGGAAATGGCGGACACGTCGCACAAAAAAGTTACATGTAGCTTTTTTTGTGCCGACGGTCCGCCAAAGCACGACGCATCCGTCGCACGACGGATGCGACATGTGGCAATCCGTCGCAATGCGTCGCTAATGCAAGCCAATGGAGAAAAAATGCATCCTGCAAGCACTTTTGCAGGATGCGTTTTTTCTCCGACGCATTGCGACGGAAGCCAAAAAACGCTAGTGTGAAAGTAGCCTAACCCTAACCCTAGCCCTAACCCTAACCCTAAATTTAGCCCCAACCCTAACCCTAGCCCTAACCCTAACTCTAGCCCTAACCCTAGCCCTAACCCTAACCCTAACCCTAACTCTAACCCTAACCCTAACCCTAACTCTAACCCTAACCCTAACCCTAACCCTAACCCTAATTTTAGCCCCAACTCGTCTTCTCCTGCCGGCCGGCAGATGGCAGCAGATGGCGGGCGCACTGCGCATGCGCCCGCCATAAGGAAAAAGCCGGCTGGCAGGAGAAGACAGAAGAGGACCCAGGGACACCGGGTGAGTATGTTAGGGTCCCCGAATCCCCCTACTTCTCTGTCCTCTGATGTGTGATCACATCAGAGGACAGAGAAATACAGATCGCTTTTTTTTTTTTTTTTTTTTTGCGGTCGCCGGTAAACTGTTAATTACCGGCGATCGCAAAACAGGGGTCGGTGCAAACCGACCCCGATCATGTTCTTTGGGGTCTCGGCTACCCCCGGCAGCCGAGACCCCAAAGATCTTCCGGGTGCCGGGCAGCGGGCGTACTGCGCGTGCGCCCGCCATTTTTTCCCGGAAAAAAAGATGGCGGCGCCCATGGGGACCCACGAGGAGCACCGGGGGAGGTAGGTAAGTATCGGGGGGCTATTGGGGGCCACCGGGGACCCTATTTCTCTGTCCTCCGATGTGCGATCACATCGGAGGACAGAGAAATTAAACGGCACATCGCGTTTTTTTTTTTTTGTTGCGACCGCCGATAAACGGTTAATTACCGGTGATCGCAACTCGGGGGTCGGTAAAAAACCCCCGAATCATGTTCTCTGGGGTCTCGGCTACCCTCGGCAACCGAGACCCCAGAGAAAATCCGACTCTGGGGGGCGCTATTCACTTTTTCCACAGCGCCGTTAATTAACGGCGCTGTGGTTTAAGTACCCTTAGCGGCCGCCGTTAAAAGGCGTATCGGCGGTCGTTAAGGGGTTAATGCTTATCGGCGGTCGCTAAGGGGTTAATGGTGCAGCAGCGGTATACAAGTACTACAATAACAATATTAAACACTGCCTATATATATACTATAAAATAGCCTCTCCCCCTATAACAACTTTCCCTGAACAGCTTCCAGAGGAGAGTGTGCCAAGCATCGTGTCACCGGGTCTTATATAAGACCCGATGAAGCTATGTGGCCGTCCAATGACAGTAATGCCAGTAGTCAACGTGGTTTTGGCATTACTGTGTATGTCAAGCAATCCCCACATGTTTATTGACTGTCTAACAGCTGCAAAACACGCAGAGCGGGTTCTTGAGCATGGCGCTTGATACCCCGTGATACTCAATAGAGTAATGAACATGCCCGAGCACCCGACGCTCGCTCATCACTAGACACAAACATAAATATTTACTAAACACTGGACCGATCTGCCCCAAATTTGCCTTTAAAGGTAAATCAGGTGCTTCAGAAGGTTTTACACTGGCTTTCAGCTGTCTAAGACCTATTGTTATTGACATATTCACACAACAATGTAATATTAAATCGTTCTAGAGATATTTTAGCCAAATAAAAGTAGAACACAAAAACAAATATTAATTTATGGCTAAACAACTGGACCTATCTGCCCAAATGTGGCTCATTGGTAAATCATGTGTTTCCAAGGGTTATGGGCCATGATTCAGCTCTCTGGGTCCTATAATTTTTTTTATATTTGCATATTTTTTTTAATATTTTGTTGGTGATTTTAGCTATATAGTATGCGTGATTTAGCTGATGCACTGCTATGTATAGCAAACGACCAGACCATTCTGCCCCAAATTTGGCACATAGCTAAATCAGGCAATTTGACAGTTTTAGACTGGATTTCAGCTCTTTGTGACCTACTACTCTCTCTCTGCATATTTTAAATAAAATAGAACTCAAAATCAAATATTTATATCTCTTCTGGACATTACTAGAGAAACTACTTGGCTGGCAAGCACACAAATGATTAAATCAAATTGACCCAAGAAAACTCAGGTAAGTCTACTGGTATTTTATATATACAATGGATATAAAAAGTCTTTACATCACTACAGTATTAACTCCTTCACAACTTTTGATGTTCATGTACGTCAAAAGTCGTGTCGCTGACTGTGATGCGGGCTCACACGCTGAGTCAGCATCTTTCCTTCCACATGATGGCTTATTTAATCAGCCATCATGTGCCTTTAACAGCCAAGGGTAGAGCCGCTGTTAACCTGTTAAATCCTGTTGTCAATCTCTGGCAGCAGCACTTAATATGCACAGGTAGGAAGCGCGTCATTCCACACTCCCATTGGCGCGCCGGTGACTTAATCATAGGGCGCTGATGGGTTGTCATGACAGTCAGCGGTCTGCTGATAACCCCTATGCCATGACTGGCATTCATTGGAGTATCAAAAGACTGACCGTCACTTCCAAACAGAAATCAGGTGTGAACAGGTGCTTACTAAGAGTAGCCATCTCCATATAATAAGCAACAAATAAAGTGGCACTCTGTAGCGCTATAGCATGCAAACATGAAATATATGAAATTTGAATTGCATTACTGCACTAGAAAATATGAAAAATTGAGAATACTTAGCGCATCCATCCCTCAGCCTCAGGCGTTTTTAATTACATCAGGATCGTACCTACCCATATAAATGTAGATTTCAGAGGATTCACATTAGATTCCCATCAACAAGAATCGCCTTATCATGGTTGCCGGGTACACAGCCAATTTGTACGCTAAGTATTTTCAATTGATGAGACGTTGCACGGCAGGATAGTCCGGATGGTGTATAAGCAGCCCCAATCAAGTTCCAAAGGAACTAAAGCAGTCCTGTAGGCTGAGGGTGCATCAGTGTAGCCATCGAAATTTGAATGGAATGAAACGGTGTTGTTGGGAGATGGCACTCTTCAAATACCAGACCTAGAGCAGTTTGCAAAAGAAGAGTGGCCCAAAATTCCAGTTGAGAGATGTAAAGGTATGCAGCCAGATATTAAGGTGAGGGTGTCAACAATTTTGTCTGGACCATTTTAGGGGTTTTGTGTGAAATTATGTCCAATTTGCATTTTCTTTCTCATTTGTTGTGTTGTTCCAATGTGCATAAAATAAATAAACGTGTATAACAAGACATGTGTAATATTAATAATACTAATAATAATAATAATAATTTTCTGGGAGAAATGCTTCATTTTCCTGAACATATATAGTTGCTTGCAAAAGTATCCCCCCCTCTCTTTTGCATTTTTTGTGTTTTGCTGCCTCAAAACCTGGAATTTCAGTTTTTATTAAAGGGAACCTGTCACCACGTTTTTGGAAGATGGGATAAAAATAGCGTTAAATAGGGGCAGAGGTGGGCGTTACATTAGTGTGTGTGTTATGCGTTTATTACCCACCTAAGTTGCCGAAATAACTTTGCAAAGTCTCCGTTTTCGCCTGTCAATCAGGCTGGTCAGGTCGCATGGGCGTTGTCTTCCCCCAGATTTTGCGTAGTTTTCCGTTGGTGGCGTAGTGGTGTGCGCATGCCCAAAGTCCGGAATCCTCTTCCAGGGGATTTAAAATAGCGCGGTGTTCGTTATTGCATTGGTGATCGGTGGGCGCGGCCATCTTCCTTTGGCCGCGCGTGCGCAGAAGCGGCGCTCTGCTGGCCGCGGCTTCAGGAAAATGGCCGCCGCGATATCCATCTGCGCACGCGCGGCATCCCGCGGCCATTTTCCTGAAGCCGCGGCCAGCAGAGCGCCGCTTCTGCGCACGCGCGGCCAAAGGAAGATGGCCGCGCCCACCGATCACCAATGCAATAACGAACACCGCGCTATTTTAAATCCCCTGGAAGAGGATTCCGGACTTCGGGCATGCGCACACCACTACGCCACCAACGGAAAACTACGCCAAATCTGGGTGAAGACACCACGCCCATGTGACCTGACCAGCCTGATTGACAGGCGAAAACGGAGACTTTGCAAAGTTATTTCGGCAACTTAGGTGGGTAATAAACGCATAACACACACACTAATGTAACGCCCACCTCTGCCCCTATTTAACGCTATTTTTATCCCATCTTCCAAAAACGTGGTGACAGGTTCCCTTTAAGTATTTGCATCAATTCATGCAAAGAACATGCCTACAACTGTGAATATTTAGCTTTCTTTTTATTTTGAAGCAAACAACAAATAGGACAAAATAACTGAAAACTTCAGTGTGCATATCTCTTCACCCCCCTAAGGCAAAACTGCTTGAGCACATTCAAGTTCGATGGTTTCCTCTAGTGAACAGCAATCTTTAAGTCCGACCACAGATTGTCAATTGAATGAATGTCTAAGCTTTGACTAGGTCACTCAAAACATTTACACGTTTCCTCCTATACCACTCAAGTGTTGCTTTAGCAGTAAGCTGTTGGTCATTGTCTCGTTGGAAGGTGAACCTCCATCCCAGTGTCAAATCATGACAGACTGAAACAGATTGTGCTCAAGAATAACCCTGTATTTTGCACCATCTTCCCCTTAACTCAGACCATTTTTCCTGTCCCTGCTGCCCCAAAACATCCCCTCAGCATGATGCTGACACCACCATGTTTTTCTGTGGGGATGGTGTTCTTGGGGTGATGAGCTGTGTTGGTTTAAATATAGATAAGCGGTGCACTCCTGCGCAGATCATGAAAAATGGGGTGCAAAACCTGGCCAGTAAAGTAGAATGCATAAACAAGGAAGAAAAAGACTAGACCAATAACGGTATGCACACCCATAGAATATACAAAATATCAAAAACTTTTATTACACCTCAAAAGGACAAGTACACAGTAAAACCATTTAAAAAGGCCTGGATACAGAACCATAAGCCACCACCCCTGAATACATGTTACAAAAAAATTATAATAACACACATGGATAAAGTGCTTAATATTAAATATATACAATGTCTCTTGTTTATGCAGATAGTATTTCAAATCACAAAAGGAATGTGCCAAAAGATACAGCACCAATGCTAAGTAATGGTATACCATGAAGCAGGATGCCTGGAAAAAGCAGGAGACAAGCTCAGGGGTGAGGCGAGAGCCCCACGCGTATCGCTGCAAGCGCAGCTTCGTCAGGGGAAGTGAAGGAAGTACGCCTCCTCTGAGGTTAATATACAAGTATTCATAATGAATAAAATACAAACTGGTGTGTAGCCCTGGAGCATCGCGTCAGTGGAAGCCGCCGCATGTGTGCCATTGTGATGGTGCTGATGCGCATGCAAAATGGCAACACTAGGGGGAGAAGTACACACATGCGCAGAGTCATTACAACATGGTAGGCGGCATTTACTGAAGAGCAGAGCCTGAGTGCCGGTCAATGCATACAGACAGGAGACCCTATATGTTACAAATGCATCCGGGTGCAACAAATAAACGAAATATTATATTAGAAAAAGCAGTGATGCTATATTAGCACTATGAGTAAGACCCAAACAAGCGCATACTCAGAAGGATGACACCAACGGAGGAATCAGTCACAGAGGGGCAGCCATCATAGCAGATCCAAAAGTACCCATATCCAGCAGAAACATTAGGATGCCGTTCGGGGTAGAGTAAAGACTCCTAGAGCCCCAGAGGTATCAAACCAGATAAGGTGGAATAAACCACTACTATGTTGATAACCGGATATCCACGGAAAAGCGTGTTGTGATAATATCTCCAGATGGACTGTCAAGTCAATGGATAGTGATAGCCAAAAAAGTATATGCACAACCATTTATCTATATAAATAGGGCTATAGTGGAGCACCCATAGAACGGGTGTCCGACCTTGTATACAGCCACAAAAACTCGCATCATAGTGCAGATACATAGCTCGCTACATAGCCCATAACAAGGAGTACAATTATTAGTATACATCCACATAACTTGATAGCAACGGGATCCATAAATATCTTAGTTCCTGGTCGGTAAGACACACCCGCCAAATCCTATGGGTCAGTTCATGTGAGTACTTAGGTTGAACAGAATCGTGTTACTCTTCACAATGGCCAAATCCATATCTGTTACAACATATGAACTGACCCATAGGATTTGGCGGGTGTGTCTTACCGACCAGGAACTAAGATATTTATGGATCCCGTTGCTATCAAGTTATGTGGATGTATACTAATAATTGTACTCCTTGTTATGGGCTATGTAGCGAGCTATGTATCTGCACTATGATGCGAGTTTTTGTGGCTGTATACAAGGTCGGACACCCGTTCTATGGGTGCTCCACTATAGCCCTATTTATATAGATAAATGGTTGTGCATATACTTTTTTGGCTATCACTATCCATTGACTTGACAGTCCATCTGGAGATATTATCACAACACGCTTTTCCGTGGATATCCGGTTATCAACATAGTAGTGGTTTATTCCACCTTATCTGGTTTGATACCTCTGGGGCTCTAGGAGTCTTTACTCTACCCCGAACGGCATCCTAATGTTTCTGCTGGATATGGGTACTTTTGGATCTGCTATGATGGCTGCCCCTCTGTGACTGATTCCTCCGTTGGTGTCATCCTTCTGAGTATGCGCTTGTTTGGGTCTTACTCATAGTGCTAATATAGCATCACTGCTTTTTCTAATATAATATTTCGTTTATTTGTTGCACCCGGATGCATTTGTAACATATAGGGTCTCCTGTCTGTATGCATTGACCGGCACTCAGGCTCTGCTCTTCAGTAAATGCCGCCTACCATGTTGTAATGACTCTGCGCATGTGTGTACTTCTCCCCCTAGTGTTGCCATTTTGCATGTGCATCAGCACCATCACAATGGCACACATGCGGTGGCTTCCACTGACGCGATGCTCCAGGGCTACACACCAGTTTGTATTTTATTCATTATGAATACTTGTATATTAACCTCAGAGGAGGCGTACTTCCTTCACTTCCCCTGACGAAGCTGCGCTTGCAGCGATACGCGTGGGGCTCTCGCCTCACCCCTGAGCTTGTCTCCTGCTTTTTCCAGGCATCCTGCTTCATGGTATACCATTACTTAGCATTGGTGCTGTATCTTTTGGCACATTCCTTTCTCCCTTTTCTCATTTTTTTCATTCAATTCCATGCAGGCTATTGTGCCAGACTTGTGATAGATCTCTCTCTGCGTGTTTCAATTAATAGGGGGTGATTGGTATGCGCCTGATTAAGGTCTTGGGCGTATAGTCTATGCCCATGCTCAGATAGTCTTATTCATGCTATCAATACACTGGGTAAAGAGCATGCTCATTTAACACATCATGCCTTTATTCTATCTATATTGAACAGGACAGTGAGCACGCTCATTCAAAGCTTTATACTTTCATGTTCCGTCTATAGAGTTTCAGTAAATCGATGACTGGTTAGTGTATCACCATTAGCTGTGGCATGTATTATTATTCTGTGATCACTATTCTGGGCAAAGAGCATGCCCATTTAACACTTTATGCCTTTATATTCTTCACATTGAACAGGACAGTGAGCATGCTCATTTAAAACTCTATACTGATATGTTCTGTCTATAGAATCTCAGCAAATTGATTACTGGTCAGTGTATGTTCATTGGTTGTGGCATGTATTATTTTGTGATTTGAAATACTATCTGCATAAACAAGAGACATTGTATATATTTAATATTAAGCACTTTATCCATGTGTGTTATTATAATTTTTTTGTAACATGTATTCAGGGGTGGCGGCTTATGGTTCTGTATCCAGGCCTTTTTAAATGGTTTTACTGTGTACTTGTCCTTTTGAGGTGTAATAAAAGTTTTTGATATTTTGTATATTCTATGGGTGTGCATACCGTTATTGGTCTAGTCTTTTTCTTCCTTGTTTGAGCTGTGTTGGTTTGGCGCCAGACATAGCGCATACCTTGTTGGCCAAAAGTTCAAGTTTGGTCTCATCTGTCCAAAGAATCTTCCTCCATACATTTAGGGTATCTAACACATCTTTTGTCAAACTCAAAATGAGTCTTACAATGTGTGTGTAAGTAAAGGCTTTTTCATGCCCACTCTTCTATAAAGGCAATGTCTATAGAGTGCTTATTGTGGTCATATGGACAGATACTCCAGTCTCTGCTTGGGAACTCCGCAGCTCCTTCGGGGTTGCCTTTGGTCTCTGTGCTGCCTCTCTGATTAATATCCTTGCCTGGGCTGAGAGTTTTGGTAGGCGGCCCTCTCTTGGCAGGTTTGTTGTGGTACCATATTCTTTCTATTTGATGATAATTGATTTGATGATACTCAGGTAGATCATCAAAGATTGGAATATTTTTTTTATAACCCAACCCTGACTTGTACTTCTAAATAATGTTGTCACTGACTTGTTTAGAGACCTCCTTGGTCTTTATGGTGTTGTTTTATTAGTGGAGCCTCTTGCTTAACCCCTTCGCGACAAGCGCCGTACTAGTACTGCACTGCCGGCACTGCATTAGTGCCAGCCGCAGTACTAGTACAGCGCCCCGATCACCGCGGTCTCACGCTGAGCGCCGCGGTGATCGGGTGCGGGTGTCAGCTGTATATGACAGCTGACACCCCGCAGCAATGCCCACGATCGGCGCTGTCGCCGATCGCGGGCATTTAACCCCTCTGATGCCGCTGTCAATAGTGACAGCGGCATAGAGGGGGATCGCGCAGGGACGGGGGCTCCCTGCGCTCTCCCACCGGAGCAGCGCGATGAGATCGCGCTGCTCCGGTGACCTGGAAGGAGTCCCCGGATCCAAGATGGCCGCGGGACTCCTTCCAGGTCATAAGATGACCCTGCTTGCCGGCGTCTGCTGAGAATCCTCATAGCAGGCGCCGGCAAGCCTCTGCAATGTGCCTGTCAGATCGATGATCAGGCAGAGTGCTGTGCACACTGTCTGATCACCGATCTGTGATGTCCCCCCCTGGGACAAAGTAAAAAAGTAAAAAAAAAATTTTTCCACATGTGTAAAAAAAAAAAAAAAAATTCCTAAATAAAGAAAAAAAAAATAAATATTATTCCCATAAATACATTTCTTTATCTAAATAAAAAAAACACCACACAATAAAAGTACACATATTTAGTATCGCCGCGTCCGTAACAACCCCACCTATAAAACTATATCACTAGTTAACCCCTTCAGTGAACACCGTAAAAAAAAAAAAAAAAAAACGAGGCAAAAAACAACGCTTTATTCTCATACCGCCAAACAAAAAGTGGAATAACACGCGATCAAAAAGACGGATATAAATAACCATGGTACCGCTGAAAACGTCATCTTGTCCCACAAAAAAAAAGCCGCCATACAGCATCATCAGCAGAAAAATAAAAAAGTTATAGCTCTCAGAATAAAGCGATGCAAAAACAATTATTTTTTTATATAAAATAGTTTTTATTGTGTAAAAGCACCAAAACATAAAAAAATTACATAAATGAGGTATCGCTGTAATCGTACTGACCCGAAGAATAAAACTGCTTTATCCTTTTTACCAAACACGGAACGGTATAAACGCACCCCCTAAAAGAATTTCAGGAATTGCTGGTTTTTGTTCATTCCGCCTCCCAAAAATCGGAATAAAAAGCGATCAAAAAATGTCATGTACCCGAAAATGGTACCAATAAAAATGTCAACTCGTCCCGCAAAAAAAAATATCTCACATGACTCTGTGGACCAAAATATGGAAAAATTATAGCTCTCAAAATGTGGTGATGCAAAAACTATTTTTTGCAATAAAAAGCGTCTTTTAGTGTGTGATGGCTGCCAACCATAAAAATCCGCCCAAAAAACGCTATATAAGTAAATCAAATCCCCCTTCATCACCCCCTTAGTTAGGAAAAATAATAAAATTTTAAAAAATATATTTATTTCCATTTTCCCGTTAGGCTACTTTCACACTAGCGTCGGTACGGGGCCGTCGCGCTGCGTCGGCCCGACATACCGACGCATACTGTGCAAGCGCCGCACAACGGGGGCAGCGGATGCTGTTTTTCCACGCATCCGCTGCCCCATTGTGAGGTGCGGGGAGGTGGGGGCGGAGTTCCAGCCGCGCATGCGCGGTCGGAAATGGTGGACCGTCAGCACAAAAAAAGTTACATGTAACGTTTTTTGCTGCCGGCGGTCCGCCACAACACGACGCAACCGTCGCACGACGCTTGCAACGTGTGTCAATACGTCGCTAATGTTAGTCTATGGGGAAAAAACGCATCCTGCAGATGACTTTGCAGGATGCGTTTTTTCGCCAAAACGACGCATTGCGACGTATGCAAAAAAACGCTAGTGTGAAAGTAGCGCTAGAGTTAGGACTAGGGTTAGGGCTAGGGTTAGGGTTTCAGTTAGAATTGGGGAGTCTTCACTGTTTAGGCACATCAGGGGCTCTCCAAACGCGACATGGCGTCCGATCTCAACGCGTTTGTTTGCGTTAAAAACGCATGCGTTTTTATAGAAAAAAAACAGAACACACACTGAAAAGTCACCCACCACCATCAAGGTGATAAAGGGATCCAAACCCTAACCCTAACCCTACCCCTAAACTCATCCCTAACCGTTTAATGAACATTTTCTGACATAGTGCCACGTATTTCAGTGCCACGTATTTCAGTGCCACGTATTTCAGTGCCACGATATTTCAGTGCCACGATATTTCAGTGCCACGATATTTCAGTGCCACGTATTTAAGTGCCACGATATTTCAGTGAAATACGTGGCACTGAAATATTGTGGCATTTACGTGAAATACGTGGCACTTAAATACGTGGCACTTAAATACGTGGCACTTAAATACGTGGCACTTATATATGTGGCACTTATATACGTGGCACTTAAATATCGTGGCATGTACATGAAATACGTGGCACTTATATACGTGGCACTTATATACGTGGCACTTATATATGTGGCACTTATATACGTGGCCACTGAAATATCGTGGCACTTATATACGTATATACGTATATACGTATATAAACGTATTTCAGTGCCACGTATTTCAGTGCCACGTATTTCAGGTTAGGGTTAGGGGTAGGGGTAGGGTTAGGGGTAGGGTTAGGGTTTTTTGTTTTTTTTTTGTTTTCTTGTGTTTTTCTATAAAAACGCATGCGTCTAAAAAAACGCATGCGTTTTACCGCGATTACATGCGTTTTTTCACACATGCGTTTTTTAAAAAAACGCATGCAGATAAAAACGCAAGTGTGAAACCAGCCTTACCCTTGGGAAAATAAAAACATGGGGGCTAAAATATAATTTTCGTGGAAAAAAATATATTTTTTATTTTCGCGGCTCTGCGTTATAAACTGTAGTGAAGCACTTGGGGGTTCAAAGTTCTCACAACACATCTAGATAAGTTCCGTGGGGGGTCTAGTTTCCAATATGGGGTCACTTGTGGGGGGTTTCTACTGTTTAGGTACATCAGGGGCTCTGCAAATGCAACATGACACCTGCAGACCAATCCATCTAAGTCTGCATTTCAAACGGCGCTCCTTCCCTTCCGAGCTCTGCCGTGCACCCAAACAGTGGTTCCCCCCCATATATGGGGTATCAGCGTACTCAGGACAAATTGGACAACAACTTTTGTAGTCCAATTTCTCCTGTTACCCTTGGGAAAATAAAAATGTGGGGGCTAAAATATAATTTTCGTGGAAAAAAAATTTTTTTTTATTTTCATGGCTCTGCGTGATAAACTGTAGTGAAACACTTGTTGGTTCAAAGTTCTCACAACACATCTAGGTAAGTTCCGTGGGGGGTCTAGTTTCCAATATGGGGTCACTTGTGGGGGGTTTCTACTGTTTAGGTACATCAGGGGCTCTGCAAATGCAACATGACACCTGCAGACCAATCCATCTAAGTGTGCATTTCAAACGGCGCTCCTTCCCTTCCGAGCTCTGCAGTGCGCCCAAACAGTGGTTCCCTCCAATGTATGGGGTATCAGCGTACTCAGGACAAATTGGACAATAACTTTTGTGGTCCAATTTCTCCTGTTACCCTTGGGGGAAAAAAAATTGCGGGCTAAAACATCATTTTGTGGAAAGAAAAAATGATTTTTTGATTTTCACAGCGTTACATTCTAAACTTTAGTGAAACAACTGGGGGTTAAAAGTGCTCACCACACATCTAAATAAGTTCCATAGGGGGTCTTTTTTCCAAAATGGTGTCACTTGTGGGGGTTTCCACTGTTTAGGCACGTCAGGGGCTCTCCAAACACGACATGGGTTCCGATCTCAATTCCAGCCAATTTTGCATTGAAAAGTCAAATGGCGCTCCTTCCCTTCCGAGCTCTGCCATGCGCCCAAACAGTGGTTTATCCCCATATATGAAGTATCAGCATACTCAGGACAAATTGCACAACAACTTTTGGGGTCCAATTTATCCTGCTACCCTTGGGAAAATAAAAAATTTGGGGCAAAAATATCATTTTTTGTGAAAATTAATATTAATTTTTTTTTACGGCTCCACATTATAAACTTCTGTGAAGCACTTGGAGGTTCAAAGTGCTCACCACACATCTAGATTAGTTCCTTAGAGGGTCTACTTTCCAAAATGGTGTCACTTGTGGGGGTTTCCACTGTTTAGGCACGTCAGGGGCTCTCCAAACACGACATGGGTTCCGATCTCAATTCCAGCCAATTTTGCATTGAAAAGTCAAATGGCGCTCCTTCCCTTCCGAGCTCTGCCATGCGCCCAAACAGTGGTTTATCCCCATATATGAAGTATCAGCATACTCAGGACAAATTGCACAACAACTTTTGGGGTCCAATTTATCCTGCTACCCTTGGGAAAATAAAAAATTTGGGGCAAAAATATCATTTTTTGTGAAAATTAATATTAATTTTTTTTTTACGGCTCCACATTATAAACTTCTGTGAAGCACTTGGAGGTTCAAAGTGCTCACCACACATCTAGATTAGTTCCTTAGAGGGTCTACTTTCCAAAATGGTGTCACTTGTGGGGGTTTCCACTGTTTAGGCACGTCAGGGGCTCTCCAAACACGACATGGGTTCCGATCTCAATTCCAGCCAATTTTGCATTGAAAAGTCAAATGGCGCTCCTTCCCTTCCGAGCTCTGCCATGCGCCCAAACAGTGGTTTATCCCCATATATGAAGTATCAGCGTACTCAGGACAAATTGCACAACAACTTTTGGGGTCCAATTTATCCTGCTACCCTTGGGAAAATAAAAAATTTGGGGCAAAAAGATCATTTTTTGTGAAAATTAATATTAATTTTTTTTACGGCTCTACATTATAAACTTCTGTGAAGCACTTGGAGGTTCAAAGTGCTCACCACACATCTAGATTAGTTCCTTAGAGGGTCTACTTTCCAAAATGGTGTCACTTGTGGGGGTTTCCACTGTTTAGGCATGTCAGGGGCTCTCCAAACACGACATGGGTTCCGATCTCAATTCCAGCCAATTTTGCATTGAAAAGTCAAGTGGCGCTCCTTCCCTTCCGAGCTCTGCCATGTGCCCAATCAATGGTTTACCCCAACATGTGGGGTATCGGCGTACTCAGGACAAATTGTACAACAACTTTTTTGGTCCAATTTCTCCTGTTACCCTTGGTAAAATAAAACAAATTGGATCTGAAGTAAAAATTTTGTGAAAAAAAAGTTAAATGTTCAATTTTTTTTAAACATTCCAAAAATTCCTGTGAAGCACCTGAAGGGTTAATAAACTTTTTGAATGTGGTTTAGAGTACCTTGAGGGGTGCAGTTTTTAGAATGGTGTCACTTTTGGACATTTTCTGTCATATAGACCCCTCAAAGTCACTTCAAGTGTGAGGTGGTCCGTAAAAAAAATAGTTTTGCAAATTTTGTTGCAAAAATGAGAAATCGCTGGTCAACTTTTAATTTTTTTTTTGTTAGGGAGTTATAAGGGTTATGTTTCCAAAATTGTGCTGATGTAAAGCAGACATGTGGGAAATGTTGTTTATTAACTATATTATGTGATATAACTCTCTAATTTAAGGGCATAAAAACGAAAAATTTGAAAATTGCTAAATTTTCATAATTTTCGACAAATTTCTGTTTTTTTCACAAATAAATGCAAGTCATATCGAAGAAGTTTTACCACTATCATAAAGTACAATATGTCACGAGAAAACAATCTCAGAATCACCAGGATCCGTTGAAGCGTTTCAGAGTTATGACCTCATAAAGTGACAGTGGTCAGAATTGTAAAAATTGGCCGTGTCACTTAGGTGAAAACAGGCTTTGGGGTGAAGGGGTTAATGGTGTAGCAGCCTCTGTGGCCTTTTGCAGCCTCTGTGTATATACTGACAGACCATGTGACACTTAGATTGCACACAGGGGGACTTCCTGTCACTAAGCATGTAACTTATGAAGATAATTTCTTGCACCAGAATTTTTTTAGCGGCTTTATAGCAAAAGGCGGTGACTACATATGCACATGCCAATTTTTAGTTATGTGATCCCATAAATTTAATTTATGCCTACATTTTTCTCACTTCACAACTATACTGTATATATGTAATATTATACATAATGCCTGTTCTTATTCCTTACAAATTGGTGCAGTTATTTGTTATTTATTGCGCCCTGTTCTTTGTTTCAAAGCTTCCTCTTTTGTTAGATATAAAATGAAGTGACTGTTGATAGAATGTGGTAAAGCATATTTCTAATGTAGGCTAATTTACTGGTCTTCTGGTCACAGGATACTCCATCAGCAGTCATTTTATATATAACAAGAGAGGAATCTATGTAATAAAGAGAGGGCGCTGTGAATAACAAAAATAACATGAATACGCTATGTACAGTAAGGGATGATGCTATACATAACGAGCTAATACTAGGTAATAATGGACGGCACTATACATCGCAAACCAAAATGAAGATCCTTGATCCAATAATTTAGCGCTTTTGATTCCACAACAAACTGGCATCTTTCTCAAGTGTAGAAACTGCAGCGCCCCCACTGCCGCAGGGCCGAGGGTTACCCGGTACCGGGCCTCTGAGTCTCTGCTCTGGGGTTGTCACGGCGGCTAAGCCCGGTCCGTGGCCCTGCCTGTCAGGGGGACGTACAGTGAAGGATGTGATATAATGGTGATGGTGGTATAGTGGTGCAGTGCAGGAAATAACGAGGACACCAGGTTGCAGTCTCTTTACCTCTTTACTGAAGATCTCTGGGTCCTCAGTCCGGAATCCGGATCGCCAGGCTGCGCAAGTCCGGCCGGTCCAATGGCACCTCCAGAGTTCTTTTAGCAGGTGAAAATCTGTGCCTTCCTTCTAGCGCTAGGTGTTGCGGTCCTTCCCTGCTGTGCTTACGGAAAGTCCCCACAACTGTTGTGTCCGTTTCTTAAGTTCCCTCACAACTCAATTAGATGATGTTCTGCTAATTTCCCGTTCCTCCCTGTTGTTACGGTTAGAACGGCACCCGTTTGACGGGTAGGCTCGGAGCTCTTCCGGGACCCTAGAGTCGCCCCTCTCCACAAGTTGCCCCCCAAGACTGCATAGGTGATTTAGGTGAGACAGCCCGCCTTAGACTGACTGCCCTGCCGCTGTTTAGAGTATTGCTTGAAGCTGAATATTGTAATACTCCCTCGGCGTTCCGGCCGCCGGTTGTGCGCCTCAGTAGAATGTTGCCTCGGTTTTACAGCATGACCCCTACTGGTATTCTCCTCTTGCTTTGATCTCGTTTCTCACTCAGCACAATCTATCTCACTTCCAATCCCTCCCTCCTCCCTCCGCCGCTATACTGAGCAGGCACGGTCCCATTACGTTCTCTCTAGTTGCCAAGCCTCTGTCAGGATCCCACTCCTGCCAGAGACCCTACCGAATCTTCTCCCGCAACACCCTCTGCCACAAGGTGTTGCCTGGCTCCGACCCAGTCAGCTCTCTCTCTAACTTCCTGCCTGACCCCCAGTTTTACCAGTATGTGAGGAGTGGCCTAATGAATAGAACCCTTAGCTCCCCCTGGAGGCCCGGCGGTGAAATGTATTGGTGTCTGTGATACCTGATCAGATGAACTCCTTCAGTGCCATCAGACGTACCATAGCTCCCCTTAGTGGCGGAGCCACAGTACTGCAACGACCAGGACTCTGGGGCGCTGCAAAACCATAAAGGATGTGGAAAAGGTGTTAGGGTCTTCCAGAGACCAAGGTTGAACTTTTTGACCATAATTCCAAAAGGTATGTTTGGTGCAAAGCTAACACTGTGCATCACCAAAACAACACACTACCCACAGTGAGGCATGGTGGGTGGAGGCAGCATTATGCTTTGGGGTTGTTTTTCAGCAGCTGGAACTGGGGCTGTAGTTAAGGTGGAGGAAATTATGAATAGTTCTAAACAGTCAATTTTGCAACAAAACCTTCAGGCCTCTGCTACAAAACTAAAGATGAAGAGTAATAATAATAAAATAATAATCTCTTTATATAGCGCCAACATATTCTGCAGCGCTTTACAGAGTAATCTAATCTTTCAGCAGACAAAATCCCTAATGACCAAGCAAGAGCCCAGACCTGTAGCAAATCTGTGGGTAACCTGAAGAGGACGCTGGAAACACGAGATGCCCTCGCAATATGACAGATTTGGAGCGCTACTGCAAGGAAGAGTGGTCAAAAATATCCAATTGTGCCATGCTGAACGACTGAATGCTGTCATAAATTCAAAGGGGACTTAAACAAAGAATTAGTTTAACTGTGTACATATTTATGCAACCAAATTACTTTAGTTCTTGATTTTTTTTTCTCCTTTAAAAATTTTTTAGTTTCTAATTCATTTGAACTGTACAAATTATGAAAGACATTAACCCCTTTCTGACCTCAGACGTAATGATCCGTCCATGTGCCCTGGGCTTATTTGACCAGGGACGGATCATTACGTCTGAGCGATCACCCGCGCACACGAGGGTGTGATTCTGACAGCTGACAACCGGCACTAAGTGCCAGGAGCAGTCACAGATCGCTGTTGGCACTTTAACCCCTGAAATGCTGCGATCGAACATGATTGCAGCATTCCGGGAGCAGGCATAGGGGTGACAGCCCCTCTGCTTTTGGATCGGAGGTCCCGCGATGTGACGCGGGGTCCCGATCATTGCCATCATGATGACATCCGGGCACCACAACTAGGAAACTTGCCTATCATGCGTAGTGCATGATCAGCATGTCTCTCTGTCAGTGCAGAGCTGACAGTTTCTGCAGCATAGAGATGCTACTCCATCTCCATTCTGCAGAAGCGATCAGCCTGCAGAAAATTATAGTTCCATAGTGGGACAAAGTAAAACAGTCAGAAAAAAGTAAAAAAAAAAATTCTTAAAATAATTGTAAAAATATTTTTTTAAAAAAAAAATCAAAAATAATAAAAAAAAATCAAATGATATTGTATCTCAAAATAAATATTTGACTGAAAAAAAGCAATAAAAGTACACATATTTAGTATCACCGCGTCCGCAACAACCCGATCTATAAATATATCCCACTAGTTAACCCCTATAGTGAACACTATAAAAAAGATAAATAAAAAACAAGGCAAAAAAAATACTTTATCATCATACCACTGTACAAAACGTAGAATAAAACACAATAAAAAAGGATATAAATAAACATGGTACCGTTGAAAACATCATTTTGTCCTGCAAAAAACAAGCTTCCACACAGCTCCATCAGTGGAAAAATAAAAAGTTATAGCTTTCAGAATGAAGCGATGCAAATATAATTATTTTTTCTATAATTGTTTTTATTGTATAAAAGCACCAAAACATAAAAAATCTATATAAATGAGGTATCGCTGTAATCGTACTGACCTGAAGAATAAAACTGCTTTATCAATTTTACCACACACGGAAAGGCACAAACCTCCCAAAAGAAATTCCTGAATTGCTGGTTTTTGTTTGTTCTGCCTCACAAAAATCAGAATAGAAAGCAATCAAAAAATGTCATGTGCCCGAAAATGGTACCAATAAAACGTCAACTCATCCCACAAAAAACAATACTTCACATGGCTCTGTGGGCCAAAATATGGAAAAATTATAGCTCTCAAAATGTGGTGATGCAAAAACTATTTTTTGCAGTAAGAAAAGCGTCTTTTTTTAGTGTGTGACAGCAGCCAAACATAAAAACCCTATATAAATCTGGTATCACTGTAATCGCACCAACCCAAAGAACAAAGTCATCCAATCACTTATACCGCACGTGGAACGGCATAAAAAATAAATAAAAACAATTCTTCACATGCTGTTGATTTTTTTCATTCTGCCTCCCAAAGATTGCAGTAAGGCTCAGCGCACATTTATCCTGCGCTCTGTGTTGAGCTCTTACACCAGGGCTTCCATGTAAATCTCTGAAATAGATCATTCAGATGGAACCTCTGGCGAAAGATTCCCTATAATGAGGCAGATGGAGGCACTGTGGAAGCCATGTGACCTGTGATCTGGCAGTGTCCGTCTTTTTAGGATTGCATAAAAGTGCCATTGACCACAGTTTTGTGCACTTCTGAAAAGAAGAACACCGATGAACAGAGGCCAGACAGAGTCCAGAGTAACTCTGCTGCCTAATTATAGTGAATGGATCCCTTGGGGATTTCATCTGAATGATGTCACTTGGAGATTTAGATGGAAACCCCGATGTAAGTGCTCAGCGTAGAGCGCCGGATAAATGTGATCCCAAACGTTATGTAAAATGTTCCCAATAAAAGCTTCAACTCAATCCACAAAAAAAGCAAGCCCTGGCTCAGGTCCGTCATTTGTTAACGTAAGTATAGGGGGTTTCCACTTTACTGGTAGCACAAAGGCTCTGGAAAAGCAAAATGTCTCCTCACCAGCCAAAAGAAATTCAGCAAATTCTCCACTCCCAAATCCAAATGCCCCCTCCCTTCTGAGCCCAGTGGACCAAGCTTGGCGTTTCTGAAGCAATGAGAGCCCGCCTAACTTACGGGTGCATGCCTCCAGAAACACGGGCTGAGCATAACGTACTGGTGACTGCAACGTACTGGTCACTACAGCATACTGGTCACTACAACGGCAGTTTGCAAATTTCACTCGGCAACATTCATTGTTGCTTGTTTCTGGAACACACCCATGGAGTTAAAATCATCACTACACCTCTAGATAAATTCCCAAAAGGGTATCATTTCCAAAATGGGGTCAGTTGAGGGGGGATTCTGCTATTCTAGCAATTAGTGGCTCTGTATATGGAGTACGCAAACTATTCTAGGAAAATCTGCGCTCCAGGAGGCAAATAGCGCTCCATTCCTCCTGAGTCTACCCGAATGACTAAGTAGTACTGTACAGCCACAAATGGGGTTATTGCCACATTCAGTCGAAATTGTGGGACAAATTTTGGTGCCATTTTTACCCACTTCTTGTGTGAAAATGTAAAATCTAGGGCTAAAACTAAATTTTGGTGGTAAAAATGTAGTCATTTTTTCTTCACTGCCAAATGGTATAAAATTTTCTGACACATGCATGGTGTCAATATGATCATTGCACCCATAGTTGAATTCATTGAGAGGTATAGTTTGTAAAATGGGGTCACTTATGGGGAGCTCTGCTGTTTTGGCACCTCATGGGCTCTCCCAGTGGGTCATAGCACCTGCAAACCATAACAGTGAAATATATCGCTCCTTGCCTTCTGAGCTGTGCACTGTGCCTGAAAAATATTTCCCAATTACATGTAGGGTATTGGCGCACTCAGGATAAAATAGAGCTGTTTGTTGTAATAAAAAAAAATTCCTATTAGCCCTTAAAAATTAAAAGCTTGGGACTAAAACAACATTTTAGTGGTAAAAAAGTTCCGTGAAGAAGACAGCTGACATGCTACAATTGATGAGCACCCAGTCAGAATGAAGAGGAGATGACATGGACCCGGGATTCCCGGTTGAAGATAAGAAGAATCTGGGAAGAGATTGAGAGTCTGGGGAAAGCCCTGACTGCCGTTTTGGGGACCAGCAGCATACCCCAAGGTAATGTGCGGAAGCACCAGAAAGAGATAGCAGAGAGGTACGTAGCATGAAGAAGGCTTCAGTGGTGGCCCCAGAGTGTAACTCCATATCCTGGGGTGAAGAGCAACCGCAGATGAGAGATGTCTCCCGCCGAGGTCGACGATTCAGACTAAAGCGCCCTCCAGACAGACGCAGATGTGAGTGCTGGTCGTGCAGAAGGGTGGGACACATGTCCAGAAATTGCCCTTACCCGAGAAGAGTGGTGGCAGAGATCCGCTCACCCCTCTGAAGGTCCTGCTAACTGGAGGGAACGTCGCCCCTGGAGGGAGTGGTACAGCAGGAAGAGAAGAGCCCCACCTAGAGCAAGACAGTACCACAATGTCAGATGCCCAGGAGAAGGGGAAAAAGTGCCAAGTGTTCCTGTGACGCTCGTTTTCAAGGTCCTAGTCGATGAGAAGGAGGAACCACTGATGTCGTCCCCTGAGGTGAAGAATGTGCTGGCTGTCAGCTCACAAGTTCCTGATCGGATAGAGGAAATAGAACAGCTGTGTGAGACAGGGCATGTGGCTGAGAAGCCCTGGGAAGTGATGCCCGCAGAGCCCGGCGCAGATGACGAAGTGTCCGGCCTGCTTGGTCTTAATTCATCTGATTCTAGTTTCGACGAGAATGCTCCTGTCAAAGAGAGGTGGAGCTATGAAGAAGAATTACTTGTACTAAGCCCCCAGACTGAGGAGCCCGGGCAAGAAGTCCCTAAAGTTTCTGATAACGACAAGGAAAAGGACGAATCATCTATGCAAGCATCTGCTAGCGGCAAAGCCAAGAAGAAGAAAAAGAAGAGGACAGTGGATGCCGTTGGAAACTCTAATGGGACAACACAAAATTCATCTGTGGAACTTTCTTCTATGGCTGCCGACGAAGTAGAGGAAGACTATCTCAACCTGACTGATGAACAACTTCTAGACCATTTAGTTTGGCAGTATGTGAAAGAAAAAAGGCAGAAGGAGATGCGAGAATTGCAGATATCTGACTCCTCTCAAAAGAACAAAGAGAAGCAAGAAGAGTTCTCGCCCGTTCTCTTCAAGAGAGGGGGAATGTAAGGAGGTTGCTTTCCCTGCTCCTTACCTGGAACCACTTAGTCGGACAGCTGGGTTGTTGGGGGGAGGACTTTCTGCCCTGGACAGAGGGGACCGTGTGACTGCTGGTGGCAGAGAGGAAGAGAGAGGGGTGTGGTCAGGAAAGAGCGGGAGAGCAGAGCACGTGAGACAGAGGGGACAGCGCACCAGAGAGAAAGCAGGCTGCAGTGCCGCACTCCCCGAGAGAGTGCTCCCCTTGAGGGCACTGAGGCTGAGATACCAGCCATAGTGAAGGCTGGATGTGAGAGTGTGGACTTGGAAGCCTCCGTATTCAGAGAAGATGTATCCCCTGACAGTGACCTGAGCGCACAGCCCCGTGATCGCAGTGACAAGCCAGGACACCTGAGTGTGACAAGTAAACTGCTCAGTGTGTGTGTAGCATTGCTACTGCAGAGAGACTGCCAGGCTAATATACAGAGACTTGTGCAGCAGAGTGGCTGTGTTACTTCCTGCTTCCTGCTTCACTGGGAGAAAAGACTGCAAAGACTTAACCCCGGAGTCTCCAGTTCCCAGGAGACAGAGGAGAGACTTCAGGATCTCAAGCACTGCTGGTGGCTGTACCCACGTTGGAATAAGGACCCTTCAGTCAGGACCTCCCTGGACTGATAAGTTACAAGAACACTCGTTAACCATTTAGATTCCGCTTAACTGTTTACTGTTTGCTTTTTCTCTATTAACCCCCTGTTTACTCCCTGCGAGGAGAATCTTACTCCTGTTAATAAATTCCCCTCAACAGTTGGTCTGTCTGTTCTGTGGTGACATACTCAACCCTGCACTCTATTACAAGAGAACCTATAAACCTGACCTTCCTTTGAGCTAGTTGAGAATCTGGAGCATTACATTTCTTGGTTCCATTAAATTCTCAAAAAGTCCACAAAAAAGAACTTTAATGTGAAACTCGACAGTCTATTCTTGTTCTTAGAAATTAAGGTTATTCCATGCGAAAAATTGCCAAGAAACTGAAGATTTCCTACAACGGTGTGTACTATTCCCTTCAGAGGAGAGCACAAACAGGCTCTAACCAGAGTAGACAGAGAAGTGGGAGGCCCCGCTGCACAACTGAGCAACAAGACAAATACATTAGAGTATGTAGTTTGAGAAATTGACGCCTTACAGGTCCTCAACTGGCAGCTTCATTAAATAGTACACGCAAAACGCCAGTGTCAACGTCTACAGTGAAGAGGCGACACAGGAATGCTGGCCTTCAGGACAGAGTGGCAAAGAAAAAGCCATATCTGACACTGGCTAATAAAAGGAAAATATTAATATGGGCAAAAGAACACAGACATTGGACAGAGGAAGATTGGAAAAAAGTGTTATGGACAGACAAATCCAAGTTTGAGTTGTTTGGATCACATAGAAGGACATTTCTGAGACGCAGAATAACTGAAAAGATGCTGGAAGAGTGCCTGATGCCATCTGTCAAGCATGGTGGAGGTAATGTGATGGTCTGAGGTTGCTTCGGTACTGGTAAAGTGGGAGATTTGTACAAGGTAAAAGGGATATTGAATAAGGAAGGCTATCATTCCATTTTGCAACGCTGTGCCATACCCTGTGGACAGCGCTTGATTGGAGCCAATTTCATCCTACATCAGGACAGTGACCCAAAGCACACCTCCAAATTATGCAAGAACTATTTAGGGAAGAAGCAGGCAGCTGGTATTCTTTCTGTAATGGAGTGGCCAGCACAGTCACCAGATCTCAACCCCATTGAGCTGTTGTGGGAGCAGCTTGACCGTATGGTACGCAAAAAGTGCCCATCAAGCCAAACCAACTTGTGGAGGGGCTTCTGGAAGCATGGGGTGAAATTTCTCCAGATTACCTCAGCAAATTAACTGCTAGAATGCCAAAGGTCTGCAATGCTGTAATTGCTGCAAAGGGAGCATTCTTTGACGAAAGCAAAGTTTGAAAGAGAAAATTATTATTTCAAATAAAAATCTTTTTTTCAACCCTTGTCAATGTCTGGACTAGATTTTCAATTCATTTGGCAACTCATTTGATTTATAAAAGTATGAGTTTTCATGGAAAACACAAAATTGTCTGGGTGACCCTAAACTTTTGAACGGTGGTGTACCTCTGTGATTTAAGGGCATGAAAATTCAACGTTTGAAAATTGCGAAATTTTCCAAATTTTCACAAAATTTCCATTTTTTTCACAAATAAAACGCGTCATACAAAATAAATTTTACCACTATCATGAAGTACAATATGTCCCGAAAAAACAGTCTCAGAATCACTGGGACCCGTTGAAGCGTTCCAGAGTTATAACCTCAGAAATTGACAGTGGTTATAATTGCAAAAATTGGCCTAGTCATTAACGTTCAAACCACCCTCGGGGATAAAGGGGTTAAAGGTGGAAACATTTCAGAAATTATTTTTCTTGGTATGTTTATATATATATATATATATATATATATATATATATATATATATATACACTCACCGGCCACTTTATTAGGTACACCTGTCCAACTTCTTGTTAACACTTAATTTCTAATCAGCCAATCACATGGCGGCAACTCAGTGCATTTAGGCATGTAGACATGGTCAAGACAATCTCCTGCAGTTCAAACCGAGCATCAGTATGGGGAAGAAAGGTGATTTGAGTGCCTTTGAACGTGGCATGGTTCTTGGTGCCAGAAGGGCTGGTCTGAGTATTTCAGAAACTGCTGATCTACTGGGATTTTCACGCACAACCATCTCTAGGGTTTACAGAGAATGGTCCGAAAAAGAAAAAAAATCCAGTTAGCGGCAGTTCTGTGGGCGGAAATGCCTTGTTGATGCCAGAGGTCAGAGGAGAATGGGCAGACTGGTTCGAGCTGATAGAAAGGCAACAGTGACTCAAATCGCCACCCGTTACAACCAAGGTAGGCCTAAGAGCATCTCTGAACGCACAGTGCGTCGAACTTTGAGGCAGATGGGCTACAGCAGCAGAAGACCACACCGGGTACCACTCCTTTCAGCTAAGAACAGGAAACTGAGGCTACAATTTGTACAAGCTCATCGAAATTGGACAGTAGAAGATTGGAAAAACGTTGCTTGGTCTGATGAGTCTCGATTTCTGCTGCGACATTCGGATGGTAGGGTCAGAATTTGGTGTAAACAACATGAAAGCATGGATCCATCCTGCCTTGTATGGAGCATCTTTGGGATGTGCAGCCGACAAATCTGTGGCAACTGTGTGATGCCATCATGTCAATATGGACCAAAATCTCTGAGGAATGCTTCCAGCACCTTGTTGAATCTATGCCACGAAGAATTGAGGCAGTTCTGAAGGCAAAAGGGGGTCCAACCCGTTACTAGCATGGTGTACCTAATAAAGTGGCCGGTGAGTGTATATACTGTATATATATAACAAAAACCCGACATTTTAACAGGGGTGTATAGACTTTTTATAACCACCCCATGAAGCTTTCTGTTGTCTGTTCTTTATGCTCGGCCAAACGACAGGACCAATCTGCACCAAATTTGGCACACAGGTAAATCAAAAACTTCCAAAGGTTTTAGACCGGTTTCAGCTCTTTAGGATCTACTGTTCTCATCATATTTGCAAAAATAAAAATTCAAAAGCAAAGTCACCGAGAACAGGCTGTAGTGTCAGCGAGACAGATGAGCAGTGGACACTTCTCAGCAGACCCAAGCCTGTCTCCAGGTTGACTATATGCAATATGCTTATTGATGAGCTACCTGGGCTGATATACGTAATACATGCACAGTCATAAACAAACTATTAAACTAAATAGACTCCTGTAAAGTTGGGTAATTTTGTTATGCGATGATGTCAATAACCTGCATCAACCACTAGAGGGAGCTCGCTTCATAGAAATGCAAACCGCTAGTACTAACTTGAATGGAAGCATGCATGTGTATTTATTACAAAGGAGTATTAAAAGCTTTATCCAAGGGGTAAGGGGAGGTATCCATGCTTATAACTTCAGAGGTGCCCCCTAATTAGAGTGGGCACCTCAGCAAATTATAGTCTTTTTTATTGAATAATAATTAATCACAATACAAAGAATGATTTATAATTCGCTTTTTTTTAAATAACATGTCACTGAGTCGGAAGTGACCAGTTTTTGCACCATATGGTTGCAGAGATATGGGCCTTTTTATTTGGTGATACATTTTATGGTCTTTCTGAGGAGGCATGGCTAATGGGATCCTCTGGGGGCATGTCTTTAGACATGTTAAGACCATAAAAAGTAGCATTAAACATAAAAGCCCATATCCCTGGAACCATCTGGTGAGTTAATGGCTCACCTTATTTCAGGGGGATCCTCTAAGCCCAGGTCTGAGTGGACACACAGATTCTGGGCGTTGATGCAACAGCAAGTCGGCATGTGACCACATTTATGCAAATTGCCGGCACAACAGAATCCTGACAGCGTGCAGTGTGCACTTTGAGAGTTCAGAAGTCTGCAGTCACATGGAATGACTGCAGACTCATGACAAACTTGGACAACTCCTTTAATGCTCATAACATAAATAAAAATGTGAGAATTAGTCAGTATCACAAAAAAAATTACATCCAGGTACCTGATAAATGGCGATGTCTCTGGAGCCGTTCTCTTTCTTTTTTTTTTCATCTTGTCCAGACCCCATAATCAGTTTTCTCATCCACTGCTCGTCTCTGCAGACTTCTATCTTCTCCTGTCTTCTGCAGCACATCCCCACATAATACCCTTAAAGATAGCAGTGTCATTATAATGCTCCTGAATAAAAATATCTGCGCTACGCCCCTGAAAAAATAATTACTCGAGTCCTCACTATATTCCCTGCATAAAATATGACCCCTACACTGTTCCTGTTATGATACATGCCCTCCACACTGCCCTTTACTTTCCATACTAGGCCCCCTCTTCACACTGGGTTCCCCCTATAGGGCCCAGTCTCCTTACTATGCCCCCTCACCACACTCCCCCTCCTTGGTATACTGTGCCCTTACACTGTCCCCCCATGCTATCCCCCACACTACTCAGTCTCTATTCTATCCCCACTTACACTTTTCTTCCCCATACTGTCTCATCGCACTATACCCCTCAATAGTCTCCTCACACGTTTCCCCTGCCCTTCTCATACATTGAAACTCTCACTTTCCATACTGCCTCCTAACACATCCCTCTGACTCCCCGTACTGTGTCTGCACACATCCCATCACCCTCTCTCCCCATAATATGTCTGCATATATTTTCCCCTCACTCCTCATACTGTGTCCACACTCATATCCCCAATCACCATACTGTGTCTGCACCCATCCCCCACATACATGCTACCATCCAACCCCTTCCTCCTCATATTGTATCTTCAAATTTCTCCCGCTCCCCATATTGTGTTTGCATTTGTCCCTTCTTGCTTCCCAAACTTGTGTCCTCAAATCATCCCCCGTTACACTAAATCTTCCCCAGCCCAATTACACTAAATACCCCCATCACAGTAAATCGCCCACAGGCCTGAAACAGTACATCTCCCCCCCACACACACACACACACACAGTAAATACTCCCCACACACACAGTAAATACACCCCCACACACAGTAAATACCCCCGCACACACACAGTAAATACACCCCAACAGTATATACTGCAGATTAATTCTATTAATTCTATATCTGCAGGTTAATAACAATATCTGACCAGTTCACTTTGTCTCTTTACTTTTTTTGAGTTATTTGTTAATTTTTCTGTCATGATCCAGACAGGGTTTTGGGTCTTGTCTCTCCTTTCCCAGTCTGGTCACGTCAGGGGTTAACTTTCTCTGCCTTGTTCCCATGTGGTGTCTGCTATTTAACTGTGTTTCATCCTGCAGGCAGTGTCAATTATATTTCCTGCCTACGACATGTGTAGCTGGCTCTGGTGAAACCGTGACTTGTCTTGCTGTGTTTAGCTGACTTTGTCAGTGTCTGTTTGTACCTCTCTCCTTGCCCCTGACTCTGTTTGTCCCTGTGTGTTTAGATTCCCTGGTACTCGACTCTGCTTTGGCTCTGACCTGCTTCCGTCTCTCACTTCTGATACTTCGGCTATGGACCGGTACTGACCTTCTAGTGCTCCTTTGACTCTGTGTTTGGAATTTCCCTTTGTACTACACTACTCTCTGGAATCTAGCCAGCTTGTCTGACCATTCTGCTGCCACCTGGTGGTAGCCTCACTGCAGTTCTGCTGGTCTTAACTGAGCAGGATTTCAGCCCTCTCTCCACTCTGCTGCCATCTAGTGGAGTCTGCACTTACCTGCAGAGCTGCAGCGTGACAGTTTTTTTGCGCTAAATTCTGTTGTCAGATATGCAACAGATGCAGACGTATTTGTGTGCAGGAGGAGTTTACACTTTTCTGACAGTAGATGGCGATGTTGTTACTGTTATATGCTTAGTTGAATGTAATGCATATACTTTTTGTTCTTCGGTTTCATTTTCTCTCTGGTAAAAGGTCTTTTAGACTTATTGTTATGCTGTATTAAGAAGCTGATACATGTACCTCATGTTCTGTGTAGATAAAAGTTGAATTACCGAATTACCCCATAAAATCTACTCTCACAAGTTTCTTCTGAGACCAAACTATGAAACAACAAAACCACATAAAAAATAATATGGCTCAAGGAATGTAAAATATATAAACTTTATTAACAAAATTTAAACATGACAGTAAAAACACCAAAGTACCTCTAAACGCAACTTAGCGTCACCCAAGCCTAAAGCAATACAAATAATTCTTGCTATACCGCACTATTATTGGCTCCGTATTAGGATATTAATAATACATAGTAAAAATGAGCCTTACTTGCAAAGTCACATGTACCCACTGGTATAAATATACCTAGGAGGGAAAACAACCGAAGGAGCGCTCGGGAGCCAAATTTTTATTTTTTTTAATTTTTTTTATTATTTGCATATATTGTTCGGAATATAGTATTTATGGTATTTATGTCAAATACTCTTATGCACTTTGAGTAGCAATGAGTAACAACAACACTAAAATAATCACCATTATTGGTTACATTCACACATTTATAGTATTGCGGGTTCACATTTTGCACATTGGGTAGTGCAGTGTTATTTACTGCTATACTACATATGGTTTCATCTTATTTACTTTGCTCGCAAGCACTTTCCAGCACATTTGCACTTTATCCATGATACATATAATGCAGTATCACTAAACTGCTATATGTATGCGGCACCTTATCTTGGGTTATTACATCTAGCACATTTTGCACTTTATTCATTCATTTTTTTCTATCTATGGCATGGCAGGGTGTGCGCATGCGCTGCTTAGATCGCTCCGGAGCTCTCTGCTCTGGTCTCATATGATGATGCCTGACTTCCGTCCCGCGCACGCTGGGCGGAATGCTTGAGTCTCATTGACCGGAGTTCGAGTGTTCCTTATTGGAGAAGGACTGAGCACCGGATGCGCCGTCATATCCCTGCTATGTTTCTATGGGTGCACAGGTACAGCTGTCAACCAAGCTTACCATCCATTGGCTCCCGGTCATTTAAATAGACCACATACCTCCCTAGCTAGACACGCCCCCGGAAGAAGAACAGGCGAAACGCGCGTCGGGGTGGGACGTTCATCCAGGCTTTGGCACGCCACTTGGTAAATATACTTACATCTATCCATGCACATATATATCCGCATCTACTGGACTCTGATTGGACTTAGAATATATGAGAGCGCTCCTTCGGTTGTTTTCCCTCCTAGGTATATTTATACCAGTGGGTACATGTGACTTTGCAAGTAAGGCTCATTTTTACTATGTATTATTAATATCCTAATACGGAGCCAATAATAGTGCGGTATAGCAAGAATTATTTGTATTGCTTTAGGCTTGGGTGACGCTAAGTTGCGTTTAGAGGTACTTTGGTGTTTTTACTGTCATGTTTAAATTTTGTTAATAAAGTTTATATATTTTACATTCCTTGAGCCATATTATTTTTTATGTGGTTTTGTTGTTTCATTAGTTCTACGGAATGAGACCAAGCTTATATTGGCTATAGGTCAGATTGGATTAATATGTATGAGACCAAACTATGCAACAAATTCACAAAAAGGGCACATGTGTTTCTTGAATTTTGCGCCACATGAAAAATGTACATTATTTTTCTCACGCCCGTGTTTAAACATATATGTGACAAAATGGTAATGTGTCATCAGTGTTTTGGATTAGTGTGACATCAATGTGTGGTCCAATTTTACCATCAGTGTGGCATCAGAGTTTTTCACAAATGGATAAATAAATGACAAAGTTTATCCTATACTTTGCAATGTTAAATATGTACAGCATGACACAATGATGCCATCCCTGTGCTTTACATGATTTTCATGGACCCATAGACCTTGTCAGAAGGCGTCAGGCAAAATGGTTGACAGCGTGTATGTATCACCAAGGTGGCTAGTATTAGTGATGAAAATCCTGGGAAGTCAGTAGCAATAACAATAGTCTACTGAGTAGTTTGTTTTGAGTAGATTCTGGGTCAGGGATTTAGCAGTCACCTGAGAACCTAGGTGGGAAAGGTCGCTCCCATACTCCTAACCGGGCCTTACAGGCCTCAAGAAAAGGCAGCTAAGACAACTCAGAGTGTGTTCTGTGTTCTGTGATGGAGGTGAACAGTTGTGTTTGTTAGTGAAAGCATTTAAAGCTGTTCGAGCTCCTATTGCATGCTACAGCATGATTAATGAGACCAGTGGCGTAAATTTAAACTCATGGGCCCCGATGTGAAAGCTCCAACGGGGCCCCCAAATATTTTAAATCTTTAATAGCAATAGTCTTTTTTATATAGGCCAAAGGGAATTTTAGGGCCCCCTAGGCTCCAGGGCCCGGGTGCGATTGCAACCCCTGCACCTGTTGTAGTTACGCTCCTCGGTGAGACTATTAAATTTACTTTGTTCTCACTTGCCAGAAGAAAAGACTGTATATGTTATATCGTGTTGTGCTTAAGAAAGCAATTTCACTTGAAGTGCGGAAAAACGCAATAAATGTTAGTTTGTGCTTGCACCAAGACCTGTGCCTGTGCTGAAATTAGTGCCTACTAGTGACCTGAAACCGCACAATCTATATTGGCACGTTTCATCCATGACACCGGAGAAAAAACAGATATGTCCCTGTGAGTTTTGCATGAACACTCAGTCTGTGAAAAAACACGAACATGTGAATAACACCAAAGATTATAATAGGTTCATGTTCTATCTGTGAAAAACACAAATACGACACGTATGTGCAACACAAACGTCTGCATGAGGCCTAAAGAGCAAAAAGTCACAGGTTCCATAAAATATCTGGTAAACATAAATTACTCGGCTGGGAGGGAAAGGTGGGGATCCTTGAGTAAACTGGTGCCAAAGTTGCGACTTTTTAAATTGAAGTAATTGATGAATCAGCTGCACACATCTTAAACCACAAATCCCACCCACAATGGCAAGCATGAAAAAAACAACAAATAAAATAAAAGGTGCAAATTATAAAAAGAAAAACATGCATGAAACATCCAAAACTAGGCAAAAAAAGGCGCAAATGCAATAAGAAATCTGGCCCAACGTGACTGCGTAGTTTGTAAATATCATTCCAGCAGACCATATACAGTACTGTTATGTAGTGTAGTGACTGATGTGGTTTTTGTCTTTTCCATCTGGCCCAGACTTCCATGACAACTTCTAGCAACGGCATGTCTGTAGAGTTTGCAATAAAAACACATTTAATTTCTTACATTTACAGCATCGTCCCATCTATCCCTAATGTTCTCAAACAAACCTCTGAGACTTTCACAGAACAGCTGTAGTTGTACTGAAAATAAGTTGCACACAGGTGGACTCATTCTTCTAATTATGTGACTTCTAGAAGCAATCGGTCACTCGGGATTTCATTTAGGGCTATCAAACTACAAGGGGCTGAATACAAATACGTCACCATTTTCAGATTTAAATTTTTTATATAATTAAAAAACTATGTATCATTTCTTTGCTACTTTGTGTTGGTATATCACTTAAAATTCCAATAAAATACATTTAAATTCATGAGTGTAGCATGAAAAGATGTGTAAAAGTTCATGGGGTATGAATACTTTTTCAAGGCACTGTACGGCAGCAACAGGCTCAACTTTGAAATATCTGAAAGATGGGAAGTTTGTGCAGGTTAGGGATCAAACAACATCATGAAAACCAAGAAACACACCAGACAGGTCAGGGATAAAGTTGTAGAGAAGAGTAATGCAGGGTTAGGTTATAAAAAATTATCGCAAGCTCTGAATATCTCACAGAGCACTGTTCACTCAATCATTCAAAAATGGAAGGAGTATGGCACATTAATGTTTGAATGACCCAGTCAAAGTTCAGACCTAAATCCCATTGAGAATCTGTGGCAAGACTTGAAAATTGCTGTTCACATACGTTCTCCATCCACTTTCACTGAGCTAGAGCTAGTTTGCAAAGAAGAATGGGCAAAAATGTCAGCCTCTATGTCATGTACACACTTTTCATCATCATGACGTGGCGTGCATCTGCACGGTTAATTTTTCTCCTGTCACTCATTCTTGCACTCAACCTCTGTTATAAGCTGTAAAGTGAGCATAAATCATACTCCGACACTGTTATGGTCGCGTCCAGACTGTTTAGCACACTGTGCCACGGACCAGATTTACCTCGGAGGGACATGACTAAGCAGCTACTTTGGTGTTCGCTGAAGCCTCTAGGGTAGGGTTAGGCTTGTGCGGCAGGCAGCCATCAGGAACCACTCCAGGGCGGCGTCCGGCACTTGCATCTAACTCCCAAAGGGACAAGATATTGTAACGGCAGGTGCAGGTACTGTAGGTATGCTGTCTGGCACAGCTGATTCACAGGCAGACAGGTACTGGCAGCCAAGGCTGGTATGCAGACAGGTTGGTGTAGGCTGATATACTGACATAAAGGTGGGCACGGCTAACACACTGGCAGGCAGGTGGACATGGCAGATATACAGACAAGTGCAGGTGGGCATGGCTGATATACTGGCAGAGGTAGGACCTAGGTCATACTGGACAGACAGAAACAGCTTCAAGATGGACTGAGTCACCGGCAGGTACGACTGCAATACTGGAATGGGTAGCACCCAGTTCAGACTTGACATACAAGGAACCGCAGATGCGGACAGGCAGGGAACCACAGATGCGGACAGGCACAGAACTGTAGGTTCTCACTGGACTGACAGGACTAAGTTCACACAAGAACAATACAAGGACAGGTACACACAGGACAGCCAGAGCCAGACTCAAATAAGGTACTTACAATGACGTAGCAAGAGTACATGCAAACCACTAAAGTTGCTCAGAGGCAACAGATTAGAGAAAGGAACAGGTTCAGACACTGCAGATTTTAGAGATAGGTACAAGTTCAGACACTGCAGGTTTTAGAGATAGGTACTGATTCAGGCACAGCAGATTTTAGAAAAAGGTACTGATTCAGACACAGGGAATTTAGGTAAAGATCCAGACTTAGATACAAACAGATTCACTGATTGTACCTAATTAAGGCAAGTACAGACACAGATACAGGTTCAAGATTCAGGCCTGGGTATTCAGCCCCCAGGGTGGAAGAAAGAGGAAAGATCAGACACAGGTACAGATTAAGGGTTCAGGCCAGGGTATTCGGGGCCCCAGTGTGGCAGGAACAGGAAAGGACCTGGTAACTCAGCAGTTGCACACACACTGAAAGACAATGTTGCGCAGGCACCTCACAACAGTTGGAGGTGCTTTAAGTAACAAGTGCCTCTAGACAATAGACTGGGAAGACATTAGGAATGCATGCACTGTCTCTTTAAGAATCAGGAAGTGCACATGACTATTCATGCACAGAAAGCAGAGGGCAAGGAGCTCACTGCACACAACAAGCAGAGGACAAGGAGCTCACGCAGGCAGTGGTGTTACATCCATGTCCTGGATACACAAAAGGCTGCCACCACTTATCAATCATATGGTCCCCAAAATATATACTAGTAGCAACTGTCAAAAGACCACACACTCTCTGAAAGGCTATTGATTCTATAGAGCATACAAGAATCAAATATATTAAAGTTGTAAGCTTTAATATAAAAAAAATCCAGTGCTTACAAGAAAAGGTATTAAAAGATAAAAATAAAGCGACATACAAATATGAAAAACAGTTATAAAATAAAAAGGGAGAAATCTTAGAAATACCTAATTGTCTAAAGTTGTTCCTCTGTTTCCTTGATGGAAGGAGAAAGTATTATTAATCACGTTCAGCTCAGGCCGACCCCCACATGTGAACACCTTTATATTGTCTAGCCAATCTTTTATATGTCTGGTCATGTGTTCAAGTTTCCAGGATGGCCTAGATTGTAATATTGAAATTGCAGGTTTGTAACTGGACCGTGGGCTAGTTAGCGGTGCGCACCTTGCATATTAAATACTTTGTTTCTACCAACTACAGTGGGGGAAATAAGTATTTTATATTTTGCTGATTTTGTAAGTTGGCCCACTGACAAAGACATGAACAATCTATAAAATTAAGGGTAGGTTAATTTTAACATTGAGATATAGAATATCAAAAATAAAATCCAGAAAATTACATTGTATAAATTATATAAATGTATTTGCATTTTGCAGTGAGAAATAAGTATTTGATCTCCTACCAACCATTAAGAGTTTTGGCTCCTACAGACCAGTTAGACGCTCCTAATCAACTCATTACTGTCACGCTGCTGCAATGCAGGTAGGTGCAGGTAGGTGCAAGCTCCACTAGATGGCTATAGAGTGGAAGGAGGGCTACACCTAGACAAAGCATGTCTGTCATGCAGCAGCAAGGCTACCACTAGGTGGCAGCAGGAAAGTCAAACAAGCTGGGTAGATATAGTCAGTAGCGCAGTACCAAAGGAATAGACAAAACACAGTCAGAGACAAGCCAAAAGGTCACTAACAGCCAGGAGCGGATAAGCCAAAGACAGAAGCAGGTCAGGATACAAGCCAAGTCAAAACCAAGGAGTAAACACTTAAAAGGGAAACACTGAGTCAAGACGGGGATAGGGGAAAACAGAGACACGGCTTCAGGCGGCTAACGCAGCAGGACAAATTAGGATATACCAGAGTCAGCTACACACGCCGTAGGCAGAACTATAACTGACATGGTCTGCAAGACACAGCAGGAATAAATAGCAAAACCTGAAACCAGACTGAAGCTGAGAAAAGTTAACCCCTGACATGATTAGACCCGGAAAAGGGAAGACAGGGCTCAAAACCTGGTCTGGATCATGACAGTTACCTGCATTAAAGACAGCTGTCTTACATAGTCACCTTTATAGAAGACTCCTGTCCACAGACCAATTAATCAGTCAGACTCTTACCTCTACAACATGGGCAAGACCAAAGAGCTTTATAAGGATGTCAAGGACAAGATCATAGACCTGCTCAAAGCTGGAATGGGCTACATAACCATAAGTAAGACGCTGGGTGAGAAGGAGACAACTGTTGGTGCAATAGTCAGAAAATGGAAGAAATACAAATCTCACCTCGAGGGGTATCCTTGATCATGAGGAAGGTGAGAGATCAGCCTAAAACTACACGGGGGGAACTTGTTAATGATCTCAAGGCAGCTGGGACCACAGTCACGAAAAAAACCATTGGTAACACATTACGTCGTAATGGTTTAAAATCCTGCAGTACCCGCAAGGTCCCCCTGCTCAAGAAAGCACATGTGCAGGCCCATCTGAAGTTTGCCAATGAACACCTGGGTGATTCTGTGAGTGATTGGGAGAAGGTGCTGTGGTCAGATGAGACAAAATTTGAGGTCTTTGGCCTTAACTCAACTTGCCGTGTTTTGAGGAAGAGAAATGCTGCCTATGACCCAAAGAACACCAACCCCACTGTCAAGCATAGAGGTGGAAACATTATGTTTTGGAGGTGTTTCTCTGCTTAGGGCACAGGACTACTTCACCGCATCAATGGGAGAATGGATGGAACCATGTACCATAAAATCCTGAGTGACAACCTCCTTCCCTCCGCCAGTGGCCCAAACATCCAGTGTTTGCCACGCTGTCATGTGCATGACAACGCGGCAAACGTCGCTTCTGATCGGCAGTGAAATCATCACCGCCAGTCAGAGATCCGCAGTTTCCATGCTGTCAAATGACAGCGTGAGCACGCAGCTGTGATCTGAGGTATAAAGTTCACCTCCGGTCATTAGTGTCAGCTGATGGCACTACCGCTTCCATAAGCCGATGCCTGCTGCCGCTAATAACAGTGAGAGCAGGAGTGACTGATGTGAGCCGGCTCCTGTGCTGTAAATAAATAATTTAAAAAAACGGAGTGGGTTCCCTTGTATTTTTGATAACCAGCCAGGCAAAATTCACAGCTGGGGTCTGCAACTCTCAGCTGTCAGCTTCAGCAAGGTTGGTTATCAAGAATAGAGCGGTCCCCACGCCATATTTTTTAATTATTTAAATAAATAATTTTAAAAAACTGCGTGAGGTCCCCTGTTATGATCCTAAGTGGCTGAGGATCACAAATAGACCAGCAAGTGAATAAACTTAGGACAAGCTCTAGGGAGATGGTAACTGGACTGATCGCAAATCTGAACCTATCCAACACAACTAGAGGTAGCCGGTGAACGTGCCTAAAAAATTCCTAAACGTCTCGAGCCAGCCTGAGGAACTAGCTACCCCTAAAGAGAAAGAAAGACCTCACTTGCCTCCAGAGAAATAATCCCAAAAGATATAGAAGCCCCCAACAGATAATAACGGTGAGGTAAGAGGAAGGCACATACACAGGGGTGAAATCAGATTCAGCAAAAGAGGCCCACTAATTCTAGATAGCAGAAAATAGCAAAGGGGTCTATGCGGCCAGTAAAAAAACCTTACAAAATATCCACACTGAGATTTCAAGAACCCCCACACCAACTAACGGTGTGGGGGGAGAAAGTCAGTCCCCTAGAGCAACCAGCAAGTAAGAAATCACATTTTAGCAAGCTGGACAAGAACACATGATAAACACTGCTGATCAAAAAATGAGCAAACAAAACTTAGCTTGTCCTGGATGGACTGGGAGCAAGGTAGTCAGAAGGAATCTGAGAAGCACTGATTACATCGACAGCCGGCAACAAGTGGAAGTGAAACAGAGCTATATAGGAACCTCCCAGAGGATAACGAACCAGCTGATAGCCAGAGAACAGCAGGATAACAAACAAAGCCACCAGGGGGAGCCCAAAGCAAAAGTCACACCATACCACCAGTGACCACAAGAGGGAGCCTGAAAACAGAGTTCACAACAGCACCCCCCCCCTTGAGGAGGGGTCACCGAACCCTCATGAAAACCCCCAGGGCGATCAGGATGAGCCACATGGAAGGCACGAACCAAATCGGCCGCATGAACATCAGAGGCGACAACCCAAGAATTATCCTCCTGACCATAGCCCTTCCACTTAACCAAATACTGGAGCCTCCGTCTAGAAATACAAGAATCCAAGATCTTCTCCACCACATATTCCAATTCTCCCTCAACCAGCACCGGGGCAGGAGGCTCAACCGGAGGAACCACAGGCACCACATACCTCCGCAACAACGAGCGATGGAACACATTATGAATAGCAAATGATGCCGGGAGGTCCAGACGAAATGACACAGGGCCAAGGACTTCCAGAATCTTATAAGGACACGATAAACCGAGGCTTGAACTTAGGAGAGGAGACCTTCATAGGAACGAAGCGAGAAGACAACCACACCAAGTCCCCAGCGCGAAGTCGGGGACCCACACAGCGACGGCGGTTGGCAAAGAGCTGAGCCTTCTCTTGTGACAGCTTCAAATTGTCCACCACATGATTCCAAATCTGATGCAACCTATCCACCACAACATCCACTCCAGGACAGTCAGAAGGCTCCACCTGACCCGAGGAAAAACGAAGATGAAACCCCGAATTGCAAAAAAAAAGGCGAAACCAAGGTAGCAGAACTAGCCCGATTATTAAGGGCAAACTCGGCCAACGGCAAAAAAGTAACCCAGTCGTCCTGATCAGCAGAAACAAAACATCTTAAATAAGTCTCCAAGGTCTGATTAGTTCGCTCGGTTTGGCCATTCGTCTGAGGATGGAAGGCCGACGAAAAAAACAAATCAATGCCCAACTTAGCACAAAAGGTCCGCCAAAATCTAGACACAAACTGGGATCCTCTGTCAGAAACAATGTTCTCAGGAATCCCGTGCAAATGAACCACATTTTGAAAAAACAGTGGAACCAACTCGGAGGAGGAAGGCAACTTAGGCAAGGGCACCAAATGGACCATCTTAGAAAAACGATCACACACCACCCAGATAACAGACATTCTCTGAGAGACAGGGAGATCTGAAATAAAATCCATGGAAATGTGCGTCCAAGGCCTCTTCGGGACAGGCAAAGGCACAAGAAAACCACTGGCACGAGAACAGCAAGGCTTAGCCCGAGCACAAATTCCACAAGACTGCACAAAGGAACGCACATCCCGCGACAAGGAAGGCCACCAAAAAGACCTGGCCACCAAGTCTCTGGTACCAAATATTCCAGGATGGCCCGCCAACACCGAAGAATGAACCTCGGAGATGACTCTGTTGGTCCATCTATCCGGGACAAACAGTCTCTCCGGTGGACAGCGGTCAGGTCTATCCGCCTGAAACTCTTGCAGCACACGTCGCAAATCTGGGGAGATGGCAGACAAAATCACCCCTTCCAGCCGGCTCTGAATCTCCAGGAGAGTCAGGCACAAAACTCCTAGAAAGAGCATCAGCCTTCACATTCTTCGAACCAGGCAGGTACGAGACCACGAAATCAAAACGAGAGAAAAACAACGACCAACGAGCCTGTCTGGGATTCAGCCGCTTGGCCGACTTGAGATAAATCAAGTTCTTGTGATCAGTCAAGACCACCACACGATGCTTAGCTCCCTTGAGCCAATGTCGCCACTCCTCAAATGCCCACTTCATAGCCAACAGCTCCCGATTACCGACATCATAATTCCGCTCGGCAGGCGAAAACTTTCTTGAAAAGAAAGCACATGGCTTCATCACAGAGCCATCGGAGCTTCTCTGCGACAAAACAGCCCCCGCTCCAATCTCGGAAGCATCAACCTCCACCTGGAAGGGAAGTGAGACATCTGGCTGACATAAGACCGGAGCCGAAGAAAACCGACGCTTCAGCTCCCGAAAGGCCTCCACAGCCGCAGAAGACCAATTAGTCACATCAGAACCTTTCTTGGTCAAATCCGTCAAAGGCTTAACAACACCAGAAAAATTAGCAATGAAGCGACGGTAAAAATTAGCAAAACCCAAGAACTTCTGAAGACTCTTAACAGATGTAGGCTGCGTCCAGTCATGAATAGCCTGAACCTTGACTGGGTCCATCTCAATAGTAGAAGGAGAAAAAATGAAACCCCAAAAAAAATCTTCTGGACTCCAAAAAGACACTTTGAGCCCTTCACAAACAAAGCATTGTCACGCAGGACCTGAAAGACCATCCTGACCTGCTTAACATGAGACTCCCAATCATCCGAAAAAAACAGAATATCATCCAGATACACAATCATAAACTTATCCAGATATTCACGGAAGATGTCGTGCATAAAGGACTGAAAAACTGAAGGAGCATGAGGCTATGTGCACACGTCAGGATTTTGTCAGGATTTTGTCAGGATTTTGTCAGGCTTTTTCATCAGGTTTTGTAGCCAAAACCAGGAGTGGGTGATAAATGCAGAAGTGGTGCATATGTTTCTATTATACTTTTCCTCTAATTGTTCCACTCCTTGTTTTGGCTACAAATCCTGAGGAAAAATCCTGACAAAATCCTGACAAAATCCTGACAAAATCCTGACGTGTGCACATAGCCTTAGAAAGTCCAAAAGGCATCACCAAGTACTCAAAATGGCCTTCAGGCGTATTAAATGCAGTTTTCCATTCATCACCCTGTTTTATACGCACAAGGTTATACGCACCACGAAGATCTATCTTGGTGAACCAACTAGACCCCCTAATGCAAGCAAACAAATCAGTTAACAATGGCAAAGGATACTGAAATTTGACCGTGATTTTATTCAAAAGGCGATAATCAATACAAGGTCTCAGGGAACCATCCTTCTTAGCCACAAAAAAGAATCCTGCACCAAGAGGGGATGAGGACAGGCGAATATGTCCCTTCTCCAAAGACTCCTTTATATAACTCCGCATGGCAGCATGCTCCGGCACAGATAAATTGAAAAGTCGTCCCTTAGGAAACTTACTACCAGGAATCAAATTTATAGCACAATCACAGTCCCTATGAGGAGGTAGAGAATTGAGTTTGGTCTCCTCAAATACATCCTGGTAGTCTGACAAAAACGTAGGGACTTCAGAAGGAGTGGACGAAGCAATTGACACCACAGGAGCGTCACCATGAATTCCCTGACAACCCCAACTTGACACAGACATAGCTTTCCAATCCAGGACTGGATTATGAGTCTGCAACCATGGTAGACCCAATACGACGACATCATGCAAATTATGCAGTACAAGAAAGCGAATCACCTCCTGATGAACAGGAGTCATGCACATGGTCACTTGTGTCCAGTACTGAGGTCTATTCGTAGCCAATGGTGTAGAATCAATTCCCCTTAGTGGAATAGGGAATTTTAAAGGCTCCAAATCAAAACCACAGCGCCTGGCAAATGACCAATCCATCAGATTCAGGGCAGCACCTGAATCTACAAAAGCATTAACCGGGTAAGATGACAGGGAACAAATCAGGGTAACAGACAAAATGAACTTAGGCTGTAAAGTACCAATGGTGACAGATTTATCAACCTTTTTTTTGCGCTTAGAGCATGCTGAAATAACATGAGCTGAGTCACCACAGTAAAAGCACAACCCATTTTGCCGTCTATAATTTTGCCGTTCACTTCTGGTCAGAATTCTGTCACATTGCATAGATTCAGGTGTCTGTCCAGAAGACACCGCCAAATGGTGCACAGGTTTGCGCTCCCGCAGACGCCGATCAATCTGAATGGCCAGAGTCATTGACTCATTCAAACCTGCAGGCGTAGGGAACCCCACCATGACATTCTTAATGGCTTCAGCAAGACCTTCTCTGAAATCTGCAGCCAGGGCACACTCATTCCACTGAGTAAGCACTGACCATTTCCGAAATTTCTGGCAGTACACCTCTGCTTCATCTTGCCCCTGCAAGAGGGCCAATAACGCTTTTTCAGCCTGGTTCTCAAGATTAGGTTCCTCATAGAGCAATCCAAGGGCCAGAAAAAACGCATCCACACTAAGCAATGCAGGATCCCCTGGCGCCAATGCGAAGGCCCAATCTTGAGGGTCACCACGCAAAAAGGAAATGATAATCTTAACTTGCTGAACGGCATCACCAGAGGAACGAGGTTTCAAAGAAAGAAACAACTTACAATTGTTCTTAAAATTCAGGAACCTGGATCTATCTCCAGAAAACAACTCCGGAACAGGTATTCTAGGCTCTGACATAGGACTGTGAACAACAAAATCCTGAATACTTTGAACCCTAGCAGCAAGATGATCCAGACTGGAAGCCAAGCTCTGGACATCCATGTCAGCAGCTGAACTCAGAGCCACACCAAGATTAAGAGGAGGAGAGAAGCCAGCCACAGCAGCTAGACACACGGCAACAACAACAAAAAAAAATTCTCAAGGTTTCTTTTCTCCTGCTTCTGCCATGCAATTAACACTTTTATGGCCGGCTGTACTGTTATGATCCTAAGTGGCTGAGGATCACAAATAGACCAGCAAGTGAATAAACTTAGGACAAGCTCTAGGGAGATGGTAACTGGACTGATCGCAAATCTGAACCTATCCAACACAACTAGAGGTAGCCGGTGAACGTGCCTAAAAAATTCCTAGACGTCTCGAGCCAGCCTGAGGAACTAGCTACCCCTAAAGAGAAAGAAAGACCTCACTTGCCTCCAGAGAAATAATCCCCAAAGATATAGAAGCCCCCAACAAATATTAACGGTGAAGTAAGAGGAAGGCACATACATAGGGATGAAATCAGATTCAGCAAAAGAGGCCCACTAGTTCTAGAAAGCAGAAAATAGAGCAGGGGTCTATGTGATCAATAAAAAACCCTTACAAAATATCCATCCTGAGATTTCAAGAACCCACGCACCAACTAACGGTGTGTGGGGAGAAACTCAGTCCACTAGAGCAACCAGCAAGCGAGGGAATCACATTTTTAGCAAGCTGGACAAGAACACATGATAAACACTGCTGATCAAAAAATGAGCAAACAAAACTTAGCTTGTCCTTGATGGACTGGGAGCAAGGTATTCAGAAGGAATCTGAGAAGCACTGATTACATCGACAGCCGGCAACAAGTGGAAGTGAAACAGAGCTATATAGGAACCTCCCAGAGGATAACGAATCAGCTGATAGCCAGAGACCAGCAGGATAACAAACAAAGCCACCAGGGGGAGCCCAAAGCAAAAGTCACACCATACCACCAGTGACCACAAGAGGGAGCCTGAAAACAGAGTTCACAACAGTCCCCCCCATTTTTGACAACCAGCCTTGCTAAAGCACACAGCTGGGGGCTGGTATTCTCAGGCTGGAAAGGGGCCATGGATATTGTCCCCCAGCCTAAAAACATAAGCCCACAGACACCCATCTATTAGGTGCTCCAATTCTGGAGCTTTGTCCTATTCTTCCCACTTGCCCTGTAGTGGTGGCAAGTGGGGTTCATATTTGTAGGGTTGATGTCACCTTTGTATTGTCAAGTGACATCAAGCCCACGGATTACTAATGGAGAGGCGTCTAAACGACACCTATCCATTACTAATCCTAGAGTTACACTCGATTCGGACGCCCCGCTCATGCATAGCAAAACTCGTAGAATCATCAGGCAACCCTGGCTAACCAGCCTGACCAAAAACTGAGATGGGCTTCCAGGATCGCTGAACAGCGATGGAAGAAATCTCGTTCTGCTGAGCACTTCACTACATACAAGCAGTTCCTCACCAGCTTCAATTCTGGAATGTGGTCCCTCTTTTCTGAGCTGGAAATTACATTTAAAAGCTTCCCTAGGCTGGTGTCCACAGGTCGGGACCTGGTTCTTTGTCTGCCCTTATTCACTCACTAAGGTCAACTCTGACACATGGTAAGGTTTTTAATATTAGACAGAGTAGGACCATCCCGATCAGTGTAGGATGGCTTTTATGCTACTTTCGATCAAAAACAGTGTTACTAAGAACTATTTGTTTGTTAAATGCACTTTTGCTGTTTACTTATTAAGTTACAGCAGGGTTTATTGCCATTTTTCTTCTTGTAGGTTTTGCATGATACAGGTATGACTAGTTTCAGCTGTCTAAAACCTGTATGCCCATAATAATAGCTCAAATGAGATGACAGATTCCCTTTAAAGGAGTTGTCTGGACTCAGACGAAACGTCTTCATTCATGTGACTGCATAAAAGGAATTTATAAAGTTTTGGTAACGTGCTGAATACACTCCTGTGCTTCTTCCAATTGTCTTCTATTGAGTGAAGTCAGCTGAGACTAGTTGGCACATGACATATATAGTATAAAGATGGCTGACAGCACTCACTTATGTAGGGCGCTCGTTCCAAGTCCAGGGAACCTTCCTGGGTACAGCATATATTCCAGAATAGAAGGACAGCGCTCCAACCAGGTGTTATAGTCCAATAAAAGAAGTCTTTATTTCAGCCATGATAAAACATCAAACAGCAACGTTTCGACCGATCAACCGGTCTTTTTCAAGCATACAACATGGTGTTTGGGGCTGCCTCTAATAGTGTGGACACCACGCAGGGAGCCAATATCCACGTTAGAGCCTGACAATATCCGTGCAGCATCGTCGTCAGTGTATGAAAAAGTCATGGCAGTATCAGAGTCACCCTTCTCTGCATTAATCGTAGCTAGTTTAAAAGAGTTCCTACCCAGGATATGGTTTTAATGAGCCGAATATCAGCATAGAGAAAGATCAATATAGATTGATCACTAGAGCAGTTTTGTATTGTATGCTGGCGTCTCCTGGGTAACCAGTCCGAGTGGCGGTCACGTGAGGCCGGCGATGGGTGGTGCAGAGGCGCGTCACGTCAGGGCTTTAACCTGATCATGTGATCGGGCGCGGCTATGACGTGGAGCGCTGATGTTTACATTTCGGCGCCGGTGTCTGTACCTGCGACTCGGTGCTGATGCCTGATTGGAGAATGCCGCTACTGATGTAAGTACACTGCTTAGAAAAGCAAACTAGATTGGTGATCAGGATTCAGCGATACTATATTAAGGGGCCGGATTGGCTAAATCTGGAAATCGGCGCCACCGTTCCTGATTGGTAGGAAGCCTAGGAGGAAGTTCGGTTTATTGGCTGTCGAGCACCATGGTAACAGAGACGCAGCGTACAGCTACACAGAAATTGGAAGATAAACATCACAAGTTTGCACATTTGCGGATTGATTAATGTATTTATTTATATGGCGATGATTTGTGCTTATTTTATCTGTATATACACATTTGTCTGATTTTTGTTTTATTTTTTAACATTTGTATAAAGATATGGATAAGTGGGCGGGCACTGGATAGTGATTGGCTCCCTGCGTGGTGTCCACCCTATTTAAGGCAGCCCCAAACACCATGTTGTATGCTTGAAAAAGACCGGTTGATCAATCGAAACGTTGCTGTTTGCTGTTTTATCATGGCTGAAATAAAGACTTCTTTTATTGGACTATAACACCTGGTTGGAGCGCTGTCCTTCTATTCTGGAATAGTTGGCACATGACAGTCCACTCACAAGATGAATTGCGATAGTGTGCACATTGCTCTTTGTTACAATTCGGCAGTCTTCATTCACATAGAGTGACTGCAGACTTTTCTTCTGAGACTGGGAACTCACTGATTTTGGTTGGCCGGTCGATCATCTATTATATGTGTGAGCTTATATGTTGTGGTGAGAAGCCTTAGACAGGTTCCTTTTGATCCTTTTGTTTTTCCAGAAGATAAACTGTTGCCAGAGGTGTCTGGAAAAGGCTTACTCCTCACTGTCTATTGAACAAACATGTATGCTCGGGTGTGCCGAGTGTGCATATGCATAGGAGAAAGGTAGCTGTAGGTCAATCAAACTGACAGCTATATCAAAACCATATATCGATATGATATGGTGTTTCCTGAGAGTGCTTGAATTGAAATCTTGACATAATCCAATCATAAATTCCTGACACAGTTATCAATGCACAGCTGCAGGTACTGTGTATTTATTATTATACTTGAGTTTTGTGGAATTACCCGACCAGGAGATTCCTACAGAGTAAAATCTTTAATGGATAAAACACACTCACATATACCCTCACACAATACAATTTCTTTGTACACTATGTACCGGTATAATTTCATAGGACACTTAATTACAGGTAATCAAAGAAAGGAGAAGAAGCAAGCTTGTGACTATTTATATAAAAACAAATAAATATTACTCCACTGTTCTAATGTGTGACATGCAGGAGTCCTCCAGAGAGGGACGTAATGAAGAAGTGTCAGTATAGTGAAAGATAGATTGGGGATCCAAGGTCACGATCATTAAAACACAAGCAACTTATTAACAAGCTTCTGGCGAAGAAAAACAATGGAGCGGTTGTATTCTGCAGCCCCATGTAAATGTAGGGGACTATTCATGCTTCCAACAGATTACAATTGTTTGTGGCAGAAAGGATTTGCAGAAGTAGCACAGCTACTACTGGACACACAGGGATGACACACTGACGGTAAAAAAGGACACACGGACCAGACCCTGATGACACATTGATGCAATTCACGTACGTGTTTAAATATGGACGTGTGAATGAGGCTTTATGCAAAGTTGTGTGTCCCATTTACCTTTTTTTTTGCTATATTCAACAGGACTTTTTTCTATGGTGAGCAAAACCTCTGCAAATTATCCTGCTAATCAAGCTTACAGATTCAGCACTGGACAGTGAGTGTGAATAGTGTTCAGAGCCAATCCTCTGTTTTCTACAACAATGGACTGGGCATATTATCATTTTTTTTCTCTACATGCAGTTTCAGAAGCTCTACATTTTCTCCCCACAAATTCAAATGATTTCTGCCTCTGCTTTCTTGATATGTTAGTCTAATTTCTATGTATTTTTTTTATTCAAATTTTTTTAACATCAATATAAATATCAGATTTCCACCTTTTTTAGGCATAAGGAGCCACTAAGGAGAAGTTCCTACAATGAGTCCTAAGTGAGCTGTTGATGCTGTATATTTTTGGAAAGCAAACCTGTGCCCATTTTACTGTTCCCGCAAAATGGACAAGATTCATACAAAATGCCCACTGTACTTTTTTTTGCATAAACTGACCTGTGGTGCATTTTTGAAGTCCACATGTCAGTATCTCTTGTAGGAAAGCCAGTAGCTTAGCCAGGGGCAAGAGGGTGCAGTCACCCCAATCCCTGTGCTTAGGGGGGCCCACCACGGGGCACCCACCCAGAGCTACCTGATCCTTAACTCTATCGAAGTGGTTAAGCCATGGCTGCCCAGCATGCGGCTCGCTGCCGGGTCCCTTATCACTGTGTTCAGATGTATTTACGTCTCTTATATGTGAAAACGGCCAAGCAAAACTGTAGCACTGGGAGGTAGGGGAGCGTTCATCATCTCCCCGCCATGATGTGCGGTGGAGTGATGAGGTTGCACACTGCTGACCTCATCACTCTGCTGCTGTGATCACTGAGCCACAGAGGCAGCAAGGAAGCATTGTGCTAACGTATTAAGGGTCAGTGGGGAAAATTGTGAGAGGCTGCACCTAACACAGATCTAACACAGTCCGCTCTGAAGATCTGCATTGGATCCAGAAGCAATTCCTGCTCTCAGAAATCACAGGACCGCTGCAACCTTTGATAGCCTGCACTGGTCAGGTGAGTAGAAGAGAGAGTCATCAGATGGCATGCATATTAGCCCCTGTTAAAGGGTAAGTTCATCTTTCTGCACACACAGCATAGCTGATTTTGATCTGCTAGCTTCATCCCGACACTCGGCGATCACTAGGACAGGAGAAGGAAGCACTGTAATTGCTCTTTAAACTGCATACATAGTGATGTTCATCAGGAAGGCAGAGATGGTAATAACCCAGCTCTGCACTCTCAGAAGGTCCCCGCTTCTGTAGCTGCATGATATCCTGACTTAGGCTAGGTTCACATTTGCGTAGGGCAGAGCTGCGGAGGGCTGCGTAGTTCCTCCATTAAGCCCTGCCCACTTCTGCACCTCTTCCATTCAGCTCCGCCTACATCAGCATGAGTCCTGCATACCTATCTTTAACATTGGGTACGCAGGCCATGCGAATGTATGCGGATGCCTCCGCATGCATCTTTATAACGCTGCACCAACCGCAATAAAATGCAAGTGCAGCGCCCCAGAGTCCTGGTCGTTGCAGTACTGTGGCTCCGCCACTATGGGGAGCTATGGTGCGCCCGATGGCACTGAAGGAGTTCATCTGATCAGGTATCACAGACACCAATACATTTCACAGCCGGGCCTCCGGGGGGAGCTAAGGGTTCTATTCATTAGGCCACTCCCCACCATAGTGGGTAAACTGGGGGTCAGGCAGGAAGTTAGAGGAGAAGGCTGACTGGATTGAACGAAGCAACACCTTGTGGCAGAGGGTGTTGTGGAGGAAGAGACAGTAGGGTCTCTGCCAGGGGTGGGATCCTGGCAGAGGCTTGGCATTGAAAAGAACGTAACGGGTCCGCGCCAGCTCCGGGAAGCGGCGGGACCCAAGAAAGGACTAGAAGCGAGATAGATTGTGCTGAGTGAGAAACGAGATCAAGCAATAGGAGAATTCCAGTAGGGGTCGTGCTGTAAGACCGGAGCAACACCCTACTGAGGCGCACTACCGGTGGCCGGAACGCCGAGGGAGTATTATAACATTCAGCTTCAAGCAATACTCTAAACAGCGGCAGGACAGTCAGTTTAAGGCGGGCTGTCTAACACATATCACCTATGAAGTCTTGGGAGGCAATTGCAGGAGAGGTGCGTCTCTAGGGTCCCGGAAGAACTCCAGGCCTATCCGACAAACGGGTGCCGTTCTAACTGTAACATCAGGAAGGGACGGAAGATTAGAAGAACATCATTTAATCGAGTTGTGAGGGAACTTAAGAAACAGACACAACGGTTGTGGGGTACTTTCCGTAAGCACAGCAGGGGAGGACTACAACACATAGCGCTAAGAAGGAAGGCACCGATTTCCACCTGTGAAGTGAACTCTGGAGGTGCCATTGGACCGGCCGGACTTGCGCAGCCTGGTGAACCGTATTCTGGACTGAGGACTCAGAGATCTCCAGTAAAGAGGTAAAGAGACTGCAACCTGGTGTCCTCGTTATTTACCGCGACCTGCACCCCACAACTGCACCGTTACAACACCACTTATTTCACCGGACGTCCCCCCCACTGACAGACAGGGCCACGGACCGGGTCTAGCCACCGTGACAACCCCAGGACTGAGACCCAGAGGCCCGGCTCCGGGTACCCCTCGGCCCTGCGGCGGTGTGGGGGCGCTCCAAACTTGGCGTCACGAACAGGATCTACTTAAGCCTGAAGAATCAGGTCATGTGTGCCTTGGAACTGTGATTTACTGTGCTTGGACTGTACTTTATTGCAAAGACTGTGTATTGCCACTTGCCGCCAAAAGTTCCCGCCAAAACCGCCGCCATTACAGCGCTAAGAGGAGCGCAGGAGAAGAAGAAGGGCGTGGAAGTGGGCGTAGACAAGCTGGAGAGCGCGAAAGACAATGGCCGCCCAGTCTAAATATCTCGGCCCCTTGAGGACGTGTCCGTCAGCAGCCGAAATCCGCCTCCTGATCCTCAATGGTGGGCAGAGACAGAGAAAACGAAACCGCCCACGAAGGAGAGAGCGGGAAAAGGACCAGGAAGAAGAATTCAGCGACATGGAGGACGCCATGGCCAGCCGCCCGGAGCCGGAGCGTGGGGTCGGAGCCGAGGACTCCCCCAGCTACCCGGAGAGGCACCGCAGCCAGACCTCCACAGTTGACGCTGACCTCCTGCAGACCGGAGCGGACGGGCTGATCCATCAACCCCGGCGGATGCAGCTGAGCACTGAGGCCGGGTGGAAGAAGACCATCATCGGGAGCCTCGCCAGACGTCTGTCGGCAGCCTCGTCTGGTCCGGAGCAAGAAAGAAGTTCCAGCGCTCCGAAGCCAGAAAGCAGGGCCCTGCCGGAAAGCGAGATGCTGCAAGCAGAGATGACAACGCCGCAGCACAAGGCCCCGCAACCAGCGTTCCAGACCCCAGCGGAGACGGAGCAGACCGGCACCGGAGGGACCACGTCTGAAGCAGGTATGAGAGACGACCCTGCCCTGATGACCGACACCACCCCAGCGACTGCTAGTGCCACAGAAGCTGACTCCGTTCCAGTGACTGATCTTGCAGCAGCCGCTACCTCTGCTGCAGCCAATGCCCCTACTCAAGCTGCGCAGACCTCCATCGCTGCGCATGATTTAACTGTACATGAGAGACGGATTAACGGCGTTTGTCCAGCACTGGGTGCAACCCTGGACTTCACCCTTCCCGGGCCAAGAGGGGTTAAGTGCCGGGTGCAGCCCTGGAAGCCGTTCAACTAAGCCTCGGAAACCTGAACTGTAAATAGTTAACTGTTTATTTCCTTGCTATTTTGCTGCTAAAACCCGTCCTGGGTTAACTCTTAAAGGGATCCCTTTGTTTACCCGGGATCCCTATTGCTTTTTATTTTTGCTTTCACTTTCGTTTTTGCTTTTTGTTCCACAATATTATAAGAACTGCCGTAATCATGAACAGTGCATGATCCAAACTTTCTTGTAAATAGTTTGCACCTTATTAAAGGCGCTTCCTACTGGTTTTATTTAAAGACTCTTTGCGAAGATACCGTTCTGGAACCTTTGCTGAACAAAGACTGGTAGGCTGAGAAGACGAGCTACCTCAGAAAGACTTGATCCTCTTTTAAAGGGGATGTCCAACAGCGTACTTACGAGAGATACTGTTTTAAGAACAGTAATGCCATGATAATGTTGGAATGAGAAAAGTTGTATGTGTTTTAACTAGTTAAATGTAAAGAAATACTGATGATGATGCTCTGGAAGAAATGTAACTGTTTTGCATATAAGAAAGTAATAATGAAGGTGAGGATAGAAGGTAAACCCTGAGTCCCCATAGAAAGTTAATAATGTGTTACTAAGGACAGAAAGTGAACCCGTGGGGGTTAGTGAGTGACTCCTAATAGGAGCCAAGTAGAGCCGGCTCCATGTTCTCTAATTGGAAGGAATGTTATGTCTATACCATGTATAGTAGAGAAAGGCAGTAGGCCCTGGCTGAATGGGGCGGTCCTGTAAAAGAAAGGAGAGGCAGTAGGTCTGGTGCCATAGGGACAGGCGGTCCTGCAGGTTCAAAGTAAGAGAATGAAGAGTTAACTTGCCCTGTAATGTGATTATGGGAAGGCCTTTAGCGAGCTAGGAGTGTATGTTCCTTGAAGGCAATGTTAAATTATTGTTCATTAAATTGCACTTAGTAGAATACCCGGTTGGGTAATGAGAGTTAATTGTAGCCTGTTGCTATGATATTTAATTATGTTTGTAACGTTCAAGTGTCCTTACCTCCCATAAAGGGAAGCCTGTTCAAGTATACTTACTGTTATTGCACTCAAACAAAACTGTATGTCCTTTTGCTAACTTGTATTGTTGTTTTTCTTCCCAGTCCCGGAGTACTGTGTTTAACCAGGGGGGAGTGCAGCGCCCCAGAGTCCTGGTCGTTGCAGTACTGTGGCTCCGCCACTATGGGGAGCTATGGTGCGTCCGATGGCACTGAAGGAGTTCATCTGATCAGGTATCACAGACACCAATACATTTCACAGCCGGGCCTCCGGGGGGAGCTAAGGGTTCTATTCATTAGGCCACTCCCCACCATAGTGGGTAAACTGGGGGTCAGGCAGGAAGTTAGAGGAGAAGGCTGACTGGATTGAACGAAGCAACACCTTGTGGCAGAGGGTGTTGTGGAGGAAGAGACAGTAGGGTCTCTGCCAGGGGTGGGATCCTGGCAGAGGCTTGGCATTGAAAAGAACGTAACGGGTCCGCGCCAGCTCCGGGAAGCGGCGGGACCCAAGAAAGGACTAGAAGCGAGATAGATTGTGCTGAGTGAGAAACGAGATCAAGCAATAGGAGAATTCCAGTAGGGGTCGTGCTGTAAGACCGGAGCAACACCCTACTGAGGCGCACTACCGGTGGCCGGAACGCCGAGGGAGTATTATAACATTCAGCTTCAAGCAATACTCTAAACAGCGGCAGGACAGTCAGTTTAAGGCGGGCTGTCTAACACATATCACCTATGAAGTCTTGGGAGGCAATTGCGGGAGAGGGGCGTCTCTAGGGTCCCGGAAGAACTCCAGGCCTATCCGACAAACGGGTGCCGTTCTAACTGTAACATCAGGAAGGGACGGAAGATTAGAAGAACATCATTTAATCGAGTTGTGAGGGAACTTAAGAAACAGACACAACGGTTGTGGGGTACTTTCCGTAAGCACAGCAGGGGAGGACTACAACACATAGCGCTAAGAAGGAAGGCACCGATTTCCACCTGTGAAGTGAACTCTGGAGGTGCCATTGGACCGGCCGGACTTGCGCAGCCTGGTGAACCGTATTCTGGACTGAGGACTCAGAGATCTCCAGTAAAGAGGTAAAGAGACTGCAACCTGGTGTCCTCGTTATTTACCGCGACCTGCACCCCACAACTGCACCGTTACAACACCACTTATTTCACCGGACGTCCCCCCCACTGACAGACAGGGCCACGGACCGGGTCTAGCCACCGTGACAACCCCAGGACTGAGACCCAGAGGCCCGGCTCCGGGTACCCCTCGGCCCTGCGGCGGTGTGGGGGCGCTCCACAACATGTTGCATTCGGCGCAGGGCCAAAACGACGCATGCGTAAGCATCCGCATACATTCGCATGGCCTGCGTATCCAATTGGTACGCAGGACGCATGCCGATGTAGGAGGAGCTGAATGGAAGAGGTGCTGCAGTGGCCGGGGCTTAACGGAGGAACTACGCAGCCCTCCGCAGCTCTGCCCTATGCAAATGTGAACCTAGCTATATCTGACATTTTAAGACATTGAGCATTTCATAAGTACCGGTAATTATAAAAAAGTGTTTGCTTTTGTTATTGAGTGGTATTGCAAAGTGCAGACAACCGTGCTTTCAATAGAGATGTGGCTGCAGAGTCTGGAAACAGCACCCTTTTGTCATATACTTGGCTAATAATATCCTTAGGTGCATTGTATTAATACTTTTCAGGACACACAGAAATAGTTTGAGTTGAGTAATTTTCCCTAGAACTACTGGTACGCCATGAACTTTCTTATCTTATTGAGATATCAGGATGTGCAAATAGTGCAGCCTCAAAAAATGGCAATGACCACTGTACCGTAGCTCATAGACAGAAGCCACTCGTGTATCTAAAGCTGGTCATATAAAAGGAGCAGAAATGAATCATAGCCATAACTAACTTCATATAACTCGTAGTGATATCTTCTTTGCACATCTATACAACTCTCGCATAGTAATGGCACTGAGTCCTTGCCAATTCGCTGGGGATGTTCTTTCATATCACAAAATGCTTGTCTTTAATATTATTAGATTATGGTACATTTTACAACGACAGTGATACAAATACAAGATACGTCTAGTCAAAGTCTTACTTTTTATTCAAATAAATACAACAGAAGACGGCGGCCTGTGCTTGCTCCAGTTACTTTCTGCCTTAGTGACTGGAACACATTTGTACGCTTACAGGAGTAAAGATGGAGGCATTCTACTGTCTGATGAGTAAATACAGAAGACATTCAGTCAGAGCGGAGACCACACTCTTCATCCTTTGATATCCTTGTATTAGAGGTACAGGGTTCATTCAGGTATTCAGAGATATTTAGATTTAGACCGTTCCTTCTCCCTGAGTATTAAAAAAAGAAGATAAAATATATCAGTAAAGGTACCGTTACACTAAACGACTTACCAACGATCACGACCAGCGATACGACCTGGCCGTGATCGTTGGTAAGTCGTTGTGTGGTCGCTGGGGAGCTGTCACACAGACAGCTCTCTCCAGCGACCAACGATCAGGGGAACGACTTCGGCATCGTTGAAACTGACTTCAACGATGCCGAAGTCCCCCTGCAGCACCTGGGTAACCAGGGTAAACATCGGGTTACTAAGTGCAGGGCCGCGCTTAGTAACCCGATATTTACCCTTGTTACCATTGTAAAAGTAAAAAAAAAAAAAACACTACATACTCACATTCCGATGTCTGTCACGTCCCCTGCCGTCAGCTTCCCGCACTGACTGTGTCAGCGCCGGCCGTAAAGCAGAGCACAGCGGTGACGTCACCGCTGTGCTCTTCTTTATGGCCGGCACTGACAGTCAGTGCGGGAAGCTGACGGCGGGGGCTGTGACAGACATCGGAATGTGAGTATGTAGTGTTTTTTTTTTTAACTTTTACAATGGTAACCAGGGTAAATATCGGGTTACTAAGCGCGGCCCTGCGCTTAGTAACCCGATATTTACCCTGGTTACAAGTGAACACATTGCTGGATCGGCGTCACACACGCCAATCCAGCGATGACAGCGGGTGAACAGCGACCAAAAAAAGGTCCTGATCATTCCCTACAACCAACAATCTCCCAGCAGGGGCCTGATCGTTGGTCGCTGTCACACATAACGAGATCGTTAGCGGGATCGTTGCTATGTTACAAAAAAGCGTGACGTTGCAACGATATCGTTAACGAAATCGTTATGTGTGAAGGTACCTTAAGACAATGTGGTGTATATATTGTCCATGTTTGGAGAAACTTTGCCGGGAATATTTACTTAAACTACTGATGCCATAAAACTTGGAAGTTCTGGTTACTTAGACTGTCTAATTTACCAGTTTGGTGCCATGTAATCTGCATTCTTATTTACGGAGTACAACAACTGTTCCAGAAGAAAGTAACAAGGATTAGGCCGGTTTTGTGTCTGTGAAACACGAACTCTGCTCAGACCAGAATGTCCATCCTGACTCCAGGATCTCCTGATCTGAGCTAACTGCATTATATATGTGACAGTTCTCTCAGGTCAGGAGACCCAGTGGTCAGACCGAGTATTCTGATCCGAGCACTGTTTGTATGTTACCGACATGTGAAATTAGCCTATCCAGTGACTGCAATTAATCTGGGTCATGGATGATACCATATACTGAACAACGACTCACCATAAAAAAAGAAGGGTTTGAAAATGTTTTGTGCATTTTTTTTTTTAAAGAAGGTCATATTTCCTTGTACAAGTTGAGAACAAATATACGGTAAGTGAAAAACAAAAAGGCCCATAAAGCTTTATACAGGGGTTCAGATCAAATTGCTCTTTCTACGTACATTCTTAGGCCACCTTCACACGTTCAGTATTTGGTCAGTATTTTACATCAATATTTGTAAGCTAAAACCAGGAGTGGGTGAAAAATACAGAAATGGCACACGTGTTTCTATTATACTTTTCCTCTGATTGTTCCACTCCTGAATTTGGCTCAGAAATACTTACCTGCATGCAACCTCTGATCCTAACAAGATCTCCTTCTCCACTCCCCTCTTATTTCCTCTTCCCACAATTGAATACAAGACTTCTCCCGTGCTTCCCCCATACTCTGGAACTCTTTACCCCCAATATATCAGACTCTTGCCTACCATGGAAACCTTCAAAAGGAACCTGAAGACCTACCTCTTCTGAGAAGCCAACAACCTGCAGTAACCACCGATTGACCAAACCGCTGCACGACCAGCTCTATCCTCACCTACTGTATCCTCACCCATCCCTTGTAGACTGTGAGCCCTTGTTTGCAGGGTCCTCTCTCCTACTGTACCAGTTGGTGATTTGTTTTATTCAAGATTATTGTGCTAGTTTTTATTATGTATACCCCTGTTCAGATGTAAAGTGCCATGGAATAAATGGCACTATAATAATAAATAATAATGCAAAATACTGAACATGTGACAGTGACCTATAGTGCAGGGTGACTCTAACCGTTCTGTGCACGCACCCCTGAACTGAAAGCTGGAGCTCCAGGAAGGAAATAAGTTTATTTTCTATTTTTTCCAGACAGCCCACTTTCAGCAAGAAGGCCAGGCAAAATGGTAACACAATACCTGCAGATTAGCCTGATAGCTGCAGGTAAACAGTGTTTTCCAAGGTGAGAGGTTTCCTTTAGCATCAGCTGCAAAGAAACCTTCTCCTTCTGAAGTCACTTTGTACTGTACTATTCTTTTCTGTAAATTAAATCCAATATAGCTACTGTATCTTTAACGTATAGAAGATATTTTGCAACCTCAACGTACCCCACAGCAGGAAGAGCACTTGCAGTCTCCACAAAATGTCCCAATTAGACCATTGATGGCTTGAATAGCACAAAGAACAGCCTGGACTGCGCTCATTATTAGAAGAAAGCAAAACAGTGTCAGGTTCCATGGGACTATGTCCTTTGGGGCTTCACATGTACTCCAGATACTGGGGTGTCCTAGGTAGTTTCTGGAAAACAATATTACGATAAAACATTTAAGTAGCAAAGCGAGTTCTCGTTACCTCAATACTAAATTCATTTTAAGATTAATGGGTTAATCCCAGAATCCATAGCATAGGGGACAACTTAATGAGCAATGGGGTTTTGACCACTGGGGTTCCAAGTGATCCCAAAAGTGAGACTCTGGATTTTGAGTGTGGAGCCCTGTCTTGAATGGAGCAGAGGTGAACATTTTTGACATCCACTCCATTCACTCTCTCTGGGATTGCTGGAAAAAGCCGACAACGTTATCCCATTCTCTCAAGAACAATAAATTGAGCAGAGGTTGAACATTCGCACCTCCTGTTCAATGAAGTCAGGACTCTGCAGAGCCCCATTCTTAGGATCGATGATGGTACCCGCTGTCAGACCCCAGTGACAAGTAAGCTATCCAAGTTTCAAATCTGGAAATAGCTCTTTAATTAGAGCACATTATATCCCATTTGTGCTGTATGGGTTTTATATGTTTTATATAGTGCTGCTTTTTACTAAATAAATAAATAAATTGATTTGATATTCCAGTGTCTGGCAAAAGGAGGTTAGACTCCATTATATTGGGAATATAGAGGGATCTAAAAGGGTTGTCTCATGTCTTATATGGACTTTATAGAGAGTGACCCCCGGAAGGAGAACCCCCTTTATTAGACAAAAGGCTAACAGAGAGTGGATATCACGCTGACAGAATCTGCCGTCCTTATATTTGGTGATTGTCCATTCATGTAATTGGCTGGAAGGTAGTTATACCACTGGAGAGTTGTAAGAAGCTTGTTGTTGTTTGGTTTATTCCAAAGGGTGTGCAATCAAATATTAAGTTGAGGGGGCCAACAATTTTGCCTGGCTCATTTATGGGGTTTTGGGTGAAATGATGTCCAATTTGCCTTTTTTTCTCTGCTTTTTTTTTTTTTTGCGTTGTTACAATGCACACAAAGGAAATAAACACGTGTATAGCAAAACATGTATGTGCAATAATTTTCTGAGAGAAATAGTTCATTTTTTGGAGCTATTTCAAGAGTGCCAACAGTTCTGCCAATGACTGTATCTCTCCAGCTGTACAGTAGGTGAAGAGCTGCGGCACCTGATTTCATTATCTGAACTATTTCCCTGCAGATAGAGCTATGCTTATGGTTCCTGCTATTTGTCCCTCTAATCTGTGCAGCTGCATAGCACAAAAGACATCTCTGCTCTGGAAAAGTGCGCTCCCGTGCAGAGCACCTCAGGTCTCCCCTTTAGGCCGGCGTCACACTAGGCGTAAGACAATACGGTCCGTTTTTTACGGCCGTAATACGTAATTCGCAGAAATGGTCCCAAAATAGTTATCCGTATGTCATCCGTAGGCAGGGTGTGGCAGCGTATTTTGCGCATGGCATCCTCCGTATGTAATCCGTATGGCATCCGTACTGCGAGATTTTCTCGCAGGCTTGCAAAACCGACATCTAATGGATTTATGGGCTCAAATGTTCGGTAAAACATATATACAGTATATATATATATATATATATATATATATATATATATATATATATATATATATATATCTCAATGAGACACATGTATATATATATATATTCTGTATTTATATTTAATTCAGCGCGATATATGTGAAAAGCCGGTAATTCAATTGCCGGCTTTTCATTTCTCCTTCACAAACCCGACAGGATATGAGACATGGTTTACATACAGTAAACCATCTCATATCCCTTTTTTTTTGCATATTCCACACTACTAATGTTAGTAGTGTGTATGTGCAAAATTTGGGCCCTCTAGCTATTAAATTAAAGGGTTAAATCGCGGAAAAAATTGGCGTGGGCAATTAAGGTGACATTAAGCCAGATTAATAATGGAGAGGCGTCAATTATGACACCTATCCATTATTAATCTAATAGTACGAAATGGTTAATAAAACACACACACATTATTACAAAGTCCTTTAATGAAATAAAGACACATGTTGTTGTAATATTTTATTAGACTCTTAATCCACCTGAAGACCCTTGTCACCTGAAACAAAGTTAAAAAAACAAACAACAATATTCCATACCTTCCGTCGTTCTGTCCCACGTTGTAAATCCATCTGAAAGGGTTAACTAATTTTACAAGCAGAAGCCTGTTAAAGGGACACTGTCACCCCCCCCCCAGCCGTTATAAACTAAAAGAGCCACCTTGTGCAGCAGTAATGCTGCAGTCTAACAAGGTGGCTCTTTTAGTTTTTGATTCATTTATTACCTCAATAAAGCGTTTTAAAAATTGGCCACAAATACCAGATATTGTATCTGGAGGCGGTCCGAATCGTCCTCTATCAATCTCCCAACTGCCGTCACTCTTCTCTTCAGGGGCAATGGTCGCCGCCCCCTGAGCGCTGTTGCTTCTTAAATCCGGCGCCTGCGCTGTGCGTGCCTGCCTGGGGCCCGCACTGTGTTATTCATTATGCACAGTGCGGGGATGGGGTTCCTGGGCATGCGCACTGCGCTTGTCAGACGCTCCCCCGGTCCCCCGCCTTCCAGCATTGCCGGAATATACAGGTTTCATTGCCGACGTTTTGAACAGCCACAAAGAACAACGCTGGAAGGGGACCGGGGGAGCGTCTGACAAGCGCAGTGCGCATGCCCAGGAACCCCAGCCCCGCACTGTGCATAATGAATTAGACAGTGCGGGGCAGGGATTCAGGAACAGGGTGGCCGCACTGCCCGCACAGGCGCAGTCAGGCACCCTGCGTCTGAGCTGTGACTGACAATGAAGACTGCGCCTGCCCCAGGCAGGCACGCACAGCGCAGGCGCCGGATTTAAGAAGCAACAGCGCTCAGGGGGCGGCGACCATCGCCCCTGAAGAGAAGAGTGACGGCAGTTGGGAGATTGATAGAGGACGATTCGGACCGCCTCCAGGTACAATATCTGGTAATTGTGGCCAATTTTGAATCAAAAACTAAAAGAGCCACCTTGTTAGACTGCAGCATTACTGCTGCACAAGGTGGCTCTTTTAGTTTATAACGGCTGGGGGGGGGGTGACAGTGGCCCTTTAATGCAGCCGCCCCTGCCTTTAAAAACCTGGGGAATGAATGGAAAGCAGGGTGACCTGTAGTTACCTTGAGTCGCGGTGATGCGCACTCTGATGGATGTCCTCAAGAACTGGAGCCTGGGAAAAGTTCCCACGCTTGAGTTCATATGAGGACATCCAGTAGGGGGCGCATCACCGCAACTCAAGGTAACTACAGGACATTCCCCTGCATTCCATTAATTCCCCGGGGTTTTACACACAGGAGCAGAATTGCATTAGCAAAGCTCCTGGGTGTAAAATGATTTAACCCCTTCAGATGGATTTACTTCGTGGGAATTGACCTGAGCGACAGAAGGTATGAGATATTGTTGATTTTTTATTTTTCCTTTTTTACAGAACGAGGGTCTTCAGCTGGATTAAGAGTCTAATAAAATATTACAACACCCTGTGTCTTTATTTCATTAAAGGACTTTGTAATAACGTGTGTGTGTTTTATTAACCATTTCGTACTATTGTATTAATAATGGATAGGTGTCATAATTGACGCCTCTCCATTATTAATCTGGCTTAATGTCACCTTACAATAGCAAGGTGACATTAACCCTTCATTACCCCATATCCCACCGCTACACGGGAGTGGGAAGAGAGTGGCCAAGTGCCAGAATAGACGCATCTTACAGATGTGCCTTTTCTGGGGTGGCTGGGGGCAGATGTTTTTAGCCAGGGGGGCCAATAACCATGGACCCTCTCTAGACTATTAATATCTGCTCTCAGTCACTGGCTTTACCACTCTGGCAGAGAAAATTGCGTGGGAACCCACGCCAATTTTTTCCGCGATTTAACCCTTTATTTTTCAAGCTACAGCGCCCATATTTATCACATACACACTACTAACAGTAGTGTGGAATATGCAAAAAAAAAAAAGGGATATGAGATGGTTTACTGTATGTAAACCATGTCTCATATCCTGTCGGGTTTGTGAAGGAGAGAGGAAAAGCCGGCAATTGAATTACCGGCTTTTCTATAGAACACGCTGCGTATTTCTCGCAAGTCACACTGCTGGTCCGTGTGTAATCTGTATTTTTCTCGCCCCCATAGACTTTCATTGGTGTATTTTTTGCGCAATGCACCGACAAACGCAGCATGCTGCGATTTTCTACTGCCGTACAATACCGTATATTACAGATGCGTAATATACGGCTGATAGGAGCAGCCCCATAGAGATTCATTGGGACGTGTGTAATGCGTATTTTACGGACGTATTTTCTGCGCTCATACGTCCGTAAAACTCGCTAGTGTGACGCCGGCCTCAAAGTGAACTTGTCAGTAGGATTTTGCTATGTAACCTACAGACACTGTCAGGTTGCCGCTGTTAATCTGATTAACATGATAACTGGGGTAACAAAATATAGATGAAGGGTACATACCATCTGTTAAGAAGAGATTTCAAACATTTTTAAGAATAAAAGAATATATTCTTATTGAAATACATATTAAAAACACTTAACAAAACAGGGGATAGGGTCTCCAAATAAAGAAGGGGAAAACTAGTGCACGCCAAAAGATGAACAGTCTAAGGCTGCCGTCACACTAGCAGTATTTGATCAGTATTTTACATCAGTATTTGTAAGCCAAAACCAGGAGTGGGTGATAAATACAGAAGTGGTGCATATGTTTCTATTACACTTTTCCTGTGATTGTTCCACTCCTGGTTTTGGCTTACAAATACTGATGTAAAATACTGACCAAATACTGCAAGTGTGATGGCAGCCTAAGAGTGAGGAGGTGGGCCACAGAAAAATAGGATGAGAGGTATGGAGGTAGAAGGAGGTGGTACGTATATAACAAGTAACAAGTAATTGAATATACTCTAGATTGTCAAGCAGTCCTTTGAAAGGCTCTGCAAAGATTGCAAGGGTAGTTACTTGTTTATCATAAGTAAATGCTCATAAATAAGACGTATGTGCAAAAATCCCCCATTCCCTAGGTGGTGCCTATCGGCTTATGAGAATAATGAAATCATGAAATGGTTGTATGTTTCCTCGACACAGATGGTAGTACAGTTAGGATGGTGTGCGGCGTTCCCCTCACACTCGACGGGCGCCGTCTCGCTATTGCTTCTTGCAGGAACGTGTCACGGGCCCCTTTATGGTGCAAATAATGTACTTAGGACCTACTCTATGTACTTACCCCCCTTCAAAAGCATATGTCCAGTTTCCAGAGCCTACATCACACTTTGGACCGTTATGTATTCCGACTATGGAGATGATAAAGCTGTAGCCAGCGCCAACAAATCCAATGGCGGCAAAGAGTATAGAAGACAACATCTTCAAAAGCAATAAATAGAGAGACAACAAAGTGAGTATCACATCCCCATTACACTGAGCTCTGGATGCAGAAACTTGTATTACTAACTTACTATTCATACAAGGATTATACCTAAATGTGACACTTTTCTACAATTCTCATATCTTCCCCATATATCCTCTTTCAGAAAACCAGCCCTATTACACAGCAATGTTAGCTGGGTGTCTCTCACAGAGGTTTTACACATAATCATAATGTTTACAGGGTTATCTTCTAGAAGGGTGATCCTCTCTAATTCTATATTCTTTCCCACAGCTGATGATCGTAAATCTCCATAGAATGGTATGTATATAAGTACAGTATATTAAAGGGGTTTTCCCACAAACAAAGTTCAATTTATTCACTACATATTGGAAAAATAATAATTTCCACAATTGGATGTGTTTAAATTAAATGTTCTTGTGCTGAGATAATCTTATAAATGTGCCCCTGCTGTGTACTGTGTAAAGAGGGGGGCTGGAATGGGCAGAGCTAGATGGAGGCCCCCCCATGACTGCGTTGCCATGGGAGGGTTTTTTCCGTGTTGTTTTTCAAACTAATGGAGGGGATTGGCTATAGGGGAAAGGGGGGAGGAGCTGGGGGCTGGGGATCTGGGACAAGGGGGAAAAAGTGCGGGAGAATTAGCAGTCACGAGGAGGAAGTCAGCGTGAAAAGACCCCACAAAGAGAGACCCACTGCACAAGGTTTTTTCAACCCCCCCTTTACCTTAAGAAGATGGATTCTGTGGAGGGCATGATGGACAGGCTGCGGGATATGGCGAGATCGCGCAGGGACGGATGGCTGCAGGAGCAGCTGGCCTACTTGCTTGGGAACGCGGAGGACCAGACCCCCGGAGCGGTTGTCGCCGGAGATCGCTACGCGCGGCAGGCGTAGGCCGCGGAGCCCCCCTAGCCTGCGGAGGCTAGGTGCAGCGGCGTGGCCGACCCGCCCGGCGCCGCCTCCGGCAGGAATCCTGGCCCTCGACCTGCTGGCGCAGCACGGCGTCGCACCACGGAGGCGAGGAGCACGGCGGCCAGGCAGGCTTCGCCGGTAATGCAGGCCGCACCGGAAGTACGGCCTGCGCCTGCGCGCCGGGGATCAGGGCAGGCTGGGAGAGAGCACAGCAGCAGTGGCGAGGCGCTGGAGCGCACGGCCCGGTCAGCGGCAGGGAAAAGGCGGCAGGCAGCTGCGACGGCTGCAGGGGCAAGCATGGCAGTGTCTGCGGACGCAGACACCCGTAGAGCTGCAGGAGGACGGGCGCACGACACACGGAGCGGCAGGCAGAGCAGGCTGCGGGGCATGCAGCCTCCGGATTCTTTGGCTGGCGCTCTACCTGGGGACAAAGTCGGCACATCAAAAGGCAACAGGCTGCGGGAGACTGCTGCTGACGGCAGATCCAGGTCCGAAAGCACCAAGGATCCCCTGCTTCGGTCCCACCTGGTGACGAGGAGGCCAGGGGTGCGGGCCTGGAGCAGCAGGGCTACGACGCCAGGAGCGAGTCAGGGAGCTAGCAGCTGGAGGAGGGAGCGCGGCAGGAGTCTGGATGTCCAGCTGGCGGGGACACAGCACCCGCGCAGCCTCATGAGTATACGTCCATGTCTCGTTTGTCTCAGTCGGGGGGTAGGTTAGGTGAGGTTGGGGGTAGTGGGGGTACGGCAACCACCAGCAGTGCACTGGTGGGGGTAGGGGGCTCTGGGGTGTTGGGAATTAGTGATTTTTTGGCCGGGGTGTCGCATTTTTTGAAAAGTCTAGAAGGGGGAGTTGCGGAGAGGGCTGGGGGGTCACCTCTGGGAGCCTGGTTACAGGGTGTGAGTGCTGGATCGCGGGTGGCGAGCGACACAACCAGGTCAGGGGGGTCAGTACAGGCATTGTCTGCCGGCGTATCGGTGTCGGTTCAGACCGAGAAGGATAAGGGGGATACAGTAAAGTTGGATGACAGGGCAAAAGGGGAGGTGTATGTATGCTTTGAGGGCCCGCTTGGTGCGCATTTAAAAAAGGAGGTGAAAGAGAGGATTTGGAAGGATGAGTATGTGGAGATTTTCTCCCTCCTTCCTTTAGAAAAGTTTAACTTAGACAAGAGTAAGAAGGAGGACAGTAAAAAGGAGGAGGAGGAGAAGAGAAGGTGGCGGTTGATTCCGCAAACCTTCGTTAATTGGCAGCAGGCTTTTGCGATACTGGCTAGCGTCATAGGCAAGAAATTTCCGGATAACTGTTCGGGCCTGTTTTGTTATTTGGACTCGATAGGTGAGGCATATCGTACATATGGGGGTCAGGCGTGGCTGCGTTATGACGAGCAGTTCCGTCAGAGGAAGGCAGTTAGGCCCGAAATCAAATGGGATCAAAAGGATATCGGGCTTTGGTTGAAAGTCATGGCGCCGGTGAGATATGGGCAGTCCTTTCATGGGAGTGGGAGCGCTAGCAACCAGCAGTCAGGACAGGCCAGCGGAGGTCAGGGGGCCCAGGGTGGGAAAGTGAAGTCAGGTACTTGTTGGCAATTTAATGATGGCCAATGTAAGTACGGGAACTCCTGCAAATTTAAGCACGTTTGTTCCCATTGCAACGGGAGCTCCCATGGAGCGTCGAAATGTTTCAAAAAAGCCAAGGGTAAGCCAGGAGTGGGTGGCGGTCAAGGGGGAGACACCAATGAGGCTTCAAAGGATGGTCCCTTATCTAGATACCCGGATCAAGAAAAGGCGGTCATTCTTTTACGAGGTTTTTCTGAGGGTTTTCGGATTCCGGCTCCTACTCATGTGGTCCCCTTTACTACTAAGAATTTGAGGTCAGCAGATTTACATGCTGCGGTGGTCAGCAGTAAGTTGGCAAAGGAGGTGGAACTGGGTAGGATGGCTGGGCCATTTAGTTCATTGCCAATTGAGGGCATGATCATTTCACCATTGGGGGTGGTGCCCAAGAAGGAGCCGAACAAGTTTCAGTTGATCCATCATTTGTCGTATCCAAAGGGTAGGTCAGTTAACGACGGCATAGATGTGGAGTTATGTTCGGTGGTGTATACCTCATTTGACGAAGCAGTGCAATGGGTACGGCGGTATGGAGAAGGGGCTTTACTGGCTAAGACTGATATTGAATCGGCCTTTCGGTTGCTTCCGGTTCACCCGGATAGCATTCCGTTGTTGGGTTGTTGTTGGAACGGTGGTTTTTATTTAGATAGGTGTTTGCCTATGGGCTGTTCGATTTCTTGTTCTCTGTTTGAGACGTTTAGCACTTTTCTGGAATGGGTGGTTAGGGACGTTTCCGGAGTTCCTTCCGCCATTCATTATTTGGATGATTTTTTGTTTATTGCCCCCCCCCCGATTCTACAGTATGCAGGAATTTGTTAGCTACCACGGAGTGGATGGCTGGGTTTTTTGGTGTACCGTTGGCGAAGGAGAAGACAGAGGGACCGGGCAAGGTCTTGAGTTTTTTGGGCATCCTTATCGATTCAGAATGAATGGATTGTAGGTTACCCGAGGACAAACTTTTGTTGCTGGTACAAGAGGTACACAGGATTGGTCGTTTGCGTAAGGTGACTTTGAAGGAGTTGCAGTCCCTTTTGGGGCGTTTGAATTTTACGTGCCGGATTATGCCCATTGGTCGGATTTTTTGCAGTAGGTTGTCGTTGGCAATGGCCGGAATCAGGGCGGCACGTCATTTTGTTCATTTAACTAAGGAGCATAGAAAAGATTTGGTTGTTTGGGAGCGTTTTTTGTCAAATTATAATGGTCGCTCCTTGATTCAGTTGGAAGCCGTGAATAATTTTGATTGCGAAATTTACACGGATGCAGCCGGTTCGGTTGCATACGGCGCGTATTGTGGAGGTCGTTGGAGTACAGGTATGTGGCCAGAGGGAATAACGGAGGCAGGGTTTAACTAAGAACCTTGCACTCCTAGAATTGTTCCCAATTGTGGTGTCAGTTGTGATTTGGGGTGATGTTTTTCAAAATCGGAAGGTCAGGTTTCACTGTGATAATTTAAGCGTAGTCTCTATCATCAATAGTCTAACCTCTTCCTCTCCCCCGGTGATTAGACTGGTTAGGGAGCTGGTGTTGCGATGCTTGGATTTAAATGCATACATTTCTGCAGTACATGTACCGGGTGTTCAAAATTCTATAGCGGATGCTTTGTCTCGTTCACAGTTGGAACGTTTCCGGGAGTTGGCGCCTCAGGAGTGGTATGCCCTTCACGTTTGTGGAAAATTGTTGAGGACGAGGAGGGCGGTTGATTCAATCCTCGGTCTCGAGGTCGACGTGGCTTGCTTACAAATCGGCTTGGGAAATCTGGGAGAGCTGGTCTGGTCAATGGGGAGTGGCTGAATCCAACAGCGACAGGACGATGGCGGTATTGTTTTGGGTGGGCAAAGCAGCTGAGTGGGTTTGGTCCGTCTCGAAAGTGAACAAATTTATGGCGGGCTTGGCTTTTGGTTTTAAGCTGCAGGGGTCGGTCGATGTTACCAAGAACTTTCTCGTTGTGCAGGCCCTGAAGGGTTTTCAGAGTGGGAATGTTAGTGTCGACAAGCGCAGACCCATTTTGTTTAGTTTGTTAGTTAGGTTGGGAGATGTTGTTGGGAGAATTTGTGTTTCTCATTTCGAAGCTGCCCTGTTTAGGTTGTCTTATTCTTGGGCGTTCTTTGGGGCTTTGAGATTGGGGGAGCTGGTGTCCCCTAACAAGGTTAGGGCAGGAGGTTTGCTGGCGGAGGATGTTCATTTCTGGGTAGGAGGAATTTCCTTTTTGATTCGGCGGTCAAAGACTGACAGGTATGGAAAGGGTAAGCGGGTGGTCTTAGGTAGGGTTGATGGATGTTTGATGTGCCCACAGCGCACTTTGGAAGAGTACTGGAGTTTGCGGTCGGTTAGGTTGGGCCCTCTGCTTTGCCACCAAGACTGGACTTTTTTGTCCCGTTTTCAATTTTCGGCGGTTTTGAAGAAGGTTTTGGTTGAGTTGGGATTGGATTCTGGGTCCTACGGGTCTCACTCTTTTAGAATTGGGGCCGCCACAGTGGCAGATGGTTTGGGTTTAGGGACTGATGTGATTAAACGTATCGGGCGATGGAATTCTAATCGTTATTTGACTTACATACGTCATTAGGTGTTTTTTGGACTATGAAGTCTTCGGGTACATATAATTGTTGTTCTGTTTTTCAGGTCGGCCCCCGTTATTGACCTGGATTTTCGGACATTCGTTCGTGTATTGGGGTGCGGCGCGGGCTGACGCCAGGCCGGACGGCAGGCAGTTAGGTTTTCGCCGTGATACGGTTGTGATTCAATGGTTGGGGTTCCGGGGTATGCTATGGAACAAGGTGTTGCCAGAATTTTCCCGGGCCGTGCTTTTGGATAGAGCTCCGGATATTTTGCTGGTGCACATGGGGGGGGAACGATTTGGGTACGAAGCTGGTTAGGGAATTGATCAGGGACATCCGCTTTGATTTTCTGAGATTGTGGGTCTCTTATCCGGGAGTTCTGACGGTGTGGTCCGACATCGTGCCTAGGAAGCAGTGGAGGTTGGCTCGATCCTTGAAAGGCATTAATAGGGCCAGGATTAAACTTAATAGGGCGGTGGCGAAGTTTGTATCCAGGAATGGGGGAATTGCAGTGAGGCATTTTGAGTTGGAGGCTGGGGTCGGTAACTTCTGGAGAGAAAATGGTGTGCACCTGAATGATATCGGTATTGATTTGTGGGCGCTTGCCATGCAGAAGGGCGTGGAAAGTGCGTTGGCTGTGGTGGGGCACTCACGAGCCTGAGGTGGTCAGGGCTGTTCGTGGTTGGTGGGGGGCGGGGTTCTTGGAGTTGGTGATGTTTATTAGAGGAATGTCAATTGGATGGGGGTGGATCTGGCTTGTGGTTGCGGGCTCTGGACGGGGATTGTACTCGGGAGCTTTGGGGTTTTTTGTTCTGCCCTGAAAAAGGGTTACATGGTGCCCTCGAGCTGGTGGTCACGGCTGAGGGTAAAAAAGTGTTGGTTTTGCCTATATATATATGATGCCAGGTGTTGTGAACTCTGTTTCCGGGCTCCCTCCTGTGGTCATGAGTGGTACTGTGTGAGTTCTCTCTTTGGGCTCCTCCTGGTGGCTCTTTTTGTTATTTTGCAGGTTTCTGGCAGGATCAGCTGTCTCGTCATCTGCTAGTTAGGTTTCCTATTTAATCCACCTGGTCCTTCATTCCTTGCCTGTTGCCGTTGTATTCAGTGCTATTCTGATTGCTCCTGTCTACATCCGTTATCAGTCTCTCCAAGAGAAGCTAAGTTCTGTTTGCTTATTTTTGCTCATCTGTGTTCAAGATGTTTCCTAGTATATGATGAGTTTTTGTCCAGCTTGCTAATATGTGATTTCCCTGCTTGCTGGTGCTCTGGGGTGCTGAGTTGCTCCCCCCACATCGTTAGTTGGTGTGGGGGTTCTCGCATTCTCTGCGTGGATATTTTTGCATAGGGTTTTTTACTGACCGCACAGATCCCTTGCTATTTTCTGCTATCTAGCGTTAGCGGGCCTCATTTGCTTAACCTGTTTCATCTCTGCGTTTGTCTTTTCCTCTTAACTCACCGTTATTATTTGTGGGGGGATTCTATATCTCTTGGGGATTTCTCTGAGGCAAGTGAGGTCTTTACTTTCTCTTTAGGGGTAGTCAGTTTCTCAGGCCGTGAAGAGACGTCTAGGATTTCAGGAAACGTTCCACGGCTGCCTATAGTGTGTGCGGTTAGGATCAGGTTTGCGGTTAGTCCAGTTACCACATCCCCAGAGCTCGTCCTATTATTTTCTACTTAGCTGGTTAGATTTGTGATCCTAAGCCACTAGGATCATAACAGCCAGGTCTTTTAGCTCCAAGAACCCTCCCCCTCAAGTTTTCAGTTAATTCTGTTATAATTATAATATTTAATTGTTGTTTGTTAATAAACTGGCCGCTGTGGCCAAAATTTTCCAAAGAATTTAACGTGTTATGTTTTTATTGTATAATTAGTGTTAAATGGGGGGTGGTAGAACTTTGTTTGGTTGCAAGTGGCCGTTTTAAGGGAGAGGTGTCTGGGAAAAAATGTTCCAGATGGGCTAGTGCAGCGCCCCAGAGTCCTGGTCGTTGCAGTACTGATGCTCCGCCGCTAAGGGGAGTGATGGTACGTCTGATGGCACTTAAGGAGTTCACCTGACCAGGTATTAAACACACACACTGCACTTCACACTCCGGCCACCAGGGGGAATGGTTCTATCTAGTAGGCCACTCCTCACGCTCTGGTAAAACTGGGGGTTGGACAGGAAGTTGGGGAGAAAGTAGCTGGGAAGAGCTAGAGAGAGGACCTGTCAGGGGTGGGATCCTGGCAGAGTCCTAGAAAGGGACAGATCGTTACGGAGTTGTGCCCGTGCCTTACAGCGGCAGACTCCTAAGGAAGGACAAGAAGCAAGGTTTATTGTGGAGAAGTGAGGAATGGAAATACAGCAAAAAGGAGATAATACCAGAAGGAGTCGTGCCTCAAGATCAGCAACATCCTTCTGAGGCGCGTAGCCGTTGGCCGGAACGCCGAGAAAGTAAGAGACTCCACGCATTACTTTAAACTACGGCCGGGCAGTTAACCGTAGGTTGGCTGTCTCACCATTACACCTAACGAAGACAACGGAGGCAAACTGTGGGAGAGGGGCGTCTCTAGGGTCCCAGAATAACTCCAGGCCTACCCCGTCATACGGGTGCGTCCTAGCCATATCATCTGGGGGACGGAGAGAGAGAGAGAGAAAGAACAGAAATATACACAACAGTTGTGAGGACTATCCCGTGGTGCTCAGCAGGGAAGTACTACAACACACAGGCGCTAGAGGGTAGACACTGATTTCCACCTGCAAAGGGAATTCTGGATGTGCCTTCGGACCGGCCGGTCTCAGCCAGCCCTGTTAACAGTGCTCCGGATTGAGGATCCTGAAGCCTTCAGTAAAGAGGTAAAGAGACTGCAACCCTGTGTACTCGTTATTCACCGCGACCTACACCACGCACCATCATCAGACCTTTCATTGGACGCCCCTTAGCAGGGTCACGGACTGGGTCTAGCCACCGTGACAACCCCAGAACTGAGACAGAGAGGCCCGGTACCGAGTACCCTGTGGCCCTGCGTCTGGGGGCGCTCCACTATACGCGGTCAAGAGGGGGGCTGGAATGGGCAGAGCTAGATGGAGGCCCCCCATGACTGCGTTGCCATGGGAGGGTTTTTTCCGTGTTGTTTTTCAAACTAATGGAGGGGATTGGCTATAGGGGAAAGGGGGAAGGAGCTGGGGGCTGGGGATCTGGGACAAGGGGGAAAAAGTGCGGGAGAATTAGCAGTCACGAGGAGGAAGTCAGCGTGAAAAGCCCACCCACCCTCCCTCTTTTTTCAGGAATGTTGTGTAGTGCTTTTGTTTGTGGCTATTTAACCATTATTAGATCACGGGCGAGGTTGTTGTTTTATTATTTTTATGAGTTTCTTCATTGTCACAGTGGCATGTAGGGCGGGGGGCGGGGTTCTTGGAGTTGGTGATGTTTATTAGAGGAAGGTCAATTGGATGGGGGTGGATCTGGCTTGTGGTTACGGGTTCTGGACGGGGATTGTCCTCGGGAGCTTTGGGGTTTTTTGGTCTGCCCTGAAAAAGGGTTACATGGTGCCCTCGAGCTGGTGGTCACGGCTGAGGGTAAAAAAGTGTTGGTTTTGCCTATATATATATATGATGCCAGATCTTTTAGCTCCAAGAACCCTCCCCCTCAAGTTTTCAGTTAATTCTGTTATAATTATAATATTTAATTGTTGTTTGTTAATAAACTGGCCGCTGTGGCCAAAATTTTCCAAAGAATTTAACGTGTTATGTTTTTATTGTATAATTAGTGTTAAATGGGGGGTGGTAGAACTTTGTTTGGTTTCAAATGGCCGTTTTAAGGGAGAGGTGTCTGGGAAAAAATGTTCCAGATGGGCTATACGCGGTCATGGCTGTGTCTGACCGTACAGGGACATGGACTGATCATACCACAGTTCCTGGGCAGGGGGGAAGCAATAGAATATACAGACAGTGGGACAGCACAGGATCGCAGTCTATTCTGTGAGGTATGATCAGAGACTGACAGCATCATGTAAGTGGTTAAACAGCAGCAATCCGAGCTAGTGCCATTCACTACTTTTGGAGGCAGGTGTCGGCCGTATAATACAGCTGGCACCTGTCCTGAGGAGAGTGGGCTCAACTCCTGACCCCTCTCCATACACCCACCGCCACCTGTACCATTACATCATGGAACAAGAAAGGGTGAAAATGGTATATCTACACGGAACACATATTGATAAAAATCACCAAGTTGGATTGTTAGATTTCCATTAATTTCTAGATGACAGTTAAAGAAGAATTTTTTTCTTACAGCAAATCTCCTTCCACATTTCTCATTTCCACAACATCCACAGCAGTCATTGTTCTTTAGCCCGAGAAATACAAGAGCCGGGAACACCATCTAAAAAGAGATCATTGGACATTTACTATAGTAATATGGAATTAATGGTACTGGCGCAAAATGTAACAAAACAAATGCAGTTCACTTTTTTTAAGGAAAATGTTCAGAATATACAGTATGGCTGCAACATTAAACTTTGAGAACTTTTATTTTATTATGGAAAGTATTGTTAGGATGCATATTATAAGATCAATGCACGGGGTAACACCTCAGGGTCAAGGACAACAATCCTCCAAGACCTAGACATTACATTTCAGTATATAAGAGTGTAACTGCTTTTAAAAGAGACCTTCACCCCCCATAGTAAATGTGGCCACATATAGTTAGTACACCTAACGGTCTCTGCTTCTGCTGCCTCCGTTTCTAAGGTCGGTGCCCTGTTCTTTCCATGTCCAATATGGCTTGTCTTTCCATTCTTGTGAGATGGACAATTGGTGATGACGCTGCTGTAAACCATGCCAGGCAAAGAAAGCTAGGGGAGGAATGGTTCAGAATTAATAGAGAATGGGGCATTGACCTCAGAGACAGAAGGGGCAGAGCAGAGGACATTGGGGATAATGATCTATACATGAGAAATGCATGGTCACATTTACTATGGAGGGTGAGAGTCGCTTCAACTAATGATATACTGTAAGGGTACGTGTCCACGATCAGGATGGCCGGCGGTTTCGTCGGAGCAGCAAACCCGCTCGGCGCTAAGCCCCGCCCCCTTCTGGGACGCGATGATGCCGAATGTGTTCATTGCACACATCCGGGATCATCGCACCCCACGCATAGGGCCCTGTGTTATTCACATTCACATACTCACATTCCGGTGCCCGGCGTCCGCTTCCCTGCACTCCTCCTGCATCCTGTGTAAGTGCCGGCCGTAAAGCAGAGCGGTGACGTCACCGCTCTGCTCTGTGGGAGATGCCGGAGATGTTCGGCGCTGACACAGGATGCAGGAGGAGTGCAGGGAAGCGGACGCCGGGCACCGGAATGTGAGTATGTGGTTTTTTTTTTTACTTTTACAATGGTAACCAGGGTAAACATCGGGTTACTAAGCGCGGCCCTGCACTTAGTAACCCAATGTTTACCCTGGTTACCAGGGGACTTCGGCATCATTGGTCGCTGGAGAGTCATCTGTGTGACAGCTCTCCAGCGACCACACAACGACTAAACAGCGACGCTGCAGCGATCGGCATCGTTGTCTGTATCGCTGCAGCGTCGCTTAGTGTGAAGGTACCTTAAGTTACGTTCTTCCTTATTGCTAATTGGGTGGTCTGTATTAGAAAACCAAGTCCAATAACCTATTAGAGAATTTTGCGTTAATTCAGAGGAGTTCTTTAGAGCGTGTCTTAGCATGTCTTAGGCTATGTGCACACATTGCGGATTTGCCTGCGGATCCACAGATTGGCAGTTTTCCATCCGGTTTACAGTACCATGTAAACCTATGGAAAACCAAATCCGCTGTGCCCATGCTGCGGAAAATACAGCGCGGAAACGCTGTGGTTTATTTTCCGCAGCATGTTAATTCTTTGTGCGGATTCCGCAGCGTTTTACATTTGCTGCTCAATAGGAATCCGCAGGTGTAAAACCACAGGTGAAATCAGCACAAAAAACACTGCAAATCCGCAGGTAAAACGCAGTGCGGAATCACCGCGCATACAAAAGAGGGCAGCGCTTTGGGGGAAGTGGGGTATCCGCTGCGTCCAAAGCGCAGCCATTATGCCCCGTGGACACATACCCTTAGACAATTTTGAGCTATGCCTTATGTTACTCCTCTTGTTCAGCTTTTTTTGCACACATTCATACTGTGTAGAAAATATACTTAGGTACCGCTAGAAAAATCTCACAGCTATTTTGATGTTCTATTGGAATGTTTTGCAACCTGTGCACAAGTTGTTGCTGCCTCATGAAATCCATCCATCTCGAGGTTCCCAGGCCAACAGACGGATTCGCATGGAAGGGTTCTATGGAAATCCACTACCCCCAGTAACAGCCTACTGCCTGTGACTGATGATGTCACTTTATCACACTTTATCTAATTCAACAGTACTTCCTGTTCCTCACACTAACCATACTCCCAAACCTCCTCCCCACAATGGGCTGGCCCTAAGGCTACTTTCACACATCAGGTTTTTGCCGTCAGGCACAATCTGGCGAGTTTTGAAAAAAAACGGATCTGTGCGTTTTACCTGCGGATTTACCAAAATCAGTGCGGAAAAATCCGCACACCAATCCACAGCGTGTGCACATACCCTTACAGTGAAAGAAGACAATCACCTCTATGAACAATGTCTGGGAGGCTGTGGCTGGTGCTGCCCAAAAAGTTGGGCAGCTATCAGGGTTGGATTAAGAGTAGCCAGGGCCCTGGTCAGTTCAGAAGGCATGGGCTCCCCAGGTACCCGATGTATCACGTGGCATGCGACATGACCCACCAGATAGATCATGTGATAGGTCAAGTGAATGACATACAGGTATTCTGGGGCACATCCATACACGGAAAACAACAGAGATAGAGTAGCGCTACGTGCGCCACACAAATTTTTCCCTTATCTATGGTACTATAAATAGCATATCCAGTTGGATAATAATAATCTTAATAAACTTTATTTTTATATAGCGCTAACATATTCCGCAGTGCGTTAAACATGTGGGTGGGCTGCACTGCTGGGGTGAATCAAATCTGCAGAAAAAAAAGACGCCGGTACAGCGTTAAAACATGTTGTGAATAAAAAGCCTTTTCCTCATCATATTTTCAGAAGAATTGATTTACTCCACCAGTGGAGCCCACCTATTTTTCATCCAACTGGATCAGAGGTGTAGCTAGGGTTATGGTTCAGGGGCATACCTCCCAACCGTCCCGATTTCAGCGTGACAGTCCCGCTTTGGCACCGGGGTCCCGCTGTCCCGCTTCGGGCATTTAAAATCCCGAATTTGCGGCCGCCGGTGAAGCCCCGCCCACTTCCGGGACGTAGAGAGAGCCCGATTAGTACCCGCTGTTCGTTCCGTTCCCTGGGACTGCGTTGTAGCCACGCCCCCTTGAGTTGCCTCACCGCCCGCCTCCAGCTTCCTCCTCAACTATAGACGTGGGCGGACTCTGAGGACAGAGCGGCAGCTCCCGGACTGGTTTCTGGCACGGGGGCAGAGTTGTGAGACACTCCGTGTCTGTGTGACCGCGGGAGCAGCGAGCGGATCTCCAGACTGTAAGTGAATGTATGTGTCTCTCCCCCTCTCCATGCAGCGCTGCCCTGCTGCGGTTACAGCAGAGACTCTGACAGCATAGGAGGACTGACAAACTAAACTTTGTCTCCCCATGGTGCACGCACCCCGCTCCCACTCTCCCCCTGGTACCCATCCATCGGATTCTCCACCAACCTGGTGCAGCACCCCTTACATTCTATGGGGGCTGCCACCTGCCTGCGTTACATTCTATGGGGGCTGCCACCTGCCTGCGTTACATTCTATGGGGGCTGCCACCTGCCTGCGTTACATTCTATGGGGGCTGTGCAGCATTATATTCTATGGGGCTGTGCTGTATTACATTCTATGGGGACTGAGCTGTAATGCTGGATACAGCAGTCAGCGGCGCAGCTGGATGACACCATTCAGCGCCGTGGGAGTGGAAGCTGCCGGCTGCTGCGAGGGAGCGCGGTGAAAGGTGTTTGTGTGTACTGATGGAGAAGGCAATGATGGGGGTGGGGTAACCATGTGTGGCCATTATACTGCACCCAGCATTGTGTGGGGCCATTATACTGTACCCAGCATTGTGTGGCCATTATACTATACCCAGCATCGTGTGGGGCCATTATACTGTACAAAGCATCATGTGGCGCCATTATACTGTATGGACCATCACGTGGGGCAAGTATACTGTACGCAGCATCATGTGGGGCCATTATACAGTATGGAGCATAATGTGGCCAATGGCCATTGTACAGTATGGAGCGTCGTGTGTGGCCATATTTTTTTGTTCATAATTATTGTTAACGAAACATTGTGATCAGAAGTGCTAAATGGGTGTGGTTTGGGGCGTGGCTAGTTGTGAAATGGGTGTGGCCTAAAATTTGCCGCCTCTTCACATTCCAGCCATCACCATCTATTCCAACCTGCACAAATACCTCATCCTGCTGATACCCCAAATACTGAACCGCTGCCGCCGTATGTGTCCCTATTACTGCCCCTGCTGTGTGGTTCTCTGTGCCCTCTAAATTCTAAAGCAACCCTCTATAATATAGTAATGCTGGGCACAAGTGCCCTAGAAAACACTGACCATATTTTGCACTCTAGAAAGTAATAATGCCCTGTGTGCCCGTTTGACAGTCACAGTAACCTGAGTTCCCCTATAACAATAAGTTCCAACTTTACATGTCCGTTAACACTGCCATTAACCGTGTAAGTGTACCCAACTTTTTACTATTGATGCTGCCTATGCAGCATCAATAGTAAAAACATATAATGTTAAAAATAATAATTTGAAAAAATATATATTCTCACCTTCCGCCGTCCGCGCCAGCCTTTCCCGGTCCTCGCGACGCTCCGGTCCCAAGAATGCATTGCGGCAATGACCAGAGATGATGTAGCGGTCTCACGAGACTGCTACATCATCACGTGTTATTGCCGCAATGCATTACTGGGAACGGAGCATCGCAACGAGCATCGGTAAAGGCTGGCCTGGATCCAGGGGCTGCCGGAAGGTGAGTATATAACTATTTTTTATTTTAATTATTTTTTTAACAGGGATATGGTGCCCACATTGCTATATTCTACGTGGGCTGTGTTATATACTACGTGGGCTGTGTTATATACTGCATGGGCTGTGTTATATACTACATAGGCTGTGTTATATAGTATAGGCAGACCCTGTAATATAAAGCAGCACCCCATAGGCAGACCCTGTAGTATAAGGCAGACCCTGTAAGTATAAGGCAGCACCCCATGGGTAGACCCTGTAGTATAAGACAGTACCCCAATAGGCAGACCCTGTAGTATAAGGCAGCCCCCATAAAAAACACAATAAATAAATACTCACCTCTTTTCCTCCTTGTTCGAGCAGTACTCCGAGATCCCACTCATCTCTTGACAGCGGGCGCTGGGCAGTGACATCATCAGTGACAGGGGGATGATGGAAGAGGGAGCGTAACGCTCCTTCTCTCATCAACGCGGAGAGCTGTATCAGCTAGATGCCGATACAGCTGACCTTGCGATGACGGGTGGGGGGCCCACTGCTGGCATCGGGCCCCTGCCTGCTCAGGGGCCCCATAGCGGCAGAGCAGGGAGATTGATTCTCCCTGCTCTACCACAGAATGCAACTGTATTGGCACGCTGAGCATGCCGATGCAGATACAGTAGAGTAGCTCCGGGTGGGCCCCCTCAGAGCGTGGGGCTCTGGGCGACCGCCCCCTCTGCCCCCTTGGTAGCTACTCTACTGAACTGGATCCAATATCTCCTGGAGGATTTATCCACCAGTCATGGGGCAGCAGCTATTTTTCTTCATGCCTACAAAGGAGTTGTGACTGTCACAATGCCACCAGGTGAGCGTAATCAGCACTCTCCTACTCTCCCTCCATAGGGTATCATTCTATTGTACTCTCTGTTTCCTCCTTATAGATTTACACACTATAAATAACATAGCGCTATCAGGCCTGGATTTAGGGGGGGCCCAAGGGGCCTGGGCCCTGGGCCACCCACCAAGCGGGGGCCTCCCACCAATATAGGGATACATATCTCAAAACATGGAAAATACATGTCTCTTTGCTGTGAACCGTTTCTAATAATAAGGAACATTTAACAAAAGAGAAACTATTGAAAGTGTAGGGACCTGCCTACGGTCCTACATCTCAGTGGCTGGCGTAGAGCGGCAGAGTCATGGTAATTTGCTAATTTATTCACAGACGAGGAGCCAAAAGATATTAGCTCTGAACTTTTCATGTACAAGCTTATCATGGAAAAGGGTGTGCAGGACACTTTCCCAAATATTGAGATAGCTCTAAGGATATATCTAATTTTGATAGTAACAAACTACAGTGGTGAGCGTTCCTTCTCAAAACTCAAATTAGTTGAAAACCGATTAAGGACATCCATGAAGCAGGAACGACTTTTAAATTTGGCTATCATGAGCATCGAGTCAGATAAACTGCGTGAATTGGACTTTAGTGACATCATTAGTAATTTTGCAGCACGAAAATCAAGGAAAGTGCCTGGATTGTAAAAAATGAATAATTTTACCTGAATTACTCTGCATAAATGATTTTTGTAAATAAACTTGCGTTCGTTTCATTTTGTGTTTTTGCAATACATATTGCAATACCTTGAAAAATGGGCCTCCCACCAAAATAGGCCCCGGGCCACCCACCTCTTAAATCCGGCCCTGAGCGCTATACAAAATAGACCAGGGATGACCTCCAGCAGGCCACAGATGTGCATGTGGCTGCACAAACGGTTAGAAACCGACTCCATGCGTTTAGTCTGAGTGCCCGACGTCCACAGATGGGGGTTGTGCTCACAGCCCAACACCGTGTGCAGGACGCTTGGCATTTGCCACAGAACACCAGGATTGGCAAATTCAACACTGGCACCCTGTGCTCTTCACAGATGAAAGCAAGTTCACACTAAGCACATGTGACAGACGTGACAGAGTCTGGAGACACCATGGAGAGTGATCTGCCTGCAACATCCTTCAGCATGACCGCTTTGTCAGTGGGTCAGTAATGATCTGGGGTGGCATTTCTTTGAAGGGCCGCACAGTCCTCCATGTGCTCGCCAGAGGTAGCCTGACTGCCATTAGGTACCGGGATTAGATCCTCAGACCCCTTGTGAGACCATATGCTGGTGTGGTTGACCCTGGGTTCCTCCTAATGCAGGACAATGCCAGACCTCATGTGGCTGGAGTGTGTCAGCAGTTCCTGCAAGATGAAGGCATTGAAGCTATGGATTGGCCCGCCCGTTCCCCAGACCTGAATCCAACTGAACACATCTGGGACATCATGTCTCGCACTATCCACCAACGTCACGTTGCACCACAGACTGTCCAGGAGTTGGTGGATGCTTTAGTCCAGGTCTGGGAGGCTATCCTTCAGGAGACCATCTGCCGCCTCATCAGGAGCATGCCCAGGCATTGTAGGGAGGTCATACAGGCACGTGGAGGCCACACACTACTGAGCATCATTTCCTTGTCTTGAGGCATTTCCACTGAAGTTGGATCAGCCTGTAACTTCATTTTCCACTTTGATTTTGAGCATCATTCCAACTCCAGACCTCCGTGGGATATTAGTTGTGATTTACATTGATAATGTTTTGATTTTATTTTTCTCAACACATTCCACTATGTAATGAATAAAGATTTACAACTGGAATATTTCATTCAATGATATCTAGGATGTGGGTTTTTAGTGTTCCCTTAATTTTTTTGAGCAGTGTACATGTAAACCATAACAAAAAAAAACCTTAAAAAATTCTCTCTTTATTTAGTTAGTTTAAAACCCCAATACATAGACTTAGATGCACACACATTTGCTCAGAATAACAGTGATATAAAAAAAGAGCAGAAATGAGGTGAGATAGGGATTATTTTTACCCTTCACAATTCTCTTCCTGACAGCAGAAGTTGGTACTCTAAATCGAACGGTATGGCGCCCCATGTAGCCCTACTACCACTGTAACTGACCAGCCATCCACAATAAATGATCAAATAGTATGCAATGAACATATATAAATACTAGCTGTTTCCAGCCAGCTAACGCTCGGCATGCTCATTGCTATCTAATTAACGCTGCTGGTGATTAAACTAAAGTAAATAATGACAACATTCAATAGCGCTTACACAGGTGGTAAATTAACTTAAAATGAAGTTAATAACAATAGTAAGGTGATGTGTTGGGGGCGGGATTATGTGTGGTGATGTGGTGGGGGGTGGGGTTTATGTGTGGTAATGTGGTGGGGGGCCGGGATTATGTGTGGTAATGTGGTGGGGGGCCGGGATTGTGTGTGGTAATGTGGTGGGGGGTGGGGTTTATGTGTGGTAATGTGGTGGGGGGCCGGGATTATGTGTGGTAATGTGGTGGGGGGCCGGGATTGTGTGTGGTAATGTGGTGGGGGGGAGGGATTATGTGTGGTAATGTGGTGGGTGGGCAGGATTATGTGTGGTGATGTGGTGGGGGGCGGGATTATGTGTGGTAATGGGGTGGGGGGCGGGATTATGTGTGGTAATGGGGTGGGGGTCGGGATTATGTGTGGTAATGTGGTGGGGGGCGGGATTGTGTGTGGTAATGTGGTGGGGGGTAGGATTGTGTGTGGTAATGTAATGGGTGGGCAGGATTGTGTGTGGTGATGTGGTGGGGGGCGGGATTATGTGTGGTGATGTGGGGGGCGGGATTATGTGTGGTAATGGGGTGGGGGCGGGATTATGTGTGGTAATGGGGTGGGGGGCGGGATTATGTGTGGTAATGGGGTGGGGGGGCGGGATTATGTGTGGTAATGTGGTGGGGGCGGGATTGTGTGGTAATGTGGTGGGGGGGCGGGATTGTGTGTGGTAATGTGGTGGGGGGGCGGGATTATGTGTGGTGATGTGGTGGGAGGGCGGGATTATGTGTGGTGATGTGGTGGGAGGGCGGGATTATGTGTGGTAATGGGGTGGGGGGCGGGATTATGTGTGGTAATGGGGTAAGGGGTGGGATTATGTGTGGTGATGTGTTGGGGGCGGGATTATGTGTGGTGATGTGGTGGGGGGCGGGATTATGTGTTAATGGGGTGGGAGGTGCGGGATTATGTGTGCTGATGGGGTGGGGGGGCGGGATTATGTGTGATGATGGGGTGGGGGGGCGGTATTATGTGTGGTGATGTGGTGGGTGGGTGGGATTATGTGTGGTGATGTGGTGGGGGGCGGGATTATGTGGTAATCTGGCGGGGGGCCTGGATTATGTGTGGTGATGTGGTGTGGGGTAGATTATGTGTGGTAATGTGGTGGGGGGCTGAATTATGTGTGGTAATCTGGTGGGGGCGGGATTATCTGTAGTAATGTGGTGGGGGGGCGGGATTATGTGTGGTAATGTGGTGGGGGCGGGATTGTGTGTAGTAATGTGGTGGGGGGGCAGGATTGTGTGTGGTAATGTGGTGGGGGGGCGGGATTATGTGTGGTGATGTGGGGGGGGCGGGATTATGTGTGGTGATGTGGTGGGCGGTGGGATTATGTGTGGTAATGGGGTTGGGGGCGGGTTTTATGTGTTAATGGGGTGGGAGGTGCGGGATTATGTGTGCTGATGGGGTGGGGGGCGGGATTATGTGGTGATGGGGTGGGGGGGGCGGGATTATGTGTGGTGATGGGGTGGGGGGGGCGGGATTATGTGTGGTGATGTGTTTGGGGGCGCGGGATTATGTGTGGTGATGTGGTGGGGGGGCGGGATTATGTGTGGTGATGTGGTGGGGGGCGGGATTATGTGTGGTAATCTGGCGGGGGGCCTGGATTATGTGTGGTGATGTGGTGGGGGGTGGGATTATGTGTGGTAATGTGGTGGGCGGGCAGGATTATATATGGTGATGTGGTGGGGGGCGGGATTATGTGTGGTAATCTGGCGGGGGGCCTGGATTATGTGTGGTGATGTGGTGGTGGGTGGGATTATGTGTGGTAATGTGGTAGGGGGGCGGGATTATGTGTGGTAATGTGTTGGGGGCGGGATTATGTGTGGTAATGTGGTGGGGGCGGGATTATGTGGGGTAATGTGGTGGGGGGCGGGATTATCTGTGGTAATGTGTTGGGGGTGGGATTATGTGTGGTAATGTGGTGGGTGGCGGGATTATCTGTGGTAATGTGGTGGGGGGCGGGATTGTGTGGTAATGTGATGGGGTGGCGGGATTATGTGTGGTGATGTGGTGGGGGGGCGGGATTATGTGTGGTGATGTGTTGGGGGGTGGGATTGTGTGGTGATGTGTTGGGGCGGGATTATGTGTGTTGATGTGTTGAAGGGGCGGGATTATGTGTGGTGATGTGGTGGGGGGGCGGGATTATGTGTGGTAATGTGGTGGGGGGCGGAATTATGTGTGGTGATGTGGTGGGGGGCGGGATTTGTGGGGGGCGGGATTATATGTGGTGATGTGGTGCGGATTGTGTGTGGTAATGTGGTGGGGGGCGGGATTATCTGTGGTAATGTGGTTGGGGGGCAGGATTATGTGTGGTAATGTGGTGGGGGGTTATCTGTGGTAATGTGGTGGGGGGAGGGATTATGTGTGGTGATGTGGTGGGGGGGCGGGATTATGTGTGGTAATGGGGTGGGGGGGCGAGATTATGTGTGGTGATGTGTTGGGGGCGGGGATTGTGTGAGGTAATGGACGCCCCCCCTTTTGAGAAATAGAAAGGGGGTCGCATGATAACACAGCCCCTCACAGTATTGGCATAGTCTATGCTACTTATTTATAGTTATTAATGAAAGGGTTAATTCTATTCAGTAAGCTGTGCTATAAATAGCACGAGCAGGTTATTTCTGGTTCTGGCTGGTTGTGTTCCCGCACTTTCTGGATGTTTTGATTGGTTTAAACAGAAAGTGCGGGAGGATTTTATGCTATATAATCAGCTGCTTTATCAGCTGTGTCTCAGTCATCTGATGAAGAAAGAAGACAGCTGATGGAATCCTTGATACAGCAGCTGATCCAGCGAGCTGAGGAGGAGGGCGGCACCGAATGGCTGCGGAGTTGCCTGGCCATGAGACCGGCTATAAAACCTACCTTTAATACTGAGGTGCCGGCTTCTCCTGCGCCACGGTCAGCGTCCCCCCCTCAATTCGTCGAAGATACGGCTTCACCGGCAAGATCAAGTCGGACCCCCAAGAGGAACCGGAGGGCGAGGATAGTGTACTCGCCGACGCCGCCATCTCCGTTGGTTCCGGAAGGTCCTCTGTCAGCGCACAATAGGAGGCGGAAGTCGTCGAGGCAAAAATCCCGGAGCCCGCCGCGAGAGCTGCGTAGGAGCCGGCTGTCCTCTCATCTCCATGCGCCGGATGCAGTGACTACCTCCGGCGCGTCACAGAGGGATGAACAAGAAGAAGTTCCGGCAGCAGCGAGGTCGTCACAGGCGCCATCTAACCGCAGTAGCCGTATAAGCGCTGCAGCGGTCCAGGGATCATGGTTGGCGACGGAGTCTGCTAGCGGTGAGATCTCCAACTCAAGCTCTGCAGCTGCCGCTTCCGCCGCTGCTAGATCCTGGCTCACTACGCCTGCAGTGCCCAGCAGAGATGTGAGGAGCCCTTCTACTCGCCCGCATTCGCCCGCAGGAGTGGGCTTGAGTGCGGGCATCCCAGCCGCGCAGGACCTGAGACTCCATGGATCCGGTGAGAGCCAAACTGTCAATTTACCTGTAAATTCATTGAATGTAAAAGATTTAGTAAGGGAGGCTTTGGAAGACTATCTAGGTAACGGGGTTTTTTCACCTGCTCCTAGATCTTCTTTTAATGACACTAACTCTAGTAGTTTTAACGCTGTATTGAAGCCAGGTATGCCTGAGATTCTATTAAAAGAGTCTCTTACATGTGACGTCTCTCCTCTGGGCTTTCACTTGAGTTGTTCGGTGAAAGAACAGATATGGAGCAGAGCGTTTGTTGATATATTTTCTCTGTTACCAACTGGTAGGGAACAGCAGAATAGATTTGAGAGAAAGGATGATGCAGATGATAAAAAGAAATCTACCCCAGTTAAATCATTTAATAACTGGGTACAGGCTTTCTCCATCTATTCTGCTGTTTTAGGAGAAAAATTCCCTAATCTTTGCTCTGGGCTCTTTCAGCATTTAGATTCCATATTGGAAGCTTACTGCAATTTCGGGGGCATGGCCTGGTTGCTTTATGATGAGGCATTTAGGCAAAAACTATCCATGTTCCCTAATTTATCGTGGGGTACGAAGGATGTCGGACTATGGATAAACCTCATGTTGCCTCAGAGGTTCCCGTCCCATAGACAGACTTCCACCCCCACGGCTAAAAAAGGAGTGTGCTTCGCATTTAACGAGTCAAGCTGTAAATGGGCCCAGAACTGCAGGTTTCGCCATGAGTGCTCCTTCTGTGGGGGCATCCATCCAATGGTCAAATGCTATAAAAAACAGATGCAGAATAGCCAGCATGGAAACAGTAGAGAACTCCTTTCTAAAAGCAATGACTCCAGTGATCCTGGAAAACATGGTCCCATGGTTAAAAATATACCCAGATCAGGAGATTAGTTCTTTGTTGTTTAATGGATTTTTAAAAGGATTTTTTGTACCCCCATTTTCGGGTGCTGGCTGCATGTCGGTGGTTAATTTGCCGTCAGCACTTGAATTCCCACATATAGTCGAGGAAAAAATTAAAGCAGAACTGGAATTAGGTAGGGTTTCTGGACCTTTTGATACACCCCCATTTGAGAACTTCAGGATCTCCCCGCTAGGCGTGGTCCCTAAAAAAGATAGCGGGTCCTTCAGACTTATTCATCATTTATCGTTCTCCAAAGGTGCGTCCCTAAATGATGATGTAAGTGGCTATAATTGCTCGGTTCAATATACTTCTTTCGATGTGGCTTTAGAATTACTTCGTAAATTTGGTCGCAACGCCCTTTTGGCAAAATCCGACATAAAGTCAGCTTTCAGGATATTGCCAGTGAATCCGGACGGATTCAACTCGCTTGGTTTTTCTTTTAAAGAAAGATTCTTTTTTGATAGATGTCTCCCAATGGGTTTTTCACTTTCATGTTTTTATTTTGAGTCTTTTTCCACGTTTCTTCAATGGGTAGTTGAATTTGAGTTTTTAGGTGGCGGTATGTTACACTACCTAGATGACTTTTTGTTTATCGGCCCATCGGATTCAGGTATTTGTCAGTCCATGTTAGTCAAATTTTTGGAAGTATGTAATCACTTTGGTGTCCCCATAGCTAAAGACAAAACAGTAGCCCCTTGTATTTCTCTTGAGTTTTTAGGTATTTTAATAGACTCTGAGAGTATGTGTTGTTCTTTGCCTCCTGAGAAATTGTCAAAATTACAAGCGGCTATCTCTCGCTGTTTAATTTTGGATAAAACCACTCTGAAAGAATTGCAATCCTTGTTAGGCCTTTTGAATTTTGCGTTAAGAATTATCCCGGTAGGAAGAGTGTTTTCTAGAAGGCTATATGACGCTACAGTTGGTTATTCCTCCCCGCATTCTCACATACGTTTAGGGAAAGAGTTAAAGGACGATTTAAAAGTCTGGCAAGAATTTTTATCCAGTTTTAATGGTAGAACAATGTGGCAGACCTCATTTGTAGCAGCGGAGGATCTGGATTTGTATTTTTACGCTGACAAAGAATTAGGTCTTGGTGTGTCCTTTTCATCATTCTGGGCTTATGAATCTTGGCCACCTTCATGGCGTCATTGCAAGGTTTTAAATAACCAATCTGTATTGGATTTATTCTCTTTGCTCCTGTGTCTACAACTCTGGGGCGATGTTCTTAGAGATAAACGAATCCTTTTTTCATCAAATAACCAAGGTTTAGTGTTTGCAGTGAATACTCTTTCATCAAAAAATGGACGGGCTGCTCGGATCATAAGACGTATGGTATTTTTGTGTTTGGATTTTAATATTTGGATAAAAGCTTCTTTTTCTTCTACTGCGAGCAATAGTAATGCTGCATCTATTTGTCACCGCCAGTTGTTTCGGCTCAAGGAGGAGTCATTGAAAACAGAAGAAAACAGAGCTTTCTGCCCGCAATGGATGTGGAATCTGATTCTGGATTAATTTCACACTTTATTGCTAAATCCCTGGCCGACAGAACATGGGCCGATTATTCGGCAGCATGGAAGCTTTGGGTCAATTTTTGCTTGGCTAGGAATCACCCTCAAGAAAACTGTAGTGTGGGGATGGCTCTTAATTTTTTGGAACACATGGCGAGAAAAGGCTTATCCTTTTCTGCATTATCAAAAACAGTGGCGGGAATTTCTTTTTTCCTCAAAATGTTAAGTGTTAGGCCAATGTCTGACATATTCCATGTTCGGCAGTTTTTGAAGGGCTTTAAAAAAGATCATTTTAAACCAGATGATCGTCGTCCTATCTCTTTTCACTTGCTCAAGGATATATGTTCTTGTCTCCCATCGGTGTGCATTAATGAGTTCGAATCCTCCCTTTTTTCCGCAGCCTTTTCTTTAGCCTTTTTCGTGGCATTACGGGTAGGTGAAATAGTATCCCAAAAGAAGTCTTTCCCTTCTGGCCTGTTTTTTGAGGATGTTAAACTTTCTGATTCGTATGTAACATTATTTATTAAAAAATCCAAAACGGACCAGATGGGTAGAGGCTCTTCTATACGTCTGAATGCTATCAAGGACAAAGTTATATGTCCTGTTTTTAATGCGAGAAAATGGGTCTTGCTCAGACCAAAGGTTAACGGCCCGTTTTTTACACATATTAATGGGGACCCCGCCACGATTTTCCAATTCAATTTTATTCTGAGAAAATGCCTAAAAGCATTGAATATGTCAGACCACAAAATATCATCCCACTCTTTCCGTATTGGTGCAGCGACGGAAGCTGCTAGACTGGGCCTTCAGGATAGCAAAATAAAGAGCATTGGCAGATGGAATTCAAACAGGTTTAAGTTGTATGTTCGCCCTGATTTGTATGCCTTTTAATTTACGGTTCATTTTTCAGGTTTACTATACGTATGGATCATCGGGCACTCATGTTTTTTGGGCTGAGAAAAGGGCGAATGTAAGATCCTATACAAAGAATCTTTCCTTTAATACATCTTTTCTTCAAGTTTTTTGGTTTAGCAGGCGTGGAATGTGCTGGAGGAATTTGATGGACGACATGAGAAGATTGAAGAAACTATGGCCTAGTCCGAACTTAATAATTTTGCATTTAGGTGGTAACGACTTGGGCAGAATTAGCACTCTTAATCTGATTGCTTTGATGAGAAAGGATATCTCCATTTTGAAAACAGAATTTTTTAACTCTACTTTAGTGTTTTCAGAAATCATTCCAAGGTTTTTATGGTTTAATAGTGACATGATTTTCCTTGAAAAGATTCGTAAGAGAATCAACAGGAATATGGAAAAATTTATGTTTTTAACTGACAGTTTTTCTTTTAGGCACTTGGATCTGGAGGAAGTCATTCCGGGCATGTATAGGGGGGATCTAGTTCATTTATCGGATGTGGGCCTGGACATCATGAATTTAGATTTCCAAACTATTATTGAGAAATGGCTGTGGCGTTTTGGGGGGGCCTCACCCTGTTAAGGCGAGGCGTTTGGGAGAATCGCCCGTTGTATGCGGGTGGATTTGGTCATGAGATGGAGTATTATATTTAATATTGGTTTGGATTTATTACTGGTTATCGGATTAAAATAAACTTTAAAATGTAACTCAAAATAAACGCCACGGCCAATTTCTTCCAACTCAATTCTTGTGTCAATTGTCTTTATTTAGGTTTTAATGGGGTTTGTGTTACCATGGACGCCCCCCCTTTTGAGAAATAGAAAGGGGGTCGCATGATAACACAGACCCTCACAGTATTGGCATAGTCTATGCTACTTATTTATAGTTATTAATGAAAGGTTTAATTCTATTCAGTAAGCTGTGCTATAAATAGCTGTGCAATATACTACGTGGCTGGGCAATATACTACATGGGCTGTGCTATATACTACGTGGCTGGGCAATATACTACATGGGCTGGGCAATATACTACATGGGCTGTGCTATATACTACGTGACTATACAACGTGAGCTGCGCAATATACTACGTGGACTGCGCAATATACAACGTGGGCTGCGCAATATACAACGTGGGCTGCGCAATGTACTGCGTTGGCTGCGCAATGTACTGCGTTGGCTGCCCAATGTACTGCGTGGGCTGCGCAATGTACTGCGTGGGCTGCGCAATGTACTGCGTGGGCTGCGCAATGTACTGCGTTGGCTGCGCAATGTACTGCGTGGGCTGCGCAATGTACTGCGTGGCTGCGCAATGTACTGCATGGGCTGCGCAATGTACTGCGTTGGCTGCACAATGTACTGCGTTGGCTGCGGAATATACTGCGTGGGCTGCGCAATGTACTGCGTGGGCTGCGCAATGTACTGCGTGGGCTGCGCAATGTACTGCGTGGGCTGCGCAATATACTACGTGGGCTGTGCTATACACTACGCATACATATTCTAGAATACCCGATGCGTTAGAATCGGGCCACCATCTAGTGTATATATATATATATATATATATATATATATATATATATATATATACACTCACTGGCCACTTTATTAGGTACACCTGTCCAACTTCTTGTTAACACTTAATTTCTAATCAGCCAATCACATAGCGGCAACTCAGTGCATTTAGGCATGTAGACATGGTCAAGACAATCTCCTGCAGTTCAAACCGAGCATCAGTATGGGGAAGAAAGGTGATTTGAGTGCCTTTGAACGTGGCATGGTTGTTGGTGCCAGAAGGGCTGGTCTGAGTATTTCAGAAACTGCTGATCTACTGGGATTTTCACGCACAACCATCTCTAGGGTTTACAGAGAATGGTCCGAAAAAGAAAAAAAATCCAGTGAGCGGCAGTTCTGTGGGCGGAAATGCCTTGTTGATGCCAGAGGTCAGAGGAGAATGGGCAGACTGGTTCGAGCTGATAGAAAGGCAACAGTGACTCAAATCGCCACCCGTTACAACCAAGGTAGGCCTAAGAGCATCTCTGAATGCACAGTGCGTCGAACTTTGAGGCAGATGGGCTACAGCAGCAGAAGACCACACCGGGTACCACTCCTTTCAGCTAAGAACAGGAAACTGAGGCTACAATTTGTACAAGCTCATCGAAATTGGACAGTAGAAGATTGGAAAAACGTTGCTTGGTCTGATGAGTCTCGATTTCTGCTGCGACATTCGGATGGTAGGGTCAGAATTTGGCATAAACAACATGAAAGCATGGATCCATCCTACCTTGTATGGAGCATCTTTGGGATGTGCAGCCGACAAATCTGCGGCAACTGTGTGATGCCATCATGTCAATATGGACCAAAATCTCTGAGGAATGCTTCCAGCACCTTGTTGAATCTATGCCACGAAGAATTGAGGCAGTTCTGAAGGCAAAAGGGGGTCCAACCCGTTACTAGCATGGTGTACCTAATAAAGTGGCCGGTGAGTGTATATATATATATATATATATATATATATATATATATATATATATATATATATATATATGTATATGCGTTTCCAAAAAAGCAGGCAGCACTCCATTTTCTTAAAGATAGTATGTAGGATTTTAATGAACCCAAATGTCTCCCAGAAACATGTGTGTTCATTAAAATCCTACATACTATCTTTAAGAAAATGGGGTGCTGCCTGCTTTTTTGGAAACGTATTGACTAGAGACGACCGGTGGACCGGTGGTCTGGGGGCTTTGCACCCGAAGATAAGTAAAGAAGTTGTGCTGTTCCAATTCTTTGCTATTATATATATATATACACTCACCGGCCACTTTATTAGGTACACCATGCTAGTAACGGGTTGGACCCCTTTTGCCTTCAGAACTGCCTCAATTCTTCGTGGCATAGATTCAACAAGGTGCTGGAAGCATTCCTCAGAGATTTTGGTCCATATTGACATGATGGCATCACACAGTTGCCGCAGATTTGTCGGCTGCACATCCCAAAGATGCTCCATACAAGGCAGGATGGATCCATGCTTTCATGTTGTTTACGCCAAATTCTGACCCTACCATCCGAATGTCGCAGCAGAAATCGAGACTCATCAGTCCAAGCAACGTTTTTCCAATCTTCTACTGTCCAATTTCGATGAGCTTGTACAAATTGTAGCCTCAGTTTCCTGTTCTTAGCTGAAAGGAGTGGTACCCGGTGTGGTCTTCTGCTGCTGTAGCCCATCTGCCTCAAAGTTCGACGCACTGTGCGTTCAGAGATGCTCTTAGGCCTACCTTGGTTGTAACGGGTGGCGATTTGAGTCACTGTTGCCTTTCTATCAGCTCGAACCAGTCTGCCCATTCTCCTCTGACCTCTGGCATCAACAAGGCATTTCCGCCCACAGAACTGCCGCTCACTGGATTTTTTTTCTTTTTCGGACCATTCTCTGTAAACCCTAGAGATGGTTGTGCGTGAAAATCCCAGTAGATCAGCAGTTTCTGAAATACTCAGACCAGCCCTTCTGGCACCAACAACCATGCCACGTTCAAAGGCACTCAAATCACCTTTCTTCCCCATACTGATGCTCGGTTTGAACTGCAGGAGATTGTCTTGACCATGTCTACATGCCTAAATGCACTGAGTTGCCGCCATGTGATTGGCTGATTAGAAATTAAGTGTTAACAAGAAGTTGGACAGGTGTACCTAATAAAGTGGCCAGTGAGTGTATATATATATATATATATACAGTACAGAGCAAAAGTTTGGACACACCTTCTCATTTAAAGATTTTTCTGTATTTTCATATGAAAATTTTCACTATTTCACATTTTCACTATGAAAATTGTACATTCACACTGAAGGCATCAAAACTATGAATTAACACATGTGGAATTATATACTTAACAAAAAAAAAGTGTGAAACAACTGAAATTATGTCTTATATTCTAGGTTCTTCAAAGTAGCCACCTTTTGCTTTGATGACTGCTTTGCATACTCTTGGCATTCTCTTGATGAGCTTCAAGAGGTAGTCACCGGGAATGGTCTTCCAACAATCTTGTAGGAGTTCCCAGAGATGCTTAGCACTTGTTGGCCCTTTTGCCTTCATTCTGCGGTCCAGATCACCACAAACCATCCCTATTGGGTTCAGGTCTGGTGACTGTGGAGGCCAGGTCATCTGACGTAGCACCCATCACTCTCCTTCTTGGTCAAATAGCCCTTACACAGCCTGGAGGTGTGTTTGGGGTCATTGTCCTGTTGAAAAATAAATGATGGTCCAACTAAACGCAAACCAGATGGAATAGCATGCCACTGCAAGATGCTGTGGTAGCCATGCTGGTTCAGTATGCCTTCAATTTTGAATAAATCCTCAACAGTGTCACCAGCAAAGCACCCCCACACCATCACACCTCGTCCTCCATGCTTCACAATGGGAACCAGGCATGTAGAGTCCATCCATTCACCTTTTCTGCGTCGCACAAAGACACGGTGGTTGGAACCAAAGATCTCATATTTGGACTCATCAGACCAAAGCACAGATTTCCATTGGTCTAATGTCCATTCCTTGTGTTCTTTGGCCCAAACAAGTCTCTTCTGCTTGTTGCCTGTCCTTAGCAGTGGTTTCCTAGCAGCTATTTTACCATGAAGGCCTGCTGCACAAAGTCTCCTCTTAACAGTTATTGTAGAGATGTGTCTGCTGCTAGAACTCTGTGTGGCATTGACCTGGTCTCTAATCTGAGCTGCTGTTAACCTGCGATTTCTGAGGCTGGTGACTTGGATAAACTTATCCTCAGAAGCAGAGGTGACTCATGGTCTTCCTTTCCTGGGGCGGTCCTCATGTGAGCCAGTTTCTTTGTAGCGCTTGATGGTTTTTGCCACTGCACTTGGGGACATTTTCAAAGTTTGCCCAATTTTTCGGACTGACTGACCTTCATTTCTTAAAGTAATGATGGCCACTCGTTTTTCTTTACTTAGCTGCTTTTTTCTTGCCATAATACAAATTCTAAGTCTATTCAGTAAGACTATCAGCTGTGTATCCACCAGACTTCTGCTCAACACAACTGATGGTCCCAACCCCATTTATAAGGCAAGAAATCCCACATATTAAACCTGACAGGGCACACCTGTGAAGTGAAAACCATTCCCAGTGACTTCCTCTTGAAGCTCATCAAGAGAATGCCAAGAGTGTGCAAAGAAGTCATCAAAGCAAAAGGTGGCTACTTTGAAGAACCCAGAATATAACACATAATTTCAGTTGTTTCACACTTTTTTGTTAAGTAAATAATTCCACATGTGTTAATTCATAGTTTTGATGCCTCCAGTGTGAATGTACAATTTTCATAGTCATGAAAATACAGAAAAATCTTTAAATGAGAAGGTAGGTCAAAACTTTTGGTCTGTACTGTGAGCTGTTATATATATATATATATATATATATATATATATATATATATATATATATATATATATAACAGCTCACAGGCCCAAGCAATATACCCCCACATAACCCCCCACATGCAATATGAGCCTCCACACGGCCCCGTACATACAGTATGACTCCACACACAGCCCCCTACATATAATATGAGTCCACATACAGCCCCCTAGATACAGTATGAATCCCCACATACCTATCTTTCTACAGTATAAGCCCCACATAGCTCCCTAAATACAGTATGAGTCCCATATAGCTACCTAGATACAGTACGAGTACTGACATAACTCCCTGCATACAGTATGAGCCCCCATATGGCCTCGTTCCTGGTATTTGGCTCGTTAAACTCAGCGTACTCTGCAGATTTGAAACACGCACCGTAGGTGAGTAAAAAAGAAGCACAATAGTCATATTTCTATAAATCTTATCCACTTTGCTGAAACTGTAATACACTGCATTTTTGATGCAGTGAAAATACGCCTTGTCAAAAACTCATCAAAAACTCACCATGGGTACACAGCCATAGGTTGCAAAAACGTTTTCACAACCTTGTTCAGGCTCTTTTGTCTAATATGATTTTTTTGTATTTTTTTAAAAACCATCCAGTTTGATAAGTAACACCTAGTAATGATCAGGCTTCTTATTTGACAAGCTGCCTAATAATTTTTCACACCTTGATACATGGTGTTGTATCCTTAGGCCACAACCTCCTACGTTACATAGATGCACATCACCTGATCTGCTTCATCCAATAAGCATTCAAGTTGATACAACTTGAAGTTGGAAAATCTGCCTAAAAATGATGATATGGTCAAAATACTCGACCCTTTATACATTCTCTGTAGCTCGTTTATTTGTATCCACAATTCAATTTTTTTTATTAGGATGACATCCAGCCCTTTTTTAATGATGTTATAGTGTCTGCAATTACTAGCGCTTGCTTTAGGGCATTACATAGTCTGACTGCTCTAACTCTAAGGAATCATTTCCTAGTCGATTGACGGAGTTGCATTTCACCTTATGAATGATCCTATGTAAGATCTCGGAAGGAATAAATCATGGGTCAGTCTTTTGTATTGACCACACCTGTATTTATACATATAAATAAAATTGTCTGGTTTCTTTGAACAGACTAGCTTTCCATTATCCTGTTAAAAATGTGGATTCCAAAACTGGATCCCACAAACCAGAAACAAATAAAAGAGGTAAAATACTTTGGGGTTGTCTAATTTCTGAACAAGGTAAGCTGAGACTAGACCGGCTTAAAATGTGCCAGATGTATCACAGTAGCTCGTGCTGAATTTGGTGCACTTGTGTCTAACTTTATACCACCTGTTAGTTGACATATTTTGACTACGGCTACATTCACACAAGTGGCAGCATTTGGACCAATGTTATTCAATAGGGCTGTTCTGGTGACAGTCTTGTGAAAATCACAAAATCCAATACTACTCAATGTGTTGTTGTATTTTAGAGACAAGGATTTTCGCTTTTTTTTCTTATAGCTTTAGCAAAGTGTTCAGGATTATTACACACTTATTTGTCTAAATATTAACCCCTTATGCACATATGACATTCAGTTGCATGATATGCCGGCTCCCTGAACACACATCTTTCTTGGCAGATGATGGCTGTGATATTCAGCCATCATTTGCCTGTAACAGACGCACGTGGAGCTCCGCTCCACCCACGGCTGTTACCCAGTTATATTCTGCATCATTCCATGCACTGATCTGTTCCATCTCTTCTTGAATTATCTCAATAAAAATAATGGATTAAAGAAGCCTAAAACAGACAGATTATCACATGAGATATTGTATTCCTATGTTGTCATTTTGCTTCTGCTATTTGGGAACTGTATACAGTATTTCTAGATATCTACTTCTTACAGAAACTATTCTGCATTAAATGAATATTACTTGTTGTATGGTAACTATAGCTGTAGTGAACGCGCCACACCGCCAGTAGCAATGTGGATAGAACGAAGTATTGGAAAAATAAACCCCAACATTTGCATGATCCTGCCTATATTTCTTGTTAAAAATGGGCACTATGAAAAAGATTTATAATAACTATTCCCCCCTCCAGGCTTTTTACCTGTGTCTTCTCAACATATAAGCAATGCCAATAACCTCAGCTACGTACAGAAGAAGAGGTCATTACTACTGGGTAGAATGACCTGAGAATTTTCGCTGATGGTACAGAAATTTGGATGCTTATCTTGGATGACCTTTATGATGAAACATGGGGTTGCTTACAAAATGTGCTTATTTCATTTTAGCTAATGCTTTCCTTACTCATTATCATGGTTGGACCCTGGTGCTGATCTCTATGGGGCATCTTGACAGATGTGATCATGTTACTGTACATCAAAGATCCAATAGACTATTATGATCATTAAGGAAACTGTTACTGCAACAATATATTCCTACTTGGAATATAGTAATAATTACTATGTATAAAGCCAACCAAACTAAATGTAATCAACTGATCGCTGCTGATCCAGCTTCTCCACCACTGGCTACAACAACCAATCAGGAACCTCGATGCATCTTTTCGTTTCTCCGGCATCTGGCACTGTATGGCAGGTATATAAACATTTTTCTCAATCAAAGGTGAATCCTTCTAAGTAGGGATCATCTCTGTGATGACCTATCAAGGCATATAACACAGGTTCCTGAGCGGAGGCAGTCTTGCTAATTCTTTGAGGTTGTCCTGTGAAAACAAGTTGTCACTTATCCCCAAGTTGATTGGTGGGGGTTCAACTGCTGGGATCCGTACCGATCAGTAGAATGGGGAACTTTTATCCCTGTGTGAATGTAGTGGCAGTGCGCATGTGCAACTGCTGCTCCATTCCTTCCCTCTATCAGGCTGCACAGCGCTGCACTCGCCGTTCTCAGCAGCCTCGTACAGAACGAATGATGTAGCAGTCGGGAATCTGATCTTTCTCTCCATTTTGTAAATGGGATAAACGGCCACATCCAGGACAAAAAATCCCTATTCCCAATATTATGTAAACGAATATACCACCTGACCTCATCAGTTTATGTTAGGTGTAGGTCCCGGCCACGTTTGCAGCTCAGGTAGGATTTGGCAAGTTTGGACACATTTATTTAAAGTGTATGGGGAACTTTTGCTAATTTGTTTAGAATAGAGATGAAACACAAGCCATGACCTGGTCTACTGGGATATAGTCATCTGTTTTTGGAGGTGACAATTAGCCAAGTTTTCCACTTCAGGGAAAGCGGCTTTAGGGCCCATACTCACCTGCGAGAAACTTGGATGAGTCTCGCATGTTAACACTCAGGAGCGGAGCATGCATCCGCACAGGAATACATGCAGCCGCACGCTCCGCTCCTGAGTGCCGGCAGCAGCGCCTGGTATTGACGTGCGAGACTCATCCGAGTTTCTCGCAGGTGAGTATGAGCCCTTAGTGGAACCATTTTTCTATTCCTGCAGAATTTTTATGAGCTATTTTAGGAGATTTTGAAGCAGTTTTGAAGCATGTTTTACTAGTTTTGTTGCTGCCTTTTGAATTGACAATGAGCAGATACAATGAGGAAGTGATGTATCACTGGTTTTTACCATTGCAAGGTTTTAAAAAATTTGTATGAGCAGGAACACTAATTTTTCAATGAAATGAAAATGGAGTGCGCTCAGAGGATTATAAGCTTTTTTAAAGTGGATTTTGGAGGATCTGCTTCAAATTACTCCTCAAAAACCTCAGTGTGAACCTAGATTGAAGGTAAAACCTAATAGCTTCATATTGCGCATATTCCCAAAAGATCCCTGGTGACACAGGATCTGAGATTTCAATACATATGTAATTTAAAAAAAAACAATCACCAACCTTCTAATAAGAGATAAATGTGCATATATTTACATATTTAAGTGTGAAAGTGCTTTACTTAAAAATAATTGAAAACAATTGCTAACTTTAGGACGTTCAATACTATAATTTGTGCTCTTAATAAAGTTGTCAGGTAAAAAGACGTTTGATAAGATCGGTGATAATTTGTGTGGATCGGACTGGTAGGGCCTGTACGAACCAGTTTGGCAGAAATGAGCACTTCTTTCCCATTTACAATGGAGCGGCAGTGCGCAGACTGTTACTGCATTCATTGTCTGTGAGATTCCTAAAAAAAGGAAAGTGCAGCCCTCAGTAGTGTGCTAGAGAATGATTGGAACAGCTGTCCAGCATGCACACTGCCGCTCCATTCGAAAGGGGAAAAAAGTGCCTTGTTCAGCTAATCGGTTGAGTTCCCAGCAGTCAGACCCCACCGATTCAGCTGGCCAGTGAATAGGTGATAGTATCATTAAGGTATCATAGACAATCCCTTTAAGGTAGCATACACAAATAAATATGGGAGTTATTTCTAAATATCAAAAGAGCTATTACTCACCAGAACCCCAGATCCCAATATTCCACCAAAGTACCAGACTTCATCTGAGATGTGCCCATTGCTCTCTGCAACCTTCCCTCCAGGAAAGAACAGCAGGATGTTTGCAAGAATACACAGTATAGCTAATGGAATCAGAGCAATGCCCAGGCACTTTGCACAGCCCCCAGAGCACATGCTGGCAACGTAGAAATGTTCTGCTGGTTACTGGAGTGTCTTGTGATAGAAGTATTAGAATAATCCTGGCTGGTCTGATGCTCCCCTCGAAGTGATCTCACAGTGACCCAGTCATTTGTATGACCACAGTCAACAGAATTCCATTAAATACATTAGCATATGACAGCCTTACATTTTGCCATGACGACTTATATGCTCTGTTAATATTCTACTTGGAAGAACAGAATACTTTCGTTGATCGGTCTTTCTCGCACTGATACAAATATTAAAATACCTCAAATGTTCCAGCCAAAAATTTTAACATACACAACCTTCTCTTACCTTTACCTCTTCTAATGATTAACTATTGGTTGGACATTGTGAGGGGTTATCCTCTCACTCTCTGATGAAAGTCAAATAACAGTGATGTTGATTCTGTTTTTTAGATTGTTGGATAATGGTAGTTTATGTTATCTTGAATATCAATTAATTAAAATATTCAACATGGTCATAACAAGCATGTCACACTTCTGAGTTTCCGTTGTAAAACATTCATCTTGATTTCCAGTGGTTTTATGTCCAAATATAGACCGTACCTGAGAATATGTGGGATTCAAATTATATTGTTTGAAACGTGTTAATAGGTTTTGAAATAAGTATATAGTGGCAAAAAAATCAGCACCTCCCACACTTAAGGTACCTTCACACGAAACGACATTATAACGATATCGCTAGCAATCCGTGACGTTGCAGCGTCCTCGCTAGCGATATCGTTTCGTTTGACACGCAGCAGCGATCAGGATCCTGCTGTGATGTCGCTGGTCGCTGAATAAAGTCCAGAACTTTATTTGGTCGTCCGATCGCTGTGTATCGTTGTGTTTGAAAGCAAAAGCAACGATACCAGCGATATTTTACACTGGTAACCAGGGTAAACATCGGGTTACTAAGCGCAGGGCCGCGCTTAGTTACCCGATGTTTACCCTGGTTACTAGCGTAAAATGTAAAAAAAACAAACAGCACATACTCACATTGCGTCCCCTGCAGTCTGCTTCCTCCTCTGACTCAGCGCCGCAAAGTGAAAGTGAAAGCAGCACAGCGGTGACGTCACCGCTCTGCTCTCACTGTACGGCGCTCAGTCAGTCAGGAAGTGGACGCAGGGGGAAGTATGTGCTGTTTGTTTTTTTTAGATTTTACGCTGGTAACCAGGGTAAACATCGGGTTACTAAGCGCGGCCCTGCGCTTAGTTACCCGATGTTTACCCTGGTTACCAGGGGACCTCGGCATAGTTGATCGCTGGAGAGCGGTCTGTGTGACAGCTCTCCAGCGACCAAACAGCGACGCTGCAGCGATCGACATCGTTGTCGCTATCGCTGCAGCGTCGCTTCGTGTGAAGGTACCTTTAGCCATAGCTACCAGTGTAGCAGGGATATCAGTTGCTCTAGGGCCTATTAAGGAGTCCCATTTCTACTTTTGTAAGGAAGTGGACAAGAGAGGAGATGAGTAGTGTTGATGCCTAGCTGAGTAACTGCAAGCAAACACCAGCATCTGCATGTCAAAGGCCAAAGTGAAAGTAACGAAGAAATATAGTAGTTGGAGCCAAAGAGTGGGAACCTATGTCCTAACAGGAAGAGTGTGAAGACAACACCAGGTAGGTGACCCCTATGTCACAGTTACTAATTATAAAAGGCTTGGTCGGGCCAAGAAGAGGCAGTTGGCACCAGAACCTGTACCAGGACAGGTCGTGTGGCTGCTACGTGGCCTTACAGCCGCCGTCACCACAGAAGAGTCCGAGAGCGATCACATGCAGGTCTGAGCCGTGAGGAAGATTCATACCCCGTGTCAGCAGAAGATCCATAAGTAGACCAGTAGAAGATCCGTTAGCAGAGCCAGTAGAAGACTGTGACCAGATCCAAACCAGGCTTGGGAGATGATTCAGCTAGCAGAGGGCCGTTCCTGTGTTCCTGTGGTTGTTACCTCCAAAATAGACGTACGGTACAGGGTGTGGGCTGTGGCCATGCTTCAGGGAATGAAGATGGCCAGTGTGACAAGCAGACTGTATACCCAGTGACTTGCATATCTAGGACGTGCGGTCTAGCGGGTAATTCCGGTGACCTCCGCTAGGGCCAGTGTAATGATCAGAGGTGTTTATAGAGACTACGACGGGGATGGGCCTAGTATTGAGAGTGACGCCCGTGAAGTTGAGACATAAAGCCATTAACAGTCATTTAACAGCTAGATAACAGGAACGGTGTATGTAATAGAACGTTGTATAGATATTTTATTTAGTCCTATTGCTGTGTCATAATATACTGTACTGACCCTGTTAATGTTACCGGCAAGATAATGATTACCTGTATATATATATATATATATATATATATATATATATATATATATATACAGTATATATATATATATATATATATACTAGATGGCAGCCCGATTCTAAAGAATCGGGAGTCTAGAATCCATATATACTTTATTTATTCAAATGTAAGAATAATACAATTAATAAATAATAGTAAGAAAGAACAAAAAATGGCTGCACTCACCAGCTCTTGACAATTCTTGTTATTTAAGGTACAGTTACACAGGATCCATGAACATGCTTATGAGGGGAGTGATGAAAGACATCAGACAACAACTTTGCGTGTTGTGGCAAATGCCACAACAACGGTTCTTTGCTTAAGAACAATAATGTAAATAATAAATAATATGTATCAATAACTATGTATATTGGTATGTTCTTTCTTGGCACAAATTGCAGGAAGTAGTATTCTAGGCAATTATATATTAGATGGGCATTTCCTGAAGGAAATACATGGTGCTTGAACAGCGCTACCAGCTTTACAGCAGCACTTTTCACACACGGGACTGGGGGGCGCGCTTACTTTTGCACCCGGGGCCGGGGGCGCGCTTACTTTTGCACCCGGGGGCGCACTTACTTTTGCACCCGGAGGCGCACTTACTTTTGCACCCGGGGGCGCACTTACTTTTGCACCCGGGGGCGCACTTACTTTTGCACCCGGGGGCGCACTTACTTTTGCACCCGGGGGCGCACTTACTTTTGCACCCGGGGGCGCACTTACTTTTGCACCCGGGGGCGCACTTACTTTTGCACCCGGGGGCGCACTTACTTTTGGGGCCGCACTTACTTTTGGTGGGCGGGGCTCCTCGGCCTCCGATTTGGTTGGTGGGGCCCCTCGTCCTCCGATTTGGTGGGTGGGGACCCTCGGCCTCCGATTTGGTGGGCGGGGACCGGCCTCCGATTTGGTGGGCGGGGACCCTCGGCCTCCGATTTGGTGGGCGGGGACCCTCGACCTCCGATTTGGTGGACGGGGACCCTCGGCCTCCGCTTTGGTGGGCGGGGCCCCTCGGCCTCTGATTTGGTGGGCGGGGTCCCTCTGCCTCCAATTTGGTGGGCGGGGACCCTCGGCCTCCGCTTTGGTTGGCGGGGCCCCACGGCCTCCGATTTGGTGGGCGGGGTCCCTCTGCCTCCGCTTTGGTGGGCGGGGCCGCTCGGCCTTCGATTTGGTGGGCGTGGCTCCTCGGCCTCCGATTTGGTTGGTGGGGCCCCTCGGCCTCGGATTTGGTGGGCGGGGCCCCTTATCCTCCGATTTGGTGGGCGGGGACCCTCGGCCTCCGATTTGGTGGGCGGGGCCCCTCGGCCTCCGATTTGGTGGGCGGGGCTCCTCGGCCTCCGATTTGGTTGGCGGGGCCCCTCGGCCTCCGATTTGGTGGGCAGGGACCCTCGGCCTCCGATTTGATGGGCGGGGCCCCTCGGCCTCCGATTTGGTTGGTGGGGCCCCTCGGCCTCCGATTTGGTGGGCGGGGACCCTCGGCCTCCGATTTGGTGGGCGGGGACCCTCGGCCTCCAATTTGGTGGGCGGGGACCCTCGGCCTCCGATTTGGTGGGCGGGGACCCTCGGCCTCCAATTTGGTGGGCGGGGCCCCTCGGCCTCCGATTTGGTTGGCGGGGACCCTCGGCCTCCGATTTGGTGGGCGGGGACCCTCGGCCTCCGATTTGGTGGGCGGGGCCCCTCGGCCTCCGATTTGGTTGGTGGGGCCCCTCGGCCTCCGATTTGGTGGGCGGGGACCCTCGGCCTCCGATTTGGTGGGCGGGGACCCTCGGCCTCCAATTTGGTGGGCGGGGACCCTCGGCCTCCGATTTGGTGGGCGGGGACCCTCGGCCTCCGATTTGGTGGGCGGGGACCCTCGGCCTCCGATGTGGTGGGCGGGGCCCCTCGGCCTCCGCTTTGGTGGGCGGGGCCAGGCCCCTCGGCCTCCGCTTTGGTGGGCGGGGCCGCTCGGCCTTCGATTTGGTGGGCGGGGCTCCTCGGCCTCCGATTTGGTTGGCGAAGCCCCTCGGCCTCCGATTTGGTTGGCGGGGCCCCTCGGCCTCCGATTTGGTAGGCGGTGCCCCTCAGCCTCCGATTTGGTGGGCGGGGACCCTCGGCCTCCAATTTGGTGGGCGGGGACCCTCGGCCTCCGATTTGGTGGGCGGGGACCCTCGGCCTCCGATTTGGTGGGCGGGGACCCTCGGCCACCGATTTGGTGGGCGGGGCCCCTCGGCCTCCGATGTGGTGGTCGGGGCCCCTCGGCCTCCGTTTTGGTGGGCGGGGCCGCTCGGCCTTCGATTTGGTGGGCGGGGCTCCTCGGCCTCCGATTTGGTTGGCGGGGCCCCTCGACCTCCGATTTGGTTGGCGAGGCCCCTCAGCCTCCGATTTGGTGTGTGCTCTGCCTGGGGCCACTGTGCTCTGCCTGGGGCCCCATATGCTGCCTGGGGCCCCTGTGCTCTGCCTGGGGACCCATATGCTGCCTGGGGCCCCTGTGCTCTGCCTGGGGCCCCTGTGCTCTGCCTGGGGCCCCTGTGCTCTGCCTGGGGCCCCATGTTCTGCCTGGGGCCCCTGTGCTCTGCCTGGGGCCCCATGTTCTGCCTGGGGCCACTGTGCTCTGCCTGGGGCCCCATAAGCTGCCTGGGGCCCCTGTGCTCTGCCTGGGACCACTGTGCTCTGCCTGGGGCCCCATATGCTGCCTGGGGCCCCTGTGCTCTGCCTGGGGCCACTGTGCTCTGCCTGGGGCCCCATATGCTGCCTGGGGCCACTGTGCTCTGCCTGGGGCCCCATATGCTGCCTGGGGCCCCTGTGCTCTGCCTGGGGCCCCATATGCTGCCTGGGGCCCCTGTGCTCTGCCTGGGGCCCCATGTTCTGCCTGGGGCCCCTGTGCTCTGCCTGGGGCCACTGTGCTCTGCCTGGGGCCTCATATGCTGCCTGGGGCCCCTGTGCTCTGCCTGGGGCCCCATATGCTGCCTGGGCCCCTGTGCTCTGCCTGGGGCCCCTGTGCTCTGCCTGGGGCCCCATATGCTGCCTGGGGCCCCTGTGCTCTGCCTGGGGCCACTGTGCTCTGCCTGGGGCCCCATGTTCTGCCTGGGGCCCCTGTGCTCTGCCTGGGGCCACTGTGCTCTGCCTGGGGCCCCATATGCTGCCTGGGGCCCCTGTGCTCTGCCTGGGGCCCCATATGCTGCCTGGGGACCCTGTGCTCTGCCTGGGGCCACTGTGCTCTGCCTGGGGCCCCTGTGCTCTGCCTGGGTGTAGGACACTGGTTACGTCACTTATCTCAGGACATTATCTCAGGACATTATCTCAGGACATTATCTCAGGACATTAGCTCCGGACAAAGCCACGGAAGTTGGCACAAATTGCAGGAAGTAGTATTCTAGGCAATTATATATATATATATATATATATATATATATATATATATATATATATATATATATATATATATATATACAGCTCTGGAAAAAATTAAGAGACCACCACATCAAAACCCTTTCAGGGGCAGTCCGATCTCCAGACCTGAACCCCATTGAAAACCTCTGGGATGTAATCAAGAGGATGATGGATAGTCACAAGCCATCAAGCAAAGAAGAACTGCTTACATTTTTTCTTAGAAGCAGTGTGAAAGACTGGTGGAAAGCATGCCAAGACGCATGAAAGCTGTGATTAAAAATCATGGTTATTCCACAAAATATTGATTTCTGAACTCTTCCTGAGTTAAAACATTAGTATTGTTGTTTCTAAATGATTCTGAACTTGTTTTGTTTGCATCATTTGAGGTCTGAAAGCACGGTTTTTTTGTTTTGACCATTTTTCTTTGTCAGAAAAAAACACAAAATGTATTGCTTGGAAATTCGGAGACATGTTGTCAGAAGTTTATAGAATAAAATCAGATAAACTGATATATATATACAGCATATATACTTAGAAATAGATTTTACTTTTGGTGTTAGTCAAATAAGTAGTGTTGGTTAAGTACCACTGTCTCCTTATTATCTGCTCTGTTGCATCCAAGTAACCAACTTTTACGTAGACTTCTAATATATAATTGCCTAGAATACTACTTCCTGCAATTTGTGCCAACTTCCGTGGCTTTGTCCGGAGCTAATGTCCTGAGATAATGTCCGGAGCTAATGTCCGGAGATAATGTCCGGAGCTAATGTCCGGAGATAAGTGACGTCACCAGTGTCCTACACCCAGGCAGAGCACAGGGGCCCCAGGCAGCATATGGGGCCCCAGGCAGAGCACAGTGGCCCCAGGCAGAGCACAGGGGCCCCAGGCAGCGCACAGGGGCCCCAGGCAGCATATGGGGCCCCAGGCAGAGCACAGTGGTCCCAGGCAGAGCACAGGGGCCCCAGGCAGCCTATGGGGCCCCAGGCAGAGCACAGTGGCCCCAGGCAGAGCACAGGGGCCCCAGGCAGCATATGGGGCCCCAGGGAGAGCACAGTGGCCCCAGGCAGAACATGGGGCCCCAGGCAGAGCACAGGGGCCCCAGGCAGCATATGGGGCCCCAGGCAGAGCACAGGGGCCCCAGGCAGAGCACAGGGGCCCCAGGCAGCATATGGGGCCCCAGGCAGAGCACAGGGGCCCCAGGCAGCATATGGGGCCCCAGGCAGAGAACAGTGGCCCCAGGCAGAGCACAGGGGCCCCAGGCAGAACATGGGGCCCCAGGCAGAGCACAGGGGCCCCAGGCAGAGCACAGGGGCCCCAGGCATCATATGGGGCCCCAGGCAGAGCACAGTGGCCCCAGGCAGCATATGGGGCCCCAGGCAGAGCACAGTGGCCCCAGGCAGAGCGCAGGGGCCCCAGGCAGCATATGGGGCCCCAGGCAAAGCACAGTGGTCCCAGGCAGAGCACAGGGGCCCCAGGCAGCTTATGGGGCCCCAGGCAGAGCACAGTGGCCCCAGGCAGAACATGGGGCCCCAGGCAGAGCACAGGGGCCCCAGGCAGAACATGGGGCCCCAGGCAGAGCACAGGGGCCCCAGGCAGCATATGGGGCCCCAGGCAGAGCACAGGGGCCCCAGGCAGCATATGGGGCCCCAGGCAGAGCACAGGGGCCCCAGGCAGAGCGCACACCAAATCGGAGGCCGAGGGGCCCCGCCAACCAAATCGGAGGCCGAGGGGCCCCGCCAACCAAATCGGAGGCCGAGGAGCCCCGCCCACCAAATCGAAGGCCGAGCGGCCACACCCACCAAAGCGGAGGCCGAGGGGCCCGGCCCCGCCCACCAAAGCGGAGGCCGAGGGGCCCCACCCACCACATCGGAGGCCAAGGGGCCCCGCCCACCAAATCGGAGGCCGAGGGTCCCCGCCCACCAAATCGGAGGCCGAGGGTCCCCGCCCACCAAATCGGAGGCCGAGGGTCCCCGCCCACCAAATTGGAGGCCGAGGGTCCCTGCCCACCAAATCGGAGGCCGAGGGTCCCCGCCCACCAAATCGGAGGCCGAGGGTCCCCGCCCACTAAATCGGAGGCCGAGGGGCCCCGCCCTCCAAATCGGAGGCCGGGGGTCCCCGCCCTCCAAATCGGAGGCCGAGGGTCCCCGCCCACCACATCGGAGGCCGAGGGTCCCCGCCCACCACATCGGAGGCCGAGGGTCCCCGCCCACCAAATCGGAGGCCGAGGGTCCACACCATCCAAATTGGAGACCGAGGGGCCCCGCCCACCAAATCGGAGGCCGACGGGCCCCACCCACCAAAGCGGAGGCCGAGGGTCCCCGCCCACCAAATCAGAGGCCGAGGGTCCCCGCCCACCAAATCGGAGGCCGAGGGTCCCCGCCCACCAAATCGGAGGCCGAGGGGCCCCACCAACCAAATCGGAGGCAGAGGATCCCCGCCCACCAAATCGAAGGTCGAGGGGCCCCGCCCACGAAAGCGGAGGCCGAGGGTCCCCGCACACCAAATCGGAGGCCGAGGGTCCCCGCCCACCAAATCGGAGGCCGAGGGGCCCCACCAACCAAATCGGAGGCCGAGGATCCCCGCCCACCAAATCGAAGGTCGAGGGGCCCCGCCCACGAAAGCGGAGGCCGAGGGTCCCCGCCCACCAAATCGGAGGCCGAGGGGCCCCGCCCTCCAAATCGGAGGCCGGGGGTCCCCGCCCTCCAAATCGGAGGCCGAGGGTCCCCGCCCACCACATCGGAGGCCGAGGGTCCCCGCCCACCACATCGGAGGCCGAGGGTCCCCGCCCACCAAATTGGAGGCCGAGGGTCCCCGCCCACCAAATCGGAGGCCGAGGGTCCACACCATCCAAATCGGAGACCGAGGGGCCCCGCCCACCAAATCGGAGGCCGACGGGCCCCACCCACCAAAGCGGAGGCCGAGGGTCCCCGCCCACCAAATCGGAGGCCGAGGGTCCCCGCCCACCAAATCGGAGGCCGAGGGTCCCCGCCCACCAAATCGGAGGCCGAGGGGCCCCACCAACCAAATCGGAGGCCGAGGATCCCCGCCCACCAAATCGAAGGTCGAGGGGCCCCGCCCACGAAAGCGGAGGCCGAGGGTCCCCGCACACCAAATCGGAGGCCGAGGGACCCCGCCCACCAAATCGGAGGCCGAGGGGCCCCGCCCACCAAAGCGGAGGCCGAGGGTCCCCGACCACCAAATCGGAGGCCGAGGGGCCCCACCAACCAAATCGGAGGCCGAGGAGCCCCGCCCACCAAATCGAAGGCTGAGCGGCCCCGCCCACCAAAGCGGAGGCAGAGGGACCCCGCCCACCAAATCGGAGGCCGTGGGGCCCCGCCAACCAAAGCGGAGGCCGAGGGTCCCCGCCCACCAAATCGGAGGCAGAGGGACCCCGCCCACCAAATCGGAGGCCGAGGGGCCCCGCCCACCAAATCGGAGGTCGAGGGTCCCCGCCCACCAAATCGGAGACCGAGGGTCCCCGCCCACCAAATCGGAGGCCGGTCCCCGCCCACCAAATCGGAGGCCGAGGGTCCCCACCCACCAAATCGGAGGACGAGGGGCCCCACCAACCAAATCGGAGGCCGAGGAGCCCCGCCCACCAAAAGTAAGTGCGGCCCCAAAAGTAAGTGCGCCCCCGGGTGCAAAAGTAAGTGCGCCCCCGGGTGCAAAAGTAAGTGCGCCCCCGGGTGCAAAAGTAAGTGCGCCCCCGGGTGCAAAAGTAAGTGCGCCCCCGGGTGCAAAAGTAAGTGCGCCCCCGGGTGCAAAAGTAAGTGCGCCCCCGGGTGCAAAAGTAAGTGCGCCCCCGGGTGCAAAAGTAAGTGCGCCCCCGGGTGCAAAAGTAAGCGCGCCCCCGGCCCCGGGTGCAAAAGTAAGCGCGCCCCCCAGTCCCGTGTGTGAAAAGTGCTGCTGTAAAGCTGGTAGCGCTGTTCAAGCACCATGTATTTCCTTCAGGAAATGCCCATCTAATATATAATTGCCTAGAATACTACTTCCTGCAATTTGTGCCAAGAAAGAACATACCAATATACATAGTTATTGATACATATTATTTATTATTTACATTATTGTTCTTAAGCAAAGAACCGTTGTTGTGGCATTTGCCACAACACGCAAAGTTGTTGTCTGATGTCTTTCATCACTCCCCTCATAAGCATGTTCATGGATCCTGTGTAACTGTACCTTAAATAACAAGAATTGTCAAGAGCTGGTGAGTGCAGCCATTTTTTGTTCTTTCTTACTATTATTTATTAATTGTATTATTCTTACATTTGAATAAATAAAGTATATATGGATTCTAGACTCCCGATTCTTTAGAATCGGGCTGCCATCTAGTAGCTAATAAATGTTTTCAATTATGGAAAGGGAGAAGATGTGGATACTATTGGGCTGCCCAGCAGCATGCCTGATCCCTTTACTTTTGCTGTGCTTTTGGACAATTTACAGCTGACATCAACCCCAAGCCCCATTACCCTGATTGCCAACGCACCAGAGCAATCAGGAAGAGTGAATTGAAGGCGAAGTGCCAGAATTGGCGCATCTAATGTGATGCTCCACTTCTGGGGCAGAGGCGGGCTGTCTGCTTTACCTTTGCTGGTTACAAAAAATAGGGGGATCCACATCGTTTTTTTCATTTATTTATTAGGTTAATAGATGTACAATACATTCCACACTCCTGTCACTAATGTGCCATGGGGTTATGAAATTATCTGATGGATATCTATCCATCTATCTATCTATCTATCTATCTATCTATCTATCTATCTATCTATCTATCTATCTTCTTATGTAAGTTTTTTTTCCTTTTTTAACTAGCTTTAAGCTACAAAAAGCCACCATTGCTGAACAAAAACTCAGGTGAAAAACGTAAGCAAAAATGCATGCAAAATGCATGCATTGTCCATTGCGTTTTTCCTTTCAAGAGATGGAGAAATGGTGCCGAATTTTCTGCATCCAAATACTCAACGTGTGAACATACCATAAAATGCCCAATTTGTGATGCAGAGAAAATACACAAAATCAAAATCTCAACAAAAACTCATCGTAGTCACACAGCCATAAAGCTCTGACTGGAGGAGGTAAAAGTACTGTAAGTAGAATTTATGGTGTATACTATTGATACGCCATAAATGTCAGAGAAGGTAACTCTCTCTTTCATTTTTAGTGCGGCCTGTGGATTGGTTCACTATGACAATATGGCCCTTACACCAACAAGATGTTGTACACCCCTTGTGTATAGCAAGAGACATGTCAAACTATGGGAGCGGGACAGGAAGAAGCTGGGGACCGCCCCTTGGGCTAGTCACCAGAGATTAATGGACCACAGCTGTCTGCAGCATTTCAGAGTAAAACACAATGCAACCAAGGTTTAATTCATTTTGCCTGTTCGAGCGGTATGAATCTGCTGTCAAGATCATTTTAAAAGGTCCATGGGAATGGTGAAAGCTTGCTGATCAGTGGAGGTCTAATCAATGGGATACTCACGAATCCTAAGAATATGCTCTGCAGAGTCCCGTCTGAATAGAATGATGGTTGATCATGTGCACCACAGCTCCATTTATTTTCTATGGACTACTGAAGATACAATAGCTGAGTAAAGCGCTTGACTTTTTCCAGCCAACGGGACACTGCAAAGACCAATTCTTGGATTGATGGTGAGGTTGAATCCCCAATGATCAGCAAGAAATCACTGATCTTTTTAAAAGGCGATGGATTAAATACAGTGTGTCTGTAAAGTCATGGTGGACTTTTGACCACTCACTGGAAAGCAACGAAAAATTATAGAAATGTGAAATCTCCTCAAATAAAAGAAAAACTCTCCCAGTTTCATACCTATTCAGTGCAGTTCGATGTTGGCTCCATTTGTTGCCCTACACACATCCAAATGATAGTGAAGTTCTTGCTATACATGGGTAAGTAAGGACGTCTGGTGTAATAGAGTGAATAACATCTGTGATTCTCTGTTTTAAGTGATTAATGTTGTTGATACATTCAATGTACACATGTTGCTTCACATAACCCCAAAAGTAAAAGTCTAAGAGAGTCAGATCCGTGGATCGTAGTGGCCATGGCTTGACAGAACCCCTACCTATCCACCACCGGGGGAATGTTCTATCTAGAAACTCTCGAACAATGGTGACATAGTGTGGAGGAGCGCCGTCCTGTTGAAAGATGACAACTTCTGGAAATTGTGGAACTGCATACAATTCCAACATGTCAAGATATGTGTTTGCAGTCACAGACTGCTCCGAGAGAAAAAATGGGCCCATCGCCTTATCATGCATCAGGCCACACCACACGTTCACTTTAGGGATGTTATGTTTGTACTCAGCGTAGGCATGAGGATGTTCAGCAACCCATATTCAGACGTTATGGCGATGAACATGTCCACAGATATGGAAGGTCGCCTCATCACTAAACACAATCTTCTGCAAAAATCTTGCATCATTGTCGATCTCAAGAAGCATATCTGTAGCAAACGCGCATCGTTTGGGTCTAACCGCCAGTTTGATAGGGTGCAACAGCTGCAATTTGTACCCCGTAAAACAGAGACGTTTCTTTAACACCTTATGAACTGTAGTCTTGCTTAGGTGTAATTGTTGAGCACACGCACGCACAGATTTTTTAGAGCTCCTTAGGAATCTATCCCGTATAGCCTCTACAGACTCATCACTGACTGATGGCCTACCAGAACAGGGTTTCTCCACCAAACTGCCGGTTTCCTTCAACTGCTTATCCCACCGAGTAATGTTATTCCTATGTGGTGGCGCTTCGTTATAAACGCGCCGATATTCATGTAGCACTTTGGTTACGGATTGGAATTTAGTGAGCCACAGAACACACTGAACTTTCCTCTGTACCATCCACATCTCGACTGGCATGGAAAACCACACAGCTGGAATAAGCTTGTGGTTGCATGATGTCACAGACCTGGCAGTGTATTAATCAGAGTTCAGTTTATCAGGGGTTAATCTGACTGGGGGGTCAGCAACAGCTTAAATGAGTTTGTGTTGTTTGATTGGTTCTTGTTATCTCTCCTCATGAACAGGTCTGATATGATTGGGCCAGAGAAAGGGCGCCAAATGTAAACTATAAATAGATCCTGTGACTGGTCAAAAGTGCACCATGACATTACGGACACACTGTAGTTATTCCCATCTCTAGAAGGTATGTATATAGTAGCATTGCTACTGCCCTGGATGTGTTACATAAAGGCCTGTAAAGTCTGGAGTTGGATTCATGTAAAAATCAGTATTACGATTCTTATGAGGAAGTGATTGATATCATTGCTTGTGGTGTTTACCTGATCCCTAATTATCAACCTCTTATTATTGGGAGGTTCATTATAAGAAAACTCTACCATATGGTTGGTAAATATTTACAGTGCTGTGCAAAGCCTGTGTTCTCCAACCTGCGGCTCGCCAGTGGTTATGAAAATTACAACTCCCAGCATACCATGGAAACCTCAGCTATTTCAACAGCGCTAAAGCCTTCGAAAATAACAATGGTGTTTTATGCTTCTCTAGTCATTATGCCATGGTCACATTATGAAATAGGTCCTTTTGCTTCCCAAATAGTGACATCAGTTGAGGCAAAACAGTGACACCTACAACATCTAAATAGACGTAGCTTTTTTGCTGTGTAGTAAAGGTGTAGATTTGTGTCTCCACTAGTGTTGAGCGATACCTTCCGATACTTGAAAGTATCGGTATCGGATAGTATCGGCTGATATCCGAAAAATATCGGATATCGCCGATACCGATACCAATACAAGTCAATGGGACACAAGTATCGGAAGCTATCCTGGATGGTTCCCAGGGTCTGAAGGAGAGGAAACTCTTCTTCAGGCCCTGGGATCCATATTCATGTAAAAAATAAAGAATTAAAATAAAAAATATGGATATACTCACCCTCAGACGAGCCCTGGACCTTACCGATGTAACCGGCAGCCTCCGTTCCTAAGAATGAGGAGTTTAGGACCTGCGATGACGTCGCGGCTTGTGATTGGTCGCGTGACCGCTCATGTGACCGCTCACATGATGTGACGCTTAATGTGTCGGGAAAGCAAACAATCAAAAATTTGGTGACAGGGGGTCTCCCTGCTAGATAATATGGTCCCTCCCCAGGAAATTAAGCCTCTACTCCCGACTGTAAGCCCTATGCCCCTTAACCCCAAAGCACCAATATATCCTGGACTGCCGAGAAGTTCTATGGGCGTCTTATGGTAGTATTTAAAGATCTGGGATTTTCATTGTAAAATAAAGCCCATTCACACATTTTTGTGGCAGCTTTAATGTCCGGCCTTAAATCTGAATTGAAAGAGGCAATAATGTCAGTTAGACCTGATATCGAGACTTCCACTCCAGATGATGCATTAAAAGTAGTAAAAAAGGTTTTAAGAACTTACCCCGCTCTGCATCAGCAGGGAAATTAAAGGTTAAACCAGTAGCCGCAGCGATTCTTGCTCCAATCTCAGCCCCCCACAGCTGCAAGGACGCAGCTCTGTTCCTTATCAGTGGCCCATGTAACAGATTTCAGCTCCTGCCCTCCCCACCTTACACAAATCCAATATCCTTTTTAACCCTATGTCTGGGAATCTCACTCCCCAGCCCCGCCATGTCAATTCTCAGATCAAGAGCTTGTTTTAATTGGAGTAGATGGCAGACCCAATAAATATACTCTTACAAAACCCATCCCACTGGGACCCTTCCCTGAAGTCACGGCTCAGTTCGTAATCTCTCCTATATGTCCGGTAAATTTACTGGAGGCAGATTTATTATCACAGTTCCGCTCCAGAATACAATTCCAAGATGATGGTCAGATGGTACTTACATTATATAACCCCTATGCAGATGAACACAATGAGATCTGTATCCTACACGCCCTTCCCACGGTTATGATGGCCCTGATAGGCCCAGATCCACCCCCAATAATGCCTGTGGAACCAGTAAAAGTGTTTCTCAAACCTGGTGCCCCTTTTCCCAAAGTCCATCAATAACCTTTGAAACATGATCAGGAGCGGGGCCTCAAGGGGCAAATACAAACGTTGCTCGATAATGGTGCCCTAGTACCCTGTGTTTCCCCATGTAACACGCCCTTGTTTCCCGTTAAGAAGAAGACCCCACCCGGCCAACCCCCTGTGTACCGGCTGGTACAAGATCTATGGGCAGTTAATGCAGCTACTGTTCTGGAAACTCCGGTGCCTAATCCACATACTCTTTTGTCCCAGATATCTCAGGATGCTGCTTGGTTCACAGTCATCGACCTTGCCAATGCCTTCTTCAGCATTCCATTACACCCAAATTGCCAGTTTCTGTTTGCATTTATTTATCAGGGACGACAACAGAGCAGGAAGCCATTGCTGCCACTGTTAGCCTCCTCAAGTATCTGGCAGATCTGAACTGTCGGGTTTCGGCCTCGAAATTTCGGTTCTGCCTTGGTCAAGTGATATTTTTGGGTCACTGTCTCCTTCAGGGTGTCAGACACCTCACAAAACAAAGAAAAATAGCCGTCAGCTCCCTTCCTTTCCCAAAAGATGAGACTGAACTCCAGCGTTTTCTTGGACTATGTACTTATTGTCGTCAGTGGATATCGGACGCATCCCGCATAATGCAACCTCTCTACAATGCCCTGGAAGACGGTTCAAGATGTGCTGATGATTTGGCAGATTCCACACCGGATACGCTGTTACTACAGAAGATACTGTAGTGCATGGAGCTGCACTCCCTCCCTAACTGTCAGCACAAGAAGTAGAACTTCAGGCTCTGTCTACTGCATGTGTTCTGGCCAAAGACAGGCGGGCTAATATATACACGGGCTCACAGTATGCATTTGGTATTGCTCATGATTTCGGAGCCCTATGGGTCAATCGAGGGTTTATTACCACCGCCAGGACTCCAGTGAAGAATGCTGAAGCTGTTAAAACCCTCATGGACTCAATCAAATTACCTACAAAGGTGGCCATTATCAAGGTCAAGGTTCACGGTCCTAGGAAAAGTCCACACACTGTTGGTAACGCCTTTGCGGATATGCAAGCAAAAGCTGCTGCTCCCCTACCCGTTGACCTGACCATACCAGCTATGGTGACCACACGCTCTCAGCGTAAACAGTTACAAGAAACAATGACTCTACAGGAACCTGATGATCTATGCCAGACTGAGGTTTTCTGTCGGACCCCGCGAGACCGCTTAATGACGATGCAGAGAATGTCCCCAAAGGAAGAAGTGAAGCAGTGGAAGGCTGATGGAGCATGTATAGACAATGGTCTCTGGAAAAAGGACCAACTTGTGTGTCTCCCTAAGCGGATGTACCCTGCTATTGCCATGTGGGCACATGGGCCCACACATCGCGTAAAAACAAACAAACAGGCCCTTGCCCTGGTGCAAAAATTCTACTGGGCTCCAGGTATTTCTACTGTCCTGACAGCACTCAACCGTCCATGTAATATCTGTCAGACCTGTAATCCCGGTCAACTTCAACGTGTACCCCCAAAGCACCTTGCTAAGCCCGACTATCCTTTCCAAAGGCTCCAGGTGGACTATATCACGTTGCCTAAGTCTGGAAGGTATGAATATTGTCTGGTGGTTGTCGACATGTTCTCCAGTTGGCCGGAAGCATTCCCCGTTACCAACATGACTGCAAAGACTACAGCGAAGAAACTGGTGATGGAAGTTATATGCAGATATGGTGTTCCAGAAGTCGTCGAAAGTGACCAAGGCCCGGCCTTTTCTTCTCATGTGTACAGGAGGTTCTGACAATGCTTGGATCCACTGTAGCCCTCCATACTCCGTACTATCCACTGAAGGGACAATTGACCAAAATGATGCAGGAGACTATGGCTCCATGGCCAGAGCTCCTACCCATTGTACTGTACCACATTCATACTACCCCCTAAGGCAAAACATGGCCTGTCCCCATATGAGATATTATTTGGTGCTAGGCCCTCAGTTGCAAATTTCCAGCCTCAGTAGTTATCAGAGGAAACTGACCGTGCTGTTCAATATGTTATTCAGCTTAGTAAAAATCTTGCTAACACCCATGTTTTAGTTTTTCCTTTCCTTCCAGATTAAGCAGAAACCGACACTTGTCACAACTTAAAGTCTGATGGTTTTGTGGTCGTGAAAAGCCATGTCAGAAAACACGGACTAGAACCCTTGTATGACGGTCCCTACCAAGTCCTCAGTATCACTCCTATGTCAGTAAAGCTGGAAGGAAGGCCGACGTGGATCCACGTATCGCACTGCAAGCTGGTCAAACAGACTAGTAGCAAATAAGGGGACATACATAATGTTTTGTTTTTTTGTATTTCCATATAATAATATTGGTAACCGCATGGGACAGCCTAAATTCCCCAATATCCTTGAATAATAAGTTTGTACAATATCATTAAAGATTAGTAGTACAGATGGGTATAGCCAATAAAATTGTCCGTTCTATTTTCATTTACCCTATGATTACACAAATGTGGGATAAATTGGTTAGGGCCACAGACTATCTAGATGATCAAATTTGGGATATATTGGATATAAATAATAAAACTGTTGCTGTCCAAAACCAACTTATCATAGTCACTAATCAATATTCTATAGTACTGGATTACTTAACAGCAGCACAGGGTGGTATGTGTCAGGTTATTGGACCCGCTTGCTGTTATTATACAGATCCCAATAGCACTATGAAGTTAAAGTTAGAGGATATTCAAAGACTCAGAGATTAATATGATAAAGACAATGATCGTAATAAGGACAGTTGGTGGGCAGACACCTTCTCCTTTCTTAATCCAGCCAATTGGTTTGAGGGACCTGGGGGCTGGATAGCTCAAATCTTTCAAAGTTTGTTATATATTGTTGCCTTTATCCTTGTTATATATGTAATACTAAAACTTGTTCTTTGGTGTATTTCTGTATGTATTAGGAAATTCTGCACTAAGACAACTAATGATGATACCAAAAGCGTTGCCACCCCTGCTCTTCTCTACACCGATTTCACAAAGTTACCTGATGAAGATGTTGAAGCCAAGTGCATGGCTATCTTCAAAAGATCCCCACTACTGTTATCAATAATTGTTATTCGTAAAAAATTCTAGTATACAGGGAGGACAGGTACACCGCAACAGCCATGGCTGGTAACATGACACCAGTCATGTGAAGACCAGTACCCCTCGAGCATAGAGCTTGGGATAGTACCTCTGATGCTAGACATTAATTAACAAAATTTATCTAGGGGGGAATGTGAAGGGACAAATTAAGAAAGATTCTCCATTTTGTGCTTTTCGACTTCATTTTCTTGTTGCTTAAAGATAAATTGTTATTTAATTAGGTAAAAGGTTATAGCTGCCATGAAGTAACTTTATCTTGTTGTTCACAAGCCTGTTATTCAACTAGGCTATGGTTCATAATTGGTATAAAGACCTTGAGTCTTCTGACTCGAGCCAAATAGATTCGGGGGTGTATTGCTATACAAGATTGAGGCACCTGTTAGTATGTGTTTTTCTATGACAAGAAGATATGACCATATATGTAGTTTCCGGTTTTTCTGTATCCTCATGGGTTAAGTTTTTCCTGCATTCTTATAGGTTAAGAACTGTGAGCGTGTTCTTATGCTGATTGGTTGAAGTATAATTTCTATGATTATGAAAAGCGATACACAATAAAACGGGGGCCAGAGATCTGCTCGATCCCCCATACAGAGGCACACGTCTCCATCTGGTCATTTTCAGTTGCCGGCAATGCCCTGTAGATTAATTTGGAAATCACTGAGTTAACCGTGAAGGATCACTTTAGATCCTCCCTCAACATACTGTGTAGGGATAGGAGCTCAGAGCACCCAGAATGTTAATAGAAAAAAGGCCTAATGTGATTGTAGTGTACTACTTCAGTGCTGATGTAAATACAGGAAGGAAGAAATAGAGGGCATCAAGGGCCACTAAGCCCTGATTGAACGTCCAATTTCCCAACACTCACGTGTTCATCGATACAGTGGGGGAAATAAGTATTTGATCCCTTGCTGATTTTGTAAGTTTGCCCACTGACAAAGACATGAACAGTCTATAATTTTAAGGGTAGATTAAGTTTAACATTGAGAGATAGAATATCAAAAATAAAATCCAGAAAATTACATTGTATAAATTATATACATTTATTTGCATTTTGTAGTGAGAAATAATATTTAAAAAAATAGTAAAATAGTATTTAATCTCCTACCAACCATTAAGAGTTATGGCTCCTACAGACCAGTTAGACGCTCATAATCAACTTATTACCTGCATTAAAGACAGCTGTCTTACATAGGCACCTTTCTAAAAGACTCCTGTCCACAGACTCAATTAATCTGTCAGACTCTAGCCTCTACAACATGGGCAAGACCAAAGATCTTTATAAGAATGTCAGGGACAAGATCATAGACCTGCACAAAGCTGGAATGGGCTACAAAACCATAAGTAAGACGCTGGATGAGAAGGAGACAACTGTTGGTGCAATAGTAAGAAAATAGAAGAAATACAAAATGAATGTTAATCGATATCGATCTGGGGCACCATGCAAAATCTCACCTTGTGAGGTATCCTTGATCATGAGGAAGGTAAGAGATCAGCCTAAAACTACATGGGGGGACTTGTTAATGATCTCAAGGCAGTTGAGACCACAGTCACCAACAAAACCATTGGTAACACATTACACCGTAAAGATTTAAAATCCTGCAGTGCTCGCAAAGTCCCCCTGCTAAAGAAGACACATGTGCAGGCCCATCTGAAGTTTGCCAACGAACACCTGGATAATTCTGTGAGTGATTGGAAGGAGGTGCTGTGGTCAGATAAGACAAAAATTGAGCCCTTTCGCATTAACTCGACTCATCGCTCTTGGAGGAAGTGAAACGCTGCCTACGACCCAAAGAACATCGTCCCCACTGTCAAGCATGGAGGTGGAAACATTATGTTTTGGGAGTGTTTCTCTGCTAAGGGCACAGGACTACTTCATCGAATCAACAGGAGAATGGGTCGAGCCATGTACCATGGTGTGTCGGATGAAGAACTCTTCATTTACCCTGCAGAGAACATAAATCGGGTGAGATATTTCCATATTTTCACTCGTTATCATGAGACAATGTTATTACATTTTCTCTCTGTATTTTATATGTGTTGTTTGTGACCACTGTCATATCTAGGCATATATGTGGAGTTTGTTGACAGGTCTGGTTCTGTTACGGACAGTTCATCCAACACTGCGGAAGCTAGCAAGGTATGTTTGACTGTGCAGCATTTCTGAGAAAAACATACTTTTAATAGCCGCCGAGCCAAATTCACCCGGCATGTTAGTCAGACAAGCGGGTCGCAGGCGGTTTTTCCCTGCCCACTGCCCTGGATTAACAGGTCTCTGCCTAAAAAAAGTGGCATCTAAAAGTTTGGGCACATCTTGCCAACATTACTGTTATTGTGAACAGTTAAGCAAGTTGAAGATGAAATGATTTCTGAAAGGCCTAAAGTTAAAGACGACACATTTCCTTTGCATTTTAAGCAAAAAATAAAAATAAAAAACTATATATATATATATATATATATATATATATATATATATATATATATATATTCATCCTTTATATTTTGAAAATTAAAAAAAGGAAAATGGACAGATTCAAAAGTTTGTGCACTGTATGGTTAGTACTTCCCTTAGTACACCCCTTTTAAAAGTATCACAACTTGTGAACTCTTTTTGTAGCCAGACAAGAGTCTTTCAATTCTTGGCTGGCTACACCATCAGATGGAGTCAGCATTCTACAATCTATCTCCGATCCATCAAGTCATCAATCCAACCAATTTCTATTCTGCCCCATTTTCCACACTACCCTGAGGGATAAGGAACTATCTACAACAGAAATAACTTTTCCAGTTGATATTTGGGAAGGCATGAATGTCTTTGTTCTCAGAAGAGGTTGTGGGAGTAAATGGATAATATGATTCAAATGTCAGTCTGTGTTGCAGGCTCTACGAGCTGAGGTGGTTAAGACACTTTCCGTGGTAGTAGCACTCTGAGCCAGGACAAACCTTGATATGAATATCAAGTAGAGGGGGCCAGGAGCACTGGGCAATAACATAAAGAAGCACCTATTGGCCGATTCATGGATGACAGTGAAGATAATGACAATTCTGTGTTGGACAAAACGTGGGGACCAGAGAGGGATGATGAGGAATTGTGGCCATCAGAAGAGGAGGTTGCTGGCGTAGGTGATACACTGCACATGCAATGTGCATCAAAACATCCTCTGAGGGGGGGCGTGCGTGGCTTGGACCCTGAGTTGAGCAGACGTGTCTGAGGAGAGCTCCTCAGATTTCTTTAGACTAAGGGTACCGTCACACAGTGCCATTTTCATCGCTACGACGGCACGATTCGTGACGTTGCAGCGTCGTATAAGTATCGCTCCAGCGTCGTAGACTGCGGTCACACGTTGCAATACACGGCGCTGGAGCGATAATTTCATGACGTATTTGCGATGTAGAAGCCGTTGGTTACTGTGCGCACATCGTATACAACCTGTGTCACACAATGCAATCATGCCGCCACAGCGGGACACTAGACGACGAAAGAAAGTTTCAAACGATCTGCTACGACGTACGATTCTCAGCGGGGATCCGGATCGCAGTAGCGTGTCAGACACAACGATATCGTAAATGCATCGCTGGAACGTCACGAATCATGCCGTTGTAGCGATCAAAATTGCACTGTGTGACGGTACCCTTAGCCTCTACAATCAGTAAAAGCTCACAGACACAAAAAGAGAATCTTAAAAATCCTTCAGAAAATTGAAAAAAATCACAGAGAAAAAAGCAGAGATGATTACCTGCTGAAGCCTCCAAACAAATGCACTAGCAGGGCGCATCGGACCCGATTAATGATGGCAAAAACACAGGTGCAAAAAATACCGATGAAACAACCACTTTCAATCCAGTGTTGGCTGTTTGGCATTAGTGCACAAAAAGATAAGCAATAATAGTCTGTATGTGGCATTGTTCACACAGGCAATGCAGAGCATCTGGTTTACAGCCTATTACTAACGCTCATACAGGCGGGCTGCCCAGTGCTACAAAATGCATGCTGTGTGAATAGAAGCCTACAGTTTACAGAGCCATCTTGGTCCGATTGAAGAAGCATCTACGCGAAACACGCGTCAAGGGGTCGCAGCGGGAGGACTTAAACAACACCAGCTATTATGGGTGAGTTGTAGCTTACCTTCGGGACATGTAGGGTTATTGGGGACTTGCCTTATCAGGTAGTGCCCATGGTATCTATGTATAGCACCTATACTTTTTACCCATTAGGGTCTCACTACCCCCATGTATCCTTTTGATTAGGGTTTGCTATATTCACCCCTAGCTACTTCACTCACATTACTTGTCGCTCCTCCTGCTGTGCCAGCAGGTTCCCTGTACCTATTCCCCTATTTTGTGTATAGCCTTATTATTTGGCTCTTATTATTTGTATTTGAATTAATAAACTGTTTGGGTTTTACTTTACTCTTTTGGTGTTCTCTGTACTCCATGTCTTTTTTGGTGTTGGTATCCACGATCTTAGTAAATTTATCAGAACTCTTTCCACTAAAAATGATTTGGAGATATTTGCTTGCAGAATAGAAAACTCTTACAAGAAGGAACTGCAGGTTCTAAAATCAGAATTTACCTCTAGAGTGGAAGATGTAGAGAAATCCCAGGAACTCATCTTGCAAGAACTACAAACCCATAGAGAGGTTATAACAAACCACACTATGAGACTAGAGGACATGGCAACGGGACTGGAGGGCTTGGAGAATCGTAACAGACGTAACAACATTAGAATACGTGGCCTTCCTGAGTCGGTAAGCCCATCTGAGCTGGACATTACAGTGCAAAAACTGTTCCTTGAAATCTTAAATGATAAAGAGGCAGGCTCCATAGAATTTGACCGGATTCACAGATCCCTTGGACCTAAACCGCAATCAGATTCAAGGCCTAGAGACGTCATCTGCAGAATACATTACTATAAAGTCAAAGGAACTATTATGTTGGCAGCTAGACAAAAAGGCACCATCACCTTTTGTGGAGCTCAGATTCTAATACTCTCAGATCTGTCTAGACGGACTCTACAACTAAGAAGAGCCCTGCGACCACTTTTATCTCTCCTTAAAGAAAAAGACTTCCCATATAAATGGGGTTTTCCATTTCAGGTGATAGCTTTTAAAGGAGGGAAAACAGTAATTTTTCGTAATCTGGGTGATCTGACCACCTTCCTGGGAACTTTTGAATTACCATTGACTGACCTCCCTGATTGGCCGAGATCCCCCCAGCTCCCAGACATTCCACCAAGATGGCTGAGAGCTCAACATGCCAAACAACATAAGAAAAATGGTTCTTCTCTTGGCCAGACCTGAGGGGACTCTTGTTGGCCTAATGCATATTGATTTGTATGTATTGCAACAACTATTGTTTGTTTAATATGATGTGATTTATATATCTGCTTGCATATTGTTCACATGTCAACAAAGTTTAAAAAAAAGTCCTCATTTACAGACAGGATGTTCCTCCTCCCTTTTTTCCTGTGAGCACATTCTTGTGTGTGCAGCTGAAGCTGAAGGTCATAGCAGATCTCTCTCTCTCTCAGAAACCAGATTGATCCTGTTCTCATGTTGTAAGCTAGATGTTCTTAATTCTTAATAAATGAACATTCTCTGTTGCTCGTTGTGGACATCACGCTGATTAACCCGCTGCTAACAACTCTCCTCCCCTTCTTCCTGTTTTCAGAGTATAATACCCTGCATACACATATCCCGAGAAGTTGTTCTGACTTCTGGACCAATATGCTTTGGGTTTGCCCGTGCTCAGTAGTACGGTCAGTTTTCATCCAAGTGGACATTTCAACTTATCATATGTTAAGGAATAGAAGGTCTAATTACCCCCTCTATAGTTTGCATTGTTCAGTTAGAGCTCAAATTTAATTCAAGTGGGGTCAGACGTTGGTTAATTTTGATAGACCTTAAATAATGTTACTTACTAGTTGTTATTTTGTCTAGGCCATGGGGGTGACAGATGGAGGTTGGACCTCACCCTCGGCTTTTCCTCACCCAAACCGATGTGTCTGGTGGACTCTCGACACACCGCCACATCACGATTTCTTCCTTTAGGTGATCATTCACAGCACACTAAATTTTCCTTTCTCTTTCTCAATCTGTTTCCTTCTCTTCTTCTTCCTCCTTATTGTTCCATCCCCAATTCCTCAACCTATTCCCCACCCTGGAATTACACATGAATATTCAAGGGATCTGGTTTCCGTTCTCATATAACCAATTCTTCAAACAACACCTTGATTATGGCTGGAGTTAAATTTTGTTCCTTTAATGCTAAATGGTTAAACATACCGGAAAAAAGAAAACAGATCTTGTACTTCAATCATAAGCAACGTGTCTCGATTTTGCTACTTCAGTAGACCCACTTTAAGGCTGGAGTGACTCCTGATTGTACATCCTTTTACTACCCGAAGTGGTACCATAGTACAAATCCTCATTCCAAGTCTAAGGGAGTGTCTGTAGGTTTTCATAAGTCCTTCCTTCCAGAGGTCCTTGACTCAGTGATTGATATGGAGGGGAGATTTATTTTCTTGAAGTTGGCTTGGAGATCTCGTGAACTTATCTTGGCGAATGTTTATTTCCCTAACCAGGATCAGCAGAAATTTGGCTATTCATGCAAAAAGCTTCTAGAGAAATTTGCAGGCGACTCGCCGATTATCCATGGAGGTGACTTTAACCTTCCAATGAATCCTATAATTGACGTATCAACGGGTAAGTCCTCTTACTCTTCATCTTCTATTAAAAAAGTGAGAAAGCAGATGAGTCATCTGCGACTGGTCGATGTGTGGAGGGCTCTCCATCCAGATGCGAGAGACTATAGCTTCTACTCACAAGTACACTCCACATATAGTAGAATTGATTATTTTTTGTGTCCCATCCCTTGCTGGACCTGGGGGTGGGGTCGGTGTTGTGGTCCGATCATGCGCCCATTTATTTTTCGATGCAACTGGACCCCCTTGCGAAGTCTAAATTCTCTTGGCGACTAAATGAGAACTTATTACAGGATCCGATATGTGCCTCAGAGGTGAAACGATCTATCGAATGCTTTGTGGTGGACCATGCTGCGGACTCCACGTCTCCTTCAATAAAATGGGAGGCCCTGAAGAGTATCTTGAGAGGTGTTCTTATCTCACAGGGTGCCCGTCTTAAGAAGATTCGTATAGCAGAAATAGCTGATCTCTCCTCCCAGATTTCTAAACTTGAGACACAACATAAACAAGACCTCTCCCCGCTTACCCTGTCAAATTTATCCACAGCCAGACAAAAGTTACTTACAATACTAGATCAGAAATCCCGTTGTTTTAGGGAGAGAACTAAGAGCCGTTTCTATCACTTAAGTAACAAAAGTGGCAAATTCCTGGCAAGAGCTCTACATCCACGGGGCCCACAAACATTCATCCCATTCATAAGAAATGCCAAGGGTAAGAAATCCCACAGTACACGGGATATATTAACCAGCTTTTATGATTACTATAACTCCCTGTATAATATAAAAGGTCACTTTAAGGATCTCCCCGCCCACTCGTTTCATGATAAAATCAAATCTTATATACAATCAAACAAGTTGCCCGTGGTTTCGGAGGAGTGCCTAGCGAACCTTGAGGAAGACTTTTCATTAGAAGAGGTCACCTCAGTGATTGGGGACCTGAAATCAGGCAAAAGTCCTTGTCCTGATGGTTATTCAGCGGGATCCTACAGTTTTTGGATCTGCTGGGCCCTCCATTCCTAACCGTGTGTAATTTTGTGGCTTCGGGGGGGTCCTTCCCCCCACAAGTTCTAGCTGCTCATATAACGGTTATCCCGAAACCAGAGAAGGATCCCTCGCTATGTAGCAGTTATCGTCCTACCTCACTTATCAATATAGATGTTAAAATCTATGCCAAAATGATCGCTAAAAGATTAAGTTGTCTTTTGCCCTACCTGGTTAATCAAGACCAAGTAGGTTTTGTTCCAGGAAGAGAGGCAAGAGACAACACTATAAGATCTATTTCTTTGATAGACAGAGCAAACAGGACCGGTGACCCCATGTGTATATTTTCAATCGATGCCGAAAAGGCATTCGATAGGGTGGGTTGGGATTTTATGTATCAAATGCTAGAGGGTATTGGATTAAAAAAGAAAATGCTGAGGAGTATCATGGCTCTTTATGAGTCCCCCTCTGCACAGATCAAAGTTAATGGCTCTCTGTCAGACTCCTTGCACATACGAAATGGCACAAGGCAGGGGTGCCCTCTATCACCCTTGTTATATATATTAACTATGGAACATTTGGCCAATGCAATCCGTAGTAATCCATCTATAAAGGGGGTGAGGATCCTTTCGGAAGAACACAAGTTGGCACTTTTTGCTGACGATGTGCTAATGTTTATTACATCCCCTATAACCACTATACCCAATATTCTATCGGAACTACATTGCTTTGGTTATCTGAGCAACTTCAAAATAAATTCCCATAAATCTGAAATACTAAATATCTCCTTACCATCCTCACTAGTTTCTCAGTTACACTCCTTCCCGTTTAAATGGCGTTCTGATGCCCTTAGATATCTGGGTATAAATCTAACCTCTAAGACGTCACAATTAAATGAAGCCAATCATAAAACAGCTCTCCGTAGAGCAGAGCTTGATCTGGAGAAATGGAACAAATTACATTTATCCTGGCTTGGGAGGATCAATACGATAAAAATGGACTTATTACCATGCCTCCTGTATTTTTTTCAGCCCATCCCTATGGTCTTACCCCCCTCCTTTTTCTCCAGACTCAAGACAACAATCACAAGATATGTGTGGTCGGGCAGGCGTCCTCGCTTGTCGTACCAGCTATGAAGCAGATCTAAACGAACGGGAGGATTGATCCTCCCTAACTTTCTACTTTACAATTATGCTTCCCTCGGAACCTGACTTTTAGATATATTTCATCATAAACACAAAAAAAATGGGTGGACCTAGAATCAAAGATCTCAACAAATAATCCCAAAGCAAGCATTTGGCAGGGAGGAAATATAAAAGTTCAGAGAGAGAACCTTCCCTTTCTCACGAGAAATCTGACTTTTTGTTAAACACGGTAATCAAAAGCTTAACATCTCAACCATACCAGGCCCCCTGACCCCGATTTTTGATAACCCAGACTTCCCTGTGGGCCTAGAAAAGTTACATTCCTACATAAACACAAAGATAGCCACCCGATAGTCCATGATTACATAACTCAATCTTCTATTAAATCCTTGCAGTCCCTCTTCGGAGAGGCGGTCCCTCCCCCTGGCTTATGGCTTTTTCATGAACAAATTAGAAGCTATATTACCAAGATATCCAGACAGGTTGATCTATTTAGACCACTTACTCCCTTCGAGTCAGCTTGCTTGGATGGGGACCCTCCATTACACACGGTATCGCTTCTCTATAAAATGTTTCAGGAACATCAAATATCTACACTTGACCCTCCAGTTTTCTTCTTGAAATGGGAAAAAGACTTGAATAAACCATTAACATTGGAAGACAGGAACAAGAGTCTCCTCCACACGTTCAGATCCTCATTATGTGCAGACCACCAAGAGAGAAGTTATAAACTGTTGACTCGATGGTACAGATGCCCAGACAGCATCCATACTATGTTTCCCACTACCCCAGATACGTGTTGGAGATGTTGGAAGGAGAAGGGATCATATTCACATATTTGGTGGTCTTGTCCACCCATTAGAAGTTTTTGGGAGGCTGTTTTTGATCTCCACAACAAATTATCGCTTCACAAGGTAGCTCTGCTGTCTATTTGTGATCTCTCCATAGCCAAATTTAAGAAAAGCCTTCTTAGACACTTCTTGACAGCTGCACGCAATCTAATACCCCGCTACTGGAAGCAATCAAATTCCCCTTCACGATCTGAATTTGTAGCGGAATTAAACCATCTCTTTAGAATGGAGCAATTGGTTGGCCAGGATACGGGAACTTCAGATAAAGTATTAAACATATGGACTCCTTGGATAGTGTTTAGAGAAATTAGAGAAACCGAAGAGCTAATTACTTGGCTTGGCTAACTGACTGAATATATTATTGATACCCACATGCATCTGTATTCTAGGTGGTGGAACAGATGTTCCTTAATATTAACTAACAGCAGAGTTGGACGAGAAATCGGAAACCATACCCTCCTTCCCCATCCTCTCTCTTCTTCTCTTTCTGTTTACTTTCTATTTCTCTTCTATTAAACATAAAGTTGGTTTAAACTATAACAACGTTCTGTATAATGAAACAACTCGGATACCCTTACTTCAGCATTATATTCAACTCTAGTTAACAGAACGGGACTCGGAGAATCGGACTCTTAATAACCAGGAATCCTATTGCCAATAGTAATAGATCATTTCATAGTTAATGGGTATAACGTTCATAAGTTCGAATTCTAGAACTTAGTTAATGATCCCCGATTCTCTTTTGAAAAGTTAAATAGAATAGCATTTTCTTTCATATAGGAGACAAAGAAGCCACTACATAGGCTTATATTGAAAACGTTATTATATTTTTCCCTGATTAACAGTGCTTAGAAGTGCCAAACGTTATTTTGATTTGTATCTGTTTGTTATCATTCTAATTTGCAATGTGTCTTTATATGCAACTTCATTTAATAAACCTGATTTACACAAAACAAACTCTGAGGCAAAATCAGATTTTTCTGTGGTCTGCTCTGGAGTAGGTAATTCAGATCGCATCACCCAAAAGGTCTAGTCATGGTGGTGGTGAGCCATATGTGCAGGCTACTCTTGTATGGGAATTCTTTTTCATATCGTTGGAGGATCAATCTATTACATTGGGCAGGCTGTGTTGCTGGAAAATAAGGCAGGTACATCATGTTACACATCGAATAGCAACTTCATCACTCCATCAGCACATGAAGTGGCATAACTTACTCATGCGGAGAAAGCAACCTGACCAGCATGATGAAGAACGATCAAGCTGCCCTCCTTCCTCTCCTCGCAATTATCTCCCTTGTAACCATGTGTACCCCAAGCAGTGCCTTATTATTATCATCAGCCCATCATCACACTCACCTAGTGCTTTCCATATACTTCCTCTTCTACCTCCATTGTAGCTTAAATTCTCAATTTGTGTGCCCAAGAAACATATGTTCAAATATCCCATTATATGGAAATTGTACTCCCATATGTCCGAGTTCACCACAACTGATGTCAGACCATCTGGATTGTATTGCCTTTTGCAAAAGAGTGGTGTACTCTCAGGCTCAATGGAAGATCCCTAGCCGCCATTATTTATTGTACCAAAATGGCAGGTTTGGGCACAAAAAGCAATATTTTTGGAAATTAAATATTATTGTGAATGTGTCTGGGTTGAATTTTCCTAGCAACACCCTAGACAGGATTGTGATAGGTCAAAAATTGTAGAAAATTATCCAAATAAAATTATTTAAACTTCACAAATAAATTATTTTCAAAATTTGTTAAGAAATTTTTGTCTCCAGAAAATAGTGGATAATTTTTGGAAGGCTTCATAAAAAGTATAGTCATTTTATGATTAGCAAATCAGTTGCAGATCACCCAAAATTATATTATTCTTTCACATGTAGTTGGGAGATCATTACATCTTTACATTCAAAACAATGTACCTGTTTAAAGGGATCATTTTGGACGGCTTATGAAAAAGCTATCGCTTCTTCATTTAACAAAGTACAAAGCCCTTTTTACCCTAACAACAGGAATAATATTTGCATCTAACCATGTGAAAATGCCATAGCTTCTACTGTTTACACCGCCTGTCAACAAAAAACAGTAATGAATGCACATGTTCTCCTACAAAAGGGATAATTTTTATATCGTTTATACAATTTAAGTAGCCTACAAAGTTTTATACTTAAATATTATGTTAAATGCGCTGTGGGTTACCTCTGGTTACCATTTATTTTCTACTACCCAGATAGGTTGAAGTCCGTTGGATATTAAAAAGGCTATTATGTGCGTTACAGAGCTCAAAATGTGTTACACAGATATTTTCCAGTCAATTAAAGTTTTTTTAAATTCTGTGAATCAAATTTTTTACGATTATTCGGTGACATGATCTGTTTATATCTTGTCTCTTTCTGACCAGAATTCTTGCTGTATTCCTCCATAAATTTGTGCTGACTTGCAGTAAAATGGAACATGCCTGTCCAGTGGTTCTCCAATATACACTCACCGGCCACTTTATTAGGTACACCTGTCCAACTTCTTGTTAACACTTAATTTCTAATCAGCCAATCACATGGCGGCAACTCAGTGCATTTAGGCATGTAGACATGGTCAAGACAATCTCCTGCAGTTCAAACCGAGCATCAGTATGGGGAAGAAAGGTGATTTGAGTGCCTTTGAACGTGGCATGGTTGTTGGTGCCAGAAGGGCTGGTCTGAGTATTTCAGAAACTGCTGATCTACTGGGATTTTCACGCACAACCATCTCTAGGGTTTACAGAGAATGGTCCGAAAAAGAAAAAAAATCCAGTGAGCGGCAGTTCTGTGGGCGGAAATGCCTTGTTGATGCCAGAGGTCAGAGGAGAATGGGCAGACTGGTTCGAGCTGATAGAAAGGCAACAGTGACTCAAATCGCCACCCGTTACAACCAAGGTAGGCCTAAGAGCATCTCTGAACGCACAGTGCGTCGAACTTTGAGGCAGATGGGCTACAGCAGCAGAAGACCACACCGGGTACCACTCCTTTCAGCTAAGAACAGGAAACTGAGGCTACAATTTGTACAAGCTCATCGAAATTGGACAGTAGAAGATTGGAAAAACGTTGCTTGGTCTGATGAGTCTCGATTTCTGCTGCGACATTCGGATGGTAGGGTCAGAATTTGGCGTAAACAACATGAAAGCATGGATCCATCCTGCCTTGTATGGAGCATCTTTGGGATGTGCAGCTGACAAATCTGCGGCAACTGTGTGATGCCATCATGTCAATATGGACCAAAATCTCTGAGGAATGCTTCCAGCACCTTGTTGAATCTATGCCACGAAGAACTGAGGCAGTTCTGAAGGCAAAAGGGGGTCCAACCCGTTACTAGCATGGTGTACCTAATAAAGTGGCCGGTGAGTGTAAGTAAATCTGCCTGAGTGTTGTGATTTGTCCTTAGTTGGACCCCCATGTATTACCAGAGCAGGTAAGTCAGTAGAAAATGGCTTTTGCACTTAGAGGAATGCTTACAGCTTTTTATTATCGAGCCACTCATTTACTTTGAGGGTTCTGTAGGAGAAAGATCATCCAATTTGCAGTCAGCAATGCCATTGGCAAAACCCATTTTACAAACAACTTTACATCCCTTGCTATGAATGACTGAGTATTTAATACAAGATGTGGATCATACACTTGTGCTTTAATCGTTTTATAAAGTTTTACTTTTTTTATTTTTATTTTATTTATTTTTTTACAAAAGAAAGTACAGTCAAAGTTATCTGAACTCTCCATTCGTCTTCCTTTTGGTGGGTCACATTTTTTGGAGGGAGTGATGAAATATAATTACGTTAAACGGGTCCATCATTCTGTGAATAAAAACGGAAAACGTTAATATATCAACCTTAAGTGCTATACAATTCAATAAAATATGAAGCTTTAAGGGCAAACGTAGCCCAAGACCATTTATAATGCACGATCAACGGTTCAGCTACAAGTCATTTGTTGAGGCATTGAAAGCAACCAACGAATCTGAAGACCACATTTCCCAGCAGAGAAGAGTTGGTGGGACAGACCATGAAGTATAGGTTCCATACTTACGGTAACCAGTGTGGCTCATGTTTAGCATAGTTGGTGTGAATGATATTTTTTCCATGAGTGCAGTGAAACTGTTGTGGATGTGTGCGACTTCTGTATTGCAGAGATAAGCAATGCTTCTAATGTAATATACCATCTGTTGTAGAAGTCTATGGACACCATAACAGCTCTCTGTGCAACCCACAGTCTGTACACTGCTGTACTATGATCATGTACTTGTGGCATGAAAAACAATATACTTTATATTCACCTGTACTGCAGTACACTGGCTCAGTGGGTAGCACTGTTGCAGTGCAAGGTCCGGCCATTCAATCCCACCAAAGGCAACATCTGCGTGAATTTTGTATATTCTACCTGTGTTTATGTGTTTTCCCCCACTCTCTAAACACGTACTGATAGGGAATTTATATTGTGAGCCTCAATGCTGACAGTGAAAACGAGGTCGTAAAGAGCTGCAAATAAACTGAAGCCTAAAGGTGTGTGCCCACAATCAGGAACTGCTGCGGGTTTGATGCTGCGTATTTATGTAGTGTCAAACCCGCAGTGGCCCGCTGTGACAGCATGGTGGATATGTCCACTATGTGTCCACAGACGTCTGCAGATTACTCGCAGACAGTGAAATGCGGCACGTCTTTCAAGACTGCAGCAAGTCAATTTCTCTTGCGGACACACTAGTCTCAGCAACAAAAATGTCACCAATACACTGTATTGGACGCGGTTAATCCGCACTGTTCAGTAAGCTATACGGATTCACCTGGCGTTCAGTAGACGGTAGTGTTTCGGACGCGGTAATCATACGCGAGTCCAAATCACTGCTAGTTCCAGATCGTGGGCACCCGGCCTTAGACTACATTCCCACAATCAGTGTTTGTTCCGTTTTTTACCCTGCAGAATACCTTAGTTCACTTGCGTCTTTGTGTGCGTTCTTGACGCTGCGTTTTCTGCCTCTGTTGTGTTATGCTTTAAATAAAGCTGCTTTGTTTTTGAAACTTCCCACCATGCTTTTTACTTGCGTATTTTCCACATCTAATGCAAGTCTATGGGAAGACTGCATATGCATTAGAGAAATCGACATGCTACGGATTGGAAACACGCACCGCAGGTCAGTTTACACAGTGTCAAAAAACACAGTGGGCAGGAGATTTCTATAAATCACATCACTTTGTTGGTATTGTGTTTTTGCCACAGCAAAAATACACAGCGTCAAAAATGTGATAAATGCTCATCGTGGGCATGTAGCCTAAAACACTTAATGCCTGCGCTGACTGTGAAAGTGAGAGCTGCGGCTGTACATCATACATGTTCTCAGTGTGGTGTTATACTCCTTCCCTTTGGTAAAATAAGCTTCATAGTTTTCATAGTTTAATTCCAATATTATTTTTGGACACACAAAGCATGGTGCTATATTTTTAGACCATGAAAAGAAAACCTTATTGCAATGACATATCATGTTTATTGCTTCGAGAAACCTTTTATAACCATGGAAATAATTGTATGGTATCAACTTACTCCACAGCATCCGCAGCACTTGCAGTCCCCACAGATTGTCCCAATTAGACCATTGACAGCTTGGATTGCACAGAGAACACCTTGCGCTAGACCCAATAGCAGGAGGATGCAGAAGAGGGTCAAATTCCAGGTGATGATGATTTCTGTGTTAAGCTCACTCTTACCGGGTTTGTATATTGTACAGTCCTTCCATAAGGTATGATTTTTTAAATAATCCCTAAAAAAATAAATGATATATAATTGTTACTATCAATAAGTGTTTAGATAATAACGAAGTGCATTTCCGTTTCAGTGGCTGCCACATGAACCCATTGGCACCCTGTCAAGGCATGAGAGAGGGAGCACGCTCCCATTGTAATTAGTTAGATACTAGGGCATTGACAATGACATCTAGGGGCGTTAATGGACAGAAATCTAGTTCTCTCTTCTTGGCTCTTGCAGGAGGTGCAGACGTGTGAGGAGCACTTGCAGCTGGATATCTGTGTCTGCTTCTATCTCCTCCCCTCTCTGCATAGAACTTTATGAGCACAAACTGCCATCTCCTATGTCTGTAATTGGAAAATCTCTCTTCACCGCAACAGAGTTTACCAATTATGAGAGTGAAAGATTGAGCCAATTGAAGAAAAAAAGCCAATTTCTATAATAAGATATATTTTTTTTAAATTGCCTATGTTCACATACACTAATTCAAAAACTTGTGTGAACAGGGCCCAACAATTAGCAATTTTGGCTGAAGTTTCACAATATTGTTATTCTTGTATGATGTATCTAAACTGACTTGTTAAGTATCACACTGAATGATAGAAAGACACATACAGAAAAAAATGGTAAGCAGAAAATAAAAGCTTGGGTGTTGAGAATGCATTGTGGGTTAGTAAACCGAAAAACAAAACTGCCTAAATGAAACGATAGCCTTAGATTGATTTTTATACAATCATTTACACATACCCATCACTGAAAGGATAGCCCCAAGCATTGTTTTCCATATAACATATCGGCCCCTTATTTATAGCAACTGCAGAAATAATGAAGTTATATGCAGCTCCAGCAAATCCGATGGCAGCGAATAGGATAGAAGAAAACATCTGGAATAAAAAGCCACAATTACTTGCAAGATCAGTTTAGCATTGTATGTTTGCCCCTGACTAGCCGTGATGTACAGAGCTTTATGTGGTCTTGCATCAAAATAAAATAATAAGATGTAGAGAATCAGTGCAGGGTATGTAACAGATCTACAAGCATCAATTTTTTTCTGCTTCCACATTGGGTCGTTTCCGTAAAAAAACTTGCCATCTACTTACATCCAGTGATTGGCTGCAGTGCTCATGTGTCGTATATTGGGCAGGTAAGTGCTACCTTTATTTTAAGCATTGGCAAGCGAGTTTTTAATAAAACTGGATGTACAGTAAGATGAAAAAAAATTTAGTTCATATGTTTTTCTCATTAGACATTCTAACTAATAGCACTGCTACACATAGCATCTAAAATGCCATAAGATGCTTTAATCTCTAGATATTTCTTCAGATGTTTTAAATGCAACAAAAGAATCCTGTTGGAACTAGGCCCTAGGCCCTATTCAGATGACCATTTTTCACAAGCATTATTTATCCATGTTTTTCATGCATAGAGCAGGTATGGAGATGTTCACATGTCCACCTATTTTTGAGAACTTTGTGTCCACAAAAATGCACAGAGATGTCCGTGTTTGATCTGTCACAGATGAAACTCGCCAATGCAAGTCTATGGGTCCATACAACTTGGGGTGCTTTCACACAGCATTTTGGCACCCGTTCGTTGGTCCCACTGGGGCTTACATTAGAAGCCCTTGCAAAACGGTATTCGGGCGTATGTGCCGACGGGGCCGTAGACTATAATGGTGATGACAGGGTGAAGGTGTTCTCTGTTGTGCATCATTTTTGGGTGTATAAGCCTACTCCAGTAGACACTCAGACATAGTAGACTACAACTGGGTGTCTATCTTCAGTAGGCGTACACGCACACGTTCACGCTGTCGGCAGCATTATAATCTATTGATCATTCAGAGCATAGGCCTCAATCCCATTTTGCAGGGGGTTCCGACGTAAGCCATGATGGGACCAACGTATGGGTGCCAAAACGCAGTGCCAAAGCACCCTTACAGACAGCAAATGGATGACACATGAGATAATAGCTGAAGGCAAAGCGGATAAGCTGACCACACACTGATGTAAATTCCTCTGTTTTTTTCACATACGTGAATAAAAAGAACATCTGAATGAGGCCCTAAGATGCAACCTGGCTTGATTTATGCATCATGGCAGGGTATGCCCTGGGTCGTTGTACAACAAAATCATAGTGGATGTGTCCGCCCAACTCTCGACTTGACATAGCAGATAATGTTTACCGTTGTAAGATTGCATAGTACCCCAAACCCAGCTGTATCATGTCCCCTGGTTTTCCCAGTTGCGATCAATTGAAATAGCAGTTGAACATTTGTGCCGCCACTCCAGCCAAACTCTATAGAAGTGTCCAGATACATCATTATTTTCATTTTTTTATGTGACTACTTGTGTAAAAGGAAGCTACAGTATCAGTCACAAAAGGTTGACTTTTCTAAACTCTGTGGGTCACTCTTAGCTTTCTTGTGCAGACTAGGTCATAATCAACAGAGTCATATCATTAGAAGGCAGTGGGAATAATGAAACTTCTATGTTACTACTGGAGGCTGAGAGAATACAGTAAGATGCAACTTTTCTAATTTCTCTTATCTTTAAAAAAGACTGTAGTCTCCCAGAAGACAGTATGAGTCTATAAACAACATTCTACTTTCAATTGAAGTGGTATCCCAGGAACTGAAAGTTATCCACTATCCATAGGATTCATTTTTGATAGGTGGGGGTTCTATCGCTGAAACCACCAGCAACCCTGAAAACAGGGCTCTGCAGGGCTTCATCTTGGATGGAGAGGCAGTACTCCTGCTTTATCAGCATCTTGGCATCCAGAGCCCAGTTCTTGTAATTGGAGGGTCCCAGCCGTAGACGACTGGAGATTACTAAGTTGTCCCTTATCCTTTAACACCCATTTATTGCAGCTGCCATAATACATTTACATCCTGCTACGGATATGTGTGCCTCCAATGTGGCATCTGTCAGGGAACAGAAAATAAAAAAAACTACATTCACAAAAAGAAAATCAACACATTTTTCTCTTCTGCTTACCTAAATGTTAACACTTTAAAAAATAACAATATGATACCGTATTTTCCGGTGTATAAGACAACCGTTTAACCCCTGAAAATCTTCTTAAAAGTTGGGGGTCATCTTATACGCCGGGTGTAGTCTTAGAGGGCGAGTGTGGACCAATGTGTATATGGTGGGTGGGGGGTAGTGGTCCCAATGACGAAGAGAGGGGGCGTATCACAGGGAAGGTGTAAGTGGAGTATCCCCCTATTACCTCATTGTGGCAGTGATGCTCTCTGTGCTGGGGGCGTCGTCGTTGGCTCCTCTATGTGCAGCGTGGGGTCTCTGTGCTGGGGTGGAGGTGGCAGCTCCTCTTTGTGCAGCGTGGGGGCTCTGTGCTGGGGGGTGGCGGCGGATCTTTGTGCAGCGTCGGGGCTCCGCCGGCATTTCCTCAAAGCCCAGAGGCCCCGGCAGCTCCATTGCTGCGATGCGGTGGCCTCCGGGAAAATGGCCACTGGGGGCGGCACATGCTCAGATTCAGATCTCGTCTCCCGAGATCTCGGGACGAGATCTGAGTCTGAGCATGCGCCGCCCCCAGCAGCCATTTTCCCGGAGGCCACCGCATCTCAGCAATGGAGCTGCTGGGGCCTCCGGGCTTTGAGGAAATGCCGGCGGAGCCCCGACGCTGCACAAAGATACACCGCCCCCCAGCACAGAGCCCCCATGCTGCACAAAGAGCAGCCGCCGCCCCCAGCACGGAGACCCCACACTGTACAAAGAGGAGCCGCTGCCGCCCCCAGCACAGAGAGCATTGCTGCCACAATGAGGTAATAGGGGGATACTCCACTTACACCTTCCCTGTGAGACGCCCCCTCTCTTCGTCATCGGGACCACTCCACCCCACCATATGCACATGGGTCACCCGCCCTATAAGCTGACACACGGAGTATAAGAAGACCCCCGACTTGTAAGATTTTATATTTTAACTAGAAAAGTTGGGGGGTCATCTTATGTGCTCAGTCATCTTATACGCCGGAAAATACGGTAGATTCATTTTTAAGTAGGCATATCAGATCTCCAGTGTTACCCTACTCAAGAGTAGGACAGAACAGAGGGGGAGGTGAAGAACTGGTGGATATATATTATTTGTAAGGCATCAGATACACAATCTCTTACATGTAATAATGAATTAAATAATGAAAAACTATAGCTCATGCTCAGTAAAGTTTTTGTAAAATCCGGCACTCCATAAAATCAACTTCTTTATTTGAAACGTTAAATTAGGTACAGTACATGTCATACGCGTTTCGAGCGTTACCGCCATTAATCGTAGACGTGTACATGTGTACCTATTTTAATTCTTTCAAATAAAAAAGTTGATTTTATGGAGTGATGGATTTTATAAATAGTTGACATGATCTGACTCAGAGAAAGCAAGGAATCCAGAGCAGCCATTATACAAGTGACATGGACTTATCTTCATGGGCATAATATGCAGTGAGAAGTTAATTTTTCTTATGCATCTTGTCCATTGTCGCTCCCATTATCCCATGCTTTGCCATGCCATTTTTTCAAACTCTAATATATACACCTTCCATTTGAATACTTACAGCAAATCTCTTTCCACAACTTTCATTACCACAGCATCCGCAGCAGTCATTGTTCTTCATACCCAGAAACACTAGAGCTGGAAAAATCATCTACATAAATGAAAAAAGAAAACCATGTTTCTTATTATTGTCCATTTTATCCTATGTGTATATCAGATTAAGTGGTTTAGAGAATTTGCATTCCGTATTTATACTTTTTAATTCTTCACCCGTCACACAAAGAAACCTAAATCTTCTTTTATTATGTTTTCATTGCCCTTAGAATGCCAGAATAACGTATCCTGCTACTGTTCTGTACGATAAAAGTGAATGGAAACCTGGCCAAGCGATTAATAGTCAATGGGATCCATCGCGGAAACTAAACCTATGACATTGGGGGCACTGAGCTTTTCATTTATTTAATACACCCTAAAAAGAACACCTCGCTATTGACAAGGTTTATCAGTCATTTCCAAATGACAAAAAATGAGGATGATGAGATATTCAAAAACAAGAAAAGGCTATCACAGGCACTTTTAACGCAACCTTCTTAGGATTTGTTGGGGTTCCTGCAGTTGGCCCCCACTAATCCAGCGGGTAGATGATCACTTTGCTTTTGGAATAAGCAACCAATCAAAAGGATATATACAACATAATTTCAACTATAAGTCTCTCCTTGGTTATTATGTGTCATGCCACTTGAAATGGTCCCTAAATTTAGTTCCTAAAATTTGGTTTCAGTAAATTTACAGTCTCTTCACCTGTCTGACTATACCCGACCATATCCTCACCAAATGTAAAGAAGATAAGGCCACAATTTATCTTTTTACCCATTAAATCCTTGGGAACACCAGCATGTACATTGGGAAATTTCTCTGCTTTCATGCCTCAATGTAACACAAATATGGTGTGAATCTAGCCTTTTGTAGGTTGTCACACGGAGACATGCTCTGTTCTTATGGACTGCTTGAGCATAAAGATGTCAAATTAGGCTCACAGAACAATTCTTATACTGGATGTCTTATTGATGACCCACCTTTCACATACCCCAATTCTAACAATTGTAAACACATACGGCTTTTTTACTATTTTTTTCCATAAATTTAGTATTCAACTATACATGTGAAAATAAAGATTAACGTTTTAAGAACCCCAAAAGTGTTCTTCATCTTGCTGTGTGAGGTCCTTTCCATTTCAAAGCAATTTTTATAGCAATATATAGTATATTAAGCACATATTTTTCAACGTTTTACTACTTGCATGTAATAAGTTTGGCTCATTCTTTTTTATTGTTTATTTTATTAAACTGTTTTGTTGATTTGATTTATAATATATTAAATTTTGAATGTATAAAATACTCCAGAACTTCCTAAGTAGGGAAGTAGGGAAATACAGCCGAGTCTCGCATGCTAATACCCGGCATTGCAGCTGTCACTCAGGAGCGGAGCGTGCGGCCGCATAGCAATACATGCAGCCGCACGCTCCACTCCTGAGTGACGGCGGCAATTCCGGGTATTAACATGCGAGACTCGGCTGTATTTTTCGCATGTGTGATCCCGGCCTCAGACCAGCATCTGTCCTGCCTGGACTGGGCTCAGACTTTCTCCATGACATACAGTAAATCCGTGTTATGTAAGGGACAAACATACAAAAGTACTTAACTCGTTATTAACCCCTTAACACTACATGGTTATTAGTGCTCCGTGACTGGAATGTACATTATGGTGATCGCACGGTTACGGCAGGAGCTCGAGCAATATATACACCGATCCCATCAGCTGAACTTGTCATATGATTGACTGTGGCGCATGAAGCGTTAGGCCGGTGTCCCACTTGCAACTGCAATGCGAGAAACTCACGTGAGTCTCTCGCCTCAATACCCGGCACTGCCGCCAGCACTCTCTGACCAGAGTGTGTGGCTGCATGTATTTCTATGCAGCTGAACTCTCCGGTCCGAACCGCAGGCGGCAGTGCCGGGTACTGAGGTGAGAGACTCAGGTGAGTTTCTCGCATTGCAGTTGCTAGTGTGACCCCGGCCTTAGTCAGATAAAGTGTGCTTCCTATAGCAGCCCATGAGCCCACTTGCAGCTCGATTATGGGATGCCAACTCATTGGTATGGCAATTTAAGGCCTAACAATTAGTGATTAGCGAATATACTCGTTACTTGAGATTTCCTGAGCACGCTCAGGTGTCCTCTGAGTATTTTTTAGTGCTCGGAGATTTAGTTTTCTTCGCCGCAGCTGGATGATTTACAGCTACTAGCCTGCTTGATTACATGTGGGGATTCCCTAGCAACCAGGCAACCCCCACATGTACTTACGCTGGCTAATAGCTGTAAATTATTCAGCTGAGGCGATGAAAACTAAATCTCAGAGCACTAAAAAATACTCGGAGGACCCCCGAGCGTGCTCGAGAAATCTCAAGTAATGAGCATATTCGCTCATCACTTCTAACAATCCATGTTTGTCCTATACCGAAGCCTATTGGATCCTGTCACAGGCAGAAGTAAGGGATGTGACACTGACAAGTTTAGTACCTATGTGATCAAAGGATCGAATGCTCAAGTCTCCTCGAGAGACTGATAAATATTGTAAAAATAAAATAAACAAGTGATTAAAATAAAATAAATAGATAAATAAAATCTTAGTTATTCAATGGTTTAATCTGGGGAAAAAAGTGTATTTAGTGTACAAAAGGCATAAAACTAACGTGTATGAATTTGGTATTGCCATAATTGAACTGATCCACAGAAATAAAATAAAAAAACTTATTGTTTCCAGCTTATAAATACCATAAATTTTAAAATGTTAAAAATACTTGCTGTTTTTCTCTCTATAAAGAGTTAATTAAAGTTAGGTAATAGTTATACGTAACGTATCCCAAAATGGTACAAATACAACTCTACTTGCAAAAAACAAGATCTAGCACAGCTATGTGGGTGAAAAGGCAGAAATATTTTGAAACCCGGGAATATGACTTTAAGGGCTCATACTCACTTGATGAATCTCGCACGGCAATACCCGGCGCTGCTTCCGGCACTCAGATCGGAGCGTGCGGCCGCATAGGAATACATGCAGCCGCACGCTCCGCTCCTGAGTGCCGGGTGCAGTGCCGTGCGAAACTCATCCGAGTTTCTTGCAAGTGAGTATGAGTCCTAAGGGTTTAACTCCAGCTTAGCAATACTTGTAGTACAACTTAGAAGGCTCCAAACAAGAGCTTCAATTACCTATAAAAAACAACTTTTTTATGTGGGGTGTAATTAACCCCTTGGAACATCTAGTTGAAGCAGTACCTCCTCCCCAGAGTCCGCTTATATGGAGTTGGGATCATACAGCCGTCATCTGCCTGTAACAGCAACCAAAGCTGGCTATTACTTCTGCTGTCAATCACTGACTGCGCCATTTAAATAGATTTGTTGCCAGAGCAAGCCTGCACCAGCTCCCATACCCCGGCACCCGAGATACAACCGCAGGCTGCCATAGTCCTCACTGCTGCTACTTTGGTCCTATGAAGCTCAGCCCACATCAATTTAATTATAAACCACAATAAAAGACCATAGAACAAGTGATCCATCACATTTATTTCAACTGAAAGAAAAGTTTTTAAAGATCTAAAAAAAAAAAGAAAACCAATCATATGAATGACCCTCCTTTAACTTGCTTAAGAGGGAAAAAATAAAAACTGAACTGGAAAAGTCTTAACTTTGAAAATATAAATGTATTTAACTTGTATGGTAAATGCTGTACAACAAAAAATAAATAAAGCACCAGAATTGCCATTTTTTGGTCACTATCCCATAAAAAGGCCATAAAATGGGGTAAAAGTAGTACAATGAATACTATAAAAACAGAAAATATAATGGCAAAATTGTGTTTTTTCACCATTTTGCAGCAATTGGAATGAGTGAACATTTTCAGATAGATAAGGTGTTATCCGAGCAAGGTTGGGTGCTAACCAAGTGTCTTCGGCGTGCTCAAAAAATATGTTTGTGTCCCCGCATCAGCATGTCTCATGGCTGCTAGACAGTCACAACACATTCAGGGATTGATTGTTTCTTAGACATGCATCTGCGAGGACTCAAACACATTATTTGAGCACGCCGAAGACACTTAGCAACTGAGCATACCCGGATAACACCTTGTCCGAGCATGTTCGCTCATCACTATTCATATGATGATGGAAAAAAGTTATGACTCTTGGAAGAAAGGACGAGAGAAATGAAAGCGCAAGAATGAAAAATTGCCAAGGCATGAAGGGGTTAAGGGTTAAAATATACATACCGTTAAGCTATATACTAATGTCTATAAAATCAATTACTAAAAAAATTTACATATTTAAGGACAGTTTCCAAACATCTGAAAAATTCATTAGGGACTTGTCCATATTAATAAAATGTATCTATGTTTTAACGGAAGGAGCCGGGGCTGATTATGAGGATTGTAACTATTAGGAGTAATTCATTTTCGGAGAAGTTCGTACTATGAGCCATCTAGATCTTTAATATTCTAATCTTTATTATTCATTTTCAGTTGTTCATTTTAGCCACAATAATATTGGCTGAAGGTCATTTTTATCCAAATTTCCAGCAAAAAGAAAAAACAAAAGTGAGAAAAACATTAAGTCTTAATGGTTACTAATGTTTTGAGGATGGTAAGTAATCTGTATATGAAAATATTACTATTTTTCCCAATAGTCTCAGGAGAATTAATAATAAACAGAAGATAATGAACAACAAAGGCCCAGATAAATTTTAGGATTTACATACACTAAGTTTGCGCACTCACCAGAACACCAGAACCCAAGAGTCCTCCGAGGTAAAAGACTTCTTTTGTGATATGATCATTGCTCTCTGCAACTTTACCAGCTGGGAAAAAAAGCAAAATGTTTGCCAAAACAGAGAGAATAGCGAGAGGGATGAGGGTAATGCCCAAGCACTTTGCGCAGCCTCCTGAACACATCTTTGGTTACTCCTTCACTGTTGGTCGTGAGAATTCAGTATAGTGTAATCCCTCGAAGGCACGTCTACTTTGTGTGGTTTTATGGTGACCTCACCATTTATATGATGCACATCCTTAGACTAAAAATCTATGAGATAATGTTCAGGGTAATAATTTGTCATGACAACTAATAACCCTGTTAATATTCTACTCGGGCACACAGGACACTGGTATAGGAGTTCCTTATTCACAAGATGAATATGTGATATTATCTCTAGAGCTCCAAGGAAAGTTAATGTTGCTTTCACAAAGGTATTATTTTGGAATATTTTTATGCAAAATTGCCTTAACATTTTCTAAACTGAATAGCTGTGTTGATATGTTCTCCCAAATGTTGAATAACAATGGTCCAAGTGCTATCCGATAGAAAATCCTATAGAACTCATCTGATGTATACGCTGGTGTGAGCAAACCCAAAAATCATACTCTTTTCAATCAACTACTGATTAGTAGGAGTTTTGCACCAAATAAAAGAGATTTGGAAGAACATTTTTTTTTTTTACGTATTTCAGCATTCTTTTTTAGAATTTTAAGAAACAACAGATCGCTAAGATAATGTTTTAGATTAATGAAAAATGCAACACGAACCTAAAAAATATGTTTGAATTTCATCCAACAGATTGGCATAGAAACATTGGTCATGGTCGTTATGCGTTTAGTCAATTGTCAACCAAATTACTTAGATTACATTCACAAAACTCAAAAATCATGGCAACAGCGCTGTGGGTCTACCACTGTTGTGTTAAAAAAAAATGTGTCACAACTGCAAAGTCATTTCAACGAGTCAATACAAAGGTACAAAAAAAGCTTAGATTTAACGGCTTTGATTAACATGTTAAATCTTCAATTCAGTGGTTACACCGGTCAGGGCCGGCGTTAGGGGCAGGCAGACCAGGCAGCTGCCTGGGGCCCCCGCTCCCCCAGGGGCCCCCAGCTAGTGGCAAGTCACGCAGCCGCTATGGGGCCCCAGTGAGGCAGCGCCGACTCCCCCGCCATATTGAACTATACTGGCATCTGCCGGTACAGTTCAAAGAAATGATGGAGGAGAGAGCGTCACCTGACGCTCCCTCTCCCAGCATTCCCCACTCTGCCTCTGACACAGCGGGTGCACATCATCGCGTACTCACTGTGTCTCAGGCAGTGCGGCGGCAGCCGCCGACACAGGAGCAGGGAGCAGCGCGGGCTCGGGGAGAGGTAATGAGCTTGTGTTTTTTTTGTTTTTTTTACTGGACTGTGCGGCCTTTCTCGGGAGGAGAGAGGCGGGGAGGGAAGAGGGGATGTGAGCTGTGCTGTATACTCCTGTGTGCTCTGCTGTATACTACTGTGGGCTCTGCTGTATACTCCTGTGTGCTCTGCTGTATACTACTGTGGGCTCTGCTGTATACTACTGTGGGATCTGCTGTATACTCCTGTGTGCTCTTCTGTATACTACTGTGGGCTCTGCTGTATACTACTGTGGGCTCTGCTGTATACTCCTGTGTGCTCTTCTGTATACTACTGTGGGCTCTGCTGTATACTACTGTGGGCTCTGCTGTATACTCCTGTGGGCTCTGCTGTATACTCCTGTGTGCTCTGCTGTATACTACTGTGGGCTCTGCTGTATACTACTGTGGGATCTGCTGTATACTCCTGTGTGCTCTTCTGTATACTAATGTGGGCTCTGCTGTATACTACTGTGGGCTGTGCTGTATACTACTGTGGGCAGTGCTGTATACTGCTGTGGGCTCTGCTGTATACTACTGTGGGCTCTGCTGTATACTACTGTGGGCTGTGCTATATACTACTGTGGGCAGTGCTGTATACTACTGTGGGCAGTGCTGTATACTACTGTGGGCTCTGCTGTATACTACTGTGGGCAGTGCTGTATACTACTGTGGGCTGTGCTATATACTACTGTGGGCAGTGCTGTATACTACTGTGGGCTGTGCTGTATACTACTGTGGACTGTGCTGTATACTACTGTGTGCAGTGCTGTATACTACTGTGGGCTGTGCTGTATACTACTGTGGGCTGTGCTATATACTACTGTGGGCTGTGCTATATACTACTGTGGGCAGTGCTGTATACTACTGTGGGCTGTGCTGTATACTACTGTGGGCTGTGCTGTATACTACTGTGGGCTGTGCTGTATACTACTGTGGGCAGTGCTGTATACTACTGTGGGCTGTGCTGTATACTACTGTGGGCTGTGCTGTATACTACTGTGAGCTCTGCTGTATACTACTGTGGGCTGTGCTGTATACTACTGTGGGCAGTGCTGTATACTACTGTGGGCTGTGCTGTATACTACTGTGGGCTGTGCTATATACTACTGTGTGGGCTGTGCTATATACTACTGTGTGGGCTGTGCTATATACTACATGGCTGTGCTATATACTACTATGTGGGCTGTGCTATATACTATGGGGGTATATTATATTCTATGGGGGAGGCTGTGTTATATACTTTGTGGCTGTGTTATATATTTGGGGGGTACATTATACATTATATTCTATGGAGGGGGCTGCATTATATTCTGTGTGGGGCTTTATTAGATTTTATGAGGGATGATTGCGTCATACCCTTTGATGGGGCTACATTATATTCTATGGGGAGGTGGGCTGTATTATATCCTGTTCAGGGCTACATTATATTCTATGGGGGGCTGTATTATATTTATATTCTATGAGGGGTGATTGCATCATACTCTATGAGGGGGCTACATTATACTATATGGGGGGCTGCATTATATTCTATGGGGAGGTTACATTATACTCTGTGGGGGGGTTACATTATACTCTGGGGTGGCTGCATTATACTCTGTGGGGTGGTGGCTGCATTATACTATATGTGGGCTGAATTATACTGTATTGAGGACTATGGGGAATACATTATACTATATGAAGAACTATGGGGTGCATTATACTATGGGAAGTGAATTGTACTACATGGATGACTATGGCGGTGCATTATACTATATGGAGCACTGTGAGGAGTGTATTATGCTATATGGAGGACTGAGGAGTATATTTTAATATATGGAAGACTATGAGGAGTGTATTATACTATATGGAGGACTATGGGAAGTGTATAATACTATATGGAGGACTATGAGGAGTGTATTATACTATATGGAGGACTATGGGGCACATTATATTATATGGAGGACTATGGGATGTATTATACTAAACAAGCAAAATTCTGCATATTCATTGGGTGATTGGATTGTTTATGCCGGAATAAAAATCCTTGTTCTCAGCAGCACATCACCGGTATAAACTGTAGATGTGCTGCTGATAACATGATACTGTATGGTGATCTGTTAGTGATCTATTAGTGATCGTTCTGTCCCCTTCATTCTTTCTCAGATGGTGGAAAGAGGCCGGGAAACAAGCGTCCAACGACTTCAGTATTGTCGATCACACTTGTTTAGCGGCCTGAGATCAGCGCATGTAAATGCAGCGCCCCAGAGTCCTGGTCGTTGCAGTACTGTGGCTCCGCCACTATGGGGAGCCATGGTGCGTCCGGTGGCACTGAAGGAGTTCATCTGATCAGGTATCACAGACACCAATACATTTCACAGCTGGGCCTCCGGGGGGAGCTAAGGGTTCTATTCATTAGGCCACTCCCCACCATAGTGGGTAAACTGGGGGTCAGGCAGGAAGTTAGAGGAGAAAGCTGACTGGATTGGACGAAGCAACACCTAGTGGCAGAGGGTGTTGTGGAGGAAGAGACAGTAGGGTCTCTGTCAGGGGTGGGATCCTGACAGAGGCTTGGCAATGAAAAGAACGTAACGGGTCCGCGCCAGCTCCGGGAAGCGGCGGGACCCAAGAAAGGACTAGAAGCGAGATAGATTGTGCTGAGTGAGAAACGAGATCAAGCGATAGGAGAATACCAGTAGGGGTCGTGCTGTAAAACCGGAGCAACATCCTACTGAGGCGCACTACCGGTGGCCGGAACGCCGAGGGAGTATTATAACAACTAGCTTCAAGCAATACTCTAAACAGCGGCAGGACAGTCAGTCTCAGGCGGGCTGTCTCACCTAAATCACCTATGAAGTCTTGGGAGGCAATTGCGGGAGAGGGGCGTCTCTAGGGTCCCGGAAGAACTCCAGGCCTACCCGACAAACGGGTGCCATTCTAACTGTAACATCAGGAAGGGACGGAAGATTAGAAGAACATCATTTAATCGAGTTGTGAGGGAACTTAAGAAACAGACACAACGGTTGTGGGGTACTTTCCGTAAGCATAGCAGGGAAGGACTACAACACATAGCGCTAAGAAGGAAGGCACCGATTTCCACCTGTGAAGTGAACTCTGGAGGTGCCACTGGACCGGCCGGACTTGCGTAGCCTGGTGGACCTTACTCTGGACTGAGGACTCAGAGATCTCCAGTAAAGAGGTAAAGAGACTGCAACTTGGTGTCCTCGTTATTGACCGCGACCTGCACCCCACAACTGCACCACCGACATCCACACCTATCATTCACTGTGCGCCCCACGGCAGGGTCACGGACCGGGGCCTAGCCGCCGTGACAACCCCAGAAGTAGAGACTTCGGAGGCCCGGTACCGGGTACCCCTCGGCCCTGCAGCAGTGGGGGCGCTACATAAATACAGCAGAAATGCTTCTGTATGATGTGCAATATGTTAGCATTTGGGGCCCCATTTTAAACTTTGCCTAGGGCCCCACTTTGCCTAAAACCGGCCCTGACACCGGTGAGTTAATACTATAAAATCATAATATATGCATTATTTTCTATTGTTTACTGTGATTCAATGTGATTGTTATATATAAAACAAAATATAATTAAAATATCTATATTTTAATTAGCATAGCTGCCTCTTAAGTACTTTATGTATTGCTTTTCAGATATTTTTCTGCATTTACAACATTGAAAAACTTAAATAAATAGTGTTATACATAGTTGTCCAAAGTTTTTATGGTTAAGGGAGGTGAAGTATTTAGGTTTAAATACATATACGGTGCTTTAGTTTGCTTATTTCAGAAGTCTGACTGACGCCATGGCTTGTATGGGTTTAGTAAATAGCTTCATTGCGGGTTTGGCGCTCTCTGAGGGAGATGGCAGATTACAAGGATCTAGAGGTTTCTGCTGATAAGCTAAGCAGCACATGACACTGCAGAAGATAGGCTCATCTCCCATTCACGCTTTGTACCTTCAGTGCCTTGAGGAAAATATGGTCCTCAGTGGATATGGAAAGTCTACACACCTGTTAAAATGCCGGGTTTTTGTCATGTAAAAAAATTGTACCAAGAAGAATCATTTCAGAAATGTTTCCACCTTTTAATGTTAACCATAATCTGTACAAATCCATTGAAAAATAAATTTAAATCATTTTAAGAGGGGAAATAAATGTACCAAAACTAAAATATTATGGTTGTATTAGTGTTCACACCCTGTTAAACTTGAGCATGTGGTTGTGTTTAGAATTAGCCAATCACATCCAAACTCATTTTACATAGTAGTCAGTGCACAGCTGCCATCATTTCCAGTGATTCTGATTAACGCCATATAAAGTTTACCTGTTCTAGTAGGATTTTCCTGAAATTTTCTTAGTTGAATTTTACTGCAAAAGCCATAACTTGTAAACAATGTACAACACGGCAAAGAGATCTCATTGTTGAAAGTTATCAGTCAGGAGAAGGGTACAAAAAAGGCATTAGATACATCATGGAACACTGTGAAGATTGTCATCAAGACGTGGCTTAAATTTGGCACAACAGGGACATTAAATAACACTGGACACCCCTCAAAAATTGATAACACAAGAAGAAAACTGGTATAGAATATCTAGACTAACATTAAAGGGAGCTGCATGAATTTCTGTCAAGTGCCGGTTTCGCACTGCACTGTATTCTTCACATGTCTGGCCTGTGGGGCAGGGTGGAAAGACGAAAACCTTTTCTTAAAAAGAAAAACATCCAAACCTGGCTATGTTTTGCCAAAACCTACATCATGTGTGCCAAAAACATGTTGGAAAATGTATAATGGTCTACTGAGACTAAAGTTTAAGTTTTTAGCCATAATGCCAAAAGGTATGTTTGACATAAAAGCCAACACGGCACTTCACTAACAGATCATCATACCTACAGTGAAGCAAGTTGGAGGCATTATACTTTGGGGCTATTTTTTGACAGCTGGAACTGGGGCTTTAGTTAAGGTAGAGGTAATTATGAACAGTTCCAAATATCATTCAATTTTGCTACAAAACCTTTAGACCTGTGCTAAAAATCTGAAGGTGATTTTCACTATTCAGCAAGACAATGACGCTAAGCATATGTCCAAATCAACAAAAGAATGACCCAGCCAAAAGAAGATCTGAATCTAAATGAAAATATGTGGGTTGTCCTGAAAAGTGTAACTAGTGTTGAGCGATACCTTCCGATATCCAGAAGTATCGGTATCGGATTGGATCGGCCGATATCCAAAAAATATCGGATATCGCCGTTACCGATACCCGATACCAATGCAAGTCAATGGGACACAAATATCGGAATGTAAATAAGCCCTTTCTGTCCTTGTCCTTCCTGTTCCGGAGGGGGGAAGAGTGTGGGCGGTGCGTGGGCAGACACAGTGCGTGTCCGTGTGTGCGGGCGGGGTCTGTGCGGGCCTGCTGGGGATCTGTTCAGGCCTCTCGGGGGTCTGTGCGGGCTGCCGGGGGTCTGTGCGGGCTGCCGGGGCTCTGTGCGGGCTGCCAGGGCTCTGTGCGTGCCTGCCGGGGCTCTGTGCAGGGCTCTGTGCGTGGTTGCCGGGGCTCTGTGCGTGCCAGCACAGACCCCCGGCAGCCCGCATAGAGCTCCGGCAGGCACATACAGACCCCTCACGGTCATGCACAGACCCCACCCGCGCACACACACACGCAGTCTCCGCCCACACTCCATTATAGTGCATAATTGCACTACAGGAACTTCCAATTCCGGTATCCGAAAAAGTATCGGAACTCGGTATCGGAATTCCAATACAGCGAATATCGGCCGATACCCGATATTTGCAGTATCGGAATGCTCAACACTAGTAACTACACCTTCAGATAACATTTCACAATAAGATGTCAAGTGAATGTCAAGGAAAAACAATATTTCTGGCCGTACTATCACTTTCATCCTATTTTGCATGCATTGTTTTTTCCCTCCAGATTGTCCACCATCTCCTCTCCATAGACTTGTGATGTATTTTTATTCCTCACTGATGACAGATTTGGAGATTTGAGCAACTTTTGCAATGAATGATCAGTGCAGGAGATAAGAAGTGACTGATAAGTAGTGAAGGAAGTATATTTCTCGAATATGATATAGTACAAAATTCCTTAACTTTGTATGTACTATTGATTTATGGGAAAAAGGTGGCTACTGTTTAATTTGTAAATTATTTCTTTGAGTGGGAGCGAGACGTTTATGTACGAGTCATCAAAAATTCATCAATGCACATTTCACCAAAGTAAAAGATTAACCTCATCAATTTATCATAACACAGGTGAGAATATAAATAGTCAGCTAATGAATTTGTATTATGTAAGGAGTTGAGATTTTACCCATGGTGATGGGCAATACGGTCACCATCTGGAAACTCATAAAAATGCAGTATATGAAAAGTTCCCTGTTTTTCACTACAGTGGTAAGGGTGTAAGGAGGTTAGCTGGTGCTCAGTTACGACACATGAAGAAAATCAATAGATTTCGAGACAAACAAAAATATCTCTCTATACAGTAAAAGTCAACCTGAAACCCAATCCAACTAATGGTTCCAATGGTTCTCCAGCCATAGTTGTTTAAGTATTTGTTAAGGCACAGAAAAAGGTTCACTAGTAGAAAAAAAAGGGTTTTCCAACAAGATAAAGGAAATGGCTTAATTGCTTTACTTGACTTTCTCAAAGTAGCACAAGGTCATTGATAATATTATATATGATTCATATCAAAATCTTGATAAGAGGAACATGTGACATAGGAGGCTGATGCTACCTGGCACCTGTTAACATAGAACACATTATGTAGTCTTATTATGTATGAAATATCTATCTATATAATCGCCTAAGGGGTACTTCCGTCTGTTTGTCTATCTTTCTGTCTGTCTGTAACGGAAATCCCGCGTCACTGATTGGTCTGACCAATCAGCGACAGGCTTAGTCTGGCCGTGAATTGACCCCTCCCTACTATTCTCAAGTCAGTGCCCCCTCCCCACTCCCCTCCAGTCAGTGCCAGTGTGTCACCCCATCCCGTACCAACTTTTTACTATTGATGCTGCCTATGGAGCATCAATAGTAAAAAAGATATAATGTTAAAAATATTTTAAAAAAAGTTGTGCTATTCTCACCTTCCGACGTCCACCGATGCCCGCGATGCTGCCGCCAGCTTCCGTTCCCAGTGATGCATTACAAAATTACCCAGATGACTTAGCGGTCTCGCGTGGCGGCAGCATCTCACGCATCGGGACAGCTTCGTTGGACGCTGGAGGGTGAGTATATAACTATTTTTTATTTTAGTTTTTTTTTTAACAGGGATAAGGTGCCCACACTGCTTTATACTACGTGGGCTGTGTTATATACTGCATGGCTGCTATATACTATGTGGGCAGTGTTATATACTGCTTGGGCTGTTATATACTACGTGGCTGCTATATACTACGTGGCTGTGCTATATACTATGTGGCTGTCTGTGTTACGTGAGCTGTGCTAGATACTATGTGGCTGCTATATACTACGTGGCTGTCCTATATACTATGTGGCTGTGCTATATACTACGTGGCTGTGCTATATACTACGTGGCGGTCTGTGTTATATACTACGTGGCTGTGTTATATACTACGTGGCTGTGCTATATACTACGGGGCTGTGCTATACACTACGTGGCTGGCTGTGCTATATACTACATGGCTGTCTGTATTATATACTACGTGGCTGCCTATATTATATACTACATGGCTGTGTTATATACTATGTGGCTGTGCTATATACTACGTGGCTGTGCTAAGCGCGACGTACATACATACATACATATTCTAGAATACCCGATGCGTTAGAATCGGGCCACCATAAGTAACAAAGAACATTTCTGGACTATTGAACATTACTTGCAATTTGAAGAGATTCAAGAATGAGTTTCTGATTTAAAAAAAAAACACAAGGTCAATAATAATAATGAAGATGTCACGACACAGCTGTCGGGTGACCCGGGACCAGGGGCTCCTTCCCTGTCCCTAACACTAGAGAGCGCCCTAGCTTGCCCTGCTCCCTGGATTACGTGAGATGGTGAAGATGCTGGGGCTTCCGCCCTTGCCTTATCTCTTGAGTTAGCCCTCCGTCTGTTCTCTTCCCCCACCCAGGGAAGAGGGGGGGCACTACTGTGCACCTCAGTACACCAACCCGACAAACAAGGCAACACAAACAAGGGTTAATAGAAAACTCCAGCCATACAAAATATTCACTCACATGTAGCAGAGGAATGTACTGGGGCGTGGAGTTAGGGGAATAAACCAAAATAGAGAAAGATAAGGAATTACCACACATACAAACCAAGCAACAGTCATTGATAACTCCTCCAACTCTTCTTCTTATATGAACTCCTCTCCCACCCTTAGCCATGCAGCAAATGCTTGCTCTGACAAGGATTTGTAACAGAGCCCAGATTATAAAGGGGAAAGAAGTGCCTAATCAAGCTCAGCTGTGAACACAGGGATTTCCAACATGGCCAATTAATCCCTGTTCTGCCTGAAGAAATAAACACATTTAAAATTAAGAGGTGCTTCTTCTCAAAGCCGGAGTAAGAGCAATCAGACGATGCGGTCTTCTGGCTCCACACTGTCGTGGTTAGCTCGTGACAGAAGATCAACTCAAATTTACATGCGTAACCTAACCTGGGGCGTAGGAGAATCATTAAGGGTGCTCTGGTCACACAAAACCAATTTTATAACGTTTGTCAGCAAAGGAAGAGGCAATATTCACTTAGCTTTATATATGAAGAAATGACATGTGATGGTCAACCAGCCTGCTTGTCTTTGATCATAGTGCACACTGACCTAATTGACAGCAGTATATAGTGGCTGGCGAAAGCCTTTACCCTCCCTTGGCTTTTGCCAATTTTGTTACGTTTCAACAGTTGTTTAAATATGCCTGCCCATCAGCTCACTTGGAATAAGAAGACTCAGATGACAACTTTCTGGGAGGGCTTCTCTGGGCTAATCAAGGATGAGCTGGCTGTATCCCTGACGACCCAGACAGGCATCAGGTTCCAGGAGTGGACCAAAGAGGTGACCCATGAAAGAAAATCTGTGCGCTTAGCTCCCACCTTTCAAAGGCCGATCACCCAGCAAGCCCCTGCTGCAACACCATTGCTTGAGCCTATGCAGATGGAGCAAGTGAAGCTGATTAAGTGTCACCAGGAGGTTCGTCTTGCAGAAGAAACATGCTTCTATTGTGGCAACTCTGAACACTTTATCCGATCCTGCCACGAGACCCCGAGAAACACCAGTGCCTAGGGTCTGTAGGAGAGGCTACCTTGGGCAAGATTCACTCCTCTCCATCGATGACTCTGACAGTATTGGTCTCCTGTGGCAACAGCTCTTTTGTTAAGTTGGCCCACCTGGACTCCAGTTTCATTGGCAATTTCGTTCAACAGGCCATGGTCGAGCTGTATAAAATCCCGATCCAAAGTCTTCAGGATTGTCGGTGTATGGAAAGCCTTTTCCCGAAACCATCCAGATTATTACTAAGCCCATGGTACTTCGAGTAGAGATGCTACATTCAGAGAAGATTCCTCTCTATGTGCTGTCAGGTTTGTCTCACCCTCTGCTTTTAGGTTTGCCTTGGCTGTGGAGACACAAGCCCATCTTGGATTGGAGTTGTGGGGAGGTCCTCTGGGACTGGGATGTCATGAAACCTGCCTGGCTCCCATCTGTCCTGCTCAACCTCCGGTCTCTCCATCTAACCTACCTGAAAACAATAATACTAAATAATTGTAAAGACCATCAAAGTAAAGACCCTATACCTTAAGGATAACAGGCCTGATGTAGTATGGATACTCCATAGATAATATTGCAAACACAAAAAAAAGGTGTAAAAGGTCCATTTTAAAAATTTTACATAGCTTTATTAAAAAAAAAAACACATTCTAAGAAAGGTGTATAAACACGTACATTTATACATATGAAGACAAGGTCAGGTGAAAGGCTCAAATTAAAAAAAAAGGGGGACGAGTTCATCCTAAGAACAAGTATGGTGGACATGGGAAATAAACCATGAAAACGTACTATAATGGTAACAAATGCCATTAATAAAGTGGCAGTGTTTTAGCATTTCATTTGGTCCTAACGCTATGCATAGTATCACTGGATTAGGTACTATTGAACTAATTAGAGCTTACTCAAATATTTCAAAGTTCTGTAATAAGGGAAAATCCAGACCAGTGCGCCCATACATGTGTTCAGGGTAAAATATGAGTTTAATCAAAGTTCTTACCCATGATCTAACACCAGGATGAGTCAGTCAGCAGCTCCAATGCTTATTTCACGTGGGCTTCCTCAGGGGTTGTACCTGACTGTGTGCTATGGCCTACATAATATCTAACATCTAACCTACCTGGCCTGCCTGCACCTTATTGGACGTATGCCGATGTCTTTGACAAAAAGGAGGTTAAGACACTACCACCTCATAGGCTGTATGACTGTCTTATTGATCTCCTTTCAGGTGCATCTCCTTCTCGAGGCCGAAACTAACCTGTCGCAGGTTGAAACCTTGAGCCATGTCAGAATATATTGACGAAAATCTTGCTAGTGGATTGATTCAGAAATCTTCTTCCCCTGCCAGAACAGGATTCTTCTTTGTAAAGAAGATGGACGGTTCACTTTAACTCTGTATCGACTATAGGGGGCTAAATCAAATTACGATAAAAAATAAATACCATCCGCTTCTCATGTCTGAGCTGTTCAACCACCTTAAAAGGTCCAGAGTCTTCACAAAACGTGACCTTCTGGGGGCGTACAACCTGATCCGAATTCACTCTGGAGATGAATGGAAAACGGCCTTTAATACTCGTGATGGCCACTACGAGTATCATGTTATGCCGTTTGGACTCTGCAACGCACCGCCTGTCTTACAAGAACTGGTGAATGACATCTTACGGATCTTCTGAATACGTGTGTAGTAGTGTATTTGGATGACATCCTGGTGTTCTCCCCCGACCTGCCTTGACACCGTAGAGATGTTTGCCAGGTTCTGCAGAGGCTAAGGAAGAGCCACATGTACACTAAATATGAAAAGTGCATTTTTGAGCAGCATTCTCTTCCATTTCTTGGATATATAATCTCCGAGTCCGGTCTGGAAATGGATCCTGAAAAAGTTTCAGCCATTCTGAACTGGCCCCGTCCAGATGGTCTGAAAGCTATCCAGAGGTTTTGCCAACTACTACTGCCAGTTCATTACCTATTTCTCGTCCCGGACTGCTTTTATCACAGCCCTGACCTGTAATAGGCTAATCCTAAGATATGGATTCCCAAGGATTAAAGAAGCTTTTGTATCTTTAAAGAAGGCCTGCTCCTTCGCTCTTGTGCTGCATCATCTAGAAAATGATAAACAGTTCTTCCTGGAGGTGGATGCCTCTTCCTCAGGGGCCAGAACCGCTCTTACCCAGAGGTCCTCTTCCAGTCACATGGTAACTTGTCATTTCTTTTAGATCTTCTCTTCTCCAGAACAAAATTATTCAATTGTCGATTGGTAACTGGCACTGAAGGAGAGGCGAATCTTGCTGCAGTTGGAGTATAGATAGGGTCATTATCTACACGGACCACAAGAACCAAGCTTATCTACAGTCTGCACAACTACTTTATCCGTGACAGGCTAGGTGGTCTTTGTTCTTCACACGCTTCAACTTTTCTCTCTATTTCTGGCCGGCAGAGAAGAATGTCAAGTCACATTCAAGAGGAAGAGCCTCAACACATTATTGAGCAATCCAAAATAATTAAAGTCGCTCAGTTGGATTCTGGACATGAAGAGGGTAAGAGGAAAAAACTTTTTTCTTGTGGATTGGAATGGTTTTGGTCCTAAGGAGAGGTCCTGGGAGCCCAGGGAGAACATCCATGTCCCTCTCCTCCTGGAGAGATTTCTTGCTGGCTTGAAAAAAAGGGGGCATCAAGGGGAGGTACTGTAGCGCTGGAATTTCCGTCTTCTGCCCCCTTCCCCTGGCAGAGATGCAGGTTAACCCACCACCACAGATCGCATCCTGCTCTGTATTCTCCTTCTAGTTTGGCAGCTTCACTGCGCGCAGAACCCCGGACACTGTGCTTGTGGTGTGCACACGCTTCTCCTTAAAGGGGCCATGTGCATTTCCCGAAAATGTCCCCAGCCAATAGCTGGAGGACCTATTTCAGGCACCTCCTCCAGCATGGAGGTGACAGAGCAACATTGTTTATCTAACACGCTTGCTAGTTCTCAAGTCCCAGGACTTGTATCCTGCATCAGCCGTGCCCACCTGCCGGTCTATCAGCTATGTCTGCCTGCCTGTCCATCAGCCATGCCCGCCGGTGCTTGCCTATCAAGATACCTGTTGTGTCTGCCAGAACCAGTCCTTGTGTCAGTTGTGCCAGCTACTGTTCCAGCCGGGCCTGTCTGGACTTGCCCAGTCTGCTATCCCTGCCTCCAGTTCTTTGGGGGTCAGCTGCCATCCACCCGAGGTCACCAAGTAAATGAATCGACAGACCAGATCCAAGTAAATGAGTTGAGAGACTAGATCTGAGTAAAGAAGTTGAGAGATCAGATCCGAGTAAAGGTGTCGAGAGACCAGATGAGTAAAGGAGTTGAGAGACCAGATCCGAGTAAAGGAGTCGGGAGACCAGTTCCAAGCAAAGGAGTCGGGAGACCAGATCCGAGTAAAGGAGTTGAGAGACCAGATGCGAGTAAAGGAGTCGAGAGACCAGATCCAAATAAAGGAGTCCAGAGACCAGATCTGAGTAAAGGAGTCAAGAGACCAGATCTGAGCAAAGGAGTCAAGAGGCCAGATTTGAGTATAGGAGTCGAGAAACCAGAACCAAGTAAAGATACCGAGAGGCCAGATCCAAGTAAAGACCCCAGAGATAGCATCGACAACAGGCAAAGGACAGCAATTGGACAGATTGAAAACACCTAGTGGGCAGTATTTTACAGTGTTTGGGGAAATAAATACTATGCAACTTTGTAAGTCATCAGATAAGCCTAAATTTATTAAAATGACAATGATCATTTGAAGGGGTTGTCCGAGGAAAACATGCTATTATCTATCCACGCGATAGGTTATAAATTATTGATTGGTGGAGGACTGACTCACAGCATGAGGAATATTTATATCCTGAGGTGCACTTTATGTCTGATTGCCACTCCATTAATTTTCTGTAAGACTGCTGGAAGAAGCTGAGCACAGTGCTTGGCCGCCCATAAGGAATGAATGAAGCTGTGGTTGGGCATGTGCAAAGATGCGCCATTCTAAATGGGATGAAAGCGCCCCGTAATGCAGATGAGTATGGGCCCCTGCAGTCGGACCTTGGAAGATCAATAAATAACCTTGAAGAGTACTTTTAACCCCTTAACGTCCAATGTACTTTTAACCCCTTAACGTCCAATGACGGACGCAGTCCGTCATGGCCGGGTGTCAGTTCACACGCAGTGATAGTTCAGTGCTGACAGCTGTCCGTGACAGCCAAGAGGCACGGGAAGTGGTGCAGGGACCCATGCTGTCGGTCCCCGCACCCATATCGCTGTGATCGATCAGTCAATCTGACTGACCGATCACAGCATGATTGCGCAGGAGATGCTGAAATATCAGCACTTTCTCCCCGATCAGTGCAGCAGCTCAGCTCTGCCAGTGGCTGAGAGTCTGCACTAACAGCCAGGAGCGGAGTCAGCACCTGGCTGTTAACCCTCTAAATACTGCGATCGAGCACGATCGCAGCGTTCAGGAGGGAGGCAGAAGGAAGGGAGCTCCCTCTGCCTTCAGATTGGCGTCCCCGCGACGTAATCCCGGGGCCCGATTGTTGCCATGGTGACGCGGGGGTCGTCATGAAATCTACAGCATGGTGTCAGAAGCTTTCAGTATAGGTATAATGCACTGCATTATACCTGCAATCAAAGTGAAAAAAGTGAAAGTCCCGTAAATGGACTAGGTAAAAAAGGAAAAAAAATAAAATAGAATAAAAAATAATTATAATAATATTAATAATAAAAATCCACTAATAAATACACATTTTTATATAAAAAAAAGAAAAAAAAAGTACATTTTGTATCGACGTGTGCGGAAAAATCCGATCCATAAAAGTGTCACACTAGTTAACCCCTTTAGTGAACTCCGTTAAAAAAAAGTAACAAACTATGCTTTACCATCATACCACTTGGAAAAAGTGGAATAAAATGAGATCAAAAAGATGAATGTAAAGAGTATCACTGAAAACGCCATCTTGTCCTGCAAAAAACAAGCCGCCATACAGCTCCATCAGCGGAAAAATTTTAAAAAAGTTATAGCTCTCAGAATAAAGCAATGTAAAAATAATTATTTTTTCTATAAAAGTTTTTATTGTGTAAAAGTGCCAAAAAATATATAAATGTGGCACCGCTGTAATCATACTGACCTGAAGGATATAATGGACTTATCAATTTTACCACACACAGAACGGGGGGGAAAAAAAAATACAATTCGTGAAATTCTGGTTTTTGTTCATTCTGCCTCCACAAAAATCAGAACAGAAAGCAATCAAAAAATGCCATGTGCCCGAAAATGGTATAAGTAAAAAAGTCAGCTTGTCCTGCAAAACACAAGCCCTCACATGACTCTGTGGGCCAAAATATGGAAAAATCATAGCTCAAAATATTGCGATGCACAAATATCTTCTTGCAAAAAAAGCGTCTTTTAGTGAATGACAGAAGCCAAACATAAAAAAACGGATATAAATCTGGTATCCCTGTAATCGCACCGACCAGAAGAATAAAGTTGCCTAATCACTTATACCGCAGGAGGAATGGCATAAAAAATAAAACCAATTCTTCACCTGCTGTGGATTTGTTCATTCTGCCTCCCAAAGATTGCAGTAATGCTCGGTGCACATTTATCCTGCGCTCTACACTGAGCGCTTATACTGGGGTTTCCATGTATATCTCTGAAATACGTGATTCAGACAGAACTACCAGAGGAAGATTCTCTATAATGAGGCAGATGGAGGCAATGTGAACGCCATAGTTTTGTGCACCTCTGAAAGGAAGGACAACGCTGAACACAGGCCAGAGTCCAGAGTAACTCTGCTGCCTCATTATACTGAATGGATTCATCGGGGGTTTCATCTGTAACGTAGCTTGGAGATTTAGATGGAAACCCCAAAGTATGTGCTCAGCGAAGAGAGCTGGATAAATGTGATCCCAAACGTTATGAAAAATGTTCCCAATAAAAGCTTCAACTCAATCCACAATAAAAGCAAGTCCCCACTCAGGTCCGTCATCTGTTACAGAAATATAGGAGTCTTCCACATTACTGGTAGTATAAAGGCTCAGGAAAAGCGAAATGGCTCATTTCCCCAAAAAGAAATTCAGCAAATTCTCCGCTCCCAAATCCAAATGCCCCCCTCCTTTCTGAGCCCCAGTATGCATAAACCATCTTTAGCGTTCACATTTGGCAGGGGTATAATTTCCAAAATGGGGTCACTTGGGGGGGGATTCTAGGAAAATATGCGCTCCAGGAGGTAAATAGTGCTCCATCCCTACCGAGACTCTCCGTATGGCTAAGCAGTACTGTATACCCACATATGGTGTATTTCTATATTTAGCAGAAATTGTGGGACAAATTGTGGTGCCAATTTTACCGACTTGTGTGAAAATGTTAAATCTGGGGCTAAAACAAATTTTTTTGTGGTAAAAATTTAATTATTTTTTCTTCACTGACCAATAGTATAAAATTCTGTTACACACCCTTGGTATCAATATGATCATTACAGCTCTAGATTAATTCATTGAGAGGTGTATTTTGTAAAATTGGGTCCCTTATGGGGCATTCTACTGTTCTGGCACCTCAGGGGCTCTCCCAGTGGGTCATGGCACCCTCAAACAATAATAGTAAAATCTGCAGTATAATATGGCGCTCATTCCCTTTTGAGCTTTGCACTGTGCCTCAAAAGTAGTTTTCACCCACACATGGGGTATTGGCAAACTCAGAAGAAATTGCACAACAAATTCTGGGGTCCATTTTCTTCTGTTACCCTTGAGAAAATAAAAGAATTGGGGCTTAAAGAAAAATTTTGTGGAAAAATTTTATTTTTAAAATTTGTTTTCTTATCTCTGCTATAAACTTCTGTAAAGCACCTGATGGATCAAGATGATCACCACACATCTAGATAATCCTTGAGGGGTTTAGTTTCCAAAATGGTGTCACTTCTGGGGGGTTTCCACTGTTTAGACACATCAGGGGCCCTCCAAATGTAACATGGCATCTGCTCTCGATTCCAGACAATTTGTGTTAAAAAAGTCAAGCCTTTTTTCTTCCCTTCCGGGTCCTGCCATGCGCCGAAACAGTGGTCTTCCTCCACATATGGGGTATCAGTGTACACAGGAGAAATGGCACAACAATTTTTGGGGTCCATTGTGTCCTGCTACCTATGTTAAAAAAATTTGGTGCTAAAAGCTGATTTTTGTGGAAAAAATTTGATTTTTCATTATTACGGCTCTACGTTATAAACTTATGTGAAGCACCTGGGGCTTCAAGGCGCTCATCAAACATCTAGATAAGTCCCTTGATGGGTCTAGTTTCCAAAATGGGGTAACTGGTGGGAGGTTTCCAGTGTTTAGGCACATCAGGGACTCTCCAAATGCGACATGGCATCCGTTCTCAATTACAGCCAATTTTGTGTTCAAAACATGAAACAGTACTCCTTTCCTTCCAGGTCCTGCCGTGCGCCCAAACAGTGGTCTTCCTCCACACAAGGGGTATCGGCGTACTCAGAAGAAATTGCACAACAAATATTGTGGCTCATGTTCTCGATACCCTTGAGAAAAAAAAATTGTGTCTGAAGTAAAATTTTTGTGAAAAAAAGTTAAATCTTCATTTTTCCTTCCACATTGCTTCAATTCTTGTGAAGCACCTGAAGTGTTAATAAACTTCTTGAATGTGGTTTTGAGCACCTTGAGGGGTGCAGTTTTTAGAATGGTGTCACTTTTGGGTATTTTCTGTCATATAGGTCCCTCAAAGTCACTTGAAATGTGAAGTGGTCCCTAAAAAAATGGTTTTGTAAATTTTGTTGGAAAAATAAGAAATTGCAGGTCAAATTTTAAAGGGAACCTGTCACCTGAATTTGGCGGGACCAGTTTTGGGTCATATGGGCGGGGTTTTCGGGTGTTTGATTCACCCTTTCCTTACCCGATGGCTGCATGCTGGCCGCAATATTGGATTGAAGTTCATTCTCTGTCCTCCATAGTACACTCCTGTGTAAGGCAAGATTGCCTTGTACAGGCATGTACTCCGGATTGTAGAATTTTCATGTAGAACTCATTGATTGACAGGGCCTGTAATTCACCTACTCTCCTGGCCGTAGTTATTGCTACCAGGAAGGTGGTTTTTCAGGCGAGTTGGCAAGGGCTCAAAAGGTGGAAGTGTAAGTCCCTTCAGGACTATATTGAGGTCCCAGGGTGGAGCTATATTCATAGATCTTGGAGATATGCGGGATGCTGCCATCATAATTCTTCTTATCCATCTGTGGTCGGCTAAAGATTGGTCAAAATACGAGCTTAGGGCCGCCACCTGGACCTTGAGGGTGCTGGGTCTGAGACCCTTCTCCAGCCCATCCTGTAAAAAATCCAAGATTCTGGCTAAGTTCGGCCGGTCTGGGTTAGGCCGTTCGGGAGCACTCCATGTGATAAAGGTCTTCCATATTTTTTGGTAGATGGAGTTGGTCACTGTCTTTCGGCTTTTTTGCAGTGTCCTAATGACCTTTTTTGATAGCCCTCTGGTCCTCAGAATTGAGAATTCAGAAGCCAGGCGTTCAGGTATAATCTCTCGGGATATGGATGAAGTATTGGCCCCTGATAGAGAAGGATCTTGACCGGAGGCAGTGTTATCGGTCCATCTACCTTTAGGCTGATAAGGGTCCCGAACCAGCTTCTTTTGGGCCAAAATCGAGCCACCAGGATTACCCTGACCTTTTCTCTCCTTATTTTTTTGTAGGACTTTTGGTAGAATCGGTAGTGGAGGGAAAGCATAAGCCAATCTGAATGCCCATGGTTGGGCCAACGTGTCTACCTAGCCCAGGATCGGTTGGATCTAGTGAGTAATACTGGTCCACCTTTGTGTTCTGACTGCTTGCGAACAGGTTCGCCTTTGGCTGTCCCCATCTTCTGGTCAGTATCTGAAAGACTTCCGGGTCTAGACTCCATTCTCCTGGATGGATCTTCGTTCTGCTCAGGAAGTCGGCCTGTATATTTATCTCCCCTTTTATGTGTAGGGCAGACAGTGAGAGAACGTGTTCTTCGGCCCATGAAAATATTCTGGCTGATATTGTTTTCAGATTCTCATGTCTTGTACTTCCCTGAACGTGGGCAACTGTTGTCCGAGTATATTTTGATATGGGAATTCTGGACAAGGGTTACTGCTGCTTTGAGGACCTCCTCTACCGCTTTTAGTTCTCTGAAGGATCGTTGGCTTATCTCGCTTGGCCAGTATCCCTGAAATATGTGCTGGGCTACCACAGCTCCCCAACCTCTTTCACTGGCATCTACTCTTATAGTGATCGCTGGGTCCTGTGACCAGGGACCTCCTCTGAATAAGTTCTCCTTTTGTAACCACCATGTCAATGAGGACTTTACGTGCGGTGGTATCTTTTTGTCTAGAGAGTCTGGGGATCCATCCCAGTTTGTCAGGATATGAGTCTGAAGTGTTCTGCTGTGGGCTTGTGCCCATGCCACTATCTAGATGCAGGATGTCATGGTTCTGAAAACCGACATGGCCCATCGTAAAGATACTATCTTTTTGTCCTGCAACATCCTTATCTTTGCTGTTAGCAAGGTCCGTTTTTGTTTGGATAAGAAAGATGTCTGGCTGTGCGAGTCTAGTAGGACTCCTAGAAAGATCTTTGTTGTTGATGGAACCATATCCGATTTTTTGTGGTTCACTATCCAGCCTAGGGACAAGATCTGGACTGTCGTTTGAAGATGCTCTTGTAGTATGGGTACTGTGGGAGCCACTACCAAGAGGTCGTCCATGTATGGGATTATGCATATATGCTGACCTCTGATGTAGGCCATCACTTCGGACATGATCTTTGTGAAGATCCTTGGGGCAGAGGACAGTCCAAACGGGAGGACATTGAACTAAAAGTGGTCTATGTCTTTTCTCCTGGCAACTGCAAATCTTAGGAATTTTTGATAAGTTGGATAGATTGGGACATGATAATATGCGTCCTGTAAATCTATAGTCGCCATGACGAAATTTTGTCCTATCAGGGGTACTGTTGATTTGAGGGATTGCATTTTGAATCTTCTGTATGCTACATATCAATTCAGGGGCTTCAGGTTGATTATGACTCGATGAGACCCATTTGTTTTTCTTATTAGGAATAAGTTTGAATAATGTCCTCTGTTCCTCTCATTCTCTGGGACTGTGGAGATCACATTGCTGACTAATAGGTCTTGTACTCCCGCTATCAATGTGGACTGTAGCTTTCTTGTGGATAAATATGTTGTTTTTAATGTTTTTTGAGGATATGAGACTCTATCTTTATCCCCTCTTTGACCGATTTTAAGGTCCATTGATCTGAGCAGACCTTTTGCCAATATGGGAGGAAGTTTGAGATACGACCCCCCACTGTGATGGCGTCATTGTTTTCTTTGATTTTGGGGCTGGGGAAGAAAAAGATTCCTGTCTTTTTTACCTTTTGGATAGCTCCGACGCCCCGACTTGCCCTTCCCTCTGTATTGAGGAGTATGCTCTTGTTGAGAGTGGAAGGGTCTTTTCCTAGGGTTTCTAGGCTCTGGTAATGTTTTCTTTTTGTCTGAGGCCTTCTCCAATAGATCATCTAAGGCAGGTCCAAACATATATTTTCCTTTGAAGGGAATAGAACACAACCTCATCTTTGAAGTCATATCACCAGACCAAGATCTTAGCCAGAGTGCTCGTCTCACTGAGTTTGATAACCCTGATGATTCGCTGCCACCCTCACTGACTCTGCGGAGGCATCTGCTAGAAAGCCTGTCACTTTCTAGAAGATAGGTAGGGAGGCTAGAATATTTTCTCTGGGAGTACCTGCGGACAGGTGCTCTTCTAGTTGCCCCAGCCAGCAGTGCATTGACCTAGCCACACAGGTAGACACTGAATTGATGATCAGTAACGATACTAACGTTTCCCAAGGACTTCCTTAGTAGTCCGTCCATCTTACGTTCCAGGTGGTCTTTCAACTGGGAGGCATCCTCAAATGGTAGCGTGGTCTTTTTGGCTATCCTAGCAATTTGGACGTCCACTCTTGGAATCTCCGACCAGCATGAAGCTGTCTCGTCATCTATCGGAAATCTGTTCTTCATCTCCGCTGGGGTGGTCGGCCTCTTTTCTGGGGATTCCCACTCTTCTAGGACTAAGATATTCTTATGAATGGGAAACACCTGTTTTTTCTTAGAACGAAGACCCCCAAACATCTCTTCCTGTACTGACTGGGCCATCTTCTCTTCCTCAATTTCCATAGTCTTCCTTACTGATGTGAGAAGCTCTTCTATGTCACCCAAGGAAAAGTAATATCTCTCCTTCTGGGAAGCCTCTGGGTCTAGGGATAATTCACCCTCTTCTGGAGGCTCGTCTGACGTTACTCCTGAGAGTCCTCATGCCCTTCTTCCTCTGGATTAAGCTTTCTCCTCTTAGCTTCAGGAGGGGTACTAGGAGATGTGGGTTGGGAAAGGGTGACCAGAGAGGTTTTAATCTCGTGCTGGATTAAGCCTTTAATTTCTTCCATCAGGGATATCTGCTCTTCCCTGATGATTTTCTCTGTGCACTCTTTGCACAATGCTTTCTTGTACGAAGAGGACGGTTTTTTCATACAAACTGCGCATTTGCGTGTAGTTTTAGATTTGCCTCCTGATGCAGGTTCCTTGTCCCTCTGAAATAAAGGGGAGAAGGAATCATAAGATTGCAACCTGCATCAAGGAGTGGACACCCAGAGCCAGATTACTTACTGGGGCCGGGTTGGCGCTGGGATCTGCAGATGCAGAGCGCGAGGTAGCGGACATCTCCATGATTTTCACCACACAGTAGTCCTACCTGAGATGTCTATCTGTCCGGGGCTCTTATACAGGCGACCGGCCGGCAGCACCTGCCCACCTATTCAGAGGACCTCCTACTCCGATGTCCAGATGTATGTGGGGGGAGGAGAGAGTCCGCCGACACCATTCGCGCTGTTTTCCACCATGCGTTCCAGCGTGGAACGCAAAAGGACCTTCCTATCCGCCGAAGCCGGTGTCTGACGTCACATCCTGCCGCCGGCTTCAGACCGGAAGTCTCCGTGCATCGCGCGTATGCTGGCCACAACGCCGGAGGAGGTGAAGGGCTGGAGAGCTACGAGAGGCCTCCAGCCGAAGAATGCCCCCAGACCTTGTCCAAAGGTGCGGACTGGTGGCCGGAGTCCCGAGTCCTAAGGAGACGGGAGCAGCACTCGGGGAAGAGAGGTAAGTCTGCTCCCCAGCTGCCCGGCTTCAAGGTTTTTCTTCCCCCCGATGACCGCTGCCGACACAGTACACCTGGGATGACCTCTCCATCCCTAGTAGGGACAGGAAAAAACACTGAGGGGGAGGATGAGGGAGGGTTTATTTAACCCCTTTGTCATTTCCTGTCCCTATTACGAAAGGGGCAGGTGTGCTGTCATGGGGGGTTAATAGAGAAAATGATGCTTCAAAAATTGTACTGATGGAAAGTAGACATGGGAATTGTTATTTATTAATTTTTTTGTGTGACATACCGCTCTGATTTAAAACTTTGAAAATTGTTACATTTTCACATTTTTTATCAAATTTACATTTTTTTTCACAAACACAAGAAATTTTGAAGAAATTTTACCACTATAATAAAGTTCAAAATGTCTCGAAAAAACAATCTCAGAATCATCGGGATCCGTTGTAGCGTTCCAGAGCTATAACCACATACAGTGACAGCATGGGTGTAACCAGGATCAAAACCGGGGGGGGGGGGCAAGCCATGTTCGTGCTTTTTTACTCACCTGGCTCCCTGGGTTCCCACAGTGATCGCTCCTCATCCCGGCCCCGTAGGACCTGGCACAGGACCTTAAACAGCACCATGTGACCGGGCGACATCACAGGTAATATGGTGCTTCCGGGTCTTAGAGCCCTGCCTGAGGAAAATTTCAAAACGGCGCCCCCCCATAGGGCTCACACCTCTTATACAGTCCCCCATACATTACATGAGTGATAACTATTGTACATTCTACAATAGGTCATAAATCAGACAGTATAGTCCTCCATACAGTATTCTGGGCACCACATAGTGCTCCATACAGAATAATGAGCCCCATATATTGCTCCATACAGAATAATGAGCCCCATATATTGCTCCATACAATATTATGGGCACCACATAGTCCTCCATACAGCATTGTGGGCACCGCATAGTGCTCCATACAGAATAACATGCCTCATATATTGCTCCATACAGTATAATGAGCCCCATATATTGCTCCACACATTATTTTGGATACCATATATTGCTCCATAGAGTATAATGAGCGCCATATATTACTCCATACAGAATAATGAGCCCCATATATTGCACCATACAGAATAATAAGCCACATATATTGCTCCATACAGTATTACGGGCACCACATAGCGCTCCATACTGAATAACATGCCACATATATTGCTCCATACAGTATAATGTGCCCCATATATTACTCCATACAGTATGAGCCCCATACCTGTATATACATCATCACCAGCCCCAGCCCACTGAGCCCAGCACCTATCTATATATATAATTGTCTAAGGGTTTTTCCGTCTGTCTGTCTGTCTGTCTGTCTTTCTGTCTGTCTGTCTGTCTGTCTGTCTGTCCTGGAAATCCCGCGTCTCTGATTGGTCGAGGCCGCCAGGCCTCGACCAATCAGAGACGGGCACAGCATGGCGACGATGATGTCATAATGGAAATCCCGCGTCTCTGATTGGTCGAGGCCGCCAGGCCTCGACCAATCAGCGACGGGCACAGTATCGACGTAGATGTCATAATGGTTGCCATGGCGACGATGATGTCATAAAGGTTGCCTCGACCAATCAGCAACGGGCTCAGTCTGCCGCGAATTCTGGAATCATCATTGTCCATATACTACGGGGACATGCATATTCTAGAATACCCGATGCGTTAGAATCGGGCCACAGTCTAGTATATACATAATCACCAGCCTCAGCCCACTGAACCCAGCACCAGCTGTATATATATCAGCTCAGTCACAGCCAGCTCCTGTATATACATCAGCCCAAGCCCCCAGCACCTGTATATACATCAGACCAGCCAGCCCGCAGCCCCTGTATATACATCACCCCAGCCACAGCCAGCCCCTGTACATACATCAGCCCAGCCATCCCCCAGCCCCTATATATACATACATCGGCCCAGCCACAGCCAGCCCCTGTACATACATCAGCCCAGCCATCCCCCAGCCCCTATATATACATACATCGGCCCAGCCACAGCCAGCCCCTGTATATACATCAGCCCAGCCCCTGTATATAATTCAGCCCAAGCCCCTGTATATAATTCAGCCCAAGCCCCCAGCACCTGTATATACATCAGACCAGCCAGCCCCTGTATATACATCAGCCCAGCCACAGCCAGCCCCTGTATATACATCAGCCCAGCCACAACCAGCCCCCGGCCCCTGTATTTACATCAGCCCAGCCCCAGCTCAGCACCTGTAGCATTTGCCTAAGGAGCTCGCGGGTACTAGGAGCTCCTCCAGATGCCTGAGACCTGATCCTGATACATTCAGCGGCACACTGCAGCCAGGGGCGGGAGACGGGGAGAGCAGAGCGCTCTCTCTCCGCCCATAAAGAACGTCCTGACGTTCAACATCAGGCGTTCTTAACCCCTCTGTGCAGGACACCCGGGCCTCTGACTCGCTGATGCGCACACCTGTAAAGCCGCTGTGCCCAAAGATTTAAAGGGAACCTGTCACCCCCAAAATCGAAGGTAAGCTAAGCCCACCGGAATCAGGGGCTTATCTACAGCATTCTGTAATGCTGTAGATAAGCCCCTGATGTATCCTGAAAGATGAGAAAAAGAGGTTAGAATATACTCACCCAGGGGCGGTCCCGCTGCGGTCCCGGGCCTCCTTTCTACTTATAATGACGTCCTCTTCTTGTCTTCACGCTGCGGCTCCGGCGTACTTTGTCTGCCCTGTTGAGGGCAGCGCAAAGTACTGCAGTGCGCAGGCACCAGGAAAGGTCAGAGAGGCTCGGCACCTGCGCACTGCAGTACTTTGCTCTGCCCTCATCAGAGCAGACAAAGTACGCCTGCGCCGGAGCCGCAGCGTGAAGACAAGAAGAGGACGTCACCGTAAGAAGATGGGAGGCCCCGGACCGGACCCCAACACCCATCAGACCGGACCGCAGCGGGACCGCCCCTGGGTGAGTATATTCTAACCTCTTTTTCTCATCTTTCAGGATATATCGGGGGCTTATCTACAGCATTGCATGCTGTAGATAAGCCCCTGATGCCGGTGGGCTTAGCTCACCTTCGATTTTGGGGGTGACAGATTCCCTTTAAAGGGCTGGCGGCAGGAAAAACAAGCCCGTGACAGGGGGCTCAGTGCGGCCGTGGCTGGGGGCTCAGTGTCTCGTTCTGCCCTACAGTTACACAATGCTCCGCACCTGCCTTATGACTGACAGCTCTGGAGAATGAAGCTGCCAGAAACAGACAATGGAAATCTACAGCACAGGTGGGGTTGTTATGGGGGTAATTCGCCTGCATGAATGGTTTCAGTTTGGGGGAATGACAAACTCCCTTTAAAGGGTTATTTTAGAATGAAAACGAGTGATCCCCTATTACATGGAGAGGAGACAACTTTTTCCTTGGGTGGGGGACACTTTAAGGAGCCAGAGCAGCCATCTGCACTGCGAGTCACTGCGAGGCCTGCATTTTACAGCCTGCAGGAGAGATAAGCAGCTGGTCACGTGGCCGCCGCTGCAGTACAGTCCTCCGTGCAGTGTGAGAAGCCTTGTGCACAGGTACGTGGCCCACTCCTCCTGCGACCACACACGTCTGCGCCACTGTGCACTGACGTCACACACCAGCCGACCGGGCGCCGCTCAGGTGACGTCACACACCAGGTGGCCGGCCGCCGCTCAGGTGACGTCACACACCAGCCGACCGGGCGCCGCTCAGGTGACGTCACACACCAGGTGGCCGGCCGCCGCCCAGGTGACGTCACACACCAGCTGACCGGTCTTGTCAACTTACCGCACTGTACGCCTCACTGAGGCCGGCAGGTCAGGGCAGGGCCGGGCTGGACATCGGGCACTTCTGGCAAATGCCAGAAGAGCCGATGCCAGTAGTGGGCCGCTGCACTGTTCCTCCTCCCCCGCCGCCGCCGCCGCATTTAACTATACCGGCGTCTATGACACCGGTATAGTTCAATGCAATGATGGAGGAGAGCGTCACCTGACGCTCCCTCTCCCATCATTCCCCGCTCTGCCTCTGACAGTACACTGCGGGTGCGCGATGATGTCATATCATCGCGCACCTGCAGTGTCCTGGGCAGACTGCAGCCACCAGGAGCAGCGCGGGCAAAAGGAAAGGTGAGGAGAGTTTTTTTTTTTCTTTTTCACCGGACTGTGGGGCCATTATCGGGGGGGGGGATGAGATGCGGGCTGTGCTCTATATACCCCTGTGCTGGCTGTGCTCTATATACCCCTGTGCTGGCTGTGCTCTATATACCCCTGTGCTGGCTGTGCTCTATATACCCCTGTGCTGGCTGTGCTGCATATACCCCTGTGCGGGCTGTGCTGTATATACCCCTGTGCGGGCTCTGCTGTATATACCCCTGTGTGGGCTCTGCTGTATATACCCCTGTGCGGGCTGTGCTCTATATACCCCTGTGCGGGCTGTGCTCTATATACCCCTGTGCGGGCTGTGCTGTATATATCCCTGTGCGGGCTGTGCTGTATATACCCCTGTGCGGGCTGTGCTGTATATACCCCTGTGCGGGCTGTGCTGTATTTACCCCTGTGCGGGCTGTGCTGTATATACCACTGTGCGGGCTGTGCTGTATATACCACTGTGCGGGCTGTGCTGTACATACCACTGTGCGGGCTGTGCTGTATATACCACTGTGCGGGCTGTGCTGTATATACCACTGTGCGGGCTGTGCTGGATATACCACTGTGCGGGCTGTGCTGGATATACCACTGTGTGGGCTGTGCTGGATATACCACTGTGCGGGCTGTGCTGGATATACCACTGTGCGGGCTGTGCTGGCACCCAACACCATGTTGCAGTGCAGGAGATTCCTGCAACAGTCCGAGGCGTATCTAGGGGAAGGGGGTGGGGGGGCGTCACGGAGGTAGGGGGGGGGGCCCCATTTGGAAGTTCGCACCGGGGCCCATAACTTTGTAGTTACGCCACTGCGCCTCAGTATTGCCGCAGGGCCGGGGGTTACCGGCTTGTGATAGAGCTGCACGTTGTGCTCCTGGCTCTGAACAGTGGCCATTACAGGACAGGCAGCCGGTTAGCTCCCAGGCTCCATCCCAGCGATGTAATAATCTCATCCTGACGCCGGCACTGTGGTGGTTTTCCCTATGGGACTAATAATGGAGGTGCACACGTGGTATATTTGGTAGAGGTGGTCCGGCAGCCATGTCAGTAGCCCGCGGACCTCCTGCCGGGATCCCTGATGTGTCTGATTAGTAGGCCCAGCTTGATGTCATATGTGAGTAATGACGTCACACTAATCCGCAGCGTCCCCAGGGATCCCAGCAGGTGTTACTTAGGGCTCTGAGCCGGAGGCCATGGACCGCTGACACCAGAGCAGGACCACCTCTAATAGTTGGTGAGATTTTTTTTCTAATCCACATGATGAGCTCGGTGTTAGGCCATGTGCACACGCTGCGGATTCCATTGCGGAATTTTCCGCTGCGGTTTTTACTGCGGATTTATCGCGGTTTCCGCTGCGGTTTTTCACCTGCAGTTTCCTATTGGAGCAGGTGAAAAACCGCTGTGGATTCCGCACAAAGAATTGACATGCTGCGGAAAATAAACCGCTGCGTTTCCGCGCGTTTTTTTCCGCAACATGTGCACTGCAGATTTCATTTCCCATAGCTTTACATGGTACTGTAAATGCATGGGAAACCGCTGCGGATCTGCAGCAAAATCCGCAGTGTATGCACATACCCTAACGCGTTCACACGTTCAGTATTTGTAAGCCCAAACCCGGAGTGGTGCACAGTGCAGAGGCGGCGTACAGATACTGAACGTGTGAATATGGCCGGAGGGTGACATCGCGCGGATTCTGCAGGAAGTGTTGTGACACTGCGCACAGCGGGTCCATTTCTGTGCAGACATTTTCAGGAACAAGTAGATGAGATTTCACACACTTCGCTGGATCACTCTGCAGATTTTCTGCACCAAGATGCCATGTCTGAATATAGACTAAGGCCAGGGCGATGCGTGGGCACGTACAGCTCAGCGGCAAGGGCCAGACAGGCTGTGATCAGACACATTTGTGCCATTTATCTGCCATTTGCAGTGGCAAAAATAGAATTAGCGCAGCAATTTGCCTGTGAAATGACCGTTTAATAATGTCTCCTGCTGTTTCTGATAATTTTGTAACCGTCGTATTTGTGGTCGGACGGTAGCCTGACGGTCGTTACATGTGATGATGCAGTGCCACGCTGTAATCGCAGATTCTGCTGAGTGTCCCCAGAGTCAGGATTCAGGCATGGTGCACCTTCCTGGGTGTAAGGAAACACTATGGTGGTGACATTTGCTGTGGGGCCCAAGCCAAAGATCCCTGCTCCCTGCAGTCTCAATATGTTGTGCACTTCCTTCCTCCATAGGGAAACTCTGAGGTTATAGTGGAGTCCTAACCTCACTACACAGGAGTTCAGAAACTTAAAGGGAACCTGTCACCCCCAAAATCAAAGATGAGTTCAGCCCACCAGCATCAGGGGCTTATCTACAGCATTCTGTATTGGACCGCCCGCCCAGGTGAGTATAATCTAACCTCTTTTTCTCATCTTTCAGGATACATCGGGGGCTTATCTACAGCATTCCAGAATGCTGTAGATAAGCCCCTGATTCCGGTGGGCTTAGCTCATCTTTGATTTTGGGGGTGACAGGTTCCCTTTAAGTGATAACCCATCAGAGATGTCCATGTGACGTATGGTTATGACATTCTCACTCCCTGTAAGCCAAGAATGTAGGACAACCGGTTCCTGAACCGTATGTAACCGTCAGTGAGGACTGGTTGTGTCCTATTATTCTCACTGCCGTGCTGATCACTGAGGTTGCGAGGCAGCGTTCTCCAGCATTGTCATATTTGTTGCTTATTATGACATTTTGTCATAATTTGTCATATTTGTCATATTTTGACATATTGTTTCCTATTCCATTGGATGGAAAACAGACTAGTAAGTGAAAAATGCATTGGTAAAAAGACAGGTTTTGTATGTGATCCTGACGGTGGTTCTTTTGGGACAACAGAGCCGTGGTAACAATTCCCATCACACTGCGGATGGCATCTACACTGGGTGGAGACAACATATGTGCAAATTTGGCTTCTTTTAGTAGCGTCTGCTATTAATGTTAGGTGTATGACCACCACAAGTACAGTGCCTGGAAAAATTATTCATACCCTGAGAACTTTTCCACGTCACAATTTTCAGATTTGTATTTTTTAATTTTTAAAATAATTAGAAAACCATGTATCATTTAATTTACACATGACAAATACTTATTACTTTGTGTTTATTTTGTCAAATAAAGCCAAGTGTACTTAGCGAGGCCACACTAGACCTTGGAAATCAAGGTCCCAGAGTCTGGAGGATGAGTGGAGAGGCACAAAATCCAAGCTGCTTGAGATCAAACCAAATTCAGCCCAGCCGTCTACTAGGAAATTTTAGAGCACTTCATGATTCCCTCTGCCAACAAGCTTTTTGGAGATGGATATGTAATTCTCCAGCAGGACTTGGCACCTGTCCACACTGCCAAAAGTACCAATATCTGGTGTAAAAACAACAGTCTCACTGTGCTTGATTGGCCAGCAAACTGGCCTGACCTTAACCCCATAGAGAATCTATGGGATATTGTCAAGAGGAAGATGAGAGACACCGGACCCAACTATACAGACAGGCTGAAGGCTGCTATCAAAGCAACCTGGGCTTCCATAATACCTCAGCAGTGCCACAGGCTGATCGCCTCCATGCCATGCTGCATTGATGCAGTAATTGATGCAAAAGGAGCCCCGACCAAGTATTGAATTCATTTACTGAATATATATTTCAGTAGGCCAACATTTCTGATTTTAAAATCATTTTTCAAGCTGGTTATGAAGTATTCTAATTTACTAAGATAATGACTTTTGGGTTTTCATTGGCTTTCAGCCGTAAACATTAACAGAAATAAACACTTGAAATAGATCACTCTGTAATGACTCAATATAATATACGAGTTTCACTTTTTGTATTGAAGAACTGAAATAAATTAACTTTTTGATGATATTCTAATTTTGCAAGATGTACCTGTAGGTCCATCAAGTTCAACCTTTCTCCACCAATTGTACATTTTGTCACTAATTTAACTATACCCGCAATGTTATGTGTGTCAAGGAAATCGTCCAGCCCTTTTTTAAAAGCTGTTATAGAGTCCGCCATTACTGTTTTGTGGTAGGGTATTCCACATGCACGGCGGTCTTTGCTGACTTCTTTTGGAACTCATATGTAACTGAGGGAAGTGTAGCAAATGTGTTGCCACATCCCGGTTACAGTGGAAGGGATGAGGGCCTCTTCATGAGACTTTGGACACACGAATCATTTTTTCATTGGATGTCGATGGGCATAGTAGCTGCTGGGTCTTAGCACACCAAGATCTGCAGGGCCGGTGATCTGTGTCACTAATGAGAGGTGTTTTCCTATAACTGAACAATAGAAAAGGTCAACGTCCATCAGAGATCTTTTGTGACCTCTTGAGGGACATATGTAAAAAAAAAAAATGGATTTATAAATGTATATATTCAATCAGGGTACATAAATTGCACAGTAATTTATATATACCTCAAAACAACTATGATACCATTTCTTCTGCCAAAAACAAGGCCTCGTACAACCATATCTAGGAAAAAAAGGTGTGGCTGCTAAAATGCGGAGTAGAAAAAATACTAAAATATCCTTTACTAAGATCTTTACAGGTCCAGCCATTAAGGGGTTAACCACATACTGTGTACAGTAGCAACATGTTGATACCATGGATCGCCTGTAAAGCTTGATGTACTAGATCTGTTTTCTTCTACCTCCACCTCCCCAACCAGTTGCCGGCACAGACTCTAGAATATTAGGAGAAAGAACCAACATGTGGGAATTTCTCTGCCGTGGCGGCATGCCTATGTATTCAGAGATCAATACTTGCCTGTTATCAGTTTGGGATTAGTAGTAGATCTCTTTATCTCCCTGCCATAAATGTATCTCTTCTTTCTTCTATTAATTGTAACAGTCCGTTCCTACCTCTGCTTTATAGTACACGGGTAGGTACAGTACACGGCTATGTCTGCACAGAACTGTGGGTTTGGTCATCCAGTCTTGTTTTGTGCTATCACACTAATCTCTCCCTGGACAGCACAAGGACAACAGGCCCAGTTTTGACTGATTTCTATTACTTTTAGTTTCTCATGCGCAAGAATGTTTGGTTCAGCCATTTATTACTCACAGAATAAAAGAATGAATGAACTCCAACCTCCCAATCCTTATATCTCCAGACATACTGTGTTGGGGGAAATCCCCATACACATTAATGGCAGATTTAAACCAAATCACAGGGTTTGGATGACTTTTATCAAATGAGTATGAAGAGACCTTTAACAGGTTGTCCTGTGTGGACCGGACAACTCTTTTAGGAGTGGAGAGGATTTTTAGTAAGGTAAATTGCAATGCCGCTTGTTTTTAAAAGCACAGTTTTAGCCACTTAAGAACATTACACAACCCCTATAATCCTGAAGTGATTTCTTGACTTTTGCTAAGTTGGACCCAAATTAAGTTTACTTCCCATGCCCTATATGTACCAAGTCAGATTGATTTATTGGCACCCAGTAACCTAACACATGCCCCACCATCCCCACCCACAGTAGCTACGTCCTTGGACCTTTCTATTTTAGGAAAAATAAAGCAAAATTCTCTACATGGACAAAGTATGGGTAAGCCACGTGAGTCCCGATAGTTATATGTTCACTGCCTAGTGACAAGGCTGCATTCTCACCTCCATGTGACGTGTCGGGGTGCTTCCCGATTTTTCTTGTTGGATCAGAACAAGATCTGCTCTTAATTTCACGGATCTCCCTCTTGGATCTGACATTTTAATGGATATCTGGATAGATCCATTTATCTGAATGGGTCAGAATGCTGTCTGAGGTTTTAAAAAAACGCATGTGGTGAAAAAACGCATGTAAACGCGGCAAAACGCCGTGTTTTTTAGACGCATGCGTTTTTGCCTGCAGGAAAAAAAACGCGGCGTTTTGCGGCGTTTACATGCGTTTTTTTCCTGCGTTTGCGTTTTTTAAACGCATGCTGAGAAGTGTGTGACAGCTGCCAATCATCAAAATCAACTAGAAAACCCAATAAAAACAGAAATAGCTAGGGTTAGGGTTAGGGCTAGGATCCCTAGTAACCCTAGGGATCCTACCCCTAACCCTACCCCTAACCCTAACCCTAGGGATCCTAACCCTAACCCTAGGGATCCTAACCCTAAGGGTTAGGATCGTAACCCTAACCGTTAGGGTTAGGATCCCTAGGGTTAGGATTAGGATCCCTAGGGTTACTAGGGATCCTAACCTTAGGGTTAGGGTTAGGATCCCTAGTAACCCTAGGGTTAGGGTTAGGGTTTTCTTGTTTTTTCTTGTGGTTAGGGTTTTCTTGTTTTTTCTTGTGTTTAGGGTTAGGGTTTTCTTGTTTTTTCTTGTGTTTAGGGTTAGGGTTTTCTTATTTTTACTTGTGTTTTCTTGTGTTTTTCTAAAAAAAACGCATGCGTTTTTAACTCAAGCAAACGCATGTGCTTAAAAACGCATGCGTTTACATAGACAGCAATGCATTTTTTTGCCGCGAATAAACGCATGCGTTTTTTTTGCGGCAAAAAAACGCTGCTAGAAATTACTACAGGTTGCATTTCTGCAAATGAACGCACGCGTCAAAAAATGCATGCGTTGCCGAAAACGCGTCAAAACGCACGCTAACAAACGCATGCGTTTTTTAATGTTAAGTATAGGGAAAAAACGCATTCGTTTTTTAGCGCTAAAACGCTGCAGATCAAAACGCAAGTGTGAAACCAGCCTGATAAAAATCCGGTCATCACTTGAACACTTGACGCGGATGTGTGAATGCAGCCAAAGCAAATATTTCACAAATTTGATAACCTGCATGTTCCATGTGTAATGTGAGCAATTCTGTTTTTTCTAACTTTAATGGAATATTTTCTTTTCTCTTTTAGAATTAAAACTTGAGGACAGCTGACAAGACAGCTAACTGTCAAACAATGACTATAAATAATACAGTTTTAGTATTTGGCCCTCCTTAAAAGAGGTGTCTCACATCTGGTCACGGGGGATAAGGCTACTTTCACACATCAGGCTTTTTGTTTCAGGCACAATCCGGCAATTTTTGGAAAAAATGGATCCGTTTTTTTTACGCTGGATCCGTTTTTTTCCCAGACGTTTCATCTGTTTTATTCCGGATCCGTCCAAATAGTCGTTTCCGGCGGACGGAGAAAACGTCCACTGCAACGTTTTTTTGTCCGGTGGAAAAAAACCACACAGGAAGTCAAAAATCCATGCGCATTAAAGAAGAACGGATCCGGCGCATCAGTTTTTCACAACTTGCGCCGGATCCTTTTTTTTAACAAATTGACTGGATTTAGCCTGAAAGTAAAAAACTGATGTGTGAAACTAGCCTAAGAGGGTCATAATGTAATGATGGTATTAACCAATGATTTTGGCAAATCTGGCCAGACATCTAACGTCTCCGAACAGCAGGTATCCTCCACAGAAGGAAGAGGCTGTTTGATTTCAACATGCCCAATGCTTTTTATTTTCAGGGAAGATGAGCCTCAACCAGAGATGACCGACAGTGGCTCGCCTTTCTCCGTTCCGAACACATGCACGCTTAGCCATGCTGAACGTCATGTGTTGTCCTGAAACTGAAATTATTCTTGAAATACTCCTGCATCACTTCATGTCTAAAACTCAGTTATAAACTTCATTGCTCTGTGTAGTCGAATAGCCATCTGATCAATGAAGTGATCCCTTTATATTAGCCCACATACCCAGCTAAATCCAGGAAGTGGTTATATGGGGTATTATTGTCCTAGACAATAGCTCATGTTACAGGTTACCACAGTCTAAGCATGGCTACATAGAGGAAGACAAAGCGCCAATCCCTTGGTGAGCAGTGGCCAGCTATAACCTTAAGGCAGGTGTAATATTCTCCTATTTCCATTAGTTCTGTAGATATGGATCATATAAAAGGCTTGTCTCACTACATGAAAAAAAAAAAGAAAAACAGAAAATACTCCAAAATAACAAAAGGAATAAAAAATCACTCCTTAGCTTTTGTTCTAGATTAGCAAATGATTGAAGAGTCGAGTAATGTTTTTTTTTTGCTGTGGTTGCTTTATAATATTTGCTGCTCCTCTTTTTTCCATATTGTTTGACAATAACTTCACCATTCAGTGCCATAGTAGATAAGCATCTGGCCGATCGCTATCAGTCATAGAACTTAGGCTACTTTCACACTAGCGTTTTTTGCAATCCGTCGCAATGCGTCGTTTGACTAACATTAAGCGACGGATTGCGACGGATTGACACACGTCGCAACCGTCGTGCGACGGTTGCGCCGTGTTGTGGCGGACCGTCGGCACAAAAAACCGCTACATGTAACGTTTTTTGCCGCCGACGGTCCGCTTTTTCCGACCACGCATGCGCGGCCGGAACTCCGCCCCCACCTCCCCGCACTTCCCCGCACCTCACAATGGGGCAGCGGATGCACTGGAAAAATGCATCCGCTGCCCCCGTTGTGCGGCGTATACAACGCTAGCGTCGGTAACCTCGGCCCGACGCTAGTGTGAAAGTAGCCTTAGGTTCATAGATTGACTACTGCAGTGTAAAGAACTTACGCCTCATTCTGAACTTTGTTTTTTTCATAAGTGAAAACAAAGCAGACTTATTTCCATCGGTGTGCTGGGTCCATGTGTGTCTCTTTTTGCCATCAGTGTTTCATAGTCTTTTTTTTGATTTGCATTAAAAAACTGATTGATGTTTCTGAAGCAAATAGTCATTGAAAAACAGACAGCACTAGCGATCAGTTAGGATGCCATCAACAGTGCTCAGCATAAATGAGTACACCCCACCAGATTTGTTACGGACACTTATGCATTATATTTCTATCCACTAAGCATATTACCCTTACAATACTTATTACAGTCTATCCTACCCTATACTTATTCCGTACGGAACACTACTCACATTATGCATAACCTTTACATAACAAGTCACATTATTTCCTGTGACTTCCTAATACATTTCAAAACCTCAGGACATAGTTTACACTTCACATGACACTATATACAGTATATAAAACATATGACATTATTCACATGATGCGCCCGGTGTCTTCAGGGATAGGAGTGTGACAGCATACACATTCTCCACATTGTACACAGCATTGTCCTAAAGCCAAATTGGATATAATTCCACACCAAACATAAAAAAGGGGGTGGACAAAAGTATTGGCACTGTTCGAAAAATCATGTGATGCTTCTCTAATTTGTGTAATTAACAGCACCTGTAACTTACCTGTGGCACCTAACAGGTGTTGGCAATAACTAAATCACACTTGCAGCCAGTTGACATGGATTAAAGTTGACTCAACCTCTATCCTGTGTCCTTGTGTGTACCACATTGAGCATGGAGAAAAGAAAGAAGACCAAAGAACTGTCTGAGGACTTGAGAAACCAAATTGTGAGGAAGCATGAGCAATCTCAAGGCTACAAGTCCATCTCCAAAGACCTGAATGTTCCTGTGTCTACCGTGCGTAGTGTCATCAAGAAGTTTAAAGCCCATGGCACTGTGGCTAACCTCCCTAGATGTGGCCAGAAAAGAAAAATTGACAAGAGATTTCAACACAAGATTGTGCGGATGTTGGATAAAGAAGCTCGACTAACATCCAAACAAGTTCAAGCTGCCCTGCAGTCCGAGGGTACAACAGTGTCAACCCGTACTATCCGTTGGCGCCTGAATGAAAAGGGACTGTATGGTAGGAGACCCAGGAAGACCCCACTTCTTACCCCAAGACATAAAAAAGCCAGGCTGGAGTTTACCAAAACTTACCTGAAAAAGCCTAAAACGTTTTGGAAGAATATTCTCTGGTCAGATGAGACAAAAGTAGAGCTTTTTGGGCAAAGGCATCAACATAGAGTTTACAGGAGAAAAAAAGAGGCATTCAAAGAAAAGAACACGGTCCCTACAGTCAAACATGGCGGAGGTTCCCTGATGTTTTGGGGTTGCTTTGCTGCCTCTGGCACTGGACTGCTTGACCGTGTGCATGGCATTATGAAGTCTGAAGACTACCAACAAATTTTGCAGCATAATGTAGGGCCCAGTGTGAGAAAGCTGGGTCTCCCTCAGAGGTCATGGGTCTTCCAGCAGGACAATGACCCAAAACACACTTCAAAAAGCACTAGAAAATGGTTTGAGAGAAAGCACTGGAGACTTCTAAGGTGGCCAGCAATGAGTCCAGACCTGAATCCCATAGAACACCTGTTGAGAGATCTAAAAATGGCAGTTTGGAGAAGGCACCCTTCAAATATCGGGGACCTGGAGCAGTTTGCCAAAGACGAATGGTCTAAAATTCCAGCAGAGCATTGTAAGAAACTCACTGATGGTTACCGGAAGTGGTTGGTCGCAGTTATTTTGTCTAAAGGCTGTGCAACCAAGTATTAGGCTGAGGGTGCCAATACTTTCGTCTGGCCCATTTTTGGAGTTTTGTGTGAAATGATCAATGTTTTGCTTTTTGCTTCATTCTCTTTTGTGTTTTTTCATTTAAGACAAATTAAATGAAGATAATAATACCAAAGAATTTGTGTTTGCAATCATTTTCAGGAAGAAACTGAGTATTATCTGACAGAATTGCAGGGGTGTCAATACTTTTGGCCATGACTGTATATGCTACCATCACTCCATGCCCTTGATTGACATGCACTAATCAACATGACACTGATTCAAAACACACATTTAACACCAATGCAGCATTTATGAAGAAGAACAGGGTGAAAATGATCCAGTGGCAAAGTGTCTCCTGATCTGAACTCAATCGAACACCTATGGGAGGTTCGGAAGAGACAAATTGAGCATCACTCTCCATCCAGGTTCTAAAAGAGGTCATCTTTAAAGAGTGGAAAAAGGCAGATATTGCAGTATGTCACCAACATGTTCACTTCAGGCCTAGAAGACTCGGTGATGTCCTTAAAAATCATGGCGGTCATACAAAATAATAGAGATAGCAGATATGTGGTGTATTCATTTTTGCATCAACTAATTTGAGTAAAACTGAACATTTTGTAATGAAAATGTTTTACTATTAATCTTACTTTCATGTTATTCGTTAAAGGGAACCTGTCACCCCGTTTTTTCGGTATGAGATAAAAATACTGTTAAATAGGGCCTGAGCTGTGCATTACAATAGTGTAGTTTGTGGACCCCGATTCCCCACCTATGCTGCCGAAATACGTTACCAAAGTAGTCGTTTTCGCCTGTCAATCAGGCTGGTCAGGTCAAAAGGGCGTGGTGTCTTCCCCCAGATTTTGCGTAGTTTTCCGTTGGTGGCGTAGTGGTGTGCGCATGCCCAAGGTCCGGAATCCTCTGCCAGGGTATTTAAAAGAGCGCGCTGTTCCTTATTTCATTGGTGATCGGTGGGCGCGGCCATCTTCCTTTGGCCGCGCGTGTGCAGAAGCGGCGCTCTGCTGGCCGCGGCTTCAGGAAAATGGCCGCCGCGATATCCATCTGCGCACGCGCGGCATCCCGCGGCCATTTTCCTGAAGCCGCGGCCAGCAGAGCGCCGCGGCCAGCAGAGCGCCGCTTCTGCGCACGCGCGGCCAAAGGAAGATGGCCGCGCCCACCGATAACCAATGAAATAACGAACAGCGCGCTCTTTTAAATACCCTGGCAGAGGATTCCGGACCTTGGGCATGCGCACACCACTACGCCACCAACGGAAAACTACGCAAAATCTGGGGGAAGACACCACGCCCTTTTGACCAGACCAGCCTGATTGACAGGCGAAAACGACTACTTTGGTAACGTATTTCGGCAGCATAGGTGGGGAATCGGGGTCCACAAACTACACTATTGTAATGCTCAGCTCAGGCCCTATTTAACAGTATTTTTATCTCATACCGAAAAAACGGGGTGACAGGTTCCCTTTAAAAGAGAAATTGTATGAAACTGATTCTTGTCAAAATTTTGGAAATTATTCTTATCTTTTGTGAGATATTGATTAAAAATGTATTTTTCAAAGGGGTGTACTCATTTATGCTGACCATTGTAGGTGCTGACTGAGTTTTTCACAGACCCATAGACTTGAATTGGCAAATTTGAACTGTGACTCAGAAAAACCATGGGCCCGAGGTATAACGATTGTTCTTTCCTGGATGTTGTTGGTTTTCTTGAACTATGATCACAATTTGATCAATTATGCATTCATTGGAAATCCTGTACTCTTTGTGTATGCTCCTTATCATTACTGCTGCACTCGTCCTTTTATAGGTTTTACATAGTGAAACAGAAATGCTTCTAAGGATTCTTGTCTCCGGAGGATATTGATTAGGTCTGAGTGTCAGGAAGGTGGTAACAGTACCTACATACTTTAGTTAATAGAGTTAATAGGTTTCATGTTTAGGGTGTGAACCAAGGTCATCATTCTTGGTTGTAGAGGCGTGTATATAAAGGGCACTGTGTATCTATAGATTACAATGGACAGTGTTCTGGGTAATAATTCTAAAGACTGGATATGTGGAAAAGCAGCATACAACCAGTCCTGCTTTACAGGGAAACTGATGCATCTTTTCTGGATTTACTGTAACAGCCAGGTGACAAGTCTTCTCTGTACATACTGCACACATCCACTCTTCTATTTTCTTCACATTCATGTTATTTTGTAGATGATGTAAAAGGTATGCGTCTTTTTGAGAGGAATGAATGTGATTCTTATTTAATGAAAATCTGTGTGTGCTGTAGGGTTTGTACTCATCTGCTTTTGTGGTACGCACATGAAGCAGCTTCAGTATAATTTCCAGGCTGGTTTATTAAAACTTCAAAACCAATACGATTTTGTTAGGTACAGGATTGTACCGAGTTGGCCCTAGCCCTTCAATTAGTTCATCTACACAGGGCATTGGATATGTATCGAACTTGGAGACCTCATTAATAGGGATGAGTGAACGTGCTCAGTGATACTCTGTTATAACTCGACTATCACAGTGCTCGGGTATGCTCGTTACTGGGCAAGTAATGAGCCATGTTCGATGTAAAACTCGAATCCCTGCCCTGCATCTTTGGCACCCGTTACGCAGCCAACAAACATGGGGGAATTGCCTATAAGTCACTATAATGCCATAACCATCTTGGATGTTGCATTATTATGATTGGCTGGCCGTGTGACATCATCAGAAGTAATATAAGGACAGGCCCCGCCCCTTTCGGCAGACTAACGCTATTGCACAGCTCTGTGACACTTGGTATTTTTTTGGGAAAGAGTGCTTGTCAAGGCCTGTGTGCACAGTATAACGAATCAGAGGCCTGTAGTGTTGATAATGGTGCTGAAGTCGAGCAATCATATTAACAGCCCTTCTAATGGTTAATTGTTTGGAGTACATACAGTGGGTACGGAAAGTATTCATACACCTTTAAATTTTTCACGCTTTGTTTCATTGCAGCCATTTGGTAAATTCAAAAAAGTTATTTTTTTCTCATTAATGTACACTCTGCACCCCATCTTGACTGAAAAAACAGAAATGTAGTAATTTTTGCAAATTTGTTAAAAAAGAAAAACTGAAATATCACGTGGTCACAAGAATTCAGCCCCTTTGCTCAGTATTGAGTAGAAGCACCCTTTTGAGCTCTTACAGCCATGAGTCGTCTTGGAAATAATGCAACAAGTTTTTCACACCTGGATTTAGGGATCCTATGCTATTCTTCCTTGCAGATTCTCTGCAGTTCCGTCAGGTTGGATGGTGAACGTTGGTGGACAGACATTTTCAGGTCTCTCCAGAGATGCTCAATTAAGTTTAGGTCAGGGCTCTAGCTGGGCTAGTCAAGATTGGTCACAGAGTTGTTCTGAAGCCACTCCTTTGTTATTTTAGCTGTGTGCTTAGGGTCATTGTCTTGTTGGAAGGTGAACCTTCGGCCAAGTCTGAGGTCTAGAGCACTCTGGAAGAGGTTTTCTTCCAGGATATCTCTGTACTTGGCCACATTCATGTGTCCTTCAATGACAACCAGTCTTCCTGTCCCTGCAGCTGAAAAACACCCCCATAGCATGGTGCTGCCACCACCATGTTTCACTGTTGGGATTGTATTGGGCACGTGATGAGCAGTGCCTGGTTTTCACCACACATACCGCTTAGAATTATCACCAAAAAGGTCTGTCTTCGTCACATCAGACCAGAGAATCTTATTTCTCATAGTCTGGGAGTCCTTCATGTGTTTTTAAACAAACTCTATGCAGGCTTTCATATGTCTTGCACTGAGGAGAGGATTCTGTCGGGCCATTCTGCCATAAAGGCCCAACTGGTGGAGGGCTGTAGTGATAGTTGACTTTGTGGAACTTTCTCCCATCTCTCACTGCATCTTTGGAGCTCATCTACAGTGATCTCAGGGTTCATCTTTACCTCTCTTACCCAAGGCTCTTCTCCCATGATTGCTCAATTTGGCTAGACGGCCAGGTCTAGGAAGACTTGTGGTGGTCCCAAACAACTTCAATTTAAGGATTATGGAGGCCACTGTGCTCTTAGGAACCTTGAGTACTGCAGAAAATCTGTTGTAACCTTGTCCAGGTCTGTGCCTTGCCACAATTCTGTCTCTGAGCTCCTTGGCCAGTTCCTTTGATCTCCTGATTCTCATTTGGTCTGACAAGCATTGGGAGCTGTAAGATCTTATATAGACAGGTGTGTGCCTTTCCAAATCAAGTCCTATCCATTTAATTAAACACAACTGGACTCCAATGAAGAAGTAGAACCATCTCAAGGAGGATCACAAGGAAATGGACAGCATGTGACTTAAATATGAGTGTCTGAGCAAAGAGTCTGAATACTTATGACCATGTGATATTTCAGTTTTTCTAATTTATAAAATTTGAAAAAAATTCTACATTTCTGTTTTTTTAAGTCAAGATACGGTGCAGAGTGTACATTAACCCCTTCATGACCCAGCCTATTTTGACCTTAACCCCTTAAGCCCCGAGGGTGGTTTGCACGTTAATGACCGGGCCAATTTTTACAATTCTGACCACTGTCCCTTTATGAGGTTATAACTCTGGAACGCTTCAACGGATCTTAGCGATTCTGACATTGTTTTCTCGTGACATATTGTACTTCACGATAGTGGTAAAGTTTCTTCAATATAACTTGCGTTTATTTGTGAAAAAAAACGGAAATTTGGCGAAAATCTTGAAAATTTCGCAATTTTCCAACTTTTAATTTTTATGCCCTTAAATCACAGAGATATGTCACGCAAAATACTTAATAAGTAACATTTCTCACATGTCTACTTTACATCAGCACAATTTTGGAACCCAAATTTTTTTTTGTTAGGGAGTTATAAGGGTTAAAAGTTGACCAGAAATTTCCTTTTTACAACACCATTTTTTTTTTTAGGGACCACATCTCATTTGAAGTCATTTTGAGGGGTCTATATGATAGAAAATACCCAAGTGTGACACCATTCTAAAAACTGCACCCCTGAAGGTGCTCAAAACCACATTCAAGAAGTTTATTAACCCTTCAGGTGTTTCACAGGAATTTTTGGAATGTTTAAATAAAAATGAACATTTAACTTTTTTTCACACAAAATTTATTTCAGCTCCAATTTGTTTTATTTTACCAAGGGTAATTGAGATGGGACGCTTTTGTAGAGCCCCTGATGTGCGTAAACATTGAAACCCCCCACAAGTGACACCATTTTGGAAAGTAGACCCCTTAAGGAACTTATCTAGATGTGTGGTGAGCACTTTGACCCAACAAGTGCTTCACAGAAGTTTATAATGCAGAGCCGTAAAAATAAAAAATCATATTTTTTCACAAAAATTATCTTTTCGCCCCCAATTTTTTATTTTCCCAAGAGTAAGAGAATAAATTAGACCACAAAAGTTGTTGTGCAATTTGTCCTGAGTACAACGATACCCCATATGTGGGGGTAAACGACTTTGGGCGCATGGCAGAGCTCGGAAGGGAAGGAGTGCCGTTTGACTTTTCAATGTAAAATTGACTGGAATTGAGATGGGACACCATGTCGCGTTTGGAGAGCCCTTGATGTGCCTAAACATTAAAACCCCACACAAGTGACACCATTTTGGAAAGTAGACCCCCTAAGGAACTTATCTAGATGTGTTTTGAGAGCTTTGAACCCCCAAGTGTTTCACTACAGTTTATAACGCAGAGCCGTGAAAATAATTTTTTTTTCCACAAAAATGATTTTTTAGCCCCCAGTTTTGTATTTTCACAAGGGTAACAGGAGAAATTGGACCTCAAAAGTTGTTGTCCAATTTGTCCTGAGTACGCTGATACCCCGTATGTGGAGGGGAACCGGGGAGCGCCATTTGGAATGCAGACTTAGATGGATTGGTCTGCAGCCGTCACGTTGCATTTGCAGAGCCCCTGATGTACCCAAACAGAAACCCCCCACAAGTGACCCCATATTGGAAACTAGACCTCCCAAGGAACTTATCTAGATGTGCTGTGAGAACTTTGAACCCCCAAGTGTTTCACTACAGTTTACAACGCAGAGCCGTGAAAATAAAAAATCCTTTTTTTTCTCACAAAAATTATTTTTAGCCCCCCAAATTTTTATTTTCCCAAGGATAACAAGAGAACTTGGACCCCAAAAGTTGTTGTCCAATTTGTCCTGAGTACGCTGATACCCCATATGTTGGGGTAAACCCCTTTTTGGGCGCACGGGAGAGCTCGGAAGGGAAGGAGCACTGTTTTACTTTTCAAAGCAGAATTGGCTGGAATTGAGATCGGACGCCATGTCGCGTTTGGAGAGCCCCTGATGTGCCTGAACAGTGGAAACTCCCCAATTCTACCTGAAACCCTAATCCAAACACACCCCTAACCCTAATCCCAACGGTAACCCTAACCACACCCGTAACCCTGACACACCTCTAACTCTAATCACAACCCTAATCCCAACCGTAAATGTAATCCAAACCCTAACTTTAGCCCCAACCCTAACCCTAACTTTAGATCCAACCCTAGCCCTAACCCTAGCCCTAATGGGAAAATGGAAATAAATACATTTTAATTTTATTATTTTTCCCTAACTAAGGGGGTGATGAAGGGGGGTTTGATTTACTTTTATAGCGTTTTTTTATAGCGGATTTTTATGATTGGCAGCTGTCACACACTAAAAGACGCTTTTTATAGCAAAAAAGGTTTTGCATCTCCACATTTTGAGACCTGTAATTTTTCCATATTTTGGTCCACAGAGTCATTTGAGGTCTTGTTTTTTGCGGGGCGAGTTGACGTTTTTATTGGTAACATTTTCGGACACGTGACAGTTTTTGATCGCTTTTTATTCCGATTTTTGTGAGGCAGAATGACCAAAAAACAGCTATTCATTAATTTCTTTTTGGGGGGGCATTTATACCGTTCCGCGTTTGGTAAAATTGATAAAGCAGTTTTATTCTTCGGGTCAGTACGATTACAGCGATATCTCATTTATATAATTTTTTTATGTTTTGGCGCTTTTATACGATAAAAGCTATTTTATAGAAAAAATAATTATTTTGGCATCACTTTATTCTGAGGACTATAACTTTTATTTTTTGCTTATGATGCTGTATGGCAGCTCGTTTTTTGCGGGACAAGATGACGTTTTCAGCGGTTCCATGGTTATTTATATCCGTCTTTTTGATCGCATGTTATTCCACTTTTTGTTCGTCAGTATGATAATAAAACGTTTTTTGCTTCGTTTTTTTTTTTCCTTACGGTGTTTACTGAAGGGGTTAACTAGTAGGACAGTTTTATAGGTTGGGTCGTTACGGACGCGGCGATACTAAATATGTGTACTTTTATTTTTTTTTTTATTTAGATAAAGAAATGTATTCATGGGAATAATATATATTTTTTTTTCTTTAGGATTTTTTTTTTTTTTTTTTTTTTTTTTTTTTTACGCATGTGGAATTTTTTTTTTTTACTTTGTCCCGGTGGGGACATCACAGATCGCTGATCTGACAGTTTGCACAGCACTCTGTCAGATCAGCGATCTGACTTACAGCGCTGCAGGCTTACCAGCACCTGCTCTGGACCCGGAAGTAGTCCCTGCAGGACCCGTATGCAGCCCCGCGGCCATTTTGGATCCGGGGCCTGCAGGGATAGGAGGTAAGAGACACTCGGAGCAACGCGATCACATCGCGTTGCTCCGTGGGTCTCAGGGAAGCCCGCAGGGAGCCCCCTCCCTGCGCGATGCTTCCCTATACCGCCCGCACACTGCGATCATATTTGATCGCAGTGTACCGGGGGTTAATGTGCTGGGGGCGGTCCGTGACCGCTCCTGGCACGTAGTGCTGGATGTCAGCTGCGATAGTCAGCTGACACCCGGCCTGAATCGGCCGCGCTCCCCCCGTGAGCGCGGCCGATCGCTATGACGTACTATCCCGTCGGTGGGAATTAAGGCCGACCCCACCTCGACGGGATAGTACGTCATATGGGATTAAGGGGTTAATGACCTGGCCATTTTTTGCAATTCTCACCAGTGTCCTTTTATGAGGTAATAACTCAGGAACGCTTCAACGGATCCTAGCGATTCTGAGATTGTTTTTTCGTGACATATTGGGCTTCATGTTCGTGGTTAATTTAGGTCGATAAGTTTTACGTTTATTTGTGAAAAAAAATTGAAATTTGGCGAAAATTTTGCAATTTTCTAATTTTGAATTTTTATTCTGTTAAACCAGAGAGTTATTTGAAACAAAATAGTTAATAAATAACATTTTCCACATGTCTACTTTACATCAACACAATTTTGGAAACAACATTTTTTTTTGTTAGGAAGTTATAAGGGTTAAAATTTGACCAGCAATTTGTCATTTTTACAAAAAAATTTACAAAACCATTTTTTTAGGGACCACTTAACATTTGAAGTCACTTTGAGGAGTCTATATGGCAGAAAATACCCAAAAGTGACACCATTCTAAAAACTGCACCCCTCAAGCTGATGAAAACCACATTCAAGAAGTTTCAAGGTGTTTCACAGCAGCAGAAGCAACGTGGAAGGAAAAAATGAACATTTAACTTTTTAATCACAAAAATGATCTTTTAGCAACAATGTTTTTTATTTTCCCAAGGGTAAAAGGAGAAAGTGGATCCCAAAAGTTGTCCAATTTCTCCTGAGTACTCTGAAACCCCATATGTGGGGGGGAACCACTGTTTGGGCGCATGGCAGGGCTCGGAAGGGAAGGAGTGCCATTTGACTTTTTGAATGGAAAATTAGCTCCAATCGTTAGTGGACACCATGTCGTGTATGGAGAGCCCCTGTGTGCCTAATCTTTGGAGCTCCCACACAAGTGACGCCTTTTTGGAAACTAGACCCCCCAAGTAACTTATCTAGATGCATAGTGAGCACTTTGAACCCCCAGGTGCTTCACAAATTGATCCATAAAAATGAAAAAGTACTTTTTTTCACAAGTTTTCTCTTAGCCTCAATTTTTTCATTTTCACATGGGCAACAGGATAAAATGGATCCTAAAATTTGTTGGGCAATTTCTACTGAGTACACCGATACCTCATATGTGGTCATAAACCACTGTTTGGGCGCACGGCAGGGCTTGGAAGGGAAGGAGTGCCATTTGACTTTTTGAATGGAAAATTAGCTCCAATCATTAGCGGACACCATGTCGTGTATGGAGAGCCCCTGTGTGCCTAATCTTTGGAGCCCTCACAGACTGACCTCCATGTTATTCTCACCCTCACAGACTGTCCTCCATGTTATTCTCTCCCTCACAGACTGTCCTCCATGTTATTTTCTCCCTCATACACTGTCCTCCATGTTATTCTCTCCCTCACACACTGTCCTCCATGTTATTCTCTCCCTCACACACTGTCCTCCATGTTATTCTCTCCCTCACAGACTGTCCTCCATGTTATTCTCTCCCTCACAGACTGTCCTTCATGTTATTCTCTCCCTCACAGACTGTCCTTCATGTTATTCTCTCCCTCACAGACTGTCCTCCATGTTATTCTCTCCCTCACTGACTGTCCTCCATGTTATTCTCTCCCTCACAGACTGTCCTTCATGTTATTCTCTCCCTCACACACTGTCCTCCATGTTATTCTCTCCCTCACACACTGTCCTCCATGTTATTCTCTCCCTCACAGACTGTCCTCCATGTTATTCTCTCCCTCACAGACTGTCCTCCATGTTATTCTCTCCCTCACAGACTGTCCTCCATGTTATTCTCTCCCTCACAGACTGTCCTCCATGTTATTCTCTCCCTCACAGACTGTCCTCCATGTTATTCTCTCCCTCACAGACTGTCCTTCATGTTATTCTCGTTCTAGTATATGTATGTAGTTTATTTATGAACGCTGATTGGTCGCGCCCTGCCGGCCTCGACCAATCAGCGACGCGGGATTACAATTACAGACAAACAGACCCTTAAACAATTATATATATATATATATATATATATATATATATATATATATATAAATGGTGGCCCGATTCCAATGCATTGGGTATTCTAGAATATGTATGTATTTATGAAGATTTAAGAATAATGCAATGAATACACAGGATTCGGCCAGCCAGGCGCGACCAATCAGCGAAGCTTGGTTCAAATTCCGTGCCAATTCGCGGCTGGACTGCGCCTGTCGCTGATCAGTGAAGCCAGGGACGGCTCCAGGTTTTTGAGGGCCCCGGGCGAAAGAGTCTCAGTGGGCCCCCCTTTAACACATACCACGATTCATGATGCACAGATACAGCAGAGAAATATAGCACAGCCACGTAGCATATAACAGCCCACGTAGCAGATAGCACAGCCACGTAGCTTGTAACACAGCCCACGTAGTATATAACACAGCCCACATAGCATATAGCACAGCCACGTAGCATATAACAGCCACGTATATTGCACAGCCCACGTAGCATATAACAGCCCACGTAGTATATAAGCCCACGTAGCATATAGCACAGCCATGCAGTATGTAACACAGCCACGTAGTATGTAACAGCCACGTAGCATATAACACAGCCCACGTAGTATATAACACAGCACACATAGAATATAGCACAGCCCATGTAGTATATAACACAGCCACGTAGTATATAGCACAGCCCCGTAGTATATAGCACAGCCCACGTAGTATATAGCACAGCCCATGTAGTATATAGCACAGCCCACGTAGTATATAACACAGCCCACGTAGTATATAACAGCCCACGTAGTATATAACACAGCCCATGTAATATATAACACAGCCCACATAGTATGTAGCACAGCCCACGCAGTATATAACACAGCCCACGTAGTATATAGCACAGCCCATGTAGTGTATAGCACAGCCCACGTAGTGTATAGCACAGCCCACGTAGTATATAGCATAGCCCACGTAGTTTGTAACACAGCCCACATAGTATATAACAGCCCATGTAGTATGTAGCACAGCCCACGCAGTATATAACAGCCCACGTAGTATATAGCACAGAGACATAGTATATAACACAGCCCACGTAGTATATAGCACAGCCCACGCAGTATATAACACAGCCCACGTAGTATATAGCACAGCCCACGTAGTATATAGCACAGCCCACTTAGTATATAGCAGCCCATGTAGTGTATAGCACAGCCCACGTAGTATATAGCACAGCCCACATAGTATATAGCACAGCCCACATAGTTTATAACACAGCCCACATAGTATATAACACAGCCCACGTAGTATGTAGCACAGCCCACGCAGTATATAACAGCCCACATAGTATATAGCACAGAGACATAGTATATAACACAGCCCACACAGTATATAACACAGCCCACGTAGTATATAACACAGCCACATAGTATATAACTGTGGGCACCATATCCCTGTTAAAAAAAGAATTAAAATAAAAAATAGTTATATACTCGCCTTCTGGCGGTCCCCGGATCCAGCCCAGGCCTTTTGCGATGCTCCCTCCAGGTCAGTTCCCAGTGATGCTTTGGGGCAATAACCCGTGATGATGTAGTGGTCTCGCAAGACCGCTACATCATCTGGGGTCATTACCGCAAAGCATTACTGGGACCGGAGCATCATGAGGAGCGGGAAAAGCTGCCGGGGACACCGGAAGGTGAGAATATCACGATTTTTTTTTTTTTTAAATTATTTTTAACATTATATCTTTTTACTATTGATGCAACATAAGCAGCATCAATAGTAAAAAGTGAAGCAGTGTTTAAATCCCACCCCAATATCGCTGATTGGTCGCGGCCGGCCGCGACCAATCAGCAACTCGGGATTTCCGTTACAGACAAACAGACGGAAGTGGACCTTAGACAATTATATACAGGTCCTTCTCAAAAAATAAGCATATAGTGTTAAATTTCATTATTTACCATAATGTAATGATTACAATTAAACTTTCATATATTATAGATTCATTATCCACCAACTGAAATTTGTCAGGTCTTTTATTTTTTTAATACTGATGATTTTGGCATACAACTCCTAATAACCCAAAAAACCTGTCTCAATAAATTAGCATATCAAGAAAAGGTCCTCTAAACGACCTATTACCCTAATCTTCAGAATCAACTAATTAACTCTAAACACATGCAAAAGATACCTGAGGCTTTTAAAAACTCCCTGCCTGGTTCATTACTCAAAACCCCCATCATGGGTAAGACTAGCGACCTGACAGATGTCAAGAAGGCCATCATTGACACCCTCAAGCAAGTGGGTAAGACCCAAAAAGAAATTTCTCAACAAATAGGCTGTTCCCAGAGTGCTGTATCAAGGCACCTCAATGGTAAGTCTGTTGGAAGGAAACAATGTGGCAGAAAACGCTGTACAACGAGAAGAGGTGACCGGACCCTGAGGAAGATTGTGGAGAAGGACCGATTCCAGACCTTGGGGAACCTGAGGAAGCAGTGGACTGAGTCTGGTGTGGAAAGGCGTGTGCAGGAAATGGGCTACAGGTGCCGCATTCCCCAGGTAAAGCCACTTTTGAACCATAAACAGCGGCAGAAGCGCCTGACCTGGGCTACAGAGATGCAGCACTGGACTGTTGCTAAGTGGTCCCAAGTACTTTTTTCTGATGAAAGCAAATTTTGCATGTCATTCGGAAATCAAGGTGCCAGAGTCTGGAGGAAGACTGGGGAGAAGGAAATGCCAAAATGCCTGAAGTCCAGTGTCAAGTACCCACAGTCAGTGATGGTGTGGGGTGCCATGTCAGCTGCTGGTGTTGGTCCACTGTGTTTCATCAAGGGCAGGGTCAATGCAGCTAGCTATCAGGAGATTTTGGAGCACTTCATGCTTCCATCGGCTGAAATGCTTTATGGAGATGAAGATTTCATTTTTCAGCACGACCTGGCACTTGCTCACAGTGCCAAAACCACTGGTAAATGGTTTACTGACCATGGTATTACTGTGCTCAATTGGCCTGCCAACTCTCCTGACCTGAACCCCATAGAGAATCTGTGGGATATTGTGAAGAGAAAGTTGAGAGACGCAAGACCCAACACTCTGGATGAGCTTAAGGCCGCTATTGAAGCATCCTGGGCCTCCATAACATCTCAGCAGTGTCACAGGCTGATTGCCTCCATGCCACGCCGCATTGAAGCAGTCATTTCTGCCAAAGGATTCCCGACCAAGTATTGAGTGCATAACTGAACATTATTATTTGATTGTTTTTTTGTTTGTTATTAAAAAACACTTTTATTTGATTGGACGGGTGAAATATGCTAATTTATTGAGACAGGTTTTTTGGGTTATCAGGAGTTGTATGCCAAAATCATCAGTATTAAAACAATAAAAGACCTGACAAATTTCAGTTGGTGGACAATGAATCTATAACAGTAGCGTAGCTACCGGGGGGGCAGAGGGGGCCATCGCCCCGGGCCCCGCGCTTTGAGGGGGCCCACCCGGAGCTACGATACTGTAACTGCATCGGCGCGCGCAGCGCGCCGATGCAGTTACATTCTGCGGCAGAGCAGGGAGAATCGATCTCCCTGCTCTGCCGCTATGGGGCCCCTGAGCAGGCGGGGGGGCCCGGTGCCAGCAGTGGGCCCCCCCGCCCGTCATTGCATGCTGAGCTGTATCGGCGGCATCTAGCCGATACAGCTCACCGCAGTGATGAGGGAAGGAGCGTAGCCTCCCATCATCCCCCACGTCTGACAGCGGGTGCGATGACGTCATCGCCCAGCGCCCGCTGTCAGATGAGCAGGAGCAGGAAGCACCGCTGGAACAAGGAGTTAGAGAGGTGAGTATTTATTTTACTGTGTTTTTCTATGGGGTTGCCTTATTCTACAGGATCTGCCTATAGGGGGGAGTGCTGCCTTATTCTACAGGATCTGCCTATAGGGGGAGAGTGCTGCCTTATTCTACAGGATCTGCCTATAGGGGGAGAGTGCTGCCTTATTCTATAGGATCTGCCTATAGGGGGAGAGTGCTGCCTTATTCTATAGGATCTGCCTATAGGGGGAGAGTGCTGCCTTATTCTGCAGGATCTGCCTATAGGGGGGAGTGCTGCCTTATTCTGCAGGATCTGCCTATAGGGGGGAGTGATGCCCTATTCTGCAGGATCTGCCTATAGGGGGGGGGGGGAGTGCTGCCTTATTCTGCAGGATCTGCCTATAGGGAGGACTGCTGCCTTATTCTGCAGGATCTGCCTATGGGGGGGGGGAGTGCTGCCTTATTCTGCAGGATCTGCCTATAGGGGGGAGTGCTGCCTTATTCTGCAGGATCTGCCTATAGGGAGGACTGCTGCCTTATTCTGCAGGATCTGCCTATGGGGGGGGGGGAGTGCTGCCTTATTCTGCAGGATCTGCCTATAGGGGGGAGTGCTGCCTTATTCTGCAGGATCTGCCTATAGGGGGGAGTGCTGCCTTATTCTACAGGATCTGCCTATAGGGGGGGGTGCTGCCTTATTCTGCAGGATCTGCCTATAGGAGGAGTGCTGCCTTATTCTACAGGATCTGCCTATAGGGGGGGGGAGTGCTGCCTTATTCTGCAGGATCTGCCTATAGGGGGGAGTGCTGCCTTATTCTACAGGATCTGCCTATAGGGGGGGGTGCTGCCTTATTCTGCAGGATCTGCCTATAGGGGGGGAGTGCTGCCTTATTCTACAGGATCTGCCTATAGGGGGGGGTGCTGCCTTATTCTGCAGGATCTGCCTATAGGGGGGAGTGCTGCCTTATTCTACAGGATCTGCCTATAAGGGGGGGGGGAGTGCTGCCTTATTCTGCAGGATCTGCCTATAGGGGGGAGTGCTGCCTTATTCTACAGGATCTGCCTATAAGGGGGGGGGGGGAGAGCTGCCTTATTCTGCAGGATCTGCCTATAAGGGGGGGGGAGTGCTGCCTTATTCTGCAGGATCTGCCTATAGGGGGGAGTGCTGCCTTATTCTGCAGGATCTGCCTATAGGGGGGGGAGTGCTGCCTTATTCTGCAGGATCTGCCTATAGGGGGGGGGGAGTGCTGCCTTATTCTGCAGGATCTGCCTATAGGGAGGACTGCTGCCTTATTCTGCAGGATCTGCCTATGGGGGGGGGAGTGCTGCCTTATTCTGCAGGATCTGCCTATAGGGGGGAGTGCTGCCTTATTCTGCAGGATCTGCCTATAGGGAGGACTGCTGCCTTATTCTGCAGGATCTGCCTATGGGGGGGGGGAGTGCTGCCTTATTCTGCAGGATCTGCCTATAGGGGGGAGTGCTGCCTTATTCTGCAGGATCTGCCTATAGGGGGGAGTGCTGCCTTATTCTGCAGGATCTGCCTATAGGGGGGGGGAGTGCTGCCTTATTCTACAGGATCTGCCTATAGGGGGGGGAGTGCTGCCTTATTCTGCAGGATCTGCCTATAGGGGGGAGTGCTGCCTTATTCTACAGGATCTGCCTATAGGGGGGGGTGCTGCCTTATTCTGCAGGATCTGCCTATAGGGGGGAGTGCTGCCTTATTCTACAGGATCTGCCTATAGGGGGGGGTGCTGCCTTATTCTGCAGGATCTGCCTATAGGGGGGAGTGCTGCCTTATTCTACAGGATCTGCCTATGGGGGGGAGTGCTGCCTTATTCTGCAGGATCTGCCTATAGGGGGGAGAGCTGCCTTATTCTACAGGATCTGCCTATGGGGGGTGCTGCCTTATTCTACAGGATCTGCTTATGGGGGGGTGCTGCCTTATACTACAGGGTCTGCCTATGGGGGGTGCTTTAGAATTTAGAGGGTACAGAGAACCACAGAGTAGGTGCAGTAATAGGGTCACATACGGCAGCAGCGGCTCAGTATTGGGGTATCAGGGGCAGTAATAAGGACATATATGGCAGCAGCGGCTCAGTATTGGGGTATCAGGGGCAGTAATAAGGACACATACGGCAGCAGCGGCTCAGTATTGGGGTATCAGGGGCAGTAATAGGGACACATACGGCAGCAGCGGCTCAGTATTGGGGTATCAGGTGCAGTAATAGGGTCACATACGGCAGCAGCGGCTCAGTATTGGGGTATCAGGTGCAGTAATAAGGACACATACGGCAGCAGCGGCTCAGTATTGGGGTATCAGGTGCAGTAATAGGGACACATACGGCAGCAGCCGCTCAGTATTGGGGTATCAGGGGCAGTAATAGGGACACATACGGCAGCAGTGGCTCAGTATTGGGGTATCAGGTGCAGTAATACGGACACATACGGCAGCAGTGGCTCAGTATTGGGGTATCAGGTGCCGTAATAGGGACACATACGGCAGCAGCGGCTCAGTATTGGGGTATCAGGTGCAGTAATAAGGACACATACGGCAGCAGCGGCTCAGTATTGGGGTATCAGGTGCAGTAATAGGGACACATACGGCAGCAGCCGCTCAGTATTGGGGTATCAGGGGCAGTAATAGGGACACATACGGCAGCAGCGGCTCAGTATTGGGGTATCAGGTGCAGTAATACGGACACATACGGCAGCAGTGGCTCAGTATTGGGGTATCAGGTGCCGTAATAGGGACACATACGGCAGCAGTGGCTCAGTATTGGGGTATCAGGTGCAGTAATAGGGACACATACGGCAGCAGCCGCTCAGTATTGCGGTATCAGCAGGATGAAGGGTTTGTACAGGTTAGGAATAGATGGTGATGTGATGGGGCTGGAATGTGAGAAGTGAAATGTGTCTTTGTTGTATTCTCGGCAGGTGAGTCGTTGCTGGAAGAAGTTGTCATGTCGGTCTGGGCCAGATGGAAAAGACGGGAAAAGTGACGATTCCATCATAAAGGACGTCAGCGGTAAGACATTATCTGTAAATGTGCTGTGATCTCTTATATGTTCTGTAGGACTGGTATTTACCACTGACCATATGGTGGTAATATCCATGTTGGTCGTTATATAGAGATTATCTTCAGTAATAGCGCGGTCATCTGCTGAGGTTCTCCTCCAGTATTAGGGCGCGTCATCGAGTTGTAATCAAGGTTAACTGGTTAGGGGCCCACTCAGAAGCTTCGCCCCCCCTGGACCAAAACCCTAGCTACGCCTCTGATCTATAATATATGAAAGTTTAATTGTAATCATTACATTATGGTAAATAATGAAATTTAACACTATATGCTAATTTTTTGAGAAGGACCTGTATACTAGCTGAAGAGCCCGGCGTTGCCTGGGCATAGTAAATATCTGTGGTTAGTTATAGCACCTCACTTCTCTTATTTTCCCATCACATCTTTCATTTTCACCCTCACATCTCTCATTTTCTCCCTCACACCTCTCATTTTCCCCCTCACCCCTCTTATTTTCCCCCTCACTCCTCTCATTCCCCCCTAACACTTGTCATTTCGACCTCACATCTGTCATTTTCCGATCACTCCACTATTTTCCCTCACTCCTCTCATTTTGCACTCACACCTTTTCATTTTCACCTCACACCTCTCATTTTCACCTCAGTATATACATGTTTGTCATCTCCCTTATATATAGTATACACCTGTATGTCATCTCCTGTATATAGTATATACCTGTATGTCATCTCCCCTGTATATAGTATATACCTGCTGTGTGTCATCTCCCCTGTATATAGTATATACCTGTATGTCATCTCCTGTATATAGTATATACCTGTGTGTCATATCACCTATATATAGTATATATCTGTGTGTCATCTCCTGTATATAGTATATACCTGTATGTCATCTCCTATACATAGCATATACCTGTATGTCATCTCCTCCTGTATATACTATATACCTGTAGGTAATCTGCTCCTGTATATAGTATATACCTGTGTGTCATCTCCTTCTGTATGTAGTATATACCTGTATGTCATCTGCTGTATGTAGTATGTACCTGTATGTCATCTCCTCTATATAGTATATACCTGTATGTCATCTCCTCTATATAGTATATACCTGTGTGTCATCTCCTCCTGCATATAGTATATACCTGTGTCATCTCCCCTGTAAATAGTATATACCTGTGTGTCATCTCCTCCTGTATATAGTATATATCTGTATGTCATCTCCTCCTGTATTAGACCTCGTTCACACCTTATTTGGTCAGTATTTTTACCTCAGTATTTGTAAGCTAAATTGGCAGCCTGAAATCCCCAGCCAACAGTAAGCCCACCCCCTGGCAGTATATATTAGCTCACACATACACATAATAGACTGGTCATGTGACTGACAGCTGCCGGATTCCTATATGGTACATTTGTTGCTCTTGTAGTTTGTCTGCTTATTAATCAGATTTTTATTTTTGAAGGATAATACCAGACTTGTGTGTGTTTTAGGGCGAGTTTCGTGTGTCAAGTTGTGTGTGTTGAGTTGCGTGTGGCGACATGCATGTAGCGACTTTTGTGAGATGAGTTTTGTGTGGCGACATGCGTGCAGCAACTTTTTGTGTGTCGAGTTGCATGTGACAGGTTAGTGTAGCAAGTTGTGTGCAGCAAGTTTTGCGCATGGCGAGTTTTGCGCGTGGCGAGTTTTATGTGTGGTGCCTTTTGAGTATGTGCAAGTTTTGTGTGAGGCAACTTTTGCATGTGTTGCAACTTTTGTGCATGTGACAATTTTTCCGCGTGTGCAAGTTTTGCGTGTGGCGAGTTTTCCATGAGGTGAGTTTTGCACGTGTGGCGAGTTTTGCATGTGGAGAGTTTTGCGCGTGGCGAGTTTTAAGCGGCGACTTTTGTGTTTCAACTTTTATGTGGCGAGGTTGCTGTATGTGTGGTGAAATGTGCGCTGAGGGTGGTATATGTGTTCGAGCACGTGGTATTTTGTGTGTGTGTTCATATCCCTGTGGTGGTGTGGTGATTATCCCATGTCGGGGCCCCACCTTAGCAACTGTACAGTATATACTCTTTGGCGCCATCGCTCTCATTCTTTAAGTCCCCCTTGTTCACATCTGGCAGCTGTTAATTTGCCTCCAACACTTTTCCTTTCATTTTTTCCCCATTATGTAGATAGGGGCAAAATTGTTTGGTGAATTGGAAAGCGCGGGGTTAAAATTTCACCTCACAATATAGCCTATGACGCTCTCGGGGTCCAGACGTGTGACTGTGCAAAATTTTGTGGCTGTAGCTGCGTCGGTTCAGATGCCAATCCCGGACATACATACATACATACATACATACATACATACATACACACATACACACATTCAGCTTTATATATTAGATATAGAGAGAGAGAGAGATGTGACCAATTCTGTTTTAAAGAATTAATAAATTGTGCAACATAATACTCTAGTGGGTGATATAAATCAATGATTTTTTAAAATCTATGTTCCATGGTATATGGGACTGTTTCACGTTTGGGTAAATTATTACCTCTAATCAAATAGGGAGCAACCTATTAATCAAGCTTAGCTAGGAGAGGCGATCTAGGAGGCATTGTCATACCTGAGCTGAAACTTTTGCTAAGAAATGTTCCCCCCCTTCCTAAAATGCAGCAGTGTTTCAAAGTTAAAATTATCGTTTTTATCAGGGGTTATTTCTCCATCTCTTGCAGGCAGTGGTCAGGGCAGCATTCTAGGGAATCTGTCACTGATCGGCAGCCTTCTGTGTACACTGCATAGGCAGAAAGCTGCCAATCAGTGGTGTGGACGGGAGTTACTGTATACAGAGTTCAGCATTGAGAGAACTGGGGGGGGGGGATCTGCATCAGAGAAAACAGTGGTTTTATCAAAATTGCAGCAACCAGTGACGTGAGTAATACATCGCTGGAATCAACGACTCTGTCCCTACATTACGCTGCTCTTGTGGTAGCAAAAACCTGGCGACAGTTTCCCTTTAACCTTTCAATCTGAAAGGTCCATTCCCTTTGTCGTTTTTGACTCTTAGTTTCTGTGTACACAAGAAAGTCACTACGTTCACCATTACAGGTCACAGGGATGGGAATGTATTAAAGGTCAGTATCAGGAAAGTGAACTACACAACAAACATGTACTGGAAATATGATAGACAGACTGCAGGTTGCCCGTACATTAACCTTATGACTCGATCACATATGTCTGATGAAATTATCGCATTCATAACTTTGGAAAGTGAACACAAATTTTGCGCCACTCGGGCCGGGTGCACACGATCCAGAAGTAGCAGCGCTTTGGACGCAGTGCATGTGCGCTGTGTCCAAAGTACTGCCGTCTATTGAATGCATGTGACTCTGCATTTGCTCAATGAGCCGTGCGGATTCATCGCGTCCAATACATTGTATGGGTGAGTTTTCTCCTGTAGAGACTCACGTCTGCACAAGAGAAATTGACACGCTGCAGTCTGGAAAGACAAGCCGCATGTCAGTCTCCACGGGTGATCCACAGGCATCTGTGGACACATAGTGGGCATGGAATTTCTTGAAATACCATCCACTATGCTATAACAACTGGCCGCTGCAGGTTGGACTCTGCATAAGTACGAAGCGTCAAACCTTCAGCAACTCTGGATCGTGGGCATGTACCCTCACAGTTACCGTAATAGGGATGCTCCAGTACAGTTAGTACATGTAACATGTTGTATTGTGTTGCACTTCCCGAGAATGTACTACTTTGTGTCTAAGGAAATAATGCAATTCGGTATAAAGCAGCTGGTGCTCCTACAGCTATCTCCTGTGGCCTCATACATGCTGATTAGATTGATATCACTATATTTGCTCTTACAAAGGTCAGCGCAGTACTGGAGACTGACCAGAAAAGTTTTACATATTTGTTTCTTATCATGAAATAAGTGACAGTGAACACTGAGTCGTCTATTCAGTATGTGCATTCCCTATACATCATGCGTCCCGTTACTGTAATGTGGATGTTGGCAATTAAGTTTTGCTGTCTTTATTTGCAGATATTCTGAAGAAAGGTGGGAATGCGGCCGATGCTGCGGTGGCCGTCGCGGCTGCCCTTAATGTCACTGAACCCACCAGCACAGGGATCGGTGGGGATTGCTTCTGTTTGTTTTATAAAGCAGAAATTAAGAAAGTCTATGGCCTGAATGGGAGGTATGGATGGTTTAGTGTCTCTACTTTATGTGCGACAAATTTAAACTTGTATTTGATTTTGAATTGGAGATTTCTGACATATCACATACTTTCATAAAGGATTCAGAAAATAAATGTATTTACTTGTAACCATCTGCAAATCACATGTCTTGTATTAAGAAGAATATATAAACTTGGCACACACTATGTAGATGCGGTGAAGGAGGTTTAATAAAGTACAGTACATACAGTAATGGTAGACGTTTCAGTCTATATGACCTTCATCAAAGTACTGTAATAAAAATAAACAGAAAAAACCAACGTATATACAATTTACATAATACAGTCCAGGGGGTATCTTTAGTAAAGAGGGGAAAAGATGCTGTATAAACATCACAAAACATCATAGCAAAAAATGAAGGATAGAATAGCGCAGCAGGATCAACACCATGAAAGCAATAGTAATGTCGTACAACCAATTAACTGTAACAACCAGATCAGTGCAGTAGAATCAACATCACGAAACTAATATATGTAAGCCACCTACCTAGAGTAGTGTACCGTAAATAATGATGTATATACGGTATATAAATTAGCTGCATTCCAGGTCCACTTATAGCTGCTCTTTATCAGGATGATGAATAGTCTAAACATCGGATGCCCAATATTTGTTTAGACTTCAAAAGAAATGTAAATGGATATGGATTTTTTTTTTAAAAAAGACCACCCCTTTAAAGCACGAACTGGTGTATCCCAACATCAGAAGTCTTCAGTTACATCCCTCCTTTAGGAGGGTTCACAAAAAGGGGGGTTAAGGGACAAAACCAATGGGGTCATTGACTTTAATGAAGCAGATTGATCATTTTGTGCTGTCTTGCCTCTGTTTTGGCAATGTGCACCTTCTTGAGGAGGGCACAAAAGCTTTTGTGCCCACCTCAAGAAGACTCATACTGCTGAAATGGAGGACAGGTGGACCATAAAGTTGCACTTGAATCTCATCTTTCGGGGCTTCAGATGGAAACCCCAATAGAGCCACTGATGTGGGTAAAAAGCGTAATGTCAGCATAGACTTAAGACTACATAGACAGCTGACCAAGGCCATCGATTGTTATCGCCTTTTCTTGCCGTTACATGCCTGTTGCATTATGAGAACATTGATTACAAATTAGCTAAAACTAAACTCTTCTACTATTTAGTTCAATGGGAATCAAACTGACGCCAAAGATTTTGTCTCCGTTTCATCAGCACGTCCGATTTTATATTGAGGACTTGCATTTATCACACCTCAAGGGTTATGTTCACTTGTTGTGGATATCGATGCAATTTCATTGCAAACTCGCATACAATCCGCTAATTATAAATATTCTTGGAGATTTGCCACAAATTTCACCCAATGCATTAAGAATTGTCATGGTGTAATTTAAAATTGATCAATTTACCTACTTTATGTAACTAGCGACCATCCACTCTGACATCTGCCAGATTTTCACCTGGGGTGATGGAGGCCTATGAAAACCATGAAAGACGGTATCCTCCGTTTTTTATCCCATTTTAGATTACAGTCCCAGTGCAGAATAAACAGCGCTTCTTTAATTGTTGCCAGTCCCCAGCTGTCATCCATGCTGTCACTTTTCATACAAAGTTGGTATTTCTGTAATGAAAATGAGGACAGGTCCATTAATAGTGACATAATGTTATTTTGCTTCGACACTTGCTTCAAATGTACTTTAAAATGTACGTATAATAAAATACAAAATCAGAGGATGAATACACTCTTGGCCTGACTCCGTTTCACCATCTAGGCTTCTTCAGGAGTATTCAAAAAGAAGCCAAGATCTTTAAGAAAATTAAGAAGCTCTTGGCTGTGCATATGTATGGGGCTTCAGAGTTAATGCAGCCACATTAAATGGATGAAGGGTGTCATGTTATACCGCTGATAGAAATGCTTTTAGTAGCTTCTGTGAATTCTGCGTTTAGAAAATAGGATTTTTTTCCCAGGGATTCTCAGAATGTAGGTCAAGAAAAGGAATTGTAATCTGCCTTGCCAAGAAATAACAGCATTACTCTTAAATTGGGACAATCTGTGATGATTGCAGGAGCAGAAATATTCCCACATCTATTGGTTCACGCAGCGGAGCCAAGCAAGTAAAAGCCACTGCTCAGCTGCCATTCCTGTAGGATCAACGCACAATGCTGGCACGGGCACAGGGGCAATAGTGTGTGTATGTGGGAGGCACAGGGGCAATAGTGTGTGTATATGCTCTGTCCCCTGTGCAGAGACTCTATATATTCTATATAACTTAGTTATCTCCTTTGCTGCAACAACCCATACAATAAAGTTCACTTTTCGTTTACGTTGCAATAAACACTCTCCTCTCCCTCCCTGCTTTAAAAAGGAAAAATAAAAGTTTGGTGGCATTTCTTTTATTTTTCCATGCTGCCTAGAGTAATTCAATTTGTTCACTCAAAAATGGTGGCATTAAAAACTCATCGAAGGGGGAAAAGAAAACTTTTGTCTCTTGGTATGCAATGATGAAAAAGCAAAAAAAATTCTTAAATAGATAAAACACGACCCCAAAAATGTCTATTTCACATGTTACCTAAAGGACATACTTTGAATATTAGAATGTATTGGTCATATCTTTATTACCCTCTGCTAACAATCTCCCAAAATCAGACATGTATATATTCCCTCTGCAGCTGCCGGTGTCCGACAGCACTGAGTTTGGAGTTGTTGAAACAACAAGGGTTTGATGAGGAAAAGCCGCTGCCTCCCACCCACGCTCACTGTGTTACAGTGCCGGGGACCGCCGCTGCCTGGGTCGACACTGTTACTCTGTTTGGGAGTAAGAAGGTAATCTATGATTGTATCTGATGTAATATGAAATACTAAAATGCAGATGGGGCGGTATGTCTCTGTATTTAGCAGGTGTTCTCTGAATGCAATGCCGGGGTTAGGGATGATGAATATGTATTCGCTGGATTCAGCCCAGTGGTCACGTCAGTTGCCATCACATGGGGGCCCTTTTGCAATGTGACGCACATGTGACGTCATGAAAGCCTGGCTAATAAAAAAGAAAAGTCGCTGATGTTGTTAGGTAAGAGGTGGTCCGATGGCAACAGTGACATGGCTGCTGGATCTTGTCATGCAGATCGATTTGCTCCAACTCCACCCAGAGGTCTTGCACTCTATTTATATCGTCTACAGGAAACTCCCATGGAATTCAACATGGTCATTATCCCTTCTGGTATCAGCCCACTGTGACTGTGTTAGGCCCCTTTCACACATCAGTTTTTTGCCGTCAGTCACAATCCGTTGGCTCGACGGATCCATCGCTGATTGTGAAAAACTGATACGACCGATTTGTTTTTTCAACAGATCAGACTAGCGGATCTGGCTAATTGGATCGGTGCATGCTCAGTTAAAAAAATGGAATCTGTCACCAGTTTCTGTCATTTGACGGATCCGGTGCCATAGGCTTCCATTCTAGCAAACAGTGGACATCATCGGATCCGTCACTGTCTGTTTTTTCGACGTAGAAAAAAAACGTTACTATGTCCGTCGTCTCCGGCCGCCTGATAAACAATTTTCGACTGATCCGGCGAATGACAGATGAAACGTGAGGCCATCCGTCGCAATCCGTTGCTAATACAAGTCTATGAGTAAAAAATGGATCCGGCGGCATCAGTCGCAGGATCCGTTTTTTTTTAAAATTTAAACGGATTGCGACTGATGGCAAAAAACTGATGTGTGAAAGGGGCCTTAGACAATTATCTAAGTTTGTCACTACAATTCCATTCTACAATCTGTAGTTTTCGTCTAAAGGTACAGTTTTGCCTTAAACTCACCAGTGACCATTTTCCTTTTGGACCATATTCCTTTTGAGACCTCAATCAATGCATTCTCTTGTACCGTACAGGTAATCTTTTGTGTAAAAAGTTAGAAAAAAAGCAGAATCATATTATAGCACCCTCTCCACCCTCCAGAATAGAGAAGTCATTTTATGGTAGTTGGCAGAGACACTGAAGGAAGGAGATATTTCGTGTTTTTTTTGCCACAGTGATGTGGGCACCCTGGCTGGCATTGTATATAGTCTGCTGGCACTATGAAAGCACCCTGCCACTGTCAGTAGGAGCACTCTGTCTGGCAGTGGCGCTGATCGTGTGGGCGCTCTAGTGACGCCATTGGGGAGCTTCGGCTGGCTATGTTAATAATATTGCAGCGCCCCAGAGTCCTGGTCGTTGCAGTACTGTGGCACCGCCACTATGGGGAGCTATGGTGCGTCTGATGGCACTGAAGGAGTTCATCTGATCAGGTATCACAGACACCAATACATTTCACAGCTGGGCCTCCGGGGGGAGCTAAGGGTGCTATTCATTAGGCCACTCCCCACCATAGTGGATAAACTGGGGGTCAGGCAGGAAGTTAGATCAGAAAGCTGACTGGGTTGGAACCAGGCAACACCTTGTGGCAGAGGGTGTTGTGGGGGGAAGATACAGTAGGGTCTCTGTCAGGGGTGGGATCCTGACAGAGGCTTGGCAACAAGAAAGAACGTAACGGGACCGTGCCTGCTCCGGGTAGCGGCAGTCCCCAAGAAAGGATTAGAAGCGAGATAGATTGTGCTGAGTGAGAAACGAGATCACGCAAAGGAGAAATACCAGTAGGAGTCGTGCTGTAAGACCGAAGCAACATCCTACTGAGGCGCACTACCGGTGGCCGGAACGCCGAGGGAGTAGAATAATATTCAGCTTCAAGCAATACTCCAAACCGCGGCAGGACAGTCAGTCTAAGGCGGGCTGTCTAACACATATCACCTATGCAGTCTTGGGGGGCAACTTGTGGAGAGGGGCGACTCTAGGGTCCCGGAAGAGCTCCGAGCCTACCCGTCAAACGGGTGCTGTCCCAACCAGAACATCAGGGAGGGACGGAGGATTAGCAGAACAACATCTAATCGAGTTGTGAGGGAACATCAGAAACAGACACAACAGTTGTGGGGTACTTTCCGTAAGCACAGCAGGGAAGGACCACAACACATAGCGCTAGTAGGAAGGCACCGATTTCCACCTGTGAAGAGAACTCTGGAGGTGCCATTGGACCGGCCGGACTTGCGCAGCCTGGTGAACCGTGTTCCGGACTGAGGACCCAGAGATCTTCAGTAAAGAGGTAAAGAGACTGCAACCTGGTGTCCTCGTTATTTACTGCACCGCACCACCACAGCCTTTCCAACACCATCCACTCCTAGTAATCCCCTGTGCGCCCCACGGCAGGGTCACGGACCGGGGCCTAGCCGCCGTGACAACCCCAGAGCAGAGACTCAGAGGCCCGGTACCGGGTACCCCTCGGCCCTGCGGCGGTGGGGGCGCTACAACTTGGCGTCACGAACAGGATCTACTTAAGCCTGAAGAATCAGGTCATGTGTGCCTTGGAACCGTGGTTTACTGTATTTTATTAGAAGAGTTGTGCATTGCCGCTTGCCGCTAGAAGTTCCCGCCAAAATCGCCGCCATTGCTGCGCCAAAGAAGAAGGAGGGCGTGCCATGGGAGGAGCCTATCAAAGTGGCGCCAGAAACGGCGACCGCCCCCTGCATCTCTTGCTGCAAAGCGGTGACCTGCCTCAAAGCAGAGAACAGCCCCCTGATTTCCAACGGCGGGAACGAAGTGAAGAAGGAGGCCGACCGTGGAGAAATGGCGGAGCCAGGTGCATGCGTTGTCGCCGAATGCCCGACAGCGACGATGAGCAGCAAGTGCCCGAGCGACGGCGAGGTGATCCCCGCCTGCCCTCACCCATTAGAGGCGGACCCGCGTCCACCGCCAGTGAAGGACCTGAACCCATTGGAGCTGCCAGTGGAGGAGCCGAGCCTGCCTATCCCAGCCACGGAACCATGGAGGGCGGAGCTACATCAAGAGGAGACGCCGGAGGAACCGCGGTTCGGGCTGCAGCCGATTCCAGTGTCCTTGTCAACGGACCGGAGCGACACCGGTGGAATCACATCAGGCGCAGGTATGGACGGCGTCCCTACTCCCCTGGTCGATTCTGCTCTCCCGACCGATCCGGCTCCCCTGACCGATCCCGCTCCAGTGACCGTTCCTCACCCCAGCAATGATCGTTCCTTCTTGGTGGAGCGGGTCATCCTCACCTCTAACGCGATGGGAAAGCTGGTGCCCCCGCTACCAACCAAGATGGGAGAACCCATAGATGTGGGCCCAGACGGAGTGATCCTTCGGTGGGACACCCCCTGGACCGGGCCGGATGGGACCCGGGAAGATGGCCTCACCCTGGCGGTGCTTACCTGGGAACAGTATAAGCAATGTCTAATACAACATTGGAAAGATCGGGACGAGACCGCACCGCCAGACACACCACGTAGGAAGTCTGCTCCCGGCAAGAAAGACGTGGTAAAACGGGGAACCGTGCTGGCCTACCACCCGAAGAGGGGATGGGGCTCCATACAGGAACTGGGGCTACCAACTGATGTCTTTGTTACTGGCTATAACGTGAAGACCCCCTGCTGCAGCCGAAACGGTGATCCGTTACAAAGGGGGGATCAGGTGACCTACACCCGCCATCGGAGTGCGCAAGGATGGTGTGCCCGGAACGTTCGACGGTGTGAGCCTGAGAGAGCGCCCCCTGTTGCCCCGATCATGAATGATCCCGATTTGCCAGATCTTATTCCTATCACCACCGTACGCCTCGTAGCGGCTCCAGAACTTGCAAGCAGGATTAGCCTTCAAATTCAGGCACCGGCTGATCTGAGGGCACCTGAGAGACCAACTACCAGCTCAGGAGCTGCCTCCACCGGGGGGGGGGGTAAACCACCCCCAGACTTAGAAGAATAAACCTCGATACCCTGAGCAATGTAAATAGTTTACTGTTGTGCTGCTAAACCCGTTTAGGGTTAACTCTTAAGGGGATCCTTCTGTGGATCTGGGATCCCTATTGTTTTGCTTTCGTTTGATTTTTCCAAAAGTTTTGCACAAGTTTATAGTTGAAAAGAACTGCTGAAATCATGAACAGTGCATGATCCGAACTTCTTGTACATAGTTTGCACCTTATTAGAGGCGCTCCCTACTGGTTTTACTTAAAGAAGGACTCTTTGCGAAGATACCACACTGGAACCTTTGCTGAGTATGGACTGGTAGCTTGAGAAGGCGTGCTACCTCATAGAGACTTGGTCCCCTCTTAAAGGGGATGTTCATTTGTTGCGCTTAAACTGTGATATTGCTTAAGATAGGAAGCAATAATGTCTTGACCAAAGAAAGAGATGATAATGTTTACATGAGAAAGTTATATGTATTTAATTAGTTAATTGTGAAGAAATACTGATGATGTTCTTTAAAAAGAAAAAGTGAAAGATAGCAGAAGGATGCAGTGGGCCCGTAGGAATAGACGTGGTGTCCAGCATGCATGATAGAAAGAAAGATAATGAGAAGGCTTAATGTTCAATAGAAAATGTTTTGATAATGTTGATAGATAGTTAGGATAGAAGGTAAACCCTGAGTCCTCATAGGAGTCATGTAGAGATGGCTCAGTGCTCTTAAGCTGAAAGTAATGTTATGTTCTATACTGTGTATAGTAGTTGAAAAGGCAGTAGGCCCTGGCTGAACGGGGCGGTCCTGTAACCGAAAGGAGAGGCAGAAGGTCTGGTGCCGATAGGACAGGCGGTCCTGCAGATCTAAAGAAGGAGAATGAGAAAGTTAAATTACCTTATAATGTGATTATAGGAAGGTCTTTAGTGGATTCAGAGTGTATGTCTTTAAAGGCAATGTTAAGTTATTGTTCGACAATTTTGCACTTAGTAGAATACCCGGTTGGGTAAGAAGAGTTATTTATAGCATGTTGCTATGATATTTAACCATGTTTGTAACGTTCAAGTGTCCTTACCTCCCATAAAGGGAAGCCTGTTCAAGTATACTTATTGTTATTGCACTCAACAAAACTGTATGTCTTTTTGCTAACTTGTATTGTTGTTTTCTTCCCAGTCCTGGAGTACTGTGTTTAACCAGGGGGGAGTGCAGCGCCCCAGAGTCCTGGTCGTTGCAGTACTGTGGCACCGCCACTATGGGGAGCTATGGTGCGTCTGATGGCACTGAAGGAGTTCATCTGATCAGGTATCACAGACACCAATACATTTCACAGCTGGGCCTCCGGGGGGAGCTAAGGGTGCTATTCATTAGGCCACTCCCCACCGTAGTGGGTAAACTGGGGGTCAGGCAGGAAGTTAGATCAGAAAGCTGACTGGGTTGGAACCAGGCAACACCTTGTGGCAGAGGGTGTTGTGGGGGGAAGATACAGTAGGGTCTCTGTCAGGGGTGGGATCCTGACAGAGGCTTGGCAACAAGAAAGAACGTAACGGGACCGTGCCTGCTCCGGGTAGCGGCAGTCCCCAAGAAAGGATTAGAAGCGAGATAGATTGTGCTGAGTGAGAAACGAGATCACGCAAAGGAGAAATACCAGTAGGAGTCGTGCTGTAAGACCGAAGCAACATCCTACTGAGGCGCACTACCGGTGGCCGGAACGCCGAGGGAGTAGAATAATATTCAGCTTCAAGCAATACTCCAAACCGCGGCAGGACAGTCAGTCTAAGGCGGGCTGTCTAACACATATCACCTATGCAGTCTTGGGGGGCAACTTGTGGAGAGGGGCGACTCTAGGGTCCCGGAAGAGCTCCGAGCCTACCCGTCAAACGGGTGCCGTCCCAACCAGAACATCAGGGAGGGACGGAGGATTAGCAGAACATCATCTAATCGAGTTGTGAGGGAACATCAGAAACAGACACAACAGTTGTGGGGTACTTTCCGTAAGCACAGCAGGGAAGGACCACAACACATAGCGCTAGTAGGAAGGCACCGATTTCCACCTGTGAAGAGAACTCTGGAGGTGCCATTGGACCGGCCGGACTTGCGCAGCCTGGTGAACCGTGTTCCGGACTGAGGACCCAGAGATCTTCAGTAAAGAGGTAAAGAGACTGCAACCTGGTGTCCTCGTTATTTACTGCACCGCACCACCACAGCCTTTCCAACACCATCCACTCCTAGTAATCCCCTGTGCGCCCCACGGCAGGGTCACGGACCGGGGCCTAGCCGCCGTGACAACCCCAGAGCAGAGACTCAGAGGCCCGGTACTGGGTACCCCTCGGCCCTGCGGCGGTGGGGGCGCTACAATATCACCTTGGGACTACCAATGAGGGACTGGCTGGTACTGTCATTGGGGACAGGTTGCTTTGTCTTTCGTTGCTGATGGCAATGTCTCTGGTGTTATGGTACTGTGTTCATTATCTAAATTGGGGCTACGTCACGGATCGGGGTGACTTTAGGCCAACAGACGGCTATCACATGTGCAGGGGGCTTATCTTAGTTATCCCTCCACTCCACTCCACAAGGTGATGAAAAACCCACACACAAGGCGATTGACCTCTTAGTTTACAGCAGGGGCTTATTTTAGGTATCCCACTGCTCTTTCACGTACCACGAACTGCAGGGATTTAGGTATATCCCGCTTACAGTTCCACTTAAAACTTGCAGCTCTCTGGTGCCCCCCTTACTGTCAGGTCAGATTAGGTACTGCACCTAGGGTAATTAGTCGCCAGAAAGGCTGCCTGCTATGTACTGGCTATTGGGCACGCTGCAGCGACGCCATAAACTACTCCTCAGTCTACCACCCTACCCGTGCCCTCCGCTCCGCTAATGACCTCAGGTTAGCATCTTCAATAATCAGAACCTCCCACTCCCATCTCCAAGACTTTACACGTGCTGCGCCGATTCTTTGGAATGCACTACCTAGGTTAATACGATCAATCCCCAATCCCCACAGTTTTAAGCGTGCCCTAAAAACTAATTTGTTCAGATTGGCCTACCGCCTCAATGCATTAACCTAACTATCCCTGTGTGGCCCATTAAAAAAAAAAAAAAAAAAACATAATCAGGTTCCTCGCATCATGTTCTCATACACTTTATGCAGTTAATAGCCCTCTGTGTCTGTACTGCTACAGACTAAAGGTACCGTCACACTAAACGATATCGCTAGCGATCCGTGACGTTGCAGCGTCCTCGCTAGCGATATCGTTTAATTTGACATGCAGCAGCGATCAGGATCCTGCTGTGATGTCGCTGGTCGCTGAATAAAGTCCAGAACTTTATTTGGTCGTCCGATCGCCGTGTATCGTTGTGTTTGACACCAAAAGCAACGATACCAGCGATGTTTTACACTGGTAACCAGGGTAAACATCGGATTACCAAGCGCAGGGCCGCGCTTAGTAACCCGATGTTTACCCTGGTTACCAGCGTAAAAGTAAAAAAAACAAACAGTACATACTCACCCAGCGTCATACCTCCCCCAGCGTCTGCTTCCTGACACTGACTGAGCGCCGGCCCTAAAGTGAAAGTGAAAGCCGCTGTGCTGTTAGGGCCGGAGCTCAGTCAGTGTCAGGAAGCAGAAGCTGGGGGACGCTGGGTGAGTATGTACTGTTTGTTTTTTTTACTTTTACGCTGGTAACCAGGGTAAACATCGGGTTACTAAGCGCGGCCCTGCGCTTAGCAACCCGATGTTTACCCTGGTTACCCGGGGACTTCGGCATCGTTGGTCGCTGGAGAGCGGTCTGTATGACAGCTCTCCAGCGATCAAACAGCGACGCTGCAGCGATCGGCATCGTTGTCGCTATCGCTGCAGCGTCGCTTAATGTGACGGTACCTTTAGGCAGTCAACTGGTTCATGCAGCTTTACATGAACACCCGAGCCTTACACTATGGCTGGTCCGAACAATGAAAGCAATTGTTACCATCCACCTCTCGTGTCTCCCCTTTTCCTCATAGGTTGTAAGCTTGCGAGCAGGGCCCTCATTCCTCCTGGTATCTGTTTTGAACTGTGATTTCTGTTATGCTGTAATGTCTATTGTCTGTACAAGTCCCCTCTATAAGTTGTAAAGTGCTGCGGAATATGTTGACGCTATATAAATAAAATTATTATTATTTATCTTCTACCTTCTCTTATGTCATGAACTAATAGCTGAGCCTTGGAGAAGTTCTGCAGCCGGCTGTTGAATTAGCGGAGTCTGGATGTCCTGTATCTGAAGTGACAGCTTTTCAGTGGAAAGTAAAAGCCCATAAGCTCCAGTCTCCCAATAACAAGTTTGGGGCAGACCTGCTAATCCATGGACAATCCCCACAGCACGGGCAGCTGTTCAGAAACCCATCGCTGGCAAACACGTTTAAGGTACAGGCGGGTATTAAATAATGTTTTTTAACCCTTTTTCCACTTGTGTTTCTTGTGAAATGTATTCCTGCATTAGTGCTATATGGTGTGTAATGTCTTATTACTAAAGATTTCCTAATAAAACCCAGAGGATGATTGATCAGAATATAATATTGAAAACCCCTTCTGTGCTCAATGGTAAAAATTGAAACCTTTCCTTTCCAGAATAAGGAGCCTTGTAGCCACAGTGGGTTGGTTTTCACTACAGGGGCTCTCACGCCTTTATAGATGTAACCTGACTATTTATATAGCTTTGGAAAATAAATCCGGCTCTGATCATATCAGTGTCATGGCTTCAGTTGAGAACGAACGCTGTGCCCAATCCATTGTACAGAGGATCCCAGCAGTGTCTTACTGGTGCTATTGCCTAATGATTAGTTTATAATATTAGATGGTTTCCAAATCCATCAGCTAACACGTAAATGCGAACATAGCGATTACTTATTGTATATGATGTACCGTACCATATAATGAACTTTTGCGAGTTTTGTATTTTTGAGATGTAGCTTTGCCTTGTTCCTCAATAGCATTTAAAGAGAACATATCATCAAGTTTTCTTCTGGATCTAACCTGCTGCCATCAACTTCTGTGCCACTTAATAAGGATCATAATCCGTTCTTTACAAGCCTGCACCCTGGCGTACCTGCAGAAATTCTTTTTTTGCAGACTTGAGCCATCCTTGCATTGCGAGAACAGTTATTCTTGGCTTCTATAAATGGCTTCTATATAATAACGTACTGCTGTGTTTCCAATTCATCATCCCTTCAAGAGAAATACCTGTTTGGCTTTCCCAGTGAGAATTTGTTGTTTGTCGAGGAATACCAAGAGCAGGACCCAGCGATCAGCTAATAACCCCGATGGCAGAATTTGTCACTTTTTCAACTATTTACCAATTAATTGATTCCTTTATTGTGTGGTTAAAATAAATGCCAATTTACAAGGACCTATTTCTGTCCAAAATTGAGAGCAATTGACTGTATATGGTTCAAGTTGAAGGTACTAGGTGGTTGGTCCTTTTGCCATTGACTCCTTCTCACCCGTACATGATAGCATGGCGCAATTGCATGGAGCAGAAGATTTCCGATGCCACAGGACCAAGCCTTATCAGGCAGTTATGTATGTCACTTGTTGCAGACCTGTGTTGTACTACCTCCCCCGTGGGCGTTTCAGCAAGGCAGCAATTTTATGGGGTCCTGACAATATTCTCTTGGGTGTCCTCTCCCTGGGCCACGTGACTCCTGGCGGTTTTGCTGTCATAGCTGCTCTGTGACCGTCCCCTGGCCAATCTGCTTGGCCAACGAGCCGCCATCCACCTGCCCACTGGCCAATTAAAACTCCCACCCATCATAGTCCCTACTCCTTCCGCTTCCTACGGTCTGGGCATTACCAAGTATTTTTCCACAATGGGTTATGCAAGTTCCTGACGTTGCTCCATGGCTTCTCACTCAGCTTGCACCAGCTGTACCACCCTGCGCTCCAGTTGACTGCCTTAAGAACACCGGCCGTGGTCAATTCAGGCATCATCGGTCACCATCCTGTTGAAGACTCACCACATTTTCCCTCAGCGGATCATTAGACTGGGTAGGCTGTTGTCTCTGATAATGTCGATGTCTAGAGAAGACCGCACACAGCCTAGCCTGTCCTTTTGACCTACTATGGTTGAATTTCCTGTAAGTTAAAGTTTCTGTCAATGCAAGCCATAGCGTACTGCCCTGCTTGTAATCTCCCATCTTCTCTGCTGGACCCCATGGCACCTTGAGGAGGATGCGACCCCTGCTGCATGGGCTCTGGCTTTAGCTCATACTGTAGCTGAGTTAACCAAGATATGCCAGACCTTGGTTATGGTTGTGGAACAATTGCCCAAGGCCTCTGTTGCCCCTGGTAGTCTACCGCTGCCCACAGTGAGTCAAACCCTCCAGCTACACTGCACCATACCCAACCGATCTGAGGCGATCAGGTAACCTTAGATCAGTTCATCTTTCTGGGTTACGTCACGATCTTGTACCCCTGCTCTTAAGTACTGCTGCCCACAGAGGTCAAAGCCTCGTTCCAACGCAGATTTGGACGTCTATCAAGCAGGGAGATTATTGACAGTCTTGTACTGGCAGTGAACTTATTCCTAGAGGTCACTGAGGCATATCCCTCTCCTTCCACTGAGTCAGAGTTCTTTAGGAAGGGTAGACATACAGCTAAATGTATGTTTAACCACTAGGAGTTTTGTGAGGGTACAGGATGGGAGCATCAAGACAGGCATTTTCAGTGACATAAATGCATGGAGATACCGTACCTTTTCCGAGCGATGCTGGTGGCGACGTGGTCCTCTCCCCTGGTGGTGGATACTCTGGTGTCTTGTTTGTTGTGAACTACTATGGAGAACCAAGAAACCTTTGGATAGATGTTTTGAGTCCATGGCGAGGTCAGCGTTTGAAACTGCAGGATCTGCCCTGTGTCCAGCCTTTACTGCCACATGGGGTTTTTTTAGGGTAAGGTGGATTCTTAGGGTAGGGTTGACAAGTATCTTTGTTCAGCGTCCTTGAATGTGTCTAGCTGCTCGATCATCAATATTGTGTCTATTTACCATATTCTATGGCTCAGCAGGTGGAAGGCGGCTCTTGCTGTAAGAAATTCCTTACAGCCCTTCCTTTTCAGAGTTCTGATCTGTTTGGGTCCATGTTTGCCAAAACTATTGTGGATGCCACCAGCTGCAGATGTATATTACTCCCTCAGTCCAGGTCTATCAGCCGGCTTCTGAGATGTTAGACTCATTGGTTAGGTCCTTGTTGTCAGTTTCCATCAGGTAGTGACCCTAACAATCAGAGCAAAGTGGTGTAATGTGCATTCGCGGGGAAAGAACAAAGAGTGCCGACGCATGATTTGCTCTGTCCTCAGCAGGGCTCTGTGCATGAGCACGATGCAAAGGACACTGTGTGGATGACGTAGAACATGTCATCCACACGAAGCAAGAAGAGAGGAGATGCCGAATCAAGAACAGCGAAGTCCATCATATGCATTGGAAACATATAGACAGCATTCTAGAATGCTTTCACACAGGGCTTACAAGTGCTGCCCCTAATTTATATGGGAAAAACCTGGTGACAGGCTCACTTTAAGATTTATTGTTAGTGTCAGACTCCAGGTTGCAGTGGACTTAATTCATGGTTCCGGTGTCCCCAATAAAGGCTGCAAGAAAGAGATTTTATGGTGAGTACCAAAAATCTTCATTTTAGTAGAATAAAAAAAATAACAGTATTAACCCGTATTTACTATGGATCTTTTTTTTTCTTTGTTTCTATTGTATTTTTAGCATATTTAATACTTTTGCACACTCATGTTTTTTTTTTTTGCAACTATTCTGTCATGCTTCCCATATTATTTAAATGGTTGTCTCAAGGAATCTTGAAAGAATTTTTAAGTTTTCCTTTGTGTCTTGGAATACACCTTCATTTTCAGCCTTTTTTTTGTCTCATTGTATGAACATTACTAAGCAATATGTAGGGTAAGTATCTTGGCTTTTAACAATGTAGCTGACTTGCTAACAGAAAGAAATTAACACAGGTGACGGGATGTTGACTCATGTAATGACTCTGGTAATGGGATCATTTGTTATGTCATTGATTGTACAATGGGGCTAATCTTAGCTCGACCTCGTGATCTGCTAATAAGCACTTCCTTGTGTTTCCTTTTTGGGCTTTCCACATTTTTTGTTTCCTGAACTCTATACCAAGAATTACATACACATACAAATAATTGTAGTTGTTCACTAGCTAAAAAATAAATATAAAAACAAGTGCAGTGATGAAACCGCCCAAAATCTGCTTCAGTTTTTTCTACTCCGATTCTATTGTAGTGTACAACCAAATATAGGGTTAATTAATGGGGCCAGCCTGTACTTCAAATTTGATGGCCAGATTGGTGGGATTCAACATTGACATTTGATCCACGGAATGTTGAGGCTGGTAACAGGTAGGTGCAAAGAAATAAGGTACAGGAGGTAGAGGCAGAAGGAAAATAGAAAACCATTTAGGAAAAATAAACAGTGAATGAATTAAAATATCAGAAACTGTACTGTACTAGTGTCTTTAAATGACTATTCGTGATGCAGTAGGATCTCCAAAAAAGCTGATCCATACTATTATGGATAATTAGACACCTGTGTACCTTCCTAGTTTTGTAAAAGGAAGAAGCTTCTGAAAAAGCCATCAGTAGGGTTGTTTATCGACATTCTATATTCAACAGTGAGCGGCTTCCAAGGGGAAGCTGCTTGAAGACTGGGCCGGTCACTTTGTGGCTTTCAAGGACTGAAACAGCTACAAGAAGCTCAAAAAGACTAATCATGCGAATGGCAAGTTGTTTTGACATTACAGTAATAATAATAAGCATTTTTTATTTCTATAGCGCCAACATATTCCGCAGCACTTTACATTATAGAGGGGACTTGTACAGACAATAGACATTACAGCATAACAATAAACACAGATCAAAACAGATACCAGGAGGAATGCGGTCCCTGCTCGCAAGCTTACAATCTATGAGGAAAAGGGGAGACACGAGAGGTGGATGGTAACAATTGCTTTCGATGTTCGGACCAGCCATAGTATAAGGCTCGGGTGTTCATGTAAAGCTGCATTAACCAGTTAACAGCCTAAATATGATGCATCCAAAACACCAGTCTTAATAAATTGGGGCTATAGTGCCTTGTAGTAATTAGTGAATGGATACATTCAATTAATATTTAATTGTAAACTGTCACCAGGTTTTGCCACCTAATCTAAGAGCAGCATTGCATAGAGGCAAACACCCTGATTTCAGCAATGTGTCACTTTATTGGGCTGTTTACAGTAGTTTTGATAAAATCACGTTTTATTAGCAGGAGATTATCACTAAAGGAGTAGCAATCCTGCTGCCATGCAAGTCCTCCATATTCATGAGCTCTGTAAAACTCCGCCTCCACCACTGATTAGCATATTTCTTCCTATGCACAGTGAACACAGAAAGCTTCCAATCAGTGGTGTGGGCGGGGTTTTACAGAGCTCAGCATTCAGACAAAAGCTAGAGTTGCAGAAGACAAAACAGTGATTGCATCAAAACTGCCACAAGTTTCTCTGTCAGTGATACATTGTTAAATCAGGCCCTCTCAGATGGGGTAGCAAAAACCTGATGAGATAGTTCTTTTAAAAGCATAAGTAATAAGAATTAATTACACTAAATTCACACTTGCACGTCCTTCCTTAAGCTCCACCTACTTTCGCATGCGTCCTGCGTCATCCTACGTACCTAGCTTTAAAATTGGGAATGCAGGGACAGGACTTGTATGCGGATGCGGCGTTTTGATGTGCCCGCCAACCGTACGGGAACACACCTTTTTGCGTTCTGGTGCGGTCGGCGGGCACGTCAAAATGCCGCATCCGCATACAACGCATGTCCCTCCGTACCCAATGTTAAAGCTAGGTACGCAGGATGACGCAGGACGCATGCGAAAGTAGGCGGAGCTTAAGGGAGGATGTACGCAGCCATCCGCAAACCATCCACATGCAAGTGTGAACTTAACCTTAGACATTTACCACACTCCTAATTTTGATAGGAAAAAAGGCCAAAGACAATAAAACAAATCAGTCCCGTGAAATTATGTACAATGTAATTCTATTGCAGAATCAGGGATGTCATGTCTTTAAGGTATATCACAGCTCCATTATGCAATGCATTGGAATTATTGAATAATTTGAAAGCTGCTTTGTCCCAAGCTCCATAGAATTACATTCCTTATACAGTGGGGGAAATAATTATTTGATTCCTTACTGATTTTGTAAGTTTGCCCACTGACAAAGACATGAACAGTCTATAATTTTAATGGTAGGTTAATTTTAACATTGAGAGATAGAATATCAAAAATGAAATTCAGAAAACCACATTTTATAAATGATATAAATGTATTTGCATTTTGCAGTGAGAAGTATTTGATCCCATACCAACCATTAAGAGTTCTGGCTCCTACAGACCAGTTAGATGTTCCTAATGAATTTGTTATCTGCATTAAAAACAGCTGTCCTACATAGTCACCTTTATAAAAGACTCCTGTCCACGGACTCAATTAATCAGTCAGACTTTAACCTCTACAACATGGACAAGACCAAAGAGCTTTATAAGGATGTCAGGGATAAGATCATAGACCTGCACAAAGCTGGAATGGGCTACAAAACCATAAGTAAGACGCTGGGTGAGAAGGAGACAACTGTTGGTGCAATAGTAAGAAAATGGAAGAAATACAAAATGACTGTCAATCGACATCGATCTGGAGCATCATGTAAAATCTCACCTTGTGGGGTATCCTTGATCATGAGGAAGGTGAGATCAGATTAAAACTACACAGGGGGAACCTGTTAATGATCTCAAGACCATAGTGACCAAGAAAACCATTGGTAACACATTACGCTGTAAAGGTTTAAAATCTTGCAGTGCCCACAAGGTCCCCCTGCTCTATAAGGCACACGTGCAGGCCCATCTGAAGTTTGCCAATGAACACCTGGATGATTCTGTGACTGGTTAGGAGAAGGTGCTGTGGTCAAATGAGACAAAAATTGAGGTCTTTAGCATTAACTCAACTCGCCATGTTTGGAGGAAGAGACATGCTGCCTATGATCCAAAGAACACTGTCCCCAGTGTCAAGCATGGAGGTGGAAACATTATGTTTTGGGGGTATTTCTCTGCTAAGGGCACAGGACTACTTCACATCAATAGGAGAATGGATGGAGTCATGTACTGTAAAATCCTGAGTGACAACCTCCTTCCCTCCGCCAGGACATTAAAAATGGGTCGTGGCTGGGTCTTACAGCAAGACAATGACCAAAATATACAGCCAAGGCAACAAAGGAGTGGCTCAAGAAGAAGCACATTAAGGTCATGGAGTGGCCTAGCTAGGCTCCAGACCTTGATCCCATAGAAAACTTATGGAGGGAGATGAAGCTCCGAGTTGCCAAACGACAGCCTCAAAATCTTAATAACTTAGAGATGATCTGCAAAGAGGAGTGGACCAAAGTTCTTCCTGACGTGTGCACAAATCTCATCAACTAGAAAAAACGTCTGAGTGCTGTGCTTGCCAACAAGGGTTTTGCCACCAAGTTTTCAGTATTGTGTGCCAGCGGGATTAAATACTTATTTCTCACTGGAAAATGCAAATCAATTTATATAATTTATAAAATGTGATTTTCTGGATTTTATTTTTGATATTCTATCTCTCAATGTTAAAATTAACCTATCCTATTTAACAAAATCAGCAAGGGATCAAATACTTATTTCCCCCACTGTATATATTGTATATGAAATGTTGAATTGTAAAGTGTTGTGGAATATGTTGGAGCTATATGCAGTAAATAAAGATTATTATTATATTCAGGGGCGAAACGATAATGGGTGCAGTGGTTGCAGTCGTCTCGAGGCCCTGGAGAGTAGGGGGCCCCAAAGGTCCTTTTGCCTCATATGAAAAGACTATTAATAAGCCCCATTGTAGATTTAATAATAATAATAATAATAATAATTCTATTTCTATAGCGCCAACATATTCCGCAGCACTTTACATTTTAGAGGAGACTTGTACAGACAATAGACATTACAGCATAACAATAATCACATGAACAACAGATACCAAGAGGAGTGTGGAGCTTGCGCTTAAGCTTACAACCTATGGGGAAATAGGGGAGACACAAAAGGAGGATGGTAACAATTGCTTTCATTGTTCTGACCAGCCATAGTGTAAGGACTCGGGTGTTCATGTAAAGCTGCATGAACCGTTTGTCAGCCAGAATATGTAAAAGTACAGACACAGAGTGCTATTAACTGCATAAAGCATGTGAGAACATGATACGAGGAACCTGATTATTGTGAACATTTTGATTGGGAAAAACAGGGATAGTTAAGTAAATGTGTTGAGGCGGTAGGCTAGTCTGAAGAAATGTGTTTTTAGGGCACGCTTAAAACTGTGGGTATTGGGGATTAAGCAAATTATCCTGGGTAGTGCATTCCAAAGAATTGGGTCAGCACGTGAGAAGTCTTGGAGACGGGAGTGGGAGGTTCTGATTATTGAGGATGTTAATCTCAGGTCATTAGTGGAACGGAGGGCACGGGTAGGGTGGTAGACTGAGACCAGGGAGGAGATGTAGGGTGGTGCTGATCCGTGGAGATTTTGCATTGGAGCCCACAATCTCAAGTTACACCACTGTATATATTGATTGCTAACCCCCTGCATACTCTACATCGGTCATTATAACCTGTATTATAAGCTTCTAGGAACTTGATGAATGAATGAAGCTGCTGATTATTTTTATTGCATGTCATTTGAAAAGAGTAAATCCGTCCTGGTCATGTGAATGAGGTCTTATCAGCCTATCCCTCGCTCAGAAGATGGGCTGTGGGTGCTCATGTTACCTTCATATAGGAGTCCTTTATCTCACAAGGTAACCTAGTAAGATGACAGTGCACACCTGGAATGTATGACGATAACAGGGCATAACGGTGTAAGCAGATACTGGCTGAGTTTCAGGAAACGCCTCGTCCTCTGACGTCAGGGTGAATTGTATGTAATGGAGGTAGCACATGATTTCTGACAGATAACTGTCTGTTCTGTCTGCTGTTTTGGATATCAAATCATATCGGTATATCTCTGGATATTTCCCATGAAGTAACAATCCTGAAGCATATTTTCTTACAACGCCCCTCTGTTACTCCTCCTGGAATTGTATGAATCCATTGACAACCATGTTACTGTGTACCTCATCCCTTTTTTTTAAAGATGACCTTTCACTGGATTTTTTCAATTGCTTGTTTCATAGTTTCTCTGTTATTCCTCCTAGAAATGTAACAATTGGGTGAATACGACAGAATGTGGCCATTTCCTTTTTCTCCTCTAATACTGCCCAATCAAAACGTGGCCAGTTCGTTGAAGAGAAATTTTGCACCATTATTACCAGGAGGATGTAACTTTGGAACGGAAGGGCAAAGTAGAAAAAGAATCCAGAATCTGTGGAGCAGCGGCAATTGGAAGATGTACTTGGTTTAAATGAATAAGTCCAGGAAAAGGTCCTTATTTAAACTATGAGACTATCAGTACTGATTGTCTGAGTATGTAGGGACATACTAAAGGTAGCGCCCAGTTGTCAATTTATTGTTAGATTTCTAGGAGGAATAACAGCAGAAGTGTTTAGCACATAACATTATTGGGATATTCTCATCTATAAGATCCTATCCCATATATCCTACAAGAGACGTAGAGTAAAACATCCAGAAAATAGTAAAATCACAATTTTATTAAAGATCATAAAAGGTAACAGTAGACATCTTAGATAAGCAAAAAAGTAGAGGCAATGGCGCACAGTGTCAACAACTATTCACAAATCTACAAGAAAAGTATCAGGTATGGGAGACATGATGCACTAGTAACAAGGAGTCCCAAAAACAAGACTCCAACATACATAATCAGATGCCAACAGGTCCTGTAGCAGTGGCCAGAAACTGATTGAAAAAAATCCCCACTAATTAGATAAGTTATTATGCCATGAAATATGGTAAGGCAAGCAGTTACAGGAAAAAAGCTCCAATAACAAATATGGCACACGGGCTGCTATCTGTCTTCAGGTCCACATATGGGTAAGATGCCTTTTTCTCTTTTTTTCACTTGGATTGCCCTGGTCAGTTTTACAAGGCCTTGATGCGATACCCCTGTGTGCCATACTTATTGTTGGAGCTTTATTCCTGTAACTGCTTGTTTTACCATATATTTTGCTCTTCACTAAGGCTATGTGCACACATTGCAGATTTCCTGCAGAACTGCAGCGCTTTTTTCTGCTCAGAAACGTTGCAGGTCTGCAAGTGATTTACAGTACAATGTAAATCAATGGCAAAAAAAATGCTATGCTAATGGTGCGGAAAATTCTGCACGGAAAACGCAGCAGATTCAAAAAAGGACCATGTCACTTCTTTTGTGCGGATCTGCAGTGTTTCCGCACCCATTCCATTATAGAAATCCACAGGGGTAAAAACGCATGAAATCCACACAGAGTCCACACAGTAAATCCGCAGGAAAACCGCACACAATCTGCAAGAAAACCACATCAAATCTGCACCTGAGTTTTCTGCCAAGAGATGCTGAATCCGCACAGAAAATTCCAGAGGCAAATCTGCAACGTGTGCGCATACCCTGACGAGTGATAAAACCCCCAAAACAACTGGCAATAGATGGAGGTCTTTTTTTAAAGGACTCTAAATATCCTAAGTCATCTCAAGTATAATTAAACAGTCATATAGGACACCTACCTTCATTTGGTAGCCCTAAATAGCCAAAGTTATGCCTCCAGGGGGAGGAAAAGAGCATATATTATGGTCAGATCGTGGTTGTAATGATTAAATTGTTTAAATATGTACATAATGTTCAGAACCCTCAAGATTTGCTTTCTACTGACAGCTGGACCAATATTTTACCAGTTTTCTTACTGTCATTGTAGGAACTGTCGAAATATGGTAAGAAAGGCTTCTATGAAGGCCGAATTGCCCAAGCCATTGTCCAAGTTGTACAGAATAATGGTGGGCTTTTGGACCTAAGTGACTTGTCCAATCATGTGACCGAAGAAGTGCAACCAATTTGCACAACGTACAAGGTATCTATCTGTTACATATTATTGCATTTTTTATCTTGAAGATCTGAAATAGTGAGTTGACCAGGATTAGAGAAAATCACTAAGCTCTAGTGAAGGAACAACAGTGCCAGACACAGCCAATGGTCAGGAGTTGGGTTGTTACTGGAAGAAAGAAGAAACTTTTTTTCTAACCCTGGCCCCCATAAAATGTAATAATGTGAATCAGCATTTCGATCCCTATCTTCTCGCTTTCTATTCACTGTTGCTATGAAAGGTTGTGTTCATATAGCATATTGCCAAAATATTTATTTCTTTATTTTACTAGTTCATATAATGCCATTAATTTCCTCCACACTTTAAAGATATCATCAAAATATGATTTCAAAATGGAGGGCAGACCTCCAGGAAATTCCTTCAATCCCAGAGGCTCCTTCTGCTGTTTCCCTGCTTTGTCGCACTCCTCACATCATTTTGGCTTTGCTTTAGTCCTCTGCACAGCGGTTGGGGCAATGTGAGCTATGCCGGGAGACATTGTGAAGAAACAGTAGCACCTAAAGAGGCTGATCACTCCTGAATTATATCCATCATACCAATTCACATTGGCCCCACCTGTAATATTGCCGCGATCACGTTACAGTGATTGGCTTCAGTGGTCACATGTGGAGTCCCGTGGCCAGCGGAGGACACAAACAACATTAGAAGAAGATCAGAAAGGTGAGAACACACTGGGCAGTGTGTGAAAATACTTACGTGGAAGGATTTCCCATTTAATTGGTACTATGGTCATCCGTTCTGAGGATCAGGTGGGGCACGCAGTCAGTCAGATTTTCACTGACCATCCTTTGATATGCCATCACTAGTAAGGGTACAATCAAACGAATGTCTCTTCAGTCCTTGTGCTATGAATGAACAAACACCACATGGACCCATAAAGTACATAGGCCATTTTTCACATGCACCTTAGGTCCGTGTAAAATTGCAGCATTTTCTAGTCTGGTCAGACTTACGGACCAGACTAGTGCACGTAATTATCAAGAAGGTCTTGCTATCATCCTCTTTGTGGGCATGTCTTCACTATGTTTTACAATGGCCGCCCTATCTTAGTAGTGGGAAAACTCTTTTAAGCGCAAGTATCTAGTGGGACTAGTGATGCACTAGTTAATATGTTTATACATGTACCTTTTGTATGTAATCTCTAGTGTTATAGGTAACATTTGATATAGAAGAACAAATGCTCTATAACCGCTTACCATACCCACAATACCTAAGCCAAATCTAACCTTGGCATCCGACCAAGTGAGACAAACACACCCATCTTGATTGCTCTGAGAACAGAAAACCATGGGAATGTATGTGAATGCAACATAGCAGCTAAGTGCCATTCAATAATTTCTCTGGAGAATAGCTCAAGGTAAGCACTGACCAGGAGGAAAACCACTCTGATTACAGTTTTGGATTGGGTGCAAGTCATCTGAGTCACAGTATCACCTACATCTCCAAAATAAACTAATTAGTCACTAGTCAGGTCTCTAAAATGTAATAAGTACAATTAGGACCTGTTATAGCGCTTCGCTAAAATGATTGCTGTAGTATCATGCTGCAATGTCGTGAGGACTAGACTTAAAATCCATTTACATTGCACGATTACCGCGGCCGAGCATTTCTAGAAATTCTAGTTTCATGCTAATCTTTCGCTATAAACAGGCTGCCAATCACATGACGAAGGACCTAAACACTCATTTGTTGGGTGAAATGATCTTTTGGTAGGCTTAAAAGATCATTGTTCTCTGAGGTGCATCATCCAGTGTAAACAGGACTTACATTGACGACAGCAATGTCAGCCATGCTCACTGATCGATCTATGACAGATAATTCCTTCATTCGTTGCACATCTCAAGTGCAGTTTGCCTGTGTACACAGACTATTCACCCCTTTAAAAAAAAGTAGCTCATTTGTTTTTTTCATTTTTTCCTAACCTTTTTCAAAGAGCCATTACTTTTTTATTTTTCTATCAAAATAGACATATAATTGCTTACTTTTTACGTGACAAGTCAATTTATGTTACCTTACACAAAAAAAATGTGGTGAACTGGTGGCAGAAAAATCTTAAGGGGGCTTCATCAGAGAATGATTATCCAGAAAAGAAAAAAATGAGTTCTGTGTCATGCCAACAGTAAAGCATCATGAGACCATTCTTGCGTGGGGCTGCTTTTCTTCTAAAGAAAAGAAATTGCTCACAATTTTGCCTACAATGACTGCCATGAAAAAGGAATGTGATCTAAACATCTGCCAAAAGCAGCTTCTCCCAATGATCCAGGAGCAGTGGGGTGATGAACAATGCTTTTTCCAGCATGATGGAGACCATGTCACAAATCAAAAGAATAACTCACTGGACAAAACATTGAAATTTTGGGTCCATGGCCAGGAAACTTCTCAATTCCAATGAGAAGCCGTATTGAGTTCCGAAAAGACAGGTGGATAAAGAAAAAAACAGAAATTGTGCACAATGAGACAAAAATGGGAAGTCATTTATTTATTATTTATTTATATAGCACCATTAATTCCATGGTGCTGTACATGAGAAAGGGGTTACATACAGGGTTATAAATATCATTTACAGTAATCAAGTTTACAGTGACAGACTGGTACAGAGGGGAGAGGACCCTGTCCGTGTGGACTTACATTCTATGGGATAGTGGGGAAGAGACAGAAGGTTGGAGGTGCAGCAGCTCTGGCGGTGGTGAGGCGGCTGCTCTGGCGATGGCGAGGCAGCAGAATGGTTATTGCAGGCTGTAGGCTTTCTTGAAGAGATGGGTTTTCAGGTTCCGTCTGAAGGATCCGAGGGTGGTGGATAGTCGGACGTGTTGAGGCATGGAATTCCAGAGGATGGGGGATATTCGGGAGAAGTCTTGGAGGCGGTTGTGTGAGGACCGAATAAGTGGAGAGTAGGAGGTCTTGGGAGGATCGGAGCGTACGTGAGGGAAGGTATTGGGAGATTAGTTCAGAGATATAGGGAGGGGACAGGTTGTGGATGGCTTTGTAGATCAGCGTTAGTAGTTTTTTTTCATCAAGTCATCAGTCAGTATTTGCCCCAGAAGCTGAAATCCAGCTGCCAGGGTGAAGGCCAAAGTCTTGAAATATCAGGGAAAACTTATGAAACATATGTTTGTACTTCAGAAGCCATAAAAAGATCTGTCTAAGGCTGGTTTCACATTTGCAGATGGAGGTGCTGCGAAGGGCTGCGTACGTCCTCCGTGAAGCTCCGCCCATGGCCACACGTCCTCCGGTCAGCTTCGCCTACGTCAGCATGCGTACCCTATCTTTACCATTAGGTACGCAGGCCATGCCGATGTATGCGGATGCCTCTGCATGCGTCGTTTTAACGGTGCGGCGACCGCACCAAATTGCAACTCGTTGCGTTCGGCGGTGGTTGCTGCACCGTCAAAATGACACATGCGGAGGCATCCACATACATCGGCATGGCCTGTGTACCTAATGTTAAAGATAGGGTCCGCATGCCGATATAGCTGGAGCTGAGCGGAGGAGGAGCTTCACGGAAGACATACAAAGCCCTCCGCAGCACCTCCTAAAATATCTAAAAACACCGAAGTAACAAACTGTGAAAAACAAATTTGTGTTGGTGTCAAAACTTTTAGCCAGGACTGTAGACACTGAACAGAGCTGTACAACACCGTTCCTATCAATCTGTAGCGGCTGCTGCCGAGAACAGAACCTCCGCTCCTGTTCAAGGGAACAGGGGCCAATATCAGCTGACCATTAGTGGTGCTGGGGGGGCAACCTGTTATTGATAAACTATGCTAAGAATAGGTTAATTATATGCCTGGACAACCCTTTTAAGGTGGCCAGAAACCTTAACTGTCAATTGAACATTCAATCAGGCAACGGTTATTATCCTTCCCTCATACACATGAAATGTCAACTTGCAGATTGTGAGCCCTCGTGGGCAGGGTCCTCCCTCCTCCTGTAACGGTCGTGACTTATATTGTTTAAGATTATTGTACTTGTTTTTATTATGTATACCCCTCTTTTCACATGTAAAGCGCCATGAACTTTCTCACACAGTAGTGGTGACATAAGGGAGATCACCGGAGCTGATCAGCTGATGAACTCCGGTGACCTCTCTCGTGTCAGCTCAGTACTACACTGCGGGAGCAATTACCTCCTGTCAGTGTATCGCCGGCTGTCTTTGAGAGCAGTCACATCAGTCACTGCTCTCAAGATCATCAGGATCTTTGTGGGACATTATGGATTAACTTCTCTGCAGACAGGTGAGGAATATTGTGGTTTGGTTTTTTTTTTGTTGCAGGAGACTTTGGCGTCAGTGGATTAGGCGTTCGGTGAGTATGGTTTAATTTAGATTCAATAAAGGAGTCTGTATCATTATTTCAATTAAAGGACTTTATTCTTGTTGTGTGTATATGTTTATAATATCACTATGGCATTAGTAATGGGGGCGTCTTATAGATTCCTCTCCACTACCAACCTTTGGGCTTGATGTCACCTGACTACAAAGGTGGCATCAACCCCCCCAACTATTACCCCACTTGCCACCGCTACAGGGCAAGTGGGAAGAGTGAGGCTAAGTGTCAGAATTGGCACATCTTATAAATGCGCCTTTTCTGGGACAGCTGAGAGCTGATGTTTTTAGTATGGGAGGGGGCCAATATCGATGGCCCTATCCTAGGCTATTAATATCAGCCCACAGCTGTCTGCCTAGCCTTAGCTGGTATTTTATGGGGTCCTTCTGTAAACTAGCCAGTAAAGGCTAAGCTGACAGCTGTGAGCTAATATTAATAGCCTGGGAACCTTTATGGCTATTGGCTCCATCCCAGAATATTAACATCAGACGTCGGCTATCCCTCTGCTGGTTATGAAAATTATGCGGGAGTCCACACAATTTTTTTTCTTTAAATTAAGAGTTGCTGTTTGATTACAGCCTATGTAGGTTCATTCTGTTAATGCTCCTACACAGGCTGCTGGCAATGTTTGTGTGTTTGTGTTTACTTACTGCCTTAGAAGCAAGGGTGTCTGGCTGACACCTTTTCATTACTAAGCCTAGTGCTTGGTGTCAATGACAGTTGCTGACACCAAGCCCTAATCCCATTACTTTGATGCTACTGCATCAGAACGAACAAGGTGGTGTAAAACCAAGAAAATACATCACACAACTTTTTTCTTTTTATATCTTTATTTAGCTTAAAAAAAAGACTTCATTGCTGTACAAAAACGCATGGAAAAACGCACCAAAAATCGCCGCAAAACGCACATTTTTACCGCAGCATTTTTGCTGCCAAGAGATGCAGAAACCTTGCTAAAATTTCTGCAAGCACATACTCAACGTGCGCACATAGCCTAAAAGTCACCAAACAGACATCAGTGCAAATGACAAAATGTCACCATGGACCAAAAGTCGCTGAAAGCACAACCTCGACCACTCACTGTCTATAACAAGATTGCAATAAAATAGCAAATACCGTATATACTCGTGTGTAAACCGAGTTTCTTAGCACATTTTTTTATACTGAAAACGCCTCCCAGAAAGCCGGCGGGGGAAGGGGAGCAGCCGGTCACAGAGGCAGGAGCTGGCGGCTGTGGCTAAAGCCTGTATTCCTGCTAAAGAGACATGAATATTCATTTCTCTTATAGCGCTCACAGTGACACCCGCAGTCGCCAGCTTCCAGAAGACATCCTACTCACCCTCCAGCGTGCCCTCGCAGCATCTCGTTGGTCCCGGCGTCCTCACAGCATCTCATTGGTTCTGGCTTTCAGCAGCTCTTAATGTGCTGAGCAATCACGTGGCACCGCTCATTAAGGTAATGAATATGCACACGTCTCCACTCCCATAGGCGTGGAGGAAATATTCATTATCTTAATGAGCGGGGCTACGTGATCGCTCAGCACAGGAAGAGCTGCTGTTGCCGGAATGAGGTGCTGCGAGGGCTCGCTGGAGGTTGAGTAGGAGGTATTTTTTTGTAATAGGAAGCATGCATACAAGGATGGGAGGGGGGAGCCATGCATATCAGGACAGCTACGGGGGGGGAGCCACGCATACCAGGACAGCTACGGGGGCAACCACGCATACCAGGACAGGACAGGGGGAGCTACGCATACCAGGACAGCTACGGGGGGGGGGGAGCCACACATAAAAGGACAGCTAAGGGGGGAGCCACGCATACCAGGACAGCTACGGGGAGGGGGGAGCCATGTATACCAGGACAGGACAGGAGGAGCCACACATACCATGACAGGGATGAGGGAAAAATGCATACCCGGCTTATACTCGAGTCAATAAGCTTACCCAGTTTTCCGTGGCAAAATTAGATGCCTCAGCTTATTCTCGGGTCGGCTTATACTCCAGTATACACTCACCGGCCACTTTATTAGGTACACCTGTCCAACTTCTTGTTAACACTTAATTTCTAATCAGCCAATCACATGGCGGCAACTCAGTGCATTTAGGCATGTAGACATGGTCAAGACAATCTCCTGCAGTTCAAACCGAGCATCAGTATGGGGAAGAAAGGTGATTTGAGTGCCTTTGAACGTGGCATGGTTGTTGGTGCCAGAAGGGCTGGTCTGAGTATTTCAGAAACTGCTGATCTACTGGGATTTTCACGCACAACCATCTCTAGGGTTTACAGAGAATGGTCCGAAAAAGAAAAAAAATCCAGTGAGCGGCAGTTCTGTGGGCGGAAATGCCTTGTTGATGCCAGAGGTCAGAGGAGAATGGGCAGACTGGTTCGAGCTGATAGAAAGGCAACAGTGACTCAAATCGCCACCCGTTACAACCAAGGTAGGCCTAAGAGCATCTCTGAACGCACAGTGCGTCGAACTTTGAGGCAGATGGGCTACAGCAGCAGAAGACCACACCGGGTACCACTCCTTTCAGCTAAGAACAGGAAACTGAGGCTACAATTTGTACAAGCTCATCGAAATTGGACAGTAGAAGATTGGAAAAACGTTGCTTGGTCTGATGAGTCTCGATTTCTGCTGCGACATTCGGATGGTAGGGTCAGAATTTGGCGTAAACAACATGAAAGCATGGATCCATCCTGCCTTGTATGGAGCATCTTTGGGATGTGCAGCCGACAAATCTGCGGCAACTGTGTGATGCCATCATGTCAATATGGACCAAAATCTCTGAGGAATGCTTCCAGCACCTTGTTGAATCTATGCCACGAAGAATTGAGGCAGTTCCGAAGGCAAAAGGGGGTCCAACCCGTTACTAGCATGGTGTACCTAATAAAGTGGCCGGTGAGTGTATATGGTAGTTATCAGGAAATAGCTTGTCTCACTGACTGAGAAATAATAATAAATAATCTAATATATAAAGCTGAATGTGTGTGTGTGTGTGTGTATGTATGTCCAGGATTGGCATCTGCACCGTCGCAGCTACAGCCACAAAATTTTGCACAGTCACACGTCTGGACCCCGAGAGCGTCATAGGCTATATTGTGAGGCAAAATTTTAACCCCGCGCGTTCCAGTTCACCAAACAATTTTGCCCCTATTTATATAATGGGGAAAAAGTGAAAGGAAAAGTGTTGGAGGCAAATTGACAGCTGCCAGATGTGAACAAGGGGGACTTAAAGAGTGAGAGCGATGGAGCCAAAGAGTATATACCGTACAGTTGCTAAGGTGGGGCCCCGACATGGGATACTCACCACACATGGGGATATGAACACACACACAAAATGCGCCACACACTACCACGTGCTTGAACACATATATCACCCTCAGCACACATTTCACCACACATACACCAACCTCGCCACATAAAAGTCGAAACACAAAAGTCGCCGCTCAAAACTCGCCACGCGCAAACTAGGCTCACGCAAAACTCGCCACACGCAAAACTTGCACATGCGGGAAAAAAATTGCCACATGCACAAAAGTTGCAACACATGCAAAAGTTGCATCACACAAAACTTGCACATACTCAAAACGCACCACACAAAACTCGCCACGCGCAAAACTCGCCATGCGTAAAACTTGCTGCACACAACTTGCTACACTAACCTGTCACATGCAACTCGACACACAAAAAGTTGCTACACACGTCACCACACAAAACTCATCTCACAAAAGTCGCTACATGCATGTAGCCACATGCAACTCCACACACAACTTGACACATGAAACTCGCCCTAAAACACACACAAGTCTGGTATTATCCTTCAAAAATAAAAATCTGATTAATAAGCAGACAAACTACAAGAGCAACAAATGTGCCATATAGGAAATACGGCAGCTGTCAGTCACATGACCTGTCTATTATGTGTATGTGTGAGCTAATATATACTGCCGGGGGGAGGGCTTCCTGTTGGCTGGGGATTTATCAGGCTGCCAATTTAGCTTACAAATGCTGAGGTAAAAATACTGACCAAATAACGTGTGAACGCGGTCTAATATAGAAGGAGATGACATACAGATATATACTATATACAGGGGAGATGACACACAGGTATACTATATACAGGAGGAGATGACACACAGGTATATACTATATACAGGAGGAGATGATACACACATATATACTATATACAGGGGAGATGACACAGGTATATACTATATACAGGGGAGATGACACAGGTATATACTATATACAGGAGAAGATGACATACAGGTATATTCTATGTACAGGAGGAGATGACACACACATATATACTATATACAGGGGAGATGACACACAGGTATATACTATATACAGGAGGAGATGAGACACTGGTATATACTATATACAGGGGAGATGACACACAGGTATATACTATATACAGGGGAGATGACACACAGGTATATACTATATACAGGAGGAGATGACACACAGGTATGTACTATATACAGGAGGAGATGACATACAGGTACATACTATATAAATGAGATGACATTCAGGTACATACTATATACAGCGGAGATGACACACAGATATATACTATATACAGAAGGAGATGACACACAGGTATATACTATATACAGGAGGAGATGACACACAGTTATATACTATATACAGGGGAGATGACATGTATATACTATATACAGGTGGAGATGACACACAGATATATACTATATACAGGAGCATATGACACATAGGTATATACTATATACAGGAGGAGATGACACACAGGTATATACTATATACAGGAGGAGATGACATACAGGTACATACTATATACAGGAGGAGATGACACAGGTATATACTATATACAGGAGCAGATGACACACAGTTATATTCAATATACAGGAGGAGATGACTTACAGGTATATACTATATACAGGAGGAGATGACACACGTATATACTATATACAGGAGGAGATGACATACAGGTATATTGATATATATAATTGTCTAAGGGTTTTTCTGTCTGTCTGTCTGTCCTGGAAATCCCACGTCTCTGGTCGAGGCCGCCAGGCCTCGACCAATCAGCGACGGGCACAGCATGGCGACGATGATGTCATAATGGAAATCCCGCGTCTCTGATTGGTCGAGGCCGCCAGGCCTCGACCAATCAGCGACGGGCACAGTATCAACGTAGATGTCATAATGGTTGCCATGGCGACGATGATGTCATAAAGGTTGCCTCGACCAATCAGCGACGGGCACAGTCTGCCGCAAATTCTGGAATCATCATTGTCCATATACTACAGGGACATGCATATTCTAGAATACCCGATGCGTTAGAATCGGGCCACAATCTAGTACTATATAAAAGAGGAGATGACACATAGGTATATAGAGGAGGAGATGACATACAGCAGGTATATCCTATATACAGGGGAGATGACATACAGGTATATACTATATACAGGAGATGACATACAGGTATATACTATATATAGGAGGAGATGACACATAGGTATGTAGAGGAGGAGATGACATACAGCTGGTATATACTATATACAGGGGAGATGACATACAGGTATATACTATATACAGGAGATGACATACAGGTATATACTATATATAGGAGGAGATGACATACAGGTATATAGTATATACAGAAGAGATGACATACAGGTATATACTATATACAGGAGGAGATGACACATAGGTATATACCATATACAGGAGGAGATGACATACAGCAGGTATATACTATTTACAGGGGAGATGACATACAGGTATATACTATATACAGGAGATGACATACAGGTGTATACTACATATAAGGGAGATGACAAACATGTACAGGGGTTGGACAAAATAATGGAAACACCTGGAAACATCAACAAAAGTTAGTTTAATATGGTGTAGGTCCACCTTTTGGGGCAGTTACAGCCTCAATTCTCTGAGGTATGGATTCATACAAGGTGTGAATTGTTTTCAAAGGAATTTTAGCCCATTCTGCTGTTAAAACACCCTCCAGTTCTTTGAGCAACGATGGCGGCGGAAATCGACGTCTAACTTGAATCTCTAAAATCGACCATAAATGGTCAATAATGTTGAGGTCTGGGGATTGTGGGGGCCAGATGAGATGCTCAACTTCATTAGAATGTTCCTCGTGCCATGCTTTAATGATTCTAGCTGTATGAATTGGTGCTTTATCATCCTGAAAGATGGCGGTCCACTCCGGGAACAGTGCTTCAACCATTGGATGCACTTGGTCACCCAAAATGCCTAAATAATCTCGGCTGTTAATTCTTCCATGAAGGGATATCATTGGCCCGGCGGATCTCCACGAAATAGCACCCCAGATCATTACAGAACCTCCGCCATGTTTTATGGTTGGGAGAAGGCAGTCTGGATGGAATGCTTCTTTTGGCTGTCTCCAAACGTACACTCGGCCGGAGGTCGGAAATAGGGTAAACGATGATTCGCCTGAGAATATCACATGTTTCCACTGCTCGAGGACCAATTCTGGAGGTTTCTAGACCACTCTAAATGCTTGGAAACATTTGTCATTGAGAGCAGCGGTTTTCTAATTGCATCTCTTCCATGGAATCCAGATTTGTGCGGCTCCCGACGAACAGTTTTCGTGGAAACTGGGTTCTGTAGGTGTTCATTGAGCTCAGCAGTGATTTTTGGAGCCGTGGTCTTGCGATCCTCTCTCACAATTTGCTTTAGAGTCCGATGGTCTCTCTCAGTCAACTTTGAATTTCGGCCGGACCTGTGCTTTGCTGCGGACGATTTTCCTTCTCTTTCAAACGCAGTCATTACTTTGGAGACAGTACCTCTTGACACGCCAAGCATTCGGGCACTTTCTTTTACACTAGCGCATGCCATACGAGCACCAACAATTTGGCCTCTTTGATAATCCGAGAGGTCTGCTATTGCTATCAGGTTCTCATCAATGTTCTTATAATTATGCAAAACAAACAGTTAAATTACATACACATATCACATAACACAAATAATCAACTACAAAACATTACCATATGTCACGGTTTGCATGTTTATCACATGTTCGAAGATTATGATGCCAAAACGTTAGGTGTTTCCATTATTTTGTCCAACCCCTGTATATACTGAGGGAAAATTAGGTGTGAGGTGAAAATGAGGGGTGTGAGGTGAAAATGAAAAGGTGTGAGTGCAAAATGAGAGGAGTGAGGGAAAATAGTGGATTGATCTGAAAATGACAGATGTGAGGTCCAAATGACAAGTGTTAGGGGGGAATGAGAGGAGTGAGGGGGAAAATGAGAGGTGTGAGGGGGGAAAATGAGAGGCGTGATGGGAAAATAAGAGAAGTGAGGTGCTATAACTAACCACAGATATTTACTATGCCTAGGCAACGCCGGTCTCTTCAGCTAGTTTATTTATATAGCGCCAACATATTCTGCAGCACTTTACAATTAAGCGGGGACTTTTACAGAAGAACAGTTTCAGGAGTGATGGCTGCTCACAAGCTTAATCATTACACGTTGGTCTAAGGATAATGTTCATACCATAAAGGCCCCGTCTCACATAGCGAGATCGCTAGCGAGATCGCTGCTGAGTCACTAGTTTTGTGACGCAACAGCGACCTCCATAGCGATCTCGCTATGTGTGACACGTACCAGCGATCAGGCCCCTGCTGCGAGATCGCTGGTCGTGTCGGAATGGCCTGGACCTTTTTTTGGTCGTTGAGGCCCCGCTGACATCGCTGAATCGGTGTGTGTGACACCGATCCAGCGATGTCTTCACTGGTAACCAGGGTAAACATCGGGTTACTAAGCGCAGGGCCGCGCTTAGTAACCCGATGTTTACCCTGGTTACCAAAAAAAACAAACAGTACATACTCGCCTTTCGGTGTCCAGGTCCCTTGCCGTCTGCTTCCTGCTCTCACTGACTCCCGGCCGTACAGTGAGAAGTGAGAGCACAGCAGTGACGTCACCGCTGCGCTCTGCTCTCACTGTACGGCCGGATCTCAGTCAGAGCAGGAAGCAGACGGCAAGGGACCTGGACACCGAAAGGCGAGTATGTACTGTTTGTTTTTTTTGGTAACCAGGGTAAACATCGGGTTACTAAGCGCGGCCCTGCGCTTAGTAACCCGATGTTTACCCTGGTTACCCGGGTGCTGCAGGGGGACTTCGGCATCGTTGAAGACAGTTTCAACGATGCCGAAGTCGTTCCCCTGATCGTTGGTCGCTGGAGAGAGCTGTCTGTGTGACAGCTCCCCAGCGACCACACAGCGACTTACCAACGATCACGGCCAGGTCGTATCGCTGGTCGTGATCGTTGGTAAATCGCTTAGTGAGACGGGGCCTTAAGTGTATGTGCACACGTCAAGTATCTGCTGCATTTTTGTTTTGTTATTTTCCCCACTCAGTCTTACCCCAGAAGTACTGCATTTCCTAGCTCCAACAAAGTGAATGAGATTCCTGAGATCTCATGCACACGTTGCTTATTTTTCCTTGCAGATGTGAAGCAGTTCCATATATGCAGCATGTCAATTCTTTCAGCATATTTGTAGCATCACCCATTCTAATGCATGGAAAAGAAATTAATCAAAAATGCACATAAAAAAATGCGTCATCATGTGCATATTTTACGCTGGATTTTTCTTGCCAAGTGACACGTTTTTGGTACTGAAATGTCTGTAGCAGATACTTAACATGTGAACATACCCTGAAATATTAGCAAAGTATTTCTTCTGTTTTCCTGCAGCTTTTGTATTCCTTACGAACGCTTTCAGAGGTAAATGATTGATCGAGACACTATCACATTATATGGCGACAGACTATGGATAAAAATATCCTTAAAAAGGGAATTCTCCTGCTGTTATCTATAAACCTTTAGCATGTAGTACAGCCAGGGTTGTCTAACCTATGGGGGTATTCTATTGTCTGATAAGTATAGATTATCAGAAAACTACAATAAAGATAAAATGTCACAGGAAGAATGTTGTAGTCATCAGAACTGACAAATTTTTCACACGACACATCGTACAAGGAAAGCGGGCTTTATAGCAATATATATAGAATTGTTAAAGGTGGAGATGTCACATAGAGGTATTCTAACACACAGATCATATAGGGTTTCTGTATGGAAAGATTGAACAGATTTGTCATAGAAAAGGGATAACAAAGACATACCCCAGAACTGCACGTATTAGTACGGGGGCTGCAGGGGACCCTGATGAGCAGCACATAGAAGACATTGTACTAGGCAAAGGTCTGGAGTAATAGGAATAACATGAATATTTCAGTTCTCTTAGTTTTCGCTATGTGACCTGTCCTGTATATCTAGCTGTCTTGTTATTGTAATATTACTATGTAATATTCACTGTCTACAATTTTTTTTTCCTTTACGTTTCAAAAGCGTGTAAAAGTTTGGGAAATCCCACCTAACAGTCAAGGAATCACGGTCCTCATGGCTTTAAATATGTTGGAAAATGTCTCTATGAGAGGTATGTGATAGGGAAATCGGTTTCCTACCTAGATTTACATACACTAAAAACAATGACCAAGATACTGTCAGCGCCTTCTTGGCCTTCTTTTCTGCTGCCGTTAGTTCACCTTTGCCCAACAGTCTGGAATGTGGTGTTGCGATATATCTGACCGACGCAGTCTTTTTCCATGAGGTTGGCTCCTTATCCATCTCTGATTACTCCACTGAGCATCTCAAGGTTCAATTGGCACCAAACTTTTTTTATTATTATTATTTATTTATATAGCACCATTGATTCCATGGTGCTGTACATGAGAAGGGTTAACATACAAATTACAGATATCACTTACAGTAAGCAAACTAACAATGGCAGACTGATGCAGAGGGGCGAGGACCCTGCCCTTGCGGGCTTACGTTCTACAGGATGGTGGGGAAGGACACAGTAGGCTGAGGGTTGCAGGAGCTCCGGTGTTGGTGAGGCGCTATCTCCAGTAGTGGTGAGGAGGCAGTGGGGTCGGCTGTAGGCTTTCCATAGGCTGTATGTAGACTTATGGCAAATGATAGTCTTAACCCCTTCCAAAGCGGGCACTTTCAATTTTTTTTTCTCTCCTTATTCCAATAGCCATAGATTTTCTATTTTTCTGCCTACAAAGCTTTATGGGGGCTTTTTTTCTTTTGTAGGACAAAAATTGTAATTTTAAATGACTCCATTTACTTCACCATATTTACGACGATGTCAAATAGTCATCTTTATATTTTAGAGATTTCCAAAAAATTCTGAACTTTATTAAAAACATCTCACCATGCTCTAAAATCGTGGACCCATGTGTGGCTTGTTTTTTGCATGGTGCACTGACATTTTTATTAATACTATTTTTGTTATATAAGACATTTTGATTCCTGCTTATTGAATTTTTTGAGGACGTGTAGGCACCAAAAAATGTCACTTCTAGCATTTTGATTCTTTCTCTTTATGTTTTTTAGCTTATGGATTAATTTTATATTTTTCTTGGTCAGACGTTTGCAGGCATGGAGATACCAAATATATTTTTTTTAAATTATTTCTTTAGTTTTTTATTAGGATAAAGAGGGATGAGTCAAAGGGGTATTCCCATTCCCAAGATCATATCCCAATATACAATGCCCTGCACATGGGGTAAGTGACATAGCGAATCAGAAGAACTATACTATATTTCTAATTGGAGGTATTTTCTAATATTATTACTATTACACCTACTGCACATTGGGATAGAATCTTAGAGATGGGAATACCCCTTTTATCTTTTTGAAATTCATCTTTCAAAAATGTGTATTTTTATGTTTTGTTCCTCCTAGGAGTTTGGAAACTGCAATAATTCAATTTGCGTGTTCTATACATCGCAGTACAAGGAGGGTATTGCCGTATAGAATAGAAATGATGAGCTCTTAGAAGCCCAGTCTGTGGAGTACAAAGATGGCAGTAACAGGGGACCTGAAATTGGAACCGATCAGCACTCTGTGATAATATGTGCCAATGGCACTATCATGCAATTTCAGCCCTTAAATGCTGTCAGAAATTAAGAGGTATTTAGTGGTTAAAGGGAATCATCTGGACAGAATGACTGTACAAAGCAAGTACAGGCGCTCGGTGCATCATGGCGCAGTCAAACATTTTTTAGTCCTACTTCCCACCTACTTGTTATGCATCCATCTCCTGCCTTCTCTTGCTCTATAAAGCCAGAGCTGTCAATCAAAGAAAGGGGGGGGGAGTCGGAAATAGTGGGAAACAAACAGATGGGAAGGTGCACTGAAATGTTCAGCAAAGCTAAGCAAATCCCTTTTTTCGGTTTGAACAGTCATTCTGTGCTGACAGAGTCCATATACACAACGTTGATCGGAGCTCTGGTGGCTTCTGTTAGTGGCAGGTGTTGACTGTATAACAGCCGGCATCTGTCTTGTATGGCGCTCCGTCCGCTCCATAAGCCCTCATCTCATGTACACATTTGTCACATGTTGAAAAAGGGTTGAACCTCATTTTTTGTTTTTTTGTTGCTGAAATAATCATTCTAGAAAAAAGAAATTCAGGCTAACTTTTTTGAAGTGGAAAATCTATTGAATATTTGCTTTGCATCAGGTGAAATCTGCTGCAAAGTCCACTTTATAAATTGACATTCAGCACATTTCACGTCTGCAGCGCTGGTCCATTTACACTGCATGCTTTACTCTGCAGCCTGTGCAGAACCTTTTGTGAAATCTACAGTAATATGCAGCAGGCTTTTTCCACGTAAATCTGCAGCAGAAAAAGCTCTTCAGATATCACTTAAGGGAAGATACTCTAAAAATAGTAAAAAGGTGATAACCTGAAGTATAAGTGTTTTACGTTTCCTAAACTGGACATCTCATGCAGTCATTTACAGTGAGATACGGTATATTCACGCAATAAGGGAAATGACAACCGCACCGCGTGAATAAACTAATCTCTTAACATTTCATTATGCATAGTCATGCACAAATATTTATATATATATATACGTATATAACTGTCACAGCTCTGTTTTTGGGTGTCCCAGGACCAGGGTCTCCTTCCCTGTTCTAACTATAGGGGCGACCTAGCTCGCCGTGTTCCCTGAATTACTTCTAATGGTGGAGATGCTGGGGACACGTACCTTGCCTTAGCTCCTGAAACCGCCCTCAGTCTGCACCCTTCCTCCACCCAGGGTAGAGGGGAGTAGTTGTGTACCGTAATACACCAACCAGACTTACAAGGAAATACAAACAGGGATAAAGGAAAATGCCAATCATACATATAAACACACATAACAGGAATGCATTGGGGAGTGGAGGATAGGGTTAAACCAAAGTAGGAGAAGAAATGGAATTATCACACACTCAAAACCTAGTAACAGTCACAGATAAATCCACCAAATACCTTCTCCATTAGCAGATACCGACAACCTCCAGCCATGCAACATAAGCTAGCCTCTGACAATGAGTGCTAGCCAGGGCCCAGTTTATATAGGAGATGAGTGGCTAACAGTGAACAACTGAGAGCCTTAACACAGGAAAGCTTCCAGGAGCTCTCAACTGAGCAAATTAACCCCTGCACTACCAAAATAGAAATTTATACCATTTAATCTGACCGTAAATTGCTTCTAATCAGTGTAGGAGAAATCTGACTCTGCGATCTCCTGGCGCCTCTCTGTCACGGAAAACGCGTGACAATAACATTTGTTTTCTATTGTGGCAAGAAAGTTTGTTGTACTCCTGGAGCTAGCCTATTCACTGGTAAGCACAATAGGCACTGCCTACATACAGGTTTAGGATTTATTCACACAACCTGATGGTGGTTATATTTTCAGATCTGTATTACAGTGCATCTCATAACCCAAACTAACAGCATTGTAGACATTTATGACACAGTTACCAGTTATGATGCTGTTAGTGTGGGGCTTTTTGCTGTATGTAATTCTCGTATAGAACACAGATCCTGATCTTTAATATTCACTATCAATATGATCAATAGCTGTTAAAATATAACAGATTGTTTCCCCAGATGATTAGTTGGACACAGTGGAGCATCATGTTTAATACTGGTGCAGTATGGCGTATGGGGTCTTACCTCCACTAATTTTTTAAATAAGGGTTTGGGGATCAGTGAATAGAATATTCAGCCTGAACAATTCTTTTCAATGTACAGTATTTGGTTCACTAAAGAGTAATTACATCAATAAACAGCATACCTCAATCTGTCAGACCAATATGGCTTTATTTTTCTTGTAGTTACAGTATGTAGTTGCCTAATTGTTCTATAATTTGTCACTTTACAGCGCTGGGTCATAATAGCGCAGATTACGTCCATACTGTAACCGAGGCTCTGAAACGTAGCACAGCAGATGTGAGCTGGTACTGTGCGGATAGTGCAGTTGTTCCCGTACCCACAGAGGAGCTCCTCAGTAAGGTGTACTGTACAGAACGTGGGAAAGATATTGATATGAACAGGTAAGCGTTAGCTGAGACTTAGGTAATAATGTCCATATCTAAAAAGTAATTATGATACTTAATCTAATCTGTGGACCGATTAGTACTGCAACATACTGTATATAGTAAGTGGGGAAGAGGAATGTCGGCTGAAATGTGAATCATGCAAGATAATGTTAACCAGCTTACAATACATTTTGCTAATTTGTACTTAGTCTCAATTTAATGTAATCATTTTTGTGGTAGTTAGGATTATCATATGTATATGGAAAATGTTCTGAGATTGCATGTGGCTATAAACCTTTGAGGATACTGTGGGGGGGAGCTTGGAGGGGAATAGCCTTGGAGCATATAAGAAATGTATAATGTGGTAGATCGGCTCACTCAGCTGCTCAAAGAGGTAGTCAGAGGAACACTCTCTGTTTAAGTTTTCAACTGGTTTATCAAAAACGTATTGCATAAACCAGTGCACAATTAGGTAACAAACATGGCTTTTCTGGCATAACAGGAAACGCAAAATAGCATATAGCATAGTCTGTGTGGCTTTGGGGTTTGCTCTCACATGGAACGGAACAACAAATTGACATATATAATACAGTCTGTGTGGCTGAAGGGTTTGCCCTCTCAGGGAAAAAGCAGATTCTTCTTTCTTTAACACAAACACAGCTCCGGAGATCTCATCTCCAGACACACAGAACGCTGAATGAGTCCAAAGCTTCCACATTTACCTTCTGGACCACACCCTCGAGTGGAGATATGGTGAACAACCTCCCACCCACTCTTCAGATGTTCACCAAAAAACCCAGCCCTATTATAGCCGATTACCCCCTCTCAGCACATAACATGTTGGAGTATACTTCTGGGTTCATATCACTGAGGCTATGAGGTTAATGACACATTTCTTCCCTCCATTGTTTTACCATTGACCTTCTCACAATAAACATGATCTGATGGATTATTGTAGTTATCCTATCCCAGGGCTAAAATGGAAGTAATGTATGTTGTCTGTCTTTTCAGATATGGGAGTTTCTCATTTGTAGCTTTTATATATTTAGGGTGGTTTTATGCATAGTGGGGTTTTTTTTTTGCATTGCTGTTTTACTTGCATTTCTCTGTCTGGGCCTTATAGCAGACTGCCATTGTTGCTATATATTGCAATACTGTAGTATTGCAGTGCATAAAAAATCAACACAGATTCAGGTTCCCTATTGGGACTAAAAAAATGTGATATAAAGTAAAAAAAAATAGATGGTTTTAAAAATCTAAAAGCAAAAGTTTAAAAAAACAAGATAAAAATGTAAGTCACACACCTCTTTTCACAAGCTAAAAATTTTTTAAAAAAGCATATTCCTTATTGCCATGTCTGTAAAAGTTTGATCCAACAAAATATTAAATAATTTGACCTGTACAGTAAACACAAGAAAAAAAAAAAGTGGAAAACCTTGAATTGCCGTTTTTCAGTTTTTGCATCTCTCCCACAAAAATGCAATGAAAAGCAATGAAAATGTTGTATATGTACCCAAAAATGGTGTCAATAAAAACTAAAGCTTGTCATCAAAGAAAAACTCTTCAAACGGCTCCATCATGGAAAAGTACGAGTTATTTTAAGGTTTGTTTTTTTTTCTTTTTAGGTCGTTAAACAATTTAAAAAAAAAACAAAAAACTAGAAAAGTTTGGTATTTCTGTACTGAACTGAAAAATCATTTTTCCCAGGTCATTTTCACTGAATTCTTAGAAAGAAAAAAAATGAAATAATAAAAATAAAAATTGGCTGCGTCCAATTTGGATCCAGATATACTTTGTACTACTTAGGCCAAGATCACACGAGTGTATATTCTGTCCTCCTAGAGAATCGGACCGATTATGATAATAACGCTCTGATCACCTCAGTGTGATCCCATAGATGAGGTCTGAAGATCGGGACACAATTTCTACATTGTCTGAGTCCATTTTCCATGCATCCATAGAATTTAATGGGTGAGTGGCTTCCGATTTCGTAGTGAAATCTCAGCAAGCTGCAATTTTTTTTCACAGATTCGGACCAGGGGAAAAAAAAAAAGGAATCGGCACTGTCCCATTACCTAACATTGGTCTAAATACTATCTGATAAAAAACTTGGATAGTACTCCTCCTATAAATACAGTGGTGTGAACGAGCCCTTAAGGTACCGTCACACTCAGCGACGCTGCAGCGATATAGACAACGAGCTGATCGCTGCAGCGTCGCTGTTTAGGTCGCTGTAGAGATGTCAAACACAGCAGCTCCAGAACGATGCAGGAGCGATCCAGTGACGTAACGGCGACTCACTTATCGTTCTCACAGGTCGTTAGCTCCATGTAAAACATTGCTGGCATCGTTGCTTTTGCTGTCAAACATGACGATACACGCCGACCTGACGACAAAATAAAGTTCTGGACTTCTAGCTCCGACCAGCGATATCACAGCGGGATCCAGATCGCTGCTGCGTGTCAAACACAACGAGATCGCTAACCAGGACGCTGCAACGTCACGGATCGTTGTCGTTCTCGTTGTAAAGTTGCTGAGTGTGAAGGTACCTTAGAGACATACTCTGGGGGAAGGGTGCATGGACCTTGGAGATAAGGGCCTTTTTATTTAGTGATAATTTTTTGTTGTTTTTCAGAGGTAGTGTGCCTCACAGGGTAATATTACAGAGCAGCCTAAAGACATGCCCCCAGAAAATCCAGAGAATGCAGTGTTGTGTTGGTAAAGACCAGAAAGCTTAACACACACAAAATATAGCCTTAAATGAATACACAGGTGTTAGGCTATGTGCACACGTTGCGTATTTTGCTGCTTATCCGCAGCGGATTTGACGCTACGGATCTGCAGCTGTTTTCCATGCGTTGTACAGCACCATGTCAACGTATGGAAAACAAAATCCACAGTGCACATGCTGAGGAAAAAAACGCCCGGAAACGCAGCGGTGTATTTTCCGCAGCATGTCAATTCTTTGTGCGGATTCCGCAGCGGTTTACACCTGCTCCTCAATAGGAATCCGCAGGTGTAAAACAGCAGTTGGAATCCGCACAAAAACCACGGTAAATCCGCTGCAAATCCGCAGGTAATCCGCAGTGCAGTTTAACTGCACATCAATCCGCAACGTGCGCACATAGCCTAAGTACGCTGTGGTTGTAGTACGGAATAAAAAAAACCCACAAAAGCAATTGTAATAATACGCAAGAAAATCCTAAAATTTTTTGTACAAATTGGGAAATAAACCCTGCAAAAATCCTCCATATCAACGAAGCCTAAAGACCATTTCTGTTATTAACAAGGTGCTTGTACCTCTTACTTTACTATTGATGTCATATTGGACCTGTTTGATTGCATACACTGCTGTTTGGATGTTTTTAATAAATTGACAGTAATATAGTCATGGCAGTGTCACTGGTAAAATATTAAAGAAGTCTTGTCACCAAGTCAAAGCTGACCACTACTTGGTCTTATTTTATTTTCACTGCTCACCTGAATATTCAGTTTTTTCTTTTTTTAAATATCTGCCATACGGTTCCAGAGATGTAGGCCTTTTTCTTTAGTGCTCATTTTTCTGGTCTTTAGCAACAGGACGTGGCTCACAGGGTTCTCTGGCGGCGAGTCCTTGGTCTCCTCTGCAGTGGTACCCAATAAGCCAAGCTCCTTTCTTGAAGACCATAAAAATTAGCGGTAAATGAACAGGCCCCTATTTCTAAAACCAGATAAAAAAACTTAAAACAAACCTTTATATTCAAGGGGGCATTGGGAAGAAAATCAGAGCAAATAGTGGCCACTTTTGTCCTGGTGAGAGATCCTCTTTAAAATTCCTCTCATGCAAGTAATGCTGTGAATAAATAATTCATAAAAGTGTAGAAAGTAGTTGGGTAACTTGGCCTAATGAACATTAATAATGGCCGTAGTCATGCTCCTTCAATGTTTTTCTCTTATTTTGGGGACCAGGAAAAGAATAGGGTTGCTTCTCTTACTGTGCCTTATTTATATAGATAATTTGGAGCAAAGTCCTCACATATTATTATCCCAGAGTCAATTGTTGGCGCAGCTTCTGCCCTTTCGGGCTGTAAAGTGTCGTAGGCAGAGGATGACTTCATGACCACGGCGGGGTGGCCTGTAATGCTGGTACCAGTGTGTGTAAGGTTGCTTTGTGTGCTTTAGATAAAGCTGTTTACTTAACTTGCTGGCTGCTCCATGGATATTACCTGGCCATAAATCCATTGCAGACTTTGGAACCTTTTTGTGTTTTGGGATGAGACATAAGGTGAGACTGCAGTGCCACCTAGGAAACCCCTAAGCGTATAGAGCATTTTTCCACTGTCCTTGCTCTTAAAACTATGATAAAAAAGTTAATGTGTGTAACAATGTACTGATTATTAGTGCTACGATATGAAAACATCCTCTCTTGATTGCTTTGTGATCGGGTTTTTTTATTCAGAGGTTATGAAATGTCTTAAAAGGTGTTGTGCAGTTTGAATATATATCCACATTTTCAGAAGGCAGTGTATAGGTAACATTGGGTAACATTTTCAGTCCAAATTGTCATTCTTAGCCCATTTTTATCTAATTTGTATGGGAGGCTTAAAACGATTCAATGGGGAATACATTATCATTCTCTCTATACATTCCATATACAGTTACATAGGTTGAAAAAAGACTCGGGTCCATCAATTTCAACCTTTCAAGATTCAAAGAAGCTTTATTGGCAGGACCAAATACACATCAGTTTTGCCAAAGCAAGTGTATAAAGGCAATCGGGATAGGGACTGTGGGGATGTTGGGTAGGAGCTGTAGGGGAGGTGGATGGGGGCAGATCCTGGGTGGGGGCTATAGTCCATGGCATAGGGCAGGTGGATGGGGGCAGATCAATTGTGGGGGCTATAGTCCATGGCATCATAGTTCTCTTTCTCGCAGTCTATGACATTCGCTCACATACCGCGCTGCTATCTCCACTGCTCTCTCTTCTTCTCCCAGCAGGATATATGTCTTCTCTTCCTCCTTCATGGTGATGAAGTCTGGGAAGAGATGTGAGAGTCTCCTGAAGTGAGTGTCCCTCACTGCTGAGTATTTGGAGCAGTGTAGCAGGAAGTGGGTTTCGTCCTATATGGCCTCCTGATCACAGTGTTGGCACAGTCTTTCCTCCCTGGGCTTGTAATTCTGCCTGTGTCGGCCACATTCGATGGCCAGACTGTGGGCACTGAGTCTATATCGGCTCAGGATCTTGCGATCTCTGGGGTCCGGGAGTTTCTCCAGATATGGGGCATTTTCTCCACTAATTATTTAGGCTAAAAGAAAAACCTTAAATTTCAATAGGAAACCCTTGGACAGCATGCCAATAAGACCATCACCGATTCCTAGAACAGGACCCTCTTCATTTTCTGCTTGTTTCCATGTCTACGTACTATATAGAGAATTATAGCCTAGATTTATCCAAGTACAAGCCTTTCTATACATAGAAGATTACCATTTATTTACCCCTCTACTCACCAGTCAGATATTAAGATTCAGTATTAGTATCCAGGTAATCTGACTTTTCTATTGATTTCAGTAATATACATTTAGTAATAATGAAGCCCTTGTCCTCTTAGCATTTTTAGATTGCCTTCTTCTTATTTCTTAAGGGCCTCAGAAGCTACTAACCATGGAAATCCTTTTGAAATGGGAAGTGACACCGTTTACTTCACTGTGGTGGACGAGCACGGCAATGCCTGTTCATTTATTAATAGCAATTACATGGATTTTGGCACAGGACTTGTACCAGAAGGTTGTGGGTTCACTTTGCAGGTTAGTAATTATTTTATTACATTATGTGTTTCACTTTGGTAAAAGTCCTTCTAGTTGACTTTCTTCTACAGTGTTCACTGTTAGGCTAGGTTCACATTAGCGTTCGGCTGAGCTGCGGAGGGCTGCGTACTTCCTCCGCTAGGCGGAGCTAAACGGAAGAAGTTCGGAAGTAGGCGGAGCTGAATGGAGGAAGTACGCAGCCCTCCGCAGCTCAGCCGAACGCTAATGTGAACCTAGCCTGAGTCCTTAGTCCAGTTGCTTTACTGAGGTTTTTGGGACAGGTTAAGGCTGCCGTCACACTATCAGTATTTGGTCAGTATTTTACATCAGTATTTGTAAGCCAAAACCAGGAGTGGAACAATTAGAGGAAAAGTGTAATAGAAACATATGCACCACATCTGCATTTATTACCCACTCCTGGTTTTGGCTGAGAAATACTGATGTAAAATAGTGACCAAATACTGCTAGTGTGACGGCAGCCTAACAAAGCAAAGTGCTAACCTTAGCAAACAATTTCTATTTTTAAGATCTTGCTCCCATACAAAGTAGGTGGTTTGCCAATCCCACCAACGATCTTTTTTAGAAGTATGGGAACTTTAAAGGTTTATTCCCGTTTTCTTCGATGGGTATGTTTTGTCAGTGCTTGTAAAAAAATGCAACTCTGCAATTGACTTCTTATTAAAATTTGCCCTTATTCTCCCTGTAACTTTGCCTTTCGAGAATATTGTTTACTTCCATTGTGCAGAGGTTCCGAGCTCTTTTCTGCTGTGCTTGTAAGCACAGCACTGAGGCTATACCCTCTCAAGCAAAGCTCTATTTTTTTAAAAAAAAGGGCCAGGCACAGTTAAATAAAAAAAAAAAAAAAAACTAAAAATACTGACATATACACATGTAAGGAATTCTCCCACCTCCTGCTCTCTGGCCAATTCAGTTTTAAGTAAAAGTAGTAACTTCAAAATTGCAAACCACCCCCCAGATTAATTCCTGACAAAAAGCTTGAAAATCAGATCTAGATATTAAAATAATGGTGAATACTTTTGTATAGTTCCATAACACACAGGTATAACTTGTAAGGTGGACTCAGAAGTGTTCGTACAAGTGTGGCCTGTTATATTTAGATAAAATGATAGCTTTCTGCAGATGTGATTTATAGGACTGTGTACACATGCGTAAGTGTACGGCATGTTCTGCACTTAATGATTCGGAGCCAAGCTTTGTAATGTTTCCGTAATATAAAGCTGGTTACCAAATCATTATCCAAGACAGTTTTGAAGTATAGTTTATTTATCTTTCTTGCTTATATAGTGCCATTAATTCCATAGTTCTTTACATACATTATCGTCACTGTCCCCCATTGGGGCTCACAATCTAAATCCTCTACCAGTATATCTTTGTAGTGTGGGAGGAAACCGGCGTACCCAGAAGAAACCCACGCAAACACGGGAAGAACATACAAACTCCTTTCAGACGTTGTTCTTGGTGGGATTTGAACCCAGGACCCCACTACCAAGCAATAATGCTAACCATTGAGCCACCGTGCTGTCCCCCCAATAATGCACTCCAAGTGAAGTTTATTGAGTTATCACTCTACATAACAGAACTTTATATAGAATTATAACAATACATTTTTTATTATCCAGAAATAATATGAAAATGGAATAGAAAAGTCTGTGGAAACACCGTTTCACTACAGCTTCCCAGCAACCATCAGCAAACATAAGATATGGCCATCACCTTGTCTTTTGTGCCATAGCCACAATTCATGCTGTTATAAACTGCAGACCGTCCCAATGGCATAGTCCTATTTTGTTGCAAAATGGTAACTTATGCCTGATAATGATGAATTTGTCCTAGTTCACGTTGCCGTAGGGGTGACATGTTGAAAGTGTCAGTTCTGCTTACTGATTTATTCCAATCCCATAACTGTATGATTGGTGGTGGTCTGCCCACTGGTACCCCTCTGAACTTGAGAATGAGAGGGTTTAGCACAGATTCAGCACTATGGCTGATCTAGGGTATGTGCACATAGCATCCATCAGTGAGACGCCGGTGCAGCCGGCGGTCATTTTCCTGAGTGCATCATTCTATCCACTGAGGGCAGTTTTCACTCTATACTGCTAAGGCCTGGATCACACATACGCGAGATACGGCCAAGTCTCGCAGGTGAAAACCCAGCTCTGGCGCCGGCACTCTGGAGCGGAGCGTGCAGCCGCACAGCAATACATGGAGCTGCACGCTCCGCTCCGGAGTACCGGCGCCAGAGCTGGGATTTCACCTGCGAGACTCGGCCGTATCTCGCGTATGTGTGATCCCGGCCTAAGAGAGAGCAGGCGGCTTCCAAGCCCAAATAATGAGCTTGTCACTTCACTTAACTGCTCCAGGGTTTCTGATCCAAAAGTGGTTAAAAGAAGTGACCTTGATCATGGGCGCTATGTTCATTTAATGGGGCACATTGCGGGGCTTTTTCAGGCAGAATCTGGAAGAAATCCACCTGAAAAAAATGTATGCATGCAGGACTGACCCTCTTACCTGCACCACTTGTTCCATACGAAAAAAAATAAATAAATAAGCCAACAGGAGCAGACTCAGCAAATGAGAAAATGCAAGATTACTATCCCTGACCCTTCTAGTATTCATATTTGATTTCCACTACCACTTTATTAGTGGTTGGTGTTATAGGAATCATTTCACAGCTTTCCTTTTTCAAGCAAAATAAATTGTATTTGCTGTATGTACAGTATCTCACCAACATAACAATCATTGTTCATTGGTAGTAACCACACAGATAAATGTTTGTGTCATATACAAGGAAAAAGCACACATCTTTCAAAAAAAAAAGTGTAAATGGAAATGTATACACTAAGAAGTCGAAAACGTTGTGGAACACTTCTAGGTTACCGCCATTGCATACCATACATCAGTATCCAAAATAAATACAGCATAGAGTATTAAAGGAGGCTTCCCACACTGGGAATCCAACCAAGGGGACATTCCACCAATCATTATAATAAGAAACTCCAGAGCACTTGTCCCAAGCCCCTCTTTCACACTGAATGCACAATGTGGAAGAGCTAAAATGGAATGATAGCAGTGCCACTCCATTCATTGTATATGATACTAATGTATGCAAATAACCTCTTCTGAGAAGAAGAGAACAGGAAATCTAGCACCACCTATTGGAGGTAGCAATCCTAAAAGTTAATATCAACCCTTTAAAGGGCCTTTGAATATGACTTGGGATGTTACGCTCCTAGGTGGCGCATATGGTTCGTAGACCCACTGTGCCACGGACCAGACTTGCCCTGGAGTGGCGTGATTAAACAGCTACCGGCTTCGCGGGAGCCTCTAGTGGTGAGGTCAGATTTGTGTGGCAGCTAGCTTCCAGGTGCCACTTCAGTTCGACATCCGATCGTAGCTGCTGACCCCAAAGTGCAGAGACACTACTTCTACTTCTCGGACAGAGCAGGACAGCCTCTCGGGACAAGTTCACACAGGACGACCTCTCGGGACAAGTTCACACGGGACAAGTTCACACAGGATGGCCTCTCAGGACAAGTTCACACAGGACAGGCTCTCGGGACAAGCTTACTAAGGATGGCCTCTCAGGACGGCCTCGGGGACAGGTTCTCCCTGTGCAGACAGGGTGGCCACAGGGATGAGTTCACAGTTCTGGCCTGCGTATTCAGCCCCCAGGGTGAACGACAGCTACTGCCAATGCGGCTGTAGGATTCGGCAGGGGCCAGGGCTGCCGACATGGTCGACAGTAATCCCTGTATCACTCCCTGGCCCCCTCCCGGCACAAGATCATGTTTCCTTCTCTGAGTCCCTCGGTGCTGCTTCTCCTGGTGCGAGACTGTATTTTCTACAGACAGTCTAGCAATTAAAGAGTCACAGTCCGGCTTCACTTTAACTTCAACTTCTTTACTTATCACAGCATTATCCAGGGCACATTCATTCCTTACACTTGGCAAAGCTTTCCCTTGCCTCTTCTCTCTGCCGCTAAGCCTGTCCCCGGGACGGTACGTTTCCTCCGGTCCCTCAGTGTTCTCAAAGCCCAGAATTCCTGCTTCTTGTGGGGGTATTCTCTGCAGTTTCACCCCGTTCCTAAGGATAGCGGGCCACGCAAAAATCTGCCACATCTTGGATACCTTGCTCCCGTTCCGCTTAGCTTTCTTTCTGTAGCACTGCAGTCCCACTTTTACTGCACCGCTATCGCTGATGTTACTGTGCTTCGTGCTGTACTTTGGCTCCCTGGATACTATCTGCTGGGCCCACTCTTCTTCGAAGAACGTTGCGCGGCATGGTGTTGTCCTGGGCTAGCCAGCCCTGTGTCCCACACGGGCACCCCGGCTCCAACAAACTAAAACAGGAAGCCCTCACTACTCACCACTGTGCCCCTCCTATTTTATTTTTCTATAGTGCCCCATCTAGTGGCCAACTTGGGGTACTACTCCCCTAACACTATACCTAATAACCGGCCCGGGGTACTTCACTTTCCCCATCAAACACTATGTCCCATGAATGAGACATTTTACAGACTGTCCTGTACATTTTACATGCTGTATTGCAGTTTCTCATATTGTTTATTGTTGCTATGTGTTCCTGTGTTTTGCATAGCTTAAATCCTCCCTTTCCGTGAAGTTTGTCGCTTCTGTCTCCCTCTGCTGGGTGTCATGTCACTTCCTTCTTCTCCCTGTGTCTCAGTCTCTATCTTGGCTTCATTAGAGGCACATGTGCTTTCAGCTTGTCTGAAGAAAGTCTTTTTTACCTGCTGCTGTTTGCATGCATTCAACAAGAATTCTTAAAGAAATCAAAGTCTCTTCTGGATTCTTCATAACATGTGTGCCTGCAGCTGAGTTAAGCTATCTGCGATCGTCGCCAATTGTAAGTAGGGTGAAGAGATTCAGGATCTCACAGAGCCATATTTGCAGCCACAAGCCCCGGGGACAGAATAAACATTATAACAAAACAATAACTGTACAAACATATTATACATAAAGAAATCACTGGTAATACACATAATAAGTGTAGCAGTACCAAGAAATACAGCAAAGATAATACACCGACTAGTGTAGCAGTATCACTTAATATAATTAAGGAACATTTAGCAAAACATATTAAAACATAATGTCACATTCCCTACACGGCCATGGGATACAGACACCGCCGAAGCAGTCACAGGAATACAAGGGCAACTATGGCAGACTCACGTGTAATATTTGATATGGGATAAGGGACACAATCAGACTAGAGAAGGGTATTTGACTACATACAGTTTCCACCAACCACCTAACAGAACTATAGGGGTTACTCAGGCACCTCCCAGTAGGGGAGGGTGCCTTTTATGCAAGATGTCTCCCAACTATTGGTTGGGAGACCCCTTGTAGGTGCAAGCACATTTAACTAAATTCCTCCGAGCAGTTGCTGGGGGCATTTACCATGTGCAGGTGATGTCCCTTTAATAACAAAGGATAATGCACACACCCATGCCTTAGGCATGCCGCCGAGACACAAGGTGGTATGCACAGAGCAGGACAGAAGCAGGAACCACAGCACACCGGGCATCGCGCTGTGGCCTAGGGAGGTGAGTAAGCCGGCATCCCTGCATGGTGACTGAACGGGACAACATGCAGGGGTGCCAAGCATAGCGCTACATAGGATAAGAAGATAAACCAGAATCTACGCTTGCAGACACTTGTTTCTGTGTTTGCTCCTTATTATTATTATTTATTTATTTATATAGCACCATTAATTCCATGGTGCTGTACATGAAAAAGGGGTTACATACAGAGTAATAGATATCGTTTACAGTAAACAAATTTACAATGACAGACTGGTACAGAGGGGAGAGGACCCTGTCCTTGCGGACTTACTTTCTCCTCATCAGTGCAAAGCAGGAGAACTGGTTTAGCTGTGTGCATTTTGTGAATGTTAAAAGGCTTTCTGCTTTGCACTAATGAGGAGTTATGAAACCTGAGACTGCTCTCAAATGAAGGTTTTTACTTTTTGGAGAAGATTCTGTTTGAACTTTATCTCTTAGGTCATGCGGCAAGGTCTTTAAAAGGTCAATATTGATTTCTAGGATTGCTACCTCCAATAGGTGTTACCAGAGGCCCTGCTCTTTACCTTTGTGATGAGGCTATTGGTATACAGGGATCATTGCCTGGGCTACAATTCTCCCTATTATTATTATAGCGCCATTTATTCCATGACGAGGGGTATACATAATAAAAACAAGTACAATAATCTTAAACAATGCAGGTCACAACTGGTACAGTAGGAGAGAGGACCCTGCCCGCAAAGGCTCACAATCTACAAGGGATGGGTGAGGATACAGTAGGCGAGGGTAGAGCTGGTCGTGCAGCGGTTTGGTCGATCGGTGGTTACTGCAGGTTGTAGGCTTGTTGGAAGAGGTGGGTCTTCAGGTTATTTTTGAAGGTTTCGATGGTAGGCGAGAGTCTGATGTGTTGTGGTAGAAGGTTCCAGAGTAGGGGTGATATGCAAGAGAAATCTTGTATGCGATTGTGGGAAGAGGAGAGATAAGAGGGGAGTAGAGAAGGAGATCTTGTGAGGATCGGAGGTTGCGTGCAGGAAAGTACCAGGAGACGAGGTCACAGATGTATGGAGGAGACAGGTTGTGGATGGCTTTGTATGTCATGGTTAGGGTTTTGAACTGGAATCTCTGGGTAATGGGGAGCCAGTGAAGGGATGGACAGAGGGGAGAGGCCGGGGAATAGCAGGGGGACAGATGGATTAGTCGGGCAGCAGAGTTTAGAATAGATTGGAGGGGTGCAAGAGTGTTAGGAGGCCACAGAGCTACAGTAGAGTAGCTACTAGTAGAGAGTAGTAGAGAGTTACAGTAGTCAAGGCGGGAGATGATGAGGGCATGGGCTAGGGTTTTTGCAGATTCTTGGTTTAGGAATGTACGGATCCGTGAAATATTTTTGAGTTGAAGGTGGGAGGAAATGGAAAGGACTTGGATATGTGGTTTGAAGGAAAGGTCAGTGTCAAGGATTACCCCGTGACAGTGAGCTCGTGGGACTGGGCAGAGTGGGCATCCGTTTACTTTAGTGGATAGGTTTTGTTTTTTTTTTGGGGGGGGGTCGTGTGAGATGGGGGAAAGAGCAGGGGCCCTAGAACTGAACCTTGTGGGACTCAGACAGATAGGGAGCGATGTGAGGAGGTGGTGTGTGAGTGAGAGACGCTGAATGTCCGGTATGTTATGTATGACGAGATCCAGGATAGGCTATAAACATAAGGATGAATGACCTCGGGGAGATCAAAACATCCAACACCGCAGAGACACCATCACGTGTTTCTCAACGCAGTGATCCAGAACACTGCCCCCATCCCTTATGGGAAATATGCAAATGCATGTAGAAAAGCTGCGGAGACACCATCACGTGTTTCTCAACGCAAGCAATGAATAGCCAGGTCTTTGACCAGGAAGGAACAACCACGGGAAGGGCAGCATCCAATAAAGGAAACCACCTATGCCAAAACATGGTATCCATCCACAGACAGCTGTTTCGGGGTATTTGCCCCTCATCAGTGTGGAGTAGGAAACTGGCTATTAGGAGCAGTGCCTAGTGAAAAGGCTATAAACATAAGGATGAATGACCTCGGGGAGATCAAAACATCCAACACCGCGGAGACACCATCACGTGAATAGCCAGGTCTTTCACCGGGACACACAGTTCCATTTTTGGGGTTGCTTCTTCTGAATGATCTGTGCTCTTAGTGCACTTTTATTTCCACTAGTTTACTGTAGATACAATACTGGAATATATTTAGTGAGGCAAAAAAAACAAAAAACGTACTTATATTTGGTTTGAATATTTTAGAACCGAGGGAACAATTTCTCCTTTTCCTCTGGACACCCCAACTGTTTGGCTCCTGGAAAACGCCCTTTTCACACGATCATCCCAGCTATGGCCACTAATGCTCACACTGAAGATTTGCTGTGCACGTTTGGTGTTATGGGAGGATTCATGCAACCTCAAGGACATGTGCAGGTAAATATGGTGATGTGAATTTTATAAGATGTAATGATACAAACCTACAACATTGCCAGATAAAAAAAAAAGAATAAATGTACATGACCTTCTGGTCATCCTTGAAGACACAAGTGAAGCACAGTGTAATTGGTTCATAAAGATAAAGCAGAGCATCTCTGTAATTCTTCCTTCACGCACTTTTTTTTAAAACCCAAATTAAATAAGACATTTCTTGTAAGCATTTTCAATAGTGTTTTTTACTTTCTAAAATTTAGTACTGGTCTTCTCTTCAGTCATTTTTGACATTCAGTTTAAGGGTACATGAAGACTATGTGCACATGCATCTAAAAATAACTAAAATTGACAAATCTCCGGGCCCGGATGGGATACACCCCCGAGTACTGCAGGAACTAAGTACAGTCATTGATAGACCATTATTTTTAATCTTTAAAGACTCCATAATAACAGGGTCTGTACCACAGGACTGGTGTATAGCAAATGTGGTGCCAATATTCAAAAAAGGGGCAAAAACTGAACTCGGTAATTATAGGCCAGTAAGCTTAACCTCTACTGTGGGTAAAATCCTGGAGGGCATTCTAAGGGATGCTATGCTGGAGTATCTGAAGAGGAATAACCTCATGACCCAGTATCAGCACGGGTTTACTAGGGACCGTTCATGTCAGACTAATTTGATCAGCTTCTATGAAGAGGTAAGTTCCGGACTGGATCAAGGGAACCCAGTGGACGTAGTGTATATGGACTTTTCCAAAGCTTTTGATACGGTGCCACACAAAAGGTTGTTACATAAAATGAGAGTAATGGGGATAGGGGAAAATATGTGTAAGTGGGTTGAGAGCTGGCTCAGGGATAGGAAACAAAGGGTGGTTATTAATGGAGCACACTCAGACTGGGTCACGGTTAGCAGTGGGGTACCACAGGGGTCAGTATTGGGCCCTCTTCTTTTTAACATATTTATTAATGACCTTGTAGGGGGCATTCAGAGTAGAATTTCAATATTTGCAGATGACACTAAACTCTGCAGGGTAATCAATACAGGGGAGGACAATTTTATATTACAGGATGACTTATGTAAACTAGAAGCTTGGGCTGATAAATGGCAAATGAGCTTTAATGGGGATAAATGTAAGGTCATGCACTTGGGTAGAAGTAATAAGATGTATAACTATGTGCTTAATTCTAAAACTCTGGGCAAAACCGTCAATGAAAAAGACCTGGGTGTATGGGTGGATGACAAACTCATATTCAGTGGCCAGTGTCAGGCAGCTGCTACAAAGGCAAATAAAATAATGGGATGTATTAAAAGAGGCATAGATGCTCATGAGGAGAACATAATTTTACCTCTATACAAGTCACTAGTTCGACCACACTTAGAATACTGTGCACAGTTCTGGTCTCCGGTGTATAAGAAAGACATAGCTGAACTGGAGCGGGTGCAGAGAAGAGCGACCAAGGTTATTAGAGGACTGGGGGGTCTGCAATACCAAGATAGGTTATTACACTTGGGGCTATTTAGTTTGGAAAAACGAAGACTAAGGGGTGATCTTATTTTAATGTATAAATATATGAGGGGACAGTACAAAGACCTTTCTGATGATCTTTTTAATCATAGACCTGAGACAGGGACAAGGGGGCATCCTCTACGTCTGGAGGAAAGAAGGTTTAAGCATAATAACAGACGCGGATTCTTTACTGTAAGAGCAGTGAGACTATGGAACTCTCTGCCGTATGATGTTGTAATGAGTGATTCATTAATTAAATTTAAGAGGGGACTGGATACCTTTCTGGAAAAGTATAATGTTACAGGGTATATACACTAGATTGCTTGATAAGGCGTTGATCCAGGGAACTAGTCTGATTGCCGTATGTGGAGTCGGGAAGGAATTTTTTTCCCCATGGTGGAGTTACTCTTTGCCACATGGGTTTTTTTTGCCTTCCCCTGGATCAACATGTTAGGGCATGTTAGGTTAGGCTATGGGTTGAACTAGATGGACTTACAGTCTTCCTTCAACCTTAATAACTATGTAACTATGTAACTATGTAACATGTGGCGCCCCAGGGTCCTGGTCGTCACAGTGACATTCCTTTCCTCATGGGGAGAGTGATGTTTCGTTTGGAAGCAATGAAGGATCTCCCTTTATCAGGTAATCACAATGCACACAACATGTTCACACTCCAGGCCACAAGGGGGAGCTTTTGATCCTATTCCTAGGTAACTCCCCTATATATAATGTGGTTTGGAGGGAAAGTTAGTCAGTTCCTCTCAGAGAGAGACAGAGGAGAGTGCAGACCGACATGGAGTGTCAGAAGGTCTGAAGGGGCCCTGTAGTCTGAAGTACTACAGCCCCTGGAGAAAGACATACAGAAGGAAATAACATCGTTCAGTGAACGTGAAGGAGCGCAAAGCACAGGAGAGTGATATCAGGGGAGACAAGCTGCGAACAAGCTGCCTCATTCTGAAGCGCAGATAACCGGTAGCCGGAAAACCGAGTTTGTTTAACTCCACCTGGTAAAGGGGAACTCTGGATTTGCTTCCAAGCCGGCCGGAGTCTGCCTGTACCTGTGATCTGGTGCCCTGGACTGCGGTTGCCTGAAGCCTACAGTAAACCAGGTAAAGAGACTGCAAACCTGTGTCCTCGTTCTTTACTGCACCATTCACCATCTACACACTGGAAGCCCTGGGGATATACTTCACCTGTGGGAAGTCATACCATCTAGCTGCCATAACATCACCCCAGAGGACCCCTTAAATCAGCGTCGTTCCCCACTGACCGACAGGTGGCGTCACAAACAAACTGTATTCCTAAAACCCCTTTAAAGACTTTCCCTTTTACATGAGCACCCAGGGCCACGGACTGGGTCATATCCCACGGCCCTGGCAGGCGACACACACGTTGACTAAAATTTCTGCAGCTCTTGCAGGAAAACGCAGCTGGAAAAACACGCATTTCTGCTGCATTTTTGCCACTTTTTTGCCCTGCATTTTTGACTGATTTGAGTGAAGTCAATGGTGAGAAATGCACAGAGAATTGACATGCTCCAGATTATTTTCTGCACCAGATCTGTAGGTAAAAAATAAGCAACATGTGTATGACACTTCAGGTCTCCCATTCACTTTCCTGGCATCAGGCTTGATTCAGACTTATCTAGAAAATCTGCAAGGAAAAAAAAACTCACCAAAACTGTAACATGTGCACATAGCCGAAGACAAGCATATATTTTTGGTTCCGTGTTCTGTCCATGTGTGAAATGGACAACACATGCACTTAATGTCAGTGTAAGTGCTAATTCACATGGGTTATATTGGTCCTTGTGAAAAAAGATCACATCATGCTTTAGTCTGACAGGCAGCTCTTGGACCCGTCTGGTAAACGGATGGGTATATGTAGCTGGACACGGAACCACATCTGCAATTTTTGGACATCATTGGCCCAAGTTTTTCAATGGCCATCTCAATGTAGCCTAAAAGAAGCATCAGCAAAAACCTACAACCAGCCAAAAACACATTCTATAAACACAATATTACGATATTGATGTTAAAGTAACATGTGCATGCTGCCATCTTGCTGGGTTTTTTTTAACGTAGCTTGTAGCAGTTTTAATTTTGGCACACGGTGGCGCGTGTTAGGTCACACTCTTTTGGATAAGTCACACCACTTTTCAGCGAAGCCAAGCTACTTTGGTGGACTAAGTACAGAAAGTGCCTAAAACATATATTGTTTGTAAATCATAAAAGATAGCTTCTTTTTGAATGTTTGTTTTTTCACACAAATTGAGCCATTAACGGCTGTCAGCTCAAACGGACAGTATAAACTAATCACATGACTTTGTGCATGAAAATCTAACCTCTAGTATTCTAATTGCTGGTTCTATTCTGCAGAAACTGAAGTTTAATCAATTATACTAATTTGGTGCTCGGTGCAACCTTGGCGTGACCAAGAGGGGAAATGCAAAATTGCAAAAACTCTTAATGTTGCTATTAGTCATTTTTGTCTGGACTACAGCAACTTTCTACTGATCAGTCCCCCTCAAGGGCTCATACTTACTTGCGCGAGACTTGGATGAGTCTCGCATGTTAATACCCGGCGCTGTTGCTGGCACTCAGATCGGAGCGTGCGGCCGCATAGGAATACATGCAGCCGCGCGCTCCGCTCCTCTGTGCCGCGTGCAGTGCCGGGTATTGCCGTGCGAGACTTATTCGAGTCTCGCGCAAGTAACTATGAGCCCTTAGGGCTCATACCCATTTGCGAGAAAAACGTACGAGTGCAATCCGATAAAAGAAAAAAATCGGATTGCACTTGGACCAATATTATTCAATGGGTGACATTTCATTTGCGATTTTTTTTTCTCAGTCAAAATCGGAAAAAAAAAAATAACAGCATGCTGCGATTCTTGGACAAGACTCTGCAATGCAATCAATGGGTGCGAGGGAAAAAAAAAATCGCACGGCATACGGACCATCACATTGGACTTGCATGACACTTGTCCATTTTTTTTCGGTCCAGACCTTTTTTTGTTCTCACAAATGGGTATGAGCCCTAACAAACTTTCTCCTCTCCAATCCGTACTGAATGTGGCCGTCAGGGTTGTATTTCTGTCCATCCGCTGCACCGATGCCTCCACCTTGTGCCAGTCATTGCACTGGTTGCACTTTTGCTACAAAATACAATACAAATTAATATCTCACTTACAAATTTCTCTACATTTCTGAACCACTCTACATTTCCTCCTTCTTTTCTGTCTATCACCCTACAAGTGCCCTCTGTTCTGCTACTGATCTAAAGCTATGTGCACAGGTTGCAAAATCCTCAGGTAAAACGCCCTGCAGATTCACCGCAGATTTACTGTGGATTTAGTGCTGATTTCAACTGCGTTTTTACACCTGCGGATTCCTATTAAGACTACGGGGCAGCACGGTGGCGCAGTGGTTAGCACAGCAGCCTTGCAGCGCTGGAGTCCTGGGTTCAAACCCCACCAAGGACAACATCTGCAAAGAGTTTGTATGTTCTCTCCGTGTTTGCGTGGGTTTCCTCCCACATTCCAAAGACATAGTGATAGGGATTTTAGATTGTGAGCCCCATCGGTGACAGCAATGATAATGTGTGCAATCTGTAAAGCGCTGCATAATGTGTTAATATGTTAATATGTGAATATGATTATATAACAATAAAGATTATTATTTATTAGGTGTAAAACGCTGCGGAATCCGCACAAAGAATTGACATGCTGCAGAAAATAAACCGCAGCAAATGTGCGCGGAATTTTCCGCAGCATGTGCACACTGTATTTGGTTTTCTATAGCTTTACATGCTACTGTAAAATGCATGGAAAACAGCGTCAAATCCGCTGCGGATCCGCAGCCAAATCCGCAAAGTGTGCACATTTCCTAAGACTAACATTCTCAGTTATCGGAACCTCGCAACTCCGTCTACAAGACTTCTCTAGTGCTGCACCAGTTTTCTGGAATGCACTGCCCCAGACGATCCAGCTAATACCTAGCTGCAACATGTTTAAGCACGCTTTAAGAGCACATCTCTTTAGAAAAGCCTATGCCCTCACTTCACTAACCTAAGTCTTCCCTGTTCCGACATGCTGCATTTTCCTCAAAATCTGTTCACTCCTACTCAAATGTCTCCCCACCCTCCATGCACCCAAAAGTACTTGGTAACTGTACTTGGACAGATACTGGCTGGTGACCGGATTATGCAGCTTTATTTGAAATTCCCTACGGTATTGTCTTTATTGCCTGTACATGTCTTCGCTTAATTGTAAAGTGCTGCAGAATTTGGTGGCGCTATATAAATAACAATTATAATTATTATTACACACTGTTCCGCCAACTGGTTTTCTATGTCTTCATCTCCCGCATTTATGATTGATAGCACTGACTTGTCTTGAGTCGGTAACTGTGTGCAGAGAAAGCGCAGACAAGTCAGCGCTGTCATTGACCAGTGAGGAACGTGAGGACATCCAAACCAGTGGTCGCAACGAGAACAGTTTGCTGAGTCTCTTACACACAGGAGTGCACCAAGTACTCTAATTTGCCCGCATGATTAAGCTTCAGTTTCTGCAGAGCAGCAGCAGTGAGTAGACCACCAAAGGCGAGGTTTTTGCAGAGCCTGTATCCCCTTAAGGCTATGTGCTTAGTTCACATTGTGCATTTGGGCTGACAAACTTCCTTTCACTTTGCCACATTTAATTTGATACATTTTCCCTAATGACTGATTACATGGCTTTAATTACATAACTGACCACTCCTATACACAAATCTCAAAGTTTAGGTTTGTTTTACCTATCATTTTGCTTATTTCAAAGGTTCTTTTAAACATGGTAGAATTTGGACTGAACCCTCAGCAAGCACTGGATGCTCCTCGGTTCTATGTGGAATATATTAAGAAAGGTAAAGTCTGTTACTCACATAATGTATTGTAAGTTACCACTAAAGAGAGGTAAAAACTAAATCATGTGCTAGGAAAGCGATTCAGCCATTTTTTCCTATCAGAATGTGAAATAGAGATCATGACAATGCTCACAATTATTGTCTGTTATAAAAGACTGCAGGACTGTGTTCACACATGCAGTATATTTGAGCCAAGGACAGTACTAGATCCAATGGAAAAAAAAAGGTATAATGTGTTTTTACATTTCCACTTTGTCGTATCTGCTACCCACTTAAATTTATTAAAACTGCATCAAAAATACTTAAAAATTGTATGCATTATTCCATCAGGTTCACATTGACTTTCGATGAGGATTTTAGAGCATAATTGGTTCCAAAATCCACAAAAAATGCTTAGAATAAACCCTGAACAACATTCCTATTGATCATCGTGCACATGCTGGTGTTTTTTTTCCACAACTTTTTTTCAGAGTAGGAATAAATGCAATAATACATAGAAAAAACATGAACTAATTCCAGAGCAGCCATAGATTTTAAAGGGAACCTGTCACCCCCAAAATGGAAGGTGAGCTAAGCCCACTGGCATCAGGGGTTTACCTACAGCATTCTCTAATTCTGTAGATAAGCCCCCGATGTTTCTTGAAAGATGAGAAAAAGAGGTTAGATTATACTCACCCAGGGGCGGTCCTGCTGCGGTCCGGTCCGTTAGGCATCGCGGTCCGGAGCCTCCCATCTTCTTACGATGACGTTATCCTCTTGTCTTCCTGCCGCGGCTCCTGCGCAGGTGTACTTTGTCTGCCCTGTTGAGCCATCAAGGAGTGGGGGCGCCTACCGCAGAAACTCAGGGTGCCAACCTCCACTGTCAGACAGGGCTCAGTATAGTTACCCTTCAGGGTCTAACAGGTACACACTTTGTCTTACCAATTTGTATTGTTATTATGAAAAATAGAGTTTTTAACTTTTTTCTATTAAAAGTTATATTTTAGGGATCCTTGTTGTTCTTTGGTTTTTTGTGTTTTTCTAGGATTCTGACTCATTATATGTGGTTTTTTGCCAGAGCAAAGTACTGCAGTGCTCAGGCGCCGGGAAAGGTCAGAGAGGCCCAGCGCCTGCGCACTGCAGTACTTTGCTCTGCCTTCAACATGGCAGACATAGTACGCCTGCGCCGGAGCCGCAGCGTGAAGACAAGAAGAGCGTGAAGACAAGAAGAGGACGTCATCCTATGAAGATGGGAGGCCCCGGACGTGACTGCGACGCCCCGGACGTGACTGCGACGCCCATCGGATCAGACCGCCTGCCCAGGTGAGTATAATCTAACCTCTTTTTCTCATCTTTCAGGATACATCGGGGGCTTATCTACAGCATTACAGAATGCTGTAGATAAGCCCCTGATGCCGGTGGGCTTAGCTCACCTTCGATTTTGGGGGTGACAGGTTCCTTTTAAATGTCCTGAGTTCTAAAACGTTACTCTAGAGTAGACTATCAATATACAATTGTGCAGGTGCTGGGGCAGGGCAGCTGTCAAACACAGCCAAGCTTCCCATAGAGAAGGCACATGAATTTATTACCATCTTTGCCGTCTCGATCACTGTATATACAGTATATATAGTGCTGTTTGTGCAGTAATAAGAAGCCTTAATGGTGCATCCTCCTCCGGAGCCAGTGGTCATGCGATCACTGTGTATAGTAAAGGAGCAGGAGCTGCTGAGACCCACTCAGCTCTGTTATGCAGCCAGGAACCTGCATTTCCACTGTAACTGGGGTTCATATACCAGCCCCAGATACAAGGGAAATCAGTTGGAAAAAAAACTATAAGTTTTTTTATGACCTTATGGGGGGCGCAATATGTAAAATAAAAAAATAAATAATCATGTAAAAAAGTAACCACCAATCCAAATCAATGTTAGTTGCCTCGCCCCTGTTTAAAAAATGTAAGAAAAACGTGCCCAATATATAAAAATAATTGATACAGAAAGGGGAACAATTTTTTAAATGTATTTCAGTGTTCTTTTGTGATCATGAAAAATGTGAAAAACATACATGTATGCGCTTTATTTTTCCCCCAATATTGGCAAAATATGTAAAAAGCATATGACAATGACATATAAGAAATGTATCACGAAAAAAAAACAAAACTCATTTCAATGTCCAAACAAGAAAAAAAAGTTTAGCTCTTTAAACTGCATGGATGAAAAAAAACCCTGAAAATGTGCCTGCTCAGGAACAGGGGTTATGGGCCTAGTCTTTAATTGGTTAAAAAGGGCTGAAGGTTTCCACCACAAATTTTTCTACCAAAAAAATCCTTGTCGGAATATTCTGTGTGAACCTACCTTGAGTACCATCATGTGATTTTTTTTTTGGTCTGTGTGCTGTGTATGTGCAGACCAACTATGTGCACAGCGGTCCACACACAGACCGACTATGTGCACAACACCACACACAGACCAACTATGTGCACAGCACCACACACAGACCAACTATGTGCATAACGGACCACCCACAGACCAACTATGTGCACAACACCACACACAGAACAACTATGTGCACAACGGATCACACACAGACCGACTATGTGCACAGCACCACACGCAGAACAACTATGTGCATAACGGGTCACACACAGACCAACTATGTGCACAGCACCACACACACAGGCCAACTATGTGCACAACACCACACACAGACCGACTGTGTGCACAACACCACACACAGACCAACTATGTGCACAGCACCACACACAGACCAACTATGTGCATAACGGACCACCCACAGACCAACTATGTGCACAACACCACACACAGAACAACTATGTGCACAATGGATCACACACAGACCGACTATGTGCACAGCACCACACGCAGAACAACTATGTGCATAACGGGTCACACACAGACCAACTATGTGCACAGCACCACACACACAGGCCAACTATGTGCACAACACCACACACAGACCGACTGTGTGCACAACACCACACACAGACCAACTATGTGCACAACACCACACACAGACCAACTATGTGCACAACACCACACACTGACCAACTATGTGCACCACACACAGACCAACTATGTGCACAGCACCACAAACATAGGCCAACTATGTGCACAGCACCACACACACAGGCCAACTATGTGCACAGCATCACACTCAGACCGACTATGTGCACAACACCACACACAGACCAACTATGTGCACAACACCACACACAGACCGACTATGTGCACAACACCACACACAGACTAACTATGTGCACAACACCACACACAGACCGACTATGTGCACAACACCACACACAGACCGAATATGTGCACAGCACTACACACAGGACAATTATGTGCATAACGGGTCACACACAGACCAACTATGTGCACAACACCACACACAGACTAACTATGTGCACAACGGATCACACACAGACCGACTATGTGCACAGCACCACACACAGAACAACTATGTGCACAACACCACACACAGACCAACTGTGTGCACAACGGATCACACACAGACCGACTATGTGCACAGCACCACACACAGAACAACTATGTGCGTAACGGGTCACACACAGACCAACTATGTGCACAGCACCACACACAGACCGACTGTGTGCACAACACCACACACAGACCGACTGTGTGCACAACACCACACACAGACCAACTTTGTGCACAACACCACACACTGACCAACTATGTGCACCACACACAGACCAACTATGTGCACAGCACCACACACATAGGCCAACTATGTGCACAGCACCACACACACAGGCCAACTATGTGCACAGCATCACACACAGACCGACTGTGCACAACACCACACACAGGCCAACTATGTGCACAACACCACACACAGACCAACTATGTGCACAGAACTACACACAGACCAACTATGTGCACAGAACCACACACAGACCAGCTATGTGCACAACACCACACACAGACCAACTATGTGCACAACACCACACACAGACTAACTATGTGCACAACACCACACACAGACCGACTATGTGCACAACACCACACACAGACCGAATATGTGCACAGCACTACACACAGGACAACTATGTGCATAACGGGTCACACACAGACCAACTATGTGCACAACACCACACACAGACTAACTATGTGCACAACGGATCACACACAGACCGACTATGTGCACAGCACCACACACAGAATAACTATGTGCACAGCACCACACACACAGGCCAACTATGTGCACAGCATCACACTCAGACCGACTATGTGCACAACACCACACACAGACCAACTATGTGCACAACACCACACACAGACCAACTATGTGCACAACGGATCACACACAGACCAACTATGTGCACAACGGATCACACACAGACCGACTATGTGCACAGCACCACACACAGAACAACTATGTGCACAACACCACACACAGACCAACTGTGTGCACAACGGATCACACACAGACCGACTGTGCACAGCACCACACACAGAACAACTATGTGCGTAACGGGTCACACACAGACCAACTATGTGCACAGCACCACACACACAGGCCAACTATGTGCACAACACCACACACAGACCGACTGTGTGCACAACACCACACACAGACCAACTTTGTGCACAACACCACACACTGACCAACTATGTGCACCACACACAGACCAACTATGTGCACAGCACCACACACATAGGCCAACTATGTGCACAGCACCACACACACAGGCCAACTATGTGCACAGCATCACACACAGACCGACTGTGCACAACACCACACACAGGCCAACTATGTGCACAACACCACACACAGACCAACTATGTGCACAGAACTACACACAGACCAACTATGTGCACAGAACCACACACAGACCAGCTATGTGCACAACACCACACACAGACCAACTATGTGCACAACACCACACACAGACTAACTATGTGCACAACACCACACACAGACCGACTATGTGCACAACACCACACACAGACCGAATATGTGCACAGCACTACACACAGGACAACTATGTGCATAACGGGTCACACACAGACCAACTATGTGCACAACACCACACACAGACTAACTATGTGCACAACGGATCACACACAGACCGACTATGTGCACAGCACCACACACAGAACAACTATGTGCACCACACACAGACCAACTATGTGCACAGCACCACACACATAGGCCAACTATGTGCACAGCACCACACACACAGGCCAACTATGTGCACAACACCACACACAGACCAACTATGTGCACAGAACTACACACAGACCAACTATGTGCACAGAACCACACACAGACCAACTATGTGCACAGAACTACACACAGACCAACTATGTGCACAGAACCACACACAGACCAGCTATGTGCACAACACCACACACAGACCAACTATGAGCACAACACCACACACAGACCGACTGTGTGCACAACGGATCACACACAGACCGACTGTGCACAGCACCACACACAAAACAACTATGTGCATAACGGGTCACACACAGACCAACTATGTGCACAGCACCACACACACAGGCCAACTATGTGCACAACACCACACACAGACCGACTGTGTGCACAACACCACACACAGACCAACTATGTGCACAACACCACACACAGACCAACTATGTGCACAACACCACACACTGACCAACTATGTGCACCACACACAGACCAACTATGTGCACAGCACCACACACATAGGCCAACTATGTGCACAGCACCACGCACATAGGCCAACTATGTGCACAGCACCACACACACAGGCCAACTATGTGCACAACACCACACACAGACCAACTATGTGCACAGAACTACACACAGACCAACTATGTGCACAGAACCACACACAGACCAGCTATGTGCACAACACCACACACAGACCAACTATGAGCACAACACCACACACAGACCAACTATGTGCACAACACCACACACAGACCAACTATGTGCACAACACCACACACGGGTCACACACAGACCAACTATGTGCACAGCACCACACACACAGGCCAACTATGTGCACAACGGTAACCACCGATCGACCAAACCGCTGCACTACCAGCTCTATCCTCACCTATTGTATCCTCACCCATCCCTTGTAGATTGTGAGCCCTCGCGGGCAGGGTCCTCTCTCCTACTGTACCACTCGTGACTGTATTGTTTAAGATTATTGTACTTGTTTTTATTATGTATACCCCTCCTCACATGTAAAGCGCCATGGAATAAATGGCGCTATAATAATAACGGGTCACACACAGACCAACTACAGTATATGCACAACGGATCACACACAGACCAACTATGTGCACAACGGATCACACACAGACCAACTGTATGCACAACGGATCACACACAGACCAACTACATGCACAACGGATCACACACAGACCAACTATATGCACAATGGATCACACACAGACCAACTATATGCACAATGGATCACACACAGACCAACTACGTGAACAACGGATCACACACAGACCAATTATGTGCACAACGGATCACACACAGACCAACTTTGTGCACAACGGATCACACACAGACCAACTATGTGCACAACGGATCACACACAGACCAACTGTATGCACAACGGATCACACACAGACCAACTACATGCACAACGGATCACACACAGACCAACTATATGCACAATGGATCACACACAGACCAACTGTGTGCACAACGGATCACACACAGACCAACTATCTGCACAACGGATCACACACAGACCAACTTTGTGCACAACGGATCACACACAGACCAATTATGTGCTCAACGGATCACATACAGACCAACTGTGTGCACAGTGGACAACACACAGACCAACTGTCTGCACAACGGATCACACACAGACCAACTGTGTTCACAACGGATCACACACAGACCAACTGTGTGCATAACCGATCACACACAGACCAACTATGTGCACAACAGATCACATACAGGCCAAATATTGCTTAATGGACACTTTTTTTCACTTGAACCTCTTCTTGGAAAAATTTGTAAGCCTACTGTATCCTGATCCGGTTCATGGACCAGGTTCGTGCCAGTAAATATGAGGCAGCTTCTTCACCCGTCCGTTATGCAATAAGGCCTCGGAGCTACACATGGAGCAGTGGGTGCATCAGTTTTCACATTGGAGCCGTTTAGTTCATAGCCCTGCTAGATCAGAATTATTAAGTTGTCTAAACAGTTGAGATAAATTTCTGTTGACAATCTCCGCACGGACTTTCGACTCGGACCACCCCTCTTCTATCCTACAAGCAGATGTCGGGAAAAGCGGGGATTAAATAGTTGGTATTTTTTGATGATTGATTCTTTGTTCCCAGGTAGATAAGCCATTGACAGAGGTGTTATCTTAATAAAATAAGCAGCCACATTGGGCTGGACCTAGAGAAAAGGTTTATATTCTTTAATTAGAACATTAAATTAGTAAAACCAATTCAAACTGTCCCAGTCTTGGGTATAACATTAGATTAAAGTCATCTGAACATGCTGAATTCAAGTGATGAAGACGATGTCGGGTCAGAGAGGGATGAGTGTAAACTCTTTAGTTCCCAGGTAGATAAGAAGCCTCCACAGCTCACTCATGTGTATGGGCACCATTAGGGTACGTTCACACAGGACTTTTTTGCTGCTTTTTTTTGCTGCTTTTTTTTATGCTAATTTAGGTGCGTTTTTTTGGTGTGTATTTGGTGCTTTTTTTGGGTACGTTCACACAGGACTTTTTTGCTGCAGTTTTTTGCTGCAGTTTTTTGCTGCAGATTTTTGCTGCAGTTTTTTTTTATGCCAATTTTCAGCTGCTAGGACACCTCACAATGGCTCTTCACACCTCACAATGGCTCTTCACACCTTACTACCAGGAACTCCCTCACAATAGATCACAATCAGGACACCTCACAATGGCTCTTCACACCTCACAATGGCTCACAATGGCTCTTCACACCTCACTAACCACACCCCTAAGCTCTTGGCTGTGAGATCACTTCCTGCTGGCCATGATTTTCTGCACAAAAAACGCAGCAAATAATGCTACATGCGTTTTTTCAGCGTTTTTGCAGCGTTTTTTTCATCACCCATTCAAGTCAATGGGTGAAAAAACGCTGCAAAAACGCAGCAAAAACGCTGAAAGAAGTGACATGCCCTATGTCCAAAAAAAGCAGCAAAGCAGAAAATACTGATCAAACAAAAAACCAACGTGTGTGCATGAGATTTCTGAAATCTCATAGGCTTTAATGGTACTGTAAAAAGCAGCTGAAAATTAGCATAAAAAAAAGCAGCAAAAAAAAGCAGCAAAAAAGTCCTGTGTGAACGTACCCTTAGGCTGTTACTCTTCCAAATAACTTTCCACATCTATACACATCACATAATCCTGTGATAATATATATATTTCTTATGTATTATATGTTTATTTCTTGTACTATATGTATGTTTGACTTTTTGTTCATTTTCAGATCATAAATGGCACCTGTATCTGGAGGACGGCTTTCCAGGCAACATTGCAGAAGACTTAAAAGCAAGAGGTCACCTGGTACACTGGCCTATCACTGGTCATGACAGAAAACTTTTTGGACGTGGACAAATTATTACTAAAGGGGATTGGTGGAAATCATGTGAAATCTTCTCAGACAGCAACAAGGTGTGGTGGGCCGGTTCTGACCCCAGGGGCGATGGCTGCGCATTGGGTTATTGTAGTGTAAATGGCAGCTAATTGTTACAGCCAAGGGTCTCCTATCTACAAAGTGCTATTATTATATATTTGCCAAATATGAGAAAAGAAATACACTCGCTCTGTGAACAGAAGAAAGGATGCAGCACAGCAGCTCTTTCATTCTCAGTCAGTGGATGTCCCAAAACTGGACTCGCACCTATCATCAACCAGTGTATATATTGGCAATATGCCCCACTCTGTGAGATAGGAAAGCTATTGTAGCGGCTGATGAGCTCTGGCCATGATGCATTTTCACTTTGACACCAATTTTTCTGTTTGCAATTAAACTGCAATCACAGTAGTAAATGTTTTCTTCTAAAGGAATGTAAACATTTTCAGACACATTCAATAAATGGGAAAAGTCATATTGTGGAATATTGGGCTTACCTTTACAACATACGGTACATTAATTTGCAATTTTATTTATGTCTGTTTATAAATTCTGCCCATACTGCAAAGATGGCAATCATACAGTGATTACATTTGTTACAACTCGTGCAGGCAAGATGGATGAAGTGGCGTAAGTAGAGCCCTACGGGCCTAAGTGCGTGTTTTGGACCTTGGCCCACACCAGCATTTTGGTCAGATATTTGGGCCTGTGTTATAATGTCCCCCATCATGACCCCCATCCTGTAATATTTATATTCACATGTAAGTTCCCCTATGGAATAAATTGCACTATAATAATAATAATATCCCCATCCTGTAATAATGTCCTCCACCCTGGCATATATCCGGCCATAATGTCCACCATTTTGTAATAATCCCGTGGGTCCCATCCTGTAATAATGTACCCCTTCTGGTCACCTATCCTGTAACATTGTCTCCCTTCCTGGCATCTATCCTGTAATACTGTCCCCCATCTTGTAATAATGTCCCTGTCCTGGTCCACATCCTGTTTTAACCCCTTAGTGACAGAGCCAATTTGGTACTTAATGACCAAGCCAATTTTTACAATTCTGACCACTGTCACTTTATGAGGTTATAATTCGGGAATGCTTCAACGGATCCCGCTGATTCTGAAATAGTTTTTTCGTGACATATTGTAATTTATGTTAGTGGTAAGATTTCTTCGATATTACTTGCGATTATTTATTTAAAAAAATGGAAATATGGCGAAAATTTAGCAATTTTCAAACTTTGAATTTTTATGCCCTTACATCAGAGAGATATGTCACACAAAATGGTCAATAAATAACATTTCCCATATGTCTACTTTACATCAGCACAATTTTGGAAACAGATTTTTTTTTTTTATTAGGAAGCTATAAGGGTTAAATTTTGACCAGCAATTTCTTATTTTTACAAGAAAATTTACAAAACCATTTTTTTATGGACCACCTCACATTTGAAGTCATTTTTAGGGGTCTGTATGGCAGAAAATACCCGAAAGTGACACCATTCTAAAAAAAACCCTGCACCCCTCAAGGTGCGCAAAACCACGTTCAAGAACTTTATTAACCCTTCAGTTGCTTCACAGGAACTGAAGCAATGTGGAAGGAAAAAATTAACATTTAACTTTTTTTCACAAACATTTTACTTCAGAACCAATTTTTTTTATTTTCACAAGTGTGAAAAGAGAAAATGAACCCCAAAATTTGTTGTGCAATTTGTCCATAGTATTCTGATACACCATATGTGGGGGTGAACCACTGTTTGGGTGCACAGCAGAGCTCAGAAGGGAAGGAGCGCCATTTGACTTTTTCAACACAGAATTCCCTGGAATTGAGATCGGACACCATGTCGCGTTTGGAGAGCCACTGATGTGCCTACACAGTGGAAACCCCCCACAAGTGACACCATTTTGGAAACTAGACCCCCTAAGGAACTTATCTAGGTGTGTGGTCAAGACATTGAAACCCCAAGTGCTTCACACAAGTTTATAACGTAGAGCCAAAAAAATTAAAAATCATATTTTTTTCACAAAAATGATCTTTTTGCCCCCATTTTTTATTTTCCCAAGGGTAGCAAGAGAAATTGGACCCCGAAAGTTGTTGTGCAATTTGTCCTGAGTATGTCGATACCCCATATGTGGGGGTAAACCTCTGTTTGGGTGCACTGCGGAGCTCGGAAGGGAAGGAGCGCCGTTTGACTTTTTAATCTCTTAATTGTGAGAGCGGATGCCATTTCAGGTTTGTAGATGTGCCTAACAGCAGAAACCCCCCATAACTGACCCCATTTTGGAAACTACACCCCTCAAAGATATTAATTAGGGGTATATTGAGCAATTTGAACCCACATGTACGACACAGAGTACGACACATTAGGTCGTCATATTAAAAAAAAATCCTTTTTTTTCACGAAAATCTTGTTTTAGACCTGAATTTCTCACTTTTTTCAGAAATAACACCAAAAAGTGGACCACACAATTCGTTACCCACTTTATTATGAGCGCAGTGATATCCCATATGTAGTCAAAAAGTTCTGTTTGGACAAATGGCAGGGCTCGGACAGAAAGGAGCACAATGTGACAAATTTGGCTTTATTTGAAATGGATTGTTATACTGGCAGAGCCTGTATGGTTCAAGCGCATCCCCCATAAATGTCTTTTTTTATAAATTGTACCCTCTAATCTATTTATCTAGGGAGGTAATGAGTAGTTTGATGCCACCATTTTTTATGCAGTTGATGCAACACAAGCTTGAAAATTTACAATTGGCATTTTTTTCACTGTCTCTTTTATGATTCTTTTTTGTAAGTTCTGAGGAACAAACCTCAAATTTTATTTCACTAGTGTTTAAGTGTTCAAAAATATATCCAATATGGCACTAATGTGAGTACTGGTAACAAAGCAGTGTCTATAATACATGGCACACCATTTGGTCTTTAGGGTGAAATTGAAGATCCAGGACCCATTCAAAGCTTCTAGAGACATTGAGCAAACAAGAAAATCCTTCCAGGAATTATTACTCACAGAGGGAGGCATGCTCCTAAAAACACATTGGATGATTATAAAATTGGTCTTGCTAACAAAACAGTTGTCCCGCATTTGCGTATATTGTAGCAGAAAGAATAAACTGTACTGGAATGAAGGGCAAAATGTGGAGGAAAATGCAGCCAATTATGTGGCAAAGCTGAGTTTGTTTCAAAGATGAAAAAACACCAGCAGGGCTAGAATGGCAGACACTTTCAGAGACTGGTCATACAATGTCCGTTTAGCTCCATCAATCCCTATATGAGAGACGAATGTGCCAATAGACGTGGTACACCATAGCAAGCTCCCACCCGCCAAGGTCAGAACCGCTATATGCACAAAACAACCAGTTCTCTACAGAAAGTATTGTCTGGTACCAGAGGTTTGGCAAGAACCATAAAGTAAAGTCCATAGGGTATAAGTACAGAATTTCCGCATTTTTAGAAAACCTCCAATAAAGTGATCATGCCCGTATCATCAACATAAATATAAGTAATATAAATGGAAGCCAAAGTTTTGTGTAGCAAGACAGTCGTGAAAACAGTCAAAGTTAGATAAATGGTCAAAAATGTTTGAGTAATCAAGTCCTAGAATTCATTTTTAGATGATCTGACTATTCAAGATCATTTGTGAGGTCCACATTCTAACGCGTATTGACGTGGGTACGTGGAGGAGAATTTGTTGTTATAGTAGTTTGGTATGGGATTGATCAAGTCCTAGAATTTTCAGATGACCTGACTTTGCAAGAACATTTGTGGGGTCCACATTCTAGAGCGTACAGATGTGGGTACGTCGACAAGAATTTGTTGGGATAGTTGGTATGGGATTGATCAAGTCCTAGAATTTTCAGATGACCTGACTTTGCAAGAACATTTGTGGGGTCCACACTCTAGAGCATACAGACGTGGGTATGTGGATGAGAATTTGTTGGGATAGTAGTTTGGTATGGGATTGATCAAGTTCTGGAATTAATTGTGAAATGGGGTAAAATGGGATCTACTAATTAAAATATTCTTTATCAATTGTTCTACTGGGGCCACTAAGCAGAAAATAAAAATTATTGAAAAAAAAACCAAACTAATAATTGTAGGTGGTGTGGTAGGTCTCACAACGGGGAGATACAAAGGCCTGGTTGGGATGGGCATGTGGGGCAATATAATCGGGAATCACTCCGTCTGCCATGCTTTCTGCAAACTCTGCATCTTTTTTGAGGATACCTTTGGGTGGGAGTGACAGGGACAGGGTGAGCAAAATGGCGTTCTGCAAGTCTCTGGGAATCCTCAGAGTCGAAGGCTTCCCCTGGTGCCATTGACTCAAATATGAGGCTCTCTACAATTTTATCCTGAAAGTGCAGGAACATAAATGGTAATTGGGACATTTTATACAGGACAAAGCTGTTGTATGTTGCAGTTTGAATAAGGTAGAGTACCACCTTTTTGTACCAGGCCCTGGTCTTCCTCTTGACCAAGTATGGTTGCAGAACCTTGTCTGACAAGTCTACGCCACCCATATATTTGCTATAGTCTGTGACGCAGACTGGTTTTTCCTTGTCCCTGGTGGCACCCTTCTCTTTGACCGTCACAGTGGTGTCCGCATGCAGTGTGGTAAGCATGTAGACGTCCTTCCTGTCTTTCCAGTTCACTGCAAGAAGTTGGTCACTTGCGAGTGAGAATGACGCCCCCCTCTCCAAACGTCTGGACATCAACTGTGACGGAAACCCCACTCTGTTTTTCCTGTCTGTCCCACAGGCCCCTGTATTTGCAGCATGGAGGGATTTATATTGGGGGATGCTCGTGTAGTAGTTGTCAGTATACACGTGGCACCCTTGATGGAGAAAGGGCGTCATTAGCTCCCAGACAATTTTGCCTAGGATACCAATTGTCTGGGGGCAGTTTGGGGGGTTTATTTGGGGGTCCCTACCTTCATAAATTAGGAAGGTGGATGTGTACCCTGATGAGCTCTCGCAAGTTTTGTATAATTTTATGCCGTATTTGGCTCTCTTGGAGGAAATAAATTGGCGGAATGACAGACAGCCCTTGTAGCTCATCAAGGAATTGTTGACTGCCACATTTTGCTCTGGGGTATAGGAATTTAGAAATTAAGTTTTTAGGAGGTAAATTAGGGGTCTCAATTTATTTAGCCGATCACAGTTGGGGTCAGTTCTTGGGGAGCTTGGGAATTGTCACTAAAGTGGAGAAATGAGAAAAAGAACAAGAGAAAGATCATGCCCACATGAATAGGAACACCTCCAAACATATATCAATATCAAAATAATTTTTATTGGCAATAAACCTCAAAGACTACATATACGTGCATACAAAGAACGACACCACAAAACGATTAAAAACACTTAAAAACTGCAAACATGTAAAACAACATGCCTATATTAGAGTATTTATCAAATCCTAAAATGAGGAAAATGAGAACCCACAAAACATAAGCTTCCCACAATAAGGTGATCACAAATGATCTAGCTGCACAGACAGAATGCAAAGGTTAATAACCACTCAATGGTGTGGTGTTCATGTTGCAATACCATAACTCCCCAGAATAGGGTGCATAATTGAAGTGGAGAAATCTCATCAGGGCTTCGTAACGGATTCGGGACATGATGGCTGCAAATACAGGGGTGCTGTGGACAGCTTTTGTTGCCCAGTAAGAGCGGAGTGTGTTTTTTTTTTTACTAAACCCATATTCAGGGTGAGGCCAAAGAATTTTTTCATTTCGGGGACATTTGTGGAGATCCAGGAACGGGAATGAAAGGCAGTGGGTTTTTGGGAAATATATTGTTGGGCATATAGGTTTGTTTGGTGGACGATTAATTGCAGGACTTCGGGGCTAGTGGAAATTTGGAAAAAATCAATGGGGTAAAATTGGCGACATCTACTCTTATTCCAGGGACTGCAGAAAAAGGGGGAATTTGAGGGGAAAATGAGGTGTCATTTTACCACAATGGTGGGGGGACTGCGGTACTTGGTCCTGCCTCTGAAGCTTAGCAGTGACGACCGACTCCGCTACCATCGGGCTGGGGGATCCCGTGGAGGAAGAGTTGTCGTCACTGTCTGAAAGCTGCTCAGCTTCAGAGGCAGATTCTGTTTCACTGCCGGAGCAAAGCAGGCTGTAAGCTTGCTCCGCGCTGAAAGTTCTGCAGGCCATTTTATTTGTTTCCTCTGCTAACCCTAATATGTGTAACCCTAACCCTAATGTGTAACCCTAACTCTAATATGCGTAACCCTAACCCTAATATGCGTAACCATCCTGGCACAAAACGCCCGCCAAAATCTGGACACAAACTGGGATCCCCTGTCGGAAATGATATTCTCCGGAATACCATGCAGCCGAACCACATTCTGAAAAAACAGGGGCACCAACTCAGATGAGGAAGGCAGCTTGGGCAAGGGCACCAAATGAACCATCTTAGAAAAGCGGTCACACACCACCCAAATGACGGACATCTTCTGAGAAACAGGGAGATCAGAAATAAAATCCATAGAGATGTGTGTCCAAGGCCTCTTAGGAACAGGCAAGGGCAACAACAACCCACTAGCCCGAGAACAACAAGGCTTGGCCCGAGCACAAACATCGCAAGACTGCACAAAAGTACGCACGTCCCGAGACAGGGAAGGCCACCAGAAGGACCTAGCCACCAAATCTCTGGTACCAAAAATTCCCGGATGACCTGCCAACGCAGAAGAATGAACCTCCGAGATGACTCTATTGGTCCACTCATCCGGCACAAACAATCTACCAGGCGGACAACGATCAGGCCGATCCGCCTGAAACTCTTGTAAAGCACGTCGCAGGTCTGGGAAGACAGCAGACAATATCACCCCATCCTTAAGTATACCCGTAGGTTTAGAATCACCAGGAGAATCCGGTTCAAAACTCCTAGAAAGGGCATCCGCCTTCACATTCTTAGTACCTGGCAGATACGAAACCACAAAATTAAACCGGGAGAAAAACAACGACCAAGCGCGCCTGTCTAGGATTCAGACGTCTGGCCGACTCAAGATAAATCAAATTTTTGTGATCAGTCAAGACCACCACCTGATGTTTAGCACCCTCAAGCCAATGACGCCACTCCTCGAATGCCCACTTCATCGCCAAAAGCTCCCGATTACCGACGTCATAATTTCGCTCTGGCGGGCGAAAATTTTCGAGAAAAGAACGCACAAGGTCTCATCACTGAACAATCTGAACTTTTCTGCGACAAAACCGCCCCCGCTCCGATCTCGGAAGCATCAACTTCCACCTGAAAAGGAAGAGAAACATCAGGCTGGCACAACACCGGAGCAGAAGAAAAACGGCGCTTAAGCTCCCGAAAGGCCTCCACAGCAGCAGGAGACCAATCTGCAACATCAGCACCCTTTTTAGTCAAATCAGTCAAAGGCCTGACAACGCTAGAAAAACCAGTTATGAATCGACGATAAAAGTTAGCAAAGCCCAAAAATTTCTGAAGGCCCTTAAGAGAAGTCGGTTGCGTCCAGTCACAAATAGCCCGAACCTTCACAGGATCCATCTCCATAGAAGAGGGGGAAAAAATGTACCCCAAAAAAGAAATCTTCTGAACCCCAAAAACACACTTTGAACCTTTAACAAACAGAGAATTGGTCCGCAAAACCTGAAAAACCCTCCTAACTTGTTGAACATGAGATTCCCAGTCATCCGAAAAAATCAAGATATCGTCCAAATACACAATCATAAATTTATCCAGATATTCACGGAAAATATTGTGCATAAAAGACTGAAAGACCGAAGGGGCATTTGACAGACCAAAGGCATCAATTCACAGCAAAAAGAACACCATATACAAATAGGACAGTAAAATACTCAGTAAAACTTAACATTTAATAATCCTCTATAATAAAAACACACACCTCATACAACCTTAAACTGGTACCAGTTGTTTGACACACAATGAAACAAAAGATACAGGGTGCACTCAATCCCTAGGTTCCAGACTATCTGTCCCCTACCTTGCTGCGGAGGTTGGCACCCTATGTATCCTGCGCAATGGCGCCCCCGCTCAACGTAGGCTACCCCTAATCGCCCTATTGGGCCCTCACGTGCAAGAAAATAAAAAAGGTTCAAACAACAGAGCTTTCACTCATTAACAACAGTAGCTGATATTAAACAACTTATTGCACATGCCCAGATACACTAGTGCGTATGATAATTATATTTGGCATACTTTAATGTTGCACTGTAATGAAAAGCAACAAACTAGGGTCACCTATACAACCACCCTAGATAACTCTGCCTACCAGTGGGGGTTGGCACCCTAATAGTCCTGCGCAGAATGGCGCCCCCACTCCTCGTAGTCTCACCCTGATAACACCCTATGTACTACTTGCAAGGGGATATTATATACTTATGGGGAGACAAAGAAAACTTATATCATGAAAAAATGCACGGCAGGCTCTACCAGATTATGCCAACAGGCACTAAGCAGTGTTAATAAATAGTTTTAAACATAGTATACTCAAATAACCAATACTACAATACTCATGATCATTAGAGTATGTAATTTTCAAAGTATGTAATTCTCTCAAAGTATGTAATTCTCGACGCGTTTCCCTGTAGTCAGTTCATCAGGAGACATACTTATGCACTATTCAGAAAAAAACTTATCTGAGTGACGGTTCAGGAGGATACAGGTCATTAAATCATGTGCGGTGGGGAACAATGTCCATCCAGTACCACAGGTCTCTATCAGCCCTATGTTATAAGGATTATGACCGGTTTATATAGACACTACCTTCTTGCAGATTCCCCCGCTAATTCCGGCGTCCGCCGGTGACAATACTTCCGGGGTAACAGGTAAGCGGCTAAACATGTCATGTGACCACGGATCCAGATGTTCAAACACGCCTATGAAAATATTAAGGCGATTTAGGCACCTAATGTATGCCATGCGCTATTAATGCGAACATATATAATTAATTATGCATAAATCTAAGAACACCAAAATTTCGCCGCTGCTAACACTTCCGGGGTTATGAACTCTGAGGTCCAATATACAGGGAATGATACTTTCAGTATACAATTCACTGTTGCGGTTCACTATTGCGTTCCACAGTGCGCAGACGCAGTGCCAAATTTTTACGTTTGGTGGTTGAAGAATTGGAGAGGATAGGCACTATGGGAGGTAGATATTATTCTAACCTCACAAGAGGTGAAAGGGAAGCACTAGATGGATTGGCCAATAAAAAGGACTGTGTATTCAAACCTTCCGATAAAGGGGGTAACCTGGTGGTGTTGGACAGGAGTCAATATCGATCTATGTGTGAGAGTATCCTTGATGACGTAACGACTTATAAACTTCTCAAGGGGGACCCTACAGAAGAATTTCTGAATCTACTTAAGTTGCTGCTGTCTGAGGCTAATACTATAGGTTTAATATCAAAGAGTGAGTTTGATTTTATGTACCCCAGATTTCCAATGCTGGCAGTATTTTACTCATTGCCTAAGGTGCATAAGGGCCTTAGCCCGTTAAAAGGTCGCCCAATAGTGGCAGGGATTAATTCTATCACACAGAATTCAAGTGTATATTTAGATAGAGTGTTGCGTCCATTTGTAACCTCATTACCCTCATACATTAAAGATACCTCGGACCTCCTCCTCAGGCTGGAGGGTGTCACTCTTAGTGATGATGTATATTTGGCTTCCATTGACGTGGAATCGTTATATAGTAACATACCACATGAGAAAGGAATACAGGCAGTAAGTTTTTTCCTCAGGTCAAGGGGTACACAATTGTCCCGTCATAATCAATTTATTGTTGAGCTACTTGAATTTGTTCTCAAGCACAATTTTTTTACCTTCTATGGTAGGTTCTTCCACCAGCTCAGGGGTACTGCGATGGGGAGCCCTTGTGCCCCCACGTACGCAAACCTTTTCCTGGGCTGGTGGGAGGACCAATCAGTGTTTGGAGAGGAGGAGACATTTTGGTGGAAACCCCATATTTTATTTTGGGGTAGATATATTGATGATGTGCTGATCTTTTGGTCCGGAGATAGTGTCTCCTTCTCTAAGTTTGTTGATGAGCTCAACAGTAATGAGATTGGCCTGAGGTTAACTTACGAATTCCAGTGGGAGTCCATCAATTTTTTGGATCTTAAAATCTCTAGGGGTGAGAGTGGACAGGTTGTTACTGAGACATTCTATAAGCCTACCGCTACAAATAACTTATTGCGTTGGGAGAGTCATCATCCTCTCAGCATGAGGAGGGGGATACCGAGGGGACAATACCTACGGGTGAGGAGAAACTGTTCTACAGACTCCGGTTTTCACCGCCAGGCCAGGGATCTTAGGGATAAATTTAAGGATAGAGGATACCCTGTTGGGGTTCTCAATGAGGCCTTTAAATCCTCTAATGAGAAAGTAAGAGATACACTATTAGTAAATAAAAGGAAAGAGGATGATGGTAATGATCTAAGGATCATAGGTACTTTTGATGATAAATCTGGTGAAGTGAGAAAGGCCATTCTAAAGCATTGGGGAATCCTCAAGATGGACCCTGATATATGTGACATTATCCCGGACACCCCATTGATCTCATATAGGAGGGGGAGGTCGATTCGTGATCAACTAGTCCATAGCGCCTTTTATCCCCTAAAGAAAACTCCCACTTGGTTGGAGAATAGGCAAACTGGCACTTTCAAATGTGGAAAGTGTAAGTTTTGTAAATATGTCTCCAAAACCGACTCTTTTGCTAGCTCCCATACAGGTATGAGGTATGATATTAGGCATTTTGCCAATTGCAAAACCGAGGGGGTTGTCTACCTTTTTCAGTGTAGTTGCCCCAAAGATTATGTGGGCAAAACAAGGAGGGAGCTACGCAGAAGGGTGGGAGAGCATGTGGGAGACATATTAAATAAGCGTGATACTCCGATTTCTAACCATGTGAGGGAAATACATGGAGGTGACCTTAATTGTTTTGGTTTTTCTGTGATGGAAGTGATTAAACCGTCAGAGCGAGGGGGAGACTGGGATCGCCTAATCCTCCAAAAAGAGGCTAAATGGATTTATCGTATGAAGAGTATTAAACCATTAGGTCTGAATGACCAACTGCAATTTGGATGTTTTATATAAAAGGTGTCGGGACCCTGGTCCCTATGAAAATCCTGGTTGGATTTAATTTCCCTGATCCACTGCCCCTAATGGGGTTTTGATCGCTATTATTATATATATATCATATCAGTGTACATTTTGGTGGTATGACCTTAGTGGTAAGGTCAGGAGGACTCTACTTTTTTGTTCTGATTTGTTTTGAATTGTTTATTTATTTTCTTTTTGTTAAATGAACTCTTACTATGTATATTCAGAAAATGAAGGGATTTCAGCGTATATTCTGTGATATTGATTTACTCCTTTATTTACTGCACTGTTGTACGTCTCACATTAGTAGAATTTGGCACTGCGTCTGCGCACTGTGGAACGCAATAGTGAACCGCAACAGTGAATTGTATACTGAAAGTATCATTCCCTGTATATTGGACCTCAGAGTTCATAACCCCGGAAGTGTTAGCAGCGGCGAAATTTTGGTGTTCTTAGATTTATGCATAATTAATTATATATGTTCGCATTAATAGCGCATGGCATACATTAGGTGCCTAAATCGCCTTAATATTTTCATAGGCGTGTTTGAACATCTGGATCCGTGGTCACATGACATGTTTAGCCGCTTACCTGTTACCCCGGAAGTATTGTCACCGGCGGACGCCGGAATTAGCGGGGGAATCTGCAAGAAGGTAGTGTCTATATAAACCGGTCATAATCCTTATAACATAGGGCTGATAGAGACCTGTGGTACTGGATGGACATTGTTCCCCACCGCACATGATTTAATGACCTGTATCCTCCTGAACCGTCACTCAGATAAGTTTTTTTCTGAATAGTGCATAAGTATGTCTCCTGATGAACTGACTACAGGGAAACGCGTCGAGAATTACATACTTTGAGAGAATTACATACTTTGAAAATTACATACTCTAATGATCATGAGTATTGTAGTATTGGTTATTTGAGTATACTATGTTTAAAACTATTTATTAACACTGCTTAGTGCCTGTTGGCATAATCTGGTAGAGCCTGCCGTGCATTTTTTCATGATATAAGTTTTCTTTGTCTCCCCATAAGTATATAATATCCCCTTGCAAGTAGTACATAGGGTGTTATCAGGGTGAGACTACGAGGAGTGGGGGCGCCATTCTGCGCAGGACTATTAGGGTGCCAACCCCCACTGGTAGGCAGAGTTATCTAGGGTGGTTGTATAGGTGACCCTAGTTTGTTGCTTTTCATTACAGTGCAACATTAAAGTATGCCAAATATAATTATCATACGCACTAGTGTATCTGGGCATGTGCAATAAGTTGTTTAATATCAGCTACTGTTGTTAATGAGTGAAAGCTCTGTTGTTTGAACCTTTTTTATTTTCTTGCACGTGAGGGCCCAATAGGGCGATTAGGGGTAGCCTACGTTGAGCGGGGGCGCCATTGCGCAGGATACATAGGGTGCCAACCTCCGCAGCAAGGTAGGGGACAGATAGTCTGGAACCTAGGGATTGAGTGCACCCTGTATCTTTTGTTTCATTGTGTGTCAAACAACTGGTACCAGTTTAAGGTTGTATGAGGTGTGTGTTTTTATTATAGAGGATTATTAAATGTTAAGTTTTACTGAGTATTTTACTGTCCTATTTGTATATGGTGTTCTTTTTGCTGTGAATTTTTGTATTTTTCTGGCACCTTATTATATGTTTCTGTGATTCAGACCAAAGGCATCACCAAATACTCAAAATGGCCCTCGGGCGTATTAAATGCGGTTTTCCACTCATCCCCCTGCTTAATTCGCACCAAATTATACGCACTGCGAAGATCAATCTTAGAGAACCACTTCGCCCCCTCAATGCGAGCAAATAAATCTGTCAGCAATGGCAAAGATACTGATACTTGACTGTGATCTTATTCAAGAGTCTATAATCAATACAAGGTCTCAAAGAACCATCGCTTTTAGCTACGAAAAAGAACCCCGCTCCAAGAGGAGACGAAGAAGGACGAATATGTCCCTTTTCCAAGGACTCCCTAATATACTCTCGCATGGCAGCATGTTCAGGTACAGACAGATTGAATAGACGACCCTTAGGAAATTTACTGCCAGGGATCAAATCTATGGCGCAATCGCAATCTCTGTGAGGAGGAAGAGAATTAAGAGTAGATTCCTCAAAAACCTCACGATAATCAGACAAAAACTCAGGAATTTCAGAGGGAATAGATGAAGCAATGGAGACCAAAGATGTATCCCCATGATTTCCCTGACATCCCCAGCTTAGTACAGACATTGTTTTCCAGTCAAGGACTGGGTTATGAGTTTGCAACCATGGCAATCCCAGCACCAACACATCATGTAGATTATACAGTACAAGGAAGCGAATCACCTCTTGATGGTCTGGAGTCATACGCATAGTCACTTGTGTCCAGTATTGTGGTTTATTACTAGCCAATGGTGTAGAATCAATACCCTTTAAAGGTATAGGAACTTCCAGAGGCTCTAGATCAAACCCACAGCGCCTGGCAAAGGACCAATCCATAAGACTCAAAGCGGCGCCAGAATCCACATACGCATCCGCAACAATAGAAGATAACGAACAAATTAGAGTTACAGACAAAATAAACTTGGACTGCAAAGTGCCAATAGCAGAGGATTTATCAACTTTCTTTGTTCGTTTAGAGCATGCTGATATAACATGAGTAGAATTTCCACAATAGAAGCACAAATGATTCTTGCGCCTATAAATCTGTCGTCCGCTTCTGGACAGAAAGCTATCACATTGCATACTCTGTGGTGCCTCTTCAGAAGACACCGCCAACTGGTGCACAGGTTTGCGTTCCCGTAAACGCCGATCAATCTGAATTGCCATTGTCATGGACTCATTCAGACCAGTAGGCGCAGGAAACCCCACCATGACGTCTTTTACAGCATCAGAGAGACCTTCTCTGAAAATTGCCGCCAGAGCGCACTTATTCCACTGAGTAAGCACAGACCATTTTTGAAATTTTTGGCAATATATTTCGGCTTCATCTTGCCCTTGAGAGAGGGCTATTAGGGCTTTCTCAGCCTGAATCTCCAAATTTGGTTCCTCATAAAGCAACCCCAAAGCCAGAAAAAACGCATCCACATTGAGCAACGCAGGATCCCCTGGTGCCAATGAAAATGCCCAATTTTGGGGGTCACCCCGCAGTAAAGAAATAACAATTTTTACTTGCTGGGCAGGATCTCCAGCAGAATGAGATCTCAGCGAAAGAAACAATTTACAATTGTATTTAAAATTTAGAAAACAAGATCGATCTCCAGAAAAAAACTCCGGTATAGGAATTTTAGGTTCAGACCGAGGAGCATGTAACAAAAAATCTTGTATATTCTGAACTTTAGAGGCAAGATTATACAAATTGGTAGCCAGACTCTGGGGATCCATATTTCAACAGATAAAGTCTGAGCCCTTCAGGGGTTAAGAGGAGAGGAAAACAGGAGACTGCAATTAGAGCTGGAGTGCAACTTCAGAGGAAAAAAAAAAAAAAAGGTTTCACACAGTTCCTTTTCTCTCCTGCTTCAGCCTATAGATTAAACATTTGGGCTGGCCATACTGTTATGGTTTCCAATGGCAAGGAAACATCAGAAGCATAGAATAAACGGACAAGCTCTCGGGTGATGGAAACTAGAGCTGACCGCGATGCTAAACCTACACACCACACTAGAAGTAGCCAGGGGGCATTCCTGCGTTGTCTCTAGATGCCGCGCGCCAGCCGGAGAACTAACTACCCCTGGTAGAAGAAAACACAGTCCTGGCTTGCCTCCAGAGAATGTCCCCACAGGAGATAGCAGCCCCCCACATATAATAACGGTGAGAGCAGATGAAAAGACACACGTAGTATGAAAGCAGATTTAGCACAGAGAGGCCCGCTAACTAAATAGCAGAAAGATACAACAGAGGACTTCGCGGTCAGCTGCAAAACCCTTCAAAACACCATCCTGAAATTACCTTAACTCATGTGACAACTCATGCCACTGGAGTGGTAATTTCAGCCCAACAAGAGCTTCCAGCTGCAGAGATTCACATAAGTGCAAACTGGACAAAACATACAAAAATCGACTTAAGGACTAAAGTGTCCAACTTAGCTGAGCAGAAAACTGGGAGCAGGAACATGCAACAGAATCACTCTGGATACATTGATGGCCAGCATTAGAATGACTGAGGAGCAAGGTTAAATAGGATACTCCCACATCCTGATAGGAACAGGTGAACTGAGAAGGCAAAGCTTGCAGGACACCAGTACCACAAGAGACCACCGGGGGAGTCCATGAACCGAATCACAACACCCGGGGGTCTGTAAAGACCCCCGGGATTGCGTTCACCCCTGGGGTCGGTAAAAACCGACACCAATCTACTCCCAAATCCTGCGGAAGATAGATTTTTGGCGGGCGCATCTGCACATGCGCCCGCCATTTTCTTAATGCCGGAGGAGACGGGGGGGGCCAGGGACCGGGGGACAGCTTTTCGGGTACATAAGGTACCATGGGAGGCTTGAGGGACCCTATTTGTCTCCCCTCTAATGTGCGATCACATCAGAGGGGAGAGAAATTAAATGCAAAACAGGATTTTTTTTTTTTTGTGCGACCGCCGGTAAACGGTTAATTACCGGCGATCGCAAAAGCGGGGTCAGTAAAAACCGACCCGAATCATCTTCTCTGGGGTCTTGGCTACCCCCGGCAGCCGAGGCCCTGGAGAAAATCGGACTTTGGGGGGTTCTATACACTTTTTCCACAGCGTCGTTAATTAACGGCGCTGTGGTTTAAGTACCCTTAATGACCGCCGTTAAAAGGCGTATCTGCGGTCGTTAAGGGGTTAATGGACCCTTTATGTAATAATGATCGCCATCCTGGCTCTTTCCTCAAACACATTTAAACATAAAAAATAAAAAAATTCTTCTTATCGTTCCTTCCTCCCATAACACGCAGGGTCATCTTTCTCCTCCGTAACCACTGCAGAGGGGTGGGTGGCACAAGGAAGTGACTTCAAATACCGTCCGCAATGGGCACGCTGACGTCAGCTGTCGGCCTCTGGTCGGCAGGCACTACAGCTATTGCGGCGCAGGAAGCTGGTGATTCTCTGCACCACAATACATGTCAGCTGAATTTGTGTCCAACGATGCACATTCCCCATTTTTTGCTGTGGTGAAAGTCCGTACTGTGCCCTTTACAGTAGAGCGTCACACTGGAGAGGTATGCCATCATTGGCACCTTTCCTAATGTGCTTTATGTTTTAACGAGGCTTGTTGGGCTCAGTATACCTGTGAATATTATGTGATATTCCTAGTGTACTCACTCATGGTTTAGTTTATATTCATTCTCTTTCTTGTGATGGGCTTATGTCCAACAGTTAATCTGAGCTGGCAGTATTGATAGCTACAGCTAGGATCAGAGAAATCTCCAATCCCGGCCTCTGCAGTCAGTACACGCTCCAGCTAGAAGACCACTATTAGGACATAATTATATATTTATGGGAGGGGGTGAAATAGATTTGCTGTTAGGCCACGATCACACAATCAGTGTTTGGTGAGTTTTTTACCTCAGTATTTATAAGCCAAAACCAGGAGAGGAACAATTAGAGGAAAAGTATAATAGAAACATGTCACCGCTTCTGTATTTCTCGCCCACTCCTGGTTTTGGCTGACATATACTGAGGTAAAATACTGACCAATTACTGAAAGTGTGAACGTGGCCTTAGATTATGTCTATGATAGCAGTAATATTAGTGTGAAGCATATGGTATTTCATTAGGTACTGTCAGCTTTCAAAAGTAGAGGACAGAAACAGAATAACGTGACAGAAAAGGGCAAATCAAAGATTTATAGTCATACACAGGATTGCATCGTAACAAACCTGTGCTTTGCAGTTTGGCGAGTTAAATCAGTACTTTCCCTGCTGAACACAATCACTCCTATGTATACGTGTAATTATACATCCAAGGGAGTTGCCGAAATGACTCAACATAGTACAAATTTCCCTGAATCACATGCCTATACAATGTGATGTGGACGCAACATATTAAAGCTTCATTAATATTATTCATGACGTGAAATTAGAACGATTAGTATGTCGCCTCACTCTGTATATGATTACTGGCATAGTAGCCCAGCCAACTCACAATGTCACCACTTTCTGCTGATAAAATCAGTCAGTTTTTCTACTTGGTTGACAGCTCTGCATGATGACAGAATCACAAGGACATGAATCATGTGTTGGTGATTCCATTTTAGACTTTTTGTTTTGTTGATTTTAGGATGACTTCTTCATTCTCATCTAGATTGCATGATGAGACATTGAAATTTGAAACATTACTTTAAGGGGTTGTGCAGGCACTTAATAATGATGACTTATCTAGAGGATATGCCATTAATATTAGATCAATGGGGGTCCAACTATTGACATCCCATGATTAAAAGTTTAAAGAAGCTGCGGTGCAATGTTTACAGCAGTGTGCTGGCTGGTTAGTATTTGACTGTGCTGTATTTTTCACAGCGGTGCTGGAAGGTATTACAGTGATTTACGGATGAGCGAACCAGTGGATCTTCAGGTTTATCATGTTCAGTTTAACTGTAGTCCAGAGTTCGATTTGGGCATCAGAACTTAACCCGAACCCAATAGAAGTCAATGGGAAATCGAACTTTGCTGCTGTACAATGTCTGTAAAATGGTCTTAGTATGGGCTAGGTGGCTGCAAAAGGAAGCAAAATGGGGGTAAGTGCAGGACAATTGCCCTGCAAACAAATTTAGATATGAAAATGACTTAAAATAACATAGAATAAAAAAAGTTAAAAATAATAATCTTGTGAACTAAGGGGCGGAGGTGTGGAGGAGGAGTTAGAAGAGGAGGTGGACATGGCGGTGTAAGTGGAAGAGTCGAAGGAGGAGGTAGCCAACACAGTTTTTTATTTTGTGTATGCACTCTGAAAACTGTCTCTCTGTGGCCACTCCGCATACATTTAGTGTAATAATCTGCTTGCTACTCTGTCTCTGTACACAGGCCAGGTAATACTCTGGACTTTTTTGGGGTGCTAAGAATGATAACATCAAATAGGGGACGTGGCTGTGGTTCTTCTGCCGGAGGTGTAACTGCTGCAGGGAGAGAGGACGTGGTCGATCTGTGCCTGCTATGCGTCCAAGTGAAACACCTTCCTCTTGTGCACGTAGGCGACAGAACGTTCTGCCTAATTTCGTAGGCTTGAGTACGTACTGCCGAATGAATGGTGAGACCAGAACAAGTGGAGGCGGTTTTAGATTGGATGGCTGAGAGTGCCTCCAATTCCTTTGCTTTGTCTTCCACCCGATCACCTGCTGAAAGCGCAGAGTTTTCACCTGCAGCCCGTGGGCATCTGTCTTCCACCTCACCCCTTTGCAAAACAGGCAACTAGTTTGAGCCCCAAGTCATGCAGCATTCACTTCTGCTTTTTGATGACTCTGCTGGCTGTGGTTCCGTGGGCCATCCACCTATCCCTGTCCTAAACGTGGAAGAAATTGAGTGCACTGATGCGACTTGTTCTGTCATGAATCCCCAATGGCTAGGGATAGCACCGGATAAGCAAAGTATAATAAATATCGGACGAGCTCTAGGGTGATGGAACCTGGGCTGACCGCTGCCCTACGCCTGACAAACGCAACTAGAGATAGCCAGGGAGCGTGCCTACGTTGGTTCTAGACGCCACGCACCAGCCTAAGAGCTAACTAGTACTGCAGAGAAAACAAAGACCTCACTTGCCTCCAGAGGAATTAACCCCAAAGGTATAGTTGCCCCCCACATGTATTGACGGTGAAATGAGAGGAAGGCACACACATAGAGATGATGTATATAGCTTTAGCAAATAGAGGCCCGCTGAAAACTAGAAAGCAGAATGACACAAAAGGGGACTGAGCGGTCAGCAAAAAACCCTAATCAAAAAAAAACATCCTGAGATTACAAGAACCCATGTGCCAACTCATGGCACATGGGGAGAACCTCAGTCCACTAGAGCAACCAGCTAACAAAGAGACATTCTAAGCAAGCTGGACAAAAAACCAAACAACTGAAAATCAGCACTTAGCTTATCCTGAAAGATCTGGGAGCAGGTAGGCAGGAACCAAACAGAGCACATCTGAACACATTGATAGCCGGCAAGGGAAATGACAGAAAGGCCAGGTAAAATAGGAAACACCCAGCCTCTGATGGACAGATGGAAACCAAAGGCCGCAACCCACCAAAGTCACCCAGTACCAGCAGTAACCACCAGAGGGAGCCCGCAAACAGAATCCACAACAGTACCCCCCCCTTGAGGAGGGGTCACCGAACCCTCACGAGAACCCCCAGGGCGATCAGGGCGAGCCCTATGGAAGGCGCGGACCAAATCAGTCGCATGAACATCGGAGGCGACCACCCAGGAATTGTCCTCCTGACCATAACCCTTCCACTTAACCAAATACTGGAGTTTGCGTCTGGAAACACGAGAATCCAAGATCTTTTCAACAACATACTCCAATTCTCCCTCCACCAGCACCGGAGCAGGAGGTTCGACCGAAGGAACAACAGGCACCTCATACCTCCGCAACAACGACCGATGGAACACATTATGAATAGCGAACGATGCTGGGAGATCCAAACGGAAAGATACAGGGTTAAGAATCTCCGAGATCCTATAAGGACCGATGAACCGAGGCTTGAACTTAGGAGAAGAGACCTTCATAGGGACAAAACGAGAAGACAACCACACCAAGTCCCCAACAAGAAGTCGGGGACCCACGCGGCGACGGCGATTAGCAAACTGCTGAGTCTTCTCCTGAGATAACTTCAAATTGTCCACCACCTGATTCCAAATGTGATGTAGCCTGTCCACCACCACGTCCACTCCAGGACAATCCGAAGACTCCACCTGACCAGAGGAAAAACGAGGATGAAACCCCGAATTACAAAAAAAAGGAGAGACCAACGTGGCCGAACTAGCCCGATTATTAAGAGCAAATTCGGCCAGTGGCAAAAAAGCAACCCAGTCATCCTGATCGGCAGAAACAAAACACCTCAAATAAGTTTCCAAGGTCTGATTAGTTCGCTCCGTCTGGCCATTCGTCTGAGGATGGAATGCAGACGAGAAAGACAAATCAATGCCCATCTTGGCACAAAACGTCCGCCAAAATCTAGACACAAACTGGGATCCCCTGTCAGAAACGATGTTCTCCGGAATCCCATGCAAACGAACCACGTTCTGAAAAAACAAAGGAACCAACTCAGAGGAGGAGGGCAACTTAGGCAAGGGCACCAAATGAACCATCTTAGAAAAGCGGTCACACACAACCCAGATAACGGACATTTTCTGTGAAATCGGGAGATCAGAAACAAAATCCATGGAAATGTGCGTCCAAGGCCTCTTCGGGATGGGCAAGGATAACAACAACCCACTAGCCCGTGAACAGCAAGGCTTAGCTCGAGCACACACTTCACAAGACTGCACAAAGGTGCGCACATCCCTAGACAAGGAAGGCCACCAAAAAGACCTGGCAACCAAGTCTCTTGTACCAAATATTCCAGGATGACCAGCCAACACAGAAGAATGGACCTCGGAGATGACTCTACTGGTCCAATCATCCGGAACAAACAGTCTTTCTGGTGGACATCGATCCGGTTTATCCACCTGAAACTCCTGCAATGCGCGTCGCAAGTCTGGGGATACGGCGGACAATATTACCCCATCCCTAAGGATACCAGCAGGCCCAGTGTCTCCAGGAGAGTCAGGCACAAAACTCCTGGAAAGAGCATCTGCCTTCACATTCTTTGAACCTGGCAGGTATGAAACCACGAAATTGAAACGAGAAAAAAATAACGACCAACGAGCCTGTCTAGGATTCAAACGCCTGGCAGACTCAAGGTAAATGAGATTCTTGTGATCAGTCAAGACCACCACGCGATGTTTAGCACCCTCAAGCCAATGACGCCACTCCTCAAATGCCCACTTCATGGCCAAAAGCTCCCGATTACCCACATCATAATTGCGCTCGGCGGGCGAGAATTTTCTAGAGAAGAAAGCACATGGCTTCATCACCGAGCCATTAGAACTTCTCTGTGACAAAACCGCCCCCGCTCCAATCTCGGAAGCATCAACCTCCACCTGAAAAGGAAGTGAAACATCTGGTTGACACAACACAGGAGCAGAAGAAAACTGGCGCTTAAGTACCCGAAAGGCCTCCACGGCCGCAGGAGACCAATCAGCAACATCAGCACCCTTTTTAGTCAAATCAGTCAAAGGTTTAACAATACTGGAAAAATTAGCAATGAACCGACGATAAAAATTAGCAAACCCCAAGAACTTCTGAAGGCTCTTAACAGATGTAGGTTGTGTCCAGTCACAAATAGCCTGAACCTTAACGGGATCCATCTCAATAGTAGAAGGAGAAAAAATGTACCCCAAAAAAGAAATCTTCTGGACTCCGAAGAGACACTTTGAGCCCTTCACAAACAGAGAATTGGCCCGCAAAACCTGAAACACCTTCCTGACCTGTAGAACATGAGACTCCCAGTCATCAGAAAACACCAAAATATCATCCAAATACACAATCATAAACTTATCCAGATATTCACGGAAAATATTGTGCATAAAGGACTGAAAGACTGACGGAGCATTGGAGAGTCCAAAAGGCATTACCAAATACTCAAAATGGCCCTCAGGCGTATTAAATGCGGTTTTCCACTCATCACCCTGTTTTATCCGCACCAGATTATACGCACCACGAAGATCTATTTTAGTGAACCACCTAGCCCCCTTAATGCGAGCAAACAAATCCGTAAATAATGGCAATGGATACTGGTATTTGACTGTAATCTTATTCAGAAGGCGATAATCTATACAAGGCCTCAGGGAACCATCTTTTTTTGCCACGAAAAAAAAACCTGCTCCCAGAGGGGACGAAGATGGACGAATATGTCCCTTTTCCAAGGACTCCTTAATATAATTCCGCATAGCAGTATGCTCTGGCAGTGACAGATTAAATAAACGACCCTTAGGGAACTTACTGCCAGGAATCAATTCTATAGCACAGTCACACTCTCTATGAGGAGGAAGCGAATTGAGCTTAGGCTCCTCAAAAACATCCCTATAATCCGACAAAAACGCAGGGATCTCCGAAGGAGTAGATGAAGCGATAGAAATCGGAGGTGCATCATCATGAACCCCCTGACATCCCCAGCTTAGCACAGACATTGTTTTCCAGTCCAGGACAGGATTATGAGTTTGTAACCATGGCAGACCAAGCACTAGTACATCATGTAAATTATACAGTACAAGGAAGCGAATCACCTCCTGATGAACGGGAGTCATGCGCATGGTCACTTGTGTCCAATACTGCGGTTTATTCATAGCCAATGGTGTAGAATCAATTCCCTTCAGAGGAATAGGAACTTCCAGAGGCTTTAGACTAAAACCGCAGCGTTTAGCAAATGACCAATCCATAAGACTCAGGGCAGCGCCTGAATCCACATAGGCATCGACGGAAATGGAAGACAGTGAAAAAATCAGAGTCACAGACAAAATGAACTTAGACTGCAGAGTATCAATGGCAAAAGATTTATCAACCCTTTTTGTGCGTTTAGAGCATGCTGATATAACATGAGCTGAATCACCACAATAAAAACACAAACCATTTTTCCGCCTATTATTTTGCCGTTCACTTCTGGACTGAATTCTATCACATTGCATAGACTCAGGTGCCTGTTCAGAAGACACCGCCAACTGGTGCACGGGTTTGCGCTCCCATAAACGCCGATCAATCTGAATGGCCATAGCCATAGACTCATTCAGACCTGTAGGCGCAGGGAACCCCACCATAATATCCTTAATGGCCTCAGAAAGACCATTTCTGAAGTTTGCAGCCAGGGCGCACTCATTCCACTGAGTAAGCACCGACCATTTCCGAAATTTCTGACAATATATTTCCGCTTCATCATGCCCCTGAGAGAGGGCTAATAAAGCCTTTTCAGCCTGAATCTCTAGGTTAGGTTCCTCATAGAGCAATCCCAATGCCAGAAAAAACGCATCCACACTGAGCAATGCAGGATCCCCTGGTGCCAATGCAAATGCCCAATTCTGAGGGTCGCCCCGTAGGAACGATATAACAATCTTGACCTGTTGAGCAGGGTCTCCAGAGGAGTGAGATTTCAAAGAGAGAAACAATTTACAATTGTTCCTGAAATTCAGGAAGGTAGATCTATCTCCAGAAAAGAACTCTGGAATAGGAATTCTAGGTTCAGACATGGGAGTGTGAACCACGAAATCCTGTATGTTTTGAACCTTTGCCGCGAGATTACTCAGGCTGGAAGCCAAACTCTGGACATCCATAATAAACAGCTAAGATCAGAGCCATTCAAGGGTTAAGAGGAGGTAAGAAGCAGCTAGACAGCAATTAAGGGCTAGGCAGCAAAACTCTGAAGGAAAAAAAAAAAAATTTCCCTTGAACACTTCTTTATCTCCTACTTCAGCCCAAACAATTAACACTTTGCAGGCCGGCTATACTGTCATGAATCCCCAATGGCTAGGGATAGCACCGGATAAGCAAAGTATAATAAATATCGGACGAGCTCTAGGGTGATGGAACCTGGGCTGACCGCTGCCCTACGCCTGACAAACGCAACTAGAGATAGCCAGGGAGCGTGCCTACGTTGGTTCTAGACGCCACGCACCAGCCTAAGAGCTAACTAGTACTGCAGAGAAAACAAAGACCTCACTTGCCTCCAGAGGAATTAACCCCAAAGGTATAGTTGCCCCCCACATGTATTGACGGTGAAATGAGAGGAAGGCACACACATAGAGATGATGTATATAGCTTTAGCAAATAGAGGCCCGCTGAAAACTAGAAAGCAGAATGACACAAAAGGGGACTGAGCGGTCAGCAAAAAACCCTAATCAAAAAAAAACATCCTGAGATTACAAGAACCCATGTGCCAACTCATGGCACATGGGGAGAACCTCAGTCCACTAGAGCAACCAGCTAACAAAGAGACATTCTAAGCAAGCTGGACAAAAAACCAAACAACTGAAAATCAGCACTTAGCTTATCCTGAAAGATCTGGGAGCAGGTAGGCAGGAACCAAACAGAGCACATCTGAACACATTGATAGCCGGCAAGGGAAATGACAGAAAGGCCAGGTAAAATAGGAAACACCCAGCCTCTGATGGACAGATGGAAACCAAAGGCCGCAACCCACCAAAGTCACCCAGTACCAGCAGTAACCACCAGAGGGAGCCCGCAAACAGAATCCACAACATTGTTCTGTTTGAGCATGAATACGTGTGAGGGGTAGTGCAAAAGGTCATCGGACCACCGCAGCACATCTCTGATGATGATGAAACTGTCAGCGTGACGCCCCAGGGTCCTGGTTGTCACAGTGGCATTGCATTCCTCACAGGGAGAGTTATGTCACGCTTGGAAGCGATGGAAGATTCCTTTTAACAGGTAATTAGCACATACAACACTGTTCTGACTCCAGGCCAGAAAGGGGAGCTCTACACCCGACTTCAGAGGAGCTGCTCTCTCTGGACGGGAAGAGGAGTTAGTTGCTAGGCAGTTGGGAAGAATTAGTCAGTTGATGCCGGACAGCAGACTGGAGCAGTCTGAGGCAGAAGGATGAGTGAGGGGCCATGTAGCCTGAAATACTGCAGCTCCTAGATAGCGAGATACAGGAGGAAGAACAGCTTGTAGCAAACGTGCCGGAGAGCAAAGCACAGGAGAGTGACAAGGGAGAATAGCAGCGACTGGGCTACCTCCCTGACAGAGCGCAGATACCGGTAACTGGAAGACCGAGGTTGTGTCATACTCTAGGAGGCACAGCAGAAACCGGTAGGACAGCTAGACTACATGTAACTTGTCCGCCCTAACACCCAGAAGACACAGTGACACAGAGCCTGGGTTGTGATAGAGGCCCTGTAAAAAGGCTCGAGTCACCTGTCATACGGGTTTGAGTCCTACCTAAAGGGGGACAGAGAGGAACTGTGAGGACCTTATCAGAAGCCATAGGCAGTAAGGGACTACAACACCACCGCGCTTTGAGGAAGATTTTCATCTCCACCTGGTGAAGGGGACTCTGGATTCGCTTCCAAGCCGGCCGGACCCTGCCTGTCCTGTGATCTGGTGCCCTGGACTGCGGATGCCTGAAGCTACAGTAAACCAGGTAAAGAGACTGCAAACCTGTGTCCTCGTTCTTCACTGCACTTCTCAGCATCTTCAACTATACACCGGGAACCCTGGGGACATACTTCACCTGTGGGAAGTTATACCATCTAGCTGCCATACCATCACCCCAGAGGACCCCTTTAAGCAGCATCAGTTCCTACTGACTGAATACCACAGGTGGAGTCGCGATCATAAACTTTAATCAATATCCCTTTTACATGGGCGCCCAGAGCATGATTGGAAAATGCGATAATACAAGTACAGACGCACTACTGACGGCATTCACACCTGACAGCGGGGACTCGTGGAAGCACAAGGCAGAGGAAGAGTAGGAAGTCACCATCGCAGCTGCGGCAGCACCTTGGAAGGGAGGGATAGCCTGGCCGAAATATGGAAAACCTTCCTCAGCACACCACAACTTCCAGCACCACATCTGATACGGTCCTTATTAGCAGGAGGCAACATTTGAACAACATGGTCGAAGTGTACCTGCCCACAAATCTCCACGTACTGAGTGATGTGTGTGCCCCATTTAACTTCTAGGTCTACAAATTAGACACATGGCCAGAGATTGCGATTTATGCTTTGGAGGTGCTGGACTGCCCTCCAGCGAGTGTACTGACAAAACATGTGTTTAGCATGATAGGGTGTGTGATTACTAACAGCCACATCCACCTGTCCACAGCCAACGTGGGCAAGCTCACATTCATTAAAATTAACCAGGCGTAGATCCCACAGGACATACCTTTGGCTGAATAGAGAAGTATACCAGCTGCACCCACCCACTGTTATACTCCACTGCAGTTTGTTTGTTCTATTTGCCATTTCCAATGTTTTGTTGCCTCCCAAAATGCACCAGACTGTTATGGCACTCTACACCAGGTTGTTATAGCACGCTGCACCAGACTTATGGCACTCTGCACCAGGCTGTTTTGGCACTCTACACCAGGCTGTTATCGCACTCTACACCAGGCTGTTATGGCACACTGCACCAAGCTGTTAGGGCACGCTGTTCCAGACTGTTATGGCACTCTACACCAGGCTGTTAGGGCACTCTGCACCAGGCTGTTAGGGCAGTCTGAACCAGGCTGTTAGGGCACGCTGCACCAAGGTGTAAGGGCACTCTGCACCAGGCTGTTAGGGCACTCTTCACCAGGCTGTTAGGACATGCTGCACCAGGCTGTTAGGGAACTCTCCAGGCTGTATGGCACTCTGCACCAGGCTGTATGGCACACTGCACCAGGCTGTTAGGGCAGTTTACACCAGGCTATTAGGGCAGTTTACACCAGGCTGTTAGGGCACTCTGCACCAGGCTGTTAAGGCACACTGCACCAGGCTATTAGGGCAGTTTACGCCAGGATGTTAGGCACTCTGCACCAGGCTGTTAGGGCATGCTACACCAAGCTGTTAGGGTACTCTGCACCAGTGCTGAGACTAAAATGGCCTCATAACCCATGATACGGTTCTTATACAGGCTGGGTCAGATATTACTCTGGCCAATCACAGCCGTGCCAATACTTGGCATGGCTGTGATGGCCCGAGAAGTGCCCACAACTTAAAAGCTTGTTGATTGGCTGACCTTCAGCCTTTCAACAAACTTTAATCGGCACCAAAGCCAAACAGTAAAACGGACTTCTGGAAACAGTCTGTGTTCGGAGTTTGGCACCATATGAATCCCGAACTTTACAGTTCGGGACGGCTTATCTCCAACAGACAGGCTCTCCATGCATGTGTTGAGACTGTCACACAGCCGCGACACATGCAGCTGCGGCACCGAACAGCTGATCATCAGGAGCGCTCCCGGTATTCAGGTTACCGATGTAGCTTCTTCGGTAAGCGCTATAGCTTGCCGAATAAGGAGGGATCTGACGGTTAGCTCATCTCTTTAAGACTTGTTGTGAAGCTAGTTCATATCAGAAATTGAGACCTGCCAAGAAACTGCCAAGATGAGGTCAACACCTAATGTGTATGTAGGACTCCAGAAACTCCCCAACAGCGTTCAACGTCTGTTGGGTATGCCCAACTTTATTTTTTTTTCTTGGATGAATACTTCTCTGCTTGATGATTCTTTTTGCAAATCTAATATTTTATTGGAAATTTTTTTCTAGGAAATTTTAGCCCAACGTTTATTATAAAAGCCCTGCCAAGAGATATGCACATAGTAATAGCCCACATAATGACAATGCAGATGCAAGCCTCTTCTTCAGTACAGAGATACCCTCAAGTAGAACTTTCTTTATTGAATTGAATAAATGAGTGCAAAGTCTCACAACTCTCTTGCAGAACAAAATTTCACAAGTACGACCTAGGAGAAGCAGCTACTCTACCTCTACCATCATGTCTCACGGCTTGTTAAAGGGAATGTGTCAGGTGATTTTTATGTAGTATACTAATAATATCCTGAAATGGGTTTTGGGCAGCTCTTTCAGGATATGTAACTTATTTCTGTACGTGGCCCCCATGTGTTGCTGTAAGCACCAAACAAATTTGTCTCGCGCTGGCAAGTGAAGCATATGTAAATGACAAATGAAGGTTCACCTCTCTGTTGGTGTCACTGATTAGCCAAGTATATATATGCTTAATAAATATTCACCCCGTTCCCCTGCTCTTAATCCCGCCCATCCCTCTTTGCACTGGCGTCAGACTGCTTTATACTGAGGATCCCATCGCAATCCTGTGATGGGCCATCTGCTCTCCTGACCTGATGGTGACAACTGCATAGACATACATGCTGTCACACTCAGGTCAGGAGAGCAGACGGCCAGTCTAAGCATTGCGATGCAATCTCCGGACGAGTAACTCAGCAGTCTGACTGAGTCAGTGATGCCGGCGGGGAGGGGTGGGTGGGATTATGAGCGGGGGAAGCGATGAATATTTATTTCGTATTTACATGCTCACTGTAAAATCAAGTGTATGTAAATTCAAAATTATTATTCACCCCTTCCCTCGCCCATAATCCCGCCTACCCCTCCCAGCTAGCGGTACAGATTCAGTCTGACTGCTGAGATACTGGCTCAGGGAATGGATCGCAATACTTAGACTGGCCATCTGCTCTGACCTGAGTGTGACAGCATGTATGTCTATGCAGTTGTCACTCTCAGGTCAGTAGAGCAAATGGCCAGTCCGAGGATTGCAATGTGATCCTCAGTATAAGGCAGTCTGACTCATTCAGTGACACCAGCGCATAGGGGTGGGCGAGATTATAGGTGCGTGAAGTGGGTCAATATTTATTAAGCATATATACACTTGGCTAATCAGTGACACCTGCTAAGGGTGGGCGGGATTATGGGGGGAGGGGTGAATATTCATTTGGCATTCACTTACTGTATGCTTGACTTCCGGGGCGAGACACTTTCCTGGGCCTGCCACAACACAAGGGGTCCAAGTACAGAAATAAAAATTACATATCCTGAAAGAGCTGCTTAAGCCCTATTTCAGGATACTATTAGTAAACTACATAAAAATGCCCTGACAGATTCCCTTTAAAGGGTTGGACATTGACTTTAAGGGTGGCTACTTCTGCTAGGTGCTACTTGCAAGATTAATACTTTTATTTTGTGAGAGCTAATGTGCATACATTGGCAGTAAGACTTCATTCTCAGCTTGTCTCGATGATGGGAGTCTGTTATAACGAGCCACACCCCTGCCCGCCCTTTAAGCTGTTTTATATGGTCATGTTAATCTTTGAAAGATAGTCTTTATTTATGCAAGCTGTTCCTCCCTTCAAAGCTTCAGGTGTAGCAGGTGTACATAGCAATTCCCAAGCCTTTACCTGTAAGGGTATGTGGCCACGATCAGAAATTGCTGCAGTAGAAATCCTTTGTCCACTATGCGTCTATGTGCACCTGTGGAAACTGAAATGTATCGTGTCTTTCAGGACCGCAGCATGTCAATTTCTCTTGCGGAGATGCTAGCCTCCGCAACAGAAATGTCATCGATAGAAGTGTATGGAATGCAGTAAATCAGCATGGTTCAGTGAGCATACACAGATTTACCTGCATTTAATAAAAGGCAGCGCTTTGGACGCAGTGAAAATACGCTCCATCTAAGACGCTGCTACTTTCTGATAATGGGCACATAGCCTAAAATCACTTTCTTGGCTCTATTCACTACTCAACCAACTTGCTTTTCCTTGACTGATAGCTCAGTGGCAGTTTAGTCAAGCCAGTGTGCTCTTAGTCAAGCAGAAAAAGGTGGAACTGGGTGATAAATAGATCAGGAGGCAGAGACTTGGGAAGTGCTCTGATCTTGCCAGAGCACTTAAAGGAAAGCTACTATGTTGAATTACACCATTAAGTTGCAGATATAGAGTTAATCTGAAGGTTAATTGTGCTAGAAAGATGCCCGGCCACCGTACTGAAAGGGCAACACCCAGGAGAAAATTAACTATATTTCTCCTGGCAGCCGCCAGCTTTCAGTCCCCAGGTGTTCTGGCACATCTAAAGTCACCGATCAGAACACGCCCTGGCACTTTGACTGACAGCTGGCTCTGCACTGATAGCAAAGCCGGCTGTCATTCTAAGTGACTGGGTGTACTGACAGCTGCCACTCACAGTGCTGTGAGCAATGACTGAAAGCTGGCGGCTCATGGGAGTGATAAAGTTCATAAATACAGTGGCAAGCACCTTACTAATGCTTTTTACCTGCAGATTAACCCTATATCTGCAGGGAAATATAATTATCTTGCATGACAGGTTCTCTTTAATGGATGCAGGCAAATCGTAGGGAGGTCTCCAGGGAAATAAAAACTGTCTTAGACTTTATCCAAACACATACATAAGCAATGTGATTGACAACAGGTAATGGAAACAAAAGCGTAGAGCCTGTAATCTCTAAATAAATGACAGAGAACATTAGTAAGTCTGCAAACACGCCTCACGTGAATGAGTCTCATACAAAACTACTGTGACGTCACAGTTTTGCCTCTGATAGGTTATACCAAATTGTAAGACAAATACCTGCATCTTGCCCCACCTTTCTTTTGTTTGTAGGTTCCTAAAAAAATGACATACTTTGTTTCTGCGGTAAGCAGTGCTGGTATTAATAGTTCTGACTTTGGTGACTAACACAGTCCTGGGTATTTAAGAGCTTGAGCAACAGGTGCACATTATATTTATTCATAACAGCACCGGCAAAGGATATAGCAGATCCGCACCTAAGGAACAGCAGAGATGTGCTTTGGGAAATGTGCAAAGTGCGTTGGCTATTTTCTTCTCATTCTAGCAGTGCTTTCCATTGTTGCTAACATCTTGTTATACTTCCCAAATGGAGAAACTAAGTATGCCCGAGAAGCCCACCTGTCCAGATACGTATGGTTTTTTGAAGGTATCGGAGGAGCTGGACTCCTTGTAAGTATATTTTTTAACATTAGCACTACAGAAGATGGAAACAAATGATTTTCTTTGTGTTTATTTTGAGTTGCAAAAAAAAGATACAATCTTCTAGATTGTTATGAAGGTGGCAACAATTTTATTAGATTATATTTTAGGATGGTTTCCCGCACAGCATCATTTGGGGAAAAAAAGCACAGTTTTTGTAGCAGTTTTCTGAACCTAACCCAGGAGTGGATTCCTAAATGATGTGAATTTAGGAAGGTCATATACCTCTTTATGGATCCATTTCTAGCTCTGACTCGTTCGGTGCTTTCCCCCTAAATTGCTCTCTTTGAAACAACCTTGGCTACTAAAAAAGAAAAGAAGAGAAATCCTGTATATGGACATATCTTATAAGTTACAGGGTTTGTTTTTTTTTACAACACACCATTTGTAGTGTATTAACTATAAGGTTATGTTCACAATGTTTTTTTTTTTCCAGCGGCCAAAAATGTCCAGGTTTCGAACATAAACCACTTCAGGAATCATTCTTTTTTTCTGGCTTTTTCGCTGCGTTTTTTTATTTTTTTTATTTACTATTTCTTGGTTATTTTAAAAAATAAATGCTTAAACAAAAGCTCTTAAAAATTTGCCCTAGCTCCTTCCAGGCATTTTTTGTAGCCTTCCCATTGCCTGAAGAAGAGATGTCATTTGTTTTAAACGTTTGGCGGTTTTGAAAACCTGAAGGGTTTAAAGGACCCTCGAAAGCCTGAACATATGTACAGTCAGTCGTTTTGCATAGAAATGTCCATTCTTTTGAGTATTTTGTTACATTTTACGTGTTTTTTTCTGGAGCAGAGTTACTCCAAAAGCCAGAAAAAGATGTAAAATCTGAAAAACTAAATTCATTATTTTATTTAGTAATTTATCAAAATCTAAGACTAGAATGATAGATATACAGACAACACACCTATCTGTGTACACACAGCAGAAAAGTTGTATAATGCAAAGTTATTCAATGTTTTGTCGGTTAGCGCTCAACCCAATGTTATACTATGGGGCAATGCCAACCAGTACTTCTTTTCTCATGCTGCGAGTGCATCCGATAATCGGATCATGCGCACCCATACGAATCTTTGGGCGCATGTAAAACATTCAAGTGTACTGTGATGCAGGGCCAGCTCCATGTTTTCGAGGGTCCCAGGTGAAAGAGTCTCAGTGGGCCCCCTTAACACATACCACAATTCATGATGCACAGATACGGCAGAGACATATAGGTATAGTACAATGCCAAAGATTTCACTTCTTACATTACATGAGTGATATCTATTGTAAAGTCTACAATACCATACATCAGAGGGGACTCAGGTGATCCAGGGTTCACTGGTTTCAGTGACTGTAATATTAGAGGTAAATGGGATATTGATAAATGTACCCTACCAGTAGAAACTGCCCTCAGCAGTGTACCCCTTACAAAAGTCATTTTCCTACTGTATAGTCCTCCATACAGTATTGTCGGCACCACATAGTCCTCCATGCAGTATAATGGGCCCTATTTAGTGCTTCATACAGTTTTATAAGCCCCATATATTGCTCCATTCAGTATAATGGGCCCCATATATTGCTCCATTCAGTATAATGGGCCCCATATATTGCTCCATTCAGTATAATGGGCCCCATATATTGCTCCATTCAGTATAATGGGCCCCATTTATTGCTTTATTCAATATAATGGGCTCCATATATTGCTCAATTCAGTATAATGGGCCCCATATATTGCTCCATTCAGTATAATAGGCCCCATTTATTGCTCCATTCAATATAATGGGCTCCATATATTGCTCCATTCAGTATAATGATCCCCATATATTGCTCTATTCAGTATAATAGGCTAGGCCCCATATATTGCGCCATACATTAAAAATGAAAAACAAATACCTCTCCCCATTCCCCCTTGGCTCTGTTCTCTGCAGTCTCCAATCTTCTGACCCTCTGCACTGCTCAGCACAGAAGGTGCACTGTACTGATGTTATCGTACTGATACGTCACAGTAGTCAGACGCAGAGGGGGAATGATGGGAGAATTAGCGTCAGCAGACTTCTCCCTCTCCCATCATTGTTTTAAACTGTATCAGCATCCAGGATGCCAAAATAGTTCAAAGTGCGATGCATGGGGGCAGCCATTATTAACGTGATCTCATAAATTTTATTAACTGATGTTGTATAAAAACGGCTGCCATACGGACAACAATACAGATGGAAAATCCAGCCTTATTTTTCTGAATGGAAATCATACAATTTTTTTTTATACGCTCGTGTGAACTTAGCATAACAAGGATAATGTGAGATGCAACACCGTGTAATAGTGGAAAACATAAATTCCATTTGACACAAGAGTGACCCTACAGGGCAGGTGGTCTGTGGATCCCTGATGCGTATCACCATGCCACACGTGACCTCCTCGGTAACTCTACCACGGCTCATGGATGATCAGCCTCTGCGGCCTACAATAAGGTAACGCATAGCACGTCTTTACACCTGCTAGTAACGCCATTCCTAGGAGAGATCAGACATGAGAAAACCATATACTGATTGTAGAATAGTTTCCTCCCTATAAGCAGAATTTAGGCTGCCTTATATAGTAGCCTGTATTCTGGGGGCAGATTTGGCTACAGGGGGTGTTCCCTCACGCTACCTTGAGCAATATTGTACAATGGTTACATCTAACTGGAAACTTTTAAGCAGGTACATGTGACTCCTGTTTTTCCAGTGACCCTGCCCTCCTCTTACATGTCTGTGCACGTTGGTCAGATTACTAATACCGTTCTCCAAATACAACCTTTATTTATTCATACCTCCCCAACAACAGTAACAATGACCTTCCTAAGGGCGCAGCACTGTGAGGAAACATGCAGTTTACCCACAAACAATCCTACAATTCAGAGCTTTGTGTCATGGAGTAAGCGACTGCTGACATAATGAGTGTCTCTGTCCTTTACCAATGTGACTGCAGTAATAGCTGGCTTTGCTTTATCCTGGAGGTAAGAGTACAGATGTAATCTCCAGAGACACTGTACTGATGATATGTAAGTTCTGTATTCAGCCTATTAGGGCTAGTGTCAGTATCTGCCAAAGCAGGGCTGATGCCAGGGCACACTGCCTTTAGGTCTGTTCATATATCCAATTGTTACAAAAAATAAAGATTGGGAACTTTAATGCATGCTTTGCATCTGTCTTTGTTCCATTGGCAATGCATCTGTTTTTAGTAGAGTTGTCTCTGAATACCTAGGGTCGATTCATTAAGTCCGGCATTGCTGACGACAGCCTTAATGTAGGGCTCCCTGGAGTACGATACCCCAAATTCATTAAGAGTGACTGGTATAACATTTCTGGTGTCGAAAAACGCCAGCAGTTGTGATGACTTTGAGCATTGGATGTAGCCACTTTCTACCCATTTTGGTAGAGATGCTTCAAGCTTTGGTGAAAACGCTAACATTTGAATATGTTTTGGGCAATTTAATTTTATGCAGAAAACACTTTGAATGGCCGCCCTAGGATTCCGCCATGTGTAGCACTAAAAAAATGATCCACTCAAGGATGACTTAATGGATGACCATCTGTTATGATCCATTTTTATTATACCTCAATCTAAAAAAAGTATAGATCCAGTTGCTATCCATTTCTTTGGCCGGACTAAAAAAAAATTGTAGACTATGTTTTTTGATCCAGCTAAAATCATCTCTAGATAAAAATACAATTGGAACAGAACTTCCTAAGTTATAAAGAACAGTTCATAGAAGAGGTTAGTTCAAGCACAAATTACTCCTGAGCTTAGCTATTCCATAAAAGAAGTCACTTGATTTTTGAGTAGAATATACAACGATGAAGGCAATTAAACAGTCGCATGAAAACTCAACCACGATGCACGGTCCACCGTGTTTGGCTGGTGGGCCTTGGCCTACCTGAGAAAACAAATCAATCCACTCTAACTGCATCATAAGGAAATCTGTCAGTAGGTTTTTGGTATTAATCTAAGAGCAGAATGACTCAGGGACATAGACCCTGATTTTAGTGATGTGCCACTTATTAGGCTGTGTTCTCTAGTTTTAATCTGTGTTTTAGCAGCAGGAGATTATCACTAGAAGACTAGGTGTTGAGTGCATGCCAGTCCAGCTAATCTATGTCCCCGCTCCCCACCAGTGATTATAACCTATAAAAATAAAGCCAATCAGTAAGTAATGGTCTCAAAGTCGGTTTTAAACATGATCGCTTCACCTTTTGGAGTCCATCTTGTCAGAACCCAGGCCAACCGGAGGATACCCTTGTGGGTAATATGACCCTGATGACTATAAAGAACTGAATCCGGGAAATTCTGGTCATACTAGATTTCTGTGCCAACACCTTCAGGAATGTTGTGGCGAGTGCAGGGCGAGGTGGGGACTGATGCAGTCACTGACACATAAGACCGAGAATCAAATTAGATGTCTACTGCTGATCAAACATAAATATAAAAAGTATCCTTTCTTGGAATGTACATGTCATGTAGATCAAATATTAATGTGATCGTTTTTTTTGTAGATGCTGCTTCCAGCATTTGTGTTCATCGGACTGGAAGAAGAAGACTGCTGTGGATGTTGTGGCCACAGGACCTGTGGGAGAAGCTGTGCAGTAAGTGCTTTACCCATATAGAAAATGTCACTTCTTTCCAATCAGGAGAGGCGAGATACGACACTAATATGTCTTCTTTATTACAGATGCTGGGGTCTGTGGTGGCTGCATTAATCGGAGTCGCTGGTGCTGGTTATTGTGTCATCATTTCAGCATTGGGCTTAACAGAAGGACCATTATGTCTTAGTAATGGCCAGTGGGTCTATCCATTTGCGGGTTCTAATGCAAAGTATGTATCTTTTTTATATTAAATAATTAATCAGTACCATGCTTGACCCCACTGATATCTGCCATCAGGGACAGATTGAAAAAGTCTGACAATCCCATCTAAATCTTCTATCTCAATTCTATGGCCAGCCGTGAGGCCATAGATGATCCAACTATTCTGCACTCATCATTCAATGTGACAAATCTTCACATTTTGTCATTACAATTTAACTTTCATGTTTCTTACCCAGTACTAAAATGTATATCTTTTGTTGATCTGATGGTACTGAGTAGGTTAAGAGTATGTGCACACGTTGTCTCTTTTGGCATTGAGTCTTTCCAGAGGAAACCTCTGTGAGAAACATCACCTTTTTTTTCTGAAGCAACTTCTTTACCATTTCTTTTTGGGGTGCTTTCCTGAGCATTTTTTGACATTTTTAGCAGCAGTTTTTCTTAGCAATTGGGAGTCTTCGAAGCGGAAAACACCCGAAGAGTGGACGCCTTCTTCTTTTAACCTTTCGGAATCTTTCGCAATCTGAAGTGGTTAAAAGACCCTGAAAGCCTCAAATGACACAAATCATTTTTACATAGAAATGCATAGGTTGATTCCTTTGATCGTTTTATGCTCGTTGTATATGGAGCGGAATCTGTCTGAAAAAAAAACCATTACGTTCACATATCCTAATATTGATTTATGAAAGATATAAATATATTTTAAAGAATAATTATTTAATATTTTCTACATTATATAACTTACCATGTCTGTCTTACAGCTATTTGGCTGACCATTCAACTTGGTCGCAGTGTACAGAACCAGCAAATGTTGTGGTATGGAACGTCACCCTCTTCTCCATCCTTTTGGGTCTCTCTGGAATTGAAGTCATTTTGTGCCTAATTCAGGTCATCAATGGTTTAATTGGAGGAATATGTGGAGCTTGTTGCTGTCAACAGAAATCACAGGTAATGAAATGTTTGTCTGACAATTGTGCATAAATTTTACCTGGATCATTGTGATTGTGTCCATAATTATCTGTTTGCATAGATTCCTTGATGGAAAAGCTTCTATGAATATATTAAATTATGGATTTATGTGGGTTTGCTTTGCATTTTATATTTACAAGAGTTGTCTCCTTAAAATAGGCAGAGCAGGATTTAGCAAAAAAAAAGCTGAGACCATCCATAGAACAAAATAAAATTATAATTTACACTGGAAAATTGGCAGAAATTATACAAGAATATTTAAGCCATTTCATAGCTGGTATTGATTTCATTTTCTGGCTCATGAAAAACTCAGATTTTTAAGAAATGTTCTACTCCGAAAAACATTTAGTTACTCCAGTGAGTGTTCTGTACAGGACTGAAGTATGAAACGCTTCCAAAGTTACTAAGATTAATAAACACACATGTCCAACACATTCCACCTTTCTCAGGTCAGTCATTGATAAATTACTTATTATCCTGAATATCAGGAAAGACATTGACGCATTCTAAATGAAGTCCAATGTAATGTACTAAGAAGGGCAAATTCTACATTTTGAAAGAAGGGTCGATTTTTTTGTGAGAAAAACAGTAGCTTTAATCCATTTTTTATTTTTTATTTTTTAAATCTGTGGGTTTTTTCGCATATGAGAGACATGTAGGTAGAAAACAAAAGAAAAGTTTGCAAGTTTTTTTTTCTGAACAAATCCATTGACTTGAATGGGAGATCTGTATCTGCAAATTGGATCAAATCAGACATGAATCAGCGTCTTTCTTTTTTCACACTATAATGGGTATGTGTTCTTGCTGTGAATAAAATTGATTCAGCAAATTGTCACTTCAGAGAGGAAGAGGACCTGAACTCTAGTGCCACCTATTGGAAGTATCAATCCTATAAGTCATTATCGACCCTTTAGTAAGCCTTGGAATATCTCTTAGGATAAAAGCCAAATCACAATCTCAATTTGTAGACACTGTGTTTCCAGGTATTGCCCCTCATCAGTACAAAGTATGAGATCTGGTTTGGCTGAGTGAGATGCTAAGACTGGGATCTAAGGGGTAAGGTTTTTTTTTGTTGTTGTGGAGAGTGACATGCCAGGTCTGGCTCGCCAGTATGAGAAAACCTAAATGCCTTGCAGGCTCTTCTGGGAAATTAAAAGTGTAGAGAGTCTCTCCAGAGATGAAGAGGACTTGGACTCTAGTGCCACCTAGTGGAAGTAGCAATTCCTCTCTGAGGAGACAATTTGCATGTCACTCTCCACAAGGAGAAACCTTACCCCTCAGATCCCAGTCTTAGCCTCTTACCTAGAAAGATCAGATCTGATACTTTGCATTGATGATGGTCAATACCACGAAACCCTGTATCTACAAATTGAGATTCTGATTTGGCTTTTATCCTAGGTCATATTTCAAGGATCGTTAAATGGTCAATAATGACTTGTAAGATTGCTATTTCCAATAGGTGGCTTTAGAGTTCTAGTCCTCTTCCTCTCTACAGAGACAATTTGCATATTTAATTACCCAGAGGAGTATGCAAGGCATTTAAGTCTCCTCATACTGGCATGCCATACCTGGCACGTCACTCTCCACAAGGAGAAACCTTTCCCCTTAGATCTAAAATGGATAGAACATGTGCATTAAACAAGGAGATGTGAACAAGGTCTATAGGATGCCTATCCATATACATCATTACATTTTATCATTATTTTCTGTAGATACCAGATATGTATTTTCTTGTCTTTGTATTAGAGGAATCGTGACTACTGCTCTGAAGTAATTGTTTTTTCATTTTTTTTTTGTAGCAATATGTTTGCTGATGAAGTTTCCTGGACCAAGTTGACATGAATAACTTTGTGGATTTTTGCTATATAAATTGTATATGTACTTGTACAGAACTATGTATTTAATATGTTTGCTTATTGGACGTGTAATAATGTAACTTTTTATACTGAAATTGTTGAAACTTACTGATAATAAAGTAAAGGCAGATCCAATGTTGGGAATGGCATTGTTAAAGCAAGACTCTACAATCCAATGGTATCGCTTTATGATGCTGAAACTGCAAGTGCAGCTCCATTTTCAATTGTTCATGAATTCAAAGTTGAAATATAAGTGTTAATATTTCTGCCTGTTTTGTCTTTTTATTACACACTTTTCCTTACTGTAATATCATTATGAACAAATAAACAACCATAGAGAAAATGCTGGTGAGCGACTTGTGTATGTACCAGCTGCCCACTGCTAACATTTCCTATATGAGGGTGAACGCAACTTCTCAGGAAGATGTGTGCACTGCTATGTGTGTGACAACACCCTTGAAATTGTTCCAGAAAATGAAGTATTTCTCCCAGATAATTATTGGAATTACACATGTTTTGTTATGCACATGTTTATTTCCTTTGTATGTATTGGAACAACACAAAGAAACAAAGGAAAAAACAGGCAAGTTGGACAAAATTTCACACAAAACCTCAAAATGGCACTGACAAAATTGTTGGCACCCTCAACTTAAGATTTAGATGCACACACCTTGGATTAAATAACTGAAATCAATATGTTCTTTTAACCATCAACAAGCTTCTTACCTTCTTACACCTCTCAACTGGAATTTTGGACCACTCTTCTTTTGCAAATTGCTTCAGGTCTCATATTTGTAGGGTGCCTTCTCCCAACAGCAATTTTAAGATGTTCCCACAGGTGTTCAATGGGATTTAGAGCCAAACTCATTGCTGACCACTTCAGAACTCTCCAGCACTTTGTTTCCATGCATTTGTAGGTGCTTCTTGAAGTATGTTTGGGGTCATTGTCCTGCTGAAAGACCTATGACCTTGGACGCAAACCCAGTTTTCTGACACTGAGCACTACATTGCCATGTAAAATCCGTTGGTAATCTTCACATATTCTGATGTCTTGCACACAGTCAAGCAACCAGTGCCAGAGGCAGCAAACAACCCCAAAATATCTATGAACCTCCACCATATTTGATTTCAGGTAGTGTGTTCTTTTCTTTGTAGTCCTCATGACCGCGTATTGTCAAGACTGGGTCTTCTCCGTACCCAATCTTCCTAACCCCCCCATACCCTATGCACCATCCACCACTCCTACCAAACATTAAAATTAAGACACAACACGTAATTTTCTTTGGATAATTTGGCCACAGCGGCCATTTTATTAAACAAACAATAACATGAATAACAACATGTATACCATATGTAAAAAACCTTGAGGGGAGGGTTCTTGGAGCTAATAAAAATCTGGCTCAAAAATTGGCAGAAAGCCACCACCAAACTAAAAACCAAACACTTCTTTACCCTCAGCCGTGACTACCAGCTCGAGGGCACCATGTAACCCATTGCGGGCAAACCAAACCAAACCCCAAAGCTCCCGAGGTAAACTCCCCGTCCAGAGCCCGTAAACAAAAGCCAGATCAACCCCATAAAAACGTCATCACCAACTCCAAGAACCCCACCCCCCGCCAACCTGCCACTGTGACGATGTTAACAAAAAATTCCCTTCGAAATTGACCTAAGCCGAAAAAACCTACCCCCAGACTACACTCCACCAAAAGCTATACACTCAAACCGATACGGAAAAACAAAAGGGAGGGAGGGTGGGCTTCTCTCCTCCTCAGTCACCTCAGAAGTGACTTCTTCCCGCACTATTCAGACCCCCGCCTCCTTGTCCCACTAAAAAAAAGCCCACTTATTTAAAACTTAAACTTAAACTGCAAACCCCACCTCTCGGCAACGCAGTCATGTGGGGGCTTCCATCAAGCTACGCCCATTACAGCCTCCCTCTTTCCGTTTTCTATGCAGCTGGGCTCGCCTTCCTGCCTTCATGGGCCCATCCAGTATGTGGGTTCCAAGGCCTAATGGGGTGCATATGACTGACTATGCAGCAGGGCTCGCCTTGCTTCCAATGTGTAAAATAAAGGAGTATGGAGCACAAAATGCATATTGTGAAGTGGATTTTCATGGGCTTGGCAGCCCACCACTCACAGCCTAGGCTGCAACAGTTTAGGAGACCCACTGTTTCATAATGGCCCTTTAAGAAGATTAATGCCGCCTGATGCACCAGTAAAAAGAGGCTCTGTGACTCTGAGTCCCTCCTTCGTACATGAAACAAGATGGGTCTGCTTATGTGTCACACACCACATGGCCAGCTAGGGGTGTTAAATGTTACAATGACATTTCCCAGTGAATGCATTTGTAGTGGTTGAAAGCAATGTTAAAGTTGAAAAACGTTTCAAAAATGCTGAACTAAGCCTAAGTAAGGGAGGAAATTTTCAGTCTGGGGTTAAATATTTGGCCTTACAGGCAAGTCATTAACCTGCAAAGGATGTACCTCGACATATTTCCAAGCAAAACCCATTTTGGTTTCGTTTTAATGTGTTTTTTGTGGCACCGGGAAAAATGGCATGAATCTGGGAAAAAAATGATTAAAGCTGTAAACTTAGAGTCAGGAATGCTTCCAGGGGCGATCCTCATGATGTCCCTGTGTCATGTGGGCAGTGTTTCCATCATTTTCAGACAGTTTTAGACCTGAAAAGGACCCCCGGGGGGATCGCGGTAAAAATACTCGTGTCTCCCATAGACTTACCTTGGGCTCGTTGTTCTGGCCGAGTACCCGAGTATTCCAATTTGCTCGACCCGAGCAACGAGCACCCGAGCATTTTAGTGCTCACCCATCACTACTAAGCAACATAAGACATTTCTCAGATAGAAGGAGCCCAACTACTTAGCATCTTGGTTAGCTAATAGTAAAACAGATACAGAATTCCTCCAGAATAATTTACATGTGTCCCTCACTTAGCCCAATTCATACGTCTACATGAATTAATTCAATTGTCTACATGTTTCCCCCACTACAGTCTGGGGTCATCAGGAGACATTGGTCGAAAAAATAATCATAATCATTCCATAAGTAGTGATGATGTACAATGGTGCATGGATGGTGGAATATATGATGTCTGCTGAATGACCATCCGGTCTACAGCTACAGTGTCTCTTGTGTACGGCCAGCTATAGAGAAGTGCTCCGCCACTTCCCTGATTGAACATGCTGGAGGGACGCCATTTTTCCTATGTGTCTTTTGCACCAGAACACCTATTCCTGCCTCCAAATAATCCCTCACATTATAATCTCCCATGTACAATATGGCTAGGGTCTAGACTAGATAGGCAGGTGAGTTCTCAGGATGTCCGGCTGACTGGTGAGTAATCAAAAAAATCATCAAAAACTGGAAAAAGCAAACACTACTTAGTGTCTTGGTTACCTAATATTAAGACAGATACAGATAACTTCCAGAATAAATAACATGTCTCCCTCATTTCACCCAATCCATATGTCCTGCACCTACATGTCTCCCCCTCTATAGTGTGGTGTCATCAGATGACATTGGTAGAGTGAAGAATCATCATTCCATATGCAGCGATGACGTACAATGGTGCATGGATGGTTGGATACATGATGTCTGCTGAATGACCGTCCGTTCTACAGCTACAGTGTGTCCTGTGTATGGTCAGCTATAGGGAAGTGCTCCGCCACATCCCTGATTGAACACGCTGCAGGGGCGACATTTGTCCTATTTATCTTTGGCACCAGAACACTTAGTCCTGCCCCCAAACAATCTCTCACATTATAATCATCCATGTACAATATGGCTACTTTTAACTTTTCAGAAAAGTTTTACACCAGTACAGTGAGAGCTGAACACACCAGCATATCGGCTTTTCCACAGGGACTAGATAGTCAGGAGAGAACCCAGGATGCCCGGTCGACTGGTGAGTAATTAAAAAATCATCAAAAACTGGAGGAAGCAAACACTACTTAGTGTCTTGGTTAGCTAATATTAAAACAGATAAAGAAAACTTCCAGAATAAATAATATGTATCCCTCATTTCGCCCAATACATTTGTCCTGCACCTACATGTCTCCCCCTCTACAGTCTGGGGTCATCAGGAGACATTGGTTGGGTGAAGCATCATCATTCCCTATGTAGCGATGTATAATGGTGCACGGATGGCGGGATACATGATGTCTGCTGAATCACTGTCCTGTCTTCTGTACAGTGTCTCTTGTGTATGGCCAGCTGTAGGGAAGTGCTCCGCCACTTCCCTGATTGAACATGCTAGAGGGACACCATTTTTCCTATTTATCTTTGGCACCAGAACACAATATGGCTACTTTTAACTTTTTAGAGAAGTTTTACACCAGTACAGTGAGAGCTGAACACACCAGCATATCGACTTTTCCACAGGGACTAGATAGTCAGGAGAGAACCCAGGATGCCCGGCCGACTGGTGAGTAATCAAAAAATCATGAAAAACTGGAAAAAGCAAACACTACTTAGTGTCTTAGTTAATATTTAAACAGATGCAGAAAACTTCCAGAATAAATAACCTGTATCCCTCACTTATCCCAATCCATATGACCTGCACCTACAGGTCTCCCCCTCTGCACTCTAGGGTCATCAGGAGACATTGGTGAAGAATCATCATTCCATAAGTAGTGATGATGTACAATGGTGCATGGATGGTTGGATACATGATGTCTGCTGAATGACCGTCTGGTCTACAGCTACAGTGTCTCTTGTGTACGGCCAGCTATAGGGAAGTGCTCCGCCACTTCCCTGATTGAACACGCTGGAGAGGGGCCATTTTGGCACCATAACACCTTGCCCTGCCCCAAATAATCTCTCACATTATAATCCCCCATAAACAATTTAGCTGCTTTTAAATTTTTAATTAAAGGTATTAATGGACCCTGTTCTCATTTTTTGATGACTCCGTCTGTCCACAGCATCAGGCTCTCTTCTAAGTCCATCATTTTATCACAGCTTTCTGAAAGGAGAAAAGCACATTTTATAATATGTATACATGAAATCAGAAATAAATTACTCTATTTCGTTTAGTTGTATCATCGTTATTATTATTATTATTATTATTATTATTATTATTATTATTATCCTTTGTTGTAACTTAAGAGAAGATGACATTGATAAGGAAAAACCATTGGAATATAGATGTATAGGAATGTGTAACCCATTGCAGGGCAGCGGAGAGGTCGCCCATGCTCCACCAGCACTCGTGTCTTCCTGTATAAACTCTCTGCCTAACAAGCGCTTTATTGCATTTGACATCTAAGCAGATCTTAAGAAAAGGTATTTCTAAATTCTGTTTCTCTTATGCAAATCAGGCTGCAGATTGTAGACTGGAATCAGAGGGGAGAGGAATCTTAGGCCAGTTTGGTCCTTTATACTTGGCTTTTACACAAATCCCATCTACAAACCAGAATACTTACCATAGACTTGTCTGATTTCAGGCCCTTGTGTCTGACGTGCAGCTGAAGCTGCCGACCTCTTGGTTTCTTCAATGTAACAGTGAGAAATGATAAGAACATATGACGCCCGGTGCACCGCCATGTTTTCTGCGCTATCGGGGGTATTAGCAGGAAGCTGCTATTTATACAGCTCACTGATAATGTGATGAAATATGGCATCTGGATTGGGGGTGAACATGGGGGAGCAGAATGTCCTTATCGGGGAGATGCTGGATACTCACTTTTTTGTGATGTTTTGCAGCAGACCAAGGAGAGAAATCTAATAAAAAATACAAAAACATGTTCATGAGAGCACGGTCTACTTTGAGTCCCACGAAAAATGTGACAATTGTGTGGATTTGAATATATTGTCCCCACTTCATCTCTGGAGTTTTATGTTTCTATTGTTACAGCCCCTGGGTTTATACCTTCACTGCAGACATTGGGTCTGACACCTGGTACCGTACATCACACCGGGCTGTGTTTCTACTATTCTGTATATAAAGCCGCCCCTTATCTACAGGATGTTATGGAAAGATGTGAAGATCGTCACTGACTCTTAGAATAACTAAAGGGCCTGTTACACTGGGTGATTACAGACATTCCTGCAATTGTATTTACGTCGATAGAGGCTTCTCCTTCCTCGTCCTTTTATTTTGATTCCGGCAGCTGAATAGGAAAGGGTTCTTTACAGTTAGAGCCCTCAGACTGTGGAATGCCCGACCACAAGAGGTAGCAATGGCAGACACTATAGCAGCTTTTAAATAAGGGCTGGATGATTTCCTCAGTACACTTAACATTGTGGGTTATAGTTAAATTAGAGACAAAATGTACAGTGGGTACGGAAATGTTTCACTCTTTGTTTCATTGCATCCATTTGGTAAATTCAAAAAAGTTCATTTTTTTCTCATTAATGTACACTCCGCACACCATCTTGACTGAAAAAAAACAGAAATGTAGAATTTTCAGCAAATTTAGTAAAAAAGAAAAACTGAAATATGACATGGTCATAAGTAATCAGACCCTTTGCTCAGACACTCATATTTAAGTCACACGCTGCCCATTTCCTTGTGATCCTCCTTTAGATGGTTCTACTCCTTTTTGGAGTCCAGCTGTGTTTAATTAAACTGATAGGACTTGATTTGGAAAGGCACACACCTGTCTATATAAGACGTCACAGCTCACAGTGCAGGTCAGACCAAATGAGAAACATGAGGTCAAAGGAACTGGCCAAGGAGCTCAGAGAGAATTGTGGCAAGGCACAGATCTGGCCAAGGTTACAAAATAATTTCTGCAGTACTTAAGGTTCCTAAGAGTACAGTGGCCTCCATAATCCTTAATGGAAGAAGTTTGGGACCACTAGAAGTCTTCCTAGACCTGGCCATCCAGCCAAACTGAGCAAACGTGGGAGAAGAGCCTTGGTGAGAAAGGTAAAGAAGAACCCCAAGATCATATGAAAGCCCTCATAGAGTTTGCTAAAAAAAACACATGAAGGACTCCCAGACTATGAGAAATAAGATTCCCTGGTCTGATGAGATGAAGATAGACCTTTTTGGTTGTAATTCTAAGTGGTATGTGTGGAGAAAATCCGGCACTGCTCATAGCCTGCCAATACAATCCCAACAGTGAAACATGGTGCATGGTGGTGACGACAGCATCACGCTATGGGGGTGTTTTCCAGCTGCAGGGACAGGACGACTGGTTGCTATTGAAGGAAACATGAATGCGGCCAAGTACAGAGATATCCTGGATGAAAACCTCTTCCAGGAGTGCTCTGGACCTCAGACTTGGCCGAAGGTTCACCTTCCAGCAAGACAATGACCCTAAGCACACAGCTAAGATAACAAAGGAGTGGCTTCAGAACAACTCTGTGACCATTCTTGACTGGCCCAGCCAGAGCACTGACCTAAACCCACCTGAGCATCTCGGGAGAGACCTGAAAATGTCTGTCCACCAACCTTCACCACCCAACCTGACGGAACTGGAGAGGATCTGCAAGGAATAATGGCAGAGGATCCCCAAATCCAGGTGTGAAAACTTGTTGCATCATTCCCAAGAAGACTCATGGCTGTACTAGCTCAAAAGGGTGCTTCTACTCAATACTGAGCAAAGGGTCAGACTCAGAATACTTATGACCATGTGTTATTTCGGTTTATCTTTTTTTCAGTCAAGATGGGATGGAGAGTGTACATTTAATGAGAAAAAATGAACTTTTTTGAATTTACTAAATGGCTGCAATGAAACAAAGAGTGAGAAATTTAAAGGGGTCTGAATACTTTCCGTACCCACTGTACAACTGGTGGAGAAAGGCTGAACTTGATGGACCTAGGTCTTTTTTCAACCTATGTAACTATGTAATGGTATGTGCACACGTTGCGGATTTTCCTGGTGACTTTTCTGTGCGGATTCTGGCAGAAAACGCAGGTCAAAATCTGAACCTTGTTTTTTTTTGCGGATTTTGTGCGTTTTTCTTGCGGATTTACTGCGGATTCCGTGCGGATTTCATTCTTTTTTACAACCGTAGATTTCTATTATGGAATGGGTGCAGAAACGCTGCAGATCCGCACAAAGAATTGACATGCTCCTTCTTTTAATCTGCTGCATTTTCTGTGCGGAATTTTCCGCACCATTAGCACAGCATTTTTTTTTCCATTGATTTACATTGTCCTGTAAATTACTTGCAGATCTGCAGCGTTTCTGCGCCGAAAAAAATGCTGCGGATCCGCAGGAAATCTGCAACGTGTGCACAAACCCTAAAAATTTCAGCTGCAAAGAAATAAAACCATATAAATTATAGAGTCCAGATAATCGCCAAAAACAAAACTCTCTCTCGTCCTGCTAAATTGTGTAATAAATTCTTGCCTATCAAAGGACATTTGCCTCAACATGAGATATTGCCCCTCTGATTATCAAGAAGAAAGTCATATATCAGTAATAGAGAATAATGATAAACAGCATGAGCTATGCTCCCACACCTCAGTGATTGAAGGACTGAAAAATCAGGCTGATATCTGATATTTCAGTAACTAGGACAGAATTGAGAGGCCGGCATCTGACACCTCATTGATGGACAGAAGAGAGAGGCTGACATCTGAGACCTCAGTGACTGAAGGTCAGAATAGAGAAGTTGACATCTAACACTTTAGTGACTGAAGGACACAACAGCGAGGCTGACATCTGATAATAAAGTGATTGAAGGACACAACAGCGAGGCTGACATCTGATATGCAAGTGATTAAAGGACACAACAGAGAGGCTGACATCTGATACTTTAGTGACTGAAGGACACAACAGAGAGGTTGACATCTGATACTTTAGTGACTAAACCACACAACAGAGAGGCTGACATCTGACACTTCAGTGACTGAAGGACATATTAAAAGGGCTGACATCTGATATGTCAGAGTGGTTGAAAGTTCCATGTATTAAGATATATATGTGCCCCATCTCCCCCTCTAGATGCCGACTACCACTCAGGGTGTCACGGCTAACATTTTGACGTCCATGTTTACTCGCTATGTGATTTGTAATACATGATAATGTGTAACAAAGATCAGCAGACGGAGAATACGGAGCTGGAAATATGTCATGTCCTTATATTACTTACATGCTTCTCATCCATCTCCTGATCCAGCCTCTCGGTTTTCTAGTTCAGAAAGAAAAAATAAGATATTGTATTATCAGTCCCCAATAATTATAACTAGTCCGTTATATCCGAACGCCCGATGTACATGTGAGGTCTCTGCTCCTTGTCTGATGTTCCCTCACTGTCTCAGCTTTAGGTTACATTCATACATACATTTTCTCTCTATTATTTTATAAGGAGTCTGTCACCCCCGAAATGCAAATTAAGCTACTTAACCATTTATATAGAGGACCCAGCCCCTGTAGAAATCATAGTAGCAATATAAATTCTACTGATGTAGTTGCAGGAAATTTCTCGTTTACTCCATATGATAATGATGCTTTCGTGCCCCCCTGGCTCGCTGCTCTGTTACACTCTCCGATCTGCATATCCAGCGCGGTCTCTGACCATGATTGATGGCGCGTTCTCACAGCGAGAGCTCCCTAGACTCAAATCCCTGTTCGTGTGTGTGCGCACTGACACTGGAGGAGCCCAGCGGCGCTCACATGGCAGAGCGGGCACACACTCAGTGTGTATGCGGGCACACTCTGATCACCAGCTCCTCTCTGAAGCTGCTCGCTCGCTACACTCTATAGTCCCCTATATACTTGTTTCAGCACCTGAATTTGCATTTTGTGGGTGACAGACTCCCTTTAAGGAGGACATGGCCCCCACTTCCCATATCATTCTCTATGATCAGCGATAAAGATTCCTGTGCGGTAGAAGCCATCAATGATTTCCTCCCTTCTATCAGGACAGATGTGACATCCTGGGACAGTGACGGGAGGGCAGGGCTGTCTCACTGACTCCAGGACATGGGTCTGTCATGGAGTCGGGGTCTTTCCACTTACACAATCTCCTCCTCACTCGAATTCTGCTCTTTCTCATTTTCTCGCTGTTCTTTATTTTCTTCTCTATTAGAAATAATAACATCATATAACAATTATAGCAATGTTTCTCCTGACAGTAAATTCATCCATGATCAGGTCTTCTGTGATGATTTACACTGAGATTACTATGGACATAATGTTAGTCATTAGAAATAATGCATATGGCGGAGTTGTGTGTCCTAGGCCACTTTCACACATTCGACATTCATGATCCCTGTGTGGACTGCAATGTACAGACTGACTGAGGGTCTCCTGACCTAAACTCAAGAGCCTTATAGCCTTATATGATGCCCTCAAGTTTGGGTGAGGAACCACGTGTCTGGTCTGGGCCTTGTGGTCTGTAAACCGACTGAGAAACCCAGACGTCTGAATTCAGATTTATAGGGGAAATTATTGGTGCAATATGGCAGCATATCGAGCAGGCTTCTGTAGGCCTCTATGTAACAGAGAAGGTGTATAGCGGGAAAGTCTGGCCCCATATACTTCGATAGATCATAACCAGTTCTCACATATTACATCATATGGAGTTGTGTACATGAGGCCTCAGTCATAGAATGTTCTGTGGTTGAGGTGACTCTTAGGACAATAGAGTTTCAGAGTCCCCTCCCATGGATCATATCTCATCTCTATACAATGCTGTCAGTTTAGGCCACTGCTCCATATCTGCTCTGACAACTAGTGAAACGCTCTCCAACCCCATATCCATGTCCCCACATACTCCTTATGGAAATCCTGTACGACAAAAAAGTCCATATAGTCCTTGCATTATAGCTCCACTTACATGGCATCTCCAGCCTCCTCCTCAAGTTCTGTAGATATTCCTCCTGGTATTAAGTTCATCCATGATCAGATCTTTATTGTGATCACTAGTGGGCAGATCTGATGTAAAACTGTCACTAATAACCTCATTGTGAGAAATATGGACACAGACGGCCTATAATGGCGGAATCCTATCTATATCCTCGGAACTATTGTGTTCCTCTAAGGACTAGATTATCCATTGGGCTCAGTCTGTTCCTGTAGGCGGTGTGGTAGAAGAGGCCGCTCCTCAGAGGACAGGACGTAGATTATAAGTCACATTATATTGCATTCTCACTGGTTTACAGTCATGGTCTTAGTCTTTCCCTGAGATTGTAAGGATTGTCTTCAGGACTAGATCTATATTCTTCTCTTGATTGTAAGGCCTCTTTCACACTTCAGTCTTTTGGCGTCAGTCTGAAACCACCATTTTCCTCAAATAGCAGATCCGCCATTTTTTTTGGCGGATCCGCTATTTTCCCATAGACATGCATTAGCGACGGATTGTGGCGGATGGTCGTCCGTTCCATCCGCCATGCGACGGATCCATTGAAATTTGGCGGACGTTGTCTAGACATTGACGGACATTATAACGTTTTTTGTCTGCGCCGTAATGGCGGTTCGCGACGGATCCGTCGCGTCCGCCATTCCATAGAATGGCCGCCTATGGGCGACGGATCCGTCGCGACCGTCATTTCGGCGGATCCGTCGCCCCAATCCGCTTTTTCAATTGCGCATGCTCCAAAAAGTAAATAATTTTCCCAGACAACCCCCAAGTAACTGATCCGTCGCAAAAACGAATCCGTTAGAACCGTTTTCTCAACAATTGTGACGGATCCGTCGATCCGTCACTATGTCGGAGCAGACTGACGCCAAACAACTGAAGTGTGAAAGAAGCCTAACAAGACAAAACTCAGAATGATCCCTGGAATATTCTGTGGAATGTTCTGTGGATGTTCTGTGGAGTGTAGTAATGAGCGAGTGTACTTGTTGCTGGGGTTTTCCCTAGCACGCTCGGGTGGTCTCCAAGTATTTGTAACTGCTGGGAGATTTAGTTTTTGTTGGTTCAGCTGCTTGATTTACAGCTACTAGCCAGCCTGAGTACATGTGGGGGTTGCCTGGTTGCTAAGGAATCCCCACCTGTAATCAAGCTGTCTACGTAATCTCCGAACACTAACAAATACTCGGAGACCACCCGAGCGTGCTCTGGAAAACCCGAGCAAAGAGTATATTCGCTCATCCCTAGTGGAGTGTTCTGTGGAATGTTCTGCGGAATCTTCTGTGATTGTGGAATAGGCTTCTCCCTTCCATTCTCTATACTTACAATACAGTGTCTGGTGTCCATTCCGAGATGTTTTTGCTATAAAAGAAGAAAAAACTCCAGTCACAGTGATTCATTCAAAATTCGGGAATATTCCTGCTGCTCCTTATTATAAAAGATTATATTGTAAGACTAAAGGGATATCAGGGATTCTTGATAAGCGCTGGCTCAGCATGTTGTAACGACTAGTAAAATAACCAATCCCCCAATATTTATGACCCCTTGTAATTCCCCTCCAAAACAGGTAAATTTCAGTGTGTGGCATTGGCGTAGTGTTGGTTGCCAGTGACCTGGGCAAAGCAGTATTTTGTGACCCATAACCCATGACGTGCTAACACTCCTTAGACCAGAATTGAACTTCTTGTTACCCAAACACGTGAGTTGTATTTTCAGCCAAAAAATAAAATAAAATTCTAGTTTTTCCTTGGATTGTTCTGTGGAAAATTCTGTTCAATGTTCTGTGTAATGTTCTATGTAATGTTCTGTGGACTGTTCTGTGGACTGCTCTGTGGACTGTTCTATGTAATGTTCTGTGAAATGTTCTGTGGATTGTTTTGTGGAATGTTCTGTGGATTGTTCTGTGGTTGTGGAATAGGCATCTGCTTTCCATTGTCTATACTTACCACAAGGTGTCCAGTTTTGTGCAATCTGAGATGTTCGCACTATAAAAGAAGAAAAACACCAGTTGCAATGATTGATTCAGAAATGTCTGGAATATCTCATCTATAACATGTGTCACCGGGAATATTCTCACAAGCACATTTATTATATTTTGAGTTAAAAAAAACATATCATAATACTTTGCTATTTGACCTTCTGTTTTTTGTGTTTTGAGATTTTAAATATATATATTTTTATAAATTATTACAATTTTCAAGCTTTTATTTTTTATTCTACTTTTTATGTAACTAATTTATCACGTTGACCCTAAACTGAGCCATAACCCTGTAGAGGAGGAGGCTGCTTCTCAGAGGAATGCACAGGTATTATATATCACATGTATTACATTCTCATTGGTCTACAGTGATGTTTTTATGTTTCTCAGATGGTAAAAATGTGTTCAGGACTAGAACTAAATTCTTCTCTGTATAGTAACAACACAAAGCTTCTGAATGTTTTGTGGAATATTCTGTGGATTGTTCTGTGGAAGGTTCTGTAGAATGATCTGTGTAATCTGTGGAATGTTCTGTGCAATATTCTGTGGAATGATCTGTGGAATATTCTGTGGAATGTTCTGTAGAATGATCTGTGGAATGATCTGTGGAATGTTCTGTGTAATATTCTGTGGATTGTTCTGTGTAATCTTCTGTTGAATGATCTGTGGAAGGTTCTGTAGAATGATCCGTGGAAGGATCTGTAGAATGATCTGTGTAATATTCTGCGGAATGTTCTGTGTAATATTCAGTGGAATGTTCTGTAGAATGATCTGTGGAATGATCTGTGGAATATTCTGTGGAATGTTCTGTAGAATGATGATCTGTGGAATATTCTGTGGAATGATCTGTGGAATATTCTGTGGAATGTTCTGCAGAATGATCTGTGGAATATTCTGTGGAAGGTTCTGTAGATTGATCTGTGAAATAATCTGTGGAACATTATGTGGAATGTTCTGTAGAATGATCTGTGGAATGATCTGTGGAATATTCTGTGGAATGTTCTGTAGAATGATGATCTGTGGAATATTCTGTGGAATGATCTGTGGAATATTCTGTGGAATGTTCTGCAGAATGATCTGTGGAATATTCTGTGGAAGGTTCTGTAGATTGATCTGTGAAATAATCTGTGGAACATTATGTGGAATGTTCTGTAGAATGATCTGTGGAATGTTCTGTAGAATGATCTGTGGAATGTTCTGTAGAATGATCTGTGGAATGATCTGTAGAATGATCTGTGGAATGATCTGTGGAAGGTTCTGTAGATTGATCTGTGGAATGATCTGTGGAACATTATGTGGAATGTTCTGTAGAATGATCTATGGAATGTTCTGTAGAATGATCTGTGGAATGTTCTGTAGAATAATCTGTGGAATGATCTGTAGAATGATCTGTGGAATGATCTGTGGAATATTCTGTGGAATGTTCTGTGGAATGATCTGTGGAATGTTCTGTGGAATGTTCTGTAGAATGATCTGTAGAATGTTCTGTGGAATATTCTGTGGAATGTTCTGTAGAATGATCTGTGGAATATTCTGTGGAATGTTCTGTAGAATGATCTGTGGAATGTTCCGTGGTTGTAGAGGAGGCACATTCTATTTACTTACAATAAGGTGTCCAGTGTTGCAGAGTCCATCAAGTTTGGTCTATAGGAGAAAATAAATCTCTAGTCAGAAAAGTCTACAACGTATCACGGCCGATTCATCAAACTGTTTCTGGTGTAAAACAATTTAAAAAGTTATAAAATTTACAGGCAACTCGAAGTTGCATAAAAATGTTGGGGATTTTTCGGGCGTTTTCACTCCAGGACATAAAAGTGAAAACATAAAAGTAGCTTTTCTTGGTGAATGAAGAGAGAATAGTGCAGTGCACAAGAGTCAATACTGTCTTCAGTCAGTAGCTGCTCACATGTTGTCATCTCTTTTGCTGCTTATGCAGAGCGCAGCAGTCAGGATGGATTTGCATGGGCAGAGACCAAGGTGTTAAAACTCCAAGTATTATGAAATGAGCTTTGTCACCTCGATGGCTGCCTATACAATGTGCAGCAGTTGATGACAAACTCATCTTGACTGCTGCGCTCTGCATAGGCAGGAACTCATTGTATTACTGGAAGAGGAAGTGGCGCTTGATGACGCTGCTCGTTTGACATTGAGAAAATAGGAAATTTGTGCTCCAATGACTTTGATGCTCCGGACAACAGCTCCTGTAGTCCTCTCATGCCACCCCACTGGCATGCGTCATGGCTGGCACCACAAGGTGTAATCTCTGCAGCCGGCTACATGTGAGGCCATGCTGTATATCCTCATTACCTGTATAACCACATGTACATATAATATACACTATATATTCTCCATACAATCATGTTATTAAGTCTCTCTACATACATTATGGCTCCATCTTGCTCTTCTTGTTGTTTTTCTTCACTATAAGAAATAATGTGATCATATAGAGATAGAACACGGCACATATGGAATTATATCGATATTTCTCCTCCTATTAAAACCACTTAGTGACACCACTATATATTGTCACTGACCTGAGATATAATGTCCTCCCCGGGCGGGTAAAGACGCAGTAGCGCTCAGCTGTCACTATAGCTGCCAACCTGCGGCATCAGCCACTATCAGTGTTGGCACCGGCTATGGCCGTGTAAGGGGTCAATAAGGACAACAGCATCTAGATGGTTAACAGAGTGTGGGGGCTTCTGCTTTAACCCAATCAGCACCCGGAGATCATGATTATGTGGTCCCGATGGTTGCCATGGCAATTTACGACAAAATAACGGCTTAAGGGTCTGCCGGCTATAAGGCCTGTTAAGATGTTAGTAACATTTAGGTGGTAAAATGAATATTTTCATTCGCCTCATACCACTTAATAAATAAACTACCTGACAGCAGTTTTCAATATGTGAAGAGTCACTTTTTTTTTTTTCAAATGGAATCACTTTAGGGGGTTTTCCAATATTTAGGACCTCCCATTTCACCTAAAAAATTAATCCGTCCCTAAAAAACTAAGTTTTGTAAATTTCCTTGAAAGAAATGAAAAATTGCTTCTACATTTTAAACCTTCTGATATCCTAACCAAATAAAAGGACATATTACACATGGTGCTGATGTAAAGCAGACTGAGGGAAATGGTATTTCGTAACTAGTTTGTGTGGTGTGACTATCTGGATTAAAGTGAAAATCATTCAAAGTTTGAAAATTGCTATTTTTGTGCCAAATTTCTGATGTATATCGACCTAAATTTACTTTGCATACCCAGAATGATAAAGTATAGCAGCTAGTAAGGAAATATACTTATCATTTCATGATGTCATAACGCCTCGAGGGTATGCAATGGGTATGCAATGGTGGACCAGCTCTGTTGAAATTATGTATCTGTTGACTTATTAGTGACATGGTCTCCAATGCCTTATAATAATTATTCTGCCTCATTAGTTATCATTAGGGTCCGTTAGGGACAGCCGCCGTGGAGTGGGGGCGCCATTTCCGCTGTACAGTAGGGTGCCAACCACCACAGATAGGCAGGCATTGAGAAAGCAGGTAGCAGTCTAGTAAGGCATTTATGTTCACTTTGCACTATTTTTTGCACTTTTTTGCACTTTTCTACCTGTGTCTCCCACCCTGCTGCAGCTCTCTTTGATTTAGCCATAGCCATAATTGGCATTATTCTATCCCTATCCATTTTCCTGTCGAATGAGTGATAGTACTAGTGGCACATTAGCCTAGACTATAACAGGAGATTTAGGGACAGACTACGAGGAGCGGGGGCGCCAATCTCGATATAATTCAGGGTGCCAACCTCCGCTGACAGGTAGTGACTATCAGGGTTTGTAACAGGGTTTCTGCTAGGGAGCACGGTTGTCTGTAGTGTATGTCTGTGGTTGTTCTTCATGGTTTTAAGGATATTGATTAAAAGTTGTGTTTTATCCACTATATCTAAAAGGATTTTAGGTCGAAATGTTGAAACATTCCAGAGTTATTGCCACATAAAGTGACACATGTCAGAATTGAAAGAAGTGAATTTGGCCTGGTCACTAATGGGTTAAATTCATTCACGATCAGACCATTATTGTGATTATTGTGTACCTATCTTTTTTGGCTCCTTTGTATAGAATAGTTGTGGAGTTGCTTATGAAATGGTCTAATTTGTAATTTTACTATGCACCCACTGGATTTGATTTTTTCCATTATTGGGATTACTACTTGGGATGTCTGATGTAAAAATGTGATGTAACCCCTTAAATCAGGCCTATATTATCCTCTGTATTGTAAAAAGACAAAGCTTCAGAATATTCTGTGGAATGTTAGGTGGAAGGTTCTGTGGGATGTTCTATGGTAGGTTCTGTGGGATGTTCTGTGGTTTTGGAGGAGGTATTTTCTTTTTATTCTCTATACTTACAATAACATGTCCACCATTGCCCACTTGGATATGATGGTGACTTTATATGTATCTGATCTATAAAAGAAGAAAAAGTCACAAGGTCAAAAAGTCACAAGTATATATATATATATATATATATATATATATATATATATATACATACACACATACACACATACATACATGCATACATATATATATATATATTGGATCTATTATAATGCCTGACACCTACAATACTATATATAGAGTGGCATAAATCCCAATTGTTTTGAATACCTCAACAATATGTAATAAAACAAAATTTCCCTTAGATGCATAGGGAAATAAAAGTATATACACTATAGTTAAAATTTGAAAAACTTTATTAAATACATAGGCATAGGAGGTCTACACTGCGACCCTTAAGTCTTTTTCATAGGAGCCTACAGCACACTTGCACTTTATATTTATATTTACCTATTTGTGATTAAAGGTCTGCTTTAGTGCAATATTCAGTTCAGTCACATCCAACTCTTAGATACGGGGCATATCATATAGCTATTCATCAGTTTGGTACTTTCCAGATGTCTATTTATGTATTCACATTTAATATTACTGGATGCCCCTTGTGTTAGCATGGTAGTTGCTTGGGTTTTTATAGGTTTCCTATCTGTTCATTTCTGTTTGGTGTTTTATATATTGTATTTAATAAAGTTTTTCAAATTTTAACTATAGGGTATATACCTTTATTTCCCTATGCATCTAAGGGAAATTTTGTTTTATTATATATAGAGTGGATCTATAATGCCTGGGACATATAATACTATATATATAGAGTGGATCTATTATAATGCTTGCACCTATAATACTATATATAGAGTGGATCTATTATAATGCTTGCACCTATAATACTATATATAGAGTGGATCTATTATAATGCCTGCAGCTATAATACTGTATATAGAGTAAATCTCTGTGCAGGGATGATTTTTAAGGATATGGATCAATAAAGGACTTTTAATCGGAAAGGAGCTGGAACAATCTTCATATTTCTTAGATCTATAATGCCTGGCACCTATAATACTATATATATAGAGTGAATCTATAATGCCTGCACCTATAATACTATATATAGAGCGGATCTGTAATTCCTGGCATATTTAATACTATATATAGAGTGCATCTCTAATGCCTGGCACATATAATATTGTATATAGAGAAAATCTATAATGCCAGATTTGTCTCTGAAATCATGTACTTCTTCCCCTACATGAGGTTGACCAGGGAAGAAAAGAACACATCCTCCTCTATTTGCTGATCTCTGCAGCTTCTGTGTAGAGATACAGCAGAGCTGAGTTATGTATCATTACAAACACTTCCAGATCTCATGCCATGACAGTCAGTTTGGGGGAAGCGTGAGAGTTGACAAATAGAAGATGACTACTCTATAAATAGAGCAATGAATATGATTGTTTGAGCTAAACGCATCTGCTTGTATATTAAAATGGTTTTAAGATTGCGATTTGCATGTCCCATGGATTTATTATAAGATGGACTTTTCATTTAAGATTTTTTGGATGCTGAACCTCCCTTCATCCTACAAATGTTATTGGTATACACACGTATTATTACCATACACACATTTTACTAGTATCTATATATATAAGAAGCATCGTGATTACTCGCTAATCCCGCCCCCTGCACAGTAGCTCCGCCCCCCACCACATCACCACACACAATCCCGCCCCCCACAAATCCCATCCCCCACCACATCGCCACACATAATCCTGCCCCCCCACCACATCATCACACATAATCCCGCGCCCCAAAACATCACCACACAATCCCGCCCCCCCACCACATCACCACACATAATCCTGCCACCACACCACATTACTACACGTAATCCCGCCCCCACCCCATTACCACACATAATCCCGCCCCCCCACCCCATTATCACACATAATAACGCCCCCCCACCCCATTACCACACATAATGCCGCCCCCCACCCTATTACCACACATAATCCCACCCCCCCACCCCATTACCACACATAATCCCGCCCCCCACCCCATTACCACACATAATCCCGCCCCCCACCCCATTACCACACATAATACCGCCCCCCACCCCATTACCACACATAATCCCGCCCCCCACCCCATTATCACACATAATCCTGCCCCCTACCACATCACCTTACTATTGTTATTAACTTCATTTTAAATTAATTTACCACCTGCGTAAGCGCTATTGAATGTTGTCATTATTTACTTTAGTTTAATCACCAGCAGCGTTAATTAGATAGTAATGAGCGTGCCGAGCGTTAGCTGGCTGGAAACATCTAGTACACATATATTATTGCATACAGACAGAATCATATAACTAACAATAGCTAATTACACTACCTAATTCTGGTCCAGTTGACAAAGTATAAAAAGAAAATCACCACAGCAACCAATGAAAAGGAAATAATAATTTATCCAGTAAAAATATATAATATCTACACATACAATCATCATTATTTTAACAGGGTTGTCCGGTTAAATAAGTTATCCAGAGAATAGTTGATAACTTGTTGACCGATGGGGCCGGTTTAGGTCTGAACGTCTTTTAGATGCTATATAGAATAACACAGCCCGCTATATTATCCATTACACAAAAGTTGTCATACGCCGGCATATGTCTGTGTACAGCTGAGTATATACGTCTCAGGGGAGTGCAGAGAAGACGGTGGCTCCATGGTAGAACTGGCAGAAGATATTATATCCACAGCCGGGTACATGTGCCGCCATACTTTATATCCTCTCTATAATGTATCATCGATAGTGTCTGTGTATAATCATCTCATTATATCTCTCCACTTACACACTCATATCCTCTGTGTCTGGTGGTTTCCCCTCCTTTTCTTCCTCCTCTCTGTCCTCCTCATCTTCCTCCTCTTTGTCCTCCTCTTCTTCCTCCTCTCTGTCCTCCTCATCTTCCTCCTCTGTGTCCTCCTCATCTTCCTCCTCTTTGTCCTCCTCATCTTCCTCCATTTTGTCCTCCTCTTCTTCCTCCTCACTGTCCTCCTCATCTTCCTCCTCACTATTAAAGATGTAAAGCATCACATACAGAAATCCAGAGATATTTCTCGTGGCGATGGATTCATCCACAGACAGATGATTATTGTGGTTACCAGTGGGGATTTCTGATGTGACATAATATATTCCGTCCCTCATTCTATACACTTACATTACAGTGTCCAGTGTAGGTGGCTCAGATGCTGTCAGATAATATAATCCGGGGCTATAATAGAAGAATACAGCACCAGTGAGAATCAATGATATTGCGACTTCTACACAATTCCAGAAACATTTTCTATTGTCCCTTGTTATGAAATCTCCAGTAAGGGTCATATTTCCTATGTGGATCCTGGGGTGGTGCGGGGCTAGGCCTCGTCATTTACCACAAGTATACACAGCACTTGTACGGTCAGTACGATGGGACACGTGTATAAGACACGACTATGTATCATCTACTGTTTCTCCAGAAGGCGGGATGAGGTTGTCTTCTCGTCTTTAGCATTTTTCAGGCAAACTAAAAACTCCTTTTTACAATAACAGCAAAATCTCTGAGACTTCAGAATACTTGTGTATGATGAGGGGAAAGGGGACATTTTTCTCCCACGGACTTTGGTGCCCAGAACAACTGCACCTGGGCTCCTCTCATGCTACACCACTGATATGTGTCACGACTTGTACCACCAAAACCTACTATTTCTGCAGCCGGGTATAAGTGAGGCCGTGGTACATACGGTAAGTATCCATACTCTGTGAACTTTTCCACATTTTTTACGTTACACCCACAAACCTAAATATATTTTATTGGGATTTTATGTGAACACAAGGTAGCAAGGTGCTGTATATATCATCCCTCCATAATTACATTTCTATAACGTGTAATATAGAATGTCCATTCAATTATCTCATTAAATCTCTCTACATACATGACGTCTGCAGCATCCTCATCTGGTTCTTCTTCCTCACTGTAAGATATAACATGGCATATAGCGATTTATACAGATATTTCTCCTGACAATGAGGTTATCCATGATGAGATGGTTATTGTGATCACTAGTGGGGATGTCTGGTGTTGGTGGCCCCTCGTATTTATATCCACAGAACACCTGTGTTCCTCTCAGGATTGGTTTACCATTAGGCCCAGTCTGTTCTTATAGCCCATGTGGTAGAAGACTTTGCTGTCCCACTACAGGATTTATATTATATATAACCAGGGGTGTACATAGAATAGAAATCATGGAGCCCCATAGCAGAAGTCCAAATTGGCACAGCCCAAAAATTAATAATATTCAGTGGGATCACAGAGGCACATATCTCGCAACTTTGCAACCCGTATGAAGTAATTTTGCCCCTACTGAAGCCCCTCAGTGTTCCCACACATTAGGATAACCCTTCCATGCCCCCCATACAGTATGATGCCAACAAATCTGCCCCCTAAACACAGTAAGATATACCCCAAAGGCCCTGACGCAGCCCTCCATACAGTATGTTGGTCTCTACAACATTCACATTGTATAATGGCTCATGTACTATACCATGGCCAACACTATCACTCCACACTGTATAATGTCCCCCACTAGCCCTCCAAACAGTATAATGGCAAACCCTCACAGCCCTACACACAGTATAACTGCCCCCCACACAGCACTACACACAATATAACTGCCCCTCACACAGCACTACACACAATATAACTGCCCCTCACACAGCACTACACACAGTATAACTGCCCCTCACACAGCAGTACACACAGTATAACTGCCCCCCACACAGCCCTACACACAGTATAACTGGCCCACACAGACCTGCAAATCATATAATGGACCCCAAGAGGTCCTCCAAGTAGCATGATGGCCCACCAAGTAGCCCTCTAATTATTATGATTGCTTCCTAAGTGGCCCTCCAAATATTATGATGGCTTCCACAATATACTCATTAATTTATAAAATAAAAATACTCACCTCTTCTTGTTCCCCCACTGTTCAGATCTCTGCAGCATGTGGTCTGATCTTTGGTGCTGGTCGGCACAACAGGTGCAACGTAGTGACTTCATCGCGCCCGCTGCGCTGAGACGTCAGACGCACAGGGATAATGATGGAGGAGGGAGTGTCGGCTAACGGCTCCTCTTCCATCATTACTTTCAAATGTATCGGCATTGAGGAATGAGGGTGCGCAGCGGTGGCACTAGCACCAGGCCTGACAGCGGCTGCGTGGTCTGCTTCTATTACCGGTGCACCACTGAATATAACTTTATATTACATTCTTACTGGTTTATAGTCATGTTTTCAGGTTTGCCTGAGATGCTAAGAATTGTGTTAAGACCTAGAACTATATTCTCCAATGTGGTATAACCAGAGAAATCTTCAGAATGTTCAGAATGTTCTGTGGAATGTTCTGTGGTTGTGGACGGCGGCTCTTTTTAATTTTTTACACTTACATTATGGTGTCCAGATCTGGCAGCGAGGAGACCCAGGTTGGAAATCTGTCTTGTCTATAAAATAAAGCTCCAGTTACAATGATTGATTCACAAATTTCTATAATTGAGTTTGTGACAAAAGTTTTGAGACTGACACAAATTTTCGTTCTCACAAAGTTTTCTTCTTCAGTGTTTTTAAATATTTTAGTCAGAAGACTTAATATTTATAGTGTTGACCCTTATTTTTCAAGACTGCCCTTAACCCTGGCAGCTGGATATCAGTTTCTGGGCCAAATTCTGTGGAATGACAACCATTTTTTAACTAAAAAACTTGATGTATTTGTTAATAAAAGTTTAAAAACATGTGAAATGCTGATAATTGTACTTCAGTAATGATAGAAACATCCGACTAAAAGATCTTAAACTCTGAAGCACCAAACTGTGTGAAACCAAAATTTATGTCAGTCTCAAAACTTTTGGCCACAACTTTATATCATTCATAAGAAGTATCACCAGGATTATTCCTGCTGCTCTTTATATACAAGACTCCTATACTGTAGTAAGAACAGAGGAATATGGGAGATTCTAGATAAATACCTGAATGCTGGGACGGCGTTGATGACATTACGCCTGAATCTGTTGAAGAAACAGAGGAGACATTTATATGATATTATATTATTTATACTACTGGTATAATATTAATAGCGATATAATATTATATAGCTTTCTTGTCTGTCTTATACACATATAGAAATCTATGCACGATATATTAATTATATATAATATTATAAAGTGTAACTATAATGCCAGGCACATGTAATATATAGAGTGGATCTATAATGCCAGGCACATGTAATGTATAGAGTGGACTATAATACCAGACACATATAATACTCTCTATATATTTTGACAAAGTCACTGGCAAAGTACTGGAGGGGAGATATGTATCACTGAGGTTATTAACTTCAGTGATATGAACCTAGGAAAACGCTCCAGCACACTAAGTGCTGAGAGGGGTTAATTGGCCATGTTTAGAGCTAGGTTGAGTGAATATCTGTAGAGTGGGTGGGGTTCAGAGGATAAATACTCAGCCTTCTGGCAGATTCAGGGTTGGGTGGTCCTGGAGATACAAGCTCCACTGCTGTGTTTTTATGCTCTGGAAAGCTGAACTTTTGCTGTCTGTTCTTGAGCAGGCGGATCCCCGCAGCAACATGGACTGTGCCATACGTTATGTTTTGGCTTTCTCGTTAGGACAGAAACATTGCCTTTGCTTTGCTAACACTGCACTGGTTTATGCAGTATCTTTAATAAACCAGTGGAAGATTTAAAGAGACAGCGTTCCTGTGTCTACCTCTATGTGCAGCAAAGTGAGCTGATGTACCACAATATATAGAGTATATATATAATGTCAGGCACATATTGTATAATTCTCTACAGTGGAACTATAACACCTGGCACATGTAGTATAAAGGGTGGATCTATTATGCCAGGCACATAAAATACTATACAGTGGATTTATATATTAAAATATGCCCAATATAATGCTGCACAAAGGTTAATACTGGTCCCATAAGATGCTCCATAGAAACATTTGCCTTATAATCAACCTTTATGCAACATTGTATGGCACCATAAGATGCTCCATATAAACATTTGCCCCATATAATGCGTTATAAAGGTTGATTATGGCTCCATAAGATGCTCCATTGAAACACATGCCCCATATAATGCAGCATAAAGGTTGATTATGGCCCCATAAGATGCTCCATACAGTAGTATGCCCCATATGCTGTTGCTGTCGCTCAGGCCCCTGACACTTGCGATATTCACCTGTCACCGATCCACCGCCAGGTGCTGCTCCGTCTTCCGGCTCTCTGCAGTGACTGTTCAGACAGAGAGCGGCGCCCACACTAAATACTTCATCGCGCTCTCTGACCTGAACGTCACAGTCAGAGGATGCGGAAAACGGAGCGGCACCCGGCGGTGGAATGGGGACAGGTGAATATCGCAATGCTCACCCTCCCCTGTTATACTCACCTGAACTCGACCCGCTCCTTGCATCTCACTGACAGATGGTCTTGGCGCCGGCAGCTTGTTCCGGTGTTCAGCGGTCACTGGTGCCGCTCATTAAAGTAAAGAATATGCACTCCACCCCCATGGGAGTGGAGTCACGTCCATATTCATTACTTTAATGAGCGGCACCATGTGACCGCTAAACACAGGAAGAGCTACCGATGCCTGGAGACCACCGGAGATGCAGGGACCGTACCAGGAGCAGGTGAGTATGATGTGACAGCCGTCGCTCTCCCTCCCACCCTCTAGGACAATGACTCAAGTATAAGCCGAGAGGGGCACTTTCAGCCTAAAGAAATGGGCTGAAAATATCGGCTTATACTCGAGTATATACGGTATATACTTCCCAAGGGAGTACAGAGAGGACGTAAGACACATCACTCATGTAAATACATGGATTTAAAGGGAATTTGTCACCAGTCTTGTCCCCACTCATCACTTTTCTGATATAATCCTGTATCTCTAAATGTGCTGCCCAGTGTCAGATAGCTTGGTGTCAGTCGCAGCTCATGGGTCCTGCAACAGGATAATGACCCAAAACACACAGCTAAAAACATCCAAGAATGGCTAAGAGGAAAACATTGAGGCTATGTGCACACGTTCAGGATTTCTTGCAGAAAATTCCTGAGAAAAACCTGAAATTTTCTGCAAGAAATCAGCAAGAAATCTGCATTCATTTTTTGCCACGTTTTTGACGCATTTTTTGCCGCGTTTTTCCCGCTTTTTTGGTGTTTTTTTTTCCGGACATTTCCCAATGCATTTTATAGTGGGAAATCCGCAAAAAAAAAGCAAAATTAATGAACATGCTGCGTTTTTTACCGCAATGCGTTTTTTTCGCAGAAAAAACGCATCATGTGCACAAATATTGCTGAATTCATTCTAAATGATGGGATGCATATTGTATCCTTTTTTTTGCGGTTTTATAGCGTTTTTATCGCGAAAAAAACGCGAAAACACTGCGAAAAATCGTGCGCACACAGCCTAAATTTGAGCATCTTTGGAAAGAGCTGAAACATGCCATCTGGAAAAGGCACCCTTCAACACAAGACAACTGGAGCAGTTTGCTCTTCAGGAGGGGGTCAAAATACCCGTCGAAAGGTGCAGAAGTCTCATTGACAGTTACAGGAATCGTTTGATTGCAGTGATTGCCTCAAAAGGTTGTGCAACAAAATATAAAGTTAAGGGTACCATCATTTCTGTCCAGGTCTATTTCATGATTTTTCTTTATTTTTTTTAATTCTGTGGAAGCATGGTTGAAAAGCAATGTCTGACTTTCATTTGTTCATTGTCAAAGATTTTTTATTTTTTACTTTTGTCAGATTCAAGTTATTTCTGTGACTGTTGTGGGTTTTTCTGTCACTAAACGAGGGGTATCAACAATTTTGACCACGTGTGTATGTCTCAGAGGAGTACAGAGAGGATGGTGGCTCCATGGTAGAACTGGCAGAAGATATTATATCTACAGCCGGGTACATGTGCCGCCATACTTCATATCCTCTCTATAATGTATCATCGATAGTGTCTGTGTATAATCATCTCATTATATCTCTCCACTTACACACTCATCTCGTCAGTGTCTGGTGGGTTGTCCTCCTGCTCTTCCTCCTCTGTGTCCTCCTGTTCTTCCTCCTCTCTGTCCTCCTGATCTTCCTCCTCTGTGTCCTCCTGATCTTCCTCCTCTGTGTCCTCCTGTTCTTCCTCCTCTGTGTCCTCCTCTTCTTCCTCCTCTGTGTCCTCCTGTTCTTCCTCCTCACTATTAAAGATATAAAGCATCACATACAGAAATCCAGAGATATTTCTTGTGGCGATGGATTCATCCACAGACAGATGATTATTGTGATCACTAGTGGGGATTTTTGATGTGACATAATATATTCTTTCCCTTATTCTGTACACTTACATTATAGTGTCCAGTCTAGGTGGTAAAGATACTTTCGGATACTTTCCCTTGTTATGAAATCTCCAGTGAGGGACATATTTCCTATGTGGATCCTGGGGTGGTGCGGGGCGAGGCCTCGTCATTTAACACAAGTATACACAGCACTTGTATGGTCAGTACGATGGGACACGTGTATAAGACACGACTATGTATCATCTACTATTTCTCCAGAAGGCGGGAAGAGGTTGTCTTGTTGTCTTTAGCATGTTTCAGGCAAACTAAAAACTCCTTTTTACAATACCAGCAAAATCTGTGCTGTATTAGATTCTATGCGGGCTGTGCTGTATTACATTCTATGGGGGCTGGCTACATTACATTCTATGGGGGCCTTCTGCATTACATTCTGTGGGGGCTGGCTGCATTACATTCTATGGGGGCTGGCTGCATTACATTCTATGGGGGCTGTGCTTTATTGCATTCTATGGGGGCTGGCTTTATTACATTCTATGGGGGCTGTGCTGTATTACATTCCATGGGGGCTGTGCTTTATTACATTCCATGGGGGCTGTGCTGCATTACATTCTATGGGGCCTGTGCTGCATTACATTCTATAGGGGCTGGCTGCATTACATTCTATGGGGGCTGGCTGCATTACATTCTATGGGGGCTAGCTGCATTACATTCTCTGGGGGCTGACTGCATTACATTCTCTGGGGGCTGGCTGCATTACAATCTATGGGGAATGGCTGTATTACATTCTATGGGGGCTGTGCTGTGTTATATTCTATGGGGGCTGTGCTGTATTTTATTCCATGGGGCCATGCTGTCTTACATTCTATGGGGAGCTGTCTTACATTCTATGGGGGGCTGTCTTACATTCTATGCGGGGGCTGTATTACATTCTATGGGGAGGGCTGTATTACATTCTATGGGGGCTGTATTACATTCTCTGGGGGCTACATTATATTCTATGGGGGGGCTGTATTATATTCTATGGGGAGGTGGGCTGTATTATATTCTATGGGGGCTGTATTACATTCTATTGCGTGCTGAATTCTATGGGGGGCTGTATTACATTCTATGGGGGCTGTATTACATTCTCTGGGGGCTACATTATATTCTATGGGGGGCTGTATTATATTCTATGAGGGGTGATTGCATCATACTCTATGAGGAGGCTACATTATATTCTATGGGGAGCTGCATTATACTATATGAGGAGGGCTGCATTGTATTCTATGGAGAGGTTACATTATATTCTATGGTGGGCTGCATTATGCTCTATGAGTGGGTACCATATATTATATATGCAGGGGCTGCATTATACTAAATGATGGGGCTGCATTATATTCTCTGGGGGGTTCCATTATACTCAGGGGGCTACAATATATTCTGTGGGGTGGCTGCATTATACTCTGGGGTGGCATCATTATACTACATGTTAGCTGCATTATACTGTATCGAGGACTATGCGGAATACATGATACTATATGAAGAACTGTGGGGTGCATTATACTATTGGAAGTGACTTGTTCTACATGGATGACAATGGCGGGGCATTATACTATATGGAGCACTATGAGGAATGTATTATACTATTTGTAGGACTGAGGAGTGTATTATACTATATGTAGGACTATGGCAGTATATTATACTATATGGAGGACTGAGGAGTGTATTACACTATATGGAGGAATTGCAGTGTATTTTAATATATGGAGGACTGAGGAGTGTATTATACTATATGAAGGACTGAGGAGTGTATTATACTATATGGATGAGTGTATTATACTAGATGGAGGACTGAGGAGTGTATTCTACTATATGGAGGACTGAGGAGAGTATTCTGCTATATGGAGGACTGATGAGTGTATTCTACTATATGGAGGACTGAGGAGTGTATTATACTATATAGAGGATTGAGGACTGTATTGTACTATATGGAGGACTGAGGTGCACATTATAATATATGGAGGACTATTGGGTGCATTATACTAAACAAGCAAAATGCTGCCTATTCATCGAGTGATTGGATTGTTTATTTGGGTACTGAAATCCTTGTTCTCAGCAGCACATCGCTGGTGTAAACTGTAGTTGTGCTGTTGATAACATGATACTGTATGGGGACAGATTGATCTAATTGTGATTGTTCTGTTTCCTTCATTCTTTCTCAGTTGGTGTAAAGAGGCCGGGAACCAAGCGAACAACTTCAGTATTCTTGATCACACTGGTTTAGTGGCCTGAGATCAGCGCTTGTAAATACAACAGAAATGCTTCGCAGGGAGACCAGGCAAGGATGATGACAATTGTATTTAGCACTCGGCGCCTGGGAATAGCGCTAACTCTACTGCTTTTCCCAGCCGCCAAAGCATTTAATTCTGGTATGTGTAATGATTTTTAGACTTGATGTCAGCTGCGTAATGTCAGCTGCCATCAATCCCTGGTGTAAGTAATGGAGAGGTGTCTATCAGCCCCCCACTACTAGGCCAGACCTGGCGAGACCCAGCGACTATGAAGAGCGGTGACGGTAGTAACAGTACCGCTCTTCACAGTCACCGAGCTCAGCACAAGACCCGGAATATCTGAAGAGCGGTGATGTTACTGATGTCACCGCTCTTCAGAGTCACCGGGTCTCGTGCTGCGCAGCGGAACCAAAAGTGGCTGTAGGCAAAGTTTATGGAGCATCAGAATGAGGTTCCATAGCCTTTGGTCGTCTCAATCCCTTCATTATCTACGAGATCCAGTTATGTAGGTAAAGTAGCGGCTTTTCTTGGTAATTCAACTAAAAGCAATAAATGGGACTGAGCTGTAATGCTGGATACAGCTGTGATTATATGTTATATAGTCGTGTTACACTCCCCTCACTTCTTGTAACCTACAAGTGTACAAAGGTATTATACAGTCCGCATGTGACAAGTGGGCCTGTGTAACTTCAAATGCCAGGGCTGAATTTCAGTCCCAGTCCGGCCCTGGAAACAATACTAATGTTTTAACTCGGGAAGATTTCAGGAATCAATATTTTGTGGAATAACCATGATTTTTAATCACAGCTTACATGCGTCTTGGCATGTTTTCCACCAGTCTTTCACACTGCTTCTGGCACAAAAATTTAAGAAGTTTTTCTTTGTTTGATGGCTTGTGACTATCCATCTTCCACTTTTTATTTTTTTACACTTACATTATGGTGTCCAGATCTGGCAGCGAGGAGACCCAGGTTGGAAATCTGTCTTGTCTATAAAATAAAGCACCAGTTACAATGATTGATTCACACATTTCTGTAATTGAGTTTGTGATGAAAGTTTTGAGACTGACACAAATTTTGGTTCTCACAAAGTTTTCTTCGGTGTTTTTAAATATTTTAGTCAGAAGACTTAATATTTATAGTGTTGACCCTTATTTTTCAAGACTGCCCTTAACCCTTGCAGCTGGATATCAGTTTCTGGGCCAAATGCTGTGGAATGACAACCATTTTTTAACTAAAAAACTTGATGTATTTGTTAATAAAAGTTTACAAACATGTGAAATGCTGATAATTGTACTTCAGTAATGATAGAAACATCCGACTAAAAGATCTTAAACTCTGAAGCACCAAACTGTGTGAAACCAAAATTTGTGTCAGTCTCAAAACTTTTGGCCACAACTTTATATCATTCATAAGAAATATCACCAAGATTATTCCTGCTGCTCTTTATATACAAGACTCCTATCAGAAGAACTGAGGAATATGGGAGATTCTAGATAAATACCTGAATGCTGGGACGGCGTTCATGACATTACGCCTGAATCTGTTGAAGAAACAGAGGAGACATTTACAGTATGTGACATTATATTATTTATACTACTGGTATAATATTAATAGCGATATAATATTATATAGTTTTCTTGTCTGTCTTATACACATATAGAAATCTATGCATGATATATTAATTATATATAATATTATAAAGTGGAACTATAATGTCGGGCACATGTAATATATAGAGTGTATCTAGAATGCCAGGCACATGTAATATATAGAGTGGATCTATAATGTCAGGCACATGTAATATATAGAGTGGATCTATAATACCAGACACATATAATACTCTCTATATATTTTGACAAAGTCACTGGCAAAGTACTGGAGGGGAGATATGTATCACTGAGGTTATTAACTTCAGTGATATGAACCTAGGAAAACGCTCCAGCACACTAAGTGGTGAGAGGGGTTAATTGGCATGTTTAGAGCTAGGTTGAGTGAATATCTGTAGAGTGGGTGGGGTTCAGAGGATAAATACTCAGCCTTCTGGCACATTCAGTGTTGGGTGGTCCTGGAGATACAAGATCCACTGCTGTGTTTTCATGCTCTGGAAAGCTGAACTTTTGCTGTCTGTTCCTGAGCAGGCGCGGATCCCCGCAGCAACATGGACTGTGCCATACGTTATGTTTTGGTTTTCTCGTTAGGACAGAAACGTCGTCTTTGTTTTGCTAACACTGCACTGGTTTATGCAGTATCTTTAAACCAGTGGAAGATTTAAAGAGACTGTCTACCTCTATGTGCAGCAAAGTGATGTACCACAATATATAGAGTATGTATATAATGCCAGGCACATATTGTATAATTCTATGCAGTGGAAATATAACACCTGGCACATGTAGTATAAAGGGTGGATCTATGATGCCAGTCACATAAATTACTATACAGTGGATTTATATATTAAAATATGCCCAATATAATGCTGCACAAAGGTTAATACTGGCCCCATAAGATGCTCCATTGAAACACATGCCCCATATAATGCAGCATAAAGGTTGATTTTGGCTCCATAAGATGCTCCATAGAACCACGTGAACCATATATTGCAGCATAAAGGTTGATTATGGCCCCATAAGATGCTCCATAGAGTAATATGCCCCATATGCTGTTGCTGTCGCTCAGGCCCATTGCACTTGCGATATTCACCTGTCACCGATCCACCGCCGGGTGCTGCTCCGTCTTCCGGCTCTCTGCAGTGACTGTTCAGGCAGAGGGCGGTGCGCACACTAAATATGTCATCGCGCCCTCTGACCTGAACGTCACAGTCAGAGGATGCGGAAAACTGAGTGGCACCCGCCGGTGGAACTGGGACAGGTGAATATTACAATGCTCACCCTCCCCTGTAACACTCGCCTGCTCTCGGCCCGCTCCCTGCTTCTCACTGACAGATGGTCTTGACGCCGGCAGCTTGTTCCGGTGTTCAGCAGTCACTGGTACCGCTCATTAAAGTAAAGAATATGCGCTCCACCCCCATGGGAGTGGAGTCACATCCATATTCATTACTTTAATGAGCGGTACCATGTGACCGCTAAACACAGGAAGAGCTGCCGGTGCCTGGAGACCACCGGAGATGCAGGGACCGCGCCAGGAGCAGGTGAGTATGATGTGACAGCCGCCGCTCCCCCTCCCACCCTCTAGGACAATGACTCAAGTATAAGCCGAGAGGGGCACTTTCAGCCTAAAGAAATGGGCTGAAAATACCGGCTTATACTCGAGTATATACGGTATATACTTCCCAAGCGAGTACAGAGAGGACGTAAGACACATCACTCCTGTAAGTACATGGATTTAAAGGGAATTTGTCACCAGTCTTATCCCCACTCATCAATTTTCTGATATTATCTCTAAATGTGGTGCCCAGTGTCAGATAGCTTGGTCTCAGTCGCAGGTCATGGGTCTTGCAACAGGATAATGACCAAAAACACACAGCTAAAAACATCCAAGAATGGCTAGGAGGAAAACATTGAATTTGAGCATCTTTGGAAAGAGCTGAAACATGCCGTCTGGAAAAGGCACCCTTCAACACAAGACAACTGGAGCAGTTTGCTCCTGAGGAGTGGGTCAAAATGCCTGTCAAGAGGCGCAGAAGTCTCAATGACAGTTACAGGAATTGTGTGATTGCCTCATAAGGTTGTGCAACAAAATATTAAGTTAAAGGTACAATCATTTCTGTCCAGGCCTATTTCATGAGATTTATTTTTTTTTTTTTAATTCTGTGGAAGCATGGTTGAAAAGCAATGTCTGACTTTCATTTGTTCATTGTCATAGATTTTTTATTTTTATTACTTTTGTCAGATTCAAGTTATTTCTGTGACTGTTGTGGGTTTTTCTATCACTAAACGAGGGGTACCATCAATTTTGACCACGTGTGTATGTCTCAGGGGAGTACAGAGAGGACGGTGGCTCCATGGTAGAACTGGCAGAAGATATTATATCTACAGCCGGGTACATGTGCCGCCATACTTTATATCCTCTCTATAATGTATCATCGATAGTGTCTGTGTATAATCATCTCATTATATCTCTCCACTTACACACTCATCTCGTCAGTGTCTGGTGGGTTGTCCTCCTGCTCTTCCTCCTCTCTGTCCTCCTGATCTTCCTCCTCTGTGTCCTCCTGAACTTCCTCCTCTGAATCCTCCTCTTCTTCCTCCTCACTATTAAAGATATAAAGCATCACATACAGAAATCCAGAGATATTTCTTGTGGCGATGGATTCATCCACAGACAGATGATTATTGTGGTCACTAGTGGGGATTTCGGATGTGACATAATATATTCCGTCCCTCATTCTATACACTTACATTATAGTGTGCAGTCTAGGTGGTAAAGATACTTTCGGATACTTTCCCTTGTTATGAAATCTCCAGTGAGGGACATATTTCCTATGTGGATCCTGGGGTGGTGCGGGGCGAGGCCTCGTCATTTACCACAAGTATACACAACACTTGTATGGTCAGTACGATGGGACACGTGTATAAGACACGACTATGTATCATCTACTATTTCTCCAGAAGGCGGGAAGAGGTTGTCTTGTTGTCTTTAGCATGTTTCAGGCAAACTAAAAACTCCTTTTTACAATACCAGCAAAATCTGTGCTGTATTAGATTCTATGCGGGCTGTGCTGTATTACATTCTATGGGGGCTGGCTACATTACATTCTATGGGAGCCTTCTGCATTACATTCTGTGGGGGCTGGCTGCATTACATTCTATGGGGGCTGGCTGAATTACATTCTATGGGGGCTGTGCTACATTACATTCTATGGGGGCTGTGCTGCATTACATTCTGTAGGGGCTGGCTGCATTACATTATATGGGGGCTGGCTGCATTACATTCTATTGGGCTGGCTGCATTACATTCTCTGGCGGCTGGCTGCATTACATTCTATGGGGAAGGGCTGTATTACATTCTATGGGGGCAGTGCTGTATTACATTCTATGGTGGCTGTGCTGTATTATATTCTATGGGGGCTGTGCTGTCTTACATTCTATGGGGAGCTGTCTTACATTCTATGGGAGACTGCCTTACATTCTATTGGGGGCTGTATTACATTCTATGGGGAGGGCTGTATTACATTCTCTGGGGGCTACATTATATTCTATGGGGGGCTGTATTATATTCTATGAGGGGTGATTGCATCATACTCTATGAGGAGGCTACATTATGTTCTATGCGGAGCTGCATTACACTATATGAGGAGGGCTGCATTGTATTCTATGGAGAGATTACATTATATTCTATGGTGGGCTGCATTATGCTCTATGAGGGGGCTACCATATATTATATATGCAGGGGCTGCATTATACTATATGATGGGGCTGCATTATATTCTGGGGGCTACAATATATTCTGTGGGGTGGCTGCATTATACTCTGGGGTGGCATCATTATATTATATGTTGGCTGTGTTATACTGTATCGAGGACTATGGGGAATACATTATACTATATGAGCTGTGGGGTGCATTATACTATGGGAAATGACTTGTTCTACATGGATGACAATGGCGGGGCATTATACTATATGGAGCACTATGAGGAATGTATTATACTATTTGGAGGACTGAGGAGTGTATTATACTATATGGAGGACTATGGCAGTACATTATACTATATGGATGACTATGAGGAGTGTATTATACTATATGGAGGACTGAGGAGTGTATTATACTATATGAAGGACTGAGGAGTGTATTATTCTATATGGATGAGTGTATTTTACTAGATGGAGGACTGAGGAGTGTATTATACTATATGGATGAGTGTATTTTACTAGATGGAGGACTGTGGAGTGTATTATACTATATGGAGGAGTGAGCAGTGTATTTTAATATATGGAGGACTGAGGAGTGTATTCTACTATATGGAGGACTGAGGAGTGTATTATACTATATGGAGGACTGAGGAGTGTGTTATACTATATGGAGGACTGAGGTGCACATTATAATATATGGAGGACTATTGGGTGCATAAAACTAAACAAGCAAAATGCTGCCTATTCATCGAGTGATTGGATTGTTTATGTGGGAACTGAAATCCTTGTTCTCAGCAGCACATCGCTGGTGTAAACTGTAGTTGTGCTGCTGATAACATGATGCTGTATGGGGACAGATTGATCTAATTGTGATTGTTCTGTTCCCTTCATTCTTTCTCAGTTGGCGTAAAGAGGCCGGGAAACAAGCGAACGACTTCAGTATTGTCGATCACACTGGTTTAGTGGCCTGAGATCAGCGCTTGTAAATACAACAGAAATGCTTCGCAGGGAGACCAGGCAAGGATGATGATAGTTGTAGTTAGCAACCGGCGCCTGGGAATAGCGCTAACTCTACTGCTTTTCCCAGCCGCCAGAGCATTTAATTCTGGTATGTGTAATGATTTTTAGACTTGATGTCAGCTGCGTAATGTCAGCTGCCATCAATCCCTGGTGTAAGTAATGGAGGGGTGTCTATCAGACACCCCCACTACTAGCCCAGACCTGGTGAGACCCAGCGACTATAAAGAGCAGTGACGGCAGTAACAGTACCGCTCTTCACAGTCGCTGAGCTCAGCGCAAAACCCGGAATATCTGAAGAGCGGTGATGTTACTGATGTCACCGCTCTTCAGAGTCACCGGGTCTCGTGCTGCGCAGCGGAACCAAAAGTGACTGTAGGCAAGGTTTATGGAGCATAAGAATGAGGTTCTACATAGCCTTTGGTCGTCTCATCCCTTCATTATCTACGAGATCCAGTTATGTAGGTAAAGTAGCCGCTTTTCTTGGTACTGCAACTAAAAGCAATAAATGGGACTGAGCTGTAATGCTGGATACAGCTGTGATTATATGTTATATAGTCGTGTTACACTCCCCTCACTTCTTGTAACCTACAAGTGTACAAAGGTATTATACAGTCACCATGTGACAAGTGGGCCTGTGTAACTTCAAATGCCAGGGCTGAATTTTAGTCCCTGTCCGGCCCTTGAAACAATACTAATGTTTTAACTTGGGAAGAGTTCAGGAATCAATATTTTGTGGAATAACCATGATTTTTAATCACAGCTTACATGCGTCTTGGCATACTTTCCACCAGTCTTTCACACTGCTTCTGGTACAGAAATTTAAGAAGTTTTTCTTTGATGGCTTGTGACTATCCATCTTCCACTTTTTAATTTTTTACACTTACATTATGGTGTCCAGATCTGGCAGGGAGGAGACCCAGGTTGGAAATCTGTCTTGTCTATAAAATAAAGCTCCAGTTACAATGATTGATTCACAAATTTCTGTAATTGAGTTTGTGAAAAAAGTTTTGAGACTGACACAAATTTTGGTTCTCACAAAGTTTTCTTCTTCGGTGTTTTTAAATATTTTAGTCAGAAGACTTAATATTTATAGTGTTGACTCTTATTTTTCAAGACTGCCCTTAACCCTTGCAGCTGGATATCAGTTTCTGGGCCAAATGCTGTGGAATGACAACCATTTTTTGACTAAACAACTTGATGTATTTGTTAATAAAAGTTTAAAGACATGTGAAATGCTGATAATTGTACTTCAGTAATGATAGAAACATCCGACTAAAAGATCTTAAACTCTGAAGCACCAAACTGTGTGAAACCAAAATTTCTGTCAGTCTCAAAACTTTTGGCCACGACTTTATATCATCTATAAGAAGTATCACCAGGATTATTCCTGCTGCTCTTTATATACAAGACTCATATTGTAAGAACAGAAGAATATGGGAGATTCTAGATAAATACCTGAATGCTGGGATGGCGTTCATGACATTACGCCTGAATCTGTTGAAGAAACAGAGGAGACATTTATGTGACATTATATTATTTATACTACTGGTATAATATTAATAGCGATATAATATTATATAGTTTTCTTGTCTGTCTTATACACATATAGAAATCTATACACAATATATATTAATTATATATAATATTATAAAGTGGAACTATAATGTCGGGCACATGTAATATATAGAGTGGATCTATAATACCAGACACATATAATACTCTCTATATATTTTGACAAAGTCTCTGGCAAAGTACTGGAGGGGAGATATGTATCACTGAGGTTATTAACTTCAGTGATATGAACCTAGGAAAACGCTCCAGCACACTAAGTGCTGAGAGGGGATAATTGGCCATGTTTAGAGCTAGGTTGAGTGAATATCTGTAGAGTGGGTGGGGTTCAGAGGATAAATACTCAGCCTTCTGGCTCATTCAGTGTTGGGTGGTCCTGGAGATACAAGCTCCACTGCTGTGTTTTCATGCTCTGGAAAGCTGAACTTTTGCTGTCTGTTCCTGAGCAGGCGGATCCCCGCAGCAACATGGACGGTGCCATACGTTATGTTTTGGTTTTCTCGTTAGGACAGAAACGTTGTCTTTGTTTTGCTAACACTGCACTGATTTATGCAGTATCTTTAATAAACCAGTGGAAGATTTAAAGAGACAGCGTTCCTGTGTCTACCTCTATGTGCAGCAAAGTGAGCTGATGTACCACAATATATAGAGTATATATATAATGCCAGGCACATCTACTATATAATTGTCTAAGGGTTACTTCCGTCTGTCTGTCCTTCTGTCTGTCTGTCACGGTTATTCGTTCACTGATTGGTCTCGGCAGCTGCCTGTCATGGCTGCCGCGACCAATCAGCGACGCGCACAGTCCGGAAGAAAATGGCCGCTCCTTACTCCCCACACTCACTGCCCGGCGCCCGCATACACCCCTCCGCTCACCGCTCACACACGGTTAATGCCGGCAGTAACAGACCGCGTTATGCCGCGGGTAAAGCACTCTGTTACCGCTGCTATTAACCCTGTGTGACCACCTTTTTACTATTCATGCTGCCTATGCGGCATGAATAGTAAAACGATCCAATGTTAAAAATAATTAAAAAAAAAAAATTGTTATATTCTCACCGTCCGTCGGCCCCTTGATCGACAACAGGCCTGCTCGACGCTCCGGTGACCGCTCCATGCTGCGATCTCGCGAGATGATGATGTAGCGGTCTCGCGAGACTGCTACGTCATCATCTCGCGAGACCGTAATGCACTCCTGGGACCGGAGTGCGCGAGGAGTGTCGGTAAAGGCCTCTCGTCGGTAAAGGCCTCGCTTGGATCCGGGCGCTCCGGAAGGTGAGTATATAACTATTTTTTATTTTATTTCTTTTTTTTAACAGGGATATGATGCCCACATTGCTATATACGTGGGCTGCGCAATATACAAGGTGTGCTGCGCAGTGTATAACGTGGGCTGCGCAATATACAACGTAGGCTGCGCAATATACTACATGGGCTGCGCAATATACTCTGTGCGCTGGGCAATATACTACGTAGCTGGGCAATATACTACGTGGCTGGCCAATATACTACGTTGCTGGCCAATATACTCTGTGCGCTGGGCAATATACTATGTGGCTGTGCTATATACTACGTGGCTGGGCAATATACTACGTGACTATACAACGTGGGCTGTGCAAAATACAACGTGGGCTGCGCAATATACTACGTGGGCTGGGCAATATACTACGTGGCTGGGCAATATACTACGTGATCTGGGCAATATACTACGTGGGCTGGGCAATATACTACGTGGGCTGGGCAATATACTACATGACTGGGCAATATACTACGTGGGCTGGGCAATATACTACGTGGGCTGTGCTATATATTATGTGGGCTGTGCTATATACCATGTGGCTGGGCAATATACTACGTGGGCTGTGCTATATACTATGTGGGCTGTGCTATATACTATGTGGCTGGGCAATATACTACGTGACTATACAAAGTGGGCTGTGCAATATACAACGTGGGCTGCGCAATATACAATGTGGGCTGCACAATATACAACGTGGGCTGCGCAATATACAACGTGGGCTGCGCAATATACTACGTGGGCTGCGCAATATACAACGTGGGCTGCGCAATATACAACGTGGGCTGCGCAATATACAACGTGGGCTGCGCAATTTACAACGTGGGCTGCGCAACGTACAACGTGGGCTGCGCAATATATACGTGGGCTGCGCAATTTACTACATGGGCTGCGCAATGTACAACGTGGGCTGCGCAATGTACTACGTGGGCTGCGCAATGTACTGCGTGGTCTGCGCAATGTACTGCGTGGTCTGCGCAATGTACTGCGTGGTCTGCGCAATGTACTGCGTGGTCTGCGCAATGTACTGCGTGGGCTGCGCAATGTACTGCGTGGCCTGCGCAATATACTACGTGGCCTGTGCTATACACTATGCATACATATTCTAGAATTCCCGATGCGTTAGAATCGGGCCACCATCTAGTATTGTATAATTCTATGCAGTGGAACTATAACACCTGGCACATGTAGTATAAAGGGTGGATCTATTATGCCAGGCACATAAAATACTATACAGTGGATTTATATATTAAAATATGCCCAATATAATGCTGCACAAAGGTTAATACTGGTCCCATAAGATGCTCCATATAAACATTTGCTCCATATAATGCGGTATAAAGGTTGATTTTGGCTCCATAAGATGCTCCATTGAAACACATGCCCCATATAATGCAGCATAAAGGTTGATTTTTGCTCCATAAGATGCTCCATATCACCGATCCACCGCCGGGTGCTGCTCCGTCTTCCGGCTCTCTGCAGTGACTGTTCAGACAGAGGACGGTGCGCACACTAAACATGTCATCGTGCCCTCTGACCTGAACGTCACAGTCAGAGGATGCGGAAAACGGACCGGCACCCGGCGGTGGAACGGGGACAGGTGAATATCACAATGCTCACCCTCCCCTGTTATACTCACCTGCTCTCGGCCCGCTCCCTGCTTCTCACTGACAGATGGTCTTGGCGCCTGCAGCTTGTTCCGGTATTCAGCGGTCACTAGTGCCACTCAGTAAAGTAAAGAATATGCGCTCCACCCCCATGGGAGTGGAGTCACGTCCATATTCATTACTTTAATGAGCGGTACCATGTGACCGCTAAACACAGGAAGAGCTGCCTGTGCCTGGAGACCACCGGAGATGCAGGGACCGCGCCAGGAGCAGGTGAGTATGATGTGACAGCCGTCACTCTCCCTCCCACCCTGTAAGACAATGACTCGAGTTTAAGCCGAGAGGGGCACTTTCAGCCTAAAGAAATGGGTTGAAAATATCGGCTTATACTCGAGTATATACGGTATATACTTCCCAGGGGAGTACAGAGAGGACGTAAGACACATCACTCCTGTAAATACATGGATTTAAAGGGAATTTGTCACCAGTCTTGTCCCCACTCATCAATTTGCTGATATAATCTCTAAATGTGGTGCCCAGTGTCAGATAGCTTGGTCTCAGTCGCAGGTCATGGGTCTTGCAATAGGATAATGACCCAAAACACACAGCTAAAAACATCCAAGAATGGCTAAGATGAAAACATTGGATTTGAGCATCTTTGGAAAGAGCTGAAACATGCCGTCTGAAAAAGGCACCCTTCAACACAAGACAACTGGAGCAGTTTGCTCTTCAGGAGGGGGTCAAAATAACTGTGGAGAGGTGCAGAAGTCTCATTGACAGTTACAGGAATCGTGTGATTGCAGTGATTGCCTCAAAAGGTTGTGCAACCAAATATTAAGTTAAGCTTACCATCATTTCTGTTCAGGCCTATTTCATGAGTTTTATTTTTATTTTTTTAATTCAGTGGAAGCATGGTTGAAAAGCAATGTCTGACTTTCATTTGTTCATTGTCATAGATTTTATATTTTTTATTACTTTTGTCAGATTCAAGTTATTTCTGTGACTATTGTGGGTTTTTCTGTCACTAAACGAGGGGTACCAACAATTTTGATCACGTGTGTATGTCTCAGAGGAGTACAGAGAGGACGGTGGCTCCATGGTAGAACTGACAGAAGATATTATATCTACAGCCGGGTACATGTGCCGCCATACTTCATATCCTCTCCATAATGTATCATCGATAGTGTCTGTGTATAATCATCTCATTATATCTCTCCACTTACACACTCATATCGTCAGTGTCTGGTGGGTTGTCCTCCTGCTCTTCCTCCTCTGTGTCCTCCTGTTCTTCCTCCTCTCTGTCCTCCTCTTCTTCCTCCTCTCTGTCCTCCTTTTCTTCCTCCTCTCTGTCCTCCTGTTCTTCCTCCTCTTTGTCCTCCTTTTCTTCCTCCTCACTATTAAAGATATAAGGATATATCACATACAGAAATCCAGAGATATTTCTTGTGGCGATGGATTCATCCACAGACAGATGATTATTGTGGTCATTAGTGGGGATTTTTGATGTGACATAATATATTCCGTCCCTCATTCTATACACTTACATTATAGAGTCCAGTCTAGGTGGTAAAGATACTTTCAGATACTTTCCCTTGTTATGAAATCTCCAGTAAGGGTCATATTTCCTATGTGGATCCTGGGGTGGTGCGGGGCGAGGCCTCGTCATTTACCGCAAGTATACACAACACTTGTATGGTCAGTACGATGGGACACGTGTATAACACACGACTATGTATCATCTACTGTTTCTCCAGAAGGCGGGAAGAGGTTGTCTTGTTGTCTTTAGCATTTTTCAGGCAAACTAAAAACTCCTTTTTACAATAACAGCAAAATCTCTGAGACTTCAGAATACTTGTGCATGATGAGGGGAAAGGGGACATTTTTCTCCCACGGACTTTGGTGCTCAGAACAACTGCACCTGGGGTCCTCTCATGCTACACCACTGATATGTGTCATGACTTGTACCACCAAAACCTACTATTTCTGCAGCCGGGTATAAGTGAGGCCGTGGTATATACGGTAAGTATCCGTACTCTGTGAACTTTTCCACATTTTTTACGTTACACCCACAAACTTAAATATATTTTATTGGGATTTTATGTGAACACAAAGTAGCAAGGTGCTGTGTATATCACTCCCTCCATAATTACATTTCTATAACGTGTAATATAGAATGTCCATTCAATTATCTCATTAAATCTCTCTACATACATGACCTCTGCAGCATCCTCATCTGGTTCTTCTTCCTCACTGTAAGATGTAACATGGCATCGATTTATACAGATATTTCTCCTGACATAGAGGTTATCCATGATGAGATGGTTATTGTGATCACTAATGGGGATGTCTGATGTAAAACTGCCATTAACCCGATAAATCAGACCTGAAAAGCCGGAATGACCAGCCAACTTTTTTTCTTTTTTCATTTACGTGGCTGTATGATGCTTTGCTTCATGTCTGACAAATTATATATTTTTTTACTGCTATTGTAGGGTACATAGAAGCTGCTACATAATTTAGCTAATTTTCCAAGTAAACTGTCCTCTATCCTGGACTCCTTCCTGTAATAATGTCCTTCATCTTGGGCCTGATCCAGGTATAATGCCCTCCATCCTGGGCCTTTTCCTGGCATATTGTTCCCTATCCTGACCCCTTTAAAGTAATAATGTTTGCCCTCCTGGTATATTGTCTCGATCCTGGGTCCCTTCCTTGTATAATGTTTCCCTTTTCGGGTATAATGTTCCCCATCCTTGGCCCCACCTGGTATATCATCCCCCATCCTGGACCCTTTCCAGTAATATATTTCCCTCTTCCTGCTATTACACCCCTTATCCTGGACCCTCTCCAGTAATATATGCCCCCATTCTGGTATAATACCCCCTATCCTGGACTCCTTCCAGTTTTATATGTCGCCCATCCTGGTATAATATCCTCATCTAGTAATATATAGCTCTGGCAAAATTTAAGAGACCACTGCAAAATGTTAATTTTGTATGATTTTTCTCTTTATAGGTATATTTTTGAGTGAAATGTAAATTGTTCATTTATTCTATAAACTTGTGACAATATGTCCCTGAATTTCCAAGCAATACATTTTGTATTTTTTTTTTCTGAAAAAGAAAAAGTCAAAATACAAAAAAAAACAGTGCTTTCAGACCTCAAATAATGCAAAGAAAACAAGCTCATAATTATTTAGAAACAGCAATACTAATGATTTAACTCAGGAAGAGTTCAGGAACCAATATTTTGTGGAATAACCATGATTTCTAATCACAGCTTGTATTCATCTTGGCATGCTTTCCACCAGTCTTTCAGACTGCTTCCGACACAAAAATTTTTGATGGCTTGTGACTATCCATCATCCTCTTGATTACATTCCAGAGGTTTCCAATGGGGTTCAGGTCTGGAGATTGGGCTGCCCATGACAGGCTTTTGATGTGGTGGTCTCTTAATTTTTGCCAGAGCTGTATGTGACCCATCCTGGGCCTCTTTAGTACTATATGTTACCCATCCTGATATGTTTCCCTTTTCAGGTATAATGTTCTTCAACCTGTATTCCTGTCTGGTATAACATCACCTATCCTGGGAAGTAATATATGTACCAATCCTGGTAAAATATCCACCATCCTTGGCCCCTTCCAGTAATATGTGTCCCCCATCTTGGTATAATGCCATCCATCCTTGCACTCTTCCAGTAATATATGTATTTCATCCTAGTATAATGACCACCATCCTTGGTCCCTTCCACTAATATGTGTCCCCCATCCTGGTATAATCCACCATTCCTGTCCCCTTCCAGTAATATGTGTTCCCCATCCTGGGACACTTCCAGTAATATATGTCACCTATCCTGGTGTAATATCCACCATCCTTGGCCCCTTCCAGTAATATGTGTCCCCCATCCTGGTATAATGCCCTCCATCCTGGCACTCTTCCAGTAATATGTGCCCCCATCTTGGTATAATGTCCCCCATCCTGGCACTCTTCCAGTAATATGTGCCCCCATCTTGGTATAATGTCCCCCATCCTGGCACTCTTCCAGTAATATGTGCCCCCATCTTGGTATAATGTCCCCCATCCTGGCACTCTTCCAGTAATATGTCCCCCATCCTGGTATAATGTCCCCCATCATGGCACTCTTCCAGTAATATATGTATTTCATCCTAGTATAATGACCACTATCCTTGGCCGCTTCCAGTAATATGTGTCCCCCATTCTGGTATAATGTCCTGGGACCCTTCCAGTAATAATGTTCACTATCCTGGTATAATCCACCATTCCTGTCCCCTTCCAGTAATATGTGATCCCTAGCACGGTATAGTGTTCTCTTCTACAACAAATATAAAAACAAATAAACGCTTCTACTCACCTTTTCCAGCTCCCTCCTTGTGTGGCATCTTTTTCTATAGCCGGCTCCTGACTTCGGTGTGTGGGCGACAGGCAGCGTCGCAAGTGACTTTCATGCCACCCCTGATTGGCCAGCAGTGTGTATTTCAGTGCAAGGACATGGCGGCCCTCTGCGCCTTACTGCATTTCAGCTGAATGTGTCTTCAGATGCTCCATCCAGCTGGAATAGATGCTGGTGTTGGTGGCCCCTCGTATTTATATCCACAGAACAACTGTGTTCCTCTCAGGACTGGTTTACCTTTAGGCCCAGACTGTTCTTATAGGCCGTGTGGTAGAAGACTTTGCTGTCCCACTACAGGATATATATTATATAACCAGGGGTGTACATAGAATAGAAATCACTCCACACTGTATAATTTCCCCCACTAGCCCTCCAAACAGTATAATGGCAAACCCACACATCCCTCCAAATAATATAATGCCCCCTCCACACAGACGTCCAAACTATATAATGGCCGACACACAGCCCTATACACAGTATAACTGCCCCCCATACAGCCCTACACACAATATAACTGCCCCCCACTCAGTCCTGCAAATAATTAATGGACCCAAGAAGTCCTCCAAGTAGCATGATGGCCCACCAAGTAGCCCTCTAATTATTATGATTGTTTCCTAAGTGGCCCTCCAAATAGTTTGATGGCCCCCATAATGTACTCATTAATTTTAAAAAAATGAAAAATACTCACCTCTTCATGTTCCCCCACTGTTCAGATCTCTGCAGCATGTGGTCTGATCTTTGGTGCTGGTCGGCACAACAGGTGCAACGTAGTGACTTCATCTTGCCTGCTGCGCTGAGACGTCAGACGCACAGAGATAATGATGGAGGAGGGAGTGTCAGCTAACGGCTCCTCTTCCATCATCGCTTTCAAATGTATCGGCATTGAGGAATGAGGGTGCGCAGCGGTGGCACTAGCACCAGGCCTGACAGCGGCTGCGTGGTCTGCTTCTATTACCAGTGCACCACTGAATATAACTATATATTACATTCTTACTGGTCTATAGTCATGTTTTCAGAAGAAAAAAGGAAGTAAATCCCCAGCATGAAACTTGGATAAAAGTTCAATTTATTTAGACAAATCCATTAAAATCCTTGTTTCATAGTGGTTCAGCAATTAGTGGAGTACATGATACGACCAACGCGTTTCGACCCGTTCAGGTTTTAATCATGGTATGGTCAAAGCAACAAAACATGTATAGAAAAAATTAAACACACAACAATGGCAACAATTAGAATCAGGAAAAAGAAAAAAAGGGGGGCAAAAAACAGGTGCACTAATTAAAAGTCCCAACATTGGACCACATGCAATTGACATACAATGAGTCACAGGTTTTGTTCAGACTTTTGTTCCTGTGTAAGCTTGCACACAAGGACTTCTGCTTCACACTGGTGAGCTGAATATTTCCCTTTCCTTTTCCCTTGCTTATACATAGTCATGTTTTCAGGTTTGCCTGAGATACTAAGAATTGTGTTAAGACCTAGAACTATATTCCCCAGTGTAGTATAACCAGAGAAATGTTCGGAATGTTCTGTGGAATGTTCTGTGGTTGTGGACGGTAGGACCTTTTAATTTTTTACACTTACATTATGGTGTCCAGATCTGGCAGCAAGTAGACCCAGGTTGGAAATTGGCCTGGTCTGTAAAATAAAGCTCCAGTTACAAAGATTGATTCACAAATTTCTATAATTGAGTTTGTGATAAACGTTTTGAGACTGACACAAATTTTGGTTCTCACAAAGTTTTCTTCTTCAGTGTTTTTACATCTTTTAAAAGAACTCAAAATTCACTGCACACTCTCTTAATGCGTTTCAGATAAAGTGTTCAATCTATTACAAAAACAAATACAACACTATAAAACTTTACAAGAAAATGATGCATGATATCCCTTTCAGAAAATTGTACAGAAAAGGGCACATATAGGAGTGTCCCTCAGGGCTTCCTATACTCGTGTATGTGCCCTTTCTATCTTCTACACTACAGATAAAGGTCATTTACTTTAACCTTCTTAACCAAATTTCCTTCTCCACTTCCAAAGTACTATGACTTGATGACAATACTTAATGTTTTCTTGTTTTTTGTGCTTTTAATTGATTTCAATTTTGGCATTTATATACTGGGTATCATGTTGCTATTGTTATTTCATAATTTTCTTAAAGGGATATCATGTACCATTTTCTTGTAAAGTTTTATTGTGTTGTATTGATATACCTTTTTTCTTGTTCTTTATAGTGATATTATGATTAAGACCCTGGATGGGTCGAAACATCTTTATTTTTTTATCACTTTTCCTATTTTTTGTGCCTTGTGTTCCCAATTTCTGTTTTTGTAATAAATTGAACACTTTATCTGAAATGCATTGAAAGAGTGTGCGGTGAATTTTGAATTCTTTTGATGACAGGGCCTATACGGTCCATTCCTCCAGCACCTCGTAATTAGGCAGAGTCCACACCAACTTAAATATTTTAGTCAGAAGACTCAATAGTTATAGTGTTGACCCTTATTTTTCAAGACTGCCATTAACCCTGGCAGCTTGATATCAGTTTCTGGGCCAAATGCGGTGGAATGACAACTATTTTTTAACTAAAAAACTTGATGTATTTGTTAATAAAAGTTTAAAAACATGTGAAATGCTGATAATTGTACTTCAGTAATGATAGAACCATCCGACTAAAAGATCTTAAACTCTGAAGCACCAAACTGTGTGAAACCAAAATTTGTGTCAGTCTCAAAACTTTTGGCCACGACTTTATATCATCTATAAGAAGTATCACCAGGATTATTCCTGCTGCTCTTTATATCCAAGACTCATATAGTAAGAACAGAAGAATATGGGAGATTCTAGATAAATACCTGAATGCTGGGACGGCGTTCATGACATTACGCCTGAATCTGTTGAAGAAACAGAGGAGACATTTATGTGACATTACATTATTTATACTACTGGTATAATATTAATAGTGATATAATATTACCGTATATAGTTTTCTTTTCAGTCTTATACAAATATAGAAATATATACACGATCTATTAATTATATATAATATTAATAATCCTTATAATAATAATCTTTATTTTTATATAGCGTCAACATATTCCACAGCGCTCTACATACATTATCATCGCTGTCCCCATTGGGGCTCACTATCTAAATTCCCTATCAGTATGTCTTTGGAGTATGGGAGGAAATTGGAGAACCCGGAGTAAACCCACACAAACACGGAGAGAAGATACAAACTCCTTGCAGATGTTGTCCTTGATGGGATTTGAACCCAGGACTCCAGCGCTGCAGGGCTGTAGTGCTAACCACTGAGCCACCATGCCACCCATTATTATATTATAAAGTGGAACTATAATGCCGGTCACATGTAATATATAGAGTGGATCAAAAATGCCAGATTTGTCTCTTGGGTCACGCACTTCTTCCCCTACATGAGGTTGACCAATCATAAGTAGGCAGGGTCACGCAGAGAAGAAAAGAACACATCCTCCTCTCTTCACTGATCCTTGCAGCCTCTGTGAAGAGATACAGCAGGGCTGACTTATGTATCATTACAAACACTTCCAGATCTCATCTCATGACACTAAGTTCGGGTGAAGGTTGAGAGTTGATAGAACTATGAGATGACATCTGGAAGTTAGTTAGTACATAGAAGCAAGGGTGTAACAGTCGTGGTCGTAGAGGATGGCAGCTAATGTCAGAGTGCCAATCACAAGCAGCACATGGTAGTATCGTCATGCACAGCCTCTGCCAGCACACTGAAGTCAGCTACAGAAGAGGAAGCCACATGTCATGGGAGCAAGATAAGAAGAATTTTTTTATTTTTTTTTATTTAATGTATTGGAAAAGAGTGGCAGAACATGATATCACACTTAGGTAGGAGAAAAAAGGATCATCCCCGCGCTGCCGCAAGAAGAATTCCAAAAATTGTAGAGGTTTCAACGTGGTTTATTCTACGCGTTTCAGGGTTCAGGTGACCCCTTCATCAGGACATACCACAAATATTGTACAATATATATGCGGTGTGTATTTCAATCAGGTCCTGCACTGACCTGTGGATCTGCAGCAGCCACCATTAATATATGTCCTTCCTTCAATCTCACCAGGTGAGTAGTTCTCTTGGTGGGCAACTTTGTGTAACGTTTGATAAGACCCTATTTGCGCTTTTGTGTCTCCCTCTTTTCTCAGAACATGATATCAGGAAGGGACCCAGGATGGGGAACATTGTACAATCAAGGGGCCCAGGATGGGGAGCATTGTGCAAACAAGGGGACCCAGGATGGGGAGCATTGTACAAGCAAGGGGCCAAAGATGGGGAACATTGTACAAACAAGGGACCCAGGATGGGGAACATTGTACAAACAAGGGACCCAGGATGAGGAAAATTGTAGAAGCAAGTGGCCCAGGATGGAGAACATTGTACAAACAAGGGGCTCAGGATCGGGAACATTGTACAAACAAGGGACCCAGGATGGGGAACATTGTATAAGTAAGGGGCCCAGCATGGGTAGAATTATGCAAGAAAGGGGTCCAGGATAGGGGACATTATACTAGGAAGGTGTTCAGAATGCATAGAATTATGCAAGGAAGGGGCCCAGGATGAGTAGCATTATACAAGGAAGGGGCCCAGAATGGGGGAGGTTATACCAGAATGGAGGGCATTATACCAGGAATTGAACATCAGAGGGGGCCTAGGATGGGGGTCATAGCAGAATACGGCCCATGATGGGGGACAGTATACCAAGGTGGGGGACAATTTTAAAGTATAGGGGACATTATACCAGGAAGGGGACCATGATGGGGGATATAATACCAGGAAGGGAGCCAGGATGGGGGACATTAATAACAGGAAGAGGCCCAGAAAGGAGATATTATAACAGAAGGGTCATAGGAGGAGGGACAATTTTGAAAATTTGTCATACGCCAGCATATGTCTGTATACAGCTGAGTATATACGTCTTCGGGGAGTACAGAGACTCATGTAAATACATGGATTTAAAGGGAAATTGTCACCAGTCTTGTCCCCACTCCTCAATCTGCTGATATAATCCTGTATCTCTAATTGTGACATTAAGGGAAATTAAGATTTTCCCTGAATGCCGAGAACCAGGATAATATTATCTTTATATATCTGTTATAAGAATAAAGAAAGACAATGATAGTTATCAAGTGTCACATCCACACAATTCCAGAAAAAGTTTCTATTGTCCTTGGTTATATAATCTCCTGTAAGGGTCATATTTCCTATGTGAATCCTGGGGTGGTGCGGGGCGAGACCTCGTCATATACCACAAGTATACACAGCACTTGTATGGTCAGTACGATGAGACACGTGTATCAGACATGACTATGTTTCATCTGCTATTTCTCCAGGAGATGAGATGAAGAGGTTGTCTTTGGCTATGTGCACACATACTGTTTTTGCAGCATTTTTTATGCAATAGAAAATCAGCTTTTGACAATGCAAGCAAACCTGTAAGACTCCAGACTTCTCATGCATGATGAAAAGGGGAATTGTTTCCCCCATAGACTGCACACACTTGTTTATGTTCTTGGCTGAATTTGAGAACCCCAGCCATAGACATGCATAGAAATCAGTATAATGACTCCAGCTCAGTATAATGGCCCCACAGCCCTCCACATAATATCATGGTGTCGATATATAGCCCTCTACTCAGTCTGATTGCCCCGACACAGCCCTCTGCACAATATCATGGCCCCGACACAGCCCTCTACACAAAATGATGGCTCTTCAAACAGTATAATGGCCCTCAATACAGTATAATGGCCCTACAATCAGTATAATGGTACCAACATAGCTCACAGCACTGTGTCATAGCCCTCACACTGTATAATGGCCCCTTCATTAAATAATGACTTCCCACACTGTATAAATTGGCCCTACGTAGCTCCACACAGCATAATGGCCCTCACACAGCCCTCCAAATAGTATAATGCCCCCCATTGCACTAGAAACGGTATAATAGCCTTTACATAGCCCTCCAAACAGTATAATGGCCCACAGATATACTTGAAAATAGTAAAATGCTCCCCATATAGCCCTCCAAAAAGTATAATGGTCCTCACATAGTCCTCCAAACAGTATAAAAGTTCCCACATAGCCCTATCAAATAGTCTAGAGGCAACTAAATTGCCTTCCAAACAGAATAAAAGCTCTCACGTATCCCAACAAACAGTATAATGGCCCCAAGTAACCCTTCAAACAGTATAACGGCCCCCACACAGTATGATCATCCCTATGAGTACAATATATTCACCGATTTAAAAAATAGAAAAAAAGACTCACCTCTCCTCATTCCCCCAATGCTCAGGTCTTTGCAGTGTTTATTCTAAAGCACTGCACAGCGAGTGCGAGTTTGTGATGTCATCGCGCCTGCTGCGCTAAGACTTCAGGGAGAAAGGAATTGTTCCAACTTTGCTCTCAACTACAGTGGGTATGGAAAGTATTCAGACCCCTTTATATTTTTCACTCTTTGTTTCATTTGGTAAATTCAAAAAAGTTCATTTTTTTTCTCATTAATGCACACTCTGCTCCCCATCTTGACTGAAAAAAACAAATGTAGAAATTTTTGAAAATGTATTTAAAAAGAAAAACTGAAATATCACATGGTCATAAGTACTCAGACTCTTTGCTCAGTATTGAGTAGAAACACACTTTTGAGCTAGTACAGCCATGAGTCTTCTTGGGAATGATGCAACAAGTTTTTCACACCTGGATTTGGGAATCCTCTGCCATTCTTCCTTGCAGATCCTCTACAGTTCCGTCAGATTGGATGGTGAACATTGGTGGACAGCTATTTTCAGGTCTCTCCAAAGACGCTCAATTGGGTTTAGGTCAGGGCTCTGGCTGGACCAGTCAAGAATGGTCACAGAGTTGTTCTGAAGCCACTCCTTTGTTATTTTAGCTGTGTGCTTAGGGTCATTGTCTTGTTGGAAGGTGAACCTTCGGCCAAGTCTGAAGTCCAGAGCATTCTGGAAGAAGTTTTCATCCAGGATATCTCTGAACTTGACCGCATTCATGTTTCCTTCAATGACAACCAGTCATCCTGTCCCTGCAGCTGAAAAACACCCCCATAGCATGATGCTGCCACCACCATGTTTCACAGTTGGGATTGTATTGTGCAGGTGATGAGCAGTGCCTGGTTTTCTCCACACATACCGCTTAGAATTATCACCAAAAAAGTCTGCATTTGTCTCATCATACCATAGAATCTTATTTCTCATAGCCTGGGAGTCCTTCATGTGTTTTTTTAGCAAACTCTATGTGGGCTTGTCTTGCACTGAGGAGAGGCTTCTGTCAAGCCCCTCTACCATAAAGGCCCAACTGGTGGAGGGCTGCAGTGATAGTTGACTTTGTGGAACTTTCTCCCATCTCCCTACTGCATCTCTGGAGCTCAGCCACAGTGATCTTGGGGTTCTTCTTTACCTCTCTCACCAAGGCTCTACTCCCATGATTGCTCAGTTTGGCTGGATGGCCAGGTTCAAGAAGACTTCTGGGTGTCCCAAACTTCCTCCATTTAAGGATTATGGAGGCCACTGTGCTCTTTGGAACCTTGAGTACTGCAGATATTCTGTTGTAACCTTGGCTAGATATGTGCCTTGCCACAATTCTGTCTCTGAGCTCCTTAGCCAGTTACTTTGACCACATGATTCTCATTTCATTTGACATGCACTGTGAGCTATGAGGTCTTATATAGATAGGTGTCTGCCATTCCAAATCAAGTCCTATCAGTTTAATTAAACAAAGCTGGACTCCAATGAAGGAGTAGATCCATCTCAGGCTGGTTTCACACGTCAGTGGCTCTGGTACATGTAGTGACAGTTTTGTGACGTACCGGAGACACTGACACACGTAGACCCATTCAAATGAATGGGTCTATGCACATGCCTGCGTGTTTTCATGGACCGTGTGTCCATGTGCAAAACACAGAGACATGTCCGCTTTTCTCCGGCAGCACGGTGCGCAAAGTGTCCCGCACACGTGCACACGGAGAACAGTGTGCACTCTCCTCCGTGTGCACGTCCCGCCGCAGGAGAAACAGCGCTACAGTTAAGCGCTGTCCTGTGGTGCTGAAGCCGGTATTCATCCCTTCTGTCCTGCTCGGCTGAAAGCAGCGCTTGCAGGAGAGAAGGGATGAAAGATCAAGTATGTCTCCTCCCAGCTCCGTCAGCTCGTTCTGTGTGAGCGGTCACGTGGTACTGCTCATTACAGTGATGAATAAGCGGCTCCACCTCCCATAGACCCCAAACTTTATTTTTAACAAAAATAAAAAATAGATTTTTCATCTCTTCTCTCCTGCAGGCGCTGCGGGGACAAGAGATGAATGCCGCCTTCAGCACCACACACTGGGGACAGCGCTTACTGTAGCGCTGTCTCTCCTGCATGGTCCGTGTGGTCCTCAGGTGGCACACGGGCGGCACACTGATGTGCCACGTGAGCACACGGACACGGATAACTCCGGTACCATTTTCTCCAGTACCGGAATTATCTGGACGTGTGAGACTAGCCTCAAGGAGGATCACAAGGAAATGGACAGCCTGTGACTTAAATATGAGTGTATGAGTAAAGGGTCTGCATACTTATGACCATGTGATATTTCAGTTTTTCTTTTTAATAAATTTGCAAAAATGTCAATATTTCTGTTTTTTTTCAGTCAAGATGGGGTGCAGAGTGTACATTAATTTAAAAAATGAACTTTTTTGAATTTACCAAATGGCTGCAATGAAACAAGGAGTGGAAAATTTAAAGGGGTCTGAATACTTTCCGTACCCACTGTATATGTGGTACTGGGAGGGAGTATGGGGGAAGGGGGATCGGTGCTGGCACCAAGCCGTCCAGATTCCTAGGCCCCATAGTGACCAGTGGCTTGTCACTATTAGCAGTACACCACTGACCACACAATGTAAATAGTACAATGCAGAGATACACGGTACTTATATATTATGTGGACGAACACCAATCCTATAAGAATAAGTGCACAAGTGTAAGAATACATAACACATGGGGGATATATCATTCTTTATTTACATTTGTATTTCATTATTTAAGAAAATTCAGATTCAAAGGGACCAAAACAGCATAAAAAAATAAAACCAATGATAAAATATATAGGTCTCTAGATATTATAAACTCATAATGAACATTTACTTACTGAAAATCATCAACTTCATTGGAAGATGAAATCTGTAAATGTAGAAATAATAATAATATTTAGTGTGATGAGAGTAATTCTACGATTGGCCGCAATGTCGCGATCAGCCCTGATTTCTCCATAAATACACACTTTCATATATGCATTTTCAATAAGGTAGAGGGAGATCAGTGTCCCCCAGACTCTCCTGATGATTATCTCATAGGGCCCATAAAGATGGGACATTTATCCTGGAATTACCATGTACCAGCCATAACCTCCCGCTCTATGTTTTCTATAGATCTCAGTGGAGTATATAACACTGATATCTGCTGACATCATGGAGATTCTATTTAGTATCTATATTATTCACGTCTCCCCATTCTGCACATTCATTCTGGGTGGTAATTCATGACTTACATCCATGAGCTGACGGGAAATGTTCTCCATTATATAAGAAAACTCTTGCCAATCGTCAATACAGAAAACTCTTGACAATCGCACTGAAAATGGATTGAGATAAGAGGAGAAAGTTTATATTCAGTAATAACAGACCAATCGTTACTCAGAAACAAATTGGGGACACCAAGCTCAGTATCAGGAGTAAAGACTGGAGGGAGATAAGAAAGAGAAGAGCAGGACGTGGCCATTATATGGAGGAAACATAGGAAAGGAATAGAAAATTATAGAAACTAATAATAATGAGAGAGCAGGAGACTCAGACGCAGCGTACTCACACTCCAACTCTACGGAACCCTCAGCGAGCATTCCGAAGCGCAGCTGCTTATATAGAGGTGTGATGTCACAGTGCGCAGGCCCAGCACATGCTACTCTGTGACATCACCATTCACAGCAGCTGTTACCTGTAACCTGGAAACTCTCTATAATAGACACAATATACCCTGTGAGCTGTTCCACGTTTCACTTTACACCCACAAACTTAAATGTGCTCTATTGGGATCTTATCTGATATATAGCAACACAAAGTAGGCAGTATTCGAGAACTGTAAATGAAATGATACCTGGTTTTATAATTATTATAATCCACATAGACATTCATGTACACAAATAGTCGTGCCTCTCCCTTTTTGATGTGGGCTCGCACGCTGAGCCCGCATATGATGGCTGATTTAAATCTCGCTCCAACCAGGGCTGTTAACCTGTTAAATCCGACTGTCAATCTCCGACAGGGGCACTTAACCAGTGTCAGCAGGGGGCGCGTCATTCCACACGTTCATTGACACACCAGTGACGTGATTGCAGGTCACCGATGGATTGCCGTGTCAGAGGTCTGCTGAAGACCCTTGTGCTTGTTGTCATGATGATTCTCCTGTGAAAGCCAGCCTCCAGATGGTGTTCATAGGAGATCATGATTCTCACTACAATTATGTATCGCACAATAAATCAGACGATTGCAGCTGCAAGTCCCATAAGGAGACTAGCAAATACAGTATAAAATGAAAAAAGAAAGTTTAAAATATATATATACACGTTCATAAAAATTTGATCTATCAAAATTTAAAATAAATTAATCCGGTGGGTAAACGGCGTAATGAGAAAAAAAAGAAGCCAGAATTATGTTTTTTTGGTTTTTTTTTTGGTCTTTGTAACACTGCAATAAAATGTAAAAGGTGGCAATCAAAACATTGTCTCCCCCCACTTCATTGTAAATTGTAAGCGCTCATGAGTCATCTTATTTTGCTTTAATTATTGCATTATTTTTAATGTTGTTACTTATGACTTGTGGATGAACTGTTAAACTGTAAAGGGCTGCGGAATATGTTGGAGCTATATAAATAAAAATTATTCTTATCATCTACCCCAAAATGGTATCAGGAAGAACGTCACCTCATAGCACAAAAAATAAGCCACCACACAGCACTATCTTCTGAAAATTGAAAGTGTTCCAGGTCTCGGAAAAAAAGAGACACAAGCAAAGTTTTTTTTTTGTTTGTTTTTTTTACAAATTTCCTATTTTTTAGTTTTATCACTTAAATAAAAAAATAGACGTTTGGTATCTGTGTCCTCATACTGACCTGGAGAATTATATTGTAGGGTGTTATGACCCCAATGGCGAGGGTCTCAGAGGAACGTGGAAGTCTGCAGAATACAAAAATCCAGCTCATAGGGCAGTGGTAACTGGGTTGACCATATATCTACTCCTAACGCCAACACTAGAAGTAGCCGGGGATCATTCCTACGTTGATTCTAGATGACACGCGCCAGCCGGAGAATCTAGCTACCCCTAGTAGAGGAAAACAAAGACCTTTCTTGCCTCCAGAGAAGGGGACCCCAAAGCTGGATAGAAGCCCCCCACAAATAATGACGGTGAGGTAAGAGGAAATGACAAACACAGAAATGAACCAGGTTTAGCACAGAGAGGCCCGCTTACTGATAGCAGAATAAAGAAAGGTAACTTATATGGTCAACAAAAACCCTATCAAAATCCACACTGGAAATTCAAGAACCCCCGAACCGTCTAACGGTCCGGGGGGAGAACACCAGCCCCCTAGAGCTTACAGCAAAGGTCAGGATATAGATTTGGAACAAGCTGGACAAAAATACAAAACCAAAACAAATAGCAAAAAGCAAAAGGCAGACTTAGCTGATATAACTGGAACCAGGATCAGTAGACAAGAGCACAGCAGACTAGCTCTGATAACTACGTTGCCAGGCATTGAACTGAAGGTCCAGGGAGCTTATATAGCAACACCCCTAACTAACGACCCAGGTGCGGATAAAAGGAATGACAGAAAAACCAGAGTCAAAAAACTAGTAACCACTAGAGGGAGCAAAAAGCAAATTCACAACAGTACCCCCCCCTTAGTGAGGGGTCACCGAACCCTCACCACGACCACCAGGGCGATCAGGATGAGCGGCATGAAAGGCACGAACTAAATCGGCCGCATGAACATCAGAGGCGACCACCCAGGAATTATCCTCTTGACCATAGCCCTTCCACTTGACCAGGTACTGAAGCCTCCGCCTGGAGAGGCGAGAATCCAAGATCTTCTCCACCACGTACTCCAACTCGCCCTCAACCAACACCGGAGCAGGAGGCTCAGCAGAAGGAACTACAGGCACAATGTACCGCCGCAACAAGGACCTATGAAATACATTGTGAATAGCAAATGACACAGGAAGATCCAGACGAAAAGATACAGGATTAAGGATTTCCAATATCTTGTAAGGCCCAATAAAACGAGGTTTAAATTTGGGAGAGGAGACCTTCATAGGAACAAAGCGGGAAGAAAGCCACACCAAATCCCCAACGCGTAGTCGGGGACCCACACCGCGGCGGCGGTTGGCAAAGCGCTGAGCCTTCTCCTGTGACAACTTCAAGTTGTCCACCACATGATTCCAGATCTGCTGCAACCTATCCACCACAGAATCCACCCCAGGACAGTCAGAAGGCTCCACATGACCCGAAGAAAAGCGAGGATGGAAACCAGAGTTGCAGAAAAAAGGCGAAACCAAGGTGGCGGAACTAGCCCGATTATTAAGGGCAAACTCAGCCAACGGCAAGAATGTCACCCAATCGTCCTGATCAGCAGAGACAAAACACCTCAAATAAGCCTCCAAAGTCTGATTGGTTCGCTCCGTCTGTCCATTAGTCTGAGGATGGAAAGCAGACGAAAACGACAAATCAATGCCCATCCTTCTACAAAAGGATCGCCAGAACCTGGAAACGAACTGGGATCCTCTGTCTGACACAATATTCTCAGGGATGCCGTGCAAACGAACCACGTTCTGGAAAAACACAGGAACCAGATCGGAAGAGGAAGGCAGCTTAGGCAAAGGAACCAAATGGACCATCTTGGAGAAGCGATCACATATCACCCAGATAACGGACATGCCCTGAGATAGCGGAAGATCAGAAATGAAATCCATGGAGATATGTGTCCAAGGTCTCTTCGGGACAGGCAAGGGCAAGAGCAAACCGCTGGCACGAGAACAGCAAGGCTTAGCTCGAGCACAAGTCCCACAGGACTGCACAAATGACCGCACATCCCTTGACAAGGAAGGCCACCAAAAGGACCTGGCCACCAGATCTCTGGTGCCAAAAATTCCCGGGTGACCTGCCAACACCGAGGAATGAACCTCGGAAATGACTCTGCTGGTCCACTTATCCGGGACAAACAGTCTGTCAGGTGGACAAGACTCAGGCCTATCAGCCTGAAATCTCTGCAACACACGTCGCAGATCCGGAGAAATAGCTGACAAGATAACTCCATGTTTAAGAATACCAACAGGATCAGCGACTCCAGGAGCATCAGGCACAAAGCTCCTAGAAAGAGCATCGGCCTTCACATTCTTTGAACCAGGTAAATACGAGACAACAAAATCAAAGCGGGAGAAAAACAATGACCAGCGGGCCTGTCTCGGATTAAGGCGTTTAGCAGACTCGAGATACATCAGATTTTTGTGATCAGTCAAGACCACCACACGATGCTTAGCACCCTCGAGCCAATGACGCCACTCCTCAAATGCCCATTTCATGGCCAACAACTCCCGATTGCCCACATCATAATTTCGCTCGGCAGGCGAAAACTTCCTAGAGAAAAAGGCACAAGGTTTCATAACAGAGCAACCAGGGCCTCTCTGCGACAAAACGGCCCCTGCCCCAATCTCCGAAGCATCCACCTCAACCTGAAAGGGAAGTGAGACGTCAGGCTGGCACAAAACAGGCGCCGAAGTAAACCGGCGTTTCAACTCCTGGAAAGCCTCCACGGCAGCAGGAGCCCAGTTAGCTACATCGGAGCCCTTCTTGGTCATATCCGTCAAAGGTTTCACAATGCTAGAAAAATTAGCGATAAAACGACGGTAGAAGTTAGCGAAGCCCAAGAACTTCTGAAGACTCTTAACTGACGAGGGCTGAGTCCAATCAAGAATAGCTCGGACCTTGACTGGGTCCATCTCCACAGCAGAAGGGGAAAAAATGAACCCCAAAAAGGGAACCTTCTGTACACCAAAGAGACACTTTGAGCCCTTGACAAACAAAGAATTTTCACGCAAAATTTTAAAGACCAACCTGACCTGCTCCACATGCGAATCCCAATAATCAGAAAAAACCAAAATATCATCCAGATAAACAATCAAAAATTTATCCAGATACTTCCGGAAAATGTCATGCATAAAGGACTGAAAAACTGAAGGCGCATTGGAGAGCCCAAAAGGCATCACCAAGTACTCAAAATGACCTTCGGGCGTATTGAATGCGGTTTTCCATTCATCACCTTGCTTAATGCGCACAAGGTTGTACGCACCACGAAGGTCTATCTTGGTGAACCACTTGGCACCCTTAATCCGGGCAAACAAGTCAGACAACAGCGGTAAAGGATACTGAAATTTGACAGTGATCTTATTTAAAAGCCGATAATCAATACAAGGTCTCAAAGATCCGTCCTTTTTTGCCACAAAAAAGAATCCCGCACCAAGAGGGGAAGAAGACGGACGAATATGTCCTTTTTCCAGAGACTCCTTGATATATGAACGCATAGCGGTATGTTCAGGTACCGACAGATTAAACAGTCTTCCCTTAGGAAATTTACTGCCTGGGATCAAATCTATAGCACAGTCACAGTCCCTATGAGGAGGCAGTGCACTGGACTCAGACTCACTGAAGACATCCTGATAATCAGACAAATACTCCGGAACTTCCGAAGGCGTAGAAGAAGCAATAGACACAGGCAGGGAATCCTCATGAATACCACGACAGCCCCAACTTGAGACTGACATAGCCTTCCAGTCCAGGACTGGATTATGGGTCTGTAACCATGGCAGCCCTAAAACGACCAAATCATGCATTTTATGTAAAACCAGGAAACGTATCACCTCGCGGTGTTCAGGAGTCATGCACATGGTAACCTGAGTCCAATACTGCGGTTTATTTGCTGCCAATGGTGTAGCATCAATACCCCTAAGAGGAATAGGATTTTCTAATGGTTCAAGAGTAAATCCACAGCGCTTAGCAAATGAGAGATCCATGAGACTCAGGGCAGCACCTGAATCTACAAACGCCATGACAGGATAAGATGACAGTGAGCAAATCAAAGTTACAGACAGAATAAATTTAGGTTGCAAATTACCAACGGTGACAGGACTAACAACCTTAGCTATACGTTTAGAGCATGCTGAGATAACATGTGTAGAATCACCACAGTAGTAGCACAAGCCATTCCGGCGTCTATGAATTTTCCGCTCATTTCTAGTCAGGATTCTATCACATTGCATTAAATCAGGTGTCTGTTCAGACAACACCATGAGGGAATTTGCGGTTTTTCTATCACATTGCACCGAATTAGGTGTCTGTTCAGACAACACCATGAGGGAATTTGCGGTTTTGCGCTCCCGCAACCGCCGGTCAATTTGAATAGCCAGTGCCATAGTATCATTCAGACCTGTGGGAATGGGAAAACCCACCATAACATTTTTAATGGCTTCAGAAAGGCCATTTCTAAAATTAGCGGCCAGTGCACACTCGTTCCAATGTGTCAGCACGGACCATTTCCGAAATTTTTGGCAATACACTTCAGCCTCGTCCTGCCCCTGAGACATAGACAGCAAGGCCTTTTCTGCCTGAATCTCAAGATTGGGTTCCTCATAAAGTAAACCGAGCGCCAGAAAAAACGCATCAAGATCAGCCAATGCCGGATCTCCTGGCGCCAGCGAAAAAGCCCAATCCTGAGGGTCGCCCCGTAAGAACGAAATAACAATTTTTACTTGCTGAGCAGAATCTCCTGATGAACAGGGTCTCAGGGACAAAAACAATTTACAATTATTCACGAAATTCCTAATCTTAAACCTGTCTCCGGAAAACAGTTCAGGAATCGGTATTTTAGGTTCTGACCTAGGATTTCTGATAACATAGTCTTGTATGCCCTGCACACGAGTAGCCAGCTGGTCCACACTTGTAATCAAGGTCTGGACATTCATGTCTGCAGCAAGCATAGCCACTCTGAGGTAAAGGGGAAGGAGAAAAAAAAAAAAAACTCAGAATCTTCTTTCTTATAATCCCGCTTCTGCAATGCATTAAACATTTAATACTGGCCTGGCAAACTGTTATGACCCCAATGGCGAGGGTCTCAGAGGAACGTGGAAGTCTGCAGAATACAAAAATCCAGCTCATAGGGCAGTGGTAACTGGGTTGACCATATATCTACTCCTAACGCCAACACTAGAAGTAGCCGGGGATCATTCCTACGTTGATTCTAGATGACACGCGCCAGCCGGAGAATCTAGCTACCCCTAGTAGAGGAAAACAAAGACCTTTCTTGCCTCCAGAGAAGGGGACCCCAAAGCTGGATAGAAGCCCCCCACAAATAATGACGGTGAGGTAAGAGGAAATGACAAACACAGAAATGAACCAGGTTTAGCACAGAGAGGCCCGCTTACTGATAGCAGAATAAAGAAAGGTAACTTATATGGTCAACAAAAACCCTATCAAAATCCACACTGGAAATTCAAGAACCCCCGAACCGTCTAACGGTCCGGGGGGAGAACACCAGCCCCCTAGAGCTTACAGCAAAGGTCAGGATATAGATTTGGAACAAGCTGGACAAAAATACAAAACCAAAACAAATAGCAAAAAGCAAAAGGCAGACTTAGCTGATATAACTGGAACCAGGATCAGTAGACAAGAGCACAGCAGACTAGCTCTGATAACTACGTTGCCAGGCATTGAACTGAAGGTCCAGGGAGCTTATATAGCAACACCCCTAACTAACGACCCAGGTGCGGATAAAAGGAATGACAGAAAAACCAGAGTCAAAAAACTAGTAACCACTAGAGGGAGCAAAAAGCAAATTCACAACAGTAGGGTCAGTTTTACGATATAGTGAACATAGTAAATAAAACTTTCCCTCAAAAATTGTGACATTGCACTCTTTTTGCAATTTTAAAGCACTTGGATTTTTTCCCCACTTTCCAGTGCATCACATGATAAAATGAATGGTGTCATCAAAAATACAACTTGTCCCACAAAAAAACAAGCCCTCATATTGCTATGTGGCTGTAAAAGCTAAAAAAAAATAAAGGTCTTAGAAGAAGGAGAGGAAAAAACAAAAATGTAAATAAGAGGTTAAATGTAAATCTGAAAATTGTGCCGTGCCTTTGTCTTCTGCCTCTCCCCTCCCTGAGTCAGTATTGTACTGGATCACCTTTCGCTACTATTACTGCTGCAAGTCTTTTGGGTCAAGTACCAGAATTGCAGATCTTTGCAGAACAGGAAAAATGTGGAACAGATCACGGGGTATAAATAGGCACTGTACATACTTTTATATGTATTGTAGTAGTGACAGAGTTACACATTCAATTTTTAGCAAGACCGGAATTTGAAGTAGAGAAAGGTGGACAAACTTGGAAATTGCCCATGATCTCCATCCCTAAAATAACATCCAGTGTCTACAAGCCGGAGACTTCACTGATGTTACCATCCTTTTCTTACTCGTAGTTCTGCCCTTATTGTAATAGTAGTCAGCTCTCTGTGCTCTTGGCGTCTGTGTGATAGATTTGTGTGGTATACAGCAGTCACTCGTAGAAAGAGGGCAGCAGCCTGTACCAGTAACGAGATGGCGGTATGTGGCACTACTCAGCCAACAGCTTTATTATCACCCATCTAGTAGTGCATTGGATCTTCTTGGGCCTTCAGAACTGCAACAATTCATCATGGAGTAGATTCCACGAGGTCCTGAAATCGATATGCAGGAATATTAGCCCATGTGGACCTTTACTCCACCTCCACCAGCCTGAAGAACTGATGATACTTGATGGGAAGGATTCATCGATTCAGGTTTTTTTGCACCAAATTCTGATGATCCTCCCATCAGCGCAATGCATAATGAATAACAGTGCGGGGCGGGGGATTCAGGTGGCCGCACTGACAATGAACACTGCGCAGGCCCCAGGCAGGCACGCACAGCGCAGGCGCCGGATTTCAGACGATAACAGCGCTCAGGGGGCGGGGACCATCGCCCCTGAAGAGAAGAGTGACGGCAGTTGGAAGATTCATACAGGACGCTTCGGACCGCCTCCCGGTATAATATCTGGTATGTGTGGCCAATTTTTATAAAGGTTTTTTTGAGGTAATAAATGAATCAAAAACTAAAAGAGCCACCTTGTTAGACTGCAGCATTACTGCTGCACAAGGTGGCTCTTTTAGTTTATAACGGCTGGGGGGGGGTGACAGTGGCCCTTTAAAAAGATGAGAGAGGCCTGTAAGTGACATCATAGGTAGACCACAACTATGGGAGTCAAAATGAGAAAACTTATCCAGAAAATCACCTTGTCTGATTTGGAAAGATTTATTTTGCTAATTATGGTGGAAAATAAGTATTTGGTCATTAACAAAAGTTCATCTCATTATTTTATTATATATCCTTTGTGGGCAATGACAGAGGTCAAACGTTTTCTGTAAGTCTTCACAAGGTTGTCACACACTGTTGGTGGTATGTTGGCCCATTCCTCCATGCAGATCTCCTATAGAGCAGTGATGTATTGTGCCTGTCGCTGAGCAACACAGACTTTCAACTCTCTCCACATGTTTTCTATGGAGTTGAGATCTGGAGACTGGCTAGGCCACTCCAGGACCTTCACATGCTTTTTACGAAGCCACTCCTTTGTTGCTCTGGTGGTGTGCTTGGGATCATTATCATGCTGAAAGACCCAGCCACGTTTCATCTTCAATGCCCTTGCTGATGGAAGGAGGTTTGCACTCAAAATCTCATGATACATTGCCCCATTCATTCTTTCATATACATGGATCAGTCGTCCCGGGCCCTTTGCAGAGAAACAGCCCCAAAGCAGGATGTTGCCACCCCCATGCTTCACAGTAGGTATGGTGTTCTTTGGATGCAACTCAGCATTCTGTCTCCTCCAATCATGACAAGCTTTGTTTCTACCAAACAGATCTACTTTGGCTTCATCAGACCATATGACATTCTCCCAATACTCTTCTGGATAATCCAAATGCTCTCTAGCAAACTTCAGATGGGCCCGGACATGTACTGGCTTAAGCAGGGGGACACATCTGGCACTGCAGGATCTGAGTCCCTGGCAGCGTAGTGTGTTACTGATGGTAGCCTTTGTTACGGTGGTCCCAGCTCTATGCAGGTCATTCACTGGGTCCCCCCCGTGTAGTTCTGGGATTTTTGCTCACCGTTCATGTGATCATTTTGACCCCTTGGGGTGAGATCTTTCGTGGAGCCCCAGATCAAGGGTGATTATCAGTGTTCTTGTATGTCTTCCATTTTCTTATTATTGCTCCCACAGTTGATTTCATCACACCAAGCTGCTTGCCTATTGCAGATTCAGTCTTCCCAGCCTGGTGCAGGGCTACAATTTAATTTCTTGCGTCCTTCGACAGCTCTTTGGTCTTCACCATAGTGGAGTTTGGAGTGTGACTGTTTGAGGTTGTGGACAGGTGGCTTTTATACTGATACCAAGTTCAAACAGGTGCCATTATTACAGGTAATGAGTGGAGGACAGAGGAGCCTCTTAAAGAAGAAGTTACAGGTCTGTGAGAGTCAGAAATCTTGCATGTTTTTAGGTGACCAAATACTTATTTTCCACCATAATTTGCAAAACAAATCTTGCAAAATCAGACAAGGTGATTTTCTGGATTTGTTTCCTCATCTTTTTAAGTGGGAGAACTTGCACATTTAGTGGATGACTAAATACTTTTTTTCCCCACTGTACATATAAAAAGTTTGGGGAGGGTGGCGTCAAATCTTGCAAACAGATTCCCTTTAAAACACAAGGCTGGTCCTAAAATGAGAAAATGTGACACCAACTTTTGCCACAACTGAAATAGTGATGGAGCACGAGATGGAATTCAATGTTTTACCTCTCTGGTTTCTTGTTGGTCCCCACATTTTCCTTTAAATGCTGTAAAGTGAATATACTGTGCCAGGAAGATAGTTGTAAACAATAAGGAAGATAAAAGCAATGTCACATACATACTTATGAGCTATTTGGAAATTGCCTATAGGAGACAAATGTACAGTATCCAAATTAAATGTATACTTTGGAGGGTATGAAGAATTACTTTAGATGTCTCACTTTCTGAAGATAACAGAAAAGAAAGATTGTCAAAGCACAAAGAAGCTATCCTTCAATAATTTTATAATTATAAAGCACCTTCACTTCCCAGACAAAACCTGAGAAATTAGGCATGAAATAATATATGACACATGAGGAGGCAAGAACAAGACCCATGTCCCAGATAGGAGTTAATGGCAGAGTACAAGCACCTTTATGCTAACAGAATAAAACAGAAGCCGCTGTTGCCTCCTCCAGAGCACGATCAATGAGAAACATTTGACTGTATGCGCTAAAAAAAAGCATCAAGGGGAAATCAAACAGGGTGGAAGAATAAATAATGAGCTGGAAATTATATGCATCCTATGTATCGTCATTAGAGTCAAATCCGTTTCATCTTGTTCATCACAGCTCTAGAATGTCTCTTCTTGGTACATGTTCACATCAGAAGACTTTCATACAGCAGCTCAACACTCTCCGTTTCTGACCACACTGACCAGAAATGAACAAAGGCTGTAGTCAGAGGTGACATGAGACAAGGTGCAGTAACGTGTACTAATGTGTATAGCATGTCAGGTCTGGTTCTCTGGTCAAACTGAGCTATGGTGAAAAAATGGTTACAGTTAAATTTCCTCAAATGTTGCATAAATAGTACATGCAAATATAAGAAAAAATAATAATATATCTTCTTTCTTCACTTATGAGCCACTTCTCTCCCATAACCTTCAGAATAAATCTGTCTTGCTCAAGACAACCTCATTGAGCAATAAGGTTACAACTACCTAACTATAGATTAGGGAAGAGGAGCCAACAGAAAGAAGCGGAGAGACATACACGGATAGCACTGCTGCTTCCAGTGTTTATCTCAGCCCAGTGCTGGATTCACATCTACACTGATCAATACTGCTGTATATTGTCCAGCATGCTGCTGTTGCTTCTTAAATGTACTCTATACACAAAGAATGACTGAGCAATCCAACTACAAGCACTTGGTGCTCCATGGCGGGGCCAGTCATTTATATACACCTTCCCACCTGCTTGTTTTCCATCTATCTTCACCCCTCTGTGGCTCTATGGAGACAAAGCTATGAATCAAAGATGAAGGGGGAGAGATGGAAATCAAGCAGGTGGGAAGGTACATTTAAATAATTGGCCCCACTGTGAAGCACCAAGTGATGGGATTTAGTTTGAACAGTCATTCTGTGCTGACAGACTACTTTTAACATATGGATTCCTCCTCTTCTGTCTCTATGTATTGGAGACGTCTGTTACACACCTGTCCCCAGTTTAGGCTCTGCTCCCTTCACCTCGGTCCACTGCCCTCTGTTGTGCTCCACATTGGGCTTTGCAGGTTGCCTGGTATGTGACATCATCTCCCTGGGCCTTTTAAGGCTCATTAGGACAGAAACCTGTGTCTTTGGATTGTTATTCAACACTTTAGTTTGTTACTCTCCTCCTCTTGTGCACACGGAGTTACTGCTTCTATCTCGGCTGACTTTGCTGCATCCATTCTGCTGTTTCCAAAATTCCTGAGGGTGCCTTGTCTTCTCTCTCCATATGTCATCCTACCAGTTGCACCAACTCTCGGGGCCCGTATATCCACCTGGACCTGGGGCTTAATGGGTCCACTTCACCAATTGAGCCTAAACAACATCATAGCAGTTAGTCTCCACTCACTAACTCAGAGGTAACTGGAAATTAGAGATAAAGTGTGCAAAAGGGAAAACTGGTTAAAAAGGCAGAATACAAGTCAAAATGGCCAGAAAGTATTAGTCTCATGTACACAGTTTATTTTGAAAAGTAAGCTTTAAAAATCTGAAAAGTTTAGAAGGTCATGTGAGGTCAAGAATGGGACATTAAAGGAGGAAGTTAAGGTCAGTTATTCAGTGGTAGAACATTTATGATTAAACAATTGCATCTATGGTAATAAGAGGCCTGGATGTCACCACTAATGGCTGCAAAATAAGACCTGAATTATAGTTTATTTGCATCATAAGTCAATGTCAAGATAGGAATATTGCATTTCTTGCTCTACCAAAGGCCAGCCTGGGCTCATATATTAGCAGACCCTCTTACGTTATCATATGTAATAAGATTTGTGAATTCCATTTCTCTTTTCTTAAAGTTGAATAGACAAATGGAGTTGAAAAATGCAGGTGTAATCTTAACCAAGAAGAATGTAAGGTAGAATGCCATTTACTGTAACTGCAATGCAGACATTCTAGAGCGGACCTCTAACCGAAACAGAAAACTTCGCTGTACTCCTGAATGTAACACTTGTGAGAAGTCTATAGTCTGCAATTCTAGCTGTTTGAGGTCATCTTGTTTTGCTCTCACAACCATTGTCTGACCGCCCCATTTAGACCTTTGGACAATACAGGGGGGAACCCTCTGCTTCGGACCCCCTTCTATGAGCCAGAACACAACACCGGGTGGTACAAGCTGTTCCCGTTCTGATAGACTTCAGCTGCCTTTGCATTACATTGATAGCCATTTATCTGAATGGCGACCATGTATATCTATAGGGTAGATCCCAACCTGGCGCAAACGATGTCATAAGCGGCATCCACATTTTGAAAGATGTTTTCTTTTTTTAATCTGAGTTATGCTCTATTTAGTTATCGTAGCACTAACTATTTAGATTGTAAAGTAAAAAGATCAGGGGGGAAATACCAGTAGTGATATTAGTGACGGAGGTCATTTATTGGTATTTAAAGGGATGATCTGGTATCCAAATGATGTAAAATACTGAAATATCTAATATTCACCTTATCATCCACTGTCACAGATCTTCCTCTTGTACTTCTTGTTCTCATGACATGGATATGTGACTATTGCAGCCTATCACTTACTGAAGCAGTGATATGTTGGTCACATGTCCCTCCAGATAATGCAGGAAATGCAGAGACTGGTGGGGAACCCAGGAGCTCTGTAAGGTAAAGATTAGTTATTGCAATACCTTACATCCTTCTTAGCTTTTCTTTTTTTATTAATAAGTAGCATGTGTATGACATAAGTACATAAAAAGAAAAGAACACAACATCATTTTATTGACATAACTGGAAACAGACTTTAATACAGTAAGAGATCTCAGCACAGAAAATAAAGAGTTGTCACATATTTCGCCTTGATGCATATGAAATTACCAAGGTAATGCATTGTACAGAGGGCACCGTCCAACTATTGATCAGGACCCATGAAACTGTATTAGAAGAAACTTCTACACCTTATATTCCTATTTTTATTTTAAAAACATATTCAATTAAAATCAATTTAATTAATCAAGCAGGATCCGCTGAGAGGCCAGTGCATTAGACAGAGAGCACGTGCTCAAAGCCTCATTTATAGAGAATCGGTAACAACCTCATGCAAATATACAACATATAAAGGTGAAGGATGATTTAAAGAGGACCCACCTCTTGCCATAAATATGTACGCGTTATTACCTGGTGTAAATGCTGCCATTTGCCTGAATTCGGGTGTCGTTTTTCTTTTGTCCCTACATATCTCCATTGTTGAGCTATGACCTCCTCTTCCTTGTATGAAACACATCTTTATTTAGCAAGGGGGTGTGATTCTCAAGAAGAAACACATGGGGAAGAGTTGAGGACCACACCCACTTGGCTAAAAATATATTTACATATATTTACATATAGACAGTTTACAACAGTCTCTGTGGATTTCATTCATATGCAGTATTTTTTGTACATTGAATTTGACATGTTTGCAAGATTTAATGACGTGTCTGTACCATTATGTGTCCGTGGGCAGGGACCCTAACCATGTGTCAATCATTAAAATGGTATAAATATTTGTGCAAAGTGTCATAGGAGGCCTCACTAAGTTAGCTGCATTACTTATTTATTCTACTCACTTATAAAGCGCTATTAATTCTATAGCATTTTAACCCCTTTACCCCCAAGGGTGGTTTGTACGTTAATGACCGGGCCAATTTTTACAATTCTGACCACTGTCCCTTTATGAGGTTATAACTCTGGAACGCTTCAACGGATCCTGGTGATTCTGACATTGTTTTCTCGTGACATATTGTACTTCATGATAGTGATAAAATTTCTTTGATATTACCTGCGTTTATTTGTGAAAAAAATGGAAATTTGGAGAAAATTTTGAAAATTTCGCAATTTTCCAACTTTGAATTTTTATGCAATAAAATAACAGAGATATGTCACACAAAATACTTAATAAGTACATTAACATTTCCCACATGTCTACTTTACATCAGCACAATTTTGGAACCAAAATTTTTTTTTGTTAGGGAGTTATAAGGGTTAAAAGTTGACCAGCAATTTCTCATTTTTACAACACCATTTTTTTTTAGGGACCACATCTCATTTGAAGTCATTTTGAGGGGTCTATATGATAGAAAATAACCAAGTGTGACACCATTCTAAAAACTGCACCGCTCAAGGTGCTCAAAACCACATTCAAGAAGTTTATTAACCCTTCAGGGGTTTCACAGGAATTTTTGGAATGTTTAAATAAAAATGAGCATTTCACTTTTTTTCACAAAAAATTTACTTCAGCTCCAATTTGTTTTATTTTACCAAGAGTAACAGGAGAAAATGGACCCCAAAGGTTGTTTTACAATTTGTCCTGAGTACGCCGATACCCCATATGTGGGGGTAAACCACTGTTTGGGCGCATGGCAGAGCTCGGAAGCGAAGGAGCGCCATTTGACTTTTCAATGCAAAATTGACTGGAATTGAGATGGGACGCCATGTTGCGTTTGGAGAGCCACTACTGTGACTAAACATTGAAACCCCCACAAGTGACACCATTTTGGAAAGTAGACCGCTAAGGAACTTATCTAGATGTGTGGTGAGCACTTTGACCCATTAAGTGATTCACAGAAGTTTATAATGCAGAGCCGTAAAAATAAAAAATCATATTTTTTCACAAAAATGATCTTTTCGCCCCCAATTTTTAATTTTCCCAAGGGTAAGAGAAGAAATTGGACCACAAAAGTTGTTGTCCAATTTGTCCTGAGTACGCTGATATCCCATATGTGGGGGGGAACCACCGTTTGAGCGCATGGCAGAGCTCGGAAGGGAAGGAGCGTCATTTGGAATGCAGACTTAGATGGATTGGTCTGCAGGCGTCACATTGCGTTTGCAGAGCCCCTGATGTAACTAAACAGTAGAAACCCCCACAAGTGATGCCATATTGGAAACTAAACCCCCCAAGGAACTTATCTAGATGTGTTGTGAGAACTTTGAACCCCCAAGTATTTCACTACAGTTTATAACGCAGAGCCGTGAAAATAAAAAATCTTTTTTTTCCACAAAAATTATTTTTAGCCCCCAGTTTTGTATTTTCCTAAGGGTAACAGGAGAAATTGGACCCGAAAAGTTGTTGTCCAATGTGTCCTGAGTACGCTGATACCCCATATGTTGGGGGTAAACCCCTGTTTGGGCACACGGAAGAGCTCGGAAGGGAAGGAGCACTGTTTTACTTTTTCAACGCAGAATTGGCTGGAATTGAGATCGGACGCCATGTCGCGTTTGGAGAGCCCCTGATGTCCCTAAACAGTGAAAACCCCCCAATTATAACTGAAACCCTAATCCAAACACATCCCTAACCCTAATCCCAAAGGTAACCCTAACCACACCCCTAATCCTGACACACCCCTAACTCTAATCCCAACCCTAATCCCAACCATAAATGTAATCCAAACCCTAACCTTAATGGGAAAATGGAAATAAATACATTTTTTTAATTTTTTAATTTTTCGTTAACTAAGGGGGTGATGAAGGGGGTTTGATTTACTTTTATATTGTTTTTTTAGCGGATTTTTATGATTGGCAGCCGTCACACACTGAAAGACGCTTTTTATTGCAAAAAATATTTTTTGCGTTACCACATTTTGAGAGCTATAATTTTTCCATATTTTGGTCCACAGAGTCATGTGAGGTCTTGTTTTTTGCGGGATGAGTTGATATTTTTATTTGTAACATGTTCGGGCACGTGACATTTTTTGATCGCTTTTTATTCCAATTTTTGCGAGGCAAAATGACCAAAAACCAGCTATTCATGAATTTCTTTTGGAGGAGGCGTTTATACCGTTCCGCGTTTGTTAAAATGGATAAAGCAGTTTTATTCTTCGGGTCAGTACGATTACAGCGATACCTCATTTATATCATTTTTTTATGTTTTGGTGCTTTTATACGATAAAAACTATTTTATAGAAAAAATAATTATTTTTGCATCGCTTTATTCTGAGGACTATAACTTTTTTATTTTTTCTTTGATGATGCTGTATGGCGGCTCGTTTTTTGTGGGACAAGATGTCGTTTTCACCGGTACCATGGATATTTATATCCGTCTTTTTGATCGCGTGTTATTCCACTTTTTATTTGGCGGTATGATAATAAAGCGTTGTTTTTTGCCTCGTTTTTTTTTTTTTTCTTTACGGTGTTCACTGAAGGGGTTAACTAGTGGGACAGTTTAATAGGTCGGGTCGCTACGGACGCGGTGATACTAAATATGTGTACTTTTATTGTTTTTTTTTATTTAGATAATGAAATGTATTTATAGGAACAATATTTTTTTTTGTTTTTGCTTCTTTTTGGAATTTTTTTTTTTACACTATAACATTGCCCCGGGGGGGGGGGGGGGGGGGGGGGGGGGAACATGGTGTTATAGTGTAAGATCGCCGATCTGACACTTTGCTGTGCACTGTGTCAGATCGGCGATCTGACGTGCACAGCTCCTGGAGGCTTCCCGGCGCCTGCTCCGAGCAGGCGCTGTGAAACCACCTCCCTGCAGGACCCGGATGCCGCGGCCATCTTGGATCCAGGCCTGCTGCAGGGAGGAGGAGGTAAGAGACCCTCGGAGCAACGTGATTACATCGCGTTGCTCCGGGGGTCTCAGGGAAGCCCGCAGGGAGCCCCCTCCCTGTGCGATGCTTCCCTATACCACCGGAACACTGCGATCATGTTTGATCGCGGTGTGCCGGGGATTAATGTGCCGGGGGCGGTCCGTGACCGCTTCTGGCACATAGTGCCGGATGTCAGCTGCGATAGTCATCTGACACCCGGCCGCGATCGGCCGCGCTCCCGTGAACGCGGCCGATCGCGCTGGACGTACTATCCCGTCGGTGGTCATACGGGCCCACCCCACCTCGACGGGATAGTATGTCCGATGATAGAAAGGGGTTAAAGACATTACCACTGGGGCTCACAATCTACATTCCCTATCAGTATGTCTTTGGAATGTGGGAGGAAACCGGACTTTGGAGAAAACACGGGGAGAACATACAAACTCCTTGCAGATGTTGTCCTTGGTGAGATTTGAACCCAGGACCCCAGTGCTGCAGTGCTAACCACTGAGTCACCATGCTGCCTTATAAACATACCTTGAATTCCATATACTGACCATTAGGGTATGTGTCCACATTCAGGATTGCATCAGGATTTGGTCAGGATTTTATGCAGGTAAAATCCTGACCAAATCTGCACCTGAGGTCACTGGCAGGCCACCTGCGTTTTTCATGCGTTTTTTGACACGTTTTTCATGCGTTTTTTGACGCGTTTTTCCATGCGGATTTGTGTGTGTTTTTGTAAGCTCAATAAAGATATACCAAAAAAAAGGGTGATGTCATTTCTTGTATAACCTCTACATTTACATACTCCATTGAAGAATAATGTTTACACACAGATGATAGATAACAGATAGATCGATAGATAGATGATCGATAATAGATAGATCTATCGTATTTATCTATCGTATCTATTATCTATCTATAAATATATCTATTGATAGATATATCTATAGATAGCTAGATAAATATATCAATAGATAGATAATGGATAGATAGATAATAGATAGATGATAGATAGATAATACCAAGCCCGATGTTTAGTATATCTATGTATCTTTATTCTGTCTGTCTGTCTGTCATGGAAATCCCAAGTCGCTGATTGGTCGCTGCAAAACGGCCACGACCAATCAGCGACGGGCACAGTCTGGCGGTGAAATGGCCGCTCCCTACTCCCCTGCAGTCAGTGCCCGCTCCATACTCCCCTACAGTCAGCGTTCACACATGGTTAATGGCAGCGTTAACAGACCGCGCTATGCCGCTGTGTAACGTACTCCATTAATGCTGCTATTAACCCTGTGTGAACCAAAAGATCTAATGTTAAAAATAATAATAAAAAAAACATTATATACTCACCCTCCGTCGGCCCCTGGATCCAGACTATGTGTCTGGGCAATATACTATGTGGCTGCTAAATCTACTGTGTTGGCTGTGCTATATACTACGTGGGCTGTTATATACTACATCGCTGTGCTATATACTACGTGGCTGTCTTATATACTACGTGGCTGCTATATACTATGTGGCTGTGCTATCTACTGCGTGGGCTGTGCTATATACTACGTGGGCTGTGCTATATACTACATGGCTGTGCTATATACTACGTGGCTGTGCAATATACTACGCGGCCGGTGCAGTCAGGCCGTGAATTGGTGCGGGATTTAAACCACGCTTCACTGATTGCTCACGCCCGGCTGGCCGTGACCCATCAGCGATATTGCAGCGGGATTTAAACACCACTTCGTAAATAAAGTACATACATATTCTAGAATACCCGATGTGTTAGAATCGGGCCACCATCTAGTAGATATATAATAGCAAGGCCGATGTTTATGAATGAACGTTTAATTTAAAAAAAATGGGGAAAAAAATGGCATGGGCTCCCGCGCAATTTTCTGCGCCAGAGGGGGAAAGCCAAAGGCCGGGGGCCAATATTTGTAGCCTGGAAAGGGGGTAATACCCATGCCCCCCAGGCTATGAATATCAGCTCGCAGCTGAAAAATTGACGTGGGGTCCCCCTATAATTTATAGCCAGAAAGGCTATGCAGACAGCTGCGGGCTGATATTCATAGCCTAGAGAGGGGCCATGGATATTGCCCCCCCCCCCCTCCTGGCTACAAATACCAGCCCACAGCCGCCCCGCATCTGTAAGCAATGCCAAAAGTGAGACTAGGGACTATTTTCTCACTGGAGCGTAGGAATACATTGTGAGGAATACATTGTGGAAGGATACCCTCCATCATTGTATTCCTGGAGCCCCTGGAGAGCATTCGCATCAGCTGATGCTGCTGCTCTCCACAGGAGATCGTCGTGGGACACTCATTTTAATTGGATTTATGTGGATCATGGAGTATAGTGTTAATTATTTTAATATATTTTACAGGTGACACTGGCTTTGGGGATCAAAGTGACAAGTGATGGTGAGCATGTACTCTATGTTTAATGTACTGTATGTATGTTTTATGTATGTACTGTATGTGAGTTGTATGGTGTATGTTGCATGTTGTATGGTGCATGTCGCGCGTTGTCACTTGTCGCATGTCGCATGTCGCATGTTGTTGCATGTCACATGTTGTTGCATGTTGTCGCATGTTGCATGTCGCATGTTGTTGCATGTTGCATGTTGTTGCATGTCGCATGTCGTCGCATGTTGTATGTCGCATGTTGTTGCATGTCACATGTTGTATGTTGCATGTTGTTGCATGTTGCATGTTGTTGCATGTCGCATGTTGTTGCATGTCATTGAGACCTCTATGGTTACTGATGCAGGCCTGCTGTGAGCGCCACCCGGTGGTCGGCGCTCATAGCAAGCCTGCAATTCAGCTACATAGCAGCGATCTGATGATCGCTCTATGTAGCTGAGCTGATTGGGTTGTGCCAGCTTCTAGCCTCCCATGGAGGCTATTGAAGCATGGCAAAAGTAAATAAAAAATGTTTTTAAAAATATGAAAAAAAAAAAAAAATATATAAAAGTTTAAATCACCCCCCTTTTGCTCCATCCAAAATAAAACAATAAAAATAATCCAACCTACACATATTTGGTATCACCGCGTTCAGAATCGCCTGATCTATAAGTAAAAAAAAGCATTAACCTGATCGCTAAACAGCGTAGCAGGAAACAAATTAGAAACGCCAGAATTAAATTTTTTTGGTCGCCGCGACATTGCATTAAAATGCAATAATGGGCGATCAAAAGAACGTATCTGCACAAAAGTGGTATCATTAAAAACGTTAGCTCGCCACGCAAAAAATAAGCCCTCACCCGACCCCAGATCACGAAAAATGGAAACGCTATGGGTATCAGAAAATGGCACTTTTTTTTTTTTTTTTTAAGCAAAGTTTTGAATTTTTTTTCACCACTTAAATAAAAAATAACCTAGAGATGTTTGGTGTCTATGAACTTGTAATGACCTGGAGAATCATAATATCAGGTCAGTTTTAGCATTTAGAGAACCTAGCAAAAAAGCCAAACAAAAAACAAGTGTGGGACTGCACTTTTTTTGCAATTTCACCACACTTGGAATTTTTTTCCCGTTTTCTAGTACAAGATATGGTATAACCCATGCTGTCATTCAAAAGTACAACTCGTCCCGCAAAAAATAAGCCCTCACTTGGCCATATAGACAGAAAAATAAAAAAGTTATGGCTCTGGGAAGGAGGGGAGCGAAAAACGAAAATGCAAAAACGAAAAAGGGCCGCGGCGTGAGGGTTAATTGAGCTGTTCAGTTTACTTCTGGAACATAATGAGTGTTATCATACACGCAGGCCCAGATTTTCCTAAATTGTTCCAGACTATCCCAAAGAATGCATTCATTTTTGTTGTTGCTCATATAGCACGGGCGACATTTGCATTAAGTGAAGTCCAATGTTTTTACCTTGCTGCTATGGTTTGATCTATCCAGAGGCAAACAACCTTTGGACAGGAACATATCACCTAGAGCTAAACAGCTTCATAAACTATGAGGGGAATAGTCAAGAAATGCTCTGGAAAAAGTTAGGTACCAGCACATTAAAAATTTGCAGTTTGTGCTTATTAAGATGTTATTTAGGAGAGATTTCGAGTCGGAGTCCCATATCCATAACCACAGTTCAGTTGCAGAATTGTTGCCCAAATCCAACTCCAATATTGTATAAATTACAAAAATGTGCAGGTAAAGTTCAAATATACAGTGCCTTGCTGTCCAAGAATATGATGAATTCATTTTTAACAAATATAGAAGAACCCACATTCGCCTGGTATTATTTCCACTATACAGTGCCTTGCGAAAGTATTCGGCCCCCTGGAACTATTCAACCTTTTCCCACATATCATGCTTCAAACATAAAGATACCAAATGTAAATTTTTGGTGAAGAATCAACAACAAGTGGAACACAATTGTGAAGTTGAATGAAATTTATTGGTTATTTTAAATTTTTGTGGAAATTCAAAAACTGAAAAGTGGGGCGTGCAATATTATTCGGCCCCTTTAACTTAATACTTTGTTGCACCACCTTTTGCAAGCTGCAAGTCCCTTGGGGTATGTCTCTATCAGTTTTGTACATCGAGAGACTGAAATTCTTGCCCATTCTTCCTTGGCAAACAGCTCGAGCTCAGTGAGGTTTGATGGAGATCGTTTGTGAACAGCAGTTTTCAGCTCTTTGCACAGATTCTCGACTGGATTGAGGTCTGGACTTTCACTTGGCCATTCTAACACCTGGATACGTTTATTTGTGAACCAGTCCATTGTAGATTTTGCTTTATGTTTGGGATCTTTGTCTTGTTGGAAGACATCATCTTCCCATCAATTTTAACAATCTTCCCTGTCCCTGCTGAAGAAAAGCAGGCCCAAACCATGATGCTGCCACCACCATGTTTGACAGTGGGGATGGTGTGTTCAGGGTGATGAGCTGTGTTGCCTTTACGCCAAACATATCGTTTGGCATTGTTGCCAAAAAGTTCGATTTTGGTTTCATCTGACCAGAGCACCTTCTTCCACATGTTTGGTGTGTCTCCCAGGTGGCTTGTTGCAAACTTTAAACAACACTTTTTATTGATATCTTTGAGAAATGGCTTTCTTCATGCCACTCTTCCATAAAGGCCAGATTTTTGCAGTGTACGACTGATTGTTGTCCTATGGACAGACTGTCCCACCTCAGCTGTAGATCTCTGCAGTTCATCCAGAGTGATCATGGGCCTCTTGGCTGCATCTCTGATCAGTCTTCTCCTTGTTTGAGATGAAAGTTTAGAGGGACGGCCGGGTCTTGGTAGATTTGCAGTGGTATGATACTCCTTCCATTTCAATATGATCACTTGCACAGTGCTCCTTGGGATGTTTAAAGTTTTGGAAATCATTTGGTATCCAAATCTGGCTTTTAACTTCTCCACAACAGTATCACGGACCTGCCTGTTGTGTTCCTTGGTCTCCATGATGCTCTCTGTGCTTCAAACAGAACCCTGAGACTATCACAGAGCAGGTGCATTTATACGGAGACTTGAGTACACACAGGTGGATTATATTTATCATCATTAGGCATTTAGGACAACATTGGAACATTGAGTTTGCTGCACTGAAAGTAAAAGGGCCGAATAATATTGCACACCCCACTTTTCAGTTTTTGAATTTCCACAAAAATTTAAAATAATCAATACATTTTGTTCAACTTCACAACTGTGGTCCACTTGTGGCGATTCTTCACCAAAAATTTACATTTGTTATCTTTATGTTTGAAGCATGATATGTGGGAAAAGGTTGAATAGTTCCAGGGGGCTGAATACTTTTGCAAGGCACTGTATAGTGGAAATAATACCAGGCGAATGTGGGTTCTTCTATATTTGTTAAAAATGAATTCATCTCATTCTTGGACAGTTAAAAGGGTACTGTCATGTTATTGAATTGCTTTAGGAAACATAAAAATAAGCTTGCAACTGACATGCTTTTCAATTATTCTGCAATTAGCTTTTATCATATCTAATGTTCAGCTTGTTGGCAAAGAGATGAGCCAACAGACCCTGGCTTAGTATGCCGAGTAGTTGCATTCTAGGCTGAGGAGTTAACTCTTGATATATCAGCCACCTATCTCCAGCCCATTGATTGCTATACATCAGTTAACATTGCACCTCCCCCTTCTTCTCAGCTTCTGACTAAGCTGCTGTTATCAATCCTGCAAAATCACTAGCCCACTGGATCAGAATATTCCAGATCAGTGTTCCTAATCACTGCTGTCATGATCCATTCAGGGTTTATTAGTGTCTGCCCTTTTTTGGACGGATCATGTCAAGGGTTAACTTTGCTCTGCCTCATTCTGGGTTCAGGTTTGCTATTTAGCTCCCATGAATCTTGCTGGCAGTGTCAGCTATAGTTCTGTCTTCGGCTTGTGAACCTGACTCTGGAAGCCCTTGGTTTGTCCTGCTGTGAACCCTGACTTGTCCTGTGTCTGTTATCTCCCTCTGTCTGCCCTTTCCCAGCGTTTGTCTGTTCTGCTTGATTCTCTGATTCTGACCTCCTGGCTTGGCTATTGACTCTGTTTCAATTTGTCCCTATTGTACCGTATTTTTCCCATCCTGGTTTACCGATCTCTTGCTACGTCCTGACTATCCTTTCTGCTTAAATCCTTTTTGTACTGTCGTGCTATCTTGTGCTCTGACTCGGCTTATCTGACTTCTCTCTTGCCACTAGGTGGCATCTGTTCTGCTGCTCAGTGTGTGCAGTCTCGCTTCCCTATCAAGCTCCCCCTGGTGGAGGTTGCGCTGTACTGCACTGCAGCTGCATGACAACTGCTATCACTTTCCTGAGCCATGTGCTTTGTTAAAAAGCCTTGTTCTCTCTATAGAAAAATGTTGTGATAACAGTGTAGACTTCTGATCACTTACGGACCATTAATGTGTCACAGTAGCACAAGCTCAGCAGTAGGATGAAGCTACTGAACCAGATCTGTTACTCAAGGAGGAGTGCTGCCCCTCCCCACTACAGCAAGGAAGTTAGAGAGAATGGAAACCTGTGTGCTGCTCAAGAAACAACTTGAGAATAACCACCTAAAAAGGTTTTCTGTGATTTTATATAAATTGACCATAAGAATGAGAAAGTAAAAAAAAATAACTTATCAGTTGAAACCCTCCCCACCCCCAATCCAGTGATCCCTGCCAGTTCTGCAGTGATGATAATTCATTCATGATTCAAATAACTGCTATATACAACTACTAGCCTCAGCAGGTACTTGGCACATGTGGTGCATGTCCAATGAGGCCACAAATTGACTATAAAGGTCATGATGATGTCTTCACTGTACAGCTGGGGAGGACCACCAGTGTAGCTGAGTATTAAACCATTTTATATAATGTCCTAATCTTGGGCAAATTATGTAAATCCTGGAAAACTGATTTAAATTGTTTTGGAGTATGTTTAACCAGAAGGTACCAAAAAAGTCTGGTGAAGATTAGCTGCTCATGTAAGTCACAAAAGGCCTCAACTCTTTTCCGTTCAAATTATTTGAAAGGTTTTGTGGATGCAGGCCAATCTCCAAGCCCTAAAAGACACCAGAAAGTTAGCTTGTTTCTCAGCAATGCCGCTTGGCTTACATAGCGAGATATGAGGCCTGAAGAGTTCTTTATGTTATCCCACACAGATTGGGAATATTTATTCAGCAGGATGGTGATACATGTTCAGAAGAGGGGACGAATCAAAAGAATTGAGGTTTCCACTGAAAGCCAAAGTGGTTTTTCCAGAGGGATCTTATATAGTGTAATCTTAACAGCTTGGTGTGTAAAAAAAGAAGCCCAAGTCCACCATAAGATTTGTGTCTACAGAGGGAATTCCATGACTCCACAAACATCATTAATCGCTGTTGACCAATTTAAATGAAGTAATCAAGAACAGAAATGAAAACGAGAAGTTAAAATAGTGGATAATACAAGACCATTCTTCTATTTTTTTATTCAGAAGGATCTGAATAGTAAAGGGTAGTCCATTTTATCTACAGACAACTTAGGGGTAAGGGGGGGTTGATATTTAAGTAGTTGAGCCAGTCAAACATTATACTTGCCTTGGCTACATCAGCTTTCCGCGAAATAGATAATCAGTTACCCGACACACTCACAGTGTGCATGTAAAACTAAAGCAAGTAGACCTTACTTCCCTGCACATGCACAGGAGATACGGCTCATAGACTTGACTGTGTGACTATTCACAGGAACAGCACTTTCAGATGACTATTCAGACATAATTAGCAAACATTGAGCACATGATTATTAATACATTTTTTACAGAATGCACCATCATATAAAAAAAATAGCTGCGTCAGATATAAAGAAATATTCCAGCGGCTAAATGCCCAGTCTCCAATAAAAGAACAAATACGCAGATGACAGTCCTTGGATGACATCTATTTCATTAGGATACCAGTGTCTAAACACAACAATCTAAAAAAGGTCAAGCCTGGCCCAAGATTTGGTAATTTATTACAAAGCTTTACAATTTTTAATAACACTAGATGGTGGCCCGATTCTAGCGCATAGGGTATTCTAGAATATGTATGTAGTATATAGCACAGCCCACGTACTATATTGCACAGACACGTAGTATATAGCACAGCCCACGCAGTATATAACACAGCCACGTAGTATATTGCACAGCCACGTAGTATATAACACAGCCCACGTAGTATATAACACAGCCCACGCAGTATATAACACAGGCCACGCAGTATATAGCACAGCCCACGTAGTATATAGCAATGTGGGCACCATATCCCTGTTAAAAAAACAATTAAAATAAAAAATAGTTATATACTCACCTTCCAGCGGCCCTTGAATCCAGCCCAGGCCTTTAGCGATGCTCCTCGCGACGCTCCGTTCACAGTAATGCCTTGCGGCAATAACCCGTGATGATGTAGCGGTCTCACAAGACCTCTACGTCATCATCTTGCGAGACCGCTACGTGATCTCGAGTCATTGCCACAATGCATTCTTGGGACCAGAGCGTCGCGAGGAGCGGGAAAGGCTGGCGCAGAAGGTGAGAATATAATTTTTTTTTAAATTATTTTTAACATTATATGTTTTTACTATTGATGCTGCATAGGCATCATCAATAGTAAAAAGTGAAGCGGTGTTTAAATCCCGCCCCAATATCGCTGATTGGTCACGGCTTGCCGGGCTCGACCAATCAGCGACCCGGGATTTCCATTACGGAAGTTACAGACAAACAGACGGAAGTACCCCTTAGACAATTATATATATAGATATTTCAGATCCCCATCTCTCCAGTCTCCAAATTACAGGAAATAAGCTGTCAGTGACATGCAATCACTTCAGCTCAAACAAACGAACAAATTACAGTAGTAGTAGTATTAGTAGTAGTAGGGACTCGGTTAATAGCCAGCCTTCCATCATAACTTAAGGAAGCAAACAGCCAGGGGTCCATTCCACAGCATATACACTGTCTTCATGCTCTTCGTAGGTAGCTATTATGGAGTGGCTCTTTTGTTCTAAGAGGGAAACAAAAAAAAAATACAATTAACTGAAAGGGAAAAATACAATGTTGCGTACTTGTCAAGCGCATAATTATAAGCATGGAACAAAAAAACAAGACAAAAAGTGTCAAACAGTGCCAGGACACCCTGAGGTTATAGATCAAACGGATACTTTATTTCTATGATGAACATTTTCATTTGCTTGGATATTGTAACCATTGTAGAAAAAAAAGGATGACAGATGTTAAAAAGATTAAAAAAAAATCATTATAGAATATAGAAAAGGTCATAACGAGGACTTGGACAATGGCAATTGCGCCCAAGAATAATGCACTCTTCGTCATATATTCAGCAATTTTTATTATATGCAGAATATGAAGAAACTCTGTCAAGGTGTTCATACACATAAGTTAGTGTCCAAGTGCTCATTCAGCCATTCGCTATCACTCCGGGCCTATCCATACATATCAGTGTCAATAGAAAAAAGAGTGACCGCACTACCGCTCACCAGTATAGCTGAGCACATAAGGCTGCATTAGGAGTATAGCCCCTTGATCTCGGGTGCTTGAGCCTATGTAGATAGACAATAAATCCAGCGCTGAAGAGAAAGAAAAGGCTGCACTCACCGATCTTCCAAAGCAGTTTCTTTATTTACTCACATAAAAGTCTTCACGGCCGGGGGTACATACGCCCTGAGTGCTGCAGGCCTGACAACGGCCGTTTCACGCCTACCTGGCGCTTCTACGGGTCATACAAAGAGAGCAATCACTGGAGAAGGACAACATGATCAGAAGAATAGAGGGAACAAAGCGTAGAGGAAGACCAGCAACTCGATGATGTAATACAATCAGGATAATGGCAGAGAAGTTTATATGCTTGTCGGCTCCCCAGCCGGTCACACCCCGGTTGTACCCTCGGTGCTCTGCTGATCGCTCCGAGAGCAACAGCGGCTGGCCCCGCCCCCTCCTCCTGCGATCACGTGCCGCAGGTCCTGCACACCTGCGACCGTGCTGTTCTGTCTCTGCAGGTGCTGCCTACCCCTCCCATTCTGCACAGTACTCGTGTCTGGATCTGGACAGGTCGGTCACGAGGTCCCTGACAACCTCTTATTAAAAATTCTCTCCACTCTTAAGAATGGAAGAATTTTGAATTCTATCATGTATGGCTCATTGCCTAAGTTACCGGCCACCCTGCAGTGTCTGGGTAGCCTGTTACCATGCCAATTACAGTACATGCTTTATGTTGTAGTGTCTACAATTGCCACTTTGAAGGTGGCCAGTTTGCTGGACAGCCTCAGTTTTTTTTTCCATAAATCTTGCTATTATGTGTCACTGAAAACATCCACTGTGTTTATTTTAGCAATATTACCTTTTATCATGCTGTAGCAGCACATCTTCAGTGCTGGATCCAGCTCTCATGGGGTTAATCGACAACTTCCTTTCTCCTGAGTTATTGTGCTCTAATACTACAAGTTCCATGATGCATTGCACTCGCCTGTAACTCTGCACCTGGCACACCCACTCCAAAACACACCCCAACCCCTCCCTCCTCTCCCTCCTCTATCTTCAGAAAGATTTGTGATGTCATTTCTGTCCAACCTCCTCTTATACATTGGACCAACCCACACTCCATTACACACATAGATAGATAGTGTAGATAGATAGGTAAGTAGGTAGATAAATAGATAGATAGATAGATAGATAGATAGATAGATAGATAGATGAATACATACAGATATATCTATATATCTATGTCTATTTCCATAGATATGTCCATATCCATGTTTCTAAACCCCTTCACCCCTGGAGCTTTTTTCGTTTATCGCTCCCCTTCTTTCCAGAGCCATAATTTTTCCGTCAGTATGACCATGTGTGAGGGCTTATCTTTTGAGGGACAAGTTCTACTTTTGAACGACACCATTGGTTTTACCATGTCGTGTAACAGAAAATGTGAACAAAATTCAAAGTGCGATGAAATTGCAAAAAAAGTGCAATCCGACACTTGCTTTTTGCTTGGCTTTTTTGCTAGGTCCACTAAATGCTTAGGCTGTGTGCACACGTTGCGGATTTGATTGCAGATCCGCAGGGTTTTTTGCTGCACAGAATTGCATGAAATCCGCAGTGTAGTGCACAACCAATGTAAGTCTATGGGAGCCGCAGACTCGTGCACATGCTGCAGAAAAAGCCGCACCGAAACGCAGCTTTTTTTTTTCTGTAGCATGTCACTTCTTTTGTGCCGAACTGCAGCGTTTCTGCACCCTAAGGCTGGGATCACACACAGCGAGATACGGCCGAGTCTCGCAGGTTAAAACCAAGCTCTGGCACCGGCACTCCAGAGTGGAGCATGCGGCCGCATAGCAATACATGGAGCTGCACGCTCCGCTCCGGAGTGCGGATGCCAGAGCTTGTTTTTAACCTGCGAGACTCGGCCGTATCTCGCTGTAGTGTGACTCTGGCCTTAGACTTTCATTGAGTCGGGCACATCCACAGCAAAACTGCAGATGTAAAAAAGATCTGCAGTTTTGCTGCGGATGTGGGTCCGAGAAACGCTGCAGTTCGGGAGGAGGGAAGTGTGTGGGCGGTGACTGTGTGCGTGTATGTGTGTGCGGGCGGGGTCTGCGGGCTGTTCAGGTGTGTGCGGGACTGATCGGGTGTGTGCGGGCTGTGCGGGGGGTCTTTTGGGGTGTGTGTGCAGGCATCATCCGATGGGACTACAAATACGCAGCATCCAATCTGCAGCTAATTCGGATGTAAAGCTACTTTCACACTTTCAACGTACCGACGAACGTTGTGCTAAATTTAGCACAGCATGAGCAGCGGATGCAGTTTTACAACGCATCTGCTGCCCATTGTGATGAGCGGGGATGAGGGGGCGGAGTTCCGGATGTGCATGCGCGATCGGAAATGGCGGACATGTCTCACAAAAAAAAACGTTACATTGAACTTTTTGTGCGTTGCGTCCGCCAAAACACGATGGATCCGTTGCATGACGGATGCAACGTGTGCCCATCCGTCGCGATCCGTCGCAAATACAAGTCTATGGGCAAAAAACGCATCCTGCAAGCACATTTGCAGGATCCGTTTTTTGCTCATAACGATGGATTGCGACGGAGCCCAGAAGACAGAAGTGTGAAAGTAGCCTAATCCGGACAGTGGACACACACCCTACACTATCCATACATCTATCAATAGATATATCTATCCAGATATATCTATAGATAGATATATGAATAGATAGATGTATGCATCTATAGATCTATCTATATATAGAACTGTCTATCCATTTCATCTATCATCTATCTGTCTATCAGTGTGTAATTGATTGTGGGTTGGACAAATATAAAAGGAGGTTGGACAATAATGACATCACAAATCCTTTTTTTTGTTCAATAATATATCTTTATTTAGCTTACAAAAACCGCACAAAAACCGCACCAAAAAAATTAAAAAATGCATCAAAACCGTGCAAAAATGCACCAAAAACTGCACCAAAAACGCATCAAAACTGCATAAAAAACGCATCAAAACCTGCATCAAAACTGCACCAAAAACTGCATCAAAACCACAGCAAAAACTGCACCAAAAACTGCATCAAAACCGCACCAAATACTGCATCAAAAACACAAGAAAACTGCACCAAAAACAGCATAAAAACTGCACCAAAAACTGCATCAAAAAGGCATCAAAACTGCACGAAAAACTGCATCAAAACCGTACCAAAAACTGCACCAAAAACTGCATCAAAAACTGCATCAAAACCGCACTAAAAACTGCATCAAAACTGCACCAAAACCGCAGCAAAAACTGCATCAAAAACGCATGACAACCGCACCAAAAACTGCATCAAAACTGCACCAAGAACTGCATCAAAAACTGCATCAAAACCGCACCAAAAACTGCATCAAAACGGCACCAAAAACTGCATCAAAACCGCACCAAAAACTGCATCAAAACCACACCAAAAATGCATCAAAACTGCACCAAAAACTGTGTCAAAACTTCACCAAAAACTGCATAAAAAAGCATAAAAAACCTGAATCAAAACCACGCAAAAAAGCAACAAAAACCGCACCAAGAACTGCATCGAAATCGCACAAAAAACGGCATAAAAAACCATGAAAAAAACGTGAAAAAAATGCATAAAAAATGCAGCTGCGTTTTCTGCAAGAAAATTCTGCACCCAAATCTGCAACGTGTGCACACAGCATAATTGTGACCCGCCATTATGATTCTCCAGGACATTACGAGTTCATAGACACCAAACACGTCTAGGTTATTTTTTATCTAAGTGGTGAAAAAAAATTCCAAACTTTGCTAAAAAGAAATAAAATAATTGCGCAATTTTCTGATACCCGTAGCGTCTATATTTTCTGAGATATCGGGTTGGGTGAGGGCTAATTTTTTGCATGCCGAGCTGACGTTTTTAATGATACCACTTTTGTGCAGATACGTTTTTTTGATCGCCCGTTATTGTATTTTAATGCAATGTCACGGCGACCAAAAAAAACATAATTTTGGCTTTTGATTTTTTTTTTCTCACTACGCCGTTTAGCGATCATGTAAATTATTTGTTGTTGTATTGAAAACAGCTGACATGTTGCGGCTTTGAAGTGGGCTCACCGCCGAAGCCCACCTCAAAGCGGGGGATACTGCCAGCTGACGTACTATTCCATCAGCTGGCAGAAAGGGGTTAATGAACACTGTTTCAGTTAAAAAAAAAATGGCGTGGGCTCCCGCGCAATTTTCTGCGCCAGAGGGGGAAAGCCGACGGCCGGGAGGCAATATTTGTAGCCTGCTATGAATATCAGCCCGCAGCTGTCTGCGTAGCCTTTACTGGCTATTAAAATAGGGGGACCCCCCCAAAAAAAATGACGTGGGGTCCCCCCAAACTTTTATAGCCAGAAAGGCTATGCAGACAGCTGCGGGCTGATATTCATAGCCTAGAGAGGGGCCATGGATATTGCCCCCCCGGCTACAAATACCAGTCCGCAGCTGCCCCAGAAATGGGGCTGGGATATGGGGTGATAAGGGGTTATTGTCACCCTGCTATTGTAAGGTGACATTAAGCCAGGTTAATAATGGAGAGGCATCAATAAGACGCCTATCCATTATTAATCCTATAGTAGTGAGAGTTAGAAAAAAAGACACAGCCAGAAAAAAGTATTTTAATAATCTTCATTTCACCATACTTACCATACTTCAGCGCCTGCAAAAAACATAAAATAATAAACCGTATACTACCTGTCCGCCGTAGTCCAATTAATAACAAGGGTCCCATGACGATCTCCACTATAGAACAGTGACATCGGGTGATGTCACTGCTCTATAGGACCCTCAGTGACACACTGACAGGAGACAATGGCTCCTGCAGTGCATCACTGAGGTTACTATAGTTCAAAGTCTCACTTTATGGCAATTGCTGCGTGGGAAAATTTCTCACACAGCAATACCAAAAGTGAGACTAGGGACTATTTTCTCACAGGGGCGTAGGAATACATTGTGAGGAATACATTGTGGAAGGATACCCTCCATCATTGTATTCCTGGAGCCCCTGGAGAGCAGTCGCATCAGCTGATGCTGCTGTTCTCCACGGGAGATCGTCATGGGGACACTCGTTTTAATTGGATTTCTGCGGATCAGGGAGTATATTGTTTGTTTATTATTTTAATATTTTTTTACAGATGACACTGGCTTCGGGGAACAAAATGACAAGTAATGGTGAGTATGTACTCTATGTTATATGTACTGTATGTCTATATGTATGTTGTATGTATGTACTGTATGTATGTACTGTATGTGGCATGTTGCATGTCGTCGCATGGTGCATGTCGCATGTCATATGTTGCATATCGCATGTCGCATGCTGCATGTCATTGCATGCTGCATGTCATCGCATGTTGCATGTCGTCGCATGTTGCATGTCGTCGCATGTTGCGTGTCGCATGTTGCATGTCATTGCATGTCGCATGCTGCATGTCGCATGTCATCGCATGTCGCATGTCATCACATGTCGTCGCATGGTGCATGTTGTCGCATGTCATCGCATGTTGCATGTCATAGCATGTCATATGTCGCATGGTGCATGTCGTCGCATGCTGCATGTCATCACATGTTGCATGTTGCATGTCATATATCGTCGCATGTTGTCACATGTTGCATGCTGTCACATGTCGTCACATGTTGCATGTCATTGCATGTTGCATGTCGCATGTTGTCGCATGTCGCGTGTTGTCACATGTCGCAAGTCGTCGCATGTCACATGTTGTCACATGTCGCATGTTGCATGTCATCGCATGGTGCATGTTGCATGATGCATTTCGCATGTCGCCACATGTTGCATGTCGTTGCATGTTGCATGTCGTAGCATGTAGCATGTCGTCGCATATTGTCACATGTTGCATGCCGTCGCATGTTGCATGTCGTTGCATGTTGTCGGATGTCGTCGTATGTTGCATGTTGCATGTCGTCGCATGTTGTCACATGTTGCATGTTGTCGCATGTCGTCTCACATGTCGCATGTTGTCGCATGTCGCAAGTCGTCGCATGTTACATGTTGTCACATGTCGCATGTTGCATGTTGTCACATGTCACATGTTGTCACATGTCGCATGTTGCATGTTGTCGCATGTTGCATGATGTCACATGCCGCATGTTGTCACATGTTGCATGTCGCAGGTTGTCACATGTTGCATGTCGCATATGTTGTCACGTTGCGTGTTACATGTTGCATGTCACATGGTGTATGTTGTATGTCTGTATGTTGTATGTACTGTGTATGTGTTTTTTTTTTTTACATTCAACACATTAGCCGGATGATGGGACTACTACTGTCCCATCATTGGTTAATGTGTCACTCACTGTCACTGTGAAGGCAGAGCCCTATGGGACTTGTAGTCCCATCGGACGATGCCTGCACACAGAGACAGCAATGACGCCTGCCTCAGACCACAGCACAGCCAGCGGACCCACCGCACCGCTCAGCGCATCCCCACGGCACATCCCGGAGCTGACACATCCCGGCGTCGGCACCACGGCACATCCCGGTGCCGCCACCACGACACATCCCGGCACCAGCACCACGGCACATCCCGGCGCCAGCACCACGGCACATCCCGCAGACTCCCCCGCGCCCGCCCATCCCAGCACAGCATTCACATCCCTGCCTACTACCTAGCCCCGCCTGCCCCCAGCACAGCCCTGCAGCCCCCAGCGCCACCCACAGCCCAGTCACTCTTGATGAGTGACTGCTGTCTGTGGCAGCTGGGTCATGCCTGCTCATGACGTCACGTCAATTTCCAGAGTCTGGAAATTGACATGACGTCGGCGGAAATTAGCAGCGGCTGCAGCCTGGGTGTCACGTGACCCGGACTCAGTCGCCAGCATAGTGCCGCTCACAGGCGAAAACGGCAACGGCAGGTATTTACACAATTCATTAGGGGCCCCGGGGGGATACATTGGGAGGTTAATTGAAAGTAGTGGACAACCCCTTTAACGTTGCCTTTGTTAGAAGCATAGGAGAGTTTTCAGTTCAGACTAATGATGTGACCACACCCAAAATTATCAAACTACAGAAGCTCATCACCCTGAACAAACAAGAACCAGGGGGAAGAGGAGTGGTGCAATCCTCAAAAAGGACGTAAGACAAAAACCTACAGCACTAGAAAGTTATTATTCCAGGACAACAGATGCAGTTCATGACACCCACTATGCTATGTACACAGTTCATGACATTGCCGATCGGTCATTAGTGGCCAGCGGAAGACTTCATCGTTAAGTTTCATTGAGATGTCCGTGTTTTTCATACACTTGTAACTGTGTTAGTCTATGGGTCCATTCACATGTCCATGATTTTTCGCAGTCCACAGGGATGAAAATCGGCAATACCAGTCTATGGGTCCATGAAATAATTGGACCGCACTTGGATGGCATCCAAGTGGGGGTACGATTTTCACAAACTATCAGAAGGGAGAAGGTGGAGAAACTTTTTTTTTTTCTACACTTAAAAGAAAAACTGATGACAGTCGGACCATACTCTGATCAGTTTCTGACCAAAATAATCGGTCAGTTTTTCTTGTAACTTGTAAAAACGAACGTCTGAGAGAGTCCTAACAAGCGGTAGAGGAAACAGGCATACATTTCTCGCACCCTGCCATTGATTTTGCTTCTTAGAATTATGGTAAAACGCGCATGTTTAATACAGTGTGAAATTGTTTTAAATGCTTTGTCTCTAGCGAGATCCTGTGCGAGCATTTATAGTGGCTTAGAGCAGTTCTGATATTAAAACTGTGTATTGGGCAGGTTTCTTCACATGCAGCGTCTTATGCTTCCACCTAAAGCTTTTCTTGACATTGGCAGAGATTGCATCTTTTTATAGAATGCTTTACTGAACGTCTGAGGCCACATTATTCACATTTACAACAAATTATACAATTGGTATCATATCTGACCAGCACTTATCAAATAACATCAGAGATATTCTAGACCGTGTTACAAAGAAATGATCAAAATCTATCTGATTAGTGTTTTTTTTCCCATTAATATAAAGGAACCTTAAGAATACCAAACAAAACAGGCTAAAGGGATTGTTCACTTTAGAAAATGATGATACATAGAGCACACTGAGGCCCACTGCTACAGTCCATACCTTGTATGTGTTAGTAAACTTATCAGCAAGTGCTCAATTTCCCTGCAGCACCTCCAGAGGAGAAAAGAAGCATTGCTCAATATTTACTAAAATTAATGGTGGGTTGTCAATGTACAGACAATGTTGGGTCCCTCAGAGTAAGGAACGCTCTTCAATTGGTTCTTGGATTTGTTTAGTAAAGTGGCGCATTGAACAGTGACCTAGGCAACTTTCTACTTATGCAAGCAGTGGCCCATCTACTGTTCTGCTTTCTCAGGTAAATACGTCCTCACCTTTCCCTATGCCTTGTATCTGAGTACTATATGTACCATGTGGCCAGTATATGGATATGCATAGCAATATTATTTAAAGCACCTTTAGGGCTTATTTACTCCTTCTGTTAGGCTAGTATTATTAGCCAACATATATTCCTTTATTTAACTCTGTATGTCCTTTAGCTCTTGTGGCATTTGACATGTGGCTACTTTTTAGGCATATTTATTTAGCCCATTTATCTTAAGCACTGTTTATTTAGACACACCTTTGGTATTATTGTTTGGTATACATTATTGTCTATTTAATATGTTTCATTTATTTTTTACTGGGCTTTACTTGTAATTATCATGGAACACTTGATGTTTGATAGGTGTATTTGTATGTATTCTCCTTAGCAGACAGTATATTCTGTCTTATGTATCTCCACTGATTGTTATTGGACTCTATCAGAATTTTAAATGTACTATTAATAAAAATTGTATGTTTATATTGGCACAAAGCTTCCGTTTTTGTTCTGTTTTTGGACAGTGGCAATAATATAACGAGATTGCCCCCTTAAAAAAAACACAGGCTTGTTTAGGTTTTTGAAATTTCAGCTTTCATTTTTATATTATATATTTCTTATATCTTGTATATTCTCTCATTTATCACTGTATGTAGACTATAAATGTAAGAAGTCACTGTCTTCAATGTGATTAAACGGTTGTCCAGGCATAGAACACTGATCAATATCAGATTAGTGGAGATCCGACTCCCAGTTCCCCCACCGATCAGCTGTTACTAGTTCCGGCGGTGGCTGAATGTAAACACTGACTGGAGCTTGTAACGTCAGCGCCGGCATCCCTGCATGATCCCTCTCACTCCTCCTGGTAGAAGATTTTGTCTATCATTAGGAGAGTATATAATATTGGGATCCAGGCAGATCCCAGAAAATGGATAATAGGCTTAATAGAGGATGTCATGGAATTTGACCCTGTTCATTTAGGGATTTCCCAGGTATTATATCAGGCAAGGAAAGATACTGCATCTAAATGGATTAATCCTTCACCCCCGTTAATCGGAAAATGTAAAAATAAAATAAATAATATCATTAGAATGGAAGAAGCTATGTACAAAAAACATAACACAATGATTAAATGTGAGAGACTATGTGCTCCATGGTTGGATCCTCCTGGTCTGCATCAAGAGACCTGTTACTGGAGAGACAATTTCATTTATTTGGAAGGGCATTATCTGTGTCTAATATGAGATTTTGATGCTTTAGAAATATCCAATGTGTCTATTAAAATTCTATTATTTGCCTATTTAAATGACTGAAACACAATATATAATAAATGTTACCTAAAAGACCGTAGAGTCATCAAGTATGGAATAACAATTAAATTTTCTGGGTATATTTTCGATATACCGGACGATAAGACGCACCCCAAACTTTTGGGAGGAAGATAGAAAAACATTTTTATTAAAATAAAATGGTGATGCGTCTTATAGTCTGATTTTACAGTAGCTTACCAAGGGGTGGGGAGGACTTCTACCGAGATCTTAATCTGAACATGCGCAGCCTCTGGTGGCCGTTTTCCCAAAGCCCACCGCAGGGAAATGAACAGATGGGATTCCGCTCACCACCGACATCTTATGAAAGCCCACGGCCTGTAGTCTCGCACCGCTGTGACACTCCCTCCGCCCAGTCAGGGGCCCGCAGCATTGCCCCACACCTGCTGCCTCTGACCTACTGCAGCATCATCCCTGCCGCCTGTGACCCGCCTCCACAACAGCCTCCCCCTGGTAAACTACCTTCGGATTATAAGACGCACCCCCATTTTCCTTCCAAAATTGGGGGAATAATGGTGTGATTTCTTATTTGAAAAATAATGCATTTCTTTCCCTGGACTATGAGCGAGTGTGTCCAATAACTACCTTGGGAATAATCTATCTACAAAACCCCTATGATATGTTTAATGTGATTAATGTTATGGATGACTTTTTTCAAAAAATTTAAATAAAAACGATTTGATTTAAAAAAAAAAAAAAAGAACTATGCTTCTAAGCTGCCACCAGAGGTAGGAACAGCTGATCGTCAGGAGGAGAGACTGGATCTCCAGTAATCTTATTATATACTGTACTTATCTTGTAATGTCTTCACATCCTGTTCCGTCCAGATGTGTCCGGATCCCAGAATTCCAAGCGACGGAAGTTCACCGACCGCCATATTGGGAAACCCAAGTGATGGGTGTCTCAATATGGAAACTGCTGGTGGTACCAGCCTCCTGCACGGTACCGTTACACAACACCGTCACACCACACACACATACTGTATACCCCATATGCTCCACAGATACACACACACTGTATACACCGTATGCACCACAAACACACACACACACACACACACACACTGTATACGCCGTATGCAGCCTCTTGCGAAATACCACCAGCGGAACACAGTCACCGGGATCAGCCGTATGATTCACTGACCGCCGCCGTCTTTGTACAGGAGGAGCGCAAGTGCAGTTTTAATGTGACCGCCGCTATCTGTCTGCGCAAAGATGGCGGCGGTCTGATTTACTGCGCCTTTGCGAATTCCACGCAGGCGCAGTGAATCACTCAGCTGATCCCGGCAGCAGATGCGCGACATGTTTACAGGCAGAGGAAGCCGGTCACATTAAAGGGGTTTTCCCATGAACGAAAGTTCATTTTAAAAATGGTCTGTGTCTGACCGTGTACGGAGCATACCACATCTCCTGGGAAGGGGAGGAAGCAAAAGACAATACTGACATTACAGCAGGGGATCACAAAGGATTTCTTTTGTCAGGTAAAATATTTCACTCACTGTTTTTAACCCCTTTACCCCCAAGGGTGGTTTGCACGTTAATGACCTGGCCAATTTTTACAATTCTGACCACTGTCCCTTGAGGTTATAACTCTGGAACGCTTCAACAGATCCCAGTGATTCTGTTTTCTCGTGACATTGTACTTCATGATAGTCATAAAATTTCTTTCACGTTACTTGCGTTTATTTGTGGAAAAAAACTGACATTTTTCGAAAATTTCGCAATTTTCCAGCTTTGAATTTTCATGCCCTAAAATCACAGAGATATGCTACACAAAATACTTAATATAAACCTAAACATATGATACACACTTCATTTCTTGAAGAATATATATTTTTTATTATTACCGTATTTTCCGGCGTATAAGACGACTGGGCGTATAAGACGACCCCCCAACTTTACCAGTTAAAATATAAAATCTTCTTAAAAGTCGGGGGTCTTCTTATACACCCTATGTCGTCTTATAGGGCCGGTGAATATGTGCCTTTTGGGGGGGGGGGGAGTGATCCTGATGACGAGGGGGCGTCTCACAGGAAAGTGAGTATCCCCCATTACCTTATCGTAGCGGTGCAGCGTGGGGGTCTCAGTGCTGGGAGTGGCGGCGGCGGCTGCTGTGCTCTGGTGCGGCGGCTGCTGTGCTCTGGTGCGGCGGCTGCTGTGCTCTGGTGCGGCGGCTCCTCTTCTGTGTGGGGCCTCTGTGCTGTGGGGTGGCGGTGGCGGCGGCATATCTTTATCCAGTTGGGGCTCCTCCGGCATCTCCTTAGCCCTGGAGGCCCCGCCGCAACTCCATCGGTGCAATGCAGCGGCCATTTTCCCGGAGGCAGCTCAATAGGTGCGATGCGGTGGCCTCCGGGAAAATGGCCGCTGCTCAGATTCAGATCTCGTCCCGAAATCTCGGGACACGAGATCTGAATCTGAGCAGCGGCCATTTTCCCGGAGGCCACCACATTGCACCGATGGAGTTGCGGCGGGGCCTCCAGGGCTAAGGAGATGCCGGAGGAGCCCCAACTGGATAAAGATACGCTGCTGCCGCCGCCGCCACCCCACAGCACAGAGGCCCCACACAGAAGAGGAGCCGCCGCACCAGAACACAGCAGCCGCCGCCGCTCCCAGCACTGACACCCCCACGCTGCACCGCTAGGATAAGGTAATGGGGATTACTCACTTTCCTGTGAGACGCCCCCTCGTCATCAGGATCACTCCCCCTCCCCACCCACCATATACACCGGCGTACAAGACGACCCCCGACTTTTAAGAAGATTTTCGGGGGTTAAAAAGTCGTCTTATACGCCGGAAAATACGGTACATACAATCATCACATAATATTCTTAGACATAAGGAAAAGGCCACCACGTGGCAAAAATTGCTGAAGTCAACACGAGAGTATAAATAAATATAATAAATAACATAGAAAAAAATAACATAGAAAAAAAAGTATAAATTTTATTTTATTACTTAATAATTAACCAATACCCTGACATTTTTGGGAATTCCATCAATGTAACAGTGATCTCCTGAGAGTAAGGGGTATTGATTCCTTTGACATTAACATTAGAGGTGGTAAACTGTCGCAACGCCTAGCACAGGCAGAAGCCAGGTGGATCTGGACGTTACAAACAGTCCATCCGTTGGGACTAAATGAAAACCTCCCGTTTTCCTCATTCCTATGATGTACATGTTTCATTATTTGGATATAGCTTGCACTTATCTCTGTTGTTGTGGTGAAAATATATATTGTTTATTGTTTTATGTATTTTTTACTTTATGTCTATTTTTTTATTTTAGGTATTGATGGGTTGTGTATTAATTGCTCGGTTTTCCTTTCCATAATCTTCATTCATTTTGGCTGAACCCTGGTTGTCATCCATTACAGTATACTCAATCAAGCAAAATATGTGGCTTATTCTTTATGCATTATTCTGTTTACATATTATTGTTTTGTATTTGTTTGTATCTATTTACATTGTAATTATTATACATATCATAAGTGCTGGGCCCATTTCTATTTAGTATGTACTTTGCTCCCCACCCTAATGCATAATATTGGTATTAATGTTCTATTTCTATTGTTGGGGTGATCTCCTAGGAGATCTGATTGTTTTCTATCTGTGGGGCTTCGTTATGCACTTTTATTATATGACCAGGCTTCATTCTTTTCTTTTGTTTGTTGTGATATTCTTAGTATTTCACCCCCTCCGCGGTCAGTACGCATGCGCGCTGCGCTCCTGCTTCGCCTGCCGGTTACCTGTATCTCTATGTGTCCTTGGGCATCGGGTCACGTGGGGAAAACGTGTATCCTGATGCCCGAGGTCACGTGACGCGGGTGCCGGCCGGCATCTCGGTTGCCGCGGTGACGCATGTGTCACTTCCGGTTTGCGGCTGGGGTCACTTCCGGAACGCATTGAAATAAAAAAACCGGCACTTTGAATCTCTAGCATGTCCCCTGACGAAGGTGCCAACCGAAGCGCGCGTTGGGGCGGTCGGGCAGATCCTCTGGGCCACCAGCATCACTCCATTGCAGGTAGTGGGTATATATCTTTTTGCCGTATATATATATTTGTCCTCTGCAGCGTAGCTACTTTTGAGCTGGGGGTAGGACTATTATGTCCTGAGTTCTATATACCTCTTTGCTGCTTACTTTTTGTAACACACTATGTGTATAAATATATTTTGTTCTCTGCAGCGCAGCTGTTCGATGAGCTGGGGGTAGGACTATTATGTCCATATTCTATATACCTTTCTGCTGCTTACTTTGTGTCACATATTATGTGCTCTTATCCTGTGTTTATGATCCATTACAAGCAGATACAACTATATGGGGTGGTGTTTGCACTATAGACACTTTAGTAAATACGTGCTTACTATATCAGGCCCGTGTAGTATTCTGCCGACCCGAGAGCGTTTCTTTTTAACCCTCTGTATTTTCATTGTTGCTGCTATTATCCTTGCACTATGTAATCCTTAATAAAATTTATACTTTTTTAATATTTATTGGATTTAGAATATTTTCTGGACTGCTTTCTATCGTGGGGTGTCGAGCCTCTGTTTCTTTTTGTTCTTTATTGAGATGTGCTTTCAGTGTTTTCCATATTGCGTATTCATATAACCTTAATCAATAATGTGTTTGCTTGCATCAGCTTTAATAGTGTTGTAGAGCAGGAAATGTGAGTTATGACAATTATGTAAATACATTTTAAGATATGCTAAATAGGTCAGCATAAGAAATATGTGAAATGTTTGCTAATGTCTCAGTCTAGGCTGCTTAGCTTGTAGATCATTGCCTATACTGGATATAGTGTATCCATTTCTTACCTGGGAGCAGGACTGCATGTGTGGGATTAATAGCTACTGAATGTAAAGGAGAATGTTCTTATCCACTGACATCAAACAGAAATCTGAGAAATCGTGACGAGCAATTTTAGATGCACAGTATAATAGAAAGTTGTTGAATTTTGTGATGAGGATTTACTTGCATAAAAATACAAAACCCTTATAAATCCATATAAGAGAACTTCAATAGTGTAGTTGGCACGCTGTAACACACCATTAAGGTGACATCACTACATGCACGGCATCGCCTGTGCCGCCCACTGTTTATACACTTGAGAAGAGGAGATCCAGGCTGCTGTGGACAGGGAATCAGGATCAGGTGAGAGTAACCTTTATGGTTTTTACATTATGGGGACTGTGAGAGGAGTGCTGTCCTGGACATCATACTGTGTGAAAGGAGCTGTGGGCTATCATACTGTATATAAGGAGCTGTGGAGACATCATACTGTGTATAGAGGAGCTATGGGGACATCATACTGTGGGAAGGGAGCTGTGGGCCATCATGCTGTATATAAGGAGCTGTGGGGACATCATACAGTGCATAGAGGAGCTATGGGGACATCATACTGTGGGAAGGGAGCTGTGGGCCATCATACTGCATATAAGGAGCTGTGGGGACATCATACAGTGCATAGAGGAGCTATGGGGACATCATACTGTGGGAAGGGAGCTGTGGGCCATCATACTGTATATAAGGAGCTGTGGGGACATCATACAGTGCATAGAGGAGCTATGGGGACATCATACTGTGGGAAGGGAGCTGTGGGCCATCATACTGCATATAAGGAGCTTTGGGGGCATCATACTGTATATAAAGGAGCTGTGGAGGGCCATCATACTGTGTATAGAGGAGCTATGGGGACATCATACTGTGGGAAGGGAGCTGTGGGCCATCATGCTGTATATAAGGAGCTGTGGGGACATCATACTGTGTATAGAGGAGCTATGGGGACATCATACTGTGGGAAGGGAGCTGTGGGCCATCATACTGTATATAAGGAGCTGTGGGGACATCATACAGTGCATAGAGGAGCTATGGGGACATCATACTGTGGGAAGGGAGCTGTGGGCCATCATACTGCATATAAGGAGCTTTGAGGGCATCATACTGTATATAAAGGAGCTGTGGAGGGCCATCATACTATGTATAGAGGAGCTATGGGGACATCATACTGTGGGAAGGGAGCTGTGGGCCATCATGCTGTATTTAAGGAGCTGTGGGGACATCATACTGTGTATAGAGGAGCTATGGGGACATCATACTGTGTATAGAGGAGCTATGGGGACATCATACTGTAAATAGAGGAGCTATGAGGACATCATCCTGTGCATAGAGGAGCTATGGGGACATTATACTGTGGGAAAGGAGCTGTGGGCCATCATACCGTATATAAGGAGCTGTGGGGGCATCATACTGTATATAAAGGAGCTGTGGAGGGCCATCATACTGTGTATAGAGGAGCTATGGGGACATCATACTGTAAATAGAGGAGCTATGAGGACATCATACTGTGCATAGAGGAGCTATGGGGACTTCATACTGTGGGAAGGGAGCTGTGGGCCATCATACTGTATATAAAGGAGCTGTGGAGGGCCATCATACTGTGTGTAGAGGAGATATGGGGCATCATACTGTAAATAGAGGAGGTATGAGGACATCATACTGTGCATAGAGTAGCTATGGGGACATCATACTATGTGAAGGGAGCTGTGGGCCATCATGCTGTATATAAGGAGCTGTGGGGACATCATACCATATATAAGGAGCTGTGGGGACATCATACTATATATAAAGGAGCTGTGGGGGCCATCATACTGTCTATAGAAGAGCAATGGGAACATCAAACTGTGTATAAAGGAGCTATGGGGACATCATACTGAGTATAGAGGAGCTATGGGGACATCATACTGTGTATAAAGGAGCTATAGGGACATCATACTGCGTATAAAGGAGCTATGGGGACATCATTCTGTGTATAGAGGAGCTATGGGGACATCATACTGTGTATAAAGGAGCTATAGGGACATCATACTGTGTATAGAAGAGCTATGGGAACATACTGTGTATAAAGGAGCTATGGGGACATCATACTGTGTATAGAAGAGCTATGGGAACATCATACTGTGTATAGAGGAGCTATGTGCGTCATAATACTGTATACATGGAACTGTAGGGCAATCAAACTGTAAATAGGGAGCTGTGGGAGAATCAAATTATATATATATGGAGCTCTGGGCCATCTTACTGTATGTATGGAGTTGTGGGGACATCATAGTGTATATAAAGAAGCTATGGAGTGTCATACTGTGTATAGAGGAGCTATGGGGACATCATACTGTAAATAGAGGAGCTATGAGGACATCATACTGTATATAGAGGAGCTATGTGGGTCATAATACTGTATACATGGAACTGTAGGGCAGTCAAACTGTAAACAGGGAGTTGTGGGGACATCATAATGTATGTAAAGGAGCTATGGAGTGCCATCATACTGTGTATAGAGGTGCTATGGGGAAATCATACTGTGTATAGAGGAGCTATGTGGGTCATAATACTGTATGTATGGAACTGTAGTGTCATCGTAAAGTCAATAGGGAGCTGTGGGAGAACCACATTGTATATATGGAGCTGTGGGGCCATCATACGGTATATAGAGAAATATAGTGGGCATCATACTGTACATAGGGAGCTGTACTAGTCCATCATACTGTAGCTAGAGAGATTTGGTGGGCACCATTTTATGTAAAGAAGGTGTGGGTGCATCATATCGAGAACTCGGAGGGGCATCTTACTGAATATAGGGAACTATGGGGGCATCATACTCTGTATAGGGTAGCGATGGGAGCCATAATACTATACTGTATATAACATAACTGCAGAAAATCACACGAATCATGTGTCGAAAACTTATGCATTGATCTATTGCAGCTTTGCCAAATTTTACAAAGCACCTATTTCTTAAGTAACATTCTGATCAGACTGTATGAATCCCACTGCCACATCACATTGAACCTGTAAGTGGGGTGTTAAGCCTATTAACTACCACTATATGGTCACCATATGTGAGTAATATTTTTCTTTTAAATTTTGCTTTTATTTTTTTATTTAGTCATTATATAGTGGTGGATGTATGGTGGTATTATTGGTATTATTGGTCTTTGTACAGTTTGGGTTGTTCTGTAGAGGTATAGTACCATTTATTCACTATATAGTGGTAGTTTTCATTGTGTATCGGTATTATTTGGCCGTTGTACAGTGATAATTTTGATAATATTGGTCTGCTGTAAAGTATTTTATGTATATAGGTAATATTTATTGTTGTCTTTGCCGCAACAGATAACTATTTACTTAAATATTTTGGCGGGGTTGTTCATATGGGGAAACATATAATTTGGGGCTTAGGCCGCTGATCTGTTAAGAGATCTTGCTCTAATCAGTCACAGGCCAGCTACAATTGCTGGGGTTTGAGGAAACTCAGTTGGAAGAGTGCGGTGACACTCAGCATCCTTTGCCGTACAAGATTTAGTACATCTGTGTATTATACAGCATTTATTTGAAGTAGCTCTAAATTATTGCAAGATTTAATGCTAATACCTGGCCCCCTAGTAATAAGCAAATTAAAAAAACATTGTCCCGCATAGGAACGGTTTATAACCTTCACAATATCATCACAGCCAGCAAAAGAGATGTCTGATTGAAGCTTATCTCCTGTTAGAACAAAGGATTGGCCGTGTCGAAATCTCAGATAATATAGTCCGTTGGTCATGCTGAAACTGTCGAATTCCCACAACTTTTCTCTTAAGTGTGTGAGCTTAAAGGGAACCTGTCAATTCGAGGATTGTTATTTATCTACAGATATAAGGTTAATTTATAGGTAAATAGCCATAAAACCATGTTATGTTGTCTTACTGGAGCAGAGCCTACAGGGAGAAAATGAACTTATTTTATCACTGTGGCGGCTTGTTTCCAGTCAAATTGGGGTGGTACAGCGGCCAGTTACAGTCACCAGTTATTACACAGTGAGCACTCAAACCAGTCCCGACATTTGATTAAAAGTGTGTGCAGCATGTGCAGTGCAGGCTGTCAGTCAAAGTAGTGATTACAGCTCGCTCACAGTATAGTGAGCCGTGACTATAATTGCTCCTGCACTGTTGCGTTGACTGGAAGTGAGTGCCTGCAGGGAGAATATAATATATGTTCTCCTTGAAGCCACTTCTCCAGCAAGGCCTCATTTACACATTAGTTTCTCACTTACAAGTGCTATCCGTTTTTTTTCACGAATATCACTTGTACCTATGATAGTCTTTGGTGCTGTTCACGTGTCAAATTTTTTTCCGTCCATTGTTAGAAAAAAATAACACCTTCTTAATTTCAAGTAAGAGCTCGGTGAGGATTGAAAGGACATTCAATATAGAATTGTGTGGGAAAAACGAGTTGGTTTAATATTCATTCAAAAGCGGTTATAAATATGAATTTAGCACACAAAAACAAGTTTTAGGTTACAAATGAGGAAACAATGCAATCATTGGTTCTTACAAATGGTCTATGAGGCTTGAGACTTGATGTGGTCCGTGGTGGAGATTCCCCAAAAATGAAAAATTTGACCTCCAACAATTTCTAGGCCAGTTTACATACCATTTCCTCCCATAGACTTACATTAGCTACTATTTTTTTTTTTAGTTTCCTTTCCTCGTATGGTTGCATGCTTCTGTCCTGGTATTTTCTACAATATTAGAAGAACTCCACTGACTTGTGAAATATGCATATTAGTTATTTGTATATTGCCTCTGCAGTGCCCCAGAGTCCTGGTCGTTGCAGTACTGTGGCTCCGCCACTATGGGGAGCTATGGTACGTCTGATTGCACTAAAGGAGTTTCTCTGACCAGGTAACACCTCACTACACTTCACACTCCGGCCACCAGGGGGGGGTGGTCCTATCTAGTAGGCCACTCCTCACACTCTGGTAAAACTGGGGGTTGGACAGGAAGAGAGGAGAGAAGTAACTGGGAAGAGCTAGTGAGAGGACCTGTCAGGGATGGGATCCTGGCAGACTCCTAAGAGCAGAACTAACCAGTGAACAACGGGAATACAGAAAAGAGGCATTAGGACCAGAAGGAGTCGTGCTGTTAGACCGAGGCAACATCCTTCTGAGGCGCAAACAGTCGGTGGCCGGAACGCCGAGCAAGTAAGAGACTCTAAGTACTACTGCAAACCACGGCCGGACAGCCAATTATAGGTTGGCTGTCTCACACAAATCACCTAAGCAGACAACGGAGGCAGCTGTGGGAGAGGGGCGACTCTAGGGTCCCGGAAGAACTCCAGGCCTACCCCGTCATACGGGTGCGTCCTACCATATCACCTGGGGGACGGAGAGAATGAACATCAGAGACAGACAGAATCAGTTGTGAGGACTATCCCGGGAGCTCAGCAGGGAAGGACTACAACACCCAGCGCTAGGAGGTAGACACTGATTCCCACCTGTAAAGAGAACTCCAGATGTGCCTTTGGACCGGCAGGTCTCAAACAGCCCTGTTGACAGCGCTCTGGACTGAGGACTCTAAAACCTTCAGTAAAGAGGTAAAGAGACTGCAACCTGGTGTCCTCGTTATTTACTGCACCACAGCACCATCCATATCTATTATTCACTGTACGCCTCTCAGCAGGGTCACGGACCGGGCCTAGCCACCGTGACAACACCAGAGCAGAGACTCAGAGGCCCGGTACCGGGTACCCCTCGGCCCTGCGGCGGTGGGGGCGCTACAACTTGGCGTCACGAACAGGATGTACTTAAGCCTGAAGAATCAGGTCATGTGTGCTTTGGAACTGTGATTTATTGTGCTTGGACTGTGTATTGCCATTTACCGCCAAAATTCGCCATTGCCGCGCATGGAGGGAGGAGCCTCAGCTTCATGGGCGGAACCGGCCAAAAGAAGCGCGGAACGGAAAGCGCGGTAAGGCGCCAATCCCGGAAGAGGAACTCCGACCTCCAGCAGGTTAGTGGGAGGAAGGGACAGCCATGTCCGAGTCCGGAGGAGAAGAGGTGGCGGCCGCAGCCGCGGACGCAGGGGCAGCTCCGGTCCCCGCAGTGGGCGAAGCCGCGGCCCTAATACCACCACCGGTTGCCGCAGAACCCGCTGTTCCCCTCAGCCAGTCGGACGCTGCCGCTAATACAAAAGCCATAATGCCCTTCTCTATGCCGTACCTGCCCGGAGCGGCCTGGCTCCCACGATACTCTGGGGAGTCGCATACATTCACTGACTTTAAGGAAGGGCTCTGCAGCCTGCTCGAGTTCTATCCCCTGACAGAGCCGCAGAAGGTTCATATGATAATCGGCCAACTCTTTGGGGCGGCTCTGAGAGAATTGAAGTCCTGGCCCGCCAAGGATAAGGGAACTGCACAGCAGATTTTTGCAAAGCTTAAAGCCACCTTCGATACTCGCACTGCTACAGAAATTAAGCTGACTTTCTATGGATGCAAACAGAGACCGCAGGATAGCTTACGGGACTATGCCCTTAATCTCCAGGAGGCGATGCGGGCCATTAAGCAGAGTGACCCCGGCAGCATGCAGGATGAAGATAAACTCCTGAAGGAGCGGTTCATTGAGGGGCTCCTGTGCAGTCACCAGCGGGGCCAATTGCACTTCCTGGCCATGCAGAATCCAGACTTGACTTTTGCGCAATTCAAAGATAAAGCCATCCAGGCATTGCAGGAGCGACAGCCCAGCCGCGCAGTACCACCCAGGCGCCCCGCTCTCACATACCACCAGGAGGTGGCATCGGATACCCCAGTTGCTGCGGAGGCCGACGCCCAGAGCTTCGAGGACGACTCCCCTGCAGGACTCCGTCTTCAGATGCAGGAGCTGACCAAGAGTGTTGCTGCCCTAGCCCGGACGGTGCAGTCCCTACAGGAGGCCCCCAAGGAAAAGATCCAGCTAGCCTCCAGACCAGAAGATGTCCCCTGGACGCGACAGAAGAGGACCCCACCGACCAGAGGCCGGGACAGCGATCGCTTCCATCAGGACGGACGACCCATCTGCCGCCGCTGTCACCAGGTGGGCCACCTTGCAAGGTACTGTCCTTTAAACGAGCAACCCCTGGGGCAAAGGGCAAACCCCCAGGAGTAGGACGGTCAGGCCCGCAGCATTGGAGAACTAAATATATTGGAGGACGACCAGTTCTCCCTGTAGTGGTTGATGGAATCCCCTTGAACGCTTTGCTGGACACCGGTTCTCAGGTGACGACTATACCTTACGTGCTTTATAAACGGTATTGGGAGGACACTGATATTACTCGTGGCCCTGACGATGATTTCACCATAATAGCCAGTAATGGTCAGCCGTTGCCACAAGTGGGGTATAAGGAGGTCACCATCAAGGTGGGACGGGTGGAATTGAAAGCCCAAGGGATTGTGATTGTTGATATTGATCGTCGAGAATGTAATCCCATGATGACTCTTGGTACTAATATTATAGAAAATTGTCTTGCAGAAGTTATTGTTTTGTTGCAACAGGTGGCAGAAACCGCTGGCCACAGTGAGCAACGTGCCCTGCAGAAGGAAATCAGAGCTCTGATGCAGAGACAGCAGGTAGAGCTGACTGGTGGTGAGATTGGTCGTGTCACTGTGAGTGATTCAAACCCCATCGCGATACCCCCCAGGAGTGAAATGTTAATATGGTGTCGGGCAGCCATAGAGCTCAGGGGTAAGGACTACCAGGCCTTGGTAGAACCCGTATATTCAGACAATAGGCCTACTGTTCTGACAGCCCGGGGGGTGGTCGACGTCCGCCAGGGGATAGTGCCCGTACGTGTCCTCAATTGTGGGGAGGAAGAGGTTCACCTCACCAAGTATACCACGCTCGCCAAACTGTTCACTGTCAATAATAGTGTGATACAGACACCTGAACCCTTGGTCCCGTCAAACGTGGCGGAGAACAAAGGTTCTACAGAGCACTCGAAAGACTGGTGTCGGGAATTGCATGTGGGCACTGACTCTACCCCATCCCATCAAAAACAGGGGGCTTACAGGGTGGTACACGAGTACGAGCAGGTATTCAGCAAACACCCCTTAGATTTTGGGCAGGTGAAAGGGATCCAACATCACATCTCCACGGGAGATCACCGACCCATAAAAGAGAGATATCGCCCTGTACCCCCAGCTCATTACCAGTGTGCCAAGGACATGTTGCGGGAAATGAAGGAGGCTGGGGTGGTGAGAGACAGCTGTAGTCCCTGGGCAGCTCCGTTAGTCCTTGTTAAAAAGAAAGATGGTACAATGAGGATGTGTGTTGATTACAGGCAGTTGAATCGCATTACACATAAGGACGCATACCCACTGCCCAGGATAGAGGAGTCTCTGGCTGCCTTAAAATCTGCTAACTACTTCTCTACCTTAGATCTCACCAGTGGGTACTGGCAGGTTCCTGTAGCGGAGGCGGACAAAGAGAAGACGGCCTTCACGACACCAATGGGTCTCTGCGAGTTCAACTACATGCCCTTCGGATTGTGCAATGCTCCCGGGACGTTCCAGAGGATGATGGAGTGTTGCCTGGGACACATGAACTTTGAGACTGTGCTGCTGTATTTGGATGACGTCATTGTCTTCTCTAAGACCTACGAAGACCATCTGAAGCACCTGGCCGAGGTGTTTGAAGCCTTGTCCAACTTCGGCTTAAAGGTGAAACCGTCCAAGTGTCACCTGCTGAAACCTAAAGTGCAGTACCTGGGCCATGTGGTGAGCGCTGAAGGAGTGGCCCCAGACCCCGACAAGGTCACAGTGATCAAGGACTGGCCAAAGCCCAGTGACCTCCACGAAGTCCGGCAGTTCCTCGGGCTGGTAGGCTATTACCGGAGGTTCATTAAGGACTTCACCAAGAAGGCCGCACCGTTGCAAAACCTGTTGGTAGGCCAACCAAAGAAGACCAAGGGGAGGAACACCCCCTTTGATTGGAACGAGGAGCTGGAGGGATCCTTCACTTGTTTGAAGTCGGCACTGACGGGAGAAGAGGTACTGGCTTACCCCGAATACGACCAACCGTTTGTGCTGTACACAGATGCCAGCAATGTGGGATTAGGAGCCGTGCTGTCCCAGCTCCAGAAAGGCAAAGAAAGGGTGATCGCTTACGCCAGCAGGAAACTCCGTCCCACGGAAAGGAACCCTGACAACTACAGTTCCTTTAAGCTGGAATTCCTTGCCCTCGTCTGGGCAGTGACAGAGAGGTTCAAACACTACCTGGCCTCCGCGAAATTCACCGTCTTCACGGACAACAATCCGCTAACGCATCTGGATACTGCCAAACTCGGGGCCTTGGAACAGCGGTGGATGGCCCGGCTGTCCAACTACGATTTCACCATCAAGTACCGGGCAGGACACCAGAATGCCAATGCCGATGCCTTGTCCCGAATGCCCAATTTGCCAGAAGCGGGAGAAGACCCGGAGGCACTTGAAGAGGTGGAGCTGCCAGCATTCCATCGCCCCAAAGCCACTCAGAGCTCTCATCATGTGAAGAACAGGCGCAAGAACCAACCGGATGCCATGCTGAATCCCCTGCCCCATCACGGATGGGCGGAAACCCAGGATGGTGACCCCGCGGTCCGTCGGGTGAAAGAGCTCTTGACGCAGGCAGGGTTGCACCCTGGCCCAGATGATCCACAAGAAACCCAACAGCTGTGGAAGGGGAGAAGCAAACTGTTTATCCATGATGGCAAGCTGTGCAGGAGGAGCATCGACCCACGTACTCATGAATTGGTGTGGCAAATAGTGGTGCCAAGGCGAGATGCGCCCATGGTTCTGGGAGCCTACCACGATGGAGCCGGACACTTCAGATGGAGGAAGCTAGAGAGGCTACTCCGAGGGAGGTTCTATTGGATTGGCATGAAGAGAGCCATTGAGAAGTGGTGTCGGGAGTGCGGTCCATGTAGCCTACGCAGGAAGGACCGTGGCAGCCAACGGGCTCCCCTGCAGCCTATCATCACCAAACGGCCGCTCGAACTGGTCGCGCTGGATCATGTGAAGTTGACACCTAGCCGGTCAGGCTATATCTACGCCCTTACCATCGTAGATCACTACTCCAGATTTTTGGTGGTTGTACCTGTCAAGGATCTAACGGCCAGGACTGCCGCCAAGGCCTTCCAGCAGTACTTTTGTAGGCCCCATGGCTACCCAGAGAAGGTACTGACCGATCAGGGACCAGCATTCGAAGCAGAAGTGTTCCAAGAGTTCTGCCAACTGTACGGGTGTAAGAAGATCCGAACCACGCCGTACCATCCTCAAACCAATGGGATGTGCAAAAAGATGAACCCGTGATCGACTTATTGAAGACCTTGCCCGTAGAGGAACGGAACCTGTGGCCGACAAAGTTGCCTGACTTGGTGGATATCTACAATCACATCCCAGTAAATTCCACCAACTGTACTCCAGCGTACCTAATGAGGGGGAGGCCTAGCCAGTTACCCGTTGATCTGGACATGGGGGTCCTAGTCCCCGAAGATACCTCGCCGGATGCAGATTGGGATGCAGAAAGGCAGCGAAGGTACCGCAAAGTACAGGAGTGCGTGGAAAGAAGTCTCGCCCAGGCTAGGCAAAAACAAGAAAGGGACTACAACCAGCACGCTCCTGCGATTCCCCTGTCACCTGGTGAGCAAGTACTTAAACGAAAGAGAAGATTACACAAGCTCGATGACCAATGGGAAGCGGAACCGTATACCATCTTGCCATCCGACTTCGATAACACGAAGGTCTGTCTCATCAGTGAGGACAGAGGGGAGACCTCGACAGCGGTATCCAGGGATCACCTTAAGGTCTGCCCCGATAAGTTGAGGGAGAGGGACATGGCCCCAGAAATCTCCCCGCCGGTGGAAAAGGAGAAGATGATCCATACCGTCCTTGGTGACTTTCCCCAGTCCTGGACTCAGATAAATCAAGCCATCGTGGTACCTGTTCTAATGTTTCAACAGCCGGACCCACCAGAAACAATGGTGGTACCAGATCATCCGGTCCCGCAACCTCAACAAGCCTTACCTGAAGATGCCATGCCAACCGTTGAACCGGCAAATCCTCCCTCTGCTATCGGTGAATCTGCTGTACCCACTGTTGATAGCAGCAGCTCTGAGAGCCCCAACCTGCCAGTGCTACCCAGACTCACTAGAAGTGTAGCTAGAAGACAGTGCACTACACCAGCGGTAGCAAGCATAGCGGGCCCTGTTAGGCCAATAGCAACCCCTGCGCTGCGAAGGTCCACACGCAGCACTCAAAATCAAACTCCCCTCCGCTACGAAACTTGGAGGTATTAGCGAGGGCTGCTATTTACTTGAAAATATTGTGTGCATATATTTTGTTACAGGTATTAAAAATGGACAATAGAGTAAAAATGGACAATAGAGTAATGGACGGTGAATTGCTCAAAAACTTTCAAAAGGGGACCCCTTTGTTTACCTGGGGTCCCCGCTGTTTCAACCATTGAACTGAGTCATAAACTGTGCATGACCTAACTTTTGCAACGTTCAAGAGTCCTCACCTCCCATAAAGGGAAGCACTGTTATGTTTAATTGTTATGCTATTTCAAAAATTTTTGTGTGTTTCCTGTTAACATGTATTGTTGTTTTTGTTTTTCCAGTCCGGGAGTACTGGAGTTAACCGGGGGGGAGTGCAGCGCCCCAGAGTCCTGGTCGTTGCAGTACTGTGGCTCCGCCACTATGGGGAGCTATGGTACGTCTGATTGCACTAAAGGAGTTTCTCTGACCAGGTAACACCTCACTACACTTCACACTCCGGCCACCAGGGGGGGTGGTCCTATCTAGTAGGCCACTCCTCACACTCTGGTAAAACTGGGGGTTGGACAGGAAGAGAGGAGAGAAGTAACTGGGAAGAGCTAGTGAGAGGACCTGTCAGGGATGGGATCCTGGCAGACTCCTAAGAGCAGAACTAACCAGTGAACAACGGGAATACAGAAAAGAGGCATTAGGACCAGAAGGAGTCGTGCTGTTAGACCGAGGCAACATCCTTCTGAGGCGCAAACAGTCGGTGGCCGGAACGCCGAGCAAGTAAGAGACTCTAAGTACTACTGCAAACCACGGCCGGACAGCCAATTATAGGTTGGCTGTCTCACACAAATCACCTAAGCAGACAACGGAGGCAGCTGTGGGAGAGGGGCGACTCTAGGGTCCCGGAAGAACTCCAGGCCTACCCCGTCATACGGGTGCGTCCTACCATATCACCTGGGGGACGGAGAGAATGAACATCAGAGACAGACAGAATCAGTTGTGAGGACTATCCCGGGAGCTCAGCAGGGAAGGACTACAACACCCAGCGCTAGGAGGTAGACACTGATTCCCACCTGTAAAGAGAACTCCAGATGTGCCTTTGGACCGGCAGGTCTCAAACAGCCCTGTTGACAGCGCTCTGGACTGAGGACTCTAAAACCTTCAGTAAAGAGGTAAAGAGACTGCAACCTGGTGTCCTCGTTATTTACTGCACCACAGCACCATCCATATCTATTATTCACTGTACGCCTCTCAGCAGGGTCACGGACCGGGCCTAGCCACCGTGACAACCCCAGAGCACAGACTCAGAGGCCCGGTACCGGGTACCCCTCGGCCCTGCGGCGGTGGGGGCGCTACACCTCACTAGATGGTGGCCCGATTCTAACGCATCGGGTATTCTAGCATATGTATGTATATATATAGCAGCCACATAGTATATAGTACAGCCCATGTAACACAGACAGCCACATAGTATATAGCACAGCCACGTAGTATACAGGAGCCACGTAGTATATAGCAGCCATGTAGTATATAACACAACCCAAGTAGTATATAGCACAGCCACGTAGTATATAGCACAGCCACGTAGTATATAACACAGCCCACGTAGTATATAACACAGCCATGTAGTATATAGCACAGCCACGTAGTATATAGCAGCCACGTAGTATATAACACAGCCCATGTAATATACAGCAGCCACGTAGTATATAACACAGCCATGTAGTTTATAGGAGCCATGTAGTATATAGCACAGCCACGTAGTATATAACACAGCCCACGCAGTATATAGCACAGCCCACGCAGTATATAACACAGCCCACGTAACACAGACAGCCACATAGTATATAGCACAGCCACGTAGTATATAGCATAGCCACATAGTATATAGCAGCCACTTAGTATATAACACTGCCCATGTAGTATATAGTTTTTTCAGACAATGGCGTGCACACTTGAAAAAAAGGGAAGTCTGGTGCAGGCTGAACTTGGAGTAAATCCAATTAAATCATAGATTCAGGAAAAAACAGCCGCACTCTAAATTTGGGTTTTCAAATGCATATCATAAGCAAACGTTTATTGAAGTCACCACAGTAAAACATAAGGGTGTCGAGGTAACGTTTCGACCCACTGACGGGTCTTTTTCAAACCTCGCTTAAGAGAAAATGGTTTGAAAGAGGAAAAAAAAAAACACAGTATGGAATACTGCGGGTCCAGACTGCACAGCACCACAGGGAACCTGGCAGTCTGGACCCGCAGTCTCTATAGGGACCATATCCCCATCCCGTGCCTTTCCGGATTCTTATTCTCAAAATTTAATGCTCTCCTAAGGAGCCCATACTTGGTTATACCGTACTGTGGTTTTTTTCCTCTTTCAAACCATTTTCTCTTAAGCGAGGCTTGAAAAAGACCCGTCAGTGGGTTGAAACGTTACCTCGACACCCTTATGTTTTACTGTGGTGACTTCAATAAACGTTTGCTTATGATATGCATTCGAAAACCCAAATTTAGAGTGCGGCTGTTTTTTCCTGAATCCACGTAGTATATAGCACAGCCCACGTAATATATAACACAGCCCACATAGTATATAACACAGCCCACGTAGTATATGACACTGCCCACATAGTATATAACACTGCCCACGTAGTATATAACACAGCCCATGCAGTATATAACACTGCCCACGTATTATATAACACAGCCCACGCAGTATATAACACTGCCCACGTAGTATATAACACTGCCCACATAATACCGTATATAGCACAGCCACGTAGTATATAGTGCAGCTGAAGTACTATATAGCAGTGTGGGCACCATATCCCCATTAAAAAAATAAAATAAAAAATAGTTATATACTCACCCTCCGGCGGCCCCCGGATCCAGGCGAGGCATTTAGCGATGCTCCTCGCGACACTCCGGTCCCAATAATGCATTGCGGTCTCGCGAGATGATGATGTAGCAGTCTTGCGAGAGCTCTACGTCATCATCTCGCAAGACCGCAATGCATGGCCCAGAGCGTCGCGAGGAACGGGAAAGGCGCCGGAAGGTGAGAATAGCACGATTTTTTATTTTTTTAATTATTTTTAACATTAGATCTTTTTACTATTGATGCTGGTTGGCAGCATCAATATTAAAAAGTTCGTCACATAGGGTTAATAGCAGCGTTACCAGACTGCGATGCCGCGGTGTAACGCAGTCGGTTACAACGGACTGCTACAACGCTATGTGGGTGGCGGGCGCTGACTGGGGGGGAGTATGGAGGGGGCACTGAGTGTAGTGGAGTGGGGAGCGGCCATTTCGCGGCCGGACTGTGCCTGTCGCTGATTGGTCGCGGCCAGCTGATTGGTCAGCGACTTGGGATTTCTGTGACAGACAGACAGAAAAAAGACAGACAGAAAGACAGACAGAAAGACGGAAGTGACCCTTAGACAATTATATAGCAGTTTTTGGGACACGTTAAACCTATAGCTATGACATATGAGTATTGTATACACATGTGGGGGAGCACGCATCACAGAAGCAAAGCGTCACGAAGATAAGCGTCGTGATACAGCAGTTATTCCATGGCAGTTAGTCAGGGCAGGAGTCAGGTAACCCACACTCTGTTCTCCCTTTTATCCATGTGCTTTATTCCTATCCTCCTATGCTCCCATGCAATCCACATTCACCGCCCAATTCCCCCTCCACCATGTCTCATATACATCAGATCCTCTCTCCTTCCCTCTCCCATGTACAGCTCCCATGCACTTCTCACCTTCCTGAAAAACCTCAGGCCATCTTGCCCAAACACACTGCACAAAAAAACTTCATACACTTCCAAAAACGACTTGCTTTTTATCTTCTTACTCCTACTGATTTCGGGGGACATCTCCCCCAACCCCGGTCCCCCATCCCCCCACCTCAACCGCTACCCTACCTCATATCAAAACCATACTAACCTTATTAATATTACTTGCACTCCCTCATCTCTCTCTTTCAATTGTGCCCTTTGGAATCCACAGTCTGTATGTAACAAGCTTCCTTTCCTGCACAACTACTTTGTCAACAACTCTCTGAATCTGTTGGCCCTCACTGAAACCTCAATCCAAGACTCTGACGCTGTCTCCCCTGCTGCCATTTCCCATGGTGGCTTACAATTCTCCTATTCCCTGAGACCCACAAACAGACCTGGTGGTGGAGTCGGCATACTCTTGATCCCACAATGCACGTTCCAGGTTATACCCCCAGTTCCATAACTCTCATTCCCTTCTTTTGAGGTCCACACCATCAGGCTCTTTCATCCCCTCTCCCTCAGAGTAGCAGTCATATACCGGCCCCCAAATATAATAAATTTTGGCACTCAACTTTGTCAACTGAAAGAATTTTATTCGCAGCGAATAAAATTCTTTCAGTTGACAAAGTTGAGTGCCAAAATTTATTATATTTAGTTTCTGGTGTGGGAACCTTCTTTTGAGCACCACTACAGCTGTGCCACGATACACTTTAATATATACCGGCCCTCAGGCTCACCCACCCACTTCCTGGACCACTTCTCAGCCTGGCTGCCGCACTTCATGTCCTTAGAAGTACCAACCCTTATCCTGGGAGACTTCAACATCCCCATTAACAGCCCCACTTCCACATCTGCATCCCAGCTCCTATCACTAACCACTTCTCTAGGTCTCCCACAGCTCTCAACCTCTGAAACACACAAAGATGGTAACACCCTGGACCTGGTCTTTGTCTGGCTCTGTTCAATCTCCAACCTAGATAACTCACCGCTTCCCCTCTCTGACCACAACATTCTATCCTTCACACTCACAATTCCTCGCCCACCCCAGCACTCTCCTATCTACCACACATTCAGAAATCTACATGCCATTAACCCTCATACACTTTCAGACTCCCTACACTCATCATTGTCCCCAATCTCTTCTTTTTCCTGTCCTAATCTGGCTGTACATCACTACAACGACACTCTTAGAAGCACCCTTGACCAAGTAGCTCCCCTCACCCTCAGAACCTCCAAACACAGAGTGAAACAGCCCTGGCTCACATCGCAAACCCGATTTCTCCAGTGATGCTCTAGGAGTGCTAAACGCTTATGGAGGAAAACTCACACACCAGAAGACTTCATACACTTCAAACTTATGTTAAGGACCTATAACTCTGCCCTTCACCTCGCCAAACAGTCCCACTGCACCACCGTGATCTCCTCACTATCCAACAACCCCAAGAAGCTTTTTAACACCTTTCACTCCCTCCTCAGGCCCAAAGCACAAGACCCTATCACAGACATTTGTGCTGATGACCTGGCTTCCCACTTTATAGAGAAAATAGACAATATCCATCAGGAAATCTGCTCCCAGACACCAAGTGCAATGACTCCCATCCCTCCCTGCATCTCCCCTGGCTCACTCTCCACATTTGATCCCATCACAGAAGAAGAATTCTCCAAGCTCTTCTCCTCTTCTCATCCGACTACATGCACCACCGACCCCATTCCCTCACACCTCCTCCAGTCTGTCTCTCCAGTCGTCACAACTCACCTAACTACAATTTTTAATCTCTCACTCTACTCTGGCATTTTCCCCTCCTCCTTCAAACACTCTATCATTACTCCATTACTAAAAAAACCCCACCCTTGACCCATCCTGCACAACCAACTACAGACCGGTCTCCAATCTCCCCTTCATCTCAAAACTCTTGGAGCGCCTGATCTACTCCCGCCTTACCCGTTACCTCTCCACTCATTCCCTCCTAGGCCCTTCACAGTCCGGTTTCCGCCCCCTATATTCGACAGAAACTGCACTCATCAAGGCGACCAATGACCTTCTGACAGCAAAATGTAACGGTGACCACTCTCTGCTCATTCTCCTCGACCTTTCTGCAGCTTTTGACACTGTTGACCACCCTCTCCTACTCTCTAGGCTCCAGTCACTAGGCATTAAGGACACTGCTCTCTCCTGGTTCTCCTCCTACCTTTCTGACCGCTCCTTCAGTGTTCTGTTCTCTGGCTCCACTTCATCTCCTCTTCCGCTCACTGTTGGGGTACCTCAGGGCTCAGTCCTTGGCCCCCTTCTCTTCTCTCTCTACATGGCCCCAATTGGACAGACCATCAGCAGATTTGGCTTTCAGTACCATCTTTATGCTGATGATACACAACTATACACGTCATCCCCTGACCTTACCACCGCTGTACTACAGAACGCCACTGACTGTCCGCTGTCTCCAACATCATGTCCGCTCTCTATCTGAAACTCAACCTCTCCAAAACTGAACTTCTTCTGCTCCCGCCTTCTACTAACCTCCCTAAATCTGACATTTCCCTCTCCGTGGGTGGCACCATAATAACACCCGGCAGCAGGCACGCTGTCTGGGTGTTATGTTTGACTCCGATCTCTCCTACACCTCCCACATACAATCTCTTGCCCGCTCATGTCACTTACACCTAAAGAACATCTATAGAATCCGCCCTTTTCTCACCATGGAGACAACAAAAACCCTCACTGTCACCCTAATCCACTCCCGCCTGGACTACTGCAATGCTCTATTAATTGGCCTCCCCCTTACTCGACTTTCCCCTCTCCAGTCTATCCTTAATGCGGCAGCCAGGGTTGTCCATCTGGCTAATCGTTACTCAGATGCATCCGCTCTTCGCCAGTCATTACACTGGCTGCCCATTCATTACAGAATACAAGTCAAAGTACTTGTTCTCACCCACAAAGCTCTCCACAGTGCGACACCCCCATACCTCTCCTCCCTCATTTCGGTCTATCGGCCTAGCCGACCGCTGCGCTCTGCAAATGACTTTCAACTAACCTCTGCACTAATCCGTACCTCCCACTCCAGACTCCAAGACTTCTCCCGCACTGCACCAATCCTCTGGAATGCTCTACCCCAAGATATTAGGACCATCCACAACTTGCATACTTTTAGGCGCTCGCACAAAACACATTTGTTCAGAGCGGCCTACCACGTTAACTAATCAAAGTCATTTTATGTTTGCGTGTGTGTGTAGCCCATTCACTATCTCCATCCACCCCCCACCCCCTGAAGGTGGCTGGACCATCATTGTAAATACATCATTATAGTGCTTTGGAACAAAGCACTATACTGTTATTCCACCGTGGATAACTTCTTCTTATTCTTATTATTCAGTCCGCACGTAATGCGGCCCGAACCGCTAAACTCACAGACTCCAGTGAGGTGTCATTTCGAAGCCAGCGTTCCTGAGAGGTGTGCTAAGTATTTTTCGTGTCGATCGGATTTGTAGTTTTTGCGCAATTTGTGTTTGAAAAAAGTCTTTCAATGCGTTTCAATGGAGAAATTGTCCCATACGTTTATAATGGGCTGGTTTCTGAGGCAATTTCTAAAAATAACTGCCACCTGGCTGATTAGCTCATTGATATGCGCAGTCAGACACAGTTACTATGCCAACTCCTATGAAATCTACATCAGCTCACCAGGTCACAAGTTTTGTCAGATAATATCAGCTCTTAAAGTGACAGTACAGCACAATTCCAAACCACTATCCGTAGTCTTATGATTATTAGACTGTGGCCCGATTCTAACTCATCGGGTATTCTAGAATATGCATGTCCACGTAGTATATTGCACAGCCACGCAGTATACAGTGCAGAGCCGTGCAGTACACAGCGCAGAGCCGCGCAGTACACAGCGCAGAGCCGCGCAGTACACAGCGCAGAGCCGCGCAGTATAAAGCGCAGAGCCGCGCAGTACACAGCGCAGAGCCGCGCAGTACACAGCGCAGAGCCGTGCAGTACACAGCGCAGAGCCGCACAGTATAAAGCGCAGAGCCGTGCAGTACACAGCGCAGAGCAGCGCAGTACACAGCGCAGAGCCGTGCAGTACACAGCGCAGAGCCGCGCAGTATAAAGCGCAGAGCCGTGCAGTACACAGCGCAGAGCCGCGCAGTACACAGCGCAGAGCCGCGCAGTATAAAGCGCAGAGCCGCGCAGTACACAGCGCAGAGCCGCGCAGTACACAGCGCAGAGCCGTGCAGTACACAGCGCAGAGCCGCGCAGTTTAAAGCGCAGAGCCGTGCAGTACACAGCGCAGAGCCGCGCAGTACACAGCGCAGAGCCGTGCAGTACACAGCGCAGAGCCGCGCAGTATAAAGCGCAGAGCCGTGCAGTACACAGCGCAGAGCCGCGCAGTACACAGCGCAGAGCCGCGCAGTATAAAGCGCAGAGCCGCGCAGTATAAAGCGCAGAGCCGCGCAGTACACAGCGCAGAGCCGCGCAGTACACAGCGCAGAGCCGTGCAGTACACAGCGCAGAGCCGCGCAGTATAAAGCGCAGAGCCGTGCAGTACACAGCGCAGAGCCGCGCAGTACACAGCGCAGAGCCGTGCAGTACACAGCGCAGAGCCGCGCAGTATAAAGCGCAGAGCCGTGCAGTACACAGCGCAGAGCCGTGCAGTACACAGCGCAGAGCCGCGCAGTACACAGCGCAGAGCCATGCAGTACACACCGCAAAGCCGCGCAGTATAAAGCGCAGAGCCGCGCAGTATAAAGCGGAGAGCCGCACAGTACACAGCGCAGAGCTGAGCAGTACACAGCGCAGAGCCGCGCAGTAGACAGCGCAGAGCCGGGCAGTACAGAGCGCAGAGCCGCACAGTATAAAGCGCAGAGCCGCGCAGTATACCGCGCAGAGCCGTGCAGTACACAGCGCAGAGCCGCGCAGTACACAGCGCAGAGCCGCGCAGTACACAGCGCAGAGCCGCGCAGTACACAGCGCAGAGCCGCGCAGTACACAGCGCAGAGCCGAGCAGTACACAGCGCAGAGCCGCGCAGTACCCAGCGCAGAGCCGCGCAGTACACAGCGCAGAGCCGCGCAGTATACAGCGCAGAGCCGCGCAGTACACAGCGCAGAGCCGCGCAGTACACAGCGCAGAGCCGCACAGTATAAAGCGCAGAGCCGCGCAGTACACAGCGCAGAGCCGCGCAGTACACAGCGCAGAGCCGCGCAGTACACAGTGCAGAGCCGCACAGTACACAGCACAGAGCCGCGCAGTACACAGCGCAGAGCCACCCAGTATGCAGCGCAGAGCCGCGCAGTACGCAGCGTAGAGCCACGCAGTATGCAGCGCAGAGCCGCGCAGTATACAGCGCTGAGCCGCGTAGTATACAGCGCAGAGCCCCGCAGTATACAGTGCAGAGCCCCGCAGTATACAGCGCAGACACGCGCAGTACACAGCACGGACACGCGCAGTACACAGCGCAGAGCCGCGCAGTACACAGCGCAGAGCCGCGTAGTATACAGCGAAGAGCCACGCAGTATATAGCGCAGAGCCGCGCAGTACAAAGCGCAGAGCTGCGCAGAGCTGCGCAGTATACAGCGCAGAGCCGCGCAGTATACAGCGCAGAACGCGCAGTACACAGTGCAGAGCCGCGCAGTACACAGCGCAGAGCCGTGCAGTACACAGCGCAGAGCCGCGCAGTACACAGCGCAGAGCCACGCAGTATACAGCGCAGAGCCGCGTAGTATACAGCGCAGAGCCGCGTAGTATACAGCGCAGAGCCTCGCAGTATACAGCACAGAGCCACGCAGTATACAGCGCAGAGCCACGTAGTTATACTGCCCAGTCACGTAGTATATTGTCCAGTCACATAGTATACTGCATATCCCTGTTAAAAAAAAAAAGAATTAAAATAAAAAAGTTACATACTCACCTCCTGGAGCGGCCGGTATCTGATGGTTGTTGCACCTCCTAGAGCGGCCGGTACACGATGCTTGTTGCACCTGGAGTGGCCGGTACCCGATGCTTGTTGCGCGCTCCGGTCCCAAGAGTGCATTGCGGTCTCACGAGATGATGACATAGCGGTGTTGTGAGACAGAAAGACGGAAGTGCCCTTAGATAATTAGATAGTAGATTACCCCGCTCACCAATTCGGAACCCGAGAGGCCCGGCCCACCAAATCGGACCCCGAGGGGCCCGGCCCACCAAATCGGACCCAGAGTGACCCCGCCCCCTAAATCAGACCCAGAGTGACCCCGCCCACCAAATCGGACCCAGAGTGGCTCCGCCCACCAAATCGGACCCAGAGTGACCCCTTCCACCAAATCAGACCCAGAGTGACCCCTTCCACCAAATCGGACCCAGAGTGACCCCTTCCACCAAATCGGGTCCAGAGTGACCCCGCCCACCAAATCGGACCCAGAGTGACCCCACCCACCAAATCGGACCCTGAGGTGCCCAGCCCACCAAATCAGACCCTGAGGTGCCCAGCCCACCAAATCGGACCGAGTGACCCCACCCACCAAATTGGTCCCTAAGGTGCCCCGCCCACCAAATCGGACCCAGAGTGGCTCCGCCCACCGAATCGGACCCAGAGTGGCCGCGCCCACAGAATCGGACCAAAAGTGACCCCGCCCACCGAATCGGACCTAGATTTACCCCGCCCACAAAATCAGACCCAGATTGACCCAACCCACCAAATCGGACCGCCTGAGGGGCACCCAAGTGTGAAAGTCTTGCAGGGGCAGCCCGGGCACCATTCCAAAGCACTATCTGTAGTTCCTTCAGGAAATACCCATCTAGTTATAGTGCTTTGGAACAAAGCACTATACTGTTATTCCACCGTGGTAAACTTCTTCTTATTCTTATTATTCAGTCCGCACGTAATGCGGCCCGAACCGCTAAACTCACAGACTCCAGTGAGGTGTCATTTCGAAGCCAGCGTCCCCAAGAGGTGTGCTAAGTATTTTTCGTGCCGATCGGATTTGTAGTTTTTGTGCAATTTGTGTTTGAAAAAAGTCTTTCAATGCGTTTCAATAGGGAAATTGTCCCATACGTTTATAATGGGCTGGTTTCTGAGGCAATTTCTAAAAATAACTGCCACCTGGCTGATTAGCTCATTGATATGCGCAGTCAGACACAGTTACTATGCCAACGCCTATGAAGTCTACATCAGCTCACCAGGTCACAAGTTTTGTCAGATAATATCAGCTCTTAAAGTGACAGTACAGCACAATTCCAAACCACTATCCTTAGTCTTATGATTATTAGACTGTGGCCCGATTTTAACTCATCGGGTATTCTAGAATATGCATGTTCACGTAGTATATTGCACAGCCACGCAGTATACAGTGCAGAGCCGCGCAGTACACAGCGCAGAGCCGCGCAGTACACAGCGCAGAGCCGCGCAGTACACAGCGCAGAGCCGCGCAGTACACAGCGCAGAGCCGCGCAGTATAAAAGCGCAGAGTCGCGCAGTATAAAGCGCAGAGCCGCGCAGTACACAGCGCAGAGCCGCGCAGTACACAGCGCAGAGCCACGCAGTACACAGCGCAGAGCCACGCAGTATAAAGCGCAGAGCCGCGCAGTACAAAGCGCACAGTCGCGCAGTATAAAGCGCAGAGCCGCGCAGTACACAGCGCAGAGCCGCGCAGTACACAGTGCAGAGCCGCGCAGTACAAAGCGCAGAGTCGCGCAGTATAAAGCGCAGAGCCACGCAGTACACAGCGCAGAGCCGCGCAGTACACAGCGCAGAGCCACGCAGTATACAGTGCAGAGCCGCGCAGTACACAGCGCAGAGCCGCGCAGTACAAAGCGCAGAGTCGCGCAGTATAAAGCGCAGAGCCGCACAGTACACAGCGCAGAGCCGCGCAGTACACAGCGCAGAGCTACGCAGTATACAGTGCAGAGCCGCGCAGTACACAGCGCAGAGCCGCGCAGTACAAAGCGCAGAGTCGCGCAGTATAAAGCGCAGAGCCCCGCAGTACACAGCGCAGAGCCGCGCAGTACACAGCGCAGAGCCACGCAGTATACAGGGCAGAGCCGCGCAGTACAAAGCGCAGAGTCACGCAGTATAAAGCGCAGAGCCGCGCAGTACACAGCGCAGAGCCGCGCAGTACACAGCGCAGAGCCGCGCAGTACACAGCGCAGAGCCGCGCAGTACACAGCGCAGAGCCGCGCAGTACACAGCGCAGAGCCGCGCAGTACAAAGCGCAGAGTCGCGCAGTATAAAGCGCAGAGCCACGCAGTACACAGCGCAGAGCCGCGCAGTACACAGCGCAGAGCCACGCAGTATACAGTGCAGAGCCGCGCAGTACACAGCGCAGAGCCGCGCAGTACACAGCGCAGAGCCGCGCAGTACACAGCGCAGAGCCGCGCAGTACACAGCGCAGAGCCACGCAGTATACAGCGCAGAGCCGCGCAGTACACAGCGCAGAGCCGCGCAGTACACAGCGCAGAGCAACGCAGTACACAGCGCAGAGCCGCGCAGTACAAAGCGCAGAGTCGCGCAGTACAAAGCGCAGAGTCGCGCAGTACAAAGCGCAGAGCCGCGCAGTACACAGCGCAGAGCCGCGCAGTACACAGCGCAGAGCCGCGCAGTACACAGCGCAGAGCCGCGCAGTACACAGCGCAGAGTCGCGCAGTATAAAGCGCAGAGCCACGCAGTACACAGCGCAGAGCCGCGCAGTACACAGCGCAGAGCCACGCAGTATACAGCGCAGAGCCGCGCAGTACACAGCGCAGAGCCGCGCAGTACACAGCGCAGAGCCGCGCAGTACACAGCGCAGAGCCGCGCAGTACACAGCGCAGAGCCGCGCAGTACACAGCGCAGAGCCGCGCAGTACACAGCGCAGAGCCGCGCAGTACACAGCGCAGAGTCGCGCAGTATAAAGCGCAGAGCCGCGCAGTACACAGCGCAGAGCCGCGCAGTACACAGCGCAGAGCCGCGCAGTACACAGTGCAGAGCCGCGCAGTACACAGCGCAGAGCCGCGCAGTATACAGCGCAGAGCCGCGCAGTACACAGCGCAGAGCCGCGCAGTACACAGCGCAGAGCCGCGCAGTACACAGCGCAGAGCCACGCAGTACACAGCGCAGAGCCGCGCAGTACAAAGCGCAGAGCCGCGCAGTATAAAGTGCAGAGCCGCGCAGTACACAGCGCAGAGCCGCGCAGTACACAGCGCAGAGCCGCGCAGTACACAGCGCAGAGCCGCGCAGTATAAAGCGGAGAGCCGCGCAGTACACAGCGCAGAGCCGCGCAGTACACAGCGCAGAGCCGCGCAGTACACAGCGCAGAGCCGCGCAGTATACAGCGCAGAGCCGCGCAGTACACTGCGCAGAGCCGCGCAGTATAAAGCGCAGAGCCGCGCAGTATACCGCGCAGAGCCGCGCAGTGCACAGCGCAGAGCCGCGCAGTACACAGCGCAGAGCCGCGCAGTATAAAGCGCAGAGCCGCGCAGTACACAGCGCAGAGCCGCGCAGTACACAGCGCAGAGCCACGCAGTACACAGCGCAGAGCCGCGCAGTACACAGCGCAGAGCCGCGCAGTACACAGCGCAGAGCCGCGCAGTACACAGCGCAGAGCCGTGCAGTATACAGCGCAGAGCCGCGCAGTATACAGCGCAGAGCCGCGCAGTACACAGCGCAGAGCCGCCCAGTATACAGCGCAGAGCCGCGCAGTATACAGCGCAGAGCCGCGCAGTACACAGCGTAGAGCCACGCAGTATACAGCGCAGAGCCGCGCAGTATACAGCGCAGAGCCGCGTAGTATACAGCGCAGAGCCCCGCAGTATACAGTGCAGAGCCCCGCAGTATACAGCGCAGAGCCGTGCAGTACACAGTGCAGAGCCGCGCAGTACACAGCGCAGAGCCGCGCAGTATACAGCGCAGACACACGCAGTACACAGCGCGGACACGCGCAGTACACAGCGCAGAGCCGCGCAGTACACAGCGCAGAGCCGCGTAGTATACAGCGAAGAGCCACGCAGTATATAGCGCAGAGCCGCGCAGTACAAAGCGCAGAGCCGCGCAGTATACAGCGCAGAGCCGCATAGTATACAGCGCAGAGCCGCGTAGTATACAGCGCAGAGCCACGCAGTATACAGCGCAGAGCCACGCAGTATACAGCGCAGAGCCACGTAGTTATACTGCCCAGTCACGTAGTATATTGTCCAGTCACATAGTATACTGCATATCCCTGTTAAAAAAAAAAAAAAGAATTAAAATAAAAAAGTTACATACTCACCTCCTGGAGTGGCCGGTATCTGATGGTTGTTGCACCTCCTAGAGCGGCCGGTACACGATGCTTGTTGCACCTGGAGTGGCCGGTACCCGATGCTTGTTGCGCGCTCCGGTCCCAAGAGTGCATTGCGGTCTCATGAGATGATGACGTAGCGGTGTTGTGAGACAGAAAGACGGAAGTGCCCTTAGACAATTATATAGTAGATTACCCCGCTCACCAAATCGGACCCCGAGGGGCCCGGCTCACCAAATCGGGCCCAGAGTGACCCCGCCCACCAAATCGGACCCAGAGTGACCCCGCCCACCAAATCGGACCCAGAGTGGCTCCGCCCACCAAATCGAACCCAGAGTGACCCCTTCCACCAAATCAAACCCAGAGTGACCCCTTCCACCAAATCGGACCCATAGTGACCCCACCCACCAAATCGGACCCTGAGGTGCCCAGCCCACCAAATGAGACCCTGAGGTGCCCAGCCCACCAAATCGGACCGAGTGACCCCACCCACCAAATTGGTCCCTAAGGTGCCCCGCCCACCAAATCGGACCCAGAGTGGCTCCGCCCACCGAATCGGACCCAGAGTGGCCGCGCCCACAGAATCGGACCAAAAGTGACCCCGCCCACCGAATCGGACCTAGATTTACCCCGCCCACAAAATCAGACCCAGATTGACCCAACCCACCAAATCGGACCGCCTGAGGGGCACCCAAGTGTGAAAGTCTTGCAGGGGCAGCCCGGGCACCATTCCAAAGCACTATCTGTAGTTCCTTCAGGAAATACCCATCTAGTTGTAAATACACACCTGTACTTTGTATCTCCCCCACCTCATTGTAGATTGTAAGCTCTCACGAGCAGGGTCGTCTTATTTTGCTTTATTGTATTGTTAACGTTGTTACCTATGACTGTTGTGTTGGAAACTGTTAAACTGTAAAGCGCTGCGGAATATGTTGGTGCTATATAAATAAAGATTATTATTATTATTATAGTGCTTTGGAACAAAGCACTATACTGTTATTCCACCGTGGTAAACTTCTTCTTATTCTTATTATTCAGTCCGCACGTAATGCGGCCCGAACCGCTTCACTCACAGACTCCAGTGAGGTGTCATTTCGAAGCCAGCGTCCCCAAGAGGTGTGCTAAGTATTTTTCGTGTCGATCGGATTTGTAGTTTTGGCGCAATTTGCGTTTGAAAAAAGTGTTTCAATGCATTTCAATACGGAAATTTTACCATACGTTTATAATGGGCCTGATTTCTGAGGCAATTTCTAAAAATAACTGCCAACTGCCACCTGGCTGATTGGCTCATTGATATGCGCAGTCAGACTCAGTTACTATGCCAACGCCTACGAACTCTACCATGACAGTTTTGCCAGATAATATCAACTCTTAAAGTGACCCACCCACCAATCGGATCCCGAGGTGCGCAGCCCACCAAATTGGACCCCGAGTGGCCTCGCCCAACAAATCGGACCCAGAGTGGCCTCGCCCACCAAATCGGACCCGGAGTGGCGCCGCCCGCCAAATCGGACCCGGAGTGACTCCGCCCGCCAAATCAGACCCGGAGTGACTCCGCCCGCCAAATCGGACCCGGAGTGGCGCCGCCCGCCAAATCGGACCCGGAGTGGCGCCGCCCGCCAAATCGGACCTGGAGTGGCGCCGCCCGCCAAATCGGACCCGGAGTGGCGCCGCCCGCCAAATCGGACCCGGAGTGGCGCCGCCCGCCAAATCGGACCCGGAGTGGCGCCGCCCGCCAAATCGGACCCAGAGTAACTCCGCCCGCCAAATCGGACCCGGAGTGGTGCCGCCCGCCAAATCGGACCCGGAATGACGCCGCCCACCAAATCGGACCCGGGGTGGCGCCGCCCGCCAAATCGGACCCGGGGTGGCGCCGCCCGCCAAATCGGACCCGGGGTGGCGCCGCCCGCCAAATCGGACCCGGAGTGGCGCCGCCCACCAAATTGGACCCGGAGTGGCACCGCCCGCCAAATCGGACCCGGAGTGGCGCCGCCCGCCAAATCGGACCCGGAGTGGCGCCGCCCGCCAAATCGCACTTGGAGTGGCGCCGCCCACCAAATCGGACCCGGAGTGGCGCCGCCCGCTAAATCGGACCCGGAGTGGCGCCGCCCGCCAAATCGGACCCGGAGTGGCGCCGCCCGCCAAATCGGACCCGGAGTGGCGCCGCCCGCCAAATCGGACCCGGAGTGGCGCCGCCCGCCAAATCGGACCCGGAGTGGCGCCGCCCGCCAAATCGGACCCGGAGTGGCGCCGCCCGCCAAATCGGACCCAGAGTGGCCCCACCCACCAAATCGGTTCCAGAGTGGCCCCACCCACCAAATCGGACCCAGAGTGGCCCCACCCACCAAATCGGTTCCAGAGTGGCCCCACCCACCAAATCGGACCCAGAGTGGCCCCACCCACCAAATCGGTTCCAGAGTGGCCCCACCCACCAAATCGGTTCCAGAGTGGCCCCACCCACCAAATCAGCACCTGAGTAATGCAAACACCTCAGAATATCTCAAAACCTGAGGTAAAATACTGAGTGATGCGAACACTTCAGAATATCTCACGCCCTGAGTTGTCTACTTGTCCATAGGATTTTTGAGAATCGTGAAGTAAACCTCTGGGAGAGGTGAGCACCTCATAACTGGTTATGTTATGTTATGTACAGTAGATCTTTGGATGAGGCAAATGCCTCAGAGTGGGCCATATTGTGAGGTAACGCTCTGGGAGAGGAAAACGCCTCAGAGCTGCTAGTACCGTGAGGTAATTGTCTAGTTCTTATTATTATTATTCAGTCCGCACGTAATGCGGCCCGAACCGCTAAACTCACAGACTCCAGTGAGGTGTCATTTCGAAGCCAGCGTTCCTGAGAGGTGTGCTAAGTATTTTTCGTGTCGATCGGATTTGTAGTTTTGGCGCAATTTGCGTTTGAAAAAAGTGTCTCAATGCATTTCAATAGGGAAATTTTCCAATACGTTTATAATGGGCCTGATTTCTGAGGCAATTTCTAAAAATAACTGCCACCTGGCTGATTACCTCATTGATATGCGCAGTGAGACAAAGTTACTATGCCAACGCCTATAAACTCTACCAGCCCACCAGGTCACAAGTTTTGTCAGATAATATCAGCTCTTAAAGTGACAGTACAGCACAATCACAAAGCACTATCTGTAGTCTTATCATTATTGCCCCGCTCACCAAATCGGACCCAGCCCACCAAATCGGATGAGAGTGCCCCCGCTTGCCAAATCGGACCCAGAGTGGCGCCGCCCGCCAAATCGGACCCAGAGTGGCGCCGCCCGCCAAATCGGACCCAGAGTGGCGCCGCCCGCCAAATCGGACCCAGAGTGGCGCCGCCCGCCAAATCGGACACAGAGTTGCGCTGCCCGCCAAATCGGACCCAGAGAGGCGCCGCCCGCCAAATCGGACCCAGAGTGGCGCCGCCCGCCAAATCGGACCCAGAGTGGCGCCGCCCACCAAATCGGACCCAGAGTGACCCGGGCCGCCAAATCGGACCCAGAGTGGCGCCGCCCGCCAAATCGGACCCAGAGTGGCGCCGCCCGCCAAATCGGACCCATAGTGGCGCCGCCCGCCAAATCGGACCCAGAGTGGCGCCGCCCGCCAAATCGGACCCAGAGTGACCCGGCCCGCCAAATCGGACCCAGAGTGACCCGGCCCACCAAATCGGACCCAGAGTGACCCGGCCCACCAAGCCTCAACCCTGAGGGGCTACAACTACCAAACCAGCGCCTGAGGGGCACCCAAGTGTGAAAGTCTTGCAGGGGCAGCCCGGGCACCATTCCAAAGCACTATCTGTAGTTCCTTCAGGAAATACCCATCTAGTTGTAGTTGTTATCCTTCAAATAGCCATTTTTACATTTGAGTCCTAAAGTTCTGACAAACAGAACAGGTGTCTTTGCCAAGATTCTCAGAAAAACTCAGTCACTCACTAAAATCAAAATCATTTGCTTGAGACCATTAAGCATTTAAAATTTTAATATATATATACATACATATATACACATATATCTATATAAATAAGAGGCATCGTGATTACTCGCTAATCCCGCCCCCTGCACAGTAGCTCCACCCCCACCACATCACCACACATAATCCTGCCCCCCACCCCATTACCACACACAATCCCACCCCCTCCACATTACCACACACAATCCACACCACATCACCACACATAATCCCGCCCCCCTGCACATCACCACACAATCCCGCCCCCCCAACACATCACCACACATAATCCCACCACCCCACAACATTACTACACATAATCCCGCCCCCCACCACATTACCACAGATAATCCCGCCCCCACCATACCACCACACATAATCCCGCCCCCCACCACATTACCACAGATAATCCCAGCCCCCACCACATTACCACACATAATCCCGCCCCCCACCACATTACCACACATAATCCCGCCCCCCACCACATTACTACAGATAATCCCGCCCCCCACCACATTACCAGACATAATCCCGCCCCCACCACATTACTACAGATAATCCCACCCCCACCACATCACCACACATAATCCCGCCCCCCACCAAATTACCACACATTATCCCGCCCCACCACATTACCACAGATAATCCCACCCCCCACCACATTACCACACATAATCCCGCCCCCCACCACATTACCACACATAATCCCGTCCCATCTCATTACCACACATAATCCCACCCCCACAACATCATCACACATAATCCCGCCCCCCACCACATCACCGCACATAATCCCGCCCCCCACCACATTAATACAGATAATCCCGCCCCCCACCACATTACCACACATAATCCCACTCCCCACCACATTACCACACATAATCCCGCCCCCACCACATTACTACAGATAATCCCGCCCCCCACCACATTACCACACATAAACCCGCCCACACCACATTACCACACATAATCCCACCCCCCACCACATTACCAGACATAATCCTGCCCCCACCATATTACTACAGATAATCCCACCCCCACCACATCACCACACATAATCCCGCCCCCCACCAAATTACCACACATTATCCCGCCCCACCACATTACCACAGATAATCCCGCCCCCCCACCACATTACCACACACAATCCCACCCCCCACCACATTACCACACACAATCCCGCCCCCCACCACATTACCTCACACAATTCCGCCCCCCCACCACATTACCACACATAATCTCGCCCCCACCACATTACCACACATAATCCCGCCCCCCCACCACATTACCACACATAATCCCACCCCCACCACATTACCACACATAATCCCGCCCCCACCACATTACCACACATAATCCCACCCCCCACCACATTACCACACATAATCCTGCCCCCACCACATTTCAACACATAATCCTGCCCCCCACCACATTACCACACATAATCCCGCCCCCCACCACATTACTACAGATAATCCTGCCCACCACCACATTACTACAGATAATCCTGCCCCCCACCACATTACCACACATAATCCCCCACCACATTACCACACATAATCCCCCCACCACATTACCACACATAATCCCCCCACCACATTACCACACATAATCCCGCCCCACACCATATTACCACACATAATCCCGCCCCCCACCACATTACCACACATAATCCCGCCCCCCACCACATTACCATACATAATCCCGCCCCCACCACATTACCGCACATAATCCCCCACCACATTACCACACATAATCCCGCCCTCCACCACATTACCACACACAATCCCGCCCCCCACCACATTACCACACCTAATCCCGCCCCCCCACCACATTACCACACATAATCCCGCCCCCCACCACATTACCAAACATAATCCCACCCCCACCACTTTACCACACAATGCCGCCCACAACCACATTACCACACATAATCCCGCCCCCCCACCACATTGCCAAAGATAATCTTGCCCCCACCACATTACCACACATAATCCCGCCCCCCACCAGATTACCACACACAATCTCGCCCCCCACATCACCACACATAATCCCGCCCCCACCACATTACCACACATAATCCCGCCCCCCAACCACATCACCACACATAATCCCGCCCCCCAACCACATCACCACACATAATCCCACCCCCCCACCACATCATCACACATAATCCCGCCCCCCTCACCACATCACCACACATAATCCCGCCCCCAACACATCACCACATCTAAGCCCGTCCCCCCACACCATTGCCACACATAATCCCGCCCCCCATCACATCACCACACATAATCTCGCCCCCCCACCCTATTACCACACATAATCCCGCTTCCCCACCCCATTACCACACACAATCCCGCCCCCCACCACATCAACACACATAATCCCGACCCCACCACATCACCACACATAATCCCGCCCCCCCACCACATTACCACACATAATCCCACCCCCACCACATTACCACACATAATCCCGCCCCCCACCACATTACCACACATAATCCCCCCCACCACATTACCACACATAATCCCGCCCTCCACCACATTACCACACACAATCCCGCCCCCCACCACATTACCACACCTAATCCCGCCCCCCACCACATTACCACACATAATCCCGCCCCCCACCAGATTACCACACACAATCCCGCCCCCCACATCACCACACATAATCCCGCCCCCACCACATTACCACACATAATCCCGCCCCCCAACCACATCACCACACATAATCCCGCCCCCCAACCACATCACCACACATAATCCCACCCCCCACCACATCATCACACATAATCCCACCCCCCTCACCACATCACCACACATAATCCCGCCCCCAACACATCACCACATCTAAGCCCGTCCCCCCACACCATTGCCACACATAATCCCGCCCCCCAACACATCACCACACATAATCTCGCCCCCCCACCCTATTACCACACATAATCCCGCTTCCCCACCCCATTACCACACACAATCCCGCCCCCCACCACATCAACACACATAATCCCGACCCCACCACATCACCACACATAATCCCGCCCCCCCACCACATTACCACACATAATCCCACCCCCACCACATTACCACACATAATCCTGCCCCCACCACATTTCAACACATAATCCCGCCCCCCCACCACATTACCACACATAATCCCGCCCCCCACCACATTACCACACACAATCCCGCCCCCCACATCACCACACATAATCCCGCCCCCAACCACATCACCACACATAATCCCACCCCCCACCACATCATCACACATAATCCCGCCCCCTCACCACATCAACACACATAATCCCGCCCCCAACACATCACCACATATAAGCCCGTCCCCCCACCTCATTGCCACACATAATCCCGCCCCCCAACACATCACCACACATAATCCCGCCCCCCACCCTATTACGACACATAATCCCGCTTCCCCACCCTATTACCACACACAATCCCGCCCCCCACCACATCAACACACATAATCCCGCCCCCACCACATCACCACACATAATCTCGCCCCCCCACCACATTACCACACATAATCCCACCCCCACCACATTACCACACATAATCCCGCCCCCACCACATTACCACATATAATCCCGCCCCCACCACATTACCACACATAATCCTGCCCCCACCACATTTCAACACATAATCCCGCCCCCACCACATTACCACACATAATCCCGCCCCTCACCACATTACCACACATAATCCCGCCCCCACCACATTACTACAGATAATCCTGCCCCCACCACATTACCACACATAATCCCCCCAGCACATTACCACACATAATCCCCCCACCACATTACCACACATAATCCCCCCACCACATTACCACACATAATCCCGCCCCACACCATATTACCACACATAATCCCGCCCCCACCACATTACCACACATAATCCCGCCCCCCCACCACATTACCATACATAATCCCACCCCCCACCACATTACCGCACATAATCCCCCCACCACATTACCACACATAATCCCGCCCCCCACCACATTACCACACACAATCCCGCCCCCCACCACATTACCACACCTAATCCCGCCCCCCACCACATTACCACACATAATCCCGCCCCCCACCACATTACCACAGATAATCCCGCCCCCACATTACCACACATAATCCCACCCCCACCACTTAACCACACATAATCCCGCCCCCCACCACATTACCACACATAATCCCGCCCCCCCACCACATTGCCAAAGATAATCTCGCCCCCCACCACATTACCACACATAATCCCGCCCCCCACCAGATTACCACACACAATCCCGCCCCCCACATCACCACACATAATCCCGCCCCCACCACATTACCACACATAATCCTGCCCCCCCACCACATCATCACACATAATCCCGCCCCCTCACCACATCACCACACATAATCCCGCCCCCAACACATCACCACATATAAGCCCGTCCCCCCACCCCATTGCCACACATAATCCCGCTTCCCCACCCCATTACCACACACAATCCCGCCCCCCACCACATCAACACACATAATCCCGCCCCCCACCACATCACCACACATAATCCCGCCCCCCACCACATCACCACACACAATCCCGCACCCCACCACATCAACACACATAATCCTTCCCCCACCACATCACCACACATAATCCCGCCCCCCCACCACATTACCACACATAATCCTTCCCTCACCCCATTATCACACATAATCCCGCCCCCAACACATTACCACACTATTGTTATTATCTTCATTTTAAGTTAATTTACCACCTGCGTAAGCGCTATTGAATGTTGTCATTATTTACTTTAGTTTAATCACCAGCAGCGTTAATTAGATGAGCGGGCCGAGCGTTAGCTGGCTGGAAACATCTAGTATATATATATATATATATATATATATATATATATATATATTATTTTTTTCATTAGACTATTAATATTTTACATCTGTGCAAAGTTGTGGAGACGTCCAAAATTGGCTGAGTGTTGGATCAAACTCAGAATCATGCAGAATTCCACCGCTGCCACCAATTAGTCAAAGATCACAACCAGGGGGCTCGTGTCTCAGATCCACCCACTGCATCTTTGGAGCAAAGAACTCTCTGCAGCATACACAGTACATAAGATAACAAGCAATAACGGAAGAAACTTACTACGCCACTCACAGAGATGAGTCAACTTAGCCAAAGAAGATCACTTCTATTGGGGACATTCAGGGAGCGGAATACATGCATACACGATGTGTATCTCTCTAAAGGAACCAAGATCATAATTTCACTTGACCTTTTATCATTACCTGAGTTACACCCACACACACCCCTTCATGACCACATGTGGGTGGGTTGTGGATTGTTCTCAGCCTCTCAGGATTTTATGAAATTCTCAACTTATGTGATAACTTCTTTCCAGATGATTGCAAAGGTACGAGATCACCACCATCTTTTTAATTGAGATTTTACCATTACCCAGAGATCAGACATGACATGGCTGGTGTCAGTTATCAGGCCACTATTGATTTTAGGCTTATAGGCATTTGTCACAGTTATGAAGAAATATGCATATTCTTCCTCTATTCACCTTGAAGCTGAAAATGTTTACTATTCATAATGCTCCAATATTCATAATTTTCTTTCAGAGAAATAAAGTCTGGGCTGGCTATTGTGGCATTTCCCTTGCAGTAAACCAAGTGTCAAAATGGATTTCCTGGGAACAAAGACCCTTCCACTTTGCTATTTATGTGTAAACACGGGTACCCTATTGTTGTTCAGCCCTTTGAAAAGAGTTATCCTGTTTCAATTACCTATCCAAACTATAATTACAGTGCCTTGCGAAAATATTCAGCCCCCTGGAACTTTTCAACCTTTTCCCACATATCATGCTTCAGACATAAAGATACCAAATGTAAATTTTTGATGAAGAATCAACAACAAGTGGAACACAATTGTGAAGTTGAATGAAATTTATTGGTTATTTTAAATTTTTGTGGAAGTTCAAAAACTGAAAAGTGGGGCGTGCAATATTATTCGGCCCCTTTGCTTTCAGTGCAGCAAACTCACTCCAGAAGTTCATTGTGGATCTCTGAATGATCCAATGTTGTCCTAAATGCCTAATGATGATAAATATAATCCACCTGTGTGTAATCAAGTCTCCGTATAAATGCATCTGCTCTGTGATAGTCTCAGGGCTCTGTTTGAAGCACAGAGAGCATCATGAAGACCAAGGAACACAACAGGCAGGTCCGTGATACTGTTGTGGAGAAGTTTAAAGCCGGATTTGGATACAAAAGGATTTCTAAAACTTTAAACATCCCAAGGAGCACTGTACAAGCAATCATATTGAAATGGAAGGAGTATCATACCACTGCAAATCTACCAAGACTCAGCCGTCCCTCTAGAATGGATCCATTGGCTAAAATATTCGTGCAAACATATATATATATATATATACATTCTATATTATATACTGTATATATATATATATATTTCATACAGAACGATATAGCATAAAAGCCAGTAATTCAATTGCCGGCTTCCCAAACCCGACAGGATATGAGACATGGTTTACATACAGTAAACCATTTCATATCCCTTATTTTTTTACATATTCCTCTCTAATAATGTTACAAAATGTTACAATGTTGTAAAATTTGGGAGCTGTAGGTGTTAAAATAAAGGGTTAAATCACGGAAAAAAACTGGCGTGGGCTCCCGCGCAATTTTGTCCACCAGAGTGGGAAAGCCAGTGACTGGGGACAGATATTAATAGCCTAGAGAGGGACCATGGATATCTGCCCCCCCCCCGGCTAAAAACATCTGCCCCCAGCCACCCCAGAAAAGGCACATCTGTAAGATGCGCCTATTCTGGCACTTAACCACTCTCTTCCCACTCCCGAGTAGCGGTGGGATTTGGGGTAATAAGGGGTTAATGTCACCTTGCTAATGTAAGGTGATATTAAGCTAGGTTAATAATGGAGAGATGTCAATAAGACACCTATCCATTATTAATCCAATAGTAATAAAGGGTTAAAAAAACACACACACATTAGGAATAAAGTATTTTAATGAAATAAATACACATGGTGCAGTAGTATCTTTATTATACGCTCAATCCAAATGACGACTCTAGTCTTCTGTAAAAAAAAGGTTAAAAAAACAAACAGCAATATCCCATACCTGTCCACCATACAGTCATGTCCCACGATGTAAATCCATCTGAAGGAGTTAAATAATTTTACAACCAGGAGCATTGCTAATGCAGCTGCCCCTCGCTGTCAAAACTGGGGAATTAATGGATTGCAGGGGAACGTAGCTACCTAGACTTGCGGTGCTGCGCCTCCTGCTGGCATAACCTCATATGAACTCGAGCGTGGGAAAATATTCTGGAAAATTCCCACGCTCGAGTTCATATGAGGTTATACCAGCATGGGGCACAGCACCGCAAGTCTTGGTAGCTATGGTGTACAAAGTGTATGGAGCTGACCCGTGTATGTGTACGGAGCCGAGCAGAGTCGTGTGTGTATGGGGTGTACGGCACGGAGCCGCATAAGTACGAGGTGCAATGACGATGATGTCACGATCACGTGACCGGTCACGTGAGCCGGGTAGGGCAGGATGAGGGGATTCGGCCATTTCGGACTGTCCTAAATACAGTAGTAACTGAACCTGCGTCTACGACGCAAATTCAGTTGCTACACAGGCAGAATCTGTTGCTCCCGCTCTTCATTGAAGGCAGTGCCGCCTGAGGCAAAGTACTCAACTTGCCTCATTGTAGCGGCGCCCCTGATGCGGTGCATCTTTTTACCTTACGGCGACGCTCCGTCGCCACAAGGTAAATCACAGGGCCCTATGTATGGGGTGCGGAGATTCCGGATGTGTGCAATGAACACATCCGGAATCACTGCGCATATAGAAGGGGGCGGCAGCATCCCTATGCTATGCAAACTGTCCGCTCTGCACTGACAGATAAAGTTGCTGATCATGCTCTGAGCATGATCTAGCAACTTTACTAGCTCTGGTGACCTGGATATCGTCATGACAATATCAGATACCCACATGCAAAGATCGGGACCCCGAAATGATGCCGTTGGGTTGCCGATCGAAGGGCAGAGGGTCTGTCTTCTCTCAACCTGATTCCCATAATGCTGCTATCATGTTCAATCACAGCATTTAGAGGGTTAACATGTTGGGAGTGGTGTGTAGGAGGACCAGGCTGCTGCGGCTGGAGAGAAAGGGCAGCGTGAAAAGAAAGGGGGGCATAGTGAGCGACTCACCAAACCCGGCGGGTGCGCAGAAGAGCGTGCGAACGATGGAGCATTGCAGTACGAATATCCGGTTGTCGGCTGATATTCAAAGAGGCGCACGCCGGGTAAAGCATTGCAGCGCAGCCCTTAAAGTCATGGCGGATGCTTAAGGAGACCTGCACTGAGAGGAATCTTGTGGGGAGCTCTACTCTCTTACTCAGCAGACATATGGACTTGGGGCTCAGCGGGCAAAACCGGAGACCACCCACTGCTGCCAGAAGAAGGACCGTGTGCTAGGCGAGGTCGCCAGCAGAAATTACACAGAAAACCTGCCTCCCATATCGGCTAGTTGCCGATACAGCTCACCATGCGATGATGGCGGGGGGCCCACTGCTGGCACCGGGCCCCCCCGCCTGCTCAGGGGCCCCATAGTGGCAGAGCAGGGAGATTGATTCTCCCTGCTCTGCCGCAGAATGTAACTGCATTACAGTTACAGTAGCGTAGCTCCGGGTGGGCCCCCTCAGAGCGCAGGGCCCGGGGCGATGGCCCCCTCTGCCCCCCCGGTAGCTACGCTACTGAACGTATGGGTACTGGAGGGGAGAAGAGGGTAAACAGGTGTTAGGAGAATGTTCAAAAAGGGGAAAGCAGAGTACAACTTATCAGTCTGTCGGCTTCTTGGTTGCAGTGTCTCGGTCTCCAACAATGGCACCGACAACAGCGGCACGTGATGTCTTGAGGTTTTCCTTGATAGACAGAGGTCCGGTTCCTTGATGAAGATAGAGAGTCTTTGCGATGCTAGGTGGGTTTCCGTACTCGTTGTCTTCTTGTACTGGGCTCAGTTCCTTACACAGTATCACTGGAGCATAGCTCTGCTCTGTAGTACAGGTGGGAAAGGAGTCTGTATGTTCTGACTCAGTCACTGGTACAAGGCTAGGCCGCACACACGCAGCAGTCACTGATCTCATGTGTGAGTCACCTCCCGGCATGGGGAACATCGGGAGATTCGCTGTTTGATGTCCGCGAGCAGTGGACACAATTACAGGGGTTGTGCTAGGTGGGCCAATGCTTTCACAATGCTCTGCTATCAGGGCCTGCACCTCACCCTGCTGCATTCTCAGTTTTCCCCCAGAACTCCTGCCTTTCTCCTGCGCGCAGCCCTTTTTATATCTGACCCGCCACCTGCTGACAAGTGTAAAGGTCAGTCCGGCCCAGAAAGCTCTCCCCTGTGCAACAATGGTGACAGTCCTGACAGTTCAGGAACCGGCGCAAGAAAGGTATCCCCGGTCTGATTCATCCTCTTACAAGTCCATAAGTACCAGGGTGCAAGGACATATTATTATTACGGACCACGTCGGAAAGGGGTTAAAGATAACACATTTTATTTGCATTTTAGGCAAAAAAATATATATTTTCATATTTTACATTTTAAAAATTACAAAAAATGAAAATGAGCCAATACAAAAGTTTGGGCACCCTGCATGGTTAGTACCTAGTAAATATGGAATTATACCCATAAATCAAAGTAAAGCGGCAAATAAACTGAATTAAACATATAAACAACAGAGCAGCAGTATAGATTGCCAATAAAAAACAGATTTTTGTTAAATAAGGTTAAAAATTATACAAACAGCCAATGTAATCAAGGTGACTGCTTACCAAGCAGGGATAGCCTACACAGATGTAGAGTATAAGAGTATAAGTGATAGAAGTGCATGCACAGCTTAGTATAAGTAGGGCCAGTAATGCATAGATAGTTCAGTGGGATATAATGCTCCCTATAGAGTCATATGTCTGGTAGTAAGTAAAAAAATAGAAAGACAGTATTTACATAGATGGAACGATGATTTGTTTGGCATCCCCACCACCCCAACGCACGTTTCGCTTCTTCGTCACACAATTGTATATATATATTATTTACCTCATTAAATGTCAGTGGTCAGCATTGTAAAAATTGGCCTGGTCATTAAGGTGCAAACCACCTTCGGGGCAAAGAGGTTAACTTTAGACCTTTTAGAATTAATTTCATCTTCAACTTGCTTAAAGGGCCACTGTCACCCCCTCCAGCCGTTATAAACTAAAAGAGCCAACTTGTGCAGCAGTAATGCTGCATTCTAACAAGGTGGCTCTTTTAGTTTTTGCTTCTGTTATTCCGTCAATAAAGCGTTTTATAATTTTCCCCAAATACCTATCTTTGTACCTGGAGGCAGGTCTGAAGCCTCCTCTGTGAAGCGCCCAACTGCCGTCACTCATCTCTTCTGGGGCGATGGTCACCGCCCCCTGCGCGCTGTTCTTCTTAAATCCGGCGCCTGCGCTGTGCGTGCCTGCCTGGGGCAGGCGCAGTGTTCATTGGCCGTCCTAGCGCTGATGCCGGGTTCCGTTCTGCGCCTGTGCGGGCAGTGCGGCCACCCTGTTGCTGAATCCCCGCCCCGCACTGTGTTATGCATTATGCATAGTGCGGGGCTGGGATTCCTGGGCATGCGCACTGCGCTTGTCAGACGCTCCCCCAGGTTCCCCGCCTTCCAGCGTCAGTCTGTGCAGGAATCTGCCCAGGAATCCCCGCCCTGCACTGTGCATAATGCATAACACAGTGCGGGGCGGAGATTCAGCAACAGGGTGGCCGCACTGCCCGCACAGGCGCAGAACGGAACCCGGCATCAGCGCTAGGACGGCCAATGAACACTGCGCCTGCCCCAGGCAGGCACGCACAGCGCAGGCGCCGGATTTAAGAAGAACAGCGCGCAGGGGGCGGCGAACATCGCCCCAGAAGAGATGACTGACGGCAGTTGGGCGCTTCACAGAGGAGGCTTCAGATCTGCCTCCAGGTACAAAGATAGGTATTTGGGGAAAATTATAAAACGCTTTATTGAGGGAATAACAGAAGCAAAAACTAAAAGAGCCACCTTGTTAGAATGCAGCATTACTGCTGCACACGGTGGCTCTTTTAGTTTATAACGGCTGGAGGGGGGTGACAGTGGCCCTTTAACTGTTCATACTAACAGTAATTTTGACCAGGGGTACCCAAACTTTTACATGCCACTGTATACATTTTTCTTGTGACCTCTGACAATTGAATTGACTGAAGTTGATTTTTCCAGTATCCATTATTCTTACTTTTAGCTATAGAAGCATGGGACCATAGCAGAGAATTCTGTAGTTTATAATTATCCCTTTCTGACCCTTAAGACATTGCCAAATATTGGAATATCCCTTGCACAACATTACAATGATTAACAAGTTCAACTTCCAGGACCGGTTATGTTGCTGAGCTTTGCCACAAAACTTTTTTTTACTTTTTACAAAGAGATTGTAGATTTGAAGAGTATCGTCATTGTTAACAAGTAAATGGATGCCACAGCACAGACAACGAGGAGACAGTGGTACTTAGCAGAAGTAAAGGCTCACACAAATGCTCCTTTCTGCATCCTGCTCATCTTCCTCAGACCTGGCTCGCCTCGGATCAGCCCTGGTTACTGGTCACCCAGATCTTGTCACTCAATCCTTCTCCCGGAGCTGAGTTCTTGGTCCTTTCCTCACAGCTGTAATGGTGGCTGTAAGCCAACTCTGATGCACAATGTAATTATAATTACTTACGGTATCACAGCTATCACGCGAACTGGTGTTTAACCCATCTCTTCCCTGCGGGAACATGCACTTCATTCTTGGTTTCCCACTAGTGATGAGCATAAGTGCTCGGGCATGCACAGAATATAACATGTTCAAGTCACTTCGGCCGCATGTTTCTCAGCTGTTAGTCAGCCACAAAACAAGCAGGGATTGCCTGACAAACATGGACGCTTGTGCTCATCAATAGTACCTACTAATACCATTTTTTCTCCTAACACTTTCTCTTTCGTCTTTGACCAGAAGATAGCGTGATCGCTTGTAGACACTTGGCTTAAACATTGTATTATGTACTGTATGTGTCTCTTCACTCCTTCATCTCCTTACATCATCTTTATTTTAAAAATTATTTTCTGACTGATAGCTTCTTCATTTCAGTATTTTTAAGGAGGTAAATTTTTAGAGACACTGGTTTTCTTTGAAAATTGAGAGAATGATAGACACATATATCTTTGTCTCCGCTCCAAAAATGTTTAGCATACAGCTACTGTGTATAGGCTTTGTAAGTTATATGAGCAGGTTTGGATTGGCCCAATAGAGTACTATGGGCCCAGGCCCTGATACAAAGACCCAAAAGAAGACTGGTCAAGCACACTAGATAGCTGCTTGCTGAATATTTGGCCTGCAGTCATTCCTCCTTACTAGCCATAGACATGCACACTTTGGATACCAACATGCCAGATCCTTCTTCCTTCTGACATTTTAAATCAAGGAGGAGTAAGTCCACCCCCCCCCACCCCCCCATACATATAAGATAGTTGCCGTTGACTTTGGAGCCCATAAGGTGGCTTAGGGTAATTTTTATTGATTGATACAGAAATACCATATTTGAATTTTGATTGATGAAATGCCTTGTGTTTCCAGTCATAACAAGGGTGTTTTCAGGGTTTGTCATGCTGGGGCCATGTTCCAAAACTGTAGCTGCCATTTCAGTACAGTATGTCAGGTTAAAGCATCTTTTTCAAAATAGTACCCGTGCTTTTGCTGTTGCCATGACTTGTGTGCAATACATGTGTACTGGATGAAAGTTAGAGGCACTGCCCGTGGTGGGATTGAGCTATACACCATATGATGTTAAGCGGAGTCATGAGTTAGCAAGAAGTCAGCAAAGTGTGCGTCTGTGCGGCCTTTATAGTATCACAAAGAGCATACAGTACAAGAGGGGGCTTTAACCATCACTTAATCACTGATGACAGATGTGCTCACAGTCTATAGAGGTGTACTACCTGTTTGTAGACAGTACATCTATCTGTAAGGCCGGTTTCACACGTTCGTTTATTTCTGGTACCGGAAAAACTGGCACTGGAGATATCCGTTTCCATGTGTCCATGTGTGTAATACTTGTGTGCTGCAAGTATTACACACACGGACACATGACACAAATATCTCCGGTACCAATTTTTTGGGTAGCTGTGGCTGTTATTTTTAGGCTGAGGGGTCTATATCTATGACCCCTTACCAGCCTGAGAATACTAGCCCCCAGCTGTCAGCTTTAGCAAGGCTGGTTGTCAAAAATGAAGGGGACCCCACGCCGTTTTTTAAAATTATTTATTTAGTTATAGCACGGGCGGCGGGTGAGGAACATCCGCTCTTACTGTCACTGTTATTAGCGGAAGCAGGTGTAGGTTGATGGGAGTAATAGTCCCAAAAGCCCCCACCTGCTGTCATTGTTCTGACTTGAGTATAATTCTCATCATTCTCCTCTGCTCGCGCCGAACGCCAGCAGAGCAGGAAAGAATGATGAGAGCAGTCTTCAGCACCCAGCGCCGGGGAACAGCGCTTACTGTAGCGCTTCTTTCCCAGCGCCGATGCGTGTCACACGGATGACATCCATGTGTGTTCTCCGTGTGCATGTGTGCGGGACGTTTTGTGGCCCATGCTAACAGTAAAAAATGGACATGTCTATGTAGCGCCCCCACCGCCGCAGGGCCGAGGGGTACCCGGTATCGGGCCTCTGAGTCTCTGCTCTGGGGTTGTCACGGCGGCTAGGCCCCGGTCCGTGACCCTGCCGTGGGGCGTACAGTGAATAATGGATATGGATGATGGTAGTGACGCTGTAGTGGTGCAGTGCAGTAAATAACGAGGACACCAGGTTGCAGTCTCTTTACCTCTTTACTGAAGATCTCTGAGTCCTCAGTCCGGAATACAGTTCACCAGGCTGCGCAAGTCCGGCCGGTCCAATGGCACCTCCAGAGTTCTCTTCACAGGTGGAAATCGGTGCCTTCCTTCTAGCGCTATGTGTTGTGGTCCTTCCCTGCTGTGCTTACGGAAAGTCCCCCACAACTGTTGTGTCTGTTTCTTAAGTTCCCTCACAACTCGATTAGATGATGTTCTGCTAATCCTCCGTCCCTCCCTGATGTTCTGGTTGGGACGGCACCCGTTTGACGGGTAGGCTCGGAGCTCTTCCGGGACCCTAGAGTCGCCCCTCTCCACAAGTTGCCCCCCAAGACTGCATAGGTGATATAAGTTAGACAGCCCGCCTTAGACTGACTGTCCTGCCGCTGTTTGGAGTATTGCTTGAAGCTGAATGTTATGATACTCCCTCGGCGTTCCGGCCACCGGTAGTGCGCCTCAGTAGGATGTTGCTTCGGTCTTACAGCACGACTCCTACTGGTATTTCTCCTTTGCGTGATCTCGTTTCTCACTCAGCACAATCTATCTTGCTTCTAATCCTTCCTTGGGCACCGCCGCTACCCGGAGCAGGCACGGTCCCGTTACGTTCTTTCTTGTTGCCAAGCCTCTGTCAGGATCCCACCCCTGACAGAGACCCTACTGTATCTTCCCCTACAACACCCTCTGCCACAAGGTGTTGCTTGGTTCCAACCCAGTCAGCTTTCTGATCTAACTTCCTGCCTGACCCCCAGTTTACCCACTATGGTGGGGAGTGGCCTAACGAATAGCACCCTTAGCTCCCCCTGGAGGCCCGGCTGTGAAATGTATTGGTGTCTGTGATACCTGATCAGATGAACTCCTTCAGTGCCATCAGACGTACCATAGCTCCCCATAGTGGCGGAGCCACAGTACTGCAACGACCAGGACTCTGGGGCGCTGCATCTACGTGTCGGGCTCACGGACACACGGTCCGTGGAAACACACTGACATGTGCACAGACCCATTCATTTGAATGGGTCTATGTGTCTCAGTGTCTCTGGTACGTGTGAAAACTATCACCACACGTATCGGAGACACGGACGTGTAAAAGAGGCCTAAGTGGCCAGGAGACCTCTGAAGGATATGGAGTAGCCACAGCAGAGGAGTCAGAGTAAGAGTAAAATGAGATGCTATGCCAGAGACGACTAAGAGACTGTGTCTTTGGCTGAGGTACTGTAACAAAGTGGCACAAGGTGGTAGTCGTGGGCGAGTCCATTAAGAAACAGTCAGTGAGCACCACGGCACCTTGTTCATGGTGAGGTGGGTGCAGTGGAGTACTCACTTCTGCCGTTGGGATTCCCTCAGTCTCTGTCACTCCAGAATCTGGCTTCCAGGTTCCATGAAACACCACAAAGTCACAGTTCTTTTCCAACAGTTGAACTTTACTAAACGGCAAGGCATCCATCACATCAGCAGCACATTTCACACAGGGCAATGTTTCCCGTCCTTTCCCTGCCCTCCGGGCAGACTCTAGTATCTCTGTCATTTCTCTCTTTACTCTCGGCGTTCATGGCCATACCTCTAGCCATACTCTGTCCTGTCGGCGCTTTCCTTTCCTCTGCCATCTCGGCAGCATCTCTGGACAGTTCGTGTCCCATCTGTACCTTCAGCATCAGCAGTTCCATGTCAGCCCCTTGTCCTTCCTGGAGATGATCCTGTTGAGCTGGTGCCTGACTGCACTATTCTCCAGCCTGTGGTCCCTTACTGCTGTCCACAGCTTTAGCCCTATGTCCTGTAACTGTCTCACTGTATGTGTCATGCCCTTGGGCAGACTTCTTGGGCCTCTGATTCTAAACAGGAAGTGCCTTTCCTATATCTCCCTGCTCTGTGCTGCTCTGCTCTGTGCCCCTCCCATCTACTTAACTCCTTGCTGCCTGTGCCTAAACTAATACCATTATCTATCCTAGCCTCTATCTCTAATGTGACCCCCTCTACTCTAACCCCGCTATTACTCTATGCTAACTTCTATCCCTAATCCTAAACATATAAACAATACATGGCAAATACATGACATCACAGTACATAAACATTACATTTCACATTAACCCCTTCCTGACATGCGCCGCACTAGTACTGCGCTGCGGGAACAATGAGAACAATGAGGTGCCGCATGTGACACAGCTGAACAGCGTTCAGGATAGAGAAGGTAAATGAGGGTCCCCACCACCTCCTTACAGTACTGTGACATGGTAACTCAAAAAGGGTAGGCTGCAAGTGTGGGCAAAGTGCCTGACAAGCTGCTACAGAGTATGATGCACATAGAGAGGTGATGTCAGAGGAGTTCTGACCAGAACTAAGAGAGAGTGCACCACAGCTGAGAAAGTGTACAGAGACTATTGTTGGGCGCTAATGGTGATGCTGAGAAAGGTGCCAGAAGACTGTCAGAAGTATAAGAAAATTGTCTCTAGTTAAAAACCAATTGTCTCAAGTGCCAAATGTTTACTTTTGTTCAAGTCAACCTGTTGCCTTATGCAAGACCGTTGAAACCAAGCTAGTTGCTTCAAATTATTATTATTATTATTATTAATATAGCACCATTAATTCCATGGTGCTGTACATGAGAAAGGGGTTACATACAGAGTTATAAATATCGTTTACAGTAAACAAGTTTACAGTGACAGACTGGTACAGAGGGGAGAGGACCCTGTCCTTGCGGACTTACATTCTATGGGATAATGGGGAAGAGACAGAAGGTCGGAGGTGCAGCAGCTCTGGCGGTGGTGAGGCGGCGGCTCTGGCAAGGTGGCAGAATGGTTATTGCAGGCTGTAGGCTTTCTTGAAGAGATGGGTTTTCAGGTTCCATTTGAAGGATCCGAGGGTGGTGGATAGTCGGACGTGTTGAGGCATGGAATTCCAGGCGATGGGGGATGTTCGGGAGAAATCTTGGAGGCGGTTGTGTGAGGAGCGAATAAGTGTGGAGGAGAGTAGAAGGTCTTGGGAGGATCGGAGATTACGTGAGGGAAGGTATTGGGAGATTAGTTCAGAGATATAGGGAGGGGACAGGTTGTGGATGGCTTTGTAGATCAGTGTTAGTAGTTTGAACTGCATTCGTTGGGGAATTGGGAGCCAGTGGAGGGATTTGCAAAGGGGAGAAGCAGGGGAGTAGCGAGGAGAGAGTTGGATTAGCCGGGCAGCAGAGTTGAGGACAGACTGGAGTGGTGCAAGAGAGTTAGCGGGGAGGCCACAGAGGAGGGTGTTGCAGTAGTCGAGGTGGGAGATGATAAGGGCATGCACAAGAGTCTTAGTAGATTGTGGGGTGAGGAAGGGATGAATTCTGGCAATATTTTTGAGTTGGAGGCGACAGGAGGTGGCAAGAGTTTGAACGTGCGGTTGGAAGGACAAGGCAGAGTCGAGAGTTACCCCGAGGCAGCAGATTTCAGGTGCGGGAGAGAACGTGATGCCGTTTACCATAATTGATAGATCAGGTAGGGGGGATACGTGAGATGGGGAAAGATGATGAGTTCGGTTTTGTCTACATTGAGTTTTAGGAAGCGAGAGGTGAAGAAGGAGGATATGGCTGACAGACACTGGGATTCTGGACAGAAGAGAGGCGACATCTGAGCCAGAGGTAGATCTGAGTGTCGTCCGCATACAGATGGTACTGGAAGCCATGGGACTTTATGAGTTGCCCTAGGCCAAGGGTGTAGATGAAATAAAACTGTGTAAAACTAAAGCTAAGTACACACTTTAGCAGTGCTTTGATGGGTCTTCTGTATAAATTCATGAAAAATAGAATTCTGACGTGCCTCTGGTAGAGGAGTTCAGGTGAACTCTATTGTGCTCAATTTAGTGGTGTCAGTATTTTCAGAGGGACACCAGAAGGTAGTCATGATTGATAGTGGCATCTAAGGGGTCAAACTACTGTGATCAGGGCTAGCTTTAGTCACAGAATTAAAACTTGGGTGCCAGCTGTACAACACAGCTAACATCAGCACTGTATGGAGAAGGCATCAGAGCCGGCTCCATACATGCGGTGGCCCTTACACTTGTTTGAGTTAGCTGTGTGCTGGTGCTGGCCCTGATCCTGAGTTATGGTAGCTACTCACCCTAATATGTTGTCTACCCAGTTATTATTTGCTATTAGCAGATTCTCGTTGATGAAGTAATACATTTGCTGTCATGTGTAATTATATGGCATTTCTCTGTTCATTACTGGAGAAGGCTGTTTAATGCAGACGATTTATCTGATAAAAAATGTTTTGTGCCCAATGATTTTTATTGGATTTGTACATCACAGGTTTTAGTGGCTGGACAAAGACTTTTATTGTGTGTAATTGTGGTTCATCTAATGGGTTCTTATGGTGATGTATGGATGCAACTACTCACTTCACTTTCCTCCTACCAATCATCCCTGGCTTGTGACTGAATTTAGATAATAGCTGTTTTTCTGTGTCCCAACCTCTTATTCCCATCGCATTAATAACAAACCATGATGCACATGATACATTTAGCTCAAATGGTCTAGTATCCATGGTTGGACTCAGAATATAGTAAAAGAGGATCTGTCATCAGATTTCACAATACAAACCACATACATTATTAAACAGGTCCCTTAAGCCTAATGATACTGGTGTACTTACATTGAAATTTTTTATCTGAATGGCTGTATAATCTTTTTACAAAAATGAGCATTTTATGAATCCAGTCTCATAAAATGCTGTTTTTAATAGCAGACAGAAAAAGTTTCAAACATTTTCATAGTAAATAAACCAGCCTCATCATGTCGAAGAAAGCTATTCACTAAACGATGCAGTCTGTATTGTGAAGTATGGCAGCAGATCATGTATGTGTTCCCTTATAATATAATTTCTCATTAATCAGCGCCTCACTCTTGCTTTAGCAGAAAGCAGCTGAATACTCTTTGATGTTTGCATCATTCATGTGTTCCTGATATCACTTTGGACATTGCAGGATTTCTGCCATCTGACTTTACTGGAATCACTCTTTACTCTCGTGTATAAACAGAACTCGGTTATGAAACTCTTGCACTATAAATTCTGTAGAGACACCAGTGAACAGAGCGCGCTGCTTGGCACCGAGACGGACCTGGATAATGAACCTCCTAGCAATATGCCTGCTCGCCATCATGAATTGGGCACGTGCGGGAGCGGAAGAGAGAACATACTACATAGCAATCAGAGAAGTAAACTGGGATTATGCTCCCAGTGGGATGAATATCATTTCTGGTAAATCGGTGGCCGAAGATGAGTAAGTAACTGGTATTATCCTACAGTTTGTATGCAGCACTGTGTAGAATTGTAAAGGTTTATCTATTTTTTTTTACACATATAGCATTATTTCCAAATTGTAATCTTTGTCCCTGTTTGTATAGAACATCTGTCAAAAAGCAGTGGGGGTGATTCTCTTTTGGGTTCTTCACTCCATACTTTGACTAATCGAATCCTACAGTGTCTTCTGTGTGGCAATCAGTCTGTCTATTTCTATTTAAAGGGGTTGTCCAGTCTTAAGGTACACTTAGTCTCTGTGACTGCAGACTTGTGAATCTTCACAGCACACATAATGAGCGCTGCGAGAATTCTTCAGTGCCGGTGTCAGGAATGGGCAGTCATGTGACCGCAAGTATGTGATTTGCATTCTTCCAGCCACATTCCCACTAGGTTGTACCCGGCCTCACTCAATACACTTGCATTCATTTAGCCGTTGCATGACTGCCTGTGTGCAAATCTCATACTTGTGCTCACGGTGTCGGCGTCAGAGAATCCTTACAGTGTGCAGTGCGAGCGATGTGAGGATTCACAGGTATGTAGGTAAAGAGCAGACAACCCTTTAAGCTGCTATACAAATCCATATAAACACCTCTTCCTTTCCACACCAGATGCTGTAGGATTTTGTTAGGGTGCTTCACACAACCATATGTGAGGTCCGAGTGCTGTCCATGAAAAAACTGACCCTGCACGGACAGCACTCGGACCAATGTTATTCAATAAAAACTGCAGCGTGCACTGATAAGACTTGTCTATTCAAGTCTATGGGTGCGGAAAAAATATGGAATTCCATGCGGATGGTTTGTATTGGCATAGGAATCTGTATTTTCTATCTTGTAAACATTATTAACTGCAGATGTATAAAACTATATGGCATATGGATGCAAACACAGACATGCGAATGATATGCAGATGACATTACAGATACAGGGATTTTCGGGATGGAAATCGGATGACATTTTTATACACTCATGTGAACTACTGGGAACAAAGCTCATAATTTAGCAATAAAGTGCCTGGTACTATACTAACAGGGACAAAGATGAAAAAGAAAGCAAATATTCCTAAAGTGATCCCTTAACCCCTTAGTGACGGAGCTAATTTTGACCTTAATGACCAGGTAAAATTTTTGAAATCTGGCCAGTGTCACTTTATGTGGTAATAACTCGAACGCTTCAACGTATCCCAGCGATTCTGACATTGTTGTTTTTTTTACATATTGTACTTCAAGTTAGTTGTAAATTTTGGTTAATATGATTGGTGTATATTTATGAAAACATCAAAAATTTGAAAATTTATCAATTTTCAAACTTTAGTTTTTATGCCCTTTAAATAAATCAGATAGTTATACCACAGAAAATAGTTAATAACATTTCCCACATGTCTACTTTACATTACAGTTTTTGAAACATATTTTTTTTGTTAGGCAGTTAGAAGGCTTCAAAAGAATTTCTCAATTTTCCAACAAAATTTATAAACCTATTTTTTTTTTAGGGACCACATCACATTTGAAGTGACTTTGAGGGGCTATATGACAGGAAATACCAAAAATGACACAATTCTAAAAACTATACCACTCAGAGTCCTCAAAACCACATTCAAGAAGTTTATTAACCTTTCTGGTGCTTCACAGGAATTAATGGAATGTGGAAGGAAAAAATGAACATTTTCCTATTTTCACAAAAATATTGCTGTAGCCCCACAAGGGTAACAGGAGAAAATGACCCCCAAAATTTGTTGTGCAATTTCTCCTCAGTGCGTCAATATCCTATATGTGTTGAAAAACTGCTGTTTGGGCACACAGCAGGGCTCACAAGGGAAGCAGCACTGTTTGACTTTTTGAACACAAAAATAGCTGGAATTGAGAGAGGATGACATGTCGCGTTTGGAGAGCTCCTGATGTGCCTAAACAGTGGAAACCCCCACAAGTGACCCTATTTTGGAAATTAAACCCCTCAAGGATTTTATTCAGGGGTATAGTGAGGAATTTTAACACAAAGGTACTATACAGATTTTTATAACATTATGTCGTCATATTGAACATGTCATCATTAGTGTTGAGCACAAGTGTTCTAGTCGAGTTGGCATCGGTATAATCAGGTATGCACCGAGTATCGTGCAATCCTGATGCAAACTCAAGTAGCGAACATTTGCGCCCAACACTAGTTGTCGTATCATCATCATTTTTTTAACTTTGGAAAAAACTCTAACCCCAATGCTAATCCACCCCTAACCCTAGATCAATGCTAACCCTAAGCCCAATGGTAACTCTAAGCCCAACACTAACCCTAACTCTAATGGTAAAGAATGAAAGAAATATTAATTATAAAAAAAACAAAAAAATCTAACTAGGGGGATGACACGGGGAGGATGACATACTAATTATTGATTTTTGATCGCTGTGATAGGGTCCATCACAGTGATCAAAATGAACAAACAGGAAAATCTCTGCTGTTGCCGGGCGCCAGACAGCAGATCTTGGCAGGCGCACTGCCCATGCACCGCCATTTTGTCAGGAGAAGAAGGCGGAGTGCCGGGGGTCGGAGCTTGAGGGAACAGTGAGGAGGCTTGGGGACAACATTTCTCACTCCTCTGACATGTATATTATGTCAGAAGATAGAGAAATGTTTTAACTTGCTAGCACACTTTTTTTTACATGATCGCTGTTATTCATTGTAGCTGAAACATCCTAGATTTTCCGAATCTGGTGGGCACTATAACCTTATTCCCTATTGCCTCTTTAAAATGAGAATGAGGGAATAAGGCCCCTTAATGAACACAGTTTCAGTGCGTATCGGAGGTCATTAGTGCCTTAAATTATTGCAACTTTCTTAGATATTTTGTTTTACACTTTCTACCAGTTTTCAAAATTTTTGCTTATTGTGAGTGGCTGAATTCCATCAGGATCATCGTTCCCTAACCGCATAGGACTTTATACAGTGTATCACAGTTCTCTTTAATAACAAGCTCTACACAGTTCACACACCGTAATAATTTAACTTAGTTATGTGGGTGAATCAATCAGAAAATAGAAAACATTCAAAACATTATACATATATTCAACGGGAAAGCTGAGACTCTTGTGCTGTATAGCGTGACACCAAAACAATCTGTACCTACTATATTTCCTATAAATCTACCTACTGGCAAGCCTGTCTAAACTGGCCACTGTTACTTGTTAACACCCTGAGAACAGGACAATTATATGAGTGTAATGTATGGGCTCGCCTGCTATACAGAACAACAATTTACAACCTTACAAACAATTATCTCAATTCCCCCAACGAAATATCTCCCTCCCGTCCCGATGTGACTTAAATTAACTCAGAGGAATAGTCCATCCTCAACTATACCGAGAATACCCTAACAGTTCGATCGAAGTTGAACAATTATCCCTCAGAAATTCTCTCTTGAAACAAAATGAAGCTCACGTATGGTCTGAAGTCTGTTACTTGCCTTATCGGCGCCTGGGTGCAGATTAGGATTCTCAATTACGGAACAAACATAAAATGTGGCTGCAAATCAGGAAATTCTGGAAGCTGGTTTTGTCAATAAACGTGACCTGAAACAATCAATATGCCTATCTATCAAACTTCTGGCCCTATCTTTAGTCTTTTGGTGCCTGAATGTAGTGAGGCGCATGCACGGTTACTCACTGTGGCGGCACAATGGGCCTTAGTTTTCTTACTGACCTGGGTCTGCTCTGGACAAACAATTGGTGTATATGGACGTATGCGAGGTCCATCCAGGAGGTGAACGGTACAGTTGATGACTGTAACTTAACTCCTCAGCGGCGTCCAACACCTCTCACTCTCGGTCCCGGCCTTTTCTGTCTCTCAGCATCGTTCCTGGCAGAAATCTCCATACATCTGGACAGGTTCCGGTCACAGACACGATCAGCTTCACTATGCAGCTGCTCTGGTCTCGGTGAGATGCTTCAACGATAGGATGTCATCGGATACCCCTAAGGCTAGGTTCACATTGCGTTGGTGCAGTCCGTTCAACGCATGCGTTAAACGGACTGCACCATTTCTAGTGCCTTTTAAAGATCGCGTTAAGCGATCTCGATAGCGCAGATGATCCACCTACACTATCGGTGACGGACCCAGAAACGCTGTAGCCAGGGTCTGAGGGTCCATCACAGAATGGCGGCACATCGCTAACGCATGCCGATTATGACATGCGTTAGCGATGCGCTACATAGTGGCAGTCAATGGGTGCGCTAACGTCAGTGCATTGCCATTGACGCAATGTGAACCCGGCCTTCGGCATGTCCTCTCCCCAGTGTTCAAAATAACTTCAGACTGCCCTAAAGATGGCCATACTTCCTCTTCCTCTGTTTTACATCACCTCAGATTGTAGCTCCTCCTCTGGCATTCTGATTGTATCTATTGAAGAAATTCAACAATGCTTAGGCAACAGCTATAACTTGATTGTAAATTTGAAAATCGCATATGAGTAAAGTGGCCATGTGCTGACTGCTGGAACAAGCAAGCACAGCTGAATCCTGAAAGTGAGTATATGTCACAGTGCTTCATTTTATAATTAAAGGGCTCATCCAGGTTTGAAATGACAGTCTGCTGTCACTTTAGGGGACTGCAGGCTTCTGAATTCTCACAGCGCATGCACTGCACACTGTGAGATTCTCCCTTGCCAGTGACAAATATTTGATATGTATACTTCTGGCCACAATCCAACTTGACGTATCCGGTCTCACTCATTTCATTTACATTGAGTGAGGCCATGCATGTCTAGTCGGCTTGTGACCACATATATGCAAATCGCTGGCATGAGAGAATCCTGACAGCGTGCAGCATGCATTGTGAGAATTCAGAAGTCTGCAGTCACATAGAATGACTGCAGACTCATCACAAACTTGGACAATCCCATTTAATGCGCCAAACATAAATACAAATATGAGAATTAGTTAGTATTACAAAAAAACATTTACATCCAGGTACTTGATAAATACTGTTGTCTCTGATTTGGGTCGTTCTCTTTCTTTCCTTCTTCATTTTGTCCAGATGTCATTATGAGTTTTCTCATCCATAGCTCGTCTCTGCAGGCATACATCCTCTCCGATCTTCTGCAGGACATCCCCACATGATGCCCTTAAAGATAGCAGTATCACTATAATGCTTCTGAATAAAATATATTTTCCCTATGCCAAGCCCTTGAATAAATAATTAGCCCTCACTATATTACCTGCACAAAATATGACCCCCACACTGTCCCTCTTATGGTACATACTCTACACACTGCCCTCTCATTTCCATACTGTTTCCGCTCTTCACACTATTCTCTCATACTGTGTCCTCCCTATAGGGCCCAGTTTCAATACGCTGCCCCCTCATCACACTCTCCCTCCTTGGCGTACTGTACCCTACCCTTACACTGTTCCCCTATGCTCCCCACACTATTCAGTCTCTATTCTGTGCCCACTCTCACTTTTCTCCCCCATCCTTGCACTATTCCCCTCAATAGTGTAAACATACGTTTCCTTTCACCTTCATACTGTCTCCTCTCACATCCCTCCCACAAACCATACTGTTTCCTCATATATTTACCCCCTCACTCATATGCTGCCTTCTCACATATCCTGCCCACTCCCCATACTGTGTCTGCACCCATCCCATCACCTTCTCTCCCTATACTGTGTCCGCATACATCTTTCCCCTTGCTACTCATACTGTATTTGCACCCATCCCCCACTCGCTCCGCATACTGTGTCTGCACCCATCCCACCACTTGATGCCCATACTGTGTCCACATACATTCCTCCCCTTTGCTCCCCATACAGCATATGCACCCATCATCCCCTTTCTGTGTCCACACCTATCCCCCACTTTGAAAGACGCGATTGTTCACTGGGAGCCAGCATGCTGCACCTTCTCTGAGCCAGCTGTCAACTTGACAGCCAGATCAGAGAATAGCCAAATCCCAGTCATGGGGCAGCAAAATGCAGCCACCGGTGGAGACATCTCGAACCGCTGCATTAGACGGCCCGACTGTGCCCCCCTGCTGGCTGTGCCAGGGTTGGGAAGATGCCCTGACTTCCCAACCCTAGAAACCCCTCTGATTAAGGTTGACTACTTTGACTTCAATGAGACCCATAGATATCTATGAGAAGTGAACATAGCACTGCTCAAAAGGAAAGAAGAGTGTACTCTGGCGTTTCAAAGTTTGTGAACCTTTCAGAATTCTCCTTATTTCTGCATATATTTGACCTAAAAAGAACTACATCAAATAAATGAGTCAAAAATAACAATTAGACCCTATCACAGTGATCAAAATAAAAAAATATATAATTAAACCCCCCTTTATCACCCCCTTAGTTAGGGAAAAATAATAAAATTAAAAATATATATTTCCATTTTTGCATTAGGGTCAGAGTTGCCCTAAAAATAGAGTTGGGCTAAAGTTAGGATTGGGCTAAAGTTAGGGTTAGGCTTGGGCTAAAGCTAGGGTTAGAGTTGGGCTAAAGCTAGGGTTAGGGTTGGGCTAGGGTTAGGGATGTGGTTATGGTTGGGATTATGGTTAGGGTTGAGATTAGAGTTAGGGGTGTGTGTTGTGAATTTGCTTTTTGGCTCCCTCTAGTGGTTACTAGTGATTTGACTCTGGGTATGTCAGTCATCCCTTGTATGCTCACCTGGGCCGTTAGTTCAGGGGTGTTGCTATATAAGCTCCCTGGACCTTCAGTTCAATGCCTGGCAACGTTGTAATCAGAGCTAATCTGCTGTGCTCTTGTCTACTGATCCTGGTTCCTGCTAGATTAAGCTAAGTCTGCTTTCTTGCTTTTTGCTATTTGTTTTTGTTTGCATTTTTGTCCAGCTTGTACATAATCTGTATCCTAACCTTGCTGGAAGCTCTAGGGAGGCTGGAGTTCTCCCCCCGGGCCGTTAGACGGTTTGGGGGTTCTTGAATTTCCAGTGTGGAATTTTGATAGGGTTTTTGTTGACCATATAAGTTATCTTACTACATTCTGCTATTAGTAAGTGGGCCTCTCTTTGCTAAACCTAGTTCATCTCTGTGTTTGTCATTTCCTCTTACCTCACCATTATTATTTGTGGGGGGCTTGTATCCAACTTTTGGGGTCTATTATCTGGAGGCAAGAGAGGTCTTTGTTTTCCTCTTCTAGGGGTAGTTAGTCCTCCGGCTGGCGCGAGACATCTAGCGACCAACGTAGGCATGTTCCCCGGCTACTTCTAGTGTTGGCGTTAGGAGTAGATATATGGTCAACCCAGTTACCACTGCCCTATGAGCTGGATTTTTGTACTTCGCAGACTTACTTGTTCCTCTGAGACCCTCGCCATTGGGGTCATAACAGGTGTGTTAGGGTTAGGTTTGTGGTTAGGGTTATGGTTAGGTTTGGGATTAGGTTTAGGGGTGTGCTGGGGTTAGGGTTGTGATTATGGTTAGGAGTGTGTTGGGGTTAGGGTTGGAGTTAGAATTGGGGGGTTCCACTGTTTAGTTACATCAGGGGTATCCAAATGCAACATGTCCTCAGCATTGATTCCAGACAATTTTGAGTTCAAAAAGTCAATTGGTGCTCCCTCCATTCTGAGCCCTGCCATGCGCCCAAACAGTGCCTTTCCCTCACATATGAGATATCAGCGTACTCAGGAGAAATTGCACAACAAATTTTGTGGTCCATTTTCTAGTGATATCCTTGTGAAAATAAAAAAAATTGGTTCCAAAATACATTTTTTGTGAAAAAAGTAAAATGTTTTTCCTACCACATTGCTTTAGTTTTTGTGAAGCACCTGAAGAGTTAATAAACCTCTTGAATGTGATTTTATGCACCTTGAGGGGTGCTGTTTTTAGAATAGTGTCACTTTTGGGTATCTTCTGTAAGGAAGTGGCATGTACCCTCACGTGCCTCATCTCCCCTGGTCACTGTTCACATATTGCATGCGGCACCCCGTGGTGTATTAATGCGAAATGAAACATTTATAAATGTTTACTGATGTTTGTGTACTGTAATGTGATGCATTTGTTATATACTGTGTGTAAGCTTAGGGACTGTATAGAACCATAGGGGGTTAGAATAGAGGTGGGCATCATAGAGATAGGATAGTATAGAATAGATACTGTGTTACTAAGATACAGCATGAAAGTTGGTTAGTCGGGAGGAGTTAAAGCAGAGCACGGCAGAGCCACAGGGATATAGGATCAGTACTTCCTGGTAAGGCATCAGAGCCCGCGCAGCCTTGTCCAGGTCAGGTTGTATGAGGAGCAGTGAAGCAGACAGTTTACAGGCCATGGGGATAAAGCTGCTATTGCAGTAAGGGGTCCCAGGCTGGAGAATAGTGCAGGCGGGCACCAGTTCCAAAGTACCATCCCCAAGAAGGATTCGGGGACTAAGACCGAGGTGGGAGCAGCTGAGATGGCGTTCCCGGCACCTTTCCATAATGGAATCAGATGAGGGGCTGACAGGGAGCTGGTGACACTGAAGGTACTGATGGGACACGGACTGTCCAGAGATACGGCAGGGATTGCCAGGAAAAGGGAGACAGAGCTGAAGGAGAGGATAGGGGCTGCCGGATGGCAGGGAAAGATAAGAAGATGCCTCTGTGTTTAACATGTGCTTCCTATGTGATGAATGCACTACTGAATAGTAAAGTTCGACTGTTGGAAAAAGACCTCGACTCTGAAGTGATTTTTGGGGCTCATGGATGCGGAGCCGGCGCAACTGCAGAAGAGGGAAACCTGTAAATTTTGCTGGAAAAATGAGAAATCGCTGGTCAACTTTTATCACTTTTAACATCCTAACAAAAAAAAATTATGTTTCCAAAATGACGTAACATGTGGGAAATATTATTTATTAACTATCTTGTGTGGCACCACTCTCTGATTTACTGGTACAAAAATTAAAAGTTTGAAAATTGCAAATTTTTTTTACATTTTTGCCAAATTTCTTTTTTTTCATAAATAAACACAAGTTATATCAAAGAAATTTTACCACTAACATGAAGTACAATATGTCACAAAAAACAATATCAGAATCAATGGGGTATGTTGAAGTGTTCCAGAGTTATAACCTCATAAAGTGACAGTGGTCAGAATTGTAAAAAATGGCCTGGTCATTAATTACCAAATTGGCTCTGTCACTACAGTATGGGGTAGATTCAATAGTTAAAAACATAACAAATTGTGAATGAAAGATGAGTGGGGGATATGGGGAAAGAGAAAATGTCCAAATATCACCCACATTTTTCTTTCTCCATTTGTCACCTTTTATTCACAATATTTTATGTTTTTAACTATTGAATTAAACTATGATATTACCTTGTCCCACCTGAAGCTGGATCCTTTTCTTCCTGTTTACCTTAAGGTATTGCCCTGTCTGGCGACTCCATGATTCCTTATAACCTCTAGTAGTTTTTTCTCCAAGTGATCTCAAACAGTCTGGGTAGGTGTAAATGGATGGCAAACAGTGGTAATCAACAGCCCATTTGACAGCACACTGCAGTAACAAATGTTTTAGACTACTTAAATTGTTTAAACTATTCAAAAAGTACTGTATCTCTTTTTTAGCAGATGCCTGCCTTGCTGGTGTTTATACATACTGTAGGTGGTGCAAATGGAAAAGCTGTGGCATTTTCACAAGCGGTGGTACAAAAAAGATCCCTATTTGGGACATATCAAGAGCTTTTTTCTTTATGAAATGAATAAGTAATCGCTTTTTCACAAGTTGTCCAAAAATTATCCCATTATTTATGTAGCAGAAATGGGTGTGCTGTTTCAAAGTAATGGCTTCTCAACTAAAAACTAAAAGATTATCCCTTGTTTAGAAAAGGCAATATGATTGTTATTCTAAAAATAGCACACATGTCTTGGTTTTAGTATTTTTCTTCAGTTTTTTTTTCAGTAGCAAAATTAGGATAGAGGGGTATAAATTACCCTCCTTATTTGCAGTGTGTGAAGAATAAAAAAGAAAGGTGCTGTACTGTAGAATATCACAGATCACAATCAATTCTCAGTCACACGGACTACGCAGCCCCAGCACCTTCCTAACACTTGAATCTTTGGATAATTATTCACATAGTGAGACTACCACTTGCATTTTCTATGTGCTTTTCTTCTCTCTGCATGTGCAAGGAGCTGTGTACTCTGACCTCCTATCCATAGGTTGTAAAATCTTAAAATTGTGCTGCATTCCCTGCCCTCGTACCCTGTATTTTCAAAGTCCCTGTGATAGTCTAGCACAGACAAGCAGGAGGACTATGTGATGTGATAGCTACAAAGCACTAAGAGGAAACCCGCACATTCGCAGCTGACATCATGAGCTCCCTTTCTGGCTGATGCTATCAGTTTATGAACTGGCGTGAGGAATTTTGTTTATTAGTGAATCAAATTGCAAATTTTTCGAATTTGCCGTGACCTGCAAAACTGGAAATTCAACTAAAAGTTGATTCACAGCTGATTAATCTGTTTATCTCTACCACTGACTTCACAAGACTGGAACACAAAAGTCATTTTACAGGCAAAAGGCTAATTGCACTTCACCATCACAAAGCACTCACCTAGAGTCATCAGGCTCTATCAGGCCAAAACTTACACTGGCACCTTCTCCTGCAAGCTGCCAAACAGAAGTGATCATACAAATGTAAGGGACACAAGGAGCTGTCTGTAAATATTACTTGTAATGTCTTTGTAAGTGTCCATGTTGTGCATTTCCCTGCTATGTATAATCACTGTTATAGTTGTAGTGAAAGTGTAGTATCCTAGTTTGGCCACTAGATGGGGGTGCAGAGTTATTCAGCTTGTAAATAGTTAGTGGGAGGAGCTAATTAATCTGGGAAACATCTGGAAATTTGAATCAGTTGGGCAGGAGCGCCCTGTCAGTGTAGTCAGCTCTGCAGAAGTCCAAGGTCCAGGCAGGCAGCATCAGGTCCAGGAAGGCTATGAGAGAGAGAAGGAAGGCATTGAGAGAGTCACTGACAGCGCAGTATATGAGGGACTGCGGCTGTAGGTGCTAGAAAAGAGCTAAGCAATACAGACAGGTCACTCACAATGTGGAGGCTTATTGCGTGGACGGTCATTCCAGAGACCGGGACAAAATGGTTGAAGGGGACTCCCACTAAAGTAAGACTGGGCACAGAGGATGCTGGAGAACCGGTGAGCACGGTCCGCTCCGGAAGCGGGCTTAGTAAAGATGAAGGAAAGACAGAGAAAGAGGAGAAGCTGTGTAGTGCAAAGCCTGGTATATATGCTGACAAGGAAAGAGAGGAGACAGGAACAGAGAAGAAACTGTGTATTGTAAGGCCTGCTGTAAATGCTGAAAAGAACCGTCATGTGCCTGTTTCAAGTAAAGTTCATTGTTCAAGCATTCAACGGGACTGTTTCTCTGTTTGTGTGAAATCGACTGAAGAGAGTCCCCTGCAGAAGAGAGGAGACTCTGAAGGAGCTGGACCTGGAGACACAGGTACACTTACTAAAGGAGCAGCAGATATGCTGACTGGGAGTCGTGGAGTGTATGTGAGGGGAGGCCAGGGTGTGATGGCGCAGAAGTCCTCAGCCATGACTACCACCCTGTCCGACCCTTACACTAGTATGAGGTTTACCCAGCTTACATAAGCCCTGCCAAAGGTGAATGGCAATAGTTTTCTGTATTTAAATATCCCTGTAATAATAATAATAATAATGTCCTGAATCATGGATGATCCCAGTGGGCCTCTTAAACATTCAGCAATTCCATATGTATGACCAAATCTGTCCAATTTAAAGCTCAGCTAAAACATTAAAGATGTTCCTAAAGACAAGCTTGCCCTGGATCTTAATATAATTGTCAAAACATTATATATCATATATTTCATGCATTGTGATGCATTCTACATACAGCTGTCCATTGTATTTTCCAATGAAATATTCTCAATATTAAAACATGTACACTAGGTATATAATTTTTTTGCAGGGAGGCATATACTTTTCCTCAATTTTTTTCCACACTGATATCAATGAAAAGCAAGGCAGGCAACAAGTTTAACAGTTGTACAATGCAGATAAGTACATACGGACTAAAAAAAAGACTAGTGTGAATACTGTCTAATTGCTGTCTTCTTTCCATGCAGGCATGCCAGCACTTATCTACAGTCTGGCTCCAATAGAATAGGCAGAGTCTACAAGAAAGCTTCTTACCTACAATATACCGATGATTTATACACAGATGAAATCAAGAAACCAGACTGGCTGGGATTTCTTGGCCCGATTATGACAGCTGAAGTTGGTGACACAATTACAATTCATCTCAAGAATTTTGCATCCAGACCTTACTCCTTACACCCACATGGAGTGCAATATACAAAGGAAAATGAAGGTAAACTACTGCACATATAAAACCAAGTGAAAAGAAGAGCAGTAAACCGTGCTAAAATAAATACAATAATAACTTAGAGTTATTGGGTTTTACCTTAAAAACTGTATCAGGTCAATTATTTGAAGACATCTCAATAATATTGAAGAAACTAAAGAGGCTGTACAAAACAGGACTGCAAGAAGCGTATAATAACAATCTAATAAAAGAGGCTGCAAGCACTATTTAGCACACACATGCCCAGAGCTGTGTATGAATGGATCATATAGATGGAAATGTCATGTGCCAGTGTTATCCACCAGGAAGGCTTTTTTATCCAGAGTGTCTGAGTAAGCGCCGCCAGCTAGGTCGCTAGGTACCCCACAATACAGACTTTGGACTGAAGAACTATTCCTTATCTAAGTGACTTATTGAGTAAAAACATTATCGATCCTGGGATCTTCATCCTATCTACAAATAGGTAGGCACAGTTGGTTACTCACGCTTCCCGGCAGATAATACTGGCACATGATGTTTCCATCTATTTGATCCGCTCATACACAGCTCTGAGCACCTGAGTGCTACCTAGCGCATGTAACATCTATTATTATATTGGTACCTTTTACACACGCAGGCAGTCACTGCGGCATTTCATACAGCTTTTTACATTTCATAGGGAAAGAGGTAGCACTGTTGTATTTTATTTTAAGGTTATAATAATAATTTTATTTTTAATAATAACAAGGTTATAATAACAAATGGAACTGTTCTCAACATATATAGTTTACAACACATCTATGTACTGTATGCAGACAGTGTAAACTAAAAGTAACCAAGATTTCAAAGGGGACAGAAAATATTAATTCTTATTTAGCACCAATCAATTACACAGTGCTTTGTAATAGAGTAGGACACTAGAGAACCAGCATAGTCATGCCAATAAATGTTTTGTAAAAAAATATATATATATTCTCATTGATGTTAATACTGGTGAAAAGTTTGGTCACGCTTGTTCATAAAATGGCTTTCCTTCTTGTTATTGGATCTTCAAGGCACCCCCATGCTACACTGCTTATACAGCTTTACATTCCCTTGGCTTTTTCTCATGCAGCTTAGCCAGGTAGTTAATTGGTATGGATTCTAATGAACAGATACGCAATACAATTTGTGGAATCACTGGCCTTCAGAAACTGTTTGCGACTCTCAGATAGACCGGCGTCACACTAGCGAGTTTTACGGACGTATGAGTGCAGAAAATACGTCCAGAAAATACGCATTGCACACGGCCCAATGATTCTCTATGGGGCAGCTCCTATCTGCCGTATATTACGCATCCGTAATATACGGTATGTTACGGGCGTAGAAAATCGCAGCATGCTGTGTTTGTCAGCGTATTGCACAAAAAATACGCCAATGAAAGTCTATGGGGGCGAGAAAATTATGGATTACACACGGACCAGCAGTGAGAATTGCGAGAAATACGCAGCGTGTTCTATAGAAAAGCCGGCAATTCAGTGCGGTGTACAGTAAAATCACACTGACAGAATAGAATAGGTAGAATAAATGTGTACACATAGAATAGGTATATATATATATATATATATATATATATATATATATATATATATATATATATATACATATATGTGTGTGTGTCAGTGAGACATATATATATATATATATATATATATATATATATATATATATATATATATACTAGCTATTGAACCGGGTGGCGAGCATTTCTATTGGTATATGGTCTCCATCCTGGTATGTGCTGCTCCCATCTTGCTCCCCCATCCTGTCATATGCTGCTCCATCCTGCGCCCTCATTCTGTCATGTGCTGCTCCCATCCTGCGCCCCCATTCTGTCATGTGCTGCTCCCATCCTTTGCGCCCATCCTGTCATGTGCTGCTCCATCCTGCGTCCCCATCCTGTCATGTGCTCCCATCCTGCGCCCCATCCTGTCATGTGCTGATCCATCCTGCGTCCCCATCCTGTCATGTGCTCCCATCCTGCGCCCCCATCCTGTCATGTGCTCCCATCCTGCGCCCCCATCCTGTCATGTGCTCCCATCCTGCACCCCCATCCTGTCATGTGTGCGCCCCCATTCTATCATGTGCTGCTCCCATCCTGCACCCCCATTCTGTCATGTGCTGCTCCCATCGTGCGCAACCATTCTGTCATGTGCTGTTCCCATCCTGCGCCCCCATTCTGTCATGTGCTGCTCCCATCCTGTGCCCCCATTCTGTTGTAATGTGCTGCTCCCATTCTGCCTGTTACTGTTTCCATTCTGCCATATGTTGCTCCCATCTTTCTCTCTCCGGCTCTACTGCCCGAGTGCGGCTGTGCTGAGTGCGGGCGGCTGTGCTGAGTGCGGGCGGCTGTCCTGAGTGCGGGCGGCTGTCCTGAGTGCGGGCGGCTGTCCTGAGTGCGGGCGGCTGTGCTGAGTGCGGGCGGCTGTGCTGAGTGCGGGCGGCTGTGCGTGGCTGTGCTGAGTGCGGGCGGCTGTGCTGAGTGCGGGCGGCTGTGCTGAGTGCGGGCGGCTGTGCTGAGTGCGGGCGGCTGTGCGTGGCTGTGCTGAGTGCGGCCGGCTGTGCGTGGCTGTGCTGAGTGCGGTCAGCTGAGCGTGGCTGTGCTGAGTGCGGGCGGCTGTACTTACTGCCTGAGTGTGGCGCTGGCTATAATAGATACAGCACCCCTGCAGCCAGCACAGCGAGGGCCGACTCTGCCCACTCGCGTCACTGGTCACATGCTGGTGGTGACATCATTGAAGGTCCTGGAGCTCCGCTGGGCTCTACAGCTACCCTGACTGGAGCTGCAGAGCACAGAGCCCCCATGGCCGGCATATTATGGGGGATACAGGTGTGTGTGGAGCCCCCATGGCTGCTATATTATGGGGGATACACGGGTGTGTGGAGCCCCCATGGCGGGTATATTGGGGGGGGGGGATAAGTAAGTTCGGCTGCGTCACTCTGGTCCAGACTGCGCAGGCGCGGTGCGTCGCATCTTCTACCTTCGATGTCCTCACTGCTCTCTACCAGAACAGATACATAATGACAGTGCTGCACACTGCCAATTACACTAACCAAATTGTTGTCTAACTCAATGCCTTTCCCAGACTGTTCACACAGTGCTCACTGCACCTTGCTTCATGACCACCTAGAACAGAGCATTGCAGTGTCAAGCCCACTATATCAGACCTGGCACCGCCATGCTCATCACAGTCTACTCCGGAATCAGGCAGTGTAGAGAGAGATTTGCTTGTTTCTTAGTTAGTGTAGGTATACCACAATATATTCTACACATATCCATCTCAACTAACAGTCCTTCTGAGTCTGAGGACTAATCCAGCTGCATAGATATCAGTACTAGGCAGGCAGGCAGGCAGTGTATGTGGCAGACTGCAGTGCGTATAGCAAGAGGGTCCATTTCAGTTCTGTCTGCTGTTGCTGCTGCTTTTTCAGATATTTATAGACATAGCCCCAGGTATCAGGGTCCAGGAATAATTATGTTTTTGGATCTTAACGTTGATTATTTGCTTAAAAGCAATCCAGAGAACACCGTTTTTCTGCTCCATTTGCCTGTTGGCACTGCAGAATACAGCCAGATCCTTTCCATATTACAGCACTAAAAATCCATCTATTTAAAACTGTAGTTTGTCCATCACACGGATCACATATAATTGCGCTCAAAATTCTGCCATTTCTGTCCTCCATTTAAATTTTGTTGCAGTGTCTTAGCAGAGTTATTGACACCGGTTTCCTGTTAAAAATAGTTACCTACAGGCGTGCTATTTAAAACTGTAGTTTGTCCCATCAGCAAGCACGTCCACGTCCTTGTCCCAGCACAGCGTTCAGTTGTCCATGCCCCAGTCCTTGGAACGCAAGCACAAATACGCAGCCAACGCCACACAGGCCACACTACTAAATTCACACATTTCACAACTGCTTGCGCTCGAAATGTTGCCTTTTAGGCTCATGGAGACGAAAGCTTTCGGCAACCTGATGGCGGCGGCCGTCCCTAGGTACTCTGTCCTCAGCCACCACTATTTCTGCCGGTATGCCGTCCCCCCATTACACAAGCACGTGTCCCACAACATTAGCCGTGCCCTCAACAATGCAGTTACTGGGAAAGTCCACCTAACCACGGACATGTGGACAAGTGCTTTAGGGCAGGGATGGTACATCTCGCTGACGGCACACTGGGTTAACATAGTGGAAGCCAGGACCCAGTCGGACCTTGAGATGGAACACGCCCTCCCAACGCCGAGGATTGTGGGTCCTAGGCCAATCAGGGTTGCCCCCACAGTCTACAGCTTCTGCACCTCATCCTCCTCTTCAGCCTCCATCTCCGAAATGACCACATCAGTCAGAAGCTAGAAGCACTGCAGCACTGCCTCAGCCAAACGGCAACAGGCTGTGCTGAAGCTAATATGCTTAGGTGACACACCGCACAATGCTGAAGAGTTGTGGACAGCTCTGAAAGAGCAGGCAGATCTGTGACTGACACCGCTGAACCTACAGCCAAGCATGGCCGTGTGTGATAATGGGTGGAACCTGGTGGTGGCTCTGAGGCGAGGAGAGCTCACATACACTCCATGCCTGGCCCTAAGCACATGGTGGTTCAGTGGTTTCTCAAAACCTACCCAGAGCTGCCGGATCTGCTAGTCAAAGTACACCGCATGTGTGCCCATATTAGAAAGTCAGCTACAGCTTCTGCCGCCCTTGCCATGCTTCAGCAGTGTTTGCAGCTTCCAGCTTACTGACTGGTGTGTGATGTCCCCACGCATTGGAACTTTACACTGCATATGTTGGAAAGGATTTGTGAGCAGAAGAGGGCAGTTTTTGACTACCAGCATCAACAAGGCTGTCGGTATTCAGTTCAGACTCCACACATAAGACCTCACGAGTTGACATCGATGTCAGACATATGAACCATCCTCCAAAACTTTGAGGACTCCACCAAGATGGTGAATTGTGATCACGCCATAATTAGCATCACCATCCCGCTTCTCTGTGTTCTGAAATGCTCTCTGCTCACAATCAAAGAGGATGCATTAGGCTGCCATCACACTATCAGTATTTAGTCAGTATTTTACATCAGTATTTGTAAGCCAAAACCAGGAGTGGGTGATAAATGCAGAAGTGGTGCATATGTTTCTATTATACTTTTCCTCTAATTGTTCCACTCCTGGTTTTGGCTTACGAATACTGATGTAAAATACTGACCGAATACAGATAGTGTGACGGCAGCCTTACAGGCGGAGCATGACGAGAGGGAGCAAGGAACCATACAGGTTGATTACACACATCCCAGCCTCATCTCACCCCTACATGGATTGGGTGACAATGAGGAGGAAGAACAGGAGCTAGTTTCATGCGCTATAGGCGGGTACTACCTGCACAACTGTCATACCATCTGTTCAGCGTGGATGGCCTGAAGACAGGAAGGAGGAAGAGAGCATGGTCAGTCATCCTCTTGGTGAGGACACGCAAGTCTTGCCTGTTAGTCTGGCACGCATGGCTGAGTTTATGCTATGCTGCCTTTCCCGTGACCCTCACGTCCTCAAAATTTTGGGTGACAATCATTAATAGTTGGTGAAACTTCTTGACCCACGCTACAAGGAGAACTTTCCATCTCTTATTCCTGAGGCGGACTAAAATGGGGTAGGACCAGAAGGCCCTTGTTGTGGAATTATTACAAAAATTCCCATCTGAAAATGCTGGCGGCAGAGGTCACAGTTCGTTGGACAACCAAGGAGTACAGGTGAGAGAGACACAACTCCAATCCAGCAGAGGCAGGGGAACACTGTCAAAGTTCTGGGAGAGTTTTCTTAGACCCTCCCATCGTACAGGCCCTGAGGCGGGGGTACTCTCACAAGGAGCGTAAAGTTTGGGAAGATTCTGAGGGAGTACCTTGCTGACCGTACCAAAGTCCTCCGTGATTCCTCTGTGCCTTATAATTATTGGGTATTCAAGCTGGACACATGGCATGAACTGGCTCTCTACGTCTTGGAGTTCCTGGCCTGCCTTGCCACTAGCGTTTTGTCAGAACGGGGTTTTAGCGCCGCTGGTGGAATTATAACTGATAAGCGCATCCGGCAGTCAACTGAAAATGCTGACGTGCTGACTCTTATAAAAATGAATAAGGGCTCGATTGGGCCAGACTTCTCAACACCACCAAATGATAGCAGCGTAACATAAGCTCAAATCCAGTGTCTTTTTTAGGGAGTTCTATTCCCATGCACCTCTTCACACCCACAGATGGGTATAATCTTCCTGATTTTGGCTATTTGCTGTTGTCCGCCTCCTTCTCCTCATCCTCCACCACCATATCACCAGGGTGACCGTAGTCCGTTTTGCAACACCCACATAATTTTTTTAAAGGATATTTATGATGCCTGTAAAAAAAATTGTTGTACCGTATGTTCATGTATACCCCCCAGGGGTAAATGTTTGTCAGCCTATACACTTAGTGCATGGGCATTACAAGTATAGGAGACCCTCTCCTTTCTAATGAGAACATTTTTTTTATGAGGCCTGCCTCCATGTTTCTTCCACGGGGCTTTGGAGTGCCTCCAAATTTTTGGCATCCCTTGCATTCACTGCATAGGCAAACACCATGGGAGACGCACTTCCTAATAATGGGAAAAAATTTTCATTAGGCCCTCCTCTACGTCTCTTCAAAGGGGCATTGGAGTGCCTACAAATTTTTGACAGCCCTTGCATTCACTGCATAGGCAAACAGTATGGGATATCCACTTCCTAATAATAGGAACATTTTGTTCAGTATGCCCTCCTGTACGTCTCTTCAAAGCGGTATTGAGGTGCTTCCAAATTTTGGGCTGCCCTGCCACTCACTGCATATGCAATAACAGTATAGGAGACCCACTGTTTAATAATGGGAACAACAAAGCATAGCTGGCTGATGGCTCTCTAAGAATAGTGAGGGCTGACTGCTGGCCCTTTTAGAATAGTAAAGGCCGCCTGATGGCTTTATAAAAATATGCTTTGTGACTTTCAGAGTCCCTACTTCATAAATGAAACAGGATGAGTCTGATGATGTGTCACACACCATATGGCCAGATAAGGTTGTAAAATGTTAAAATTACTTTTCCCAGTGAATGTATTTGTCTTGGTTGAAAGCAATGCTAAAGTTCAAAAACACATCAAAAATGCTACGTGTGAACATAGCCCAAGGTGTGAATGAGCATTTTTGTTTTTGGTTACTTATTTTGCCTTATATACAAGTCATTACCCTGCAAAGGATGTTCCTTAACATATTTCTCAAGAAAATCCATTTTGGTTTCGTTTTTGTATGTTTTATTGTGAGTCTTTAAAAGTGGCGTAAGACTCTGACAGCCTTGTTCACAGCAGTGACCAGGGAGTCAGAAATGCTTCCAGGGGTCTTCCCCATGCTGTTCCCATGTTATTTGAGCACTGTTCCCATCGATTTCCGCAATTTCTAGTCCTTCTGCAGACCGCCCGGGGGGGGGGGAAGAGTGACGGGAAAATGCTCGAGTTTCCCATAGACTTACATTGGGCTCATTGTTCAGGTCGAGCACCCGAGCATGCCAATGTGCTCGACCTAAGAGGGGATTGTAGGGAGAGAAAATTGGAAACGCAGGCTTCTAAGTGTAGTAGTTCGTTACCAAAGGTATATATTCAGTGTGAATTCACTCACCTTTTTGGTGTCTTTTGATAATGCGTATAGATCCAATTCATGGATCACTCCATTCCTCTTTCCATTCAGTTTGCTGCAGAGATCTGGGAACTAATGAGAGCACTGAACAGTGCTTTCATAGGCGATAATACTTTGTGAACATTTTTCCCAGTAATGTGCTCTCCTAAAGGACGATGATGGAACTCTGTGTTCTGATTAGTGTTGAGCATTCCGATACCGCAAGTATCGGGTATCGGCCGATACTTGCGGGTATCGGAATTCCGATACCGAGATCCGATACTTTTGTGGTATCGGGTATCGGTATCGAAACAACATTAATGTAAAAATGTGTAAAAGAGAGAATTAAAATAAAAAATATTGCTATACTCACCTCTCCAACGCAGCCTGCACCTTACCGAGGGAAGCGGCAGCGTTCTTTGTTTAAAATTCGCGCTTTTCTTTCCTTTACGTGAAGTCCCGGCTTGTGATTGGTTGCGTCGCAGTCACATGGGCGACGCAACCAATCACAAGCCGTGACGTCACGGGAGGCTGGACACGTGCGCATTTTAAAATGAGCGCTTGTCCAGCCTCCCGTGACGTCCCGGCTTGTGATTGGTTGCATCGCGGTCAACCAATCACAAGCCGGGAAGCTGGACATGCGCGCATTTTAAAATGAGCGCTTGTCCAGCCTCCCGTGACGTCCCGGCTTGTGATTGGTTGCATCGCGGTCAACCAATCACAAGCCGGGAGGCTGGACACGCGCGCATTTTAAAATGAGCGCTTGTCCAGCCTCCCGTGACGTCCCGGCTTGTGATTGGTTGCATCGCGGTCAACCAATCACAAGCCGGGAGGCTGGACACGCGCGCATTTTAAAATGAGCGCTTGTCCAGCCTCCCGTGACGTCCCGGCTTGTGATTGGTTGCATCGCAGTCAACCAATCACAAGCCGGGAGGCTGGACACGCGCGCATTTTAAAATGAGCGCTTGTCCAGCCTCCCGTGACGTCCCGGCTTGTGATTGGTTGCATCGCGGTCAACCAATCACAAGCCGGGAGGCTGGACAAGCGCTCATTTTAAAATGCGCGCGTGTCCAGCCTCCCGGCTTGTGATTGGTTGACCACGATGCAACCAATCACAAGCCGGGACGTCACGGGAGGCTGGACAAGCGCTCATTTTAAAATGAGCGCTTGTCCAGCCTCCCGTGACGTCACGGCTTGTGATTGGTTGCGTCGCCCATGTGACTGCGACGCAACCAATCACAACGCCGGGACTTCACGTAAGGAAAGAAAAGCGCGAATTTTAAGCAAACAACGCTGCCGGTTCCCTCGGAGAGGTGAGTATAGCAATATTTTTTATTTTAATTCTTTCTTTTACACATTAATATGGTTCCCAGGGCCTGAAGGAGAGTTTCCTCTCCTTCAGACCCTGGGAACCATCAGGAATACCGTCCGATACTTGAGTCCCATTGACTTGTATTGGTATCGGGTATCGGTATCGGATTGGATCCGATACTTTGCCGGTATCGGCCGATACTTTCCGATACCGATACTTTCAAGTATCGGACGGTATCGCTCAACACTAGTTCTGATTCAAGAATGATTTTTATTTCAAACTAAAACACAACCGGTTTCGACTTCTTAGCGTCTTCCTCAGGTATAATGTCATGCATCCAGGCATTTTAGTTTGAAATAAAAATCATTCTTGAATCAGAACACAGAGTTTCATCTTCTTCCTTCAGGAGCGCACATTGCTGGGAAAAATGTTCACAAAATTTGCCTGACCCGAGCAACGAGCACCCGAGCATTTTAGTGCACACTCATCTATAGCCTGGGACCACTAGAGTTATAAAGGCCATATTATAAGCAAATTACAATTGCAGAAAAAAATTCAAGAATCCGCATGTAGGAGGGAGTTGTTCAGTGCTTAGAGAGTTCGCTTCAGGGCAACCTGTTAGGGTACGTGCAGACGATCCGGAACCAGCAGGGCTTTGGACACAGCACATGTTCGTCTCCGCAAGAGAAATTGACATACTGCGGTCTGGAGAGACGCGCCACGTGTCCGTCTGCACGGGTGAGCTGTGGGCGTCTCTGGATGCATAGAGAACGTGAGATTTCTTGAAATCCCATCCACTATGCTGGCCGCTGCAGGTTGGACATTGCGTCCAACCCGCAGCGTTTACTGATCACACCCTCACAAACAAAAGGGACACCTACAATGTGTTCAGAGAGATAGGTGGAAACCATAGGAGAGTACAAGTGCTTCTCACTAAATTAGAATATTATCAAAAAGTTAAATTATTTCAGTTGTTCAATGCAAAAAGTGAAACTCATATATTATATCGAGTCATTACAAACAGAGTGATCTATTTCAAGTGTTTATTTCTGTTTATGTTGATGATTATGGCTTACAGCCAATGAAAACCCAAAAGTTATTATCTCAGTAAATTAGAATACTTTATAACACCAGCTTGAAAAATGATTTTAAAATCCGAAATGTTGGCGTACTGAAATGTATGTTCAGTAAATGCACTCAGTACTTGGTCGGGGCTCCTTTTGCATCAATTACTGCATCAATGCTGTGTGGCATGGTGGCGATCAGCCTGTGGCACTGCAGAGGTGTTATGGAAGCCCAGGTTGGTTTGATAGCAGTAATTTATGTGGGGGATGGGGACACAGAGCAGAGAGGAGTACAGTAATATCAGCCCCCTGCTGTTGCTGTGCTGTCCCGTGCAGTGAGTCTCCTGCTCCGACCTCTTCTCTGAGATGCTGCTGGGAATAGAACAGTGGAGGGAGCAGAAGAAACACTGTAAGTCTTGCTCTTCTTCACTGTTGTCCCCTGAGTGCTGTGCTGCCGGGGCCCCCTGACTACAGGTGAGTACTCACCATTGGGATGCCCCATGCAGGAGGACACTCATCACTCTGGTGGGGAAAGCATTCATTGGCCAGCATCTATCCCTGCATGACAAGTTCCCTTTTTAAACTCCTACACTCAGCGCGCTGCTGTCTCCCCGGCTCTGGATAGTGGCATGATTGTGGAAGGAAGTGAGAGGGGCAAGATGCTGCATGACACCGGGGACCTTTCACTCCCACCCGCAATTTTGACTGAGTGGCCTAATAGCGGCTGCATACTCTGCCGCTATGAGCAGTATGCCCCTGCCTGCAGGGGCCCCCCTCCACCTTCGGCACCTTTGGCTGGGGACCCCTGGGGCAGTCGGGGCCCTAGGCAGCTGCCTAGTCTGCCTTCCCCCAAGATCAGCCCTGACTGTGAGGCACTGAGGGGAATCATGTACGAGGGTTGTTATGTGTCCCCCATGATGCACATAAAAGCATACTAAACCCACTGGAGTGCATTGTAATTACACACATAGCTATGGTTACAATGCAAAATTAAAGTAAGAGTGGATTTGGTCAAACTATTTGACCAAGTCAGATTTAAGAAAACCTGACATGGGCTTTTATTTTTGGAGAGATCTGCAGGATGGTTGTGGGGTGGGTCTCTCCCTGCACTCTGAGTTTTGGGAGTGGCCCATGTCCAGTATTCCCATTTTAACTTTCAGTTGAGGTTTGGGTGGGTCAGTGTTTTGTTTGCAAGCACAAGAGCAGGAGGCTCTGTGCAGGACAGGTCTGTGTGAGACTGAACACAGGCTATTGATGCACCCATGAGTGATATGGCAGGGCAGTCGCCCACTGGCAGCAGAGTTGATATGGACTGTTATGGACGATCCGACTGCGAACCGGAGGATAAAGGTTATTTTTGTAAGTTGCCAAATTTAAGACATTTCATGTGGACTAACCTGAGTCACTGCCTCTTTACCGCACTGTCGTGAAAGCCGCTGCCTTACAATACACTGCATTGAAGCATTCTGTGTCTGTGTACAGGACATTCCTGCCTTATCCTCCCACTCCCATATATAGTGGAATTCCTGACACAGCACATTTGAATATAGTCGTGTAGCTTTGCTGAGGAGCAGTTGAAAGAAGCTTCTAAAGAAGCATAAACTGAGCAAAGCTGCACTGTAATATAGTGTTTTGAAGACAAGGAAGTCTAATAAGGGAATGAAGTATATGAAAAAATAATAATTTTGCAATGCGTTGAAGATAATGACATACAGATAAAGTTTAGTCAGTCCTTCAACTGTTCATAGCCTCCTGATCCCGACAACCTTTTAAGTACAAATTTTTCAGAGACTTTGGTTCAAGTGTGTTGAAAACAGACTTGTACTTATCAAACTTGCGCTTATCAGGTACCTGATAAGTAGAATCTTATTCTGCTTTAGGGTACTGTCTCACAGTGGCACTTTTGTCGCTACGACGGTACGATCCGTGACGTTCCAGCGATATCCATACGATATCGCTGTGTCTGACACGCAGCAGCGATCAGGGACCCTGCTGAGAATCGTACGTCGTAGCAGATCGTTTGGAACTTTCTTTCGTCGCTGGATTTCCCGCTGTCATCGTTGGATCGGTGTGTGTGACACCGATCCAACGATGCGTTCGCTTAGGGCCGCGCTTAGTAACCCGATGTTTACCCTGGTTACCATCGTAAAATAAAAAAAAAAAAAACAGTACATACTCACATTCCGGTGTCCGTCAGGTCCCTCGCAGTCTGCTTCCCGCTTTGACTGACTGCTGGCCGTAAAGTAAGAGCAGAGCACAGCGGTGACGTCACCGCTGTGCTGTGCTTTCACTTTATGGCGGCACTCAGTCAGTGCGGGAAGCAGATGGCGAGGGACCTGACGGACACCGGAATGTGAGTATGTACTGTTTTTTTTTTTTTAATTTTACGATGGTAACCAGGGTAAACATCAGGTTACTAAGCGCGGCCCTGCGCTTAGTAACCCGATGTTTACCCTGGTTACCCGGGGACTTCGGCATCGTTGGTCGCTGGAGAGTGGTCTGTGTGACAGCTCCCCAGCGACCACACAACGACTTTCCAACGATCACGGCCAGGTCGTATCGCTGGTCGTGATCGTTGGAAAGTTGCAGAGTGTGACAGTACCCTTAGCCATTGAATGTTTGTAGATGCTTTTCTAGTCACTGTTGTAGCAATAGAATAATCATACAATGGACGAATGTTAAGTATAATTGTACATTTCTAATTGAAAATGCATTTTATCTACAGGAGCATTATACCCGGATAATACCTCAGAATCACAGAAAAAAGACGATGCTGTGAAGCCTGGGGAATCATACACATACAAATGGGATGTTGTTAAGGATCAAGGTCCAATTGCTACAGATGAAGACTGTGTGACCAGGATTTATCACTCCCACATCGATGGTCCAAGAGATGTTTTCTCAGGACTTGTTGGACCTTTAATTATTTGTAAGAAAGGTGAGCAAAGGATATAGCTTTTGCTGCTTAATTCAGCAATTACCTTTTAACATATCCTTCATATCTTCCTTTTTTTAGAATATTTAAAAATCTAGACTTTCCACCAATGATAACATTTTATTCTTAGGTAAAATAGAAGAAAAAAGGAAGAACCAGAACAATGAGTTCATTCTGATGTTCGCTGTGATTGATGAAAATCTTAGCTGGTATCTGGATGAAAATATCAATACTTATGGTACTGATCCTGGCTCTGTTAATAAAGAAGATGAAGATTTTCAAGAAAGCAACAAAATGCATTGTAAGTCTACCATACGTTATTGTAAGTCTACAATAGGCTATAATTGTAAGTCTGCTATATGCCATCATGGTATGTTTACCATATGTCAATATTGGCTGATATGTGCAGATCTATTTCTGGGGCAATCTCATGTGGTGTGTGGCAGAGGGTTATGCTTCTGGCGGTCTATGTGTCTCATGGTGACCAAGCTTTCTGTCACAATTATTCTCCCTCCCTCCCCAATTACACGAAAACAAAGTTCCGCAATATATAAAAGAAAAAGGGAGATAGTTTGTCGCTATGCCAGATGCATATCAGACTATTTGAAACTGCCTCCTGGACATAGGGCTGATGGGGAATCCCAAATCTGCGCACGTCATAATGGGTAATGTGGCGACTGGCGAATGATGATTTGCACAATAGCTGCCTCTTTATGTACAGGACTATGGTGGTGATGGTGGTTTGTGCAACTAATCCCCAATCATGAAGAAACAGTGTTAACTTGATAAGAACAGCCTCTTTACAAATGATAAAGGGGCAAGAAAGTATTAAAAAAAGCAGGTAATTAGTGTTCTCATCATCTTATCCTCATCACACCATACAGGCCATTCCGTATGGTGACTTCAATAGAGCCAGACGTATTTGTTCTAATGATGATGCTTTTCTTCATGAAAGTAAAATCATAGCTAAATGTTTAAGGGACAGGGTGTATAAAAATCACAACATCAAACATGCATTTAATAAGGTTTTGAACAAACCGAGATTTATTTTCTTTCATGATACACCTATTTCCCCATCAACAGATACCAATTCTGTAATCACCTTTTCAACACCGTATAGACCACAATTCAGCCAAATCAAGACAATCATTAAAAAAATATTTACCTGTTACTAATCAAGACGACATTCTGCCGGACATCACCAACAATGGCTTGGCTGCAAGTATATGGTCAGGAGGGGTTTCACTTTCGGCAATTCTTTATCCCCCAGTCTCATCTGACAATCACAGTCCACCAGAACCTGGTTGTCCACTACAGGTTTTTACAAGTGTGCAGACAGCAGATATGCAATGTCTGCACGTATGCATTTGACAAGACTAAATTCATCCAGTCATCTACTGGCTTTGTCCAAGATTGCATCATTTATCAACTGCGATACCCAACATGTAGTATATTTCATCTGCTGCCTGCCATGCAAACTACAGTATATTGGGTGTACTATCCGAAAATTGAAATAAAGGATAACAGAACACTTGTCGAGTATCAGTAATAACAATGTCTCTTATTCTGGAGCCCCCAAACATTTTGTCAATATTCATAAGGGTGATACTTCACAATTTGCGTTCTACGGTTTTGTAAAGGTGTATAATATGATTGGTGGGGGGGGGGGGGTGACAGACACAAACAATTGACCATAAGAGAAGTATTTTGGATCCTCAAACTTGATACGATACAAAGTATGTGAAAGGTATGATCTCCAGAAATGATTTATTTTATATCTGTTGTTCTGCCTTCCTCCACATATGGTGCTGTGTGGATTTCAGCATACGTCTAACCCTCATCCACTTCCCAGTAAACAGACTGTGTGGATTCTTAAGTCTATATTTATTGAAAAGACGAACAGTGGACGATAATGGGTAAACAATACAAAGGGAATAAACAGTGTATCAGTACTGGCAGATAACAGAGACAAAAGCATGTACAGAGTGCAATTATATCAGTAACTCACATTATAGAGCCTGCACATTAACATTACAACACAGGAATGCAGTTATAATATCTATCTAAGGCAAATACATGCTGCAACACTTTTCTGCTCTATACAGAAATGCAATCTATCTGTAAGCAGTGCAAAGGCATTATAATAAAGTGCAGGATACATTGCACAATATACCTAACTACACAGTACATTGCACGGTGGCTGCATATACAGATTCTTACATAGCACACACATGTAAGTACATTTGTGCCTCACCGGAATACGCTTATCAAGAGCAATGATCTGCAGGAAGAGAGAGCCAGGAACACGTGTGTAAGACTCAAGGTCCGGGGAAAAATGGCTACTCTTGCCCGGGAAACCGGGGGGGCAGTTCTAGTCAGAACACAGGGCTTAAAGCGAAATTTTCCTGAATACAGGAATAGCAGGATAAATGTCTACCTAATGACCTCTAATGGTGACAACTGGTACTAAGTGTGAATTAACTTGCCGCACATTAATGGGCAGAACATCTATTAATTTTGTTTTGCGCTGCAGCTTTGTTAGGTCCATTTGGTACATACCTTGAGCATATTAATGTAATTATCAACACTGCTGTGATTGGTTTTACCTTGCTATATGTTACCAGGCCATTTTCTTCATTGTATCCTATGACTAAGGGCGCTTTCATCCTGCCAGAAATGCATCAGGTGTTCTTATGTTTTTAAACATGGCATGCCAGAATAAAGTTTTTGATTTTATCTTACGGGTCTGGTGTGCCAGACTGAATCCCCTCCTTTTCTCTATAAAAAGAATATAACTCCAGAAATCCAGTCAGCAAAGAGAACTAGAGACTCTACAGGACAGCAGCCAAGACAGAATGTCAGCTTAGGGAACCATGGCTCTGGCTGAAAGAATACAGATCTGCTCCATTGGCCATCGCTGAACCATGGATATGTTTGGGGTAGTCAGGATTTGGACTCACTGGTCACCTGATCTCCATGGATATGTTTGTGAAAGCCAAGAATGGGACCCACTAGTCACATGGCTCCATGGAGATGTTCGGTGAAGCCAGGTTGTGATCTTCAGGTCACCTGGCCTTGTACCTCAACGGACTGTCTTCTTCCTATGCTTGTCATTACCTCATCTCTGTGTGCACCACAGGTGGTAAAGGTTTGGCACCTTTACATGTCAAGGCGGTGAGTGGTCTTAACAAAAAGGAGAAATGGGGATGAATTGCCGATAGTAATTGGCGAATCCCAGGAACCACTGAATGGCCTTGATTCCCTCAGGTCGGGGCCACTTAAGCACGGAGGAGGCCTTCTCTGGATCCATCTCAAGACCTGTATGGAAATGATATAGCCAAGAAAGGGTAAAGACCTCTGTTCAAACAGACATTTCTCAAACTTCGCATAGAGACGATTCTCCCTAAATCGTTGAAGAACAAGACGAACATATCTCCTGTGGGATGGTAAATCAGGAGAAAAGACCAGGATGTCATCCAGATACACCACCACACAAACATAGAGCAGGTCACGGAATACGTCATTGACAAACTCCTGGAAGATGGCGGGTGCATTGCTTAACCTGAAAGGCATCACCCGATATTCGTAGTGACCATCTCGCGTGCTGAAGGTGGTTTTCCACTCATCCCCAGATCGTATCCTGATGAGGTTGTAAGCCCCATGAAGATCCAACTTGGTGAAAATCCTGGAACCTTGAACACGATCAAAGAGCTCTGGAATTAAGGGAAGAGGGTATCTGTTCTTTACAGTTATTATGTTGAGACCACGGTAGTTGATGCACGGGCGAAGAGACCCATCTTCTTGATGAAGAAAAACCCAGCTCCAGCTGGAGAGGAGGACTTCTGGATTAACACTCAAGCCAAATTCTCCTTGATGTAATCGGTCATGGCTTGAGTCTCAGTGGGAGAAAGAGGGTAGATCCTACCTCAAGGCAGAGTTGATCCAGGGATTAGATCAATGGGACAATCGTAAGGCCTGTGAGGGGGAAGAGTCTCGGCTTCCTTCTTGTCAAACACATCTGCGAAGGACCAGTATGCAGAAGGTAACCCGGGTAAAGCTGCAGGAGGCCGCAGGATAGAACCAGGCCATATTGGTTTGAGGCAGTGATCGTGACAGGACTGACCCCATTGGAGCATATCCCCAGACATCCAATCCAGGACTGGTTCATGGAGGTTCAGCCATGGAAGACCTAGTAGAAACGGAGAAAGATTCGGTAACACATAGAAAGTAATCTTCTCCCTGTGGAGTGCTCCAATTTGAAGCCCCACCTCCTCAGTGATACCAAGAATGGGATCTTTCAGGGGTATTCTGGGACCACTGCAGAGGAACGATTAGGATCCCAAACCACCTGGCCACAGCTTGCTGGATAAAATTTCCACCAGACCCAGAGTCCAGATAGGTCATCTCGGAGAACCGCACCTTTCCGAAGATCACCTGTATGGATATAGTTAGTGGAGGAGAGGAATCATTCTCACCTAGGGAGGCCTCCCTTACCTGTCCTAAGCAGGAGAGTTCTTCCAGCCTCTCAGTTCCACTGCATTGACCGGGAGCTGAGCGTCCACCATAACGATATGGATTCCTAGTGGAAATCTCCTCCTGCTGATTCCTCTTCACATTTACGCAGTCAAACTCCATGGGTGCATCCTCAGAGACTGGAGTGGGACAAGGCGGAAACCGAGGTTTCAGTGAAGAAGATGCTGGATGAGGAAATTGCTTCTCAAGAATCTTCTCTATGGAGCGCTGCTGAAGACACAAGTCAATCCGAATGGCAAGGGATATGAGATCATCCAGTGCCTTGGGTAGATCCCTGCCTGCCAATTCATCCCTGATTCTTCCAGATAACCTTCACCGGAAGGCTCCGACTAGAGGCTCATTGGCCCACTGGAGCTCCGAAGCCAGGGTGCGGAAATGGATGGCATACTGACCGACAGAGAGAGAGCTCTGTTGCAAATGGAAGAGAGATTCCATGACAGATGTGGCACGACCAGGCTCATCAAATATATTGCGGAACTTGTCCATGAATATCTGCAGATCAGACACAATGGGATCATTCCACTCCATTAGGGGGTTGAACCAGGCTAACACCTCTCCCTCCAGGTGAGAAGCAAGGAAAGCCACCTTGGACATGTTAGTTGGGTAATGCAGTGGCAATAGACGAAAATGCAACAAGCATTGGTTGAGAAATCCTTTGTACAACTTGGGGTCACCATCGTAACAAAGAGGCTTGCAGAGACAAAGGTAGCCGCGGATAGTTTGGAGCCACAGTGTGATCAGTAGTGGAGCTGTATGATAGTCGCAGGTCTCCCTGCACAGCGGAGACCGGCCCTGCATCTGAGGGCATGGCACAAAGACTCTCCTTGTTGAAAAAGGCAGCGACCAACTATTCTTGGTAATGAGCGGGTAACTGTCACCTGTCTGCTCATTCAGATCTCCCACAGAGCAGGTACTGTCTCTTCATAGGTGGATGATGCTCCCGACTCCTCCACCATAGAACACACATCCCGATAATCTACTATAGGAGTTACATTAGTATTCTCTAATGGAGACGGATGAGCTGGCATAGTAAATTGAAGACAGTATGAAGCCAAATAAGCAGTGTGGTGGAAGCTGTGGAATCCGCTTCTGATGCAACAGGGGTAGAAACTGGTGGAAACATAGAGTTATCCAGTACAGCTGGGTTGCAGTTTGACATGGTCAAGAGCAACAATCTCCAAAGGATGGTGAGTTTCAATGGGATGCAGCAGGACTCTTTGTTCCATGAAAAAATAAAGTTGTTTTCAGCTTACCCTTAGTAGGTTCCCAGCAGACGCGGTGGGGAGAAGCACGATCACGTCGCTACCAGACGTTGAGGCAAGATGCATGTGTGTGGAAAAAGATCCAGCTTCAGCAGATACAATCAAAATTTTTTATTATATCCATTAAAACAGGCATTTTTCTGTTGCGACCTAGTGATGATAGCCAATGTGGCAAAAAGAAGGGTAGCAAGAAAAAAGGAACTGAACACGTTTCGAACACTGCATGTGTTCTTAGACTCAGTTTTGTCAAATGCTGTTACCTGCTCTTAAGTGACTGTGTAGAAGATGCATAAAGTTCACTGCTCTGCTGCACTTTGATCGTCTTACCTACGCTGGACAGCAAGCACTCACCTCCTGGACCAGCATGATACCCTGTGATCCCTCGGTACCCAACAACAGGATCTGTGCACCATGGCACCTTCATTGCTCCCATGATCAGAGATAACGGACTTCATGCATGTCCCAGAAAGTGACACAGCAGCAGGACTAGTACATCACGGCACTTTCTCTTACCGCTCCCAAAGACCAAAGATAGCAAACTTCATGCTAGCTGCTAGTTTTGCTAGCTGGTCTGTTTCCAGTAATGTTTATATTTTGGTAGCTGGATGGTGGTAACTTTGGAGCCAGTGTAAAGTAGTGCTGGAAAGGGGATACTATCTATTGTGATTGGAATGATGGGGTGATAGCTGACATATTTCAGGCACAAGTCACGATGTTCTGGACCTATGCATTCTTCTCCCGAGTGTTGGTCCTTGGCCTCAGGAAATTCTTGTTTAAAGGCTGGCATTCTCTTTCTATGTGGCCACTACGATTGCATCTGCAGCAAATCGGGAATCAAATATGTCAGGACTCGGTAGGTCTCCTACTTGCCCTGTAGTAGTTGTTCCAGGGACTAGAGCAGTGTTCCCCAACTGCAGTCCTCAAGAGCCACCAACAGGTCATGTTTTCAAGATTTCCTTAGTATTGCCTAGGTGATAATTGCATCACCTTCACAGGCAATAATTCCATCACCTGTGAAATACTAAGGAAATCCTGAAAACATGACCTGTTGGTGGCTCTTGAGGACTGGAGTTGGGGAACACTGGGCTAGAGGGTGGCACATTCTGAATAAAGGAAGGAAGGTCCTCTTGACTGGGTTGGTGATTCAACTCTTATACCTCTTTTCATAGGATTGCAAGGCTTTTGTTTAGTTCTGCAACCTGACCACAAATTTTTCAGTAGGGTCTTGTACCTGCTGGGGAGTGCACCAAGTAACAACACATTTGGCATGGGCAGACACAGAACGTTCTTGGTCTTTCAACTCTTTATATGCAACCCTTGGACTTTGAGATAAATCAACAAGTTCTGCGTGGATTGGTACAGGTCTGGATGGTGTGTCCGGGCTCAATACTTTTTTGGCAGACTCTTTAAAATCCAGAAGATCACTATCAGGATGTTGTACTGTCAGTATTCTTATCTGTAATTTGGAAGTATCAGACATTACTCCTTTGATAAATTGTTCCTTTAAAATTTGATCAGTATTAGTAGCTTCAGAGGGATCTGCTTGATTAAGGGCACGCCAGGCTTTCTGTAATTGAGGGCAAAATCTCTTAAAGATTTATGGGACTGCTGTCTTTTCCCAAAGAATCACATATTTGACTCTGACATGGTTCTTGTTTCAAATGTAGCTCTTAACCTGTCTAATATCTGTTCAGGAGTTTTCTGTGCACTAGGAAGCCAAGATTTAAAGGGAACCTGTCACCAGGTTTGGAGAATATAAGATACGGCCACCACCTTGCAGGGCTTATCTACAGTACAGCATTCTACAATCCTGTAGATAAGCCCCCGATCCGACCTGCCTGTTAAGGGCAGAGCAAAGTACTGCAGTGCGCAGGCGCAGGTGCTGCGCACTGCAGTACTTTCCTCTGCCCTCAACAGCAGGAGCACAATGCCGGAAGCCGAAGAAAGCAGGAGGGCAGCGATCATGAGAAGATGGGAGGAGTCGGACCAGGACCTGCGACACCCATCGGACTGGACTGCCCCGGGGTGAGTATAATAAAACTAATTTTTCTTATCTTTCAGGTGAGATCGGGGGCTTATCTACAGTATTATAGAATGCTGTAGATAAGCCCTGAAAGACGGTGGTCGTATCTTATATTTCAGCCAAACCTGGTGACAGGTTAGCTTTAATTTCCCTTAGTGCAGTGCCCCTTAGCTGAAATATCAGTATCTACAGTTTTTGATCAACTAGAATCCTGTTTCTGATGCCACTTTTGCGGTAACCATCACTGATTTTTTTCCCATGGTGCTGAGGTCACCGCAGTTCACCCCTGATGGGAATGCAACCTCAGTGACTGGTGGTAACCTTGATGAAGTCACCGCTGGTCAATGATGCTGTGCTCGCACAGCTCATTCACCAGTGGTTCTCAGCCTGGACGGTCACATCTTGGCACCATCCAGGTTGAAAACTATTTATCCCCCAGGCATGGATTACGGCATGGGACAGAACATCAGGTAGGTGAGGGCTATTGTTGTTTTTTTATTTTAGTTTTATTACAGGAAATGAGGGATTCAGTGGAATCTGGCGTTAGGTGAGTATAAGGGTATGTGCACACGTTGCGGATTTCTTGCAGAAAATTCCTGAAGAAAACCTGAAATTTTCTGCAAGAAATCCGCATTTTTTTTTTTGCGTTTTTTTTCCGTTTTTTTCGCGTTTTTTTAGCATTCTGCAAGCGTAATTAGCTTGCAGAATGCTAAAGTTTTCCAAGCGATCTGTAGCATCGCTTGGAAAACTGACTGACAGGTTGGTCACACTTGTCAAACATAGCGTTTGACAAGTGTGACCAACTTTTTACTATAGATGCTGCTTATGCAGCATCTATAGTAAAAGATAGAATGTTAAAAATAATAAAAAAAATAAAAAAATGCTTATACTCACCCAGACATCTCCTCAGCGGCGTCCGTTCCTCTTTCTCTAGCTGGCGTGTGCGCACAGGACCTTCCGTGACGTCACGGTCCGGTCACGTGAGCGGTCACATGACCGCTCACGACCAATCACAGGACAGTGACGTCATTCGGCGAGGTCCTTCAGCGCACACCAGCTACAGGAACCAGCCAGCGTGCAGCACAGAGGCGGGAACACAGCGCCGGACATCGAGGGTGAGTATAGGACTGTTTTTTATTTTATTTCTTATTTTTTTACCAATTATATGGTGCCCAGTGCGTGGAGGAGAGTTTCCTCTCCTCCACCCTGGGTACCAACCGCACATAATCTGCTTACTTCCCGCCTCGTGGGCACAGCCCCGTGCGGGAAGTAAGCAGATCAATGGACCCCTAGGTGTGCGGAATCCCCGCAATTCCGCATTTTTAATGAACATGTTGCTTTTTTTTCCGCTATGCGATTTTTTCGCGGAAAAAATCGCAACATTTGCACAAAAAATGCGGAATACCTTGTAAATAATAGGAGGCATATGTTAGCGTTTTTTTCGCGTTTTTATCACGTTTTTATAGCGAAAAAAACGCGAAAAAAACGCTAACAATCCTGAACGTGTGCACATGGCCTAACTGTGTTTGTTATTTTTAAATAAAAATGGGAAACTGTTTTTTCTAAAAATAGAAATTCTGTCTGTTTCTTTAATTACCAAACAACTATAGGATTAGTAATAGATAGGTGTCTTATAGACACCTCTTCATTACTAAGCCGTGGGCTTGATGTCACCAGACAATGCAAAGGTGGCAAATATGAACTTCACTTGCCATCGCTACTGGGCAAGTGGGAAGAGCCGGACAAAGAGCCAGAATTGGCGCATCTAATAGATGTGCCTTTTCGGGGCAGCTGCAGGCTGCTATTTCTAGGCTGGGTGGTCAATATCAATGGCCCCTTACCAGCCTGAAAGTACCATCCCCCAGCTGTCAGCTTTAGCAAGGCTGGTTGTCAAAAATGGATGGGACCTCACGCCGTCTTTTTAAATTATTTATTTAAATAATTTTAAAAAACTGCGTGGGGACCCTTCTATTCTATTTGAGGAAAAGTACTGTATAATAGAAACACGTCACCACTTTTGCATTTTTCACCTACTCCTGGTTTTGGCTTACAAATACTGATGTAAAATAGTGAACGTGTGAACATGACCTTAGAGAGGACACGTATGTTCTGATATCAATGCAGCTAAAGGCAGGCAAATAGACTGGGGAAAAGCAGGAGTTTCGAAGCCAATTACATACATTTTTCTTTTTTCAGGAATGAAGACAAGTCCCCAAATAAAGTGATTTGCAAATTCTCATTACTTTCCATGCTGGACAATCTTTAATGCGTATATGTAACAGACAAAAATATAAAATGATTAAAATTCCATTAGCCTATCAGGAGGAGTACTGGCACATTTATATAGATATTAAAGACAAGACTTTGTGATTACTCCACAGAAAGTTGTGGTTTCCACTGTACACTTACATCATTTCTTCCTGTATTATAGCTATCAATGGATACATGTACGGGAACCTCCCAGGCCTGTCCATGTGTGAGAACACGGAGGTGAAGTGGTTCATGTTCGGTATGGGCAATGAGGTAGATATTCATTCAGCATTCTTCCATGGTCAGGTGTTAACACATCAGCGGCATCGTGTGGACACTGTTAGTCTCTTCCCAGCTACAATGGTCGAAGGTACAATGGAGACCAAGAACCGTGGGAAATGGCTGCTCAGCTGTCAAGTTAATGACCACTTGGAAGGTTAGTCATGTCAAATGCTTGGCAACAGCACAAAGCTATCTCGCTATATGCCCTGTGAAATAATAATTATGTACCATGAAGGACCTTATCAAGATGTCAGGGTTTATTTACTTGTACTAGAAAAAAAATGGATTGTTTCAACTCAGTATGATAAATCCTATTTTAATCCATCTTTGGTCCCCCTGACTTTTTTTCCCACCAGTCTGGCATCAGTTCTCAAGATGCAAAAAAAATCCAACCATCAAACAGTAAAACATGGCAATTACTTGGATGAGACATGGAAGGCATTCAAGTTTTTTTTTGTTTGTTTTTATAACAAACTATTCACTTAAATTTAAGATTTTATCCCACAAATCAGATAAATAAAAAGCATGTCTCCATTTTGAAAAATGACATCTGAACAAGCTTAACATTAATTGTTTTTTGTAGGTGGCATGCAGGCAATTTATGAAGTGAAGAACTGCCCAAAACATTCTAAAACTCCATGCAAGTTTTCGTCAATGATAAGACATTATTATATAGCTGCTGAAGAAATCATTTGGAACTATGGACCAAAATCTGTCAATCAGTTCACTGGACAAAAGCTAGATGATCCTGAAAGGTAAGATGAGTCTCATTATTGGTGATGGTAGAACATGTGCCCAGGGGTTGGGTAACAGATAAGTGCCAACGAGCCTTCTCTTTTTGGTCAGTGTAATTATAACCAAGGCTAAGGCACAAGTGAAGGAAATAATTTTTACAACTTTGTGTTAATAGCCAGTTCTAGCAACAAATGTGTTTGCGTTTAACATCGTAGTAATGTACACTAAATAATATATCAGGAAGGAACTACTAATTGACAATGACCTAATTATAGGAGTTATCCCATAAATATTTATACATTAAATAAATTAGAACAAGTACAATTAAAATGATTTTCCACTACTCTGACATACCCTTCTCAATTGCTATATTCCCCCTTGTTAAATAATAACTGCCGGGACTCGCTTCCAATGCCAGCATCATTCCATTGATGTTGGCGTCATTTCTCCTGTAGCTTGAGTGACATCGTTATGTCACCTGAGCCCTGAGGCCAAACAGCTTGTGTAGTAAGCTATTTCACTCTCACTTCTTTTGGATGAAACTTAAATCCGGAGGAAGTCAGAGCGCAGTAGCAACTCTCACTTCTTACAGATGTCAGTTTCATTTGAAAGAAGCAAGGGTGAATCAGCCCATTAGTGGCATCTGATTGGTTGCAGGGCTCACGTCACAGAATTGAGAAGGGATTCTCTGAGTAGTGGACAGCCTCTTTAAATGACTTGTGAATTTAAAATATGTTAAAAAAGATTACCTCAACAGCGATTTTATAAATTAGTTTTGTAATAGCGCCGCCCCTTGCTTGTTTTTCTCGTTACCTCCTTGTACTTCAAGTAGTGATGGCAGGCTTTCCCATAATCCTCAGCATTCTGTTGCATACCAGAGGAGGCATTGGTAAGCATGTTGAATGCATTCTCCTCCTTCACCTGACTAGTGAAGATATTGCATCTTCACTATATCCCAATGTTACCTTATAGCATAGCTGGAGCAGCAGTTTCCTCATAAACACTGATGTGACTTTGCACAATGTCAGTGCAGGTGTGTTTTCATCCCCTCTAATAGGTGGGTTGCTGATAAAGGCAGGAGGGAGGGATGACACTGTGTGTGCATTTGCCGAGCTCTTTCAGTGTCAGTGACATGCAGGGTCAGGGATTCAATTCAAATAACACTCACTCTAGGCAAGTGAGAGTAGGGATCAACCCCTGCCAAGAACTGAATAACACTGTGACTTTAAGAGACAAGGTTAAGATTTCTGAGTGTTGGTTTGAGCAAGAAGCAGGAAGTGTCTGATCCAGAAGTGGTGACAGTGAGAGACTCGTGCCTATGTCAGGAAGATAGAAACATAAGGGTGTTTGAAGACTGAGATACTGTTAAACTAATTTGTGGCTTTAAGGGAGAAGATAGGGCCAGGCTATTGCAGTATTGGCTAGCAGGACCGTGTCAGAAGGAAAGGGTCACATAGCACAGTTGAGCTGGATTTCCCCAAACACCTCTAACCAGGAAAGAGAAAGCAGCACAGTGGTACCATTGACTCAGTATTGAACATGTCATGAGACTTGTCTGGACGTGAAAGAAGATGGAACCGTTAACCTGAAGGAAGTGCGCAACACAGCAATCTCTGCTCCATTACATCGGGACCAAGCAGAAGCTATCAGAGTTTTTCCTCAGCGATGCAGAACTGTGAGCGTGACACCAGTGTTCAACTGTGTTAGGGTATAGAGCACGTTTCTCCAGTTAGGGCGCTGTAGCAGCGTGGCCTGCTTATCAGAAGCCAGGTAGGAATTTAGAAGAGAGTAGTTTGTAGAAATTGTTTATACTGTTTGTATTGAACTTTGTATTGCCATAGTTGGAACGAAGCTTGTGTAACCCATTCCAGTTATCTCTCTTTGTATCTATAATTGCTGTTATAATTACAAGAACAGTTAGTCTTATTTTCCTGCATAAAGTCCTTTGTCTGTCAATACAGCTGGTGTTTTGTTTCTGCCTCCTCTTCTACTGTACCATATTTGAGTCCTCCCTGGCGTTGTTGTTCAGGCACCTCTTCAAGTGGTGCTGCAAGCAGGGTACAGTCAGAGAGATGGAGGTGGCCAAAAGCAATGGTGGTAATGCTAATGTGATTACTGCAGGCAATTGTGGAACCCATGCAAGGGCTTTCACCATGGGCACGTTGTATAGTGTGCTACCCAAAAATTTGACCGCCAAAATATGCCACTGTCTGACTGGGTGACCACATTGCAGAGCGCTGCTAATATTTATAATGTCAGCACAGAGCCACTAGTGGAGATCGCTCTGGCTACCCTGAAGGGTGAGGCCCTCAGAAACATCTTCCTGCAACCAGAAGCTTTGCATAACAACTTGAACAAGAGTGAAATTTCTGGAGGAGATACAGCTAGTGTGGAGCATCTCCAGGCAAAGTTATTCTACTGGCTGCAGTAAGAAGGGGTGTCAGTATTCCGGGTTTTCTAAGTCACCTTGTGAATGATTTTGCCCTTTGTTAAGATGGAGTTTGCTGTTTTTGTCTGCCCTACTTCCTGTTCGTTTGTTTAAAACCCGGGTCAGGTGTCAGCCTCTTTGATGGAGTATGCTGATTCTGTTCTCCTTCAGCTCAGCTGCTGGTTCTGAGTGTGTCTCTACCTCTGGCTCTGGACATTCCCTGCATATGTAAGCTACACGCTCTATGTTATCATTAGTCTGCTGACTTGGAACTTAACCCTTGGTTCATTCCTCCTGGTAAGAACTGTGTTTTTGGAACTTTGTTTCTGGACTTGTTTCTGGACTGTGAGTTGCTACGTAATCCTTCATTTACTCCCCCCGGTAGGAGCTGTTGGAAACAACACCAGTAAAATACTTATGTGAACCTGTTTCTGAACTTACCTGTGTTTATGCCGAATCTGGGATCAACTTGTGAACTAGTTTCTGGACTTACACGTGTTCATGCCACACCTGGGCTGAACTTGTGGACTTGTTCTGGACTTCCCTGTGTTTACTTCATACCTGGATTTGAACTCTTTCTGCACCGACAGTGTTTGGATCTGCACCACGTCACCTGTCACACTCACCTTTTGCTCACCTTGCTGAGGACTCTGCCTTAAGAACTCTGACGATTTACTGTATATATTTCAAGAACTCGTTTCATTCCAGGACACTGTGGGTTATCAGTATATTGTTTTGGGTGTTACTGCTGTTGTACAAATACACTATTTGCACTAAAGAAACCCGTCTCTGTCTGTTCATTGCCCCATGCTATCAGAATCCTTGAGTTCCTACAATAATATTACAGGGGGTCTCCCAATATGCCACGGCGCTACAGGAAGTACTAGCAGAGGTGCAAAAAAAGAGGCAAACAGTGTAGGCGACATAAGATCTGTGGATCAGATCCTACGAGAACAATTTAGCCTGGGACTCTACAGTACTCCCCTGAGGCAGGTCCTGTGTGAATGAGTTAGAGTGGATCCTGCCTTAAGTTTTCAGCAAATATTGGCAGAGGCGGTGGCCCGAAACAAAGAAAAAAGGTATGCTTCCTGAGTTATTAGGACTTAAGACTGTCTCAACCCTTGGGCGCGAGAAGAACGAAAAGGCTCTGATCAGAGTAGTGAAAGATCTGCAGAGTTCCCTGAATGTTATGCAAGAGAAGTTTACTTAAATGGAAAAGCGGATGAGGATCGGCTCCACCCCTGATGCCACCAGGCTCTCAAATATAAGCTTCAGTAAGCAAGTCAACTGAACCCATACTGTCCTCCAATTACTATGCAGGCAGGGTCGTACTGGCTCACCGGAGAACTGAAGGAGTCTCCAGTGGGCCCAGGCACTGACACCTGCTGGCATACTGGCCAGCAGTTGCCTAAGGCCCTCACTGCTCTAGGGCCCCCAGGCAGTGGCTATGGGGCCCCTGAGTCAAGGGGGCATGCCCTGTGCCAGTGGAGCAGCAGCGGGTGACAGGAAGCCACGCCTGTCCCCGTTGCTTAAAGGGACTCTGTCACCTGAATTTGGAGGGAACAATTTTCAGCCATAGGGACGGGGTTTTCGGGTGTTTGATTCACCCTTTCCTTAACCGCTGGCTGCATGCTGGCTGCAATATTGGATTGAAGTTCATTCTCTGTCCTCCGTAGTACATGATTGCACAAAGCTGGCTTTTCCTGTCTGAGACAGCGCAGCTGGATGACGTCATCATTCAGCGCATGGCTGTTTCAAACAGAAAGCTGCTGGCGAGGAAGAGGCTGCCAGGATGTGCTGCGAGAGGTAAGTGGTGCTGTGTGTCTGTCTGCGTGTGTGTGTGTGCATCTGTGTATATGGTGCGATGCGGTGTTTTGTGTGTGAGTGTGAGAGAGTGGTGCGGTGGTGTGTGTGTGCATGTGTATGTGGTGCGGTGCTTTGTGTGTGTGAGTGAGAGAGAGTGGTGCAGTGCTGTGTGTGTATTGGAGATGTGTGTATTGGAGATTGGCAATGATGAGATGGTGGGGAAGGACTACGGGGGTGGTGGGGAACGAGGCAATGATGGAGGTGGTGAAATGGGCAATGATGGGGGGTGGGGAAGAAGGCAATGATGGTTCTGGTGGAAAGGACAATGATGGTGGTGGGAGAAGGCAATGATGGAGGTGTTGAAATGGACAATGATGGGGGTGTTGAAATGGGCAATGATGGGGGTGGTGAGGGAGAAAGCAATGATGGTTGTGGTGTAAAGGGCAATGATGGTAGTGGTGGAAAAGACAATGGTGGTTGCAGAATGGGCAATGATGGGGGTTATGGTGGAGAAGACAATAATAGAGGTGATGGAAAGGGCAATAATAGGGGTGGTGGGGGAGAAGGCATTGATGGGGTGGAGGGGAGAACAATGATGGAGGTGGAGAGGTGCTGCATTATACCCTATGAGGGGGGCTGCATTATACTTTATGAGGGAGCTACATTATATTCTGTGGGGAGACTGCATTATTCTCTCAGGGGACTATATTATATTCTGGGGGCTACATCATACTATATGAGGGGGGTACAGTATACTCTATGGGGGGGCTACATTATTTTCTGTGGTAGGGCTGCATCATTCTCTCAGGGGACTACATTATATTCTGGGGGCTACATCATACTATATGGGGGGCAGCATTATGCCCTATAAGGGGGTTACAGTATACTCTATGGGGGGCTGCTTTATACCCTATGAGGGTGCTACATTATATTCTATGGTGGGGACTGAATTATACCTTATGAGGGGGTTGCATTATGTATATTTTGTGGGGTGTTCCATTATACTCTATGAGATGGGCTGCATTATATTCTATGAGAGGGGGCTGCATTATATTCTTTGAGGGGGGCTGCATTATATTCTATGAGGGAGGCTACATTATATTCTATGAGGGGGCTACATTATATTCTATGAGGGGGCTACCCCAACCCCCTGCTACATAATTAAGACATGCACTACCTTATATTGTACCCTGATATTAGCATTTTTTACCACACAATTGGTGATCTTGTATTTATTTCTATGTAGCTATGTAGTGGGCCCCAAGAATGATTTTCTCTGGTGGGCCCAAGGTGCTCCAGTGCGACACTGTATGCAGGTATGTGGACCATTCCACCAAGTTCCTCAATGTCCTCTACCGGCGGGCCCTAGTCTGAGCCGATCTATCTGCCACCCCAGTATCCTCCACCGATGCCAGCTAATCAGCTTCTAAGGGCACCTCCTGCACACAAGTGAAGAGAGGACCGTCAGGATGCACAGTGTTGACGGTATAGAAGTAGAAGACTCTTCGCTAGAGGGTAGCTGAGTGATTTCCAAGGACACCCAGAACCTGCGGGAGAGGTGAAGGGACAAGCCACCAAGCACAAGTCTCAACATCTGTTTGCAGGGTGTCCCATCCTGCGAGCTGAGTTTGAAGGCATCCCAGTGGACTGCTTAGTGGATAGCGGGTCACAGGGATCATTGACCATGCCAAAGTCGTACTGCAACCGTTACTTTCAAGCGATTGCCAAGCCAGAGTGGGAGATGCTGAACTGAGTAACAGCTTTTAATCAGCAACTGACCCCATCATGGGTGTCATGTGGATGAATGTGCACCTATGTGGACAAGATGTGGGAAGAAAAGGCATCCTGCTGGTTTCCAAGCAATTCAGAGATGTTCCTGGGATAAGGAGCATGAATATCCTGCAAGAGTTGGACCAGATCATGTTCGCTAAACGGGGGTCTTGCTACTGGAAACAGGCCACTCTGCACAAACCCACCCAGAAGGCATTCCACATCCGTGGGACACAAGAGAGCGTCCCAGTACACCAATCTTTTGGAGTTATCAGAATGCTAGGAAGGATTTATCTCACCTTCCCTCGTTGTCGTGAGACCATCCTGTCACTGCATGTGGGAAACTTCTGCAACCTTGAAGGACTGGAGGTGGTCATTGAAGCAGTGGGCATGGGAGAGGTAGGCCAGAATGCCCTGTTATCCTGAACACTGGCAGTGGTCCATAATAAATGAGTACCCATCAGAGCTTTGAATGTGGGACAGATAGAAGTCTGGACTAGACTGGAGCAGGCTCATGTGTACTTATACCAAGGCAAGGTGTTGAGTCGGAAAGAAGGGTCCCTAGCTCTGATAGATGATACCATGTGGTCCCTGGCAGTCAATGCCAAAACAGAAGAGGCCCCAACCTCAGAAAGGAATGGGTGAGCAATCTTGGCCCAAATGGGCGTTGATGTAAAGAAGCTTGATCTGGATCGTATACAAGCACTTTAAGATATGCTGTGGGAGATTCAGGCAGTGTTTTCCCGCCATGCTGATGACTTTGGATGCACAGATGCCATCACCCATGAAATACCGATGGGGGACACTTCTCTGATCCGAGAAAGATATTTGACAGATACCTCCCAAGCTGTATCAGGATGTAAAGACATTGTTGAAACAGAAGTAGGACTCGGCAATAGTGCAGAGTAGCCAGAGTCCATGGGCAGCCCCAGTAGTGCTTGTCAAGAAGAAGGATGGAACCATTTTTTTTTGGTTGGAATACCGGCAGTTGAATGCATACACCATGCGAGACTCATACCTCCTGCCTCACATTAAGGAGTCCCTGATGACCCTAGGGAAAGCTAAATACTTCTCCACTCTGTATCTAGATAGTGGGTACTGGCAGATACCTGTGGCAAAAAATACAAGGCAAAGACAGCGTTCATACTCCATATAGGACTGTATGAATTTAACAGAATGATATTTAGACTATCCAATGCACCAGGTAAGTTCAAGAAACTGATGGAGAAGTGCCTGGGTGACCTAAACTTTAAAGCCACTCAGATATACCTGGAACTCTTTTTATTAATAAAGTACAAAAACACATACAAAACAACACCAAATAAATAAACAAAAAACAGGGAACTAAACTAAAATTAACTTGAAAAACCAGCCTTAAAAATGTCCATAAAACTAATGTCCATAAATTAAACTTGCGTCCTTAAAAAACTTACTCAGCTTCAAAGGACCCCCAGCAGGAAACTACCAATGTATACTTTAATTATAAAAGAAAAGGAAATAGAAAACATAAATTTTTAACCCACTCATCCACATTCACACCTCCCCCATTCATACTCAATGGAAAAAATAAAAGTCTGGCCCATACTGCCCAAAAGAAAAGATGGCCTCACTGGCCGCAAAACACAGCTTAACCCTAATATATACAAAAACACTTTTTTTTCCCCCTCCACCCGCACTTCAACCATAGGTCCATGTTAGGTCCATATTAGGTCCATATTAGTCCATGCCCTTTCCAAACACCACCACGGGTCCATGCAAGTTCATGCCCTTATAACTCAAAACATTTTTTTTTTTTTTTTTTTAATTTTAAATGTTTTTTTTTTTTTCATATGCCCCTACACAACCCCATACACCCCCCACCCAACCTAAACTACACCCCCCCCACATCATACTAACTATGCACACAAAAACTAGAAAAATTATACACATGGTAAAACAAACTAAACAGCAACACTTTACAGAACATAACTTGCATAATATGTTATACTCATATCACGAAACAAAACAATAACTGAAACCTGTAAGGCCCAAGTTCAGCACCTGCAAGCCCAATATCCATAATTTTTCAGCAGAAACAAAACAAAAAGCTAATTGTGCCACACACCAGCCCGCCACCAGGAAAAAGGAGTCTGAAGAGGCCCTGACCCTAACACCAACACAAACACCCTGTCCCTACTCAACTAAGACTGTCCCTCAAAAAGCTGACCCTAACTATCCCTACCTGCCCCTACCTAACCCTACTCTATCTAACTTAACAATGCTAACTATCTACCTATCCCTAATACTGTCCCTCCCTGTCCCTATCTATCCCTAAATAACTGTCCCTCAACACCCCACACCACCTTATCTTTCCCTATCCCAATCACACAACCAGTCTGTCCCTAGAGTAAAAAGAGAGACCCCTCCAAAGTGAAGAGGCCCTCCTCAGATATACCTGGAGTATATAATTGTGTACTCAGCTACCTTTCAAGAATACCTGAACAGACTTGGGCATGTACTCGGGCGATTGCGGGCCCATAGCCTGAAGGTAAAGCTAAAGAATTGCCATCTTTTCAAGAAGGAGATCAAGTACTTGGGCCATAATGTGTCTCAGGATAGAGTTCTGCCTTTTCAAGACAAACTAATTGCAACACAGCAATGGCCAGTGTCCAGAACCCTGCAGGATTTGAAAACCTTCCTTGGATTGGCCGGGTAGTATCAAATGTTCAATAAGGACTATGCGAAAATAGCAGGCCCTCTGAACGACCTGCTAAGGGGGACGGATGGGGTATTCAAGAATCAAAGCAAATGATGAGAACAGAAACAGGAGGAGGCCTTCCAGATCCTGAAAGAAGCCCTTACATCGGCCTTCATCCTGGCTTATACAGACTTCGATAATCTGTTATTCTTATACACTTATGGCAGTCTCTATGGATTCGGGGCAGTCCTTTCGCAGCTGCAAGATGGGCACAAAAGGGCTATTGTTTATGCAAGTAGGTCCATATGGGGTGCGTAGCGAAACCCCCACAACTAAAGCTCCTTCTGGCATGAACTCCTTGTCCTACTGTGGGCCATAATGGAGAAGTTTGCAAAATACCTGGCATGGTCCAAGAATCTTGTGCTGACTGACAACAATTCGCTGGCCCATCAGGATACTGCCAAGCTGGGAGCCCGGAGCAGCATTGGGTAGCTCGTCTTGCAAAGTATGACTTGTTGATTCGATACCGTTCCACCATGGAGAACACCAATGCTGATGGCCTGTCAAGGGTAACCTTCGAAAGTCCAGAAAGGGACCTTGATGAACACCTGAAAGAAGAGGAAACTCCGGACCAATTCACAATTCTGTCATTAGTGGCATAGTGAAATGGGGAGGCCTGCTCTCTACCCAAGACACTAGTGAGAACTAACCAAGAATTGGAGCGAGTACAAGATGAAGATGCAGGCTTGCAGCAAATAAAAGGCTGGGTAACCAAGCGAAAAATACCTGACAAGGAAGAATGACCTATACTGCCTGCAGCTTGAGGCCACGGTTGAAGAACTTTTCCGATAGTGATGATAAGTGTGTGACCTCACCAAAAGCACAGAAGAGAGGGCACCTGTACAGACCATACAGACTAAGGAACCTCTTGAAGTGTTAATGATAGACTACCTCCTCATGAGACAATCAACTAGAGGTCCACAGTACTTTCCGGTTATGGCTAACCACTTCTCCAAATTTCCAGTGGTTACCCCAACTCGGAACCAGACTGCTGAACCAGTCGTCTGTCAAGATTTCATCCAGGTCTATGGGTGACTGAAGTGGATCCACTGAGACCAGGGAGCGTGCTTTCAGGATAAATTGATGGAGGAACTGTACTGGCTGTAAGGCATCGAAAGGTCCGAGACAACCCCATAACATCCCCAAGGGAATGGAGCATGCAAGTTCTTTACACGGACTCTGCTTCAAATGTTGAGAATGTTAGAGGAAGACAAGAAATCACATTGGCCTGACTAGCCTATAAAAATAGGGTCCACACCAAGACACGTTATACCCCGTACATGCTACTGTTTGGTAGAGCCAGCTAAGAAATCATCAAACTGAATCTGGAACAGCCAGAGGATCTGTTCAAATGATCTACCACCTCATGGGTGAAAGAATACTGTCAGCGGCTATAGAACCATCCGCCGGCTAACAGGCCAGGGGTTACAAGAGAAAACCTATAACAGCCGACCTACAGTCCAGAAAGTTACGCTCCAGCCTGGGGACTGGATGCTGGTGCGGGAAAAATGTCCCAAACGCAAGCTGAATGAATATTGGGAGGTGAAACCATACAAAGTGATCAAGAAAGTCTAACCCAACGTCCTGGTTTATGAAGTACAGGTTGAAAATGATGAGTCTGTTCCAAGAACTCTATACAGGAAAATTATGGCCATGCTTGTCTGAAGATCCCACATCTGCCCCGAGAGCGGCTCCACCTGTTTGTTCATCAGAGCAGACTTCCCCTGACAGCGACTCAAGTGAACACTGGTGGACCATTCCTGAAGCTGCGGACTGTCCTCAGCCCATGGATGCCAAAGTTCCCAACTCAAAACCATTTCCAGTTTACAGAGAAGAGGAACCCCAGGTTCTGCCTGAACCTTCTGCTGTCAGTCCTACAGTATTTGCTCCCATTGAAGATAGTCAAGACCTCCGGTGATCCAGTAGGCCTAATGCAGGGGTTTCACCAAATAGGTACGCTGCTAATAAGTTTATTTGTTCTACCTGTATTGTAGGCAACCGGCCACTGCTGTCTAAGTGGTCTTTGATCTTTGATCCTTCTCCATTGGCTATACAGCAAGGCTGAGGACGTCCGCCTTTAAGTGGGGAGGCATGTAGGGAGTTAGCCCCTGCAAAGAGCTTAATTACAGTGTGACTTTGAAAGACAATGCTGTCCTCTGATTTGTGTGCACTTGGACTTGTCCTTTCAACCCTGCAGATTGTTGTGTGTTGGTTTGATCAAGAAGTAGGAAGTGTCTTATCTGGAAGTGGGGACAGTGAGAGATCCCTGCCTATGTCAGGAAGACAGAACCATAGGGGGTCTGAAGGTCGAGAGACTGTTAAACAAATTAGCCGCTTTAAGAGAAAAGATAATGCCCAGTTATTGCAGTATTGGCTAGCATGACCATGTCAGAAGGATAGGGTCTCATAGTACAGCCAAGCACCTGTAACCTGGAAAGAGAAATTAACACTGTGGCACCAGTGACCCTTCAGCATTGAAAGTGGGATGAGACTTGCCCGGACTTGGAAGAAGACGGAACCGTTAACCTGAAGGAAGTGCGCAACACAGCAGACTCTGCTCCACTACATCGGGCAGATTAACTGCGGTAGGGTAGGCTACTTTCACACTTGCGTCGTTTGGCCTCCGTCGCAATGCGTCGTTTTGGGAAAAAACGCATCCTGCAAATGTGCCCGCAGGATGCGTTTTTTTTCCCATAGACTTGTATTGCCGACGGATCGCAACATATGGCCATACGTCACGTCCGTCGTGCACTGGATGCGTCGTGTTTTGGTGGACCGTCGTCACGGAAAAATGTTCAAGGGAATGTTTTTTCGTACGTCGGATCCTGCATGCGCGGCCGAAACTCCGCCCCCTCCTCCCCTGGACTTTAGAATGGGCAGCGGATGCGTTGAAAAACTGCATCCGCTGCCCACGTTGTGCCGAATTTTCACAACGTCTGTCAGTATGTTGCGCCGACGCTTAGCGACGGCCGCGTATCGACGCAAGTGTGAAAGAAGCCGTATAGAGCAGGTTTCTCTAGTTAGGGCGCTGTAACAGTGCGGCCCGAATATTGGGAGCCAGGTAGGAATTTGAAGAGAGCAGTCTATAGAAATTGTTTATACTGTATGTATTGTACTTTGTATTGCCATAGATGGAGCGCAGCTTGTGTGACACGTTCCCGCTATTTCTCTTTGTATTTATTATTGCTGTTATCATTATAAGAACTGTTAGTCTTATTTTCCAGCATAAAATCCTCTGTCTTCAATAAAGCTAGTGTTTTGTTTCTGCCTCATTGTCTACTGTACCGTACTTGAGTTCTGCCCGGCGGTGTCATTCAGGCACTGCTTCATGAGCATTGTTAATTGAGCTACAGGGATTTTCGTTAAATGTTGATTGAGACACTGAAATGGTGTATGGACATATTTTCCACACCAAGGGTACACCAAGCAGCACTCAATTACATATACAATAAAATGTTTTTCTTTTCTACAAAAACTAAAGAAGTGAAATGCATATAGGTATGAGTTTTGTAGGTGCTAAATTCCCCATAGTACTGTATAAGTAGTTTAAATTGAGTTTTGGGGCGACAGATTCCCTTTCAGCCACATATAGGTTTTCTGAAATGCGGTAAAAGCAAAAACACATATACCTAATGTGAGAATGGTCAAACTTATACATAGTTGTACTTCACCTGACCATTATCATCTATGGCTGTGCAAAGTGGTACTGCTGAATACCTTTTTTGTGTTTTACAAACTTACACAGCAATGTGCACTTGAATTCCACAACATGAAAAGAGCATAGTATAGGATATATCAGTCACACATTATTCTGTATATTGCATCTCTTTTCTGTGCACATAGTATACTGTATACAGGATATTATGTGACCGGTATATTAGATACAACGTACTGACTACAGACATTATACCAATCACCTATTATCCTGTAAAAAACATCTGTTGCCTGTCCAATACTATAACTCAGGGTATAGTAAATGCACCTCTGCTCCATGTCCCAACCAGCATCTGGATAGAGGGGTATTAAACTGCCCTCCTTGTTTGTAGACCACAATGAATGAAAAAAAAAATTGTTATAAAGATGTGATACTGTAGTATAGTACAAATCAATCAAATCTCAGTCAGACTCTGCAGATCCTCCACCTCCCTATCGCTTGAATCTTTTCAATATTACTCATAAACTGAAACTATCACTCCCATTTTCTATTTTCTTCAGGGTTGCTGTAGTACAGCACAATCTGAAATGTATTTCTGGGGCTTTGATAGAAGGATGAGTAGTGCGCTATGGACTCCTATTCCTATGCTGTAAAACACTAGAATTGCCACTGCTTTCTCTGCTCTATTTTTTATAGTGCCTGTGATGGGCTGCACAAGACCATGTGATGTGCCAAAAATTTACATTTGGTATCTTTATGTTTGAAGCATGATATGTGGGAAAAGGTTGAAAATTTCCAGAGGGCCAAATACTTTCGCAAGGCACTGTAGTTACAAAATATTTTGTACACACAGCATTATTATAATATTATAATATTCTATTATCAAACACCAAATAAACAAATTCTCCCAATTTATAGTGAATCCGCTACATTTTTTACACAAACTGAAAACAGAATTGGCGGCTCTTATAAGAAAGTGGTTTATGTGGAATACACAGATTCATCATTTACAAAAAGGAAGGAAAGATCGAAGGAAGAAGAACACCTTGGAATTCTAGGTAATTTCTTCCTAATCATTCATGTCAGTAGAAATGCAGGTGGAATTGCTATAATACTGCATTAGTAAATGATGCAACATGTCAGTTTGATATTAAAGAAAAAATTATACTCTATTGATATTGGAGCGATGACAAGTATGATGGGTACATTTTCCAGCAGATCTCTGCAGATCCTGAACAAGCCTTTAAGGCCCCGTCTCACTAAGCGATTTACCAACGATCACGACCAGCGATACGACCTGGCCGTGATCGTTGGTAAGTCGCTGTGTGGTCGCTGGGGAGCTGTCACACAGACAGCTCTCTCCAGCGACCAACGATCAGGGGAACGACTTCGGCATCGTTGAAACTGTCTTCAACGATGCCGAAGTCCCCCTGCAGCACCCGGGTAACCAGGGTAACCATCGGGTTACTAAGCGCAGGGCCGCGCTTAGTAACCCGATGTTTACCCTGGTTACCAAAAAAAACAAACAGTACATACTCGCCTTTCGGTGTCCAGGTCCCTTGCCGTCTGCTTCCTGCTCTGACTGAGATCCGGCCGTACAGTGAGAAGTGAGAGCAGCAGTGACGTCACCGCTGTGCTCTCACTTCTCACTGTACGGCGGCTCAGTCAGAGTAGGAAGCAGACGGCAAGGGACCTGGACACCGAAAGGCGAGTATGTACTGTTTGTTTTTTTTGGTAACCAGGGTAAACATCGGGTTACTAAGCGCGGCCCTGCGCTTAGTAACCCGATGTTTACCCTGGTTACCAGTGAAGACATCGCTGGATCGGTGTCACACACACCGATTCAGCGATGTCAGCGGGGCCTCAACGACCAAAAAAAGGTCCAGGCCATTCCGACACGACCAGCGATCTCGCAGCAGGGGCCTGATCGCTGGTACGTGTCACACATAGCGAGATCGCTATGGAGGTCGCTGTTGCGTCACAAAACTTGTGACTCAGCAGCGAGATCGCTAGCGATCTCGCTATGTGAGACGGGGCCTTTAGGCCGGGGTCACACTAGCGTATGGCAACTAATGCGAGAGCATCGGATGTGATATGCTAATGACCCTCGGGTCCTGCTCTGCTGTGAGCAGGAGCAGAGTTTCATGCGTCTGTGCTCTGAGCCTCTCGCACAAAGAGGATCGGAGCACAGCTGCGGAGGAGGTGGAGAAAGCAATTTCTCCATCTCCTGCATTGCCAGCTTCGGCGTATATCGCACCGCACTTGGATGATATCCGAGTGATGTGCATTGTGTCACTCTCAACCATAGACTTATATGGGTGCGAGTGAGCCAAGACTCGGCAGAGTCTTGGTGCCAATCGCAGCATGCTGCGATTGTTCTTGCATGCCGATTCGGCATGAGAAAATAATCGCAGATGTGATCTGCCCCATAAATTAACACTGGTCCGAGTGCTATGCAATGATTTCTCGCATAGCACTCGTCCGTATTCTACGCTAGTGTGACCCCGGCCTTAAAAGGATTCTCATGAGTCCCCTAATGAGACAGGTTCTGTGGTTTCTGTGTCTCGCATGGGAATGGAGCTATAATGTGCATGTGTGACCACTGATCCTTCCACTTCTATAGCTCTAGAGGAGCGATACTGCGCACGTATAATCATTACACCCATAGACAGTGAACAGAGGAGTGGATACACATATGTACCATTGCTCTATTCACACAGGACACGAGTACCCTGGTTTTCAGGATCTACTGTATAAGGCTACTTTCACACATCAGGTTTTCGACGTCAGGCTCAATCCAGCGACACTGGTAGTTCCTCCCGCAGCTGCCCCCCCTCCAGCCACTGTCCCTCTTCCCCCTCCTATACAATACCAGCATCCTGCCCCGTACCAGCATCCTGCCCCATACCAGTTCCCAACAACATCATCCATACCTCCACTCCCTGCCCAACCTCAAGTCCCTGCTCACTACCAACAGTCTCCTTCAACACTCATCATGCCCCAAATACAACCCTCTTCTCCACCCACCACCTCTTCTGCCTCCCAATCACTTCACTCCACCCATCAAACCTTCCAAATTCCCAACACTACTCCCGGTTTCATATCCACCCGTTCTCTTTCTTTCTCCACCCCTTCACCTGTTTTACCTACTGATCCGTCACCACCACCACCACATTCCTCTCTCCACACTCCCAATGTCGAAGTGTCCCAATCTGACAGCCCCTCCAGTATTATCTCCACTCCACACTATCTAAATTTATAAATATTTTTTGTTAAAAATTTGTTAATAAAAAAACAGTTTTTTGGTTTAAAAATTTTGTCTTTCATTTATTGAATTATAAGGTTAAATACTTTGGGTAAAACAAGGTACAATACTGTGGGTAAAACAAGGTCAAATACTTTGGGAAAAACCCAACCAGGTACACTACTTTGGGTAAAAAATGTAAAATACTTTGGGTACAGAAGGTAAAATATTTTGGGTACAGAAGGTAAAATACTTTGGGGAAAGAAGGTCTAAGACCAATTTTTCAAACTCTCTCATCCTGCCAATCTACTCTTCCTTGAGGTGAAATAAAGTATTCAGCAAATGTGTCCCTCATTCTGGAAACTGACACAGCACTTCTAAAAGCAATGTTCTGATAATCATGCAAGGTTGTTTCTTCAGAGTGGTCATCAGTGGAAATCTGTTCCTTGCATATAACAAAATTGTGCAGGACCAAACAAGCTTTCACCACCTCATCCACAGTGTCAGTCTTCAGGTTGATAGTGGTCAACAGAACTCACCATTTGGCTGTTAGAATCCCAAAAGCGCACTCCACCATTATTCGTGCTCGTGTGAGGCGGTAATTAAAAATTCTTTTAGTTGGTGTCAATCTACTACTGGAGTATGGTTTCAGCAGGTGTTCCGAGAGTTGGAAGGCTTCATCTCTAATACAGTCAAATGGCATTGGTGGCCCAGAGGTTTCAGGCAGCGGTCTTGGGGGTGGAAATTGGAAGGTGTTTCCATAGAGATGACACCCCATTGCAGACAATTTAAAACTTGTGAATCATTGGAGTGGCCATTGGCCCCAATATCGACCGCTATGAATTTGTATTCTGCGTCTGCGATGGCCATGAGCACAATGGAGAAATATTTTTTATAGTTAAAATATGCCGATCCAGATCCTGCAGGTTTGACAATGCGGATATGTTTCCCATCCACTGCACCCAAGCAATTGGGAAACTGACAGATTTGTTGGAATTTATCTGCAATTTCCAGCCAACTCTCCATTGTGAGATGTGGTATAAACTCACCATGTACAGAGTCCCACAATGCACGGCAGGCGTGCTTCACAATTCCTGAGATGGTGGAAATCCCAAGTCTGAACTGGAAATGGAGTGACGAAAGGGATTTTCCAGTTGCAAGGAATTTGTGAAAAAAAAAGGGAAAAATGAGTACGAAATACCAGCAATAACATTACAGTTATAAGTCAGCTTTAAGAGTAGGAGATGCAATAAAAATAATCATTACAAACTACCAGCAACAACATTAGTTAGAAGTGTGCTTTAACAGGAGGAGACACAATAAAAATGGTTTACCGAAGAGTCACCATCAGATGCTCCGCCGGTGAAATGGAGAAGCGGCAATATGTGTCACTTCTTCTGATGAGGTGTCCAATTTGTTCCACCAATAAATCAAAGTTCTCCATTTGCATCTGCACATATGAGAAAAATTTCTCAGGGCTTCCTCGTAGCTCCATGTATAGTGTAGAATACACCCCATGTGTCATTCTCTGTGCTGTGATGGGGTGGATCCACAAACGTCAGCGGTGCAGACGCATGATGCACTGCTGTCTCTCTCGCTCCTTCTCCAGAACAATTGCTTTCAAACGAATCGCCTCAACAGTAAAATCCACAGTAATCTTCAGACTGTTTGCAGTCACGTCTTCCATCTTCGCCACTTGCTCCTCTACAACTTGTCAAAAATGGGCTGTAGGAACGCAGTATATATAGGTTTTCAGTAACCATTCACATTTGGGAGCCTCCCATGGGCGTTTTTAACCCCTTAAGCCCCGAGGGTGGTTTGCACGTTACTGAACGGGCCAATTTTTACAATTCTGACCACTGTCCCTTTATGAGGTTATAACTCTGGAACGCTTCAAAGGATCCTGGTGATTCTGACACTGTTTTCTCGTGACATATTGTACTTCATGAATAGTGGTAAAATTTCTTTGATTTTCCAAATTTGAATTTTTATGCCCTTAAATCACAGAGATATGTCACACAAAATACTTAATAAGTAACATTTCCCGCATGCTACTTTACATCAGCACAATTTTGGAAACATTTTTTTTTAAGGGTTAAAAGTTGACCAGCAATGTCTCATTTTTACAACACCATTTTTTTAGGGACCTCGTCACATTTGAAATCATTTTGAGGGGTCTATATGATAGAAAATACCCAAGTGTGACACCATTCTAAAAACTGCACCCCTCAAGGTGCTCAAAACCACATTCAAGAAGTTTATTAACCCTTCAAATGTTTCACAGGAATTTTTGGAATGTTTAAAAAAAAAAATGAACATTTAATTTTTTTTCACAAAAAATTTACTTCAGCTCCAATTTGTTTTATTTTACCAAGGGTAACAGGAGAAAATGGACCCCAAAAGTTATTGTACAATTTGTATTGAGTACCCGGATACCCTATATGTTGGGGTAAACCACTGTTTGGGCGCATGGCAGAGCTCGGAAGGGAAGGAGCGCCATTTGACTTTTCAATGCAAAATTGGCTGGAATTGAGATGGGACGCCATGTTGCGTTTGGAGAGCCCCTGATGTGCCTAAACATTGAAACCCCCCACAAGTGACACCATTTTGGAAAGTAGACCCCCTAAGGAACTTATCTAGATGGGTGGTGAGCACTTTGACCCACCAAGTGCTTCACAGAAGTTTATAATGTAGAGCCGTTAAAATAAAAAATATTTTTTCTCAAAAATGAACTTTTCGCCCCCAATTTTTTATTTTCCCAAAGGTACCAGAAGAAATTGTACCCCAAAAGTTGTTGTGCAATTTGTCCTGAGTATGCTGATACCCCATATGTGGAGCTAAAGCACTGTTTGGGTGCATGGCAGAGCTCGGAAGGGAAGGAGCGCCATTTGACTTTTCAATGCAAAATTGACTGGAATTAAGATGGGACGTCATGTTGCGTTTGGAGAGCCCCTGATGTGCCTAAACATTAAAACCCCCCACAAGTGACACCACTTTGGAAAGTAGACCCCCTAAGGATCTCATCTAGATGTGTTGTGAGAGCTTTGAACACGCAAGTGTTTCACTACTGTTTATAACGCAGAGCCGTGAAAATAAAAATTATTTTTTCTTCCACAAAAATTATTTTTAGCCCCAGTTTTGTATTTTCACAAGGGTAACAGGAGAAATTGGAGCTGAGTACACTGATACCCCATATATGGGGGGGTAATAAACGTTTGGGCTCATGGCAGAGCTCGGAAGGGAAGGAGCGCCATTTGGAATGCAGACTTAGATGGATTGGTCTGCAGGCGTCACATTGCGTTTGCAGATCCCCTAATGTACCTAAACAGTAGAAACCCCCCACGTTTTTTATGCAGTATTATAGTGTTTTTATTAAAAACGCTATAATACAGCATAAAAAACGCATACATTATGCATCCTATCATTTGGAATGCATTCCGCATTTTTTTGTGCAAATGTTGCATTTTTTTCCACAAAAAAAACGCATTCCGGAAAAAGAAGCAACATGTTCATTGTTTTTGTGGATTTTTGCAGGTTTCCCATGAAATTGGAGTGTCAGGAAAAAAAAGCAAAAAATCCGCAAAAAAAACGCACAAAAAACGCGCAAAAAAACGCATGCGGATTTCTGGCAGAAATGTCCAGATTTTGTCAGGAAAATTTCTGCAAGAAATCCTGACGTGTGCACATACCCTAAAAGACGCTTTTTATTGCAAAAAATAGTTTTTGCGTTACCACATTTTGAGAGCTATAATTTTTCCATATTTTGGTCCACAGAGTCATGTGAGGTCTTGTTTTTTGCGGGACGAGTTGACGTTTTTATTGGTAACATTTTCGGGCACGTGACATTTTTTGATCACTTTTTATTCTGATTTTTGTGAAGCAGTATGACCAAAAACCAGCTATTCATGAATTTTTTTTGGGTGGAGGGGGGCGTTCTTCGGGTCAGTACGATTCTTCGGGTCAGTACGATTACAGCGATACCTCATTTAGATTTTTTTTATGTTTTGGCGCTTTTATACGATAAAAACTATTTTATAGAAAAAATAATTATTTTTGCATCGCTTTATTCTGAGGACTATAACTGTTTTTTATTTTTTCACTGATGATGCGGGACAAGATGATGTTTTCAGCGGTACCATGGTTATTTATATCTGTCTTTTTGATCGCGTGCTATTCCACTTTTTGTTCGGCGGTATGATAGTAAAGGGTTGTTTTTTGCCTCGTTTTTTTTTAATTTTTTTACGGTGTTCACTGAAGGGGTTAACTAGTGGGACAGTTTTATAGGTCGGGTCGTTACAGACGCGGCGATACTAAATATGTGTACTTTTATTGTTCTTTTTTATTTAGATAAAGGAATGTATTTATGGGAACAATATATTTTTTTTCTTTATTTAGGATTTTTTTTTTTTTTTTTACACATGTGAATATATTTTTTTTAACTTTATAACATTGCCCCAGGGGGGGCATCATGTTATAGGGTCAGATCGCTGATCTGACACTTTGCAGAGCACTGTGTCAGATCGGCGATCTGACAAGCAGGGCTGCAGGCTTACCAGCGCTTGCTCTGAGCAGGCGCTGGTAAGCCACCTCCCTGCAGGACCCGGATGCAGCCCTGTGGCCATTTTGGATCCAGGGCCTGCAGGGAGGAGACGCTCGGTACAAGGTGAGCACATCGCCTTGTACCTAGGGTCTCAGGGAAGCCCGCAGGGAGCACCCTCCCTGCGCGATGCTTCCCTATGCCCCCGGAACGCTGCGATCATGTTTGATCGCAGTGTGCCGGGGGTTAATGTGCTAGGTGCGGTCCGTGGCACATAGTGCCGGATGTCAGCTGCAATAGTCAGCTGACACCCGGCCGCGATCGGCAGCACTCCCCCCGTGAGCGCAGCTGATCGCGCTGGACGTACTATCCCGTCACTGGGAATTAAGTCCTAGGTCACCTTGACAGGATAGTATGTCCAATGGGATTAAGGGGTTAAAAACCGGATCCGTCGTAAAACGGATAAAAAAACCGGATGAAACCGATGGAAAACTGATGAAACGGATCGGTTTTTTTGCCGGTTCTGCTAGTCGGATCTGGCAGAAAACGGATCCATTTCATTAGTTTTTCACAATTTACGCCGGATCCGTCGCTCAGGGGCGAAAACGCTGAGTCCAGCCTGATGGAAAAAACCTGATGTGTGAAAGTAGCCTAAGAGTTCATGTAACCTGCAACAACTAATAACTAAACATATCTGCTTAGAGTAAGACATTTTAATGTACAGTGCTGTGCAAAAGTTTTAGGCGCTTGTGGAAAAAATGCTGCAAAGTAAGAATGCTTTCAAAAACAGAAATGTTAATAGTTTATTTTTTATCAATTCATAAAACAAACAACTCTGCAATTTACTTTTCATTAAAAATCCTCTCAATTCTATAAACGGAGGTATTTTTAATTCTACTGTATAGTATAAAGCTCACTGTCTAGGTTATCAGCCACCTCTACAGTCTATCAGAGGTGGCAAGGAGCGCCTGCTTGCAAGGTCTTTGCTATAGAACTTACAAATGCTGCTCTGAAGATGGCTCCTGCCAATTTCAGTGACCCTGCGCTCCTCCAATGCTGCAGAGGTATGGCACCCTCTTCTAGCAGTACTTGACAGCATAGTGTTTGGGCCAGCAGTGCTCTAATTCAGCTGGCCCAAACTTTGCATCATAATTAGTGCACTCTTCCTGGCACATAGGAAGTATGGAGACAGGAGACGGGGGCGCTTCATAAGAATAAAAGTAAAATAACCCCTTTTATTTATAATGGGGTCTGCCAGGTTTCTTTAAAGAAGCACTCCTCCCATAAAAGTTTTTATCGTCTTAATATATTGCAATCATAATATTATATAGCACTGTGTACTTACAATTGCTCATTTTGCCTTTCTACCCAGATAATTCTTCTATTTTTTCTTCTCTATGTAGAAAAAGTAAGTTTCTTGACTAGTGACTCATTGAGGAAAAATTAACCTCCTGTTTCTACATAGAACTTAGAAGGATTCAGCTAGTCAGTTTTTAATCATGTGATGTCACAGACCTAATGGAAAAGAGAAGAATTAACTGGTAGAAGGGTAAAATGAGCAATTGTACGTACACAGTTCTAAATAATGTGATGAATCAATATATTAAGAGGATAAAAAATTTGATGGGAGCATCGGTGCTTCTTTAAATGTCTCTGATATTGAAAAAGAAGGAGGTAACATTCTGTTTTTGTATGGATGATCTGTGCTGTCTGTGTCTTTCCGTGGCAAAGCCAGGTGTCAGAGGTCAATAGGCCCCAGAACACATCTCTACTGGCACTATATCAGTGATGTGACTTTTAACAGTCAAAATTTATAAAACTATACATGATTAGAGAATGTAATAACCTCTAATTTTCACGTATTGTTTATTAGGGCCAGTACTCTTGGCAGAAGTAGGAGACACCTTCGAGGTCACATTTAAAAACAATGCAAGTCGCCCATACAGCATCCAAGCTCATGGGGTGAGCTATCAAAAAGCCATGGAAGGCTCTCTCTATAACACAGGGGACAATGCTGAAGGTAAACATAAAGTGTATATGTATTGTTAGGAATCATTTCTGTGTCTCTTCCATTTTTCTTAGCAATGGTGAACTATTGTCTAAAGTGATTAAAAAGCATGTAGATATTCATTTTCATTGATGACATAAAATGATAGATATTGCAATTTTTTGACTATCTGCTTTTACAATTATCTGGGTCACTCAAACGCAATGATTTCTGACTTAAAGGGTTTGTCTAGTCTTCATAAATTGTTAAAAATGCAACTTGCTTGTAAAAGCAAGCAACTTTGAAATTAACCTCTTGTTAAAATCCTCTCTATTCTCAAAAATAGAGGGATGATTCATTTTATAATTTGTTATTTGTTGCCTAGGGTACCAGCCACCTCTGCAGTCTATCAGCAGTGGCCACTAACCTAGGCAGAAGCGCTGCACTTAACAAGCTCTTTGCAATAGAGCATGAAAAATCTGCTCTGAAGTTCCTGAGATCAATACATTTGCTTCTGCACTCTTCCAATGCTGCAGAGGCAAAGCTGGCTCTGCTTGGAGCATCAGAGGAGAGGAAACTTTGGGCTAGTGGCTCAGCCAAGCTGCTGGTCCACACTGTCAATCATCAGGACTGTACCACCCCCTAGCAATCAGGTAGATGAAAAGCAGAGAAGTGTTGCGATCACATCCTGGCCCTAGAAGTTACTACAATCTATTTGATAAAAATGTTTACTTGGCTTGTTGGCACATTACAGCCAATCAGCAGGCTGGCTATGGTATCTACTGATGGAAAATCAGCTGTTATTACTGAGAAAACCATCAGACAATCCTGATTTCCCATGCAGCACTCATGCTTGTAGTGGCTCTTCAATGTGGCAAAAAGTGGGAAGTCCATGCAAGGAATTACTTCTCTTACATTCATGGGGATATGAATAAGGGGTGTCTAAACTGAACAACCCTTATATAAAAGTAAATAAATACATATAATGATTAGTGATGAGTAGGGTTGAGCGACTTTAGCTTTTTTAGGGTCGAGTTGGGTTTTGTGAAACCCGACCTTCTCGAAAGTCGGATCGCGTGAAATCGGCCGATTCTGCTGTAAAGTTGGGTTCCGGACCGGAATACGAGACCCAATGCAAGTCAATGTGGATTATTTAGTGTCTCTCTCTCTCTCTCTCTCTATCTCTCTCTCCTCCGTGCAAAGCATGTGTTGTGTTTGACTTCGGAAATCACTGCAGCCCAAACGGTAATATGGCTCTATGACGCCGCAGAAACCAGGCCGGAACCTATGTCATCACGCTGCCCACACTCCTTAATTGGCTGAAAAAATGGCGGGGAAGGCGTCATACAAAACGCGACTTTGGCGCCAAGATCGCCGACCACGTGGCCGATCCCACGCTGGAGTTGGGTTTCACGAAACCCGACTTTGCCAAAAGTCGGCGACTTTTGAAAATGAACGATTCGTTTCGCTCAACCCTAGTGATGAGCAAACGTGCTTGGATAACTTGTTATCTGAGCATGCTCGGGTGTTATCCGAGTATCTTAGGCGTGCATGAATAATATGTTCAAGTCCCCGCAGCTGTTAGACAGCAGCAAAACACATACGGGCATTGCCTGTTTGTTAGGGAATCCCCACATGTGTTGTGGCTGTCTGACAGCCACAGGGATTTTAACATATTATTTGAGCACATCCAAGATACTTGGATAACACCTGAGCATGCTCAGATAACACGTTATCCACAAGTTGAGCAAAGCGGAATGAGTTTACAAGGGAGTGACCTAGTGAATCCTTTATCCAATGCTCAGCTCTTTCTCAAACGGTGTTTTCTCTGACGTGCTACAGGATTTCACAGGATGACATACTTTATTGCAGTCATGCAGCCTTTCACTATTTTGTACCATGTATAGGATAACGTGAAACTGCTGACAGGTTACTGTACTTTATTCACTGTGACAACTTTGAATTAATCTTTCTTATGTGCTTTTTGCTGCATAGTATAATGATGGAAGGGTCACTCGGGTGAATATATTCTGCTGCAATCTCAAATACCCGTGAAACAGGTTCCTCTGGGTTTGTAATGTTGTTAATGTTTGATGCTGGTTCCCACTTGGGGTTCCTGATATATCTGAGGGTATGCAACCCATGTATTGTGCATTAGCAAGGAAGGAATCAGTTCAGTTTATAAAAATTAATTGAAGTTTACTGATGGGTCTGATAAAACATGTGAACAGAAGGCAGCAAGTAAAAAACTTGTGCTGTTATTCACAGTGGGCTTCATGTAACACTTCAGCAATACAACATGAATAACTTGAATCCTCCATTTCATCTATCTGTCTTTCGCTGTTCACAGCCCACTTCCATGCAGTACTATAGCCTCGGCCTTGCAAGTCCAGTATTTTTCCACTAACGATAACAGATCTAGCTAAGGCCGGGGTCACACTTAGCGTAGGGAAATACGGTCCGTTTTTTACAGGCGTAATAAGCGGAAATGATCCCAAAACAGTGATCTGTACGTCATCCGTAGGCAGGGTGTGGCTGCGTATTTTGCACATGTAAACTTCCGTATGTAATCCGTTTGGCATCCGTACAGCGAGATTTTCTCGCCGGCTTGCAAAATGGACATATATATATTTGGCTCAAATATTCGTAAAAACATATGTACGGTCTATATATATATATATATATATATATGCTAGCTGTACTACCCGGCTTCGCCCGGGTTAATGACTGCTGTTAGCAAAATAGAATGTGTTAACAAAAATTTATTCTGCACACAAAAACCACAAAACAAATAGATAGAAATGTAATTATTAAAAGGCAAAAACTAAGCAAATAGAAGCATTTCACAACATATATTAGCTTTGTTATACTGAGAATGTCTTTGTTGCCTATATTAACCAATCAGAGCTCAGGTTAATTAACTGTAGCAAAATAGAAGCTGAGCTGTGATTGGTTGCTATTGGCAGCCTGATAAATCCCCAGCCAACAGGAAGCCCTCCCCCCTGGCAGTATATATTAGCTCACACATACACATAATAGACAGGTCATGTGACTGACAGCTGCCGTATTTCCTATATGGTACATTTGTTGCTCTTGTAGTTTGCTTATTAATCAGATTTTTATTTTTGAAGGACAATACCAGACTTGTGTGTGTTTTAGGGCGAGTTTTATGTGTCAAGTTGTGTGTGTTGAGTTGCGTGTGGCGACATGCATGTAGCGACTTTTGTGAGATGAGTTTTGTGTGGCGACATGCGTGTAGCAACATTTTGTGTGTTGAGTTGCATGTGACAGGTTAGTGTAGCAAGTTGTGTGCAGCAAGATTTGTGCATGGCGAGTTTTGCGCGTGGCGAGTTTTATGTGTGGTGCATTTTGAGTATGTGCAAGTTTTGTGTGAGGCAACTTTTGCATGTGGTGCAACTTTTGTACATGTGGCAATTTTTCTGTGTGTGCAAGTTTTGCATGAGGTGAGTTTTCCATGAGGTGAGTTTTGCACGTGTGGCGAGTTTTGCGTGAGCCTAGTTTTGCATATGGCGAGTTTTGCATGTAGCGAGTTTTGAGTGGTGACTTTTGTGTTTCGACTTTTATGTGGCGAGGTTGGTGTGTGTGTGTGGTGAAATGTGTGCTGAGGGTGGTATATGTGTTCAAGCACGTGGTAGTGTGTGGCGCATTTTGTGTTTGTGTTCATATCCCCGTGTGTGGTGAGTATCCCATGTCGGGGCCCCACCTTAGCAACTGTACGGTATATACTCTTTGTCGCCATCGCTCTCATTCTTTAAGTCCTCATTGTTCACATCTGGCAGCTGTCAATTTTCCTCCAACACTTTTCCCTTCACTTTTTCCCCATTATGTAGATAGGAGCAAAATTGTTTGGTGAATTGGAACGCGCGGGGTTAAAATTTCACCTCACAACATAGCCTATGACGCTCTCGGGGTCCAGACGTGTGACTGTGCAAAATTTTGTGGCTGTAGCTGCGACGGTACAGATGCCAATCCCGGACATACACACATACATACATACACACATTCAGCTTTATATATTAGATATACCTGTATGTAATCTCCTGTATATAGTATATACCTGTGTGTCATCTCACCTATATATAGTATATATCTGTGTGTCATCTCCTGTATATAGTATATACCTGTATGTCATCTCCTCCTATACATAGCATATACCTGTGTCATCTCCTCCTGTATATACTATATACCTGTAGGTAATCTGCTCCTGTATATAGTATATACCTGTGTGTCATCTCCTCCTGTATATAGTATATACCTGTATGTCATCTCCTCCTGTATGTAGTATGTACCTGTATGTCATCTCCTCCTCTATATAGTATATACCTGTGTGTCATCTCTCCTGTATATAGTATATATCTGTGTGTCATCTCCTCCTGTATATAGTATATACCTGTGTGTCATCTCCCCTGTAAATAGTATATACCTGTGTGTCATCTCCTGTATATAGTATATAGCTGTATGCCATCTCCTCCTGTATTAGCCCTCGTTCACACGTTATTTGGTCAGTATTTTTACCTCAGTATTTGTAAGCTAAAATGGCAGCCTGATAAATCCCCAGCCAACAGTAAGCCCACCCCCTGGCAGTATATATTAGCTCACACATACACATAATAGACTGGTCATGTGACTGACAGCTGCCGGATTCCTATATGGTACATTTGTTGCTCTTGTAGTTTGTCTGCTTATTAATCAGATTTTTATTTTTGAAGGATACCAGACTTGTGTGTGTTTTAGGGCGAGTTTCGTGTGTCAAGTTGTGTGTGTTGAGTTGCGTGTGGCGACATGCATGTAGGGACTTTTGTGAGATGAGTTTTGTGTGGCGACATGCGTGTAGCAACTTTTTGTGTGTCGAGTTGCATGTGACAGGTTAGTGTAGCAAGTTGTGTGCAGCAAGTTTTGCGCATGGCGAGTTTTGCGCGTGGCGAGTTTTATGTGTGGTGCCTTTTGAGTATGTGCAAGTTTTGTGTGAGGCAACTTTTGCATGTGTTGCAACTTTTGTGCATGTGGCAATTTTTCTGCGTGTGGCAATTTTTCTGCGTGTGCAAGTTTTGCGTGTGGCGAGTTTTGCACGTGTGGCGAGTTTTGCATGTGGAGAGTTTTGCGCGTGGCGAGTTTTGAGCGGCGACTTTTGTGTTTCTACTTTTATGTGGCGAGGTTGGTGTATGTGTGGTGAAATGTGCACTGAGGGTGGTATATGTGTTCGAGCACGTGGTAGTGTGTGGCGCATTTTGTGTGTGTGTTCATATCCCCGTGGTGGTGTGATTATCCCATGTTGGGGCCCCACCTTAGCAACTGTACAGTATATACTCTTTGGTGCCATCGCTGTCATTCTTTAAGTCCCCCTTGTTCACATCTGGCAGCTGTTAATTTGCCTCCAACACTTTTCCTTTCATTTTTTCCCCATTATGTAGATAGGGGCAAAATTGTTTGGTGACTTGGAAAGCGCGGGGTTAAAATTTCACCTCACAATATAGCTTTGACGCTCTCAGGGTCCAGACGTGTGACTGTGCAAAATTTTGTGCCTGTAGCTGCGACGCCTCCAACACTTTTCCTTTCACTTTTTCCCCATTATGTAGATAGGGGCAAAATTGTTTGGTGAATTGGAAAGCGCGGGGTTAAAATTTCACCTCACAACATAGCCTATGATGCTCTCGGGGTCCAGACGTGTGACTGTGCAAAATTTTGTGGCTGTAGCTGCTACGGTTCAGATGCCAATCCCGGACATACATACATACATACATACATACACACACACACACATTCAGCTTTATATATTAGATATATACAGTGGGGCAAAAAAGTATTTAGTCAGTCAGCAATAGTGCAAGTTCCACCACTTAAAAAGGTGAGAGGCGTCTGTAATTTACATCATAGGTAGACCTCAACTATGGGAGACAAACTGAGAAAAAAAAATCCAGAAAATCACATTGTCTGTTTTTTTATCATTTTATTTGCATATTATGGTGGAAAATAAGTATTTGGTCAGAAACAAACAATCAAGATTTCTGGCTCTCACAGACCTGTAACTTCTTCTTTAAGAGTCTCCTCTTTCCTCCACTCATTACCTGTAGTAATGGCACCTGTTTAAACTTGTTATCAGTATAAAAAGACACCTGTGCACACCCTCAAACAGTCTGACTCCAAACTCCACTATGGTGAAGACCAAAGAGCTGTCAAAGGACACCAGAAACAAAATTGTAGCCCTGCACCAGGCTGGGAAGACTGAATCTGCAATAGCCAACCAGCTTGGAGTGAAGAAATCAACAGTGGGAGCAATAATTAGAAAATGGAAGACATTCAAGACCACTGATAATCTCCCTCGATATGGGGCTCCACGCAAAATCCCACCCCGTGGGGTCAGAATGATCACAAGAACGGTGAGCAAAAATCCCAGAACCACGCGGGGGGACCTAGTGAATGAACTGCAGAGAGCTGGGACCAATGTAACAAGGCCTACCATAAGTAACACACTACGCCACCATGGACTCAGATCCTGCAGTGCCAGACGTGTCCCACTGCTTAAGCCAGTACATGTCCGGGCCCATCTGAAGCTTGCTAGAGAGCATTTGGATGATCCAGAGGAGTTTTGGGAGAATGTCCTATGGTCTGATGAAACCAAACTGGAACTGTTTGGTAGAAACACAACTTGTCGTGTTTGGAGGAAAAAGAATACTGAGTTGCATCCATCAAACACCATACCTACTGTAAAGCATGGTGGTGGAAACATCATGCTTTGGGGCTGTTTCTCTGCAAAGGAGCCAGGACGACTGATCCGGGTACATGAAAGAATGAATGGGGCCATGTATCGTGAGATTTTGAGTGCAAACCTCCTTCCATCAGCAAGGGCATTGAAGATGAAACGTGGCTGGGTCTTTCAACATGACAATGATCCAAAGCACACCGCCAGGGCAACGAAGGAGTGGCTTCGTAAGAAGCATTTCAAGGTCCTGGAGTGGCCTAGCCAGTCTCCAGATCTCATCCCTATAGAAAACCTTTGGAGGGAGTTGAAAGTCCATGTTGCCAAGCGAAAAGCCAAAAACATCACTGCTCTAGAGGAGATCTGCATGGAGGAATGGGCCAACATACCAACAACAGTGTGTGGCAACCTTGTGAAGACTTACAGAAAACATTTGACCTCTGTCATTGCCAACAAAGGATATATTACAAAGTATTGAGATGAAATTTTGTTTCTGACCAAATACTTATTTTCCACCATAATATGCAAATAAAATGATAAAAAAACAGACAATGTGATTTTCTGGATTTTTTTTTCTCAGTTTGTCTCCCATAGTTGAGCTCTACCTATGATGTAAATTACAGACGCCTCTCATCTTTTTAAGTGGTGGAACTTGCACTATTGCTGACTGACTAAATACTTTTTTGCCCCACTGTATATATATATATATATATATATATATATATATATATATATATATATATATATATATATATATATATATAGTTATATTTCATACAGATCTAGATAGCTTAAAAGCCGGTAATTCAATTGCCGGCTTTTGCTATCTCCTTATCAAACCCGACAGGATATGAGACATGTTTTACATACAGTAAACCACTTCATATCCCTTATTTTTTTACATATTCCTCACTACTAATGTTAGTAGAGTGTGTGTGCAAAATTTGGGGGCTCTAGCTGTTAAAATAAAGGGATAAATCACGGAAAAAACTGGCGTGGGCTCCCGCGCAATTTTCTCCACCAGAGTGGGAAAGCCAGTGACTGAGGGCAGATATTAATAGCCTAGAGAGGGACCAGGGTTATTGGCCCCCCCCTGGCTAAAAACATCTGCCCCCAGCCACCCCAGAAAAGGCACATCTGTAAGATGCGCCTATTCTGGCACTTAGACTCTCTCTTCCCACTTCCGAGTAGCGGTGGGATATGGGGTAATAAAGGGTTAATGTCACCTTGCTAATGTAAGGTGATATTAAGCCAGGTTAATAATGGAGAGGGGTCAATAAGATACCTATCCATTATTAATCCAATAGTAGTAATAATACACACACATTATGAATAAAGTATTTTAATGAAATAAATACACACATGGGGTTGTAAAATCTTTATTGTACACTTAATCCACCTGAAGGCCCCCATTCTGTAAAATAAATAAAATAATAAAGCAACAATATCCCATACCTTTCTGGCGACCAGTCATGTCCCACGCTGTAAATCCATCTGAAGGGGTTAAATAATTTTACAACCAGGAGCCTGCTAATGCAACTGCCCCTGACTGTAAAAACTGGAGAATGAATGGAATGCAGGGGAACGTAGCATCATAAACTTGCAGTGATGCGCCCCCTGCTGGCATAAACTCATATGAACTCTAGCGTGGGAATTTTTCGAAATATTTTCCCACGCTAGAGTTCTTATGAGTTTATGCCAGCAGGGGGCGCAGCACCGCAAGTCTACAGTGCAACATTCCCCTGCATTCCATTCATTCCCCAGTTTTTACAACCAGGAGCAACAGCTACATTAGCAGGCTCCTGATGGTAAAACTATTTAACCCCTTCAGATGGATTTACAGCGTGGGACATGACTGGTCGCCGGAAAGGTATGGGATATTGTTGCTATTTTCTTTTACAGAACGAGGGTCTTCAGGTGGATTAAGCTTATAATAAAGATGTTACAACCCCATGTGTGTATTTATTTCATTAAAATACTTTATTCATAATGTGTGTATTATTAACCCTTTACTACTATTGAATTAATAATGGATAGGTGTCTTATTGACCCCTCTCCATTATTAACCTGGCTTGATGTCACCTTACATTAGCAAGGTGACATTAACACTTTATTACCCCATATCCCACCACTACAGGGGAGTGGGAAGAGAGAGGCTAGGTGCCAGAATAGGCGCATCTTACATCTGGGGTGGCTGACTGTTTTTAGCCAGGGGGGCCAATAACCATGGTCCCTCCCTATGCTATTAATATCTGCCCTCAGTCACTGGCTTTCCCACTCTGGGGAGAAAATTGCTCGGGAGCCCACGCCTCTTTGTTCCGTGATTTAACCTTTTATTTTTTACACCTAGAGCTCCCAAATTTTACACACAGACACTTCTAACATTATTAGTGAGGAATATGTAAAAATAAATAAGGGATATGAAATGGTTTACTGTATAAAAACCATGTCTCTTATCCTGTCGGGTTTGATAAGGAGATAGCAAAAGCCAGCAATTGAATTACCGGCTTTTAAGCCATCTAGCTCTGTATGAAATATAAATATATGGCTTGAGAAAGGCTCAGATGGAGCCGAAGCGTCGCCCAGACAAGTGGGTTGATTAAATCTTCCACATTTTCACTGAAGAAATGGAGTGCTGCCTCTTTTTTTGAATTCGTGTGAACTTGGTGCAATCGTTGGACTGGTTGCTTGGGGCCTTGCACCCGAAGATAAGTAGAATTGTTGTGCTGTTCCGTTTTTCTATTGTGTGTATATATATATATATATATATAAAATATATATATATGTATAATGTGTGTATGTGTCTCAATGACTTTCATCCATAGATTTTCATTGGTGGATTTTTTGCGCAATACGCTGACAAACGCAGCATGCTGCGATTTTCTACACCCGTAAAATACGGCTGCAAAATATGCGGCAGATAGGAGCTGCCCATAGAGAATCATTGGTCTGTGTGCAATGCGCAGTTTTTGCGCTTCTCATACGCCCCTAAAACTTTCTAGTGTGACCCCAGCCTAACACAGAGTCTCTTCAGCCCCACTTCACCTGTGCTGTCTCAGGGTCCCCCACAAGCCCACAGCTCTACCTCCTTGGTTTCTGGATGTATCCACTACAGTTGTTACCTTTTCTAGACACCTAAGAATGTGTTGTCATTAGAGAAGGGTGAACCCGAACTTAAAATTTTGAGTTTCCTACCGAATAGTTAATGTCCGGTGGTAAATGCCAAACACGGACTTTTCCCAAAAGTCCATTGTACTGTAATGTTCTGAATTCCAGAGGAAGAGAGACACACAATTTTCCAGCTCAAAAGTTTGGATCCTCATTGCTTTCAATGTAGTTCAGGTTATTGTTCAAGTTTGGGTAAAGTTCTGGAACCTGAACCGAACTTTGGAAGAAAGTTAAAGTAGGGTACCAGAGCCCAAACCTCTACGGGTCCACTCATCCCTCCTAAGCCTTCTCTATGGTCATGTAAGTAATAGGAAGCTGAATAAAATCATACCTTGATATCTGAAATCTGGTCTTATTCCAGAGAAATACTTGTTTTTCTTATTTGTAAATGAGCTGTTCAGGACTCATGATCCGCATGAGAATCTGCCTCCAGAACATATTTTAAGCAAAATGTGACACTTCCAGTGTGATATGTAATGACCACTCTCTGTTCTCCTGATCTCTCTGCAGAGCTGTGTGTGACTATAACTAGAGATTGGCAAAACTGACTGGTAAAGTTCAGGGTCCGTACCAAACACCTAGTGTTCATGCACGCATCCCGAACACAGACTTCTCCAGGAAGACCATGTTACTGTTCAGATTCAGCAACTCAAACATTTGGTGTTTCCCACACTGTCATCTGCATGACAGTGCAAGACACACCAGCAGCTCTGGTCGGTGGTAAGATCATTACCACAGGTCAGAGAGCCGCGGTTCCCACACTGACAGCGTGAGCCAGCAGCTCTGACCAGCCGTAAAAATAAGAGAGTACTACTCTCATCAACCCATGCCTGCTGTCGCTGTTAATAGCACAAGCAACACTGACAGCTGTGTTCTGCAACCCTCAGCTGTCAGCTTTATCATGGCTGGTTATCAAGAATAGAGGGGTCCCATGCCATTTTTTAAATTATTTTAATAAGGATTTTATTGTGGCTGGGTCTTTTTTGCAATCTATCTACGGGGTTAGTTATACCTGCCTCTCCATTACTATACCCTTGGCTTAATGTCAACTGCCAATACAAAGCTGACATCAACCCCAGAACTATTATCCCACTTGCTATCGCACCCAGCCAAGTGGGAAGAGCAAGGCTAAGTGCCAGATTTGGTGCATTCTATTGATGCTCCATTTCTGGGATGGCCAAGAGCTGATGTTTTTAGTCTGGGAGGGGGCCAACATTCATGGCCCTTTCATAGACTATAAATATCAGCCCGGAGCTGTCTGCATAGCCTTTGCTGTTTAACGAGTATAGGGAAGATTCCACGTCATTTTTTTTTCAAGCCAACTCACACTGACACAGGAGCGTTATCGCTCCTGCAGTGTGTAGCGCTGAGCTGCCGTGAGAAAGTTTATTAAGTTCAAAGCTGAAGAACCCCAGTTGCCAAAAGACAGTGGGAGACTCACCAAATGTATGGAGGAAGGTGCTGTGATCAGATGAGACCAAAATATAACTTTTTGGCCACCAAGGAAAAAGCTGTGGCTATCACCAAATCAACAAAGCTCATGACCCCAAGAATACCATCTCCACAGTGAAACGTGGTGGTGGCAGTATCATGCTGTGCTGATGTTTTTCGGCAGCAGGGACAGGGAAAATGATCTGAGTCGAGTGGGAACATGGTTTTTGCTAAATACTGGAATATTCTTGAGTAAAACCTGTTTTAGCCTGTCAGTGATTTGAGACTGGCATGGAGATTCACCTTCCAACAAGACAATGACCCACAGCATATTGCTAAAGCAACACTCGACTGGTTTAAGGGAAATGTGTAAATGTTTTGGAGTGGCCTAGTCAAAGCCCAAACCTTAATCCAGCTGAGGATCTGTGGTCAAACTTGAAGATTGCTGTTCACCAGAGGAAACCATCTAATTTGAAAGAGCTGGAGCAGCTTTGCGTTGATGAATGGGAAAAATCCCAGTGGCAAGATGTGGAAAGTTCATAGAGACTTAGCAGTTGTAATTACTGCAAAAGAAGGCTCTAGATAGTATGGACTTTAGGAGGGTGAAAAGTTATGCACACTGAAGTTTTCGGTTATTCTGTCCTATTTGTTGTTTGCTTTACAATAAAAAGAAAACAAAATGGTCGCAGTTGAAGGGAACTGATGAACTGATGCAAACCCTCAAAAAAACAGTGAAATTCCAGGTTGAGAAGTAGCAAAACGTGAAAAATGCCAAGAGGGTGAATACTTTGACAAGCCACTGTACATATAAGAAAAACATGGATATCTCTGAAATAGGACACCAGATCGCAAATATCAAGGTATTACTTTATTCAGCTTCCTGTGACCAACATGCCCATATAGATGGCTTAGGAGGGTTGATCTTACAACAGTTTCCCATTAACCCCAAAACTCCTTCCACCATCTGGGCTCTTCAGCGGCAACCCCACCTCTCCCAGCTGTCTTTTCTTCCATAGTCCCACATAAGAGGAATTGCAATAAACCATGTCAAACAGTATGCAGCTTTTCTATACGGATATTCCATCGGATAATATGAACACATGTGTATAGCATATCACAGTATCAAAATCATCACAGCAATATCTTCAGGGGCTGGCAGCCATCTTTAGTCCTGCACAATTACAGTGATTGAAATGCATTGGTAAAGTGTACTTCTAATGACAGTGAAAGTCTAAGCATACATGTCTGTTTAAGTCATTAGCGTGCTCCCAGAATTTATAGGAGTGGTCCGAAGTTCAAAGTATTTTTTATTCTAAAGCCCTATCTATTTAGTCCGATAATCTAAACATTTTTTTGCATACCTATCGTTCCCCAACTACCCTACCTAACTGCCTTTTTCCCCCTTCTTCCTTCTTGATCATGCTTCATTACAGAGTTCTAGTGCTTGCTGGAATACTTAAGAGAAACATCATGAGGGGTATAGGTCACTGCCACAGCCCCTACCTTGAAACGAAGAGTTATCAGTGACACTTGTCACAGAGGCTGGGCTAGTCCCTGCGTGATATGTACTATGCAATGTGCACAATGACAGCGCACCCTCTGCTGTTGGCTCATATCAGCAGTAACAACCTGGCAGGAGAGCACATTGTCAGAATACCCAACATGCAGAGACCAGCGCAGTCAATGCAAGTGACGTCACTGGTTTCTGCACTCCAAGTATTCTGACAATGCGCTCAGTTGCTGGCTAATCTGAGCTGGTAACTGAGCACGAGCTGTCTTTGTGCACATCACACAGTGCACAGTGCAGGGATTAGCCTAACTCCTGAAATAAGTTTCACTGATGATGCTTCATTTCAGAGAGGGGGCAGGGGCTGCGGCAATGACCGCAGCCTGTGGCCCCTGATGACGCTTCTTTTGAGTACCCCAGCATGCACTTGAATTCTCAAACAATGCCTCATCAAAAAGGAAGTAGGTGAAAAAAGAAAAGCAGTTAGATGATGTAGTTAGGGAACAGTAGGGAATTTTTAATTCAGGTATATTAGAAAATAGTTTAGATTATAGCACTAAATAGATAGGAATTTAGAATGAAAATTACTTTGAACTTTGGACCTCCCCTTTAATACATTATCAATTCTTTTACTGCATGGAAAAAAATCTTGTTCCATAAGTATCATTATTTGAAAGAGAAATATGGAAGTAAAAGCCACTGACTTGTATTTTTATTTTTGCATTTATTAACACTGCAGAATTTCAGGCTTCCCATGTAGCCCCTGGAGATACATTCACTTATAGGTGGGAAGTACCAGAAAGTGTGGGGTCAACTATCCATGACCTGAACTGCTTACCATGGCTGTACTACTCATCGGTTGATATGGTCAGGGACACAAATTCGGGACTGGTGGGTCCTTTGCTAGTGTGTAAGAGTTTAATTTATGGCAAACAGGTTAGTACTGGTTTATTTTACATTTTTCCATATATTTATTATAGTGTTGCTATTATAGTGTACTGAATAGCTTTATTGACTTTACAATATGTGTGACTATGATCTGCTTTAGAATAGTAGAAAGCATAACTTATATATTCTACAAACACAGCAGCACAATACAATTTTTTTATTATTTTTCAGAATATAGGCTCATTTGGGAACCCCTATCACCAGCAGCTCTGGTGCACTTATGATTTTCCTATAGAAATTGATCATCAGATGCTAGATAAGGTCAGATCACACAGTGGAAGTTTATTTGAAGTATTTCTAAATAAAGTTAGGACATAGTAGATCAAAATCAGTGGGATCTAGATACAAATTTCTGCGTAGAGCCTCTATATACTGGGATGTCAAAATCAAATACGCAGTGGGTCAAAATTAGAAACTACGACAAAGTCGCAGGCCAGCCTTGATATTTACTAAAAAACATGATATAAGGGAGAAAAATACAGGTATAAGAAATATATATACTGTATATATACTAGCTGTTTCCAGCCAGCTAACACTCGGCACGCTCATTGCGATCTAATTTACGTTGCTGGTGATTAAACTAAAGTAAATAATGACAACATTCAATAGCGCTTACGCAGGTGGTAAATTAACTTAAAATGAAGTTAATAACAATAGTGTGGTGATGTGTTGGGGGCGGGATTGTGTGTGGTGATGTGGTGGGGTCGGGATTATGTGTGGTTATGTGGTGGGGGGCGGGATTGTGTGTGGTGATGTGTTGGGGGCGGGATTGTGTGTGGTGATGTGGTGGGGGTCGGGATTATGTGTGGTTATGTGGTGGGGGCGGGATTGTGTGTGGTGATGTGGTGGGGGTCGGGATTATGTGTGGTGATGTGTTGGGGGTGGGATTGTGTGTGGTGATGTGGTGGGGGCGGGATTGTGTGTGGTGATGTGGTGGGGGGCGGGATTGTGTGTGGTGATATGTTGGGGGCGGGATTGTGTGTGGTGATGTGGTGGGGGGTGGGATTATGTGTGGTAATGTGGTGGGGGTCGGCATTATGTGTGGTAATGTGTTGGGGGTCGGGATTATGTGTGGTTATGTGATGGGTTCGGGATTATGTGTGGTTATGTGATGGGGGCGGGATTATGTGTATTAATGTGGTGGGGGGCGGGATTATGTGTGGTGATGTGGTGGGGGGCGGGATTATGTGTGGTAATGTGGTGGGGGTCGGGATTATGTGTGGTTATGTGATGGGGGCGGGATTATGTGTGGTGATGGGGTGGGGGGCGGGATTATGTGTGGTAATGTGGTGGAGGGCTGGATTATGTGTGCTGATGGGGTGGGGGGCAGTATTATGTGTGGTAATGTGGTGGGGGGCGGGATTATGTGTGGTAATGTGGTGGAGGGCTGGATTATGTGTGGTAATGTGTTGGGGGTGCGGGATTGTGTGTGGTAATGTGGTGGGGGGCGGGATTATGTGTGGTAATGTGGTGGGGGGGCAGGATTATGTGTGGTAATGTGGTGGGGGGCGGGATTATGTGTGGTAATGTGGTGGGGGCGGGATTATCTGTGGTAATGTGGGGGACGGGATTATGTGTGGTAATGTGGTGGGGGCGGGATTATCTGTGGTAATATGGTGGGGGGCAGGATTATCTGTGGTAATGTGGGGGGGCGGGATTATGTGTGGTAATGTGGTGGGAAGCGGGATTTTCTGTAGTAATGTGGTGGGGGGGCAAGATTATGTGTGGTGATGTGGTGGGGGGGCGGGATATTGTGTGGTAATGTGGTGGGGGCGGGTGTTGTGAATTCCGTTCTTGGGCTCCATCCTGTGGTTGCGAATGGTATTTTTGGGAGTTCTGCTCTTGGGCTCCCTCTGGTGGTTTCAAGTGGAAATAAGCAGCTGCGTTCACTAATCGGTTCCCTGGCCTTTGTTATTTAACTGGGCTTTTGGCTGTAGTGGATGCCAGCTGTCAATGTATTTCCTGTGGATTCAGTCCTTTCCTGGAAGTTCTCTGTTAGCCAGTCCATTTTCAGCTTAAGATAAGTCTGCTAGTTTTTGGGTGTTTCCCTGCTTATGACCTTCTGTTCAGTTTAATTTTGTCTCTTTTGTCCAGCTTGTCATTATGAAATATTCCGGCTAGTTGGAAGCTCTGGGGTCGCAGATTTGCCCCTCCACACCGTGAGTCGGTGTGGTGGTTATTTTTTGTAAACTCTGTGTGGACTTTTTAGTTTTTATACTGACCGCACAGTAGCCTTTCCTATCTCTGTCTATTTAGATAGTATTGGCCTCCTTTGCTAAAAAATCTAGTTTCATTTCTGAGTTTGTCATTTCCCTCTCCACTCACCGTCAATATTTGTGGGGCGCTGTCTTCCTTTGGGGGTTTCTCTGAGGCGAGATAGTTTTCCGTTTCCATCTTCAGGGGTAGCTAGTTCTTAGGCTGTGCAGAGGCGTCTAGGCAGAGTTAGGTACGCTCCACGGCTATTTCTAGTGTTGGTGTTAGGAGTAGGGATTGCGGTCAGTAGAGTTACCACCTCCTCAGAGCTAGTACATTATTTGTTTTACCCACCAGGTCATTTCAGTGCTGCTCCATATTCACTAGGTCATATCAGTGATTACTGTCTGTGGAGCTGCTACCTCCTCTAAGTTTGTCCATGATTGGTTTTACCCATCAGGTCATCTCAGTACCGCTCCGTAACCACCAGGTCATAACAGGCGGGATTGTGTGTGGTAATGTGGTGGGGGGCGGGATTATGTGTGGTAATGTGGTGGGGGGCAGGATTATCTGTGGTAATGTGGTGGGGGACGGGATTATGTGTGGTAATGTGGTGGGGGGCAGGATTATCTGTTGTAATGTGGTGGGGGCGGGATTATGTGTGGTCATGTGGTGGGGGGCGGGATTTTCTGTAGTAATGTGGTGGGGGGGCAAGATTATATGTGGTGGGCGGCGGGATTATGTGTGGTGATGTGGTGGGGGGGCGGGATTATGTGTGGTGATGTAGTGGGGGGGCGGGATTATGTGTGGTGATGTGGTGGGGGGTGGGATTATGTGTGGTGATGTGGTGGGGGGCGGGATTGTGTGTGGTAATGTGGTGGGGGCGGGATTGTGTGTGGTAATGGGGTGGGGGGCAGGATTATGTGTGTTGATGTGGTGGGGGCGGAGCTTCTGTGCAGGGGGTGGGATTAGCGAGTAACCACGATGCCTCTTATAGATATATATATATATATATATATATATATATATATATATATATATATATATATATATACAGTGGGGCAAAAAAGTATTTAGTCATTCAGCAATACTGCAAGTTGCACCATTTAAAAAGATGAGAGGCGTCTGTAATTTACATCATAGGTAGACCTCAACTATGGGAGACAAACTGAGAAAAAAAAATCCAGAAAATCACATTGTCTGTTTTTTTATCATTTTATTTGCATATTATGGTGGAAAATAAGTATTTGGTCAGAAACAAAATTTCATCTCAATACTTTGTAATATATCCTTTGTTGGCAATGACAGAGGTTAAACGTTTTCTGTAAGTCTTCACAAGGTTGCCACACACTGTTGTTGGTATGTTGGCCCTTTCCTCCATGCAGATCTCCTCTAGAGCAGTGATGTTTTTGGCTTTTCGCTTGGCAACACGGACTTTCAACTCCCTCCAAAGGTTTTCTATAGGGTTGAGATCTGGAGACTGGCTAGGCCACTCCAGGACCTTGAAATGCTTCTTACGAAGCCACTCCTTCGTTGCCCTGGCGGTGTGCATTGGATCATTGTCATGTTGAAAGACCCAGCCACGTTTCATCTTCAATGCCCTTGCTGATGGAAGGAGGTTTGCACTCAAAATCTCACGATACATGGCCCCATTCATTCTTTCATGTACCCGGATCAGTCGTCCTGGCCCCTTTGCAGAGAAACAGCCCCAAAGCATGATGTTTCCACCACCATGCTTTACAGTAGGTATGGTGTTTGATGGATGCAACTCAGTATTCTTTTTCCTCCAAACACGACAAGTTGTGTTTCTACCAAACAGTTCCAGTTTGGTTTCATCAGACCATAGGACATTCTCCCAAAACTCCTCTGGATCATCCAAATGCTCTCTAGCAAGCTTCAGATGGGCCCGGACATGTACTGGCTTAAGCAGTGGGACACGTCTGGCACTGCAGGATCTGAGTCCATAGTGGCGTAGTGTGTTACTTATGGTAGGCCTTGTTACATTGGTCCCAGCTCTCTGCAGTTCATTCACTAGGTCCCCCCGCGTGGTTCTGGGATTTTTGCTCACCGTTCTTGTGATCATTCTGACCCCACGGGGTGGGATTTTGCGTGGAGCCCCAGATCGAGGGAGATTATTAGTGGTCTTGAATGTCTTCCATTTTCTAATTATTGCTCCCACTGTTGATTTCTTCACTCCAAGCTGGTTGGCTATTGCAGATTCAGTCTTGCCAGCCTGGTGCAGGGCTACAATTTTGTTTCTGGTGTCCTTTGACAGCTCTTTGGTCTTCACCATAGTGGAGTTTGGAGTCAGACTGTTTGAGGGTGTGCACAGGTGTCTTTTTATACTGATAACAAGTTTAAGCAGGTGCCATTACTACAGGTAATGAGTGGAGGAAAGAGGAGACTCTTAAAGAAGAAGTTACAGGTCTGTGAGAGCCAGAAATCTTGATTGTTTGTTTCTGACCAAATACTTATTTTCCACCATAATATGCAAATAAAATGATAATAAAACAGACAATGTGATTTTCTGGATTTTTTTTTCTCAGTTTGTCTCCCAAAGTTGAGGTTTACCTATGATGTAAATTACAGACGCCTCTCATCTTTTTAAGTGGTGGAACTTGCACTATTGCTGACTGACTAAATACTTTTTTGCCCCACTGTATATATATATATATATATACACTGCTCAAAAAAATAAAGGGAACATTCAAATAACACATCCTAGATCTGAATGAATGAAATATTCTCATTGAATACTTTGTTCTGTACAAAATTGAATGTGCTGACAACAAAATCAAACAAAAATCATCAATGGAAATCAAATTTATTAACCAATGGAGGCCTGGATTAAGAACGATACTCAAAATCAAAGTGGAAAATCAAATTACAGGCTGATCAAACTTCAGTGGAAATGTCTCAAAACAAGGAAATGATGCTCAGTAGTGTATGTGTGGCCTCCACGTGCCTGAATGACCTCCCTACAATGCCTGGGCATGCTCCTGATGAGGCGGCGGATGGTCTCCTGAGGGTTCTCCTCCCAGACCTGGACTAAAGCATCCACCAACTCCTGAACAGTCTGTGGTGCAACGTGACGTTGGTGGATGGTGCGAGACATGATGTCCCAGATGTGTTCAATCGGATTCAGGTCTGGGGAACGGGCAGGCCAGTCCATAGCCTCAATGCCTTTATCTTGCAGGAACTGCTGACACACTCCAGCCACATGAGGTCTGGCATTGTCCTGCATTAGGAGGAACCCAGGGCCAACCGCACCAGCATATGGTCTCGCAAGGGGTCTGAGGATCTCATCTCGGTACCTAATGGCAGTCAGGCTACCTCTCAGTGGCGAATTTGCCAATCCTGGTGTTCTGTGGCAAATGCCAAGCGTCCTGCACGGTGTTGGGCTGTGAGCACAACCCCCATCTGTGGACGTCGGACACTCAGACCATCCTCATGGAGCCAGTTTCTAACCGTTTGTGCAGACACATGCACATTTGTGGCCTGCTGGAGGTCATTTTTTAGGGCTCTGGCAGTTCTCCTCCTTGCACAAAGGCTGAGGTAGCGGTCCTGCTGCTGGGTTGCTGCCCTCCTATGGCCCCCTCCACATCTCCTGGTGTACTGGCCTGTCTCCTGGTAGCACCTCCAGCACTTCCAGGAGAGAATTGAAAGTGTTGAATAACTGTTTAGGGTTGTGAGACAGGGATATGAGAGATGAGAAGTAGGTTTGTTTTGCTGCAGCAAGTGTGGCCTTGAAGTAACGAGGGACTTTTTGAATGCGATGAAGTGCTCGTTGGAGTGGGATCTTTTCCATCTCTGCTCAGCAACCCTGGTAGCCCGTCTCAGCTCTTTGGTCAGGCTGGTGTGCCAGGGCTTGTGTCTGTTGATTGTGTATATATACTGTATATATATACACAATCAACAGACACAGCCCTGGCACACCAGCCTGACCAAAGAACTGAGACGGGCTACCAGGGTTGCTGAGCGGAGATGGAAAAGATCCCACTTCAACGAGCACCGAGCACTTCATTGCATTCAAACAGTCCCTCGCTACTTTCAAGGCCACACTCGCTGCAGCAAAACAAACCTACTTCTCATCTCTCATATCCTCCCTGTCTCACAACCCTAAACAGTTATTCAACACTTTCAATTCTCTCCTCTGCCCCCAGCACCCCCTCCCTCTCCACTCAACAACCAAAAACTACTGGAACAACGCGTCCATCTTGAACTGTCCTCCCACCTCTCTTCTTGCTCCCTCTTCGACCGCTTTCAATCTGGCTTCCGGCTGCATCACTCCACTGAAAGTGCCCTAACTATAGTCACCAATGACCTATTAACTGCCAAAGCAAGCGGCACTACTCTGTTCTCCTCCTCCTAGACCTGTCCTCTGCCTTTGACACAGTGGACCATTCCCTACTACTACAGACCCTCTCCTCTCTTGGCATCGCTTACTTGGCCCTATCTTGGATTTCGTCACACCAAACAGACCGGACATTCAGCGCCTCCCACTCGCACACCACCTCTTCACTTCAACCCCCTATCTGTCGGAGTCCCGCAAGGTTCAGTCCTAGGGCCTCTGCTCTTCTCCAGCTATACCTTTGGCCTTGGACAGCTCATAGAGTCCCATGGCTTTCAGTATCATCTCTATGCCGATGACACACAGATCTACATCTCTGGACCAGATATCACCACCCTACTAACCAGAATCACACAATGTCTGTCTGCTATTTCATCCTTCTTCTCCACTAGAGTTCTAAAACTTAATCTGGATAAAATGGAATTCATCATCTTTCCCCATCTCACTTGACTCCCCCAACAGACCTATCCATTAAAGTAAATGGCTGCCCACTCTCCCCAGTCCCACAAGCTCGCTGCCTCAGGGTAATCCTTGACTCTGATCTCTCCTTCAAACCACATATCCAAGCGCTTTCCACTTCCTGCCGACTTCAACTCAAAAATATTTCCCGGATCCGTACATTCCTAAACCAAGAATCTGCAAAAACCCTAGTCCATGCCTTCGTCATCTTCCGCCTTGACTACTGCAACGTCCTGCTCTGTGGCCTCCCCTCTAACACTCTCGCACCCCTCCAATCTATTCTAAACTCTGCTCCCCAACTATTCCCCAGCCTCTCCCCTCTGTCAGTCCCTGCACTGGCTCCCCATTACCCAACAACTCCAGTTCAAAACTCTAACCATGACATACAAAGCCATCCACAACATGTTTACTCTATACATCTGTGACCTCGTCTCCCGGTACTTACCTGCACTCAACCTCCGATCCTCACAAGATCTTCTTCTATACTCCCCTCTTATCTCATCTTCCCACAATCGCATACAAGATTTCTCCCGTGCATCCCCCATACTCTTGAACTCTCTACCACAACACATCAGACTCTCGCCTGCCTTGGAAACCTTCAAAAAGAACCTGAAGACTCACCTCTTCCGACAAGCCTACAACCTGCAGTAACCACCGATAGACCAAACAGCTGCACGACCAGCTCTGCCCTCGCATACTGTATTCTCACCCATCCCTTGTAGATTGTGAGTCCTCGCGGGCAGGGTCCTCTTTCCTCATATACCAGTCATGAATTATATTGATTAAGATTTCTGTACTTATTTTTCACTATGTATACTCCTCCTCACATGTAAAGCGCCATGGAATAAATGGCGCTGCTATAATAATAATAATAATATATATATATAAATATATATATATATATATATATATATATATATATATATATAAATATATATACAATAAATAATAATGACAACATGGAGAAATTCCAGTAAATGGGATGAATTCATGTAAAGGAATAACAATAATCGCGACAGAGAAAAAAGTGGGTGGAATTTGCCTAGAGAAGGGATAACCCCAATACTGGAGGAGAAGTTAGGGTTGGGGGATGGTAGACTGCAGTATACAGGAGAATGCAAATGGTGTAGCGACTCTCAAATAGAAGGGAATATAGGGAAGTAGAGAACATCAGAAGTAAATAAACAGCACTGAAACAAAAATATTCACAGAGTCAGGATGTTAGGAAGTGAACAAAAAGGGTAAGATTTCAATACATAGGGAATGGATAACAATGTGCAAAAAAACAAAATGGAGAATACATGACCAAATAGGGCAATAAAATTAACCATGGAATGACTGAGTCCATGGCATACCTGTGCCCATCTTGTCCAGGAGATAGAGGGTAGTAGGTGCTAGGAGATGTGTGGGAGAGCACAAGGGGAGTGCATGCTCATGTACGGAGAGGAGGATGGAACTTCCGGCTCAGGTGAATGCCGGTCAGGAAGTGCATCATATCTGGAGAGCGCATTATAATGTGGCGTGTTGTAAACAGCCTTGTAGTAGCCAAAGTGTGCGCCAGGCTGGAGATGCTGGATTTGTAATATTATCATGCGCTGTCTCACGGCAGGCCAGCTTTAGTAGACATTTGTTATCTTCTCGCTGCCCACATATAATTACATTGATTTGGCCCGCGGGCCTGAGTTTGACATCTATGCTCTATAACAATTTACATAAACGGTTGATGGTCCAAATATTGAGGGATGGGCCATGCAAAGTTACAGAGCGGAGTGACTAAGTAAAATGCTTAAAAGTTGCTAACCGTCTGACTCAATAAAAGAAGAGAAAGAAGAGTGCAAACCTTTTCTGATATTAACATCAGCACAAAAACTGCACTAGGAAAGTCTGGGTGAGTAATTACATACAAGCCTTACATCACCAAGCACAATGCCATGTGTCAGATGGAGTGGTGAAAAGTATGATACCTTTGGACACTGGAGCAGGGGAAACATTTTTTGTGGAGTGATGAATCACGATTCTCCATCTATCTCAGTGTTTCTCAACTCCAGTCCTCATACCCCACAACAGGTTATGTTTTCAGGATTTCCTTAGTATTGCATAGGCGATGGAATTAATGCTTGAGCAGGTGATGAAATTATCACCTGTGCAATACTAAGGAAATCCTGAAAACATGACTTGTTGTGGGGTCTTGAGGACTGGAGTTGAGAAACACTGATCTATCTGATGAATGTGTTTCGCAAATGTGAGAACTTTACCAGCCTAACTTCCTTGCGCCAATAATACATTTTGGTGGTGGAGGAGTGATAATGCTATTGAGTTGGTTTTCAGGGATAGGCCAGGCCCTATAGTCCCATTTGGGCTTCTGATTTCTTCCTAGCACCCCAGGACATTACTGTTTTGTAAAATAATCTTAGATTTTGTTCAGATGTGATTGTAAAGAAGTTCGTGTGATTACAGAGAGGGGTCGCTCACAATTACTTCATTATGCCTAACGTATTTGATGAAAATAAGAGCTGGTACCTGGAAGAGAACATTGAGCGGTTTACAAGCAGCCCTCATAGTGTGGACCAGGAAGACCCAGATTTTCAGGAATCTAATATGATGCACTGTGAGTGTTTACTAAGCGTTACTATTAACTTGCTTTATATCAAGTCATTCTTAGCAAGATCTGATTATAGAAGTGGACACGTTTTAGGTCTGAACAGTAATTTGTGGGTTTTTCCTATTTATAATTTTTAATATCTTACAAATGTCATGATAACATGCTATCTGTTTAAGGCTACGTTCACACTACGTTAGTGCCTCTTTTACAGTCTCCATCAGGGAGTTCTGTCTGAAGCCCAGAAAAACGAGATTTAGGTGAATCCCTGACAGAGCCATTGTGTATATGAGGCAAACACAGTCCAATGTCAGCAATGTTCGACTTCTATTCCACCAATGTCCATCTTTTACGCCGGATATAAAGGCCTAGCAGACTGCGCTACAGCGTCCGGCATAAACTTTGGACTCCATTGTTTTTTCAACATAACGTCTGGATACCTTTTTTTTCTTGGCTTTAGAAAAAAGCCTCTGACGAAGGCAGCAAAAGAGGCATAAGGTAGTGTGAAACTAGACTAACAATCACTCTGGATTCATATCTGTTTTAGATTTTTAATACTGTACTTGTTTCTGTTCAAAAATGATCACCTCACCCAGAATAACATGTACCGTACTATATTCCATGATCAATGAATAAATTATACTTTCCACGCTAACAGATTGGAAATGAGTGGAAAATAATGAAGAGGAGCACACACAATAGAAATGAGTATATGTAGTAATTTTCTGTATAGAATGAAATTCACAATAAGAATGCACTAGGACAGTAAAATGATACTTCCCATAGAGACAATAACTAAGGGGATAATTAGATAGGGTTTCTCTATATAGTTGGAAATCCGTTTGACCAGTAAGATATAGTGGAGCTGGTAAACAGTCATTGCTATACCGCCAGGTAGATTAATAAATGGCACTTATATAGGCATACAGTTAGTAGGGCAGTGTCATTTATTCATTTATCTTAGTTTTGCTCATTTCCAGGCCATCACATCGGACCCATAGATCTACCAGCAGATTATAGTACCTTCTCCCCACCATCCCTTTAGGCGCTAGTGAATTTTTATACTTTATCTACTGTCTTCCTCCTCTAATGGTTATATTGTGCCCTGTGAATAGCAATCAATGGATACATGTATGGAAATCAGCCGGGGCTAGACATGTGTAAAGGAGACTCAATTCGTTGGCATCTGCTGGGACTAGGCTCCGAGGTCGACATGCATGGGATACACTTTACTGGAAATACCATTCGCCTCCATGATACCACAAGGGATGTCGCTAGCTTATTTCCACACATCTCATACTCAGTAATAATGACTCCGGACAATGAAGGTAAGTCACAGGGAATGATTGCATTAGTACATCCTTGGTATGTGCGCCACTGCTGCAAATTCTAGGTATATATTACAATTTATCATTTTTTTAAATATTGCAAATAGTCAAACTTGGAAATAATGCAAAGGTCAAATGTCTAGAAAGGGCAGTTTCACACATCCAGATATTTCCAGTACCGGAGATATCCGTGTCTGTGTGCTCACATGGTACATCTGTGTGTTGTCCGTGTGTCTGTGTGCTCACATGGTACATCCGTGTGTTGTCCGTGTGCCGCATCAGGACCACACGGACGGCCGCCAGGAAGCTGCTGTCCCCTGCGTGTGGTGCTGAAGACGGCTGATAGATGCGCCTTTTCTGGGCAGCTGCGGGCTGCTTTTTTAAGGCTGGGGGCCATAGCCATGGCCCCTTACCAGCCTGAAAATAGCAGCCCGCACCTGTGAGTTTTGCTGAGTTGGTTGGAAAATATAGGGGGGGGCCGCATTTCGGGTTTTCTTTCATCCCTTCACCTCTGCTCATGCTGCTTTCGGCCAAGCAGGGGAAAGCGGATGACAGCCGGCTTCAGCACCACACGCAGGGGAACAGTGCTTACAGTAGCGCTGTTTCTCCCGCGGCCGGCCGGGCACAGGGAGGAGAGTGTACACTGTTCTCCGTGTGCACGTGTGCGGGACGTATTGCGGTACGTGCTGCCTGTAAAAAACGGACATGTCTACTTGTTTTACACACGGACACACGGTCCGTGAAAACACGCTGACAGGTGCATAGACCCATTAATTTGAATGGGTCTATGTGTGTCAGTGTCTTTGGTACGTGAGAAAACTGTCACTACACGTACCGGAGACACTGACATGTGAAACCGCCCTAAGGTAGCTAGATATCAAAAAGAAGATAACACTGGTCAACAGCATTTTTGGTGCCAAAGATATTTCATCGAATTTAGGGTATTTTTGGGGTGCTGATTCTGAATATGTCATCAGTTTTGCCAGATTGGCTCAAGTTTTTGAGATTTTTGGTATCTTATTTATAGCACTTGTTGGTAAATGCGACGCATCATCTCATTAATTTCTTTGGATTAGTACTTGAACTGAGCAGTTCTCAATATAGTTTTGTGTTAATTAGTGTTCTAAAAGTTTGTTCATAGCTTGATTTTTGCACTAACTTTATGTTGTTGTCTGTTTTCCAGTGAAAAGCATGAACTCATCAAGAAGAAGTTGTCTTAACGATCCAGACTCATTCTGTTACATTTGTGGTGAATACACACTGCCAAAACATAGAAGAAACATAACAGACTTCGTAAAAAAAGTGTATTTTGCCTATTTTGGGGTTATGCTTGGGGACCAAGACAAGTTTTGGGCACCACACATAGTGTGCAAAGCATGTGTCGAATTATTACGAAAATGGAGCAAAGGACAAAGAAAAAGCTTCAAATTTGGTGTTCCAATGGTGTGGAGAGAGCCAAAAAATCATCATGATGACTGTTATTTATGGTAAACACAGGTACAGGCACATCTTCACAATGAGGGACAGGCCTTCTTGCAGATTCCATGTTACTCCCATTTTCGTTTCTTATGCTTATTGAATCCTTGCACTTGCACTGCACAGAAATAACAGTCATCATGATGATTTTTTGGCTCTCTCCACCCCATTGGAACACCAAATTTGAAGCTTTTTCTTTGTCCTTTGCTCCATTTTCGTAATAATTCGATACATGCTTTGCACACTATGTGTGGTGCCCAAAACTTGTCTTGGTCCCCAAGCATAACCCCAAAATAGGCAAAATACACTTTTTTTACGAAGTCTGTTATGTTTCTTCTATGTTTTGGCAGTGTGTATTCACTACAAATGTAACAGAATGAGTCTGGATCGTTAAGACAACTTCTTCTTGATGAGTTCATGCTTTTCACTGGAAAACAGACAACAACATAAAGTTAGTGCAAAAATCAAGCTATGAACAAACTTTTAGAACACTAATTAACACAAAACTATATTGAGAACTGCTCAGTTCAAGTACTAATCCAAAGAAATTAATGAGATGATGCGTCGCATTTACCAACAAGTGCTATAAATAAGATACCAAAAATGTCAAAAACTTGAGCCAATCTGGCAAAACTGATAGCATATTCAGAATCAGCACCCCAAAAATACCCCAAATTCATTAAAATATTTTGGACACCAGAAAAAAAAATTTTTTTTGTTGACCTGTGTAATCTGACCGGGAAATTCTTCGAAAGATGGGCGTTGTTCATTCCCACATTACCAGACAACACTAAACATAGATTGAGGAAACACTTCACCTCATGGAACTTACTTGAGACACTTCATAATCAGGTTCCAATTTGCATAAAACGTTTTGGTGTTAACATAAGGAGTTTATTGAGCTTTACTTTCCTAAAGAAGTTTTGACAAATGTCTGGTGGAAAAAAGTGCATGTCATTTCATTGAAATAACCTGAAATAAAATCTTTGCAAACTTCGCATTGATAAAGAAAACTGCAAAGAACGCATCAGGAAAAAACTTTTCCAAAACTCTACAAAACTGCTTCAGGAAAAGAATAACTCCCCTGAAAAAGGAATGTTTCCAGTTGCCATTTTTGGTTGAAAAACTCGTTGGTTTTGAATACCTCAAAAAAGTTTGAGTGACGACACCTTGGACTAAATTTACGCTTCACGTTTTTTTTCCTCTTAGTACCCAAGAGAAAAACAACCAATTTTCACCTATGTAGTGGATGTGATTTTCATCCATTTTTGTCCTTGTGTCATTTGTTTTTCTCGTATGATAAAAAACTGATAAATAAGTCAGTGAAAAACAGATAATACATTGAGGCAACATGAATGGCATTTGTATATTGTCCCAATTTTTTGTTTTTTTAAACTGACCTGTTCACATGAATAAATTTGGTCAACAAATCAGACCATACTTGGACAAGTTTTTGTCAAATGAAAAGGCTCACAGACTAAATTGGGTGCATGGAATGTGTAGGGTTAGCTCACAGCACTCTTCACAGGACAAAAGGGAAGATCGTGGCATTCTCCTGTATATCCTTGTCAGATATATGTACGAGAACATAGAGCTGCACATCTGCAATTACTGGACACCAGCCTGAGATTTGGAACAGCTGTCTGAACCTGGCCTTAAAGCAAACCTGTCAGCAGGATTGTGCCCAGTAAACTACACACAGTGTCAGCTGTTATACTGATTAAAATTATACCTGGGTTGATTAAATCTATTCATAATTAAATGAATATGTAAGCAGAACACCACAAGAAGATCCCCCCACAGGCCGCCCCGGAGGACGAGCATATAATTAACTGAAAACTAAAAATAAAGATTAAACAACAACCACAAGACGGATTTCATCAACCAAGGTATCATTGTAATCAGTATAACGGCGCCAACCTGACACTGTCTGTAGGTTACTGTGCACAGTCCTGCTGACAGGTTCACTTTAATGTTACATACACTTTCAAGAACTATACTTGTCTATTTTTGTCTTCTCAGGTGTTTTTAATGTTGAATGTATGACTACAGACCATTACACAGGAGGAATGAGACAGCGCTACAGGGTTAAGTCATGTGGCAAACAGGAGTCTTCAAAAGGCTTTTTCTATACACAAACATATTACATTGCAGCAGAAGAGGTTGAATGGGACTATTCACCAAATCGGACCTGGGAACATGAGAGGCACGTGCACAGTGAGGAGAGGTGATTGATTTCTACTTATGTTTTCTTTGCTGAACACCTGAAAACTGAATAATTAAAAAGCTATAGCATTAAAAGGAGCCTGTTTTGACCCATCAAGACTTCAGACAGTGCTTTACTGGGGATTGGAGAGTAGATGAAACATTTCTATATGCTTGGTCATGTAGGTTCTATGACCGAGGACTCAAAGTTTCAATCCCTCCAACCCTGCGACCACAAATGCTGGTGCAACGTCCTTGACTTACATTTTCAAATTCTCTCAACCCCTCTTCTCTGCTAGCCATATCATCCAGAGATGACTGTAACATCTAAATAGGAGACTCCTACAACCATCACTCATGAGTAGAGGGGGAAAGATTGGGAAAATGAATTAAAACTTTGATTCCTCTGCCATGCAGTCTATAGGACCATGCACATAGGTATGTTTCAACCAAAGACGCAAGAAGAAATCATGAGGCCCCATAGCAAAATTCCAAATAGTGCCCTCCCTTTGCCAAATAAAAAAGTGTTTCCTGGAGTCATGGCTCATAGGTGTGGTCACAAAAAGGCAGAACTTTCAACTCTTTGACAATTACAAACTATTTTTGCTCCCAATGAGGCCCCTTAGTGATCCAATGCACTACTATGCCCCTTTAATGACACCAATAATGTATGATGCCTACAAAAATGCCCGCCAAACACAGCATTAACCCCCTTGAAAATTCCATCACATTACATTTCAAATGCACAGTAACATAACCACACAGTACCCCCCTTTAAAGTATGATGCCTCCAGAGTGCCCCCACATCGTATGATGACCTCATAATACATCCCTATGCACAGAATATAACCATTCATAGTATGTCCCCATGCATCTAGTCACTGGAGTGAAACAAGAAACAAGAATAAAGGAAAACTACTCACTTCTCCCCTACCATTCCCGTGTCTGCATCATGTAGTCTGAAGCTTCTCACAGTTGGTGCGATGACGTCAGTCTCTCAGACACACAGGGATAAGGATGGGACACAAAGCTGAAGGCTCCTTGATCCATCATTGCTTTCAACTCTATCTGCATCCATAATTCATCTAAATTTCTATAAAAAAAAATAGTTTATAATTTTTTTATGTTTTAAGTTTGACTGTGAGCTGAGTAACACACAAATCCTTGGTATTCTTGAAGGGTACTACATTAACTTTAATCCCTTCTCCATTTCTTCCAAGAGCTATAACTCTTTTTACTATTGATATATTGATACAGCCATATGATGGCTTGTTTTTTGTTGGCACAAGATGTAATTTTGAATGACACTAGGCATGTATAGCATGTATAGTGCAGAAAAATGGGAAAATAATTCCAAATTGGATGCAATGGCGAAAAAAATGCAATTCTGCTATTGTTTTGGAGGCATTCATTGTATGGTAAAAATGACCTGGCAATAAGATTATTCACATTAGTATGAATAAATGAATAAATAGATGATGCCAGCTATGTAACACAAGCCAGTATCTGCCGCATGAGGAGTGCGTTCAGCTCCTGAGTCCACAGCACACCTATGGACCCAGCACTGATGTACAGTTAAGTCTATATGTGCCAAGGGGTTAAAAAGACCCTCACAGTTCTAATGTCAGTGTTAGCTAATACTAGTTATTGCCCATCAACTAACTATTCTGGGTCATCTTTTCTCAGAAACTCTACATTGTATCATTCCTCTATTATATACATGTTAACAAATAGACAACTGGGTGTTACCAGTCTCCTAGACAAAGGGGTGTGTCACTACATAATCTGACATTGTCATCACTCATTGATTGGACAAGGTCAGACTGTGTAGGGACACACCCTCAAATGGTTAAATCTAGTTATCAATGTATTCCTAATATATTTTCTGTATCTCTTCCTTATGGCTGTCCGTACCTCTGCTTGTTGCCATTTCCATGTAAGCTGTACTGCTCATTACAGTATCAGCACAGTCATCAAAACCGTAGCCATATATCTGTGTAATCATCACATCAGCGGGATAAATGCTTGTCCCGAACAGTCCATAATGAAGCCCCATAGTGACTGCAAGCAGAAATCTTGAACATTTAGAGTGATTTCAAGCAAAAATTTAAAATAGCTGAAAATGTATCTAGAAAGTATAAAAAAAGCATAACTTTATTATGATATGTAACCATTAGTTCTTACAGCAGTAGTAGCTTAGTAAAAATGTAATGGGTCATATTTACTAAACCTGTGTAATGTATAGACATCATAAACCTATGACAGATTTATCATAGTAGCTTTGGCATGTTTTTCATGTCTAACTTTACACCATCTATTGGTTGGCCTAGTTTACACTAACATTCAAAAGTTTAGGGTCACTTAGAAATATCCTTATTTTTGGAAGAAAAGCACAGTTTTTTCCAATGAAGCTAACACTAAATGATTCAGAAATACACTCTATACATTGTTAATGTGGTAAATGACTGTTCTAGCTCCAAACATCTGGTTTGTAATGCAATATCGTCATAGGTGTAAAGAGGCCCATTTCCAACAACCATCACTCCAGTGTTCTTATGGTACTTTGTGTTTGCTAACTGCGTTAGAATGCTAATGGATGATTAGAATACCCTTGAAAACCCTTGTGCAAGTATGTTAGCACAGCTGAAAACAGTTTGGCTGATTAGAGAACCTATAAACCTGACCTTCCTTTGAGCTAGTTGAGAATCTGGAGCATTACATTTGTTGGTTCCATTAAACTTTCAAAATGGCCAGAAAAAAAGAACTTTCATGTGAAACTCGACAGTCTATTCTTGTTCTTAGAAATGAAGGTTCCATGCGAGAAATTGCCAAGAAACTGAAGATTTCCTACAAAGGTGTGTACTACTCCCTTCAGAGGAGAGCACAAGCAGGCTCTATCCAGAGTAGAAAGAGAAGTGGGAGGCCCCGCTGCACAACTAAGCAACAAGACAAATACATTAGAGTCTGTAGTTTGAGAAATCGATACCTCACAGGTCCTCCACTGGCAGCTTCATTAAATAGTACACGCAAAACGCCAGTGTCAATGTCTACAGTGAAGAGACGACTCCGGGATGCTGCCATCAGGGCAGAGTGGCAACGAAAAAGCCATATCTGAGACTAGTTAATAAAAGGAAAAGATTAATATAGGCAAAAGAACACAGACATTGCACAGAGGAAGATTGGAAAAAAGTGTTATGGACAGACAAATCCAAGTTTGAGGTGTTTGAATCACACAGAAGAACATTTGTGAGACGCAGAACAACTGAAAAGATGCTGGAAGAGTGCCTGGCGCCATCTGTCAAGCATGGTGGAGGTAATGTGATGGTCTGAGGTTGCTTTGGTGCTGGTAAAGTGGGAGATTTGTACAAGGTAAAAGGGATTCTGAATAAGGAAGGCCATCACTCCATTTAGCAACGCCATGCCGTACCCTGTGGACAGTGCTTGATTGGAGCCAATTCCATCTTACAACAGGACAATGACCCAAAGTACACCTCCAAATTATGCAAGAACCATTTAGGGAAGAAGCAGGCAGCTGGTATGCTATCTGTAATGGAGTGGCCAGCACAGTCACCAGATCTCAACCCCATTGAGCTGTTGTGGGAGCAGCTTGACCGTATGGTACGGAAAAAGTGCCCAACAAGCCAAACCAACTTGTGAGAGGGGCTTCTGGAAGCATGGGGTGAAATTTCTCCAGATTACCTCAGCAAATTAACTACCAGAATGCCAAAGGTCTGCAATGCTGTAATTGCTGCAAAGGGAGCATTCTTTGACGAAAGCAAAGTTTGAAGGAGAAAATTATTATTTCAAATAAAAATCTTTTTTTTTAACCTTGTCAATGTCTGGACTAGATTTTCAATTTATTTGGCAACTCATTTGATTTATAAAAGTATGGGTTTTTATGGAAAACACAAAATTGTCTGGGTGACCCTAAACTTTTGAACGGTCGTGTAAGGCAATATTGTTGAATATTAGTCATGCCCCTCTCCAGCAAAGCAATGCCCTCTTCCTGCACTCTGTCAAAGGGTTCTTTCATGATCATTGGTCCGATTTATGAAGCTGTCACACGGGAGTCGGGAGATGCGCGGCCAGCTCGTGCATTGCGGTTCGAGATCAGACTGATGATCACAGACGTCTGAAAGAGCCCTAAAACTCATAATAGAGGTGGTGTAAGCTTGTACACAAAATGAGGCCAAATAGTGCAAATTAGGCGAATACTCTGGAGCTTTTATCTAAGTAAATCTTACTGTGTTTCGACATGTGTGAGAAATTGAAGATTTGGGTGGCTCAGAACTCAAAGTAAATGATGAATTATGACTATGGGATCATTGTTGGTGTCCCTTCAGTTTCTCACCTACATTTCACTTTCATTTGTTGGGTGTTTTTGCCAATCCTAATGACCAGTATGTATCACCTAATCTCTTGGTTTCCCTAAAGCCCAGGGGATGTATTTTTAAATAAATCCAGAACTTCTATTGGTTCCAAGTACAAAAAAGCTGTATACCGGGAATACACAGACAAGACCTTTACGGTACAAAAGGAAAGAACTGGAGACCAAGAGCATTTTGCTATCCTAGGTAAGTAATATGTGTTTGGCTTTAAAGTACCGTAGGTCTTTTTCGACTCATTATTAGAGCGAGAATCGCTACACATGTTATACTGTAATAAAGTATAGCTGAAATATGGCGACAATATGATCCTGCAAACCAATACTGGTAATAATAAACCCTGGGGAACAACAGAAACACACCTGATTATATGATGTAGCACGTTCTCCATGCGACTTTTGTCCAATAATAAATAAATACAATCAATTGGCACAGATTGGGGGTACTGTATCTATAGGACAGGAACAAGGTGTGAGTCCCTATGATATCAAGTTGCCCTTTTTCCCTGCAATGCCTATTAAGTAATTCTGAGTTAAGAGACAAGGAGCAGGACCCTCATCTAGCAGCTGCAAAGCAGAGCCCTGGAGGACCTAATATGTCTTTGTGTTGGACAATCTGACCCTTGATTTCAATGGAATCTGTGTAACACTTGTTTTTCTTTATGGTGGTCTTGCAAGAAAACTGGACACTTCTCCCATGTTATCCCACAGATTACAACAGATTGCTGAAGGTCTCAGCAGCAGAACACTCTATGATCAGCTTATAGTTGGACAATTCCAGATAAAGAAGTGATGGAGTATAAAGAAATGTGGAAAACACTGGAAAGTCCTGGGATGCATATGTTTAATATATAGATGTGGTCATCACAATGTTTTTTAAGTGTAAGGCTTCATTCACACATCCATGTGTCACGGTCTGTGATGCATTGACCAGATGTGGTTCTCCTGACCTGAACTCAACAGGCTCAGACCACGACACACAGATGTGTGAATCTGGCCTAAGCTGAATGCAACAAATAACCACTATTCTATAGTTTATTATAACATAACAATAAAACCTGTGGTCAAATATCAACAAAATCTACATATCAATCTTTTATTTAACAGGTCCACTAATAAAAGCAAATGTTGGTGATAACATTAAAATTATATTCAAAAACAAGGCAAGTAGACCATATTCAATATATGCACATGGTGTAAAGCTGGAAAATAATGAAGTAAAGGCAACAGAACCTGGTAAGATTACTTGTCAGAATGTGTGTGTAACATACAGTATATATATATATATATATAAACATTTTCCATGTGTTCAAAAAAGCATCAATTCGGCTCCAAAGAATCTTTGTCAAGCCAAAATGTTGCTTTTTTGCACACATGGTAGATTAAAAAGTTTGTTCACTTTTTTGATATTCATACAGTGTGCTTTCTGTTTTTTTCATTCATACTAATAGGATATTTGGCTGTAACCTGCAGGCTGGCACCTTCCAACTGCATTTTGTCTTTTCTGTCTTATGTTTTGTTTTATATATTATATTTATATGTATATACACAGAAAGGTAAATGTTTGAACAGTGACACAAGTTTTGGCATTTTAGCTGTTTACCAAAAAATATTCAAGATATGGTTATATAATCAATAAGGGCTTAACCGCTTAGGGATTTAGAAAATTTGGACCTTAATGACCAAGCCAAATTTTATAATTCTGATCACTGTCACGTTATGTGGTAATAACTCGAAAACGCTTCAAAGGATGACGCTAATTGTTTTTTGTGACATACTGTACTTCATGTTAGTGGTAAAATTTCTTCGATATGACCTGTGTTTATTTGTGAAAGAATGAAAATTTGGCAAAAAATGTTTTTTTTGCAATTTTCAAACTTTGAATTCTTATGTCATTAAATCAGATTTATGTCACGCAAAATAGTTTTTAAATAAAATTTTCCACATATTTACATCAGCACAAGTTTTGAAACAACATTTTTTTGTTAGGTAGTTATAAGAGTTAAAAGTTGACCACAGATTTCTCATTTTTCCAACAAAATTTACAAAACCATTTTTTTAGGGACCACATTACATTTGAAGTCACTTTGAGGGGTCTATATGACAAAAATAACCAAAACTGATACCATTCTAAACACTGCACCTCTCAAGATGCTCAAAACCACATTCAAGAAGTTTATTACCCAATCAAAATGCTTCACAGGAACTAAAGCAATGTGGATGGAAAAAGTTAACATTTAACTTTTTTTTCACAAAAATTTTAATTCAGACCCCAATTTTTTTTATTTTCACAAGGATAACAAGAGAAAGTGGACCCACAAATTTGTTGTGCAATTTCTACACCCCTCAAGGATTTTATCCAGGGGTATAATGAGCATTTTGAACCCACAGGTATGACACAGAATTTGATAAAATTAGGTTATCATATTAAGAAAGTTAATTTTTTTCACAAAAATCTTGCTTCAGCCCCAAATTTCTCACTTTTGCCAGAGATAACACCAAAAAGTGGACCCCACACTTTCTTATGAGTGCAGCAATACCCTTCATGTAGTGAAAAAGTTCTGTTTGTACAAACAGCAGAGCTCTAAGCCGATGGAGCAATATTTTAATTTTTGAACACAAATTTGGCTGAAACAGACAGAGGGCACCATGTCGCATTTGCAGGGCCCCAAGGTACATAAACAGCAGAGACCCCCACAACTCATCCCATTTTGGAAACTACACCTCTCAAGGATTTTATCCAGAGTATATTGAGCATTTTGAACATACTGGGACTGCAAAGAATTTGACACCATTAGGTGTTAATATTGAAAAAGTTCATTTTTTTCATAAAAATCTTACTTTGGCCCCAAATTTCTCACTTTTGCCAGAGATAATGCCAAATAGTGGACCCCACAATTTGTTACCCACTTTCTTACAAGCACAGTGATGCCCCACATGTAGTCAAAAAGTTCTGTTTGGATAAACGGCAGAGCTCAGAATGGAAGGAGTACAATGTAAATTTTTTAACACAAATTTCGCTCTATTTCTAATACATTATCATATTTCCCGAGCCTGTGTGGTTCAAGAGCAACATAAATCCCCCATAAATGTTGTTTTTTGTAAATTATACCCTTTAGTGTATTTATCTAGGGAGGTAGTGAGTAGTTTGATACCACAATTTTGTATGCAGTTGATGCAACACAAGTTTGAAAATTTACAATTTGCTTTTTTTCTACTGTCTCTTTTATGATTCCTTTTTGTACGTTCTAAGGAAGACACCTCAAATTTGATTGCACTAGTTTTTCAGTGTTCAGAAATGCATCCAATATGGCACCAGTGTGAGTACTGGACACACAGCTGTGCCTACAATAATAGATGGTACATCATTTGGTCTTTAGAGTAAAATTGAGGGGATTCCAAGACCCATTCAAAGCTTACAGAGACATTGAGCTACCAAATGAGAAAATCCTTCCAGGAATTATTACTCACAGAGGGAGGCATACCCCTAAAAACACATTTGCTGATTATAAACCTCGGTCTTGCTAACTAAACAGTTGTTTTGCAATTGCGTATATTGTAGCAGGAAGAATAAACTGTACTGGAATGAAGGGTAAAATGTGGAGGAAAATGCAACCAACTATGTGGCAAACCTGAGTTTGTTGCAAAGATGAAGGAACACCAGCAGGGCTATAATGACAGAGACTTTCAGAGAATGGTCGTACAACGTCTGTTTAGCTCCATCAATCCCTATATGAGGGACGAATGTGCCAATTGGTGTGGTACACCATAAAAGGCTCCTGCCCACCAAGGTAGGAACTGCTATGTGGATAAAACAACCAATCCCCTACAGAATCCGTAAAGTATTATCTGGTATGGGAGGTTCGGCAAGAACCACGCAATATAGCCCATAGTGTATAAGTACGGAACAGCCTCATTATACTCCAATAAAATGATAATGCCTGTATCACCAATATAAATAATGTATAGGTAATGTAAATGAAAACAAAAATTTTGTGTAGCAGGACATAGACGCAAAAACAGTCAAACTAAGATGAATGGTCAAAAATGTTTATGTGAGTAATCAAGTTCTGGAAGTAATTCTCAGATGACGTGACTTTTTTAAAGAACCTTTCTTATGTCCACACTCTGGTGTACACAGACATGGGCATGTGGACGAGACTTTGTCTGAATAGTAATTTGGTTTGTGATTGATCAAGTCCTGGAATTGTACAATGACCTGACTTTTTTCAACAACATTTGTGGAGTCCCCATTCTGGAGTGTACAGACGTGGGCATGTGGATGAGAATTTGAGTAGTAGTTTCATATGTAATTGATCAAGTCCTGGAGTTAATTGTGAAATGGGGAAAAATCTGATTTCCTGATGTAAATATTCTCTTCATTACTTGTTCCATAAAAATTACTCTACTTGGACCCACTAAGCAGAAAATATAAATTATGAAAAAAAAACCCCTAATAATTGTAAGATGTGTGATGGGTCTCAAAACAGGGGAAGATACAAAGGCCTCATTGTGATGTACACATGGGGCAATAGTCTCGGGAACCCCTTCTTCTATATGCTTTCTACAAACCCATCATCTTTTTGGTGGATACTTTTGGGTGGGAGTGGCATGGACGGGGCAAAGAAAATGGCTCTCTGCAAATCTCCGGATATCCTTGGACTCAAAGGCTTCCCCTTTGCCATCAAGTCAAATATGAGACACTCAACAATTTTCTCCTGGAACTGAAGGAAAGTGAGCGCTTCTTCAGATTTTTGTACAGGACAAAACTGTTGTAGGTAGCGGTTCCCTGAAAATTGCCCACATGAAAAATGCCCACAGGAAAAATGCCCACAGGAAAATTGCCCACATGAAAAATGCCCACAGGAAAAATGCCCACACGGAAAATTGCCCACACGGAATATTGCCCACATGGAAAATTGCCAATTGCAACAGGACAAAGTTTCAGATCTATGATATGATATGATATGATCTATGATATTTGATATTTGATGTTTCCATGATGTGTGATCAACTTGTGATTTACTGCTGACATAGTGCAATGATCTGTGGTTTGCAGCAGTCTGTCATTATCAGCAATAGATAGATCTAGTCTGCTCTGCTCTCCTCTCTCACTGATTCTGCCTTACTCCTCCCACCAGCCCAGAACAGAGAACAGCAGCACATGCAGAAACAGCAGCAGTGTGATCCAGAGGAGCCATCACTGCTATCAGTACCCACAAAAGAATCACTGTATTATCTGTGGAGTAACATGGGACTGCAGGTCAGATCTAATACATTATCATCTCAGTGGGAGCCCACCAAAAGCAGGTTGCTGCTGGCTTAGATAGATGGTCCTGGAAGCCCAGAAGGCACCGCAGAAAGGTGAGATTCTGTCAGAATCTGTCAGAGGAGCGGAAGTGTCATAGCAGCACCGCTCTCCCATTGACTTCAGTGGCAGTGAATCTGGGGCCTGCACCTTCTTCCCTGTCCACTTATGACTACCAAGAGTAAGAGTGAACAGATACTACATAGTTATGTAGGCCCAGACACACCACACTGAGAGTGGAATAAGGGTCTCTAGGCCCAGACACACCACAATGAGAGTAGAATAAGGGTCTCTAGGCCCAGACACACCACAATGAGAGTAGAATAAGGGTCTCTAGGCCCAGACACACCACAATGAGAGTGGAATAAGGGTCTCTAGGCCCAGACACACCACAATGAGAGTGGAATAAGGGTGTCTAGGCCCAGACACACCACAATGAGAGTAGAATTATTGTTAGGACAGTTGAATGACAACTCCTAAGAACAGAATCCGTACTCTAGGACTAGGGATGAGTGAACCGAACCTGTAGAACCTGGAGAAGTAAACTGGGCCCAGAGACCTTTGTTGAAATCCATTCTGCATTTTCTTTGCTGCCTGTGTTGTGCTGTATTGTATTTCAATGGAGCCCATGGAAGTCAAGGACAATCACCTGGCAGCTAATTATTTGCAGGTGTGCAATGATTGTTTAATAAACGTAATCCCTTTCTGTCATTGGACGTACTATTCCGTCCATGTGGGGTGGGCCCTACTTCCCAAGGACGGAATAGTACGTCCAGCGCGATCGGCCGCGCTCACGGGGGGAGCGCGGCCGATCGCGGCAGGGTGTCAGCTGACTATCGCAGCTGACATCCGGCACTATGTGCCAGGAGTGGTCACGGACCGCCCCGGCACATTAACCCCCGGCACACTGCGATCAAACATGATCGCAGTGTTTCGGCGGTACAGGGAAGCATCGCGCAGGGAGGGGGCTCCCTGCGGGCTTCCCTGAGATGATCGGTACAAGGCAATGTGCTCACCTTGTACCGAGCGTCTCCTCCCTGCAAGCCCCGGATCCAAAATGGCCGCGGGGCTGCATCCGGGTCCTGCAGGGAGGTGGCTTCACAGCGCCTGCTCAGAGCAGGCGCCGGGAAGCCTGGAGCTGTGCACGTCAGATCACCGATCTGACACAGTGCACAGCAAAGTGTCAGATCAGCGATCTGTCACTTTACTGTGATGTCCCCCCCTGGGGCAAAGTAAAAAAAAAAAAAAATTACATGTGTAAAAAAAAAAAAAAATTCCTAAATAAATAATAATAATAAAAAAAATATTGTTCCAATAAATACATTCCTTTAGCTAAATAAAAATAAAAAAACAATAAAAGTACACCTATTTAGTATCTCCGCGTCCGTAGCGACTCAACCTATAAAACTGTCCCACTAGTTAACCCCTTCAGTGAACACCGTAAAAAAAAAAAAAAAAAAAGAGGCAAAAAAACGCTTTATTATCATACCGCCGAACAAAAAGTGGAATAACACGCGATCAAAAAGACGGAAATAAATGACCATGGTACCGCTGAAAACGTCATCTTGTCCAGCAAAAAATGAGCTGCCATACAGCATCATCAGCGAAAAAATAAAAAAGTTATAGTCCTCAAAATAAAGCGATGCAAAAATAATTATTTTTTTGTATAAAATAGTTATCGTATAAAAGCGCCAAAACATAAAAAAAGATATAAATGAGGTATCGCTGTAATCGTACTGTCAAGGTGAAAATATATTTCTTTATATACTTTTGTACTTTTATATCTTATACTGTAAAACAATAAGTTTTTCATATCTGCTTGCAAATGTGACTGTATTTAAAGATGGCCGCCAGTGTTTATTTTTACTTTAGTCTAGTGTCTGAAGGGTTAAGTTTCATTTCTTCTGAAATCGAAACCTAAGGAATGAGAAGAAAAGGAGGATTCACCGGGAGACGTCAGAACAAATCAGAAAGACTGAATGCTAGCTTAAACCCCGCCTAATGCACGCCTTCCCCTAACACTCAATATAGTATTGTGTATTCTAAAATAAAAGTTAGTTGGTGTGACCGCTGCGGACATGTGTGGACGCACGGGCATTAACTGAGTTTGAACCAGCTACCTGTCTGACTCATTCTTATCCGGTACCAGATGCCCTGCACACATATTAATTTGGAATGACTGGTGAATGAGGATATATTGTCGTTACGACCCCGACAATTTGGCGCGACCAACGTGGGGCGTGGCCAGCGATCCGAGACCCCCTGGACCCATACCTGGATGTCTGTGGATGATACCCGTAGTGGCTGACCTCGAGGACTGATCACCCTCCGAACACGGTAAGTGGCGATCATATACACTGTATATGTCACACTTGCTAGTGTCTCAGCCGTTATTGGTTTGTCTGTGGTCTCCTTGGGTCTGGGGAGTGACCGGTCGAGTGGTGAGATCGAACGCAATCCTGTGCCACGCTCTGAACCAGCAACTGAGAGACGTCGCATCCTGCGCGTCTTCGTGTACACCACACCTCCTCCACCGGTCATTGTACTCCGTTCAACCACCCTACCCGTGACTGTTGTCTAGTAGTGAAGTGGAGTGAAAGATTGAGCTAGTTGTAGAGTGTGGGGCGGCTTAGAGAAAGGGATAGGAGACGCAGCCTCTGTGATATTGTACTAACCGGTAATTAAGACGTCCCAAGTGGGGGACCACCAGAATTTTGAGTACAAATAGGTAATTAAGACGCCCCGTACGGAACCACCAGAAATAGGTAATTAAGACGTCCCGGAACGGGACCACCAGAAACAGGTATTTAAGACGCTCCGTACGGGACCACCAGAATTTTTGTGGAGGGCTCTCACTAGGAGACCGCCTCCCAACGGTTTGGAATATCGTGGCAGGATAGTCTGTTAATCACTGTTGTTCAGGTTAGGGGACAGGAAATATTGAGCGCGAGGCTCTTTTCCTTATACGTTGAGCGAGAGGCTCCGTGTTTTTAGAACAAAGTGTTGATATTGCTGCCAGTGGTTTACTGCAGAAAACCATAGTATTCTGTAAGAGTCATGCTGCGTATCTTAAAGCAAAAGAAGTCTGTGCCCCACAAGTTAGATGAGGATGCTGTGGAAGTCAAGACAATAGTAGAGTCACGGGAGGGCAAGAGGCAGTCAAGAAGCTTATCTGCGAGTTGCGCGAGGCTTAAAGAACAAAGGATGAAAAGTGGTTGATGGAGAGGGAGGATCAGTGAATGCAGAACCCGTGTTTGGTTATAAAATGCCTTTGAACTGTGATCTTATAGATTGTAAAATGGCCGCCGTGCCACTAATGATGAAAACGCAGTCCCAGCCACCGCCCTATAATGGCGACGGGACAAGCTCTCCAGAAGCGTGGGTGTGTCCTGTTTGTGTTGTTCAGAATCCAACCTGGGTGGAAACCTGCCGTGTGCGTGTACGGGCCGTCCTTGGGGCTCCGCCCAGACCACGGAGGATCATAGGAAAGTTTTGTAGAAATTAAGTCTGAAAACTGCTGCAATTTGTGACTGTGTAGAAGATACGGAACTCTTATCAGTGCTGTGTAGGAGAGGGGAGGAGGGAGCGGACAGCTGTGAGATTTCTCCTCTCTCTTCCTTATCGGTGCTGTGAGCCAGAGAAAAGGGGGGCAAAGAGCTGGGCTTTTGTATTCTGAGGAATGCGGTGATTTCCTTATCTCCTGTTTCTGGTGAGGAGGGGGCACACGCATAGCTGCGCTTTTGAGTCTCTCTGTGTTTACTTGGTGTAGATTACGCACTGGTAGATTTGGGTTTTGCTTAAAGCAACAATATTGTTTTGAAGTACAAAGAAATATTATAATCTGGAAATTTGAAAGTGAAATAGACCTGTGCCTAGTCTTAGAGGAAAACTTGTAAGTAATTGAAAGATTGGTAAAAGATTTACCTGCTTCAAGTTGAGTGGTTGATATATATAGCAAATTGAAGATTAACAGGGGGGCTCCCTGTTAGATAATATGGTCCCTCCCCAGGAAATTAAGCCTCTACTCCCGATTGTAAACCCTGTGCCCCTTAAAGTTAAGGCACCAATATATCCTGGACTGCCGAGAAGTTCTATGGGCGTCTTATGGTAATGTTTAAAGATCAGGGATTCTCATTGTAACAAAAAGTCCATTCATACCTTTTTGTAGTAGACCCGATATTGAGATTTCCACTCCGGATGATGTATTGAAAATAGTAAAGAGTTTTCAAAAGAATTTAGCCCGTTCTGCATCAGCTGGAAAGGCAAAGGTTAAACCAGCCACAGCAATTCCCCGCTCCAATTCCAGCCCCCCCCCCTCACAGCTGCAAGGACGCTCATCAGTGGTCATGTAACAGAGATCAGCCCCTGCCCTTCCCCCACCTTACACACACAAGTCCAGCTTCACACTCCAATACGCCTTTAACCCTGTATAGGAATCTCCCTCCCAAGCTTCGTTATGTCAATTTTCAGACCAAGAGCTTGCTTTAATCGGTGTAAATGGCAGACCCCCCAGCCCAGAAAGGCCCTTACATCTCCTCTTCCCGTGAAACCTTCACACTTACAAGGCCAGACTTTCCAGGAATCTGAAGTTTGGTTTCCCTGTCATTCACGCTACTACATCACACCTCAGGAATCCCAGGTTCTTTTCTCAGTGGGGTATGGGGACATAATTACCCACCAGGTAGGAGCCATAGTGAACCCAGCTAATTCTACCCTGTCACATAGAGGTGGTTTGGCCCAACAGATAGCCAACAGGGGGGGGCCCAGCCATAGCCCAAGAGTGTCAGGCCTACCTTGCCACTTATGGCCCCTTGCATTCAGGAGATGCTATGTCCACCCAAAGAGGGAATTTGCCCTGTGATATAGTGTTACACACTGCAGGCCCTGTATATGATTACAAGACACCCGAGCACTGCCGTACAGTATTGCAGACTGCCTTGCAGACAGAGCTCACCTATGCAGGACATGCTACAGTCGTGCTGACTCAGCTTCATGGAGACAAACAGAGACCTGTTGCTTATTACAGCGGCCACCTGGATACGGTGGCAAGAGGAAATCCCTTCTGTGTTCGGCCCGTGTTGTCTGTCCAGCTGTTGCTACACAAGTCTTCAGAGATTGTTTTGGATTACCCACTGATGGTCCATACCCCACACGATGTACATAGTGTCCTTAATCAGGTACAATTTAGCCACATGTCCATGGCTGGACAGCTGCGATTTCAGTGTGCTATTCTCATGCCTACTAATGTGATTTTGGAAAGGTGCACTGTCCTAAACCCCGCTACTCTTCTCCTAGTTCCCCTGGATCCAAAGGGGGGAGGGGTAGGTGACATGGAAAAGGACACTCTTTTTCTTTCTAGAATGGATCCAGAGGAACAAGATTAGGTTTCCAAACCACATGATTGTCTAGAATTGATGTCTCAGGAAACGGCTGGTCTCTAGTGTGCCCATTCTAATGCTGATCTTGAGCTTTTTGTAGATGGATCCCGTCACCAAGATGACCAAGGACGCTTCTGTACCAGATATGCTGTGGTCTCAAAACATGAGGTAATCAAGGCAGAGTCAATGCCAGCTCATATGTCTGCACAAGAAGCAGAGCTCAAGGCGCTCATAGAAACGTGCAAACTAGCAGAAGGTAAGACTGTAAATATCTACACTGATTCCAGGTATGCCTTTGGCATTGCACACGGTTATGGGCCTATCTGGAGAGCCAGGGCTTTCCTGACAGCAAATGGCCACCCCTTTGAACATGCTGAGGCAGTCCAGCAACTTATGAATGCACTACAGCTTCCCACCCAAGCAGGCATCATAAAGGTAAAGGCACATACCAAAGGCACTGATGGACGGACAAAGGGTAACGCACTGGCAGACCAGGCTGCCAAGAAAGCAGCAAGCACTCCTGTAGCCTCTAGAGTACATCACCTAGACACCCCACCATCTCCACTTGTGTTGAAAGACATCTTAGCCCGGTTACAAGAACAGGCAAGTAAGGAGGAGAAAAATAGGTGGCAAATAATAGGGGCTTGCTCTGATACCGTCACTGGACTATGGGGGAGGGGTGAAAAGGTCTGCCTACCACAGGTACTGTACCCAATGATGGCACAGGTTCTGCACGAGAATGTGCACCACTCGAAGACGGCCATATGTGACACCCTACAGAGACAATGGATTGCCCCCGGGGTTTTCCACCTGCGCAGAAAGGCAGGTACAGAGCTGCATGATATGTGCCACACATAATCAGAGTAGGACAGTGAAAACCCCATCCAAGCACACTCCCCGGCCCTTTAACCAATTCCAGAGACTGCAGAATGATTATATTCAGTTACCCAGGGTAGAGACGTATGAGTATGTGTTGGTCTGCATTGATTTATTTTCAGGTTGGCCAGAAGCCTACCCAGTTGCCAAAGCTACGGCTAAGACAACGGCGAAGAAACTGATGGCTGAGATCATATGCAGGTATGGAGTTCCTGAAGTAATTGAAAGCGATCAGGGTTCCCATTTTACTGGAGAGATCATGTCAGAGGTAATGGCAGCACTGGGGGTAAGTCAAGCATTGCATACTCCATACCATCCGCAGAGCAGTGGAAGAGTGGAGAGACTAAATGGAACTCTTAAGCTTAAAATCCAGAAGGCAATGACAGAGACTGGTAAACCATGGACAGAATGCCTTCCTCTAGCTTTGTTTTCAGTAAGATATACCCCAAATAGGAAGACAGGACTGTCACCGTATGAGATTCTGTTTGGCAGGAGCCCCAGTCTTGAGTGTTTCTTTCCACAACAGTTGCAGCTCAAGTACCAGGACTTGACTAGCTATGTGCAGGCCTTACATGGACACCTTGCCAAAGTGCATTTAACTGTCTTCAGTTCTCTTCCAGACCTACACAAGGTTCCTGGACACCATCCCTTTGTGCCAGGAGACCTGGTGTATGTGAAAAAGTTTGTGTGCAGAGATTGTCTCCAGCCAAGATTTGAAGGACCCCACACGGTGATCCTGGTCACCCCCCACTGCAGTAAAACTTGAAGGAAAGAGCACTTGGATCCACGCCTCACACTGTAAAAGAGACCGAACCAGTGTTTAGTCACAGTAGTGACTGAAGGGAAATGTTGCTGTTGTTTTTGACCTTGGGACTGGGGGCCATCCTCGCCCCTACCTCTTCGGCCTCTATTGTAAATAAGAATCCTGGTCCCACTATTCTCTGGGTAAACCTGACAGCCCCGGTGAATATCTGGCAATTTGATTTCTGTGATGTAGTCAAGTGCCCTGAGACTCAACAGGTGGTAGAGGGAATTATCCAGTTTTACATGTGTGTGTTACCAGAAATGACAACAATAACCGTTATTATTGGTCAGATGCTGCCTGGAATACGGGAGATGATTGGGGATATAAACCTAGCAAAGCCATGTTCTCTAAGGATAGGACTGGTAGGAGTCTCCGTGAGAGAATGCATCTAACAGCCTTTCCGCAACCACTTAGGGGCTGTAAATGGGGTAGAAGTTGTCACCCCCTCCTCCTAAATCTTGAATGCCCCCAATCTGCTGATCTGCAGACGTTTGTACTGAGAAGGTATTATCATTATGTATTTAATGGTGGATACTATGGGAATTTAGGCCATATACAGCTCCAGGATATTAGCTTCAGACCAACCATGACCCCTGTTACCAGTACAGTTAAAACAGGCCCAAGTGAGCGTTTGCAAAATGTAGTTAATGAAGTAATCCCCATGCCAGGTCTCAGTTGGCAAGAGGTTATCTCCATAGAAACACAAACAGCCCCAAGGAAAAACCTATGGTTAGAATGGGTGAGATACAATGTAAGAGTCCAGAATATCTCTGTAGGATGTATTGCTTGTGCTGCTGCGAATACACATCTCTACACACATGCATTGCTTTTTCCTGATGACAACACCACTGCCTGTGTCATGAATCTGTTGAAAGGTTTGAAGCCCACTGATTGCCCAGATTACGTCCCACTAATTCATAAGGAACCCAGACTAAAGGTCCCAGGAGAAGTAACCGTATTAGCTGACAATTACACCTGCTATAATTCCCACGACATTACAGGTACACCAGTAGGGATCTTCGAGACAGGTTTCTGCAAAGAGAACAGTTCTCTAGATACTGACTTGCTAATCAAACATACACAATATATGTACGATATTTATTGGTTATGTGGAGATGGTAAGCTCCGTCCCAGGTTGCCTAATGCCTGGATAGGCCAATGCACCCTTGTTAAACTAGCCATGCAGTTCAAGATATTACCTTGGGATCCAGAGGTACCTGATGAACCTACCAGAAAGATGAGAAGTCTCAATCAGCTCCACATGAGTTATGAAGAAGATCCACTAGTATATATTGATGCCATTGGAGTGCCAAGGGGGGTGCCTGACCAGTTTAAAGCCCAGAACCAGATTTATGCTGGCTTTGCTTCTATAGTCCCACAGGTGCAGATTAATAAAAATGTTGAATGGATCAAATATACATATATTACAGTGAACAAAGATTCGTTAATTATAGCTGTGATGCCTTTCAGGATATAGTTGAGGGTTTGGGCCCTAACACTTGTATGACCCGTACTGCAACCCGACCTAAGAGAATTACACTGAATCCTGTCCAGACAAGATCACATGTAGTGACATAAGAAGCTGACACAGGATTGTGGTTGGTGGATAGTGGGGACATTAACTTTTAGGAGTAGGCTGACAGTAATCCTTTTGGGAAGGAGCTGTAGACCAGCATGTTATGTCACTCCCCACCACCAGAGAACCAACCACATCAGGTAGGGTAAGACAGATACAGGAGTATTATCCCTGGAGGCCCTCTGACTAGCTAGCTACGCAAAAGCAATTGGCTGACCCTGAGAACCAACCTTTCTCATTTTACAGACAAATAATGATCACATGATGGACGTATAAGTGCACCTAGGCAGGCCTAGGTAGTTAGTGAGCACAAAAGCAGGTGACGTGCTAGGACGCAAATTAAGACTTTTTACAGATGTGACAAAAGGAGAGAGTGTAGAGCTATACTTGGACGGTTACAGCTGAAATGGGAAGACACGAGGTACAGTCCCATAAACCCACTTGATGTTAGAGTATAGGTAAATACATTCATTGACGGTATGACCAAAGACTTACGAGACGAAATATAGACAGCCAGACCTGAATGGCGAAATGTAGATCCAAAAGACCTGAAGGTTTCTAAAGAAGTTGAACAAATTAGGACAATAAGACGACGTGTCATGTATGCTGGAGCAGACACATCTTTCTTCTCCAGTTGGTTAGGTGGGATCAAGGGATTCCTTCAATAAGCTTGTCTGGTACTGATTGCCCTCCTTATAGTTGGATCAATAATTCTCTGTTGTGTTATTCCCTAGTATAAAAAGGTTATTGCCAAAGCAACTCCAACTGGCACCTTCCTCAGTCAAGAGAGTAGACAAAACCCCCCCCCATTCTCAGATGATGCTAAGAGATTTAGTTTAGGGACAGTGGGAGAACTCCATGTGAGGTTAGTGAAGGGTTCAGCTGCCTGGAGGCCTCTCGCTAGGGGAGAGTTTCTGAGGTGTCTGGATGAAGAAATCCACCTCCCCTTTACCCATCACATAGACAGTCTCGAAGGATCTTTCTTTAAGGGAAAAACTTAGTGTTTAGGGGGGATTGTCAAGGTGAAAATATATTTCTTTATATACTTTTGTACTTTTATATCTTATACTGTAAAACAATAAGTTTTTCCTATCTGCTTGCAAATGTGACTGTATTTAAAGATGGCCGCCAGTGTTTATTTTTACTTTAGTCTAGTGTCTGAAGGGTTAAGTTTCATTTCTTCTGAAATCGAAACCTAAGGAATGAGAAGAAAAGGAGGATTCACCGGGAGACGTCAGAACAAATCAGAAAGACTGAATGCTAGCTTAAACCCCGCCTAATGCACGCTTTCCCCTAACACTCAATATAGTATTGTGTATTCTAAAATAAAAGTTAGTTGGTGTGACCGCTGCGGACATGTGTGGACGCACGGGCATTATCTGAGTTTGAACCAGCTACCTGTCTGACTCATTCTTATCCGGTACCAGATGCCCTGCACACATATTAATTTGGAATGACTGGTGAATGAGGGTATATTGTCGTTACGACCCCGACAGTACTGACCCGAAGAATAAAACTGCTTTATCCATTTTACCAAACACGGAACGGTATAAACGCCCCCCCCAAAGAAATTCATCAATAGCTGGTTTTTGGTCATTCTGCCTCACAAAAATCGGAATAAAAATCGATCAAAAAATGTCACGTGCCTGAAAATGTTACCAATAAAAACTTCAACTCGTCCCGCAAAGACCAAGACCTCACATGACTCTGTGGACCAATATATGGAAAAATTATAGCACTCAAAATGTGGTAACGCAAAATACATTTTTTGCAATAAAAAGCGTCTTTTAGTGTGTGACGGCTGCCAATCATAAAAATCCGCTAGAAAACCCGCTATAAATAGTAAATCAAACCCCCCTTCATCACCTACTTAGTTACGAAAAATTAAAAAATTAAAAAATGTATTTATTTCCATTTTCCCATTAGGGTTAGGGCTAGGGTAAGGGCTAGGGTTAGGGCTAGGGTTAGGGTCAGGGCTAGGGTTAGGGCTAGGGTTAGGGCTAGGGTTAGGGTTGGGGCTAGGGTTAGGGCTAGGGTTAGTGCTACAGTTAGGGTTAGGGTTGGGGCTAAAGTTAGGGTTAGGGTTTGGATTACATTTACGGTTGTGAATAGGGTTGGGATTAGGGTTAGGGGTGTGGTTAGAGTTACAGTTGAGATTAGGGTTTGGGGTGTGTTTGGATTAGGGTTTCAGTTATAATTGAGGGGTTTCCACTGTTTAGGCACATCAGGGGCTCTCCAAATGCGACATTGTGTCCGATCTCAATTCCAGCCAATTCTGCGTTGAAAAAGTAAAACCGTGCTCCTTCCCTTCCGAGCTCTCCCGTGCGCACAACAGGGGTTTACCCCAACATATGGGGTATCAGCTTACACAGGACACATTGGACAACAACTTTTGTGGTCCAATTTCTCCTGTTACCCTTGGGAAAATACAAAACTGGGGGCTAAAAAATAATTTTTGTGTAAACAAAAAAAAAAATTATTTTCACAGCTCTGCGTTATAAACTGTAGTGAAACACTTGGGGGTTCAAAGTTCTCACAACACATCTAGATAAGTTCCTTGGGGGGCCTAGTTTCCAATATGGGGTCACTTGTTGGGGGTTTCTACGGTTTAGGTACATTAGGGGCTCTGCAAATGCAACGTGACGCCTGCAGACCAATCCATCTAAGTCTGCATTCTAAATGGCGCTCCTTCCCTTCCGAGCTCTTCCATGCGCCCAAACGGTGGTTCCCCCCACATATGGGGTATCAGCGTACTCAGGACAAATTGTACAACAACTTTTGGGGTCCAATTTCTCCTGTTACCCTTGGGAAAATACAAAACTGGGGGCTAAAAAATAATTTTTGTGGGGGAAAAAAAATAATTTTTATTTTCACGGCTCTGCGTTCTAAACTGTAGTGAAACACTTGGGGGTTCAAAGCTCTCACAACACATCTAGATGAGTTCCTTAGGGGGTCTACTTTCCAAAATGGTGTCACTTGTGGGGGGTTTCAATGTTTAGGCACATCAGTGGCTCTCCAAACGCAACATGGCGCCACATCTCAATTCCAGTCAATTTTGCATTGAAAAGTAAAATGGCGCTCCTTCCGTTCTGAGCTCTGCCATGTGCCCAAACAGTCGCAATGCGTCGTTATGTAGAAATAACGCATCCTGCAAAGTTGCCCGCAGGATGCGTTTTTTCTCCATAGACTTTCATTAGCGACGCATTGCGACGGAGTGCCACACGTTGCAACCGTCGTGCGATGGTTGCGTCGTGTTTTGTCGGACCGTCTGCACAAAAAAAGTTACATGTAACTTTTTTTGCGCGTCGTGTCCGCCATTTTCGACCGCGCATGCGTGGCCGAAACTCTGCCCCCTCCTCCCCGGACATTACAATGGGGCAGCGGATGCGTTGTAAAACTGCATCCTCTGCCCATGTAGGGCATTACTTTCACAACACGCATCGGTACGTCAGGCCGACGCATAGCGACGGCCCCGTGCCGACGCTAGTATGAAAGTAGCCTAAGCCTAATCTAACACTACTAGGCCTAAACCCAATCTAACACTAATATTTCTTTTTTACTTGAAAAAACTGCCTAACCCTAACTGTAAAAAATGAAAGAAAAATTTATATAAAAAATAATTTGACAAGGGGGATGACACAGAAGAGAAGATCAATTTGGTTTAGGGGATTGCACAACAACTTTTAGGGTCCAATTTCTCCTGTTACCCTTGGAAAAATAAAAACAATTGGATCTGAAGTAAATTTTTTGTGAAAAAATGTTAAATGTTAATTTTTAAAAAAAAAATTCCAAAAATTCCTGTGAAGCACCTGAAGGGTTAATAAGTTTCTTGAATGTGATTTTGAGCACCTTGAGGGGTACAGTTTTTAGAATGGTGTCACTTTGGGTATCTTATATCATATAGACCACTCAAAGTGACTTCAAATGTGATGTGGTCCCTAAAAAACAATGGTGTAAAAATGAGAAATCGCTTTTCAACTTTTAACCCTTATAACTCCCTAATAAAAAAAAATTGTTCCTAAACTGTGCTGATGTAAAGTAGACATGTGGGAAATGTTACTTATTAAGTATTTTGTGTGACATATCTCTGTGATTTAAGGGCATGAAAATTCTAAGTTGGAAAATTGCGAAATTTTCAAATTTCTCACCAAATTTCCAATTTTTTCACAAATAAACTCAAGTCATATCAAATAAATTTTACCACTATCATGAAGTACAATATGTTATGAGAAAAACTCAGAATCAGCAGAATCCATTGAAGCGTTCCAGAGTTATTACCTCATAAAGGGACAGTGGTCAGAATAGTAAAAATTCGCCTGGTCATTAACTTGCAAACCACCCTCAGGGGTAAAGGGGTTAAAAAGTAACAAATTATTGCATACATACAGCGTGCACTATAAATTCCTTTTTTTTCATGGCAGAAAGTGTTGTAAATATAATAAGTATTATTATTATTTTTATAAATAAAAATAAGTAGAAAATAGAAATAAATGTCCCCTTTTGTCTCTGAAGAGATAACAACTAAGGGGTTATCCAGGACTCTTATTTTTTACTATGGGCCTAAGAACTAACAGGCAGGTAGTTGCTAACTATCTACCTGTTCTACCCGCTGACAATCTATATTTCCAGCTCAGAGTGGTCATGGACCGCTCTTGCCAGCGATTCTGTGGCTTCCATTGACATCACATCTAAAGAGCAGGTAATTCTCTTTCGCTCTGTTCTGTTAATGGGCCGTGATTGCCAATATCATACTGATTGACAACCAAGTTCCTAATGCTTAACAGCGGGAAGCTGGTTGTCAATCAGCATGACATCGGCAGACACCCCCCCCATTAACAGAGCAGCCCAGAAGAGGAAGAGCTGCTCTGATGACATAAAGCAGCAGAATCGTCAGCAGGAGCGGTCTGTCACTATTCTGAGGCGGCACTGGGTAGAATAGGCAGGTAGTTAGCAACTATCTGCTGTTAGTTCTTAGGCCCATAGTAAAAAATAAACCAGTCCCAGACAAACCCTTTACTTAGTGCACATATACTGTAGTTACTGTTTATACCTATTATAGTGCATAATCTGTCTGAAATGTTCCAACAGGAAACATAGAAACGTATGTATGGAAAGTTCCTGAAAGATCTGGCCCTATAACGCAGGAAAACAATTGTTTAACCTGGGCTTATTACTCAACAGTTGATCAAATCAAGGTAATATGTTTTGCAATTATTTTACTATATTTAAAGAAGCACTGAAATTTGTATCCTCTTAATATTTTGCAATTGTCATATTATACAGCACTGTGTACTTACAATTGCTCATTTTGCTCTTCTACCCAGCTAATTCTCCTGCTTTCCATTAGGTCTATGACATCACATGATTAAAAGCGGACTAGCTGAATCCTTCTAAGCTTTATGTACAAACAGGAGGTCAGTTTTATCTGCGTGACTCATAAGTCACTGTAAAAGTCCCTGGCGGGGGCAGGGGTGGAGCAGCTGGGTCAGGAGTCAAAGAGGGGAATGATAAATGCAGGGAAAAGAGACTTCCTGTTTCTACATAGAGCAGAGACAAGAGAATAATTATTTGGGTAGAAAGGCAAAATTAGCAATTGTAAGTACACAGTTTAGTATAATATAATGATTGCAATACATTAAGAGGAATTTACCTTTACCACCTGTTTCTTACCAAAAGTTTGACTGAGGTGAAATTGCACCACTAATCTAGTCTAATGATTGCATCTGTGGAAAACATCCAGAAGGATGGAACCAGACACAATGGAAATACATGGTTCTTTCTACAGTTATCAGCAGACTAACTCCATAATGACTCATGACGAGAATGTACATCACTGTTCCCACACCGTGATATACATTGTCACCATGGTGGTCGCACAGGTGCTACCAATGCTCTACATTCTGCATTACACAGACCTGCTCCTGCTACAACTCACAGAATCCAGGATAACCTGCTTATGTAAATGCCTCGGCATCTAGCGTTCCAGAGGTAACGTGATTGCAGGCCGCTAATGGGTTGATGTTGCAGCCAAAGGCATAAAAAGGTCCCAGGCCTGCAATCCGCATTGGCCTATTAGTCAGTAATGCTGCAGATAGTGTTGGCCCCAAGTTGCACAAAAGAGAGTAACATTTTTATTGTCAATTAAAGTCTCATTATCAAAGAAGCCGCCTACAATATTTATCAATTATATGATATATATGTGTGTACTCTTGTCAATATCAGGAGAATATTCTTATCTTGCCCCTTGTTTGAGATTCAATATCGGGGAGAGGAGTGATGGACATTTTTTTGGAGTGACGGGAAAGGGGAGGGGAGTCTGGTGTCTTTCACTGTACTTTGCATTGTATGTACACTTAAAACTGTTAATAAAGATTCATGATTTAACCCTCTAAAATCCCCTTTATTATCAAATAGGAAAGTTCATTTAAGATGATTAATTTATTAATATACTGCTACTCTACAGGCTTAAGGGGAAGCGGACATCTGCTCCAGCCCCTCTACACTGCCATCATGCCTGTATTGTACCCCTTTCCTACATTATAATAAGCCCCTTTTATTGCTTAGTGATTGATAAATATAAAATTGTCTTTAAACCCTGCACTCGTGTAAAGTAAATCAGTGAGTGACTATTTGGGGGGTGGAATTGATGTTCCCCAGACTAATCCTCCCTCTCATTGTGTAAGAACCAAATGTGTCTGTGAGTGACATGAGTTACAGTAATGGCGTCACCACCGACACCTTGGAAATCTCGTGCACTCACACGTCCTCCCTGGAAATGCGCAATGAAGTCGGGTATAGGCTCCCCAGCCTCATCAGCGCAGTGTGCATGCCCAGAGAGCAAGTTGTGGCGCTAGAGTCAGCCAGCCGCGAGCTGTGCCAAGAGTCAGCGGTAACATAACTCTTACAAATCATGTCACTCACACCCACAGGGGCTAGCTTACTCCATGAGAGGGAGGCATAGTCAGGGGAAATCATCAGACTCCCAACACTGATCTAGTGCAGGGTTTAAACTTAATTCTACATTTATTTACAAATTGATAAGCAACAAAATAAGAATTATTAGTATATAGAACTAGATTATTTTTATTAGAAAGTAGGAAAAGGTGCAATACAGTCATGGCGACGATTTAGTGGCTAGGGCAGCTGTCCAGTTCTCTACAGACGGTGCGTGCTGTCGGGATTTTCTAAAGCTGGGCACAGGCAGACGTGACCGTAAGTATGAGATATGCATACTCCTGGCCACATTCCAACTAGACGTGCACAGCCTCCCTCAGTACAAGGGAATTGAGTGAGGCTGCGTGTGTCTAGTCGGAATGTGGCTGGAAGTATGCACATCACAGACTTGCTGTTACATGACTGCCCGGTCTCACCACTGGCACCGTACAGTCCTATTGTATGCGTTGTGAGGATTCACAAGTCTGCAGTAACTGCAGACTTTGTCAAATGTGAACAACCCCTTTAAGCTCTTTAGGCGAACCTAAAAGTATGAAAAAGAACTATGTGAAATGCATTAAGGAGTGAAATGTTTACATCAGATCCTCATATTTTCCAATTCCAAAAAACTCTAATAAATATAAAGAAGCATATTTTCTGCATGTTACAAGGTAGCTCTGTAACCAGAGGGACATGCGGCCAGTATAAAAAGGGGCAATGTTGTCTTTGATAGGGGAGAGGCATCAGTCCTATACATGGTATTCCCACTCACCAGCCTTGGCGGTATAAAGGCATAGGTACAGTTCAGAGCTGGGCAAGATAAGGGAAATAAAAGAGAATTACTTCTGCAGTTATATTCAGGCATATGTTGGTTCTTTTCACAGATAACCACTTTATGGGGTTAAAGTCATTCTTAAAGTCATGTGAAAGCTTTCTCTATTTTACTAATAGACATGGAATAAAAACAATTGACCCATAGTGGTATGGACAAATACAACTTGTCCTGCAAAAATAAGCATCACGTTGCCAAAAAGAAAAAAAAATGGCTCCTACAGTGTTGGTTACTGGAATTTGTAAATGTTTAATAACTGCAAACTTTCCAACGGTCCCTAAATGGTAAAGTTGACTTTTACTGGAACAGATGGGTTATTGTTTCATTGCTTGTATGAGAATATGCAATGTCCTGTGTGCCGCCCGGGGATCCTTGTCTTCCCTTTAACAACTCAAAGAGACAATTTGTTGGTTCGTGTGATTTGCAAGTCCCCGTTCTTTTAAAGGAGTCAGGACGACATTGATTCATTCTTCCCTGTGTTGCACGGAGTTCATTGTCTTCCCTCCTAGGACACATACAGCGGATTGGTTGGGCCTCTCGTGATTTGCAGAAAACCCTTATTTCCATTGAGCTTACGTAAGGAGAAAATATTGCGATTTGCTCTTCTTTTTATGATATTTGATGAAAATAAATCCTGGTATCTGGAAGAAAACATTAGGACATATTCTCTTCAACCTGAAGAAGTGAAGAAAGACGATGAAGAGTTTATTGAAAGCAACTTGATGCATGGTACGTCACTATCTGAAAGTTGTCATGTCTCTTGAAATGTCAGCCAAACCAGATCTCCACTTTGCACTGATGAGGGGCAGTACTCCGAAACACAGTGTCTGCAAATTGAGATTCGGGTTTGGCTTTTATCCTAAGTCATGTGACAAGGCTCGTTAAAGGGTCGACATTGACTGTTAGGATTGCTACTTCCAATAGGTGGCACTAGAGTTCTAGTCCTCTTCCTCTCTGAATAGACAATTTACTAAAAGTTTAGAATGGCATAAAATAACAAACCAAGTAATGCTCTCCTTACAGATCTCTTCCCTCTCCGGTGCCGTACCTTCTTGGGTCCCTCGCCGGTCTCTGTTCTTTATGCTCGAGCAATGATATTTCAACATGGACATGTGACTACAGCAGCCAAAATTAGACATCAATGAGACCACCGCTACAGCCAGTGAATGACCCCAAACACACCTGTCCATGTTTAGAAGTGATCACTTAGAGACTAAGATATAAAGACCGGCAAACCTGGGAAACAGCAGCACCAGAGTGGAAGGAGACGGGTAATGTGAGCAATACTCAGTTTGCTATTTTATACAATTCTAAGGGCACTTTCACACTGTATTCAGGTACTCGTTCGTCGGTCTCAACGTGGCTTGCGTGTAAACCACCCGTAAAATTTTTTGGGTGTATACGCCTACTGACGACGGACACTCAGTCGTAGTCTTCTATGTCTGAGTGTCCGCCGCCAGTAGGCATACATGCCCAAAAATGACGCACAGCAGTGAATACATTCACTTTCGATAGGAGCCACCCTGAGTGTTTGAAAGACACAAACAAGTATGACTTCTGTACAGGAAATACATAAGAAACCTACACAGGTCAGATATATAAAATACAGCGGTGTGGTGCTGTTTAAATAAACTACTACAGCAATAAAGGGTGCCTATCATCATTAGTTAAAAATTTACATACAATGTAAAATGGAATATGCCTATAGTGAAAAAAAAGGGCAAAAGCTACACCACAGTCTGTAAAAGTAACATCTCCCCTAATTACCGGCTATAGAAATAACAGGACCTACATATAATACCTCTATCAGTAATATATATGCACCACATCAATAGCTGCCTGACATTACACAATGAAGTGTGGTCTACAATGCTCAGAGGTACAGTGGGTACAGACAGTATTCAGACCCTTTTACATTTTTCACTCTTTGCTTCATTGCAGCCATTTGGTAAATTCAAATAAGTTCATTTTTTCTCATTAATGTACACTCTGCACACCATCTTGACTGAAAAAAAAAGAAATGTTTGCATATTTATTAAAAAAGAAAAACTAAAATATCACATGGTCATAACATAAGTATTCAGACCATTTGCTCAGACACTCATATTTAAGTCACATGCTGTCCATTTACTTTTGATCCTCCTTGAGATGGATCTACTCCTTCATTGGAGGTCATCTGTGTTTAATTAAACTGATAGGTCTTGATTTGGAAAGGCACACACCTGTCTATATAAGACCTCACAGCTCACAGTGCAGGTCAGACCTAGTGATGAGGGAGTGTACTCGTTGCTCGGGTTTTCCCGAGCACACTCGGGAGACCTCCGAGTATTTATGAATGCTCGGAGATTAAGTTTTCATGGCGGCAGCTGAATGATTTACAGCTATTAGCCTGCTTGATTACATGTGGGGTTTCCCTAGCAACCAGGCAACCCCCACAAGTACTCAGCCTGGCTAATAGCTGTAAATAATTCAGATGCTGCCATGAAAACTTAATCTCCGAGCAGTCATAAATACTCGGAGGTCTCCCGAGCGTGCTTGAGAAAACCCGAGCAACGAGTATACTCGCTCATCACTAGTCAGACCAAATGAGAATCATGAGGTCAAAGGAACTGGCCAAGGAGCTCAGAGACAGAATTGTGGCAAGGCACAGATCTGGCCAAGGTTACGACAGAATTTCTGCAGTACTCAAGGTTCCTAAGAGCACAGTGGCCTCCATAATCCTTAAATGGAAGACGGGTGGGACCACCAAAAGTCTTCCTAGACCTGGCCGTCCAGCCAAACTGAGCAATCATGGGAGTAGAGCCTTTGTGAGAGAGGTAAAGAAGAACCCCAAGATCACTGTGGCTGAGCTCCAGAGATGCAGTAGGGAGATGGGAAAAAGTTCCACAAAGTCAACTATGACTGCAGCCCTCCACCAGTCAGGCCTTTATGGCAGAGTGATAGTAAGAGACCTAGCACTCAACTTTAGGTAAGATGCAGCAGGAAAAATTTATTGTAGTAAATACAGGAAAACGTTTCGGTCAATTGTGACCTTCATCAGTTATAGGAGGTTATCAAATGAAAGCCGGTAACGGGAATTATAATCGCTGCACAATCATATATCAAAATTAGTTCAGCGTGGTTGTGGAGCGCCCCCACACCACCGCAGGGCCGAGGGGTACCCGGAGCCGGGCCTCTGGGTCTCAGTCCTGGAGTTGTCACGGTGGCTAGACCCGGTCCGTGGCCCTGTCTGTCAGTGGGGGACGTCCGGTGCAGTAAGTGGTGTTGTAACAGTGCAGTTGTGGGGTGCAGGTCGCGGTAAATAACGAGGACACCAGGTTGCAGTCTCTTTACCTCTTTACTGGAGATCTCTGAGTCCTCAGTCCAGAATACGGTTCACCAAGCTGCGCAAGTCCGGCCGGTCCAATGGCACCTCCAGAGTTCTCTTCACAGGTGGAAATCGGTGCCTTCCTTCTTAGCGCTATGTGTTGTAGTCCTTCCCTGCTGTGCTTACGGAAAGTACCCCACAACTGTTGTGTCTGTTTCTTAAGTTCCCTCACAACTCGATTAAATGATGTTCTTCTAATCGTCCGTCCCTTCCTGATGTTACAGTTAGAACGGCACCTGTTTGTCGGGTAGGCCTGGAGTTCTTCCGGGACCCTAGAGACGCCCCTCTCCCGCAATTGCCTCCCAAGACTTCATAGGTGATATGTGTTAGACAGCCCGCCTTAAACTGACTGTCCTGCCGCTGTTTAGAGTATTGCTTGAAGCTGAATGTTATAATACTCCCTCGGCGTTCCGGCCACCGGTAGTGCGCCTCAGTAGGGTGTTGCTCCGGTCTTACAGCACGACCCCTACTGGAATTCTCCTATCGCTTGATCTCGTTTCTCACTCAGCACAATCTGTTGTGAAATTGGATTCTGGGCTCCCCCGGTGGCCACTTGTGGAATTGAACTTGTGTGCATCATCCCCTCTGTTCACCTGCTCCTATCAGGATGTGGGAGTCGCTATATAACCTTGCTCCTCTGTCAGTTTCTTGCCGGTCAACAATGTTATCAGAAGCCTTCTGTGCTTGTTCCTGCTACTAGACAACTCCCAGCTAAGTTGGACTTTTGTCCTTGTGTGTTTTTGCATTTTGTTCCTGTTCACAGCTGCTGTTTCGTTACTGTGTCTGGAAAGCTCTTGTGATCGGAAATTGCCACTCTGGTGTTATGAGTTAATGCTAGAGTCTTAAAGGAATTTCTGGATGGTGTTTTGATAGGGTTTTCTGCTGACCATGAAAGTGTCCTTTCTGTCTTCCTGCTATCTAGAAAGCGGACCTCGATTTTGCTAAACCTATTTTCATACTACGTTTGTCATTTCATCTAAAATCACCGCCAATATATGTGGGGGCCTCTGTCTGCCTTTTGGGAAAATTTCTCTAGAGGTGAGCCAGGACTGTCTTTTCCTCTGCTAGGATTAGGTAGTTCTCCGGCTGGCGCTGGGCATCTAGGGTTAAAAAACGTAGGCATGCTACCCGGCCACTTCTAGTTGTGCGGCAGGTTTAGTTCATGGTCAGTATAGTTTCCATCTTCCAAGAGCTAGTTCTCATATATGCTGGGCTATGTTCTCTCGCCATTGAGAATCATGACAGTTTGACCGGCCCAAAAAAGGGTTAAATTACTGGCTGAGAAAGGAGAGAAAAAAGAAGTCTGCTACAATTTTTTTTTTTTTTTCCTCTAGTTCTGAGTGTGCTCTTAATTGAATCACTTGCTAGTCTGCCTATACTGCAGCCTTCCTCTCTTTCTCTCCTTCTAATCCTTGAATGGCTCTGTGTTCACCTGTTTCAAATGGATCTTCAGAGTGTAGCTACAGGTTTGAATAATCTCGCCACAAAGGTACAAAATTTGCAAGATTTTGTTGTTCATGCACCTATGTCTGAGCCTAGAATTCCTTTGCCTGAATTCTTCTCGGGGAATAGATCTCACTTTCAAAATTTTAAAAATAATTGCAAATTGTTTTTGTCCCTGAAGTCTCGCTCTGCCGGAGACCCTGCACAGCAGGTCAGGATTGTAATTTCCTTGCTCCGGGGCGACCCTCAAGACTGGGCTTTTGCATTGGCACCAGGGGATCCTGCGTTGCTCAATGTGGATGCGTTTTTTCTGGCCTTGGGGTTGCTTTATGAGGAACCTCATTTAGAGCTTCAGGCGGAAAAGGCCTTGATGTCCTTGTCTCAGGGGCAAGATGAAGCTGAAATATACTGCCAAAAATTCCGCAAATGGTCTGTGCTTACTCAGTGGAATGAGTGCGCCCTGGCGGCGATTTTCAGAGAAGGTCTCTCTGATGCCATTAAGGATGTTATGGTGGGGTTCCCTGTGCCTGCTAGTCTGAATGAGTCCATGACGATGGCTATTCAGATCGATAGGCGTCTGCGGGAGCGCAAACCTGTGCACCATTTGGCGGTGTCTATTGAGAAAACGCCAGAAAATATGCAATGTGATAGAATTCTGTCCAGAAGCGAGCGGCAGAATTTTAGACGAAAAAATGGGTTGTGCTTCTATTGTGGTGATTCAACTCATGTTATATCAGCATGCTTTAAGCGTACTAAGAAGCCTGACAAGTCTGTTTCAATTAGCACTTTACAGTCTAAGTTTATTCTATCTGTGACCCTGATTTGTTCTTTGTCATCTATTACCGCGGACGCCTATGTCGACTCTGGCGCTGCTTTGAGTCTTATGGATTGGTCCTTTGCCAAACGCTGTGGGTATGATTTGGAGCCACTGGAGGCTCCGATACCTCTGAAAGGGATTGACTCCACCCCATTGGCTAGTAATAAACCACAATACTGGACACAAGTGACTATGCGTGTTAATCCGGATCACCAGGAGGTTATTCGCTTTCTGGTGCTGTATAATCTACATGATGTTTTGGTGCTGGGATTGCCATGGCTGCAATCTCATAACCCAGTCCTCGACTGGAGAGCTATGTCTGTGTTAAGCTGGGGATGTAAAGGAACTCATGGGGACGTACCTTTGGTTTCCATTTCATCATCTATTCCCTCTGAGATTCCTGAATTCTTGTCTGACTTTCGTGACGTTTTTGAAGAACCCAAGGTTGGTTCACTACCTCCGCACCGGGAGTGCGATTGTGCCATAGACTTGATTCCGGGTAGTAAATACCCTAAGGGTCGTTTATTTAATCTGTCTGTGCCTGAACACGCTGCTATGCGAGAATATATAAAGGAGTCCTTGGAAAAGGGACATATTCGTCCTTCGTCATCTCCCTTAGGAGCCGGTTTTTTCTTTGTGTCTAAGAAAGACGGCTCTTTGAGGCCGTGTATTGATTATCGACTTTTGAATAAAATCACGGTTAAATATCAATATCCGTTACCACTGCTTACTGATTTGTTTGCTCGTATAAAGGGGGCCAAGTGGTTCTCTAAGATTGATCTCCGTGGGGCGTATAATTTGGTGCGAATCAAGCAGGGGGATGAGTGGAAAACCGCATTTAATACGCCCGAGGGCCATTTTGAGTATTTGGTGATGCCTTTTGGTCTTTCAAATGCCCCTTCAGTCTTCCAGTCCTTTATGCATGACATTTTCCGCGATTATTTGGATAAATTTATGATTGTGTATCTGGATGATATTCTGATTTTTTCGGATGACTGGGACTCTCATGTCCAGCAGGTCAGGAGGGTTTTTCAGGTTTTGCGGTCTAATTCCTTGTGTGTGAAGGGTTCTAAGTGTGTTTTTGGGGTTCAAAAGATTTCTTTCTTGGGATACATTTTTTCCCCCTCTTCCATCGAGATGGATCCTGTCAAGGTTCAGGCTATTGGTGATTGGACGCAACCCTCTTCTCTTAAGAGTCTTCAGAAATTTTTGGGCTTTGCTAACTTTTATCGTCAATTTATTGCTGGTTTTTCTGATGTTGTAAAACCATTGACTGATTTGACTAAGAAGGGTGCTGATGTTGCTGATTGGTCCCCTGATGCTGTGGAGGCCTTTCGGGAGCTCAAGCGCCGCTTTTCTTCCGCCCCAGTGTTGCGTCAGCCTGATGTTGCTCTTCCTTTTCAGGTTGAGGTCGACGCTTCTGAAATCGGAGCTGGGGCGGTGTTGTCGCAGAGAAGTTCCGACTGCTCCGTGATGAGACCTTGTGCTTTTTTTTCCCGTAAATTTTCGCCCGCCGAGCGGAATTATGATATTGGGAATCGGGAGCTTTTGGCCATGAAGTGGGCTTTTGAGGAGTGGCGTCACTGGCTTGAGGGGGCCAGACATCAGGTGGTGGTATTGACTGACCACAAAAATTTAATTTACCTTGAGTCTGCCAGGCGCCTGAATCCTAGACAGGCGCGCTGGTCGTTGTTTTTCTCTCGGTTTAATTTTGTGGTGTCGTACCTACCGGGTTCTAAGAATGTTAAGGCGGATGCCCTTTCTAGGAGTTTTGAGCCTGACTCCCCTGGTAATTCTGAGCCCACAGGTATCCTTAAAGATGGAGTGATATTGTCTGCCGTTTCTCCAGACCTGCGGCGGGCCTTGCAGGAGTTTCAGGCGGATAGACCTGATCGTTGCCCACCTGGTAGACTGTTTGTTCCTGATGATTGGACCAGTAGAGTCATCTCTGAGGTTCATTCTTCTGCGTTGGCAGGTCATCCTGGAATCTTTGGTACCAGGGATTTGGTGGCAAGGTCCTTCTGGTGGCCTTCCCTGTCGCGAGATGTGCGAGGCTTTGTGCAGTCTTGTGACGTTTGTGCTCGGGCCAAGCCTTGTTGTTCTCGGGCTAGTGGATTGTTGTTGCCCTTGCCTATCCCGAAGAGGCCTTGGACGCACATCTCGATGGATTTTATTTCGGATCTGCCTGTTTCTCAGAAGATGTCTGTCATCTGGGTGGTGTGTAACCGTTTCTCTAAGATGGTCCATCTGGTTCCCTTGCCTAAGTTGCCTTCTTCTTCCGAGTTGGTTCCTCTGTTTTTTCAAAATGTTGTTCGTTTGCATGGTATTCCTGAGAATATCGTTTCTGACAGAGGGACCCAATTCGTGTCTAGATTTTGGCGGGCATTCTGTGCTAGGATGGGCATAGATTTGTCTTTTTCGTCTGCTTTCCATCCTCAGACTAATGGCCAGACCGAGCGGACTAATCAGACCTTGGAGACATATTTGAGGTGTTTTGTGTCTGCGGATCAGGATGATTGGGTTGCTTTTTTGCCTTTGGCGGAGTTCGCCCTCAATAATCGGGCCAGCTCTGCCACCTTGGTGTCCCCGTTTTTCTGTAATTTGGGGTTTCATCCTCGATTTTCCTCCGGTCAAGTGGAATCTTCGGATTGTCCTGGAGTGGATGCTGTGGTGGAGAGGTTGCATCAGATTTGGGGGCAGGTGGTGGACAATTTGAAGTTGTCCCAGGAGAAGACTCAGCTTTTTGCCAACCGCCGTCGTCGTGTTGGTCCTCGGCTTTGTGTTGGGGACTTGGTGTGGTTGTCTTCTCGTTTTGTCCCTATGAGGGTTAATTCTCCTAAGTTTAAGCCTCGGTTCATCGGCCCGTACAAGATATTGGAGATTCTTAACCCTGTGTCCTTCCGTTTGGACCTCCCTGCATCCTTTTCGATTCATAATGTTTTTCATCGGTCATTGTTGCGCAGGTATGAGGTACCGGTTGTGCCTTCCGTTGAGCCTCCTGCTCCGGTGTTGGTTGAGGGTGAGTTGGAGTACGTTGTGGAAAAGATCTTAGACTCTCGTGTTTCCAGACGGAGACTCCAGTATCTGGTCAAATGGAAGGGATACGGTCAGGAGGATAATTCTTGGGTCACTGCCTCTGATGTTCATGCCTCCGATCTTGTCCGTGCCTTTCATAGGGCTCATCCTGATCGCCCTGGTGGTTCTGGTGAGGGTTCGGTGCCCCCTCCTTGAGGGGGGGGTACTGTTGTGAAATTGGATTCTGGGCTCCCCCGGTGGCCAATTGTGGAATTGAACTTGTGTGCATCATCCCCTCTGTTCACCTGCTCCTATCAGGATGTGGGAGTCGCTATATAACCTTGCTCCTCTGTCAGTTTCTTGCCGGTCAACAATGTTATCAGAAGCCTTCTGTGCTTGTTCCTGCTACTAGACAACTCCCAGCTAAGTTGGACTTTTGTCCTTGTGTGTTTTTGCATTTTGTTCCTGTTCACAGCTGCTGTTTCGTTACTGTGTCTGGAAAGCTCTTGTGATCGGAAATTGCCACTCTGGTGTTATGAGTTAATGCTAGAGTCTTAAAGGAATTTCTGGATGGTGTTTTGATAGGGTTTTCTGCTGACCATGAAAGTGTCCTTTCTGTCTTCCTGCTATCTAGAAAGCGGACCTCGATTTTGCTAAACCTATTTTCATACTACGTTTGTCATTTCATCTAAAATCACCGCCAATATATGTGGGGGCCTCTGTCTGCCTTTTGGGAAAATTTCTCTAGAGGTGAGCCAGGACTGTCTTTTCCTCTGCTAGGATTAGGTAGTTCTCCGGCTGGCGCTGGGCATCTAGGGTTAAAAAACGTAGGCATGCTACCCGGCCACTTCTAGTTGTGCGGCAGGTTTAGTTCATGGTCAGTATAGTTTCCATCTTCCAAGAGCTAGTTCTCATATATGCTGGGCTATGTTCTCTCGCCATTGAGAATCATGACAACAATCTATCTCGCTTCTAGTCCTTTCTTGGGCCCCGCCGCTTCCCGGAGCTGGCGCGGACCCGTTACGTTCTTTCCAATGCCAAGCCTCTGTCAGGATCCCACCCCTGACAGAGACCCTACTGTCTCTTCCTCCACAACACCCTCTGCCACTAGGTGTTGCTTCGTCCAATCCAGTCAGCTTTCTGATCTAACTTCCTGCCTGACCCCCAGTTTACCCACTATGGTGGGGAGTGGCCTAATGAATAGAACCCTTAGCTCCCCCCGGAGGCCCGGCTGTGAAATGTATTGGTGTCTGTGATACCTGATCAGATGAACTCCTTCAGTGCCATCGGACGCACCATGGCTCCCCATAGTGGCGGAGCCACAGTACTGCAACGACCAGGACTCTGGGGCGCTGCACTCCCCCCTGGTTAAACACAGTACTCCGGGACTGGGAAGAAAACAACAATACAAGTTAGCAAAAAGACATACAATTTTGTTGAGTGCAATGACAATAAGTATACTTGAACAGGCTTCCCTTTATGGGAGGTAAGGACACTTGAACGTTACAAACATGGCAAAAATATCATAGCAACATGCTATAATTAACTTTTCTTACCCAACCGGGTATTCTACTAAGTGCAAACATTATTAACCAATAATTTAACTTTGCCTTTAAGGATATACACTCTTAGTCCGCTAAAGACCTTCCTATAATCACATTACAAGGTATTTTTAACTTTTTCATTCTCCTACTTTGGATCTGCAGGACCGCCTGTCCTATCGGCACCAGACCTACTGCCTCTCCCTTCTGTTACAGGACCGCCCCGTTCAGCCAGGGCCTACTGCCTTTTCAACTACTATACACAGTATAGAACATAACTTTTCTTTCAGTTTGAGAACACCGAGCCGGCTCTACTTGGCTCCTATAAGGACTCACCCACTAACCCTTACGGGTTCACTTTCTGTCCTTGGTAACACATTACTAACTTTCGATGGGGAACGCAGGGTTTACCTTCTATCCCCCCCCCTTTTCTTATCAACATTATCAACTATCTTCTTTTCACAACATTAAACTTTCTCATTACTTCCTTTTTTTTTTTCTTTCAGAGAACATTATCAGCATTCCTTTACAATTAACTAATGGCATACATATAACTTTTACATGTAAATATTATCATCATTTTCTTCCATTGACATTATTGCTACCGATCTTAAAGCAATATCACCATTTACGTGCAACAAATGAACATCCCCTTTAAGAGGGGACCAAATCTCTGTGAGGTAGCACATCTTCTCAAGCTACCAGTCCATACTCATCAAAGGTTCCAGTGCGGTATCTTCGCAAAGAGTCCTTGTTTAAGTAAAACCAGTAGGGAGCGCCTTTAATAAGGTGCAAACTATATACAAAAGAGTTCGGATCATGCACTGTTCATGATTCAGCAGTTTTTAAAACTTGTGCAAAACTTTTGGTAACAAAAACAAACAATAGGGATCCCGGGTCAACAAAGGGATCCATAAAAAAAAAAAAGGTTTAACCCTGGAAGGGTTATAGCAGCAGTACAGTAACTATTTACAGATAAGAAAAACAATAAAATCTTACTGTGGTGAAGCGGAAGGTGGTCTCCTATCCGGGCTCACCAGGCCAACGGGTCGCACTGGCGAGCCAGGACGCGGTTCCGGTCCCAGCAGCGATAAAATCCCTCGCCGGGAGGCCCTTCTCACTGGCAGACGCACACGTCCCTCCGGGGCACAGCGAGACCGGGCTTCTCTTGGTTCCGCGGGGCCGGGCTCTGCTGCTTTCCCCACGAGATCATCTTCCTCCGGTGTTCCGGCAGCAGCCTGGAAGGCAGTACATCGCTGCACGCCCCGCGCTACCCAGCCAGCCTCTCCCGTAGCCCTCCTCCATCTGGTGTAGGTCACCGCGTCACCGGGTTCCAGGTCGCGGGGGAATCTTCCGCTGCAGGGCTCCACCTCTTCCCGATCCACGTGGATTTGTAGCGGCTCCCAGATTTCCTGGATAACCCCGTGTCCATATTGGGGGTTAAAAGAAATCACGACCCCCCAGTGGGATGAGGGAACCTCCGCGGTGGGGGTCAGGTCCACCTGCACGGCCGGCCGAGGTCGGGTTCGCCATGCAGCCATCAAGTGCCGCAGGTGTTCGGCCTCAGGCGTGATCTTTAGGCCCGATGCCTGCGGCGCACCTTCAGCCGCGGCCAGGTTGGGAGAAGCAGGGGGCACTGGAACCAGGCAGATCTCTGTGGGCTGGCCCAGCCTAGCAATCACGCGGGCGTCGGCCTCCAGGCGGGCAGCAATCTGCCGGGCCTCTGCCGCGGTCATGCTTTCTTCCGACGGCGGCCGGGGAGGTCGGCCCACCGTTGGCCCGGCAATGGTCAGCTCCCACGGTGACGGCGTACCCCGGGCTACATCGGGCTGCCCAACCTCTCTCCGCGCCCGATCTTTCTCGTGCGGGGCTTCTGGCGCTGCCATCTTTGTCTCTTCTCCCGCGTCTCCTTCCCGCGGTCTCTTTCGTGGGCGGCCCCGTCTCCATGGTCTCCACCCTCCAAACAGGATCAGGAGGCGGACCTCAGCTGTTGACGGACACGTCCTCAGGACACAGAAATATTTGGACTGGGCGGCCATTGTTGTTCGCGCTCTCCAGCTTGTCTACGCCCACCTCACGCCCCTCTTCTCTTCCTGCGCTCTCCTCAGCGCTGTAATGGCGGCGGATTTTTGGCGGCAAATGGCACAGCACACAGTCTTTGTAATAAAGCACAGTCAAAGCACGATAAATCACAGTTCCAAGGCACACATGACCTGATTCTTCAGGCTTAAGTAGATCCTGTTCGTGACGCCAAGTTGGAGCGCCCCCACACCACCGCAGGGCCGAGGGGTACCCGGAGCCGGGCCTCTGGGTCTCAGTCCTGGAGTTGTCACGGTGGCTAGACCCGGTCCGTGGCCCTGTCTGTCAGTGGGGGACGTCCGGTGCAGTAAGTGGTGTTGTAACGGTGCAGTTGTGGGGTGCAGGTCGCGGTAAATAATGAGGACACCAGGTTGCAGTCTCTTTACCTCTTTACTGGAGATCTGAGTCCTCAGTCCAGAATACGGTTCACCAGGCTGCGCAAGTCCGGCCGGTCCAATGGCACCTCCAGAGTTCTCTTCACAGGTGGAAATCGGTGCCTTCCTTCTTAGCGCTATGTGTTGTAGTCCTTCCCTGCTGTGCTTACGGAAAGTACCCCACAACTGTTGTGTCTGTTTCTTAAGTTCCCTCACAACTCGATTAAATGATGTTCTTCTAATCGTCCGTCCCTTCCTGATGTTACAGTTAGAACGGCACCCGTTTGTCGGGTAGGCCTGGAGTTCTTCCGGGACCCTAGAGACGCCCCTCTCCCGCAATTGCCTCCCAAGACTTCATAGGTGATATGTGTTAGACAGCCCGCCTTAAACTGACTGTCCTGCCGCTGTTTAGAGTATTGCTTGAAGCTGAATGTTATAATACTCCCTCGGCGTTCCGGCCACCGGTAGTGCGCCTCAGTAGGGTGTTGCTCCGGTCTTACAGCACGACCCCTACTGGAATTCTCCTATCGCTTGATCTCGTTTCTCACTCAGCACAATCTATCTCGCTTCTAGTCCTTTCTTGGGCCCCGCCGCTTCCCGGAGCTGGCGCGGACCCGTTACGTTCTTTCCAATGCCAAGCCTCTGTCAGGATCCCACCCCTGACAGAGACCCTACTGTCTCTTCCTCCACAACACCCTCTGCCACTAGGTGTTGCTTCGTCCAATCCAGTCAGCTTTCTGATCTAACTTCCTGCCTGACCCCCAGTTTACCCACTATGGTGGGGAGTGGCCTAATGAATAGAACCCTTAGCTCCCCCCGGAGGCCCGGCTGTGAAATGTATTGGTGTCTGTGATACCTGATCAGATGAACTCCTTCAGTGCCATCGGACGCACCATGGCTCCCCATAGTGGCGGAGCCACAGTACTGCAACGACCAGGACTCTGGGGCGCTGCAGTTGTTGTAGGCAAACCTGCTATGAGCAAATAGGAAGATTCCTGGAGCTGCAGTGCTCTCCAACGCGGCATCCACCGAGACAAGCGTACTAGCTCAAAAGGGTGCTTCTACTCAATACTGAGCAAAGGGTCTGAATACTTATGAACATGTGATATTTCAGTTTTTCTTTTTTAATACATTTGCAAAAATTTCTACATTTCTGTTTTTTTCAGTCAAGATGGGGTGCGGAGTGTACATTAATGTGAAAAAAATGAACTTTTTTGAATTTATAAAATGGCTGCAATTAAACAAAGAGTGAAAAATTTAAAGGGATATGAATACTTTACGTACCCACTGTATCTGGTTGCCAGATAATTCCTACCAGGTGATGACACTCCCCAATTGTGGAACATCCGGAAGCCCATTTTACTTAAATATTGATGTGGTGCATAGTTATTGCTGAATGTATTTATATGCCATTAATTGGCAGATGACTTCACATTACAGTATGTATATTATCAGTATCATTATATTCTAATGCACAATATTGTCAATATTGTCTTTTTCATCCCAATCCTTAGTGTTTTACTCTAATTATTCTTTATAGGGAATTTGTCAACAGAATTTTGCTACCCCATCTAACAGCAGCATGATGTAGGGGCAGAGACCCGGAGTCCAGCAATATATCACTTACTGGGCTTCTTGCTAAACTATTGATAAAATCCCTGTTCTTTCTGCTGCAGATCTACCAGTACTCTGACTGCTGAGCTCTGTATTACCCCGCCCCAACACTGATTGGCAGCTTTCTGTGTACGCTGTGCATAGGTACAAAGCTGCCAATCAGTGGAGGGACAGGGTTATATATAGCTAATGAATATTGAAGACTACATGGCAGCAGATTTACTAGTCCTCTAGTGATAATCTCCTGCTAATAAAACTGTGATTTTAACAAAACTATGGCAAGCAGCCCAGTAAGTGAGACATCGGCTGGAATCAGGGTCTCTGTATCTACATTATGTAGTTGTCAGATTGGATGACAAAATCCTGATGACAGATTAAATTATTTCAAATATTTATTGAAATAAAACTTTGGTGCATTCCTTTTTAATTGTTATGTCTAAAAAAAAGTCTATGTGACTGTTAATTAACCTGTCACCCGTACAAAACAAGGATGTCTTACACAAAAGACATTTACTGAACCTGCAATATAGAATATATATCATACAAAGGTAGACCAAAGATCATCGGGACATATTAATGCTATTTATGAATTTGTGCCTAACTCCTGTCTGGGCAGCGTCACTTGCTTTAATGCACATTGCTGATAAAGGTCTGTGATAACTTGTATTTCAGCTATTAACGGTAAATTATATGCCAACTTACAAGGCCTTACTATGCACGTCGGGGACCACATAAACTGGCATCTCATTGGCCTGGGGAATGAAGTGGATATACACACAGTGCACTTCCATGCACACAGCTTTACATATACGGTAATGGTTTTAATAAACTAGTTTGTAATGAAGTCAGTGCTCAGAATTACATGGTATAAACTGCACCTAAAAGTGATCTCCTGTCAGGGGCAGAATTCTTTCTAGAATTTACAAAACCTGAGGTAAAAAAAAGTGAGAAAATATCCTGCAGTAAATAAATAAATAGCAATACTGCATGAAGATAATATAAAGGCTTAGTTAATATAATTGTGATCATAAATATGTAAAAGCCATCCCACAACATCAAGGTGACCCTAATCAGAGTGAGGTCCGAGTGACATCAATTTTTCTTGCATATAGCGGGAAAAAAAAGAAAATTTTCTCCACCTTCTCCTGACGGTTCGTGAAAATCTGACCCCACTCTGATGGTATCTGATTTTCTCACAGATCCATAAACAATTTTCTGAGGTCTGCTCGGTCCGCAAAATATCACAGACATGTGGCTGACCTCATACACAGGTATGAGTGCTAAATGTGTGTAAAGGTGGAGATGTCAGACACCTTCTCTGAAGATTCCTTATGCATTATCTTGTGTGACCTGTATATTAGGCTACGTTCACATTTGCGTTGTGCGCCGCAGCGTCGGCGACGCAACGCACAACGCAAACAAAACCGCAACAAAACGCACGCTAAAACGCTGCGTTTTGCGACGCATGCGTCCTTTTTGGCCGAAAGTTGGACGCAAAAAAAATGCAACTTGTTGCGATCTCTGCGCCCAACGCTTGCGGCCATGCGTCGCAAAACACAGCACAACGCATGTCCATGCGCCCCCATGTTAAATATAGGGGCGCATGACGCATGCGGCGACGCTGCGGCGCCGAACGCTAATGTGAACGTAGACTTATCGTGTATTTCATCCTCATGTAGGCCGCAGTTTCCTGTATTCAGGGTTGATGGGGTTAACTGTAAGGCCAGCCCATGGTTGGGGATGAGTAAATGGGCACTAGGAGTTTAGTTCCTATTTTACAGTCAGCTCAAGTTCAGCTTCAGAAAAAAGAAGATACTATCAGCAGTGTCAATTTTGGGTGTGTGCAAAAAGAGTAGTCTCACAGAAGGTAGCACACAATATCAATATGAAGTAACCGTGACGGAAGTTCTTCTATAGCAGGCAAATTGGGCCACCTAGTGAAAGAGCATGTTAAGTGGGAATCTTACATGTTTGCCAGACCAGGAGATCTTATTGAATACTAATACCAGGTCAGCCAAGCTGGGACAGGTCCATACTGTAAGGCAGTGTTCCCCAACTCTGGTCCCCAAGAGCCACCAACAGGTCATGTTTTCAGGATTTCCTCAGTATTGCCCAGGTGATCATTGCATTACCTGGAAAGGCAAGAATTCCATCATCTGGGCAATACTAAGGAAATCCTGAATACATGACCTGTTGGTGGCTCTTGAGGACCGGAGTTGGGGAGCACTGCTGTAATAGCATATATATATGTATAGCAATTGGAAGAGCTCCCTTATATAGTCCACAGTGTGTAGTACTGGGTGCAGTGGTCACAGTGAAACACATCGACTCCATGTGGCCCAGTACTGGGAAGATGGAGGCGCAGATGAAGAATTGAAGTGTTTTACCTTCTACCTTTTGTACATACTGCCAAGATCAAGTAAACAAGAGATTATTTTATTAATAACATCAAGCTCATTCTTCATGATAACAAAGGGTCCCAACTTGCTCTAAGTTACAGCAGCCATCAGTCTGAGAACGACAGCAATTCAAACGGTTGCGCACTCCCAGGGACACCTGTTTATGGTCTCCAAAATACACCTCAGCCATGACACGTGAAAAGCATGGATAACACTCGTACGCGGAGAACAGACATCTAAATGAAACCTTACGAGGCTAGAGTATTGGCAATAATTAAAGCTCCTGGTATCCACAACATTCTCTGTAACAGAGCTCACCAGCTATAGGGCTGGCCTCCTTACATGGGGCAGTGGCTTTCTTGGCCCCATCATTCTCCAAGGCCTCGGCGCAACCTCCATCTCTTTAGGCCTTATGGTTATGTATATGAGCTGAGGTGGGGCACATTCATGTAGTTTTAGGTTTGTCTCAGTGAGTGCATATTGATATGAAACAGGAGCAAATGTCTTCCAAATAATTGACAATTTTGAGATCTATATCCCATTCTAGGTTTACCCACAGGAAATGAGAAGAGAAGATGTCACTCAGCAGCCACTTACCTGTCACGTCTCTTCTTACTTTTAGGCGAGTGATAATTATCGCTCAGATGTTTTTGCGCTTTTCCCGGGAACGTTTCAGACAGTTGATATGGTTGCAAAGACCCCAGGAACGTGGCTGCTTCATTGTCACGTGGCTGACCATGTACATGCAGGAATGGAGACTTTGTACACAGTATTGGAGAGTAAGTGATCATCATCAGGATTGCATATGTTCATCTTAGTCATCTGCGATAAAGCCTCCAAGTGACAGTGATGGGATATGGCCACCTTGTAATACAGAGGCCTAAAACATTTTTTTGTAATATATACAAACTGGAAGTAATCTAATGAGTGAAGGATTGGATGTAGCATTGATCATACTGTGCTCCTTACGAGACCGAGACCAATGTGTCCTAGTAGAGTCTTCACTAGTAGAGAAGCCTATGGTACACTGTTTAGTAGTTGATTGACAGCAAATACTTAAAGGGAATCTGTCACCAGATTTTTCCACCTAATCTGAGAGCAGCATAATGACCCTGATTCCAGTGATGTAGCACTTATTGGGCTGCTTGCTGTAGTTTTGATAAAATCACTGATTTATCAATATGAGATCATCATTAGGACTAGTAAACCTGCTGCCATGTAGTATCCATATTCATGAGCTGTGTATAACCCTGCCCCCCACTAATTGTCAATTTTTGCATATGCACAGTGTACACAGAAAACAGCCAATCAGTGGTGTGGGCGGGCTTATATAGAGCTCAGCAGTCAGTCAGAGAAATAATAAATCTGGAGCAAATAAAACAGGGATTTTATTAAAAACAAAACACTGCAGCAAGCAGCTCAGTAATCTGTACATCGTTGGACTCAGGATCTCAGCCCCTAGATTATGCTGCTCTCAGATGGGGTAGCAAAAACTGGTGACAGACTCCATAAAATATTCAGGTGCTGTCTGGCAAATGGCAGCATTTGGCCGCACTTCATATTACGGCACACTTAGCCACTATGGGGCCATACTGTGTCTCCACGTGCATTTTATTTACATAAGGGCGCAGCTTATTACAATATTAACTTATGAAAAATAAAAATGATGGCCTGTTTCACTGGATACCATTATGTTGGAGTGTTCAATTACAAGCAGGGAAGAATACACTGCCTCACAGGAGAACCATTCTCTGGCACATTGTTCAGTCCTATAATATGGAACTGTACTGCATTATTGTTAGCATCTGTGATCACACCTTTGCTATATGTTTTTGCTTACAATTGCTCATTTTGCCTTTCTACCAACTTAATTTTTTTCTTTTCCATTAGGTCAATGATATCACATGATTAAAAACTGACCAACTGAATCCTTCTAAGATTAATATAGAGTATGAGGCATAAATCACTGTAAAAGTCCCTGGTAGTGGGGAGGGAGGAACAGCTGGGTCAGGAATGATTTTTGCATGGACAAGAGACTTCCTGTTTCTACATAGAGCAGAGAAAACAGAAGAATTAGCTGGGTAGAAAGGCAAAATTAGCAATTGTTAAGTACACATAGCTAACTAATACGATGATTGCAAGTTATTAACTAGATAAAAACTTTGATGGGAGGAGGAAGAGGAGTGCTTCTTTAACCAGATACATTATCCGTGCATGTATGTAGTTCTATGATGCAATTTTCACCTCATTGAGTTGCATTCTTCTTATATTCCTGTACAGAAAAAGAAATTTTAATTCACAAGTTTATTAAACACCTTCCGGGGGTTATAAAGCAAGAAAAAGAAGACTCAGCTTGAGCCAATCTGAAGAACAATTACATCTCACTAGAGATACTTATATCAGAAAATAATACATTATACAAAATAAAGCATATTCGCAAACACTACCCCAGCATTAGAGAACTTTGTTTACATTTTACATTTTTTCTGGAAATTCAGACCCAAAATCATGAATGGCCTCCAAATTATTTTAGACATTAAACACACTCTTATCACGATAAATTCACTGTGATGTTGTATATAGATGTTGTCACTGCAGCTCTGGAGGTGACGTGAGTATAAGACATAATGTAGCAGCAGAATAGTGACTGCAGCTCTGGAGGTGACGTGAGTATATGATATAATGTAGCAGCAGAATAGTGACTGCAGCTCTAGATTGGACTGGAGTATGGGACACAGAGTAACACTGGATCGTGACTGCAGCTCTGGATGTGACTGGAGTATAGGACATAGTGTAACACTGAATAGTGACTGCAGCTCATGATAGCATCGCAGTGCATGGACTGACCCGGCTCCTCTCCTGACTAATGATGAGCGAGTATACTCGTTGCTGGGGTTTTCTCAAGCACGCTCGGGTGACCTCCGAGTATTTATGACTGCTTGGAGATTTAGTTTTCATTGCAGCAGCTGAATGATTTACAGCTACTAGCCTGCTTGATTACATGTGGGGATTCCCTAGCAACCAGGCAACCCCCACATGTACTCAGCCTGGCAAGTAGCTGTAAATCATTCAGCTGAGGCGATGAAAACTTAATCTCCGAACACTATCAAATACTCGGAGGTCACCCGAGCATGCTCGGGAAAACCCAAGCAACGAGTATATTCGCTCATCACTACTCCTGACCTTAGCACGACTGCGTGACGTTTGTCTATGCAGTTCAGGTCAGGGGAGCAGACGGCCAGTGACGCACCGCCTTGTGAGATGCAGGGCCTAATATCTCGGAGGATGGTTCAGTCACGGTGACTCCGATGGCTCTAACAATCCCTAGGTTCGGTGGCAATTATAAAGGGGGAGGCGACGGATATATGAGTCTGTGAGTCATGTTGATGCCTGCAAGGGATGTGTCACGTTCCATGTTTGGATCTGTGGCAGATCTGGTTTCCCTCTGATTTAAACCTTTTTTCCTTTCTGGTCATTGGGGGTTAATGCAGTCTCCCCCCCCCCCCCCCCCCGTGGCCGCTGGTGTTATTGCATTACTGCTGGGTCAGCTGATGTTTGTGACCACTCCCACCATCCTTTATAAGGTCACCTGGTGCATCAGCTGACTGTTGGTTATACAGGTCCTTCTGGAGATCAACCTCGCAGTAGCAGCTCCCTGGTGTCAGCCTAGTCTGGTGTTTGGAGCTCTGTTGCTGTACAATCTGTGTTGTGGTCAGATGGTACTGAAAGCCAAATCTGCTGATGGTCTGTCCAATTGGGGCCGTGTAGAGAGAGAAGAGAAGGGGGCCAAGGACTGAGCCCTAAGGTACCCCAACAGTGAGAGGAAGAGGAGATGAAGTGGAGCCAGAGAACAGAACACTGAAGGAGTGGTCAGAAAGCCTAGAGAGTAGGAGAGGGTGGTCAACAGTGTCGAAAACTACAGAAAGATCAAGAAGAATGAGCAGAGAGTGGTCACCGTTACATTTTGCTGTCAGAAGGTCGTTGGTCACTTTGAGTGCAGTTTCTGTCGAGTGTAGCAGGCGGAAGCCGGACTGTGAAGGGTCTAGGAGGGAGTGAATGGAGAGGTAACGGGTAAAGCAGGAGTAGACTAGGTGCTCCAATAGTTTAGAGATGAAGGGGAGGTTGGAGACCGGTCTGTAGTCATTTGTGCAGGATGGGTCGAGGCTGGGTTTCTTTAGTAATGGAGTAATGATAGAGTGCTTGAATGAGGACGGGAAAATGCCTGAGAGATTAAAGATTGTAGTTAGGTGAGTAGTTACAACTGGAGAGAGAGACTGGAGGAGATGAGAGGGAATGGGGTCGGTAGTGCATGTATTCGGACGAGAAGAAGAGAGGAGCCTGGAGACTTCTTCTGTGATGGGATCAAATGTGGAGAGTGAGCCAGGGGAGATGCAGGGAGGGATGGGAGTCACTGAACTTGGTGATTGAGAGCGGATTTCATGACGGATATTGTCTATTTTCTCTATAAAGTGGGAGGCCAGGTCATCAGCACAAATATCTGTGATAGGGGCTTGTGCTTCTGGCCTGAGGAGGGAGTTAAAGGTGTCAAACAGTTTCATGGGGTTGTTGGATAGTGAGGAGATCAGGGTGATGAAGTAGGTGTGTTTGGCGAGGTGAAGGGCATAGTTATAGGTTTTTAACATAAATTTGAAGTGTATGAAGTCTTCTGGTGTGCGAGTTTTCCTCCATAAGCGTTCAGCACAGCTAGAGCATCGCTGGAGAAATCGTGTTTGCGATGTGAGCCAGGGCTGTTTTAATCTGTGTTTGGAGGTTCTGATGGTGAGGGGAGCTACTTGGTCCAGGGTGCTTTTAAGAGTGTCATTGTAGTGATGTACAGCCAGATCAGGACAGGAAAGAGAAGAGATTGGGGACAGTGATGAGTGTAAGGAGTCTGAAAGTGTATGAGGGTTAATGGCTTGTAGGTTTCTGACTGAATGGTAGGTAGGAGGGTGCTGGGTGAGCAAGGATTTGTGAGCATGAAGTAGAGAATGTTGTGGTCAGAGAGGGGAAGCGGTGAGTTATTTAGGTAGGAGATTGAACACAGCCGGACAAAGACCAGGTCAAGGGTGTTACCGTCCTTGTGTGTCTCAGAGGTTGAGAGCTGTGATAGGCCAAGCGAAGTGGTTAGTGATAGAAGCTGGGATGCAGATGTAGAAGTGGGGCTGTTTATGGGGATGTTGAAGTCTCCCAGGATAAGGGTTGGGAGTTCTGAGGACATGAAGTGCGGCAGCCAGGCAGAGAAATGGTCCAGGAGGTGGGAGGGTGAGCCTGGGGCCGGTATATGACTGCTACTCTGAGGGAGAGGGGACGGAAGAGCCTGATGGTGTGGACCTCAAAAGAAGGGAATGAGAGTGATGGGGCTGGGGGGGATGACCTGGAAGGTGCATTGTGTGGAGAGGAGTATGCCGACTCCACCACCAGGTCTGTTTGTGGGTCTCGGGGAATGGGAGAATTGTAGGCCACCATGGGAAATGGCAGCAGGGGAGACAGTGTCAGAATCCTGGATCCAGGTTTCAGTGAGGGCCAATAGATTTAGAGAGTTGTTTAGAAAGTAGTTGTGCAGGAAAGGAAGCTTGTTACATACAGACCGTGGATTCCAAAGGGCACAATTAAAAGGAGATGAGGGAGTGCAAGTAATATTAATAAGGTTAGAATGGTTTTCATGTGAGGTAGGGTAGCAGTTGAGGTTGTGGGATGGTGGACCAGGGTAGGGGGAGATGTCTCCCGAAATCAGTAGGAGTAGGAAGATAAAAAGCAAGAAGTTTTTGGAATTGTAAGAAGATTTTTTGTGCAGTGTGTTTGGGCGAGACGGGCTGAGGTTTTTCAGGAAGGTGAGAAGTGCATGAGAGTTGTACATGGGAGAGGGAAGGAGAGAGGAGCTGATGTATATGAGTGGTGATGGAGGGGGGATTGGGCGGTGGATGTGGATGGTAAGGGTACATAGGAGGATAGGAATATAGCACATGTATAGAAGGGAGAGCAGAGTGTGGGTTACCTGACTCCTGCCCTGACTAACTGCCATGGAACAACTGCCCTATAACTTGATGCTTGTCTAATGCAATGGTTTGCTGAATGCGTGCGACCCCACACATGCGTGCACCCCTAAAAATGAGTCTAAATTTATAGGCCCCCAGTGCAGGGAGAGGACAGCGGGATTATGGGAGCTGGTTAGTTACAAATTAGGGACAGCTGCTCAACACATCCTGGTGTGGATAGATGATCAAAGATGCAGTCCTGATTACATCTCTATACTAAACACCTCTCCTGTGGTGAACATCTACAGAGACCCCCCCCGGAGCTACAATATTGAGCACTGAAAACCATGTAACTGATGATGAATTCTAGCAAAGGAGTTGAATGACATGAAATTACCATTCAGGGTGCTTGCTGACACACAGAAAATCATTGCAATATACAAAGACATTCAGGATCCAGGGAGAGCTGGGGATATTCAGTGCATACCTGTGTGAAGAGAGGAGATGGATATTAGTTCCTTGCCATGGAGTAACTCAGGAGCTGAACCCACATCTTTGATGGCAGGTGATGGCTGAATCTCAGCCATCATCTGCCTGTAAACAGCCATATGTGAGGCAGAGCTCTGCCCAATTCTGTTGACCTGTTAAATGACACTTTTAATCTCTGACAGCAGCATCTACAGCTCACAGGCAGGGGGTTGACTGCTCATCCTGAAAAATCACTCTATAGTGTTGGTCACTAGGTATCTACCTTCTGTGTAATTTGCTGTACGATTGCTGATACAAATTACAGAAGCGGAGGCCGATCTTTGTCTCTGTTCCTGTTCTTCTGTCTGTCAAGCAGAATAGTCATAACAGAGAGGCCGAAGACAGTGACAGTAAGGGTATGTGCACACGTTCAGGATTGTTAGCGTTTTTTTCGCGTTTTTTTCGCTATAAAAACGTGATAAAAACGCGAAAAAAACGCTAACCTATGCCTCCTATTATTTACAAGGTATTCCGCATTTTTTGTGCAAATGTTGCGATTTTTTCCGCGAAAAAATCGCATAGCGGAAAAAAAAGCAACATGTTCATTAAAAATGCGGAATTGCGGGGATTCCGCACACCTAGGGGTCCATTGATCTGCTTACTTCCCGCACGGGGCTGTGCCCACGATGCGGGAAGTAAGCAGATTATGTGCGGTTGGTACCCAGGGTGGAGGAGAGGAAACTCTCCTCCACGCACTGGGCACCATATAATTGGTAAAAAAATAAGAAATAAAATAAAAAACAGTCCTATACTCACCCTCGATGTCCGGCGCTGTGTTCCCGCCTCTGTGCTGCACGCTGGCTGGTTCCTGTAGCTGGTGTGCGCTGAAGGACCTCGCCGAATGACGTCACTGTCCTGTGATTGGTCGTGAGCGGTCATGTGACCGCTCACGTGACCGGACCGTGACGTCACGGAAGGTCCTGTGCGCACACGCCAGCTAGAGAAAGAGGAACGGACGCCGCTGAGGAGATGTCTGGGTGAGTATAAGCATTTTTTTATTTTTTTTATTATTTTTAACATTCTATCTTTTACTATAGATGCTGCATAAGCTGCATCTATAGTAAAAAGTTGGTCACACTTGTCAAACGCTATGTTTGACAAGTGTGACCAACCTGTCAGTCAGTTTTCCAAGCGATGCTACAGATCGCTTGGAAAACTTTAGCATTCTGCAAGCTAATTACGCTTGCAGAATGCTAAAAAAACGGAAAAAAAACGCAAAAAAAAAAAATGCGGATTTCTTGCAGAAAATTTCAGGTTTTCTTCAGGAATTTTCTGCAAGAAATCCGCAACGTGTGCACATACCCTAAAAGTACATGCTGAGAAATGAGGTCAAGGACGTTCAGCTACTGATGGCAGGATGCTGATTAAGCAGCTGAGTTCTGCTGCCCCCATGGATGTACACAATTGCTTTGTATTGACTGCAAATTTAGATTCATCAATCTATTCCAACTTACTCTACCTAGTTTAAGGCTAAGATCACACTAGGCGTTTTTGTAGCGTTTTTTTATGCAAGTTTTCAGATGCATTTTACAGTACCAGATAAGTCTACGAGATTTCAGAAATCTCACACACACATCTTGTTTTTATTGTCATCAGGATTTTGTTCTTTGCATGTTTTTTTGCACAAACATGTCACTTCTTTCTGTGTTTTTTCAGTGTTTCTCACCCATTGACTTGAATGGGTGGTGAAAAAACACTGAAAAAAAAGCACCAAACACACAGGCATCGGGTTTTGCTGTTTCTATTGGCGTCAAACCTGATTGTATAGAATAGGACTTTTATTTTCAATACTAAACTTTATCAGCTTGCTAAAGAGACGAATCTAGCATGCCAAAACCACAGTAAAAATGCAAGAAAAAAAAAGGAAACATGCTTTTTTTCTGCAGCTTCTTTCCTGCCAAGAGATCAGGTTTAGCTTCAGAAAAAAGCAGAAAAACCGCCTAGTGTAAACTTACCCTTAATGTTGTAGCACAAATATTTTTTCACGTAGTACCTTCAAGTGTCTGTGGCTGAAAACTTGCTCTCAAGGGTTATTTGAAGTCAATCACTTTCCACCAAGTTCTATTTCTTATGACCCAATCCACAGAGATGTGTACAGTATGTTCTGTGTAATTGTTGTTGATTTAATTGCGTACAATGTAATTGTCCTGTATACATGCAGAGTGCGTCTTTAATACCTTCACACGGCAAAAGGTTTTCACCTTCCTGACCAGGCCAAACTTTTTTAATTCTGACCAGTTTCACTTTTAGGGCTCATTTCCACATGCGAGACATACGTCCGTGTCTCGCAGGTTAAAACCCTCTTCTGGCACCGGTACTCCAGAGCGGAGCGTGCGGCCGCATAGCAACACATGGAGCCGCACACTCCGCTCCCAAGTGCCGGCGCCAGAAGAGGGTTTTAACCTGCGAGACACGGACGTATGTCTCACATGTGGAAATGAGCCCTTAGGGTATGTTTCCATGGGGCGTATTCCTTCAGTAATTGCTGCGGATTGGACGCTGCGTACAGACGCAGCATCCAGATGTTACAGCATAGTGGAGGGAATTTTATGAAATCTCATATCCACTATGCGTACAAACACACAGGTGGCAGACCAGCGTATACGCACATGGCGCGTCTTTATAGACCGCAGCATGTCTATTTATCTTGCGGAGACACTCCATCTCCGCAAGATAAACAACACAGTCTATGAATAGGATGCGGTGATTCCGCCTGTGTTCAATAATAATAATAATAATTTTTATTTATATAGCGCCAACATATTCCGCAGCGCTTTACAACTTATAGAGGGGACTTGTACAGACAATAGACATTACAGCATAACAGAAATCACAGTTCAAAACAGATACCAGAAGGAATGAGGGCCCTGCTCGCAAGCTTACAACCTATGAGGAAAAGGGGAGACACCAGAGGTGGATGGTAACAATTGCTTTAGTTATTTGGACCAGCCATAGTATAAGGCTCGGGTGTTCATGTAAAGCTGCATGAACCAGTTGACAGCCTAAGTATGTAGCAGTACAGACACAGAGTGCTATTAACTGCATAAAGTGTATAAGAAACTGATGCGAGGAACCTGATTATGTTTTTTTTTTTTTTTTTCTTTGTTTTTTTTTTTTTAATAGGCCACACAGGGATAGTTGGGTTAATGTGTTGAGGCGGTAGGCCAGTCTGAACAAATGAGTTTTTAGGGTACGCTTAAAACTGTGGGGATTGGGGATTAATCGTATTAACCTAGGTAGTGCATTCCAAAGAATCGGCGCAGCACGTGTAAAGTCTTGGAGACGGGAGTGGGAGGATCTGATTATTGAGGATGCTAACCTGAGGTCATTGGCGGAGCGGAGGGCACGAGTAGGGTGGTAGACTGAGACCAGAGAGGAGATGTAGGGTGGTGCTGAGCCATGGAGTGCTTTGTGGATGAGGGTAGTAGTTTTGTACTGGATTCTGGAGTGGATGGGTAGCCAGTGTAATGACTGGCACAAGGTAGAGGCATCGGTGTAACGGTTGGTGAGGAATATGATCCTGGCAGCAGCATTCAGGACAGATTGGAGCGGGAAGAGTTTGGTAAGAGGGAGGCCGATTAGTAGAGAGTTACAATAGTCCAGACGAGAATGAATAAGTGAGACAGTAAGAGTTTTTGCAGAGTCGAAAGTAAGAAAAGGGCGAATTCTAGAAATGTTTTTGAGATGCAGATAAGAAGAGCGAGCCAGTGATCGGATGTGGGGGGTGAATGAAAGCTCGGAATCAAGGATGACCCCAAGACAGCGGGCATGTTGCTTTGGAGTAATGGTGGAACTGCACACGGAGATGGCAATGTCAGGCAAAGGTAGGTTAGTAGAGGAAGAGAACACGAGGAGTTCAGTTTTTGACAGGTTCAGTTTCAGATAGAGGGAGGACATGATGTTAGAAACAGCGGTAAGACAATCACTGGTGTTTTCTAAAAAGGTCGGCGTTATAACAGGAGCAGAAGTGTATAATTGGGTGTCGTCAGCATAGAGATGGTACTGGAAACCAAATCTACTGATTGTTTGACCAATAGGGGCGGTATACAAAGAGAAGAGGAGGGGGCCTAGGACTGATCCTTGAGGAACCCCAACAGTAAGGGGAAGGTGAGAGGAGGAGGAACCAGCAAAACATACAGTGAAGGATCGGTCAGAGAGATAGGAGGAGAACCAAGAGAGAATGGTGTCATTGAGGCCGATGGAGCGGAGCATAGTGAGGAGGAGCTGATGATCCACAGTATCGAATCCTGCAGAGAGATCCAAGAGAATTAGCATGGAGTAGTGACCATTAGATTTAGCTGTTAATAGGTCATTAGAGACTTTAGTGAGGGCAGTTTCAGTAGAGTGTAAAGAGCAGAAACCAGATTGAAGAGGGTCGAGAAGAGAGTTATCTGAGAGATAGAGGGTAAGACGGGAGTGGACCAGGCGTTCGAGGAGTTTAGAGATGAAGGGAAGATTAGAGACAGGTCTATAATTAGCGGCACAATTTTGGTCGAGGGAGGGTTTTTTAAGTAATGGATGTATGATGGCATGCTTAAATGAGGAGGGAAAAATACCGGAAGTGAGGGAAAGGTTGAATATTTTTGTTAGGTGAGTGGTGATTGCCGGGGAAAGGGACTGGAGGAGATGTGACGGAATGGGGTCACTGGTGCAAGTGGTCGGGCGAGAAGATGCAAGGAGCCTGCTTACTTCTTCTTCTGTAACTGGTTCAAAGTCAGAGAGTGAACTAGATGCAGTGGGGGAGGGAGGACAGTGCATGGTATGAAGAGATTGGGAGATGATTTCCTGTCAAATGTGGTCAATTTTTTCTTTGAAGTAATTGGCCAGATCGTCAGCGTGGAGATCTGTGGTTGGGGCCTGCTCTCTTGGGTTGAGTAGGGACTGGAAAGTGTCAAAGAGACGTTTAGGGTTATTTGACAGTGAGGTGATGAGGGTGTTGAAATAGGTTTGTTTGGAGAGGTGAAGGGCAGAGTTGTATGTTTTTAGCATGAACTTATAATGGATGAAATCTTCGGGTAGATTAGATTTTCTCCACAGACGTTCGGCGCACCTGGAGCACTGCTGCAGGAAACGTGTTTGCAGCGTGTGCCACGGTTGTCGCCGTCTGTGCCGAGTTGTTCTATGTATAGGAGGTGCAGCTTCATCCAGGGCACTTTGCAGGGTTTCATTGTAATGCTTCAGAGCAGAATCAGGACATGAGATGGAGAAGATTGGGGCCAATGAGGACTGCAAGTTCTTCATAAGTTTCTGGGTGTTAATGGCCTGTATGTTTCTATAAGTGTGGAAAGTGGGGGTGACCTGAGCGGGATGGCAGTTCTTGATAGAGAATGAAAGAAGGTTGTGGTCAGAGAGCAGGAGAGGGGAGTTTGTGAAATCATTCACTGAGCAAAGCCGGGAGAAGACCAAGTCAAGGGAGTTTCCATCTTCATGCGTTGGAGAGTTAGTATGCTGCGAGAGGCCGAAAGAGGAGGTTAGAGATAAAAGGTGAGAAGCAGATGGGGAGAGGGGAGAAGCAATGGGAATGTTAAAATCACCCATGATAAGGGTGGGGGTGTCACAGGAGAGAAAGTGTGGAAGCCAGGTGGCAAAGTGATCCAGGAACTGATGAGAGGGGCCGGGAGGACGATACACCACCGCCACTCGCATGGAGAAGGGGACGTAGAGTCTGACAGCATGGACCTCAAAGGAAGGGAATACAAGTGAGGGTACTTGGGGGATAACTTGAAAGGTACATTTGGGTGAAAGGAGCAGACCAACGCCTCCACCTGCTCTGTTGTCTGATCTTGAGGTATGAGAAAAGTGTAGTCCACCATATGAAAGAGCAGCAGCAGCGGTGGTGTCTGACTGCTGGATCCAGGTTTCAGTAAGAGCCAGGAGATTAAGAGAATTAGAAAGGAAGAAGTCATGGATGAAGGAGAGTTTATTACACACAGAGCGAGAATTCCAAAGGGCACAATTGAAAGAGACAGAAGGCATGCATGGAATATTAATAAGGTTAGAGGGGTTTCTGGGTGTAGCAATTGGGAGGTTTGACTGGCTATAACATGGGGGGCCGGGGTTGGGAGAGATGTCTCCAGCGACTAGGAGAAGGAGGATAGAAAGAGTGAGCAGATGGTTAAGTGATTTGTGAGAGCGTCTCTTGTGTTGGATGGTGGGACTGAATGGATCTGCGCTGTTAAGCAATGTGAACAGAGCATGAGTGGTATACATAGGAGAGGCAAGGACAGAGGGGCCGATATGGATGGAGTGTAAAGAGTTTATGCAAGGGCGGTGAATGTGAGTGAATGCAGCAGCCAGGATATAGATTATACAAATACATATGGTGAGTATTTGTTCTGTTCCAAATGAATAGTGAATAGATTTAGATTGTCTTACCTGTCTCCTGCCCTGTCTAACTGCCATGTTATAACTGCCGAGTACTTAGAAAAAAGTACTTTGAATAAATGTACACAAATAATAGTGCACGAAAGCACCCCTGCACGAATTCATCCCCAAGCTATGTCTACATTTATAGAAGGCTAACTCTTAGATCTCACTTTTTTTTTTTTCTCCCCCTCTCGTTAACAATCAATCTAACTCAGTTGAGACAGCAGGACACAATAAATGTAGTGATCAGATAAACAAATGTCCAGGTCTACATGGATCATAAACCCCTTTGAAACAGTTACAGTGGGGCAAAAAAGTATTTAGTCAGTCAGCAATAGTGCAAGTTCCACCACTTAAAAAGATGAGAGGCGTCTGTAATTTACATCATAGGTAGACCTCAACTATGGGAGACAAACTGAGAAAAAAAAATCCTGAAAATCACATTGTCTGTTTTTTTAATCATTTTATTTGCATATTATGGTGGAAAATAAGTATTTGGTCAGAAACAAAATTTAATCTCAATACTTTGTAATATATCCTTTGTTGGCAATGACAGAGGTCAAACGTTTTCTGTAAGTCTTCACAAGGTTGCCACACACTGTTGTTGGTATGTTGGCCCATTCCTCCATGCAGATCTCCTCTAGAGCAGTGATGTTTTTGGCTTTTCGCTTGGCAACACGGACTTTCAACTCCCTCCAAAGGTTTTCTATAGGGTTGAGATCTGGAGACTGGCTAGGCCACTCCAGGACCTTGAAATGCTTCTTACGAAGCCACTCCTTCGTTGCCCTGGCGGTGTGCTTTTGATCATTGTCATGTTGAAAGACCCAGCCACGTTTCATCTTCAATGCCCTTGCTGATGGAAGGAGGTTTGCACTCAAAATCTCACGATACATGGCCCCATTCATTCTTTCATGTACCCGGATCAGTCGTCCTGGCCCCTTTGCAGAGAAACAGCCCCAAAGCATGATGTTTCCACCACCATGCTTTACAGTAGGTATGGTGTTTGATGGATGCAACTCAGTATTCTTTTTCCTCCAAACACGACAAGTTGTGTTTCTACCAAACAGTTCCAGTTTGGTTTCATCAGACCATAGGACATTCTCCCAAAACTCCTCTGGATCATCCAAATGCTCTCTAGCAAACTTCAGACGGGCCCGGACATGTACTGGCTTAAGCAGTGGGACACGTCTGGCACTGCAGGATCTGAGTCCATGGTGGCGTAGTGTGCTACTTATGGTAGGCCTTGTTACATTGGTCCCAGCTCTCTGCAGTTCATTGACTAGGTCCCCCCGCGTGGTTCTGGGATTTTTGATCACCGTTCTTGTGATCATTCTGACCCCACGGGGTGGGATTTTGCGTGGAGCCCCAGATCAAGGGAGATTATCAGTGGTCTTGAATGTCTTCCATTTTCTAATTATTGCTCCCACTGTTGATTTCTTCACTCCAAGCTGGTTGGCTATTGCAGATTCAGTCTTCCCAGCCTGGTGCAGGGCTACAATTTTGTTTCTGGTGTCCTTTGACAGCTCTTTGGTCTTCACCATAGTGGAGTTTGGAGTCAGACTGTTTGATGGTGTGCACAGGTGTCTTTTTATACTGATAACAAGTTTAAACAGGTGCCATTACTACAGGTAATGAGTGGAGGAAAAAGGAGACTCTTAAAGAAGAAGTTACAGGTCTGTGAGAGCCAGAAATCTTGATTGTTTGTTTCTGACCAAATACTTATTTTCCACCATAATATGCAAATAAAATGATAAAAAAACAGACAATGTGATTTTCAGGATTTTTTTTCCTCAGTTTGTCTCCCATAGTTGAGGTCTACCTATGATGTAAATTACAGACGCCTCTCATCTTTTTAAGTGGTGGAACTTGCACTATTGCTGACTGACTAAATACTTTTTTGCCCCACTGTATGTGATCTCTCTGCATAAGGACAAGCAGAAGTGAGTTAAATATCTATAAACACAAACAAATGCATAATAAGATGACTAACATATATAGATATATGCAGGATTCAATGCCGAAGATAGAATGACACAGATACCATTCAAGCTGCTTGCTGTCAGGGAATGGAGCAATAGACATGCAGGATATTTCAGTTCAGAGAATGAATGATATGTTTACCATTCAAGCTGCTTGCTGTCAGGGAATGGAGCAATAGACATGAACACAGGCGGAATCACCGTGCGTACAAAAGGGGCAGCGCTTTGGGCAGAGCGGGGTATCCGTTGAGTCCAAAGCGCTGGGATTCTGGACCATGGACACATACCCTAATATGGTAATTAGTGATAAGCGCAAGTGCTCGTTACTCAAGCTTGCCTAGGATGCTCAGGTATGCACAGAGTATTGTGGGTGCTCGAGTGACATGTTCGAGTCCTCACAGCTGCATGTTTTGTAGCTGTTGGTCACAATATATATGGGGATTGCCTGTGTTTGTCAGGCAATCCCAGCATGTTTTGTGAATGTCGAATAGCTGCAAAACATGTGGCCACAGGGACTCAAAAATATCACTCGAGCACCCACGATATTCCGTTCAAACCAGAGTACTCTAGGCAAACTCTTTATGAAAATACCTAAAATTTGACGAACATTTAGAAAAATGTGCAATTTTTGAACTTTACATTTTTTATGCCCTCATGTCATCATCATTTTTGAAACCTGATGTGGAAGTAATGAAAAGTGATTTTTTTCCCTCAAAATATTAGCTTTTTTTCCCATTGTCACAAGGGTGACAGGAGAAAATGGAGTGCCCAATATGTTGTGCATTTTCTCCTGAGTATGCGGATGCACCATATGTGATGGAAAATTCATGTTTGGGCACAGGCGCTATTTGTCTTTTGAGCTCAGACAGACTGTGAAAGCCATGTCACTTTTGAAGAGCCCCCAAAGTGCCAAAACATAAGAAACACCCTACACGTAACCCCATTTTGGAAACTACACCCCTCAAGTAATGTATCTAGGGGTGTGGTGAAAATTTTAAACCCACAGGTGCTTCAGACAAATGTAAAACATTGGACCATGACAATTTACGTTTTTTCTTTCCAAAAATGTTGCTGGAGTCGCACATGTTTCATTTTCACAACAGTAATAGTAGAAAATGGTCCACCCAATGTGATGTGCAATTTCTCCTAAGATCCCCGATGCCACATATTTTTTCCACAAAAATGTTGCTTAAGTGGCAAATCTCTCATTTTCACGAGAGTAACAGGAGAAAATGCACCACCCAATTTGTTGCGCAATTTCTCCTGAGTATGCCGATGCCCCATATGTTGGGTGAAACTACTGTTTGGGCACATGGGAGGCTCGGAAGTGAAGGAGCGCCATTTGACTTATAGAGTGCAGACTTGGCCAGAATAGACTGCAGACATCTTATCACATTTAAAGAGCCCTTCAAGGTGCCAAAACAGCAGAAACCCTCCTTCATAAGTGACCCCACTTTGGAAACTACACCACTTAAGACATTTACCTAAGGCTCATCACCATTTTGTAGCCACACGTGCTTCACAGAATTTTAAAATATTGGACAGTGAAAATGAAAAATGATATATTTTTCCCCAAAAATGTTACTTGAGTCGCAAATGTTTCATTTTCACAAGGGTAACAGGAGAAAATGGACCACCTAATTTGATGTGCAATTTCTCCTAAGAACGCCGATGCCACATTTTTTCCCCCAAATATTGCTTAAGTGGCAAGTCTCTCATTTTCACAAGAGTTACAAGAGAAAATGCACCACCCAATTTGTTGCACAATTTCTCCTGAGTACGCCAATACCACATATGTGGGGTAAACTACTGTTTGGGCGCACAGTAGAGCTCCAAAAGAAAGGAGTACTGTTGTGAAATGCAGACTATGGTTTATCGGTTTCGGGTACCATGTTGCATTTGTAGAGCCCTTGTTCTGCCAGAAGTGCAGTAACCCATCACACATGACCCCATTTTGGAAACTACACCCCACCTGAAGCATTTCATCTAGGGGTATATTGGGAATACTGAACCCACAGGTAACACCACTGATCTCATATTGAAGAAATATCCAGTGAATCATCAATGGTTAGACCCAGATAACCCCCTTTTTAGTGCGTTCTCTTGTTTGCAGTAGTGCCATACATGTTGACGCTAAGTGTGGTTTGGGTACGGTGCAGGGCTAAGACGACGGAGCCATTTGACTTTCCAAGAGTGGATTTTATTGGATTGGTTTCTTGGGAGCCATGTCACTTATCCAGTGCCTCTGAACTACTAAGAACTTTACAACCTCCTTTGTTAACAGACAACAGATCTGACTAGGGGCTTGTTGTTTTGCGAGATTAAATTAAGTTTTCATTGGTGTCATTTGAAAGTACATAACATTTTTTATTTTCTTTTTATTCCAATTTTTGAGAAACAAAATGAACAAACATAAAACAATTCAGGAATGGTCTTAATTTTTTTTATGCTGTTCACCATGAGGTAAACGTGATTAGATGACTTTATTCTTCAGGTCAGAAACTACAGCGACACCAGTGTTATTTAGCATTATTAGAATTTGCTATTTTTGCATGCTAAAACACAGATTTACAAAAAAGTTATTTGTTATTGCATCGCCATATTCTGAGACCTATAACTTTTCTATTTTTACAGTGTGGGGTTTGTTTTCTGCGGGATGAGTTGACGTTTTTATTCATACCATTTTGGACTACATTACATTTTTTGATCGATTTTTTTTGAGTGGCACCGTGACCAAAAACCAGAAATTCATAAATGGTTATTTTTTTTTCATGCTGTTCACCGCGCAGTAAAAGTGATCAGGCAACTTTATTCTCTGGGTCAGTATGATCGCGGTAATACCAGATTTATACAGGTGTTTTCAGGTTTTGCTTCTTTTGCAAGCTAAAATAAATGTTTACCATCAATAATTTGTTTTTCCATCATACTCTATTTTTTTTGTCGATGAAGCTATATAAGGCTTGTTTTTTTTGTGGGACAAAAGGGATGATTTTATCGATACCAATTTTTTTGCATGTGATTTTTCTAATCACTTTATTCTATGGTTTTTGTGTCAGTATGACGAAAAAGCAATATTTTTTATATGGTTTTTTTTACGAGGATCACCATATGAACTACATATGAGTTTTATTGAGTAGTTTGTTTTGAACATGGCAATGCCAAATATGTGTCCTTTTTCTTCACTTTACTTTTGTTACAGAAAAACAGCATTTTTTCTTGCAAAGCATTGTTCCTTGTTCCTTTTTTTGGGGGAACTTTACCTTTTATTTTTGCACATTTTTTCAAATTTTATTTCACAATTTCTTTTTTAGCTAGTCCCAGTATGGGACAACATCAACTTTCCCTGCTGTGATCGCTGGTTTAATACACTACAATGCTTATATATTGCATGGTATTAAATCTGTGAATCACACACAGGCAGGAGGCTTGTCAGGTCCTGCTCAAGTTAACACCTAACAGGCCACCCTACTGGGTGACCTCGTAGCCATTATTCGGCCTATGAGCACAATGGAGACTAATCATCATGATATGATCGCAAAGAGGGTGCCCCATCCCTCTATAAGCAGATAAATGCAGTTACCGCTATTGAAAGCAGCATTAGAGGGGTTAAACACCCACCAATTGGTGCTAGTACCAACTGCAGGCATATTCTGCAGGGCGTCAGCTAGTGATGATGACTGATGGATCTGTTCGTCAGATGGTGCAATCATTGTGCCGTATATGTAGGGCGGTTTGCCGGAATGAATGCATCGTGAAGGGGTTAACATAATTTCCTTTAAGAACCCTGATGTGGTCCCAAAATATGAAGGATAAAGAGTTCTGATTATTATTAACTGTACAACTAGCTCAGCACATGAACAGAGGTACAGCATTTTTTTGGACTATAAGGCGCATTTTTCACAAGAAAAACTCATTAAAAAGTGTGTGCGTCTTATAGGGCTAAGGCTGTGATGGAGGAGAACGCAGACACCGTGTCCTCTCCTATCACAGAGAGCTGCTGACCGTCCTCCTGTGACACTGATCTGTGTGATCAGAGCAGGAAAGGAATGAACGGAGGCTACAGGACCTTCTGCACCAGTAATTCCAGGACCTTTCAGGTCATCTGACTAATATGACTTGGACGGTGCTTGATATCTATCTATATCTACACACACAGTTACGTCGTCTTCAGTCTGAGAATCGCAGAGAAAGTGAGTTGAATCCATCTTCTGAAGGTCCAGAGTAGAAGTCTATAGAAAGCTTAGAAATACATCTGACAGCTGGAAAGAGAAGGCAGAGGCTGCATTAAACTTCTGCACTGCACAGTTACGGTCATTGCCCGTTACAGAAAACGAATGGTGACACTTGGCAAGTGGTAACATTTGAACCGAAGGAGAATGAAAAGTTGACGAGAGGAGACTTATAGGGCAAATACCCAGAAACACTTGTCTGTAAATGGTTTGGGTTCTTATCCTAAGTTACGTGGCAAGGTTCATTAAGGGGTTGACACTGACTTTTAGGATTGCTACATCTAATAAGTGGCGCTGGGGGTGAAGTCGTCCTCCTCTCTACAAAGGTTGTTTATTATTTTTAGATATTTAAGGGGTTTCATGAACTTACAGTAAACACAGAAATTGCCTGTGTTTCTCTTCAAACTTCTGAATGAGGCCTATTTTCATCACATTTTCCCCAGTGTGTCCATTTTTACCATAAGCGTTTCATCAATAATTTACTTGTAAGAAAAAAAAATAAAGTTCCCAAACTTCTCCTACCTATTACAATGTTAACCCTTTAAGGGACAGAGTGTTTCATTCTTGTGCTTTTGTTTTCTCCTTACTTTGTTTCAATAGCCCTGACACTTTTTTTTGCAGGAAGAGCTGTAGTTTTGAATGCCACAATTCATTTTACCATTTAATGTACTGAAACATAGGGAAAAACTTCCAGCGATTAGTATAACGGTGAGAGAAAAATTAAATTCCAGCAGCTTTTCTTTGGTGTGGTGGAGGGAGGTTATGGTGTTAATTTTGCGGTAAAAATAACCTTGATACATGATTGTCCAGGTCACTCCATTCTTTCCTACGGAGCTCAGCCAACAGGCAGGAGGACAGTGATGAGTTTTCAGCAGACCCTTTGCAGTGACACATCTGTACCCCGCGATCACGTTGTGGGATAGAGGGTGATGGGGCGATGGGAGCCGGGGCAGGCACCTGGGCACATTACATTTAAATGCTGATGTCAGAACTTGGTGCCAGCCGTGGCTGTTAAAGGCAGATGCCTACTGTATAATATAGCCAGTATCTGCCCATTGTAGAAGGATTAGGGTCCCCTTCATACATGAGGTCTTTTGGGGGAAGGAGTTAATGCACAGAATACAGATGTACGCCATCCATGTGCTCTCCGTGATTTCAATTAGTGACTTGGATCAAAACTGACATTTCTGCATTTTTGTGGCCCAATTATCAGTCAAGAATAGCAGATATGTTTTTTGTTATTATTGTGTCTCTTGCTCCATACAGCTGTATTCCTGGTATTGTGCGCCATACACTGCTTCTATAAATACAAAGTGTTACCTGCACACCATTTGGATATAGCACCGTTATCAGGGGATTTTCTGGGAGATTTTCCTATAAGAACTCCATTCACTTATTAGTGCTTTTCATTTGGATCTAAGATCTCAGCCGTTCTCGATTGATAACACTGGGGAACACAATTTTTTAAGAGTTAGGTCAGACAACTGTTCTTAATTAATTTTTGGATGCTGAATCCAGAAATGATCTCAGTTTTTCTCTATCACGTCAAGTTTTTGAACTATAGGATTTTTGTCTTCTCAAAACTATGTAAACTACTGTACCTAAAAAGTGTTTTTTTTTTTTTAAATAGTACAAATATGAACAAAAAATGAAATATATAAGAAATAGGCATGACAAAGTTGTGACTACTCTTACAAGTTGTCACGTAGCTCTATATGAGTCGAATTCTAATCAGATAACAAGTCTTATTACAGATATCAGTGCAATTGTGCTTCTCTGGCAGGTAAGTTGTGTAGGAAAAACTTGACGTGCTAGAAAAAAACTGACTACATTTTTGGAATCAGCATGGCAATTTTAGTATAAATCAGCTCAAAAACCTAACTCAACAGAAATTTTTTTTTCAAATTGTTCCCCTGTGTAATTGTCATCCTTGTTTTTAGAAATGTTTGTCTCATTTTCATTTCTGTTGTAAACACGAAATGTGTTCAGCTGGAAACGCGTTGGCATTATGCACACGTTTTGGAATTGCCAATAGGTGCATTATATTTTTTGGGAAAATCCAATAAAGCTTTGGAACATTTTATGCTGGACTTCCTCTTCCAAGTGTACAGCTAGCTCACACTACGACTATAGTAAATGTGGGCAGGATCGGCTTGTCCCATGTCAGGACTCCCATCACCTGCTGGGTGTTTGCTGAAGTGGGGGGGACAAAGTTTAGGATCACAGTGCAGCACTCTGCTGGCGATGGCACTGCGGTACTGACATGTGGACAATGTCACAGCGGACGGCTGGAAGTGCTGATTCTAGTGTTCCTGCTAAATGAGATGACAGCTGAAATAATGCAATAAAAACAGACAAATAAATGTAATTTCTCTAATTTTTTTTTAGATTTGTTTTTACAGTATTTATTGGTGGTAAAACACTTAGTGACATTGAAAAAAAAAATTCTGAAGTTGAAAACTTTTATTTTTTAAACTGACAAAAATGAAGCCTCGTTTAAAGCAAAAGGAAGCAGAAACAATTACTTAAATATCCAAATTACGGTAGATTTTTTATTTTTTAGAGCTGATAAACGTTCATGTACAAAAAAACAAATAAATAAAAATGTGTGTGCCTGGTCAGGAAGATGGAAAATAGCCCAGTCCGGAACTAGTTCATTAGCAGCTCATGTTCCGATGTCAGAATTACAACATAATGCTGAAAACTGCAGTATGAACAGGTCGGCGCTTTGTGTACCGAACAAACTTCATTTGCAGCCATTTTACCTTTTTAGTAAACACATAAGCCAAGCCCATTTTCCTATGCCGAGGATGGGCACCACTTCACTAGATATGTGAACATACTGATCAAAAGTTGGTTATTAAACCATATTGAATCAAGAAGTGTTTCTCTCTTTTTTTTAATACAATTACACCTTTATGTAAACATGTTAAAATAAACACACAGTTAAAAAAGTGACTGCGCAAAAAACAATTGTATATATGAGGTCAGCTGAAGCACATACATATTAGAATCCAGTGCCAGTATAAGGCGGCTTTATATAGTGAAGGCAACCAGCCATCTGGTGACAAGTTCTGGGTAGGCTCAGGATTGGGGTCTAGTACATAGGATATGAGCACTGCTAGTTCACTGCAATATATGCCAAGAACCGCTGGAAGGTATCTGACATATAGAAGTACAAACACATTAGAGCTTTGTATAGACACATTATTTTATAATTAAATATTGTGCACTTTCTGGTATCTTGGTGTATGGATTCTGTTCTATAGATTCTAACAGCAATAGAACCCTGGATCATACAAGGAGTGATGGTAGCGGCCATCTGCCTCCATCCTGCAGGGGAGGTAGTGGTTGCTCCTCACTATCGGGTTTTCTGGTGTCGGTAGCGATTATTTTTATTTTCTTTCTTGGATTTTCATTATCACATATAATTAATACAATTATTATTATAAAAACATATATATATATAATCACATTAATTATTGTTATTTCACATTAGTACCTATTTACTTAATTATTTAATTTTCAGGTAATTTCATCTTACCCTTTCTAATTTCTTTACTTTTCTATTATTCTATACACAATGTGATGTTTCACTTCCCACGCCTCCAATTTTATCTTTGGCTTCAGTATGGAGATTTATAAATATCAGTGACACTACTTATGCCCCAACGATGGACACTCGGGCACTCACCTCATGTGTGTTCTCCTTTCAAAGATATAAAAAAGCTAAATTTACCCTTTTAATAATTTGTGTCTTATTAGTAGCATAGGTTTTATGCCTTCCATCTGGTTGTTTGTGCTGCAATGAATTACGTTTTACCAAACAGCAGCTATATGGATTGTTAGTATATGACGCACTGTCAGCAGTTCTGTGCCGTCACAATATTAAGGCTTGTTTTGGTAGATCTGTCCAGCATATGCATGTTCCTCCTGTGAGATGCTGCTAATAGCCCTGCCCTGCTACAACCTCATTGGTGGTCGGAGTTCAGCCCTGGTACCTTATTGGCTAGCTTAGAATACCTATTTAGAATGCAGTTTAAATGCTTTCTTTCATGACACGCCGCTATTAGCCCCGCCCTGCTGCAACCTTATTGGCCACTTCATGCTATAAAATCCTATGATGCCCAGCCATAGACATGCCCCCAGGAAGAAGCAATCGCGAAACGCGCGTCGGGGTCCTTTGAGGTACAGCGTGCCACTCGGCAGCAGTGTTTGGGAAGCAGCATACAAAACCAGGTAATATGTGCCTATTAGATTTTGCAAACCCTGAATGTCACTAACTTTAGGAAGCAGTTTGTATGGACTAGGATGCATCAGATAAGAGATCCAGCGTATGCCTCCTAAGTGGCTCAATTGTTAGCCACATGTATCAATGCGGTATGCACTTGTATTATAGACGCATGCAGCGCTAGTATTAACGTTGTGGATTTCCCTTCTGTATTAACTACTTTGGCGCAGTTCAATGCGGTATGAAGTGATTTGTATACCTTGCACTTAAGATCATTTTAAAGGGAATTCACTAATTGATCCAGAAAAATGTGGGTGTAAATAGGATAGAAAACACCAGTGTGAACATTTTATATGGCAACATAAGGGTGTTTGCAGCTTTCATATTTTGACTGGATTCTAATATGTATGTGCTTCAGCTGACCTCATATATACAATTGTTTTTTGTGCAGTCACTTTTTTAACTGTTTGTTTATTTTAACATGTTTAAATAAAGGTGTAATTTTATTCAAAAAAAGAGAGAAACACTTCTTGATTCAATATAGTTTAATAACCAATTTTTGATCAGTATGTTCACATTTTACCTTTTTGTATGGTTTATTGGACACCGCAGATTTCGGAGTGCCGTCTATGTAACATAAGTTCTCCCAAGATACAAACTATAGTTTACAGTTTACGATACAAATTTTATTTGGCTTTGGTACAAAAGATAAGGCAAGAAAAATGCTGCATTTCCATCGTCGGGCAGCAGGTTGAGGAAATCTTGAAGGTCAAGTTCAGCGGCGATAACATCGAAAGTTTCTAAAAAGAGACAAACCTAAAATTAATACAGATTCTCACACATCTGGTACAACATCATTTAGTGACCGCTCATTCCATGTAACAATACCCTGATTCCAGAAGAGGAAATGTGGGTAAAGTGCGGCCCATGGGTCACATCTGCGCCTTTGTCTTTTCCTGCCCGGCACCGACAAAGAGCAGGAAACAGTGGACTACTGCCCCACACGGCCCTCTTTCTCCTACATCGCCTTACATCTCAATTTCCAAGATATCTACATCCTCAGGTTGCGGATACAATGGTCGAAGAGGAGACTGTGTCTCATTGCAACAGACCTGACAACGTCACTAGATCGTGCCTGCTGTGTGGAGCCTCAGTCCATACTCTACATAGACCGGAGCAGTGCATCGGAGAGCACGGTTAGGGGAGTAGTGTTATTTTAGGTCACTATTGGGGACCATCGTGTATGTGTGTGGGGGGAGGGGAAGTTGTTAATAAAGGTACATCTATACTTTATATTTAACGTGAATCTGTCACAGGGTTTTTCCTCCTAATCTAAGAGCTTAATGCACAAGACAAAGACCCTGATTTCAGCGAAGTGTCCCTTACTGGGCTGCCTGCTGCAGTTTTGAAAACAATCACAGTTTAAGCAGCAGGAGATCATCACTAGAGAACTAGTAAACCTGCTGCCATGTAGTCCTCCATATTCATGAGCTGTGTATAACCTCGCCCCACCACTGTTGGCAGCTTTCTGTGTACACTGTGCATAGGCAGAAAGCTGCCAATCAGTGGTGTGAGCGGGGTTATACAGAGATCAGCAGTCAGAGAACTGGTAGATTTGCAACAGATCACATTAGCTCAATACTAGGTGATGGAAAATATTAATAAATGAGCAGAATTAAATTTAGCCTATTAGTTTGGCCTTGCACAAGAGCCACAGTCTCTCACATGGCCCTTTTACAAAATGAATTGCTCAACCCTACAGAAGAGAAATTAGATACCACAGATTGTTTTATTAATTGGAACCCGTCATAAGAAAAGGTTTCCTCCACTTTGGTAATTTGGAATAATATGTTATGCCAGGTAATAGAGTCAGAGCAAGAGTGCTAAGTAAAAAAGACCCTTTAAAAAGGACTTCAAAACGTAGGGTAACCCCTTCTCACTGAAGGCCATCAGACTAACAACATGTGGCATTTTACTTGTCACCTCAATGTGTGGTGAAGTGTATGTTTTGCCACACGGCATTTGCCATTCCTGGCAAATCATAATTGTAGCTTACAGCGCCAGCATCAAATGTAGATGACCCAACAAAGTAATAACTTTACCTTTTAAAGAAGAAATGAATACTTCATTAGTGTTTTCACTCTCACGAACCTTATTGCAGAGCTCAAGTAACAACTTGTTCCCCCACAGGGTCTACAATCCAAAACAGAAATAATAATGAAGTACAAAGATCTTTACAGAAAATCTAAAAATTACAATCAAGTGAGAAAAATTAGTCACAAAAAAACCCAAAATCATTAATCAGTAATAACGATGATAAACCTGAAAAAAAAAAAAAAATATTTATATAAACAAAGTGGAAGTTCATGTAATTCACCCATGAGTATTTAGGAGACTGAGCTAGTTAATAGATAAATGTATCTTACTTTTTCAGTCTCTTGAATAACAGGCAGCGCCACAGGATTTCATGGCGGCTAATGGATCATATTTAGAAAGGGTACAAAGCTAGAGGTGTGTAACTAGGGTGTGTAGCAAGTAGAATATTTTAAGGTATTATAAGAGTGAAAAAAAATAATTTAATTTAGTATACTTCCAATATATTCAGTAAAAGAAGGTTGGGCCTAATCAACATGCTTGCTTTGTACGAGGTAGTACGTGAAAGTCTGCATGCTTGTCACCATGGGCTAAAGTCAGCAGTGGGGGCCACAGGAATCAGTTCGGCCTAATTATTTTTCATCGCTTTTGGTGATGGTACAACACTTTGTAGGATTCTTAAACTCAGCTAGATTGAATAATATTACAGAAAAACCAGAATAAGCCGGTCGCGTGGGCAAAAACAAGGCAGATGAAGGTTAATGTTGATAAATGTGGAGCACCTAGGCCGGAGTAATTGTATGGCATCGTACATATTCAATGGAAATATACTAGGGAGTACAGAACAAGACGGACTTCTATTCTGGTTACAAGTAAGCTAAGCAGCAGCCCTCAATGTCAAGCAGCAGCTGCAAAAGATTTTTTTTGTATTTATAACTCTTGTAATTCCAATGTACAGCGTCGGACTGTGGTGTCTGGGGCCCACCAGGGGAATGGACTAGGGGCCCACCCTACAGCTATATGCAAATATCTGTCATTATAGTGGAGCATCAGCTGTAAAACACTAGCGGCTGCTGCACATCTACCGTGTGCCCCAATAACTGGGATGTATAATTACGGTAGTTTACATTAATGGGGTTCTTGGTTAAAACAAGTTATCACCGATCCATGGGCTCCACAGGATAGGTGATCGCTTAGATCCGACCATTAGAAACTGGGGAAGTTTTATCCCTGACAGGACACTTTTATCACTATTTTAAAATGCAGCGGCAGGTGGGATTTCTGACCGCAGCTCCATTCATTCTCTTTGGGGCTTCCAGAAAAAAACAAGTGCAGCCACAGAGTGAATGAATGGATCAGTGATCTATTTGGACATGCCACTCCAGTCTAATGGGGATAAAAAGTTCCACATTTTGCTGAATGGGTCCAAGCAGTCAGACCCCCCACCAATCAATACGTTATCACTTATCCTGTGGAGAGGTGATTACTTTTTTCCACAGGAAACCCCCTGTAAGTGCATCTCCGCCGCTGTGTACAAAGCATTAAAACTCTAATGGAAACAAAGAATCCTCTCCTAATTAATATCAGAGAGAACAAATGACCGCCATACACAACACAATCCACTATACCAAGACCAATATTACCATATACAGGAAGAAATACCACCACACCATGACCAGACCACATAGTGACCGAATAATAATACAGTACATACAAGGGACAAATACCGCCACACCATGACCAGATCACACATTACCACCACATAGTGACCGAATAATATGACATATTAGGGCAGCACGGTTCAGAGGTTAGCACTGCAGTCCTGGGTTCAAATCCCACCAAGGACAACATCTGCAATGAGTTTATATGCTCTCCCCGTGTTTGCGTGAGTTTCCTCTGGGTAATCTGGTTTCCTCCCACATTTACAAAGACATACTGCTAGGGAATCTAGATTGTGAGCCCAATCGGGGACAGTGGCAATAATGTCTGTAAAGCGCTGTGAAATTAATAGCGCTATATAAATGAGTAAAAATAAATATTACCAGCATATAGGGACCAAATGATACCACATACATGGAGAAATACTTCCACGCCGTGACCAGACCACAAATTACCAACACATAGCATCTCATAGTCCTCCATACAGTATTATGGGTAACCACATAGTCTGCCATACAGTATTATTGGCCCCATATAATGCTCCTCTATACAGTATTATTGGCCCCATATAATGCTCCTCCATACAGTATTATGGGGACCTCACAGTCCTCCATACAGCATTATGGCCAACCACATAGTCCGCCATACAGTATTATTGGCCCCATATAATGCTCCTCTATACAGTATTTTTGGCCCCATATAATGCTCCTCCATACAGTATTATGGGCCCCATGTAATGCTCCTCCATACAGCACATCATGGCCCCCCTGCTCCTACATACAGTATTGTGGGCCCCGTGCTTCTCCACAAAAGTATTATGCCCCCCAGCTCCTCCACATAGTATTATGGGACCCTTGCTCCTCCACACAGTATTACGCCCCCCCAGCTCCTCCACACAGTATTATGCCCCAGCTCCTCCATACAGTATTATGGGCTCCCCGCTCCTCCACACAGTATTATGTCCCCCCACACAGTATTTCCCCCCCAGCTCCTCCACACAGTATTATCCTCCCCCGCACAGTATTATTGCCCCCCGCACAGTATTATTGCCCCCTGCACAGTATTATTGCCCCGCACAGTATTTCCCCCCCAGCTCCTCCACAGTATTATGCCCCGCACAGTATTTCCCCCCAGCTCCTCCACACAGTACTATGCCCCCCCGCACAGTATTATGCCCACCCCCCTGCACAGTATTATTGTCCCCCTGCACAGTATTTTCCCCCCCAGCTCCTCCACACAGTATTATGCCCCCGCACAGTATTCCCCCCCCAGCTCCTCCACACAGTATTATGCCCCCGCACAGTATTCCCCCCCCCAGCTCCTCCACACAGTATTATGCCCCAGGCCCCGCACAGTATTTTCCCCCCAGCTCCTCCACACAGTGTTATGCCCCGGGCCCCGCACAGTATTTCCCCCCCAGCTCCTCCACACAGTATTATGCCCCGGGCCCCGCACAGTATTTCCCCCCCCCCAGCTCCTCCACACAGTATTATGCCCCGGGCCCCGCACAGTATTTTCCCCCCAGCTCCTCCACACAGTATTATGCACCGGGCCCCGCACAGTATTTCCCCCCCAGCTCCTCCACACATTATTATGCCCCGGGCCCCGCACAGTATTTCCCCCCCAGCTCCTCCACACAGTATTATGCCCCGGGTCCCGCACAGTAGTTCCCCCCCAGCTCCTCCACACAGTATTATGCCCCGGGCCCCGCACAGTATTTTCCCCCCCAGCTCCTCCACACAGTATTTCCCCCCCAGCTCCTCCACACAGTATTATGCCCCCCTCTCCCTGCACAGTATTATGCCCATCCAGCACAGTATTATTCCCCCCCCCTCCCCGGCACAGTATTATGCCCCCGCTCCTCCATATTTATTATGGGCCACCGCCCCAGTCAGACATAAAGAAAAAAAAAATCCTCACCTCTCCCGTTCCCTATAACTCCCAGTATGTCCTGCAGATCCTATACCATGCTGGGAGTTATAGTTCACCACAGGAGTGGCAGAGTGCTTTTTTGTGTGTTGTAATGACTAGCCTTTTAATTCTAAGGGTGTGTGTCCACGGTAAGTAAACGCTGCTTGTTTGACGCTGCAGCGTCAAACACGCAGCGTCCAGATGTTCCAGCATAGTGGAGGGGATTTTTTGAAATCCCGTGTCCACTATGCGTGGAAACCCGCACGCGGCGGCCCTGCGACTCCGGACATGCTGCGCGTCTTTTCAGATCGCAGCATGTCCGTGCTACCTGCGCCGACGCTGCGTCGCCGCAAGTAATATCACAGGGCCCTATGGCGAGGGGTGCGATGATCCCGGATGTGTACAGTACACATCCGGCATCATCGCGACCCAGAAAGGGGGCGGGGCTTAGCGCCGAGCGGCTTAGCCGCTCCGACGATACCGCCGGCCATCCTGATCGTGGACACGCAGCCTTAGTTGTTCAGGCTGTGCAGGTCCTGCAGCCAGCCACGCTGACAGATGGAGCATCCCATAACCGCACAGAGCCCTCCCTCTTGTTGCCTCTCCACAGGTCATAAGAAGAAGCATGCAGATTCTAGTGCCATGTCTGAAGGACCTGTGATGACATCATGAAAAGGGAGTGCTCTGTGCTGTCATGTGATACTCCAGCCCGCCCTCTTCATGACCTCACACAGGTCCTATGCCGGAGCACTCAACATCCAGCACAGCCCGTTCCGGGGCTGTGTTGTTAGGTATGCGCATCCCTCTCTCCTGTGGCACCCTGTTCCTGCCCCCTCCTCCACCGGACACACGATCTCCCCAGCCGCTGCAAGAATCTGGCGCTGGGGAAACCGTGTGTGTCCGCTGTTTAAGTGAAGGAATATTCCTTTGCTGCTCACTGCTCGGCGCTGACGGGTGGGCGGGGAAGTTGCTAATGAATATTCCTTCACTTTAAGCATCGGGACCACGTGGTTTCCCCAGCGCTGGATTCCTACAGCGGGGACATTTTCCTGCCTCCTACGAGTGGGATCCCTCCTGCCGCTGCCCCCTCCCCACATGTTACATCCATACCATAAGACGCACCCCACATTTCCTCCCAAATTTGGAGGAAAAAAGTGCGTCTTATGGTCCGAAAAATACGGTAAGTGTATAGCACCCCCAGAGTCTGAATTTTTCTGGGGTCTCTGCTACCGGGGGTAGCTGAGACCCCAGAGAACATGATTCGGGTTGGATTTTGCCGACCCCAGTGTTGCAATCGCTGTTATTAACGGAATAACAACGACAGCAAAGAAAATAAGAGTCCAATTTCACATTTTATTTCTCTCCCAATTCTCCCCCTCGGTACCTCTGTTGTCCCTGCACCCCCCCCCCCCCCTTGGAGTACCATGGGCTGCCGCTGTTCTCTTCTGGGAGAAAATGGTGGGCGCATGCGCAGTGAGCCCACCGAGATCTGCCGGCCGGCAACGCAATAGGAAATTTTTCCTATTGGTTTATTTTGATCACTGTGATTGACATTGTGATTATCACATTGATCAAAATAAAAAAAAAAGTGAACCAAACCCCCCTTTATCACCCCCTTAGTTAGGAAAAATAATTAAAGAAAAGAAAAAAGTATTTCCATTTTTCCATTAGGGTTAGAGTTGGGCTAAAGTTAGGGTCAGAGTCGGAATAAAGTTAGGGTTGGGTTAGGGTTGGGATTACGGTTAGGGGTGTGTGAGGGTTGGGATTAGGGTTAAGGCTGATTAGGGTTATGGTTGGGTTTAGGGTTAGGGGTGTGATGGGATTATGGTTGGAGTTCGAATTGAGGGGGTTCCACTGTTTAGGTACATCAGGGGGTCTTCAATCGCAACATGGCACATTGATTCCAGCCAATTTTGCATTCAAAAAGTCAAACGGTGCTCCCTCCCTTCTGAGCCCTGCCATGCACCCAAACAGTGGTTTTCCCCACATATGGGGTATCGGCGTACTCAGGAGAAATTGCACAACAAGTTTTGTGGTCCATATTCTCCTGATACCCTTGTGAAAAAAAACTTGGTTCCAACGTAAATTTTTTGTGAAAAAAGTAAAATGTTCATTTCTCCTTTCACATTGCTTTAGTTCTCATGAAAAACCTGAAGGGTTGGGGTATTTTCTGTTATATTGACTCCCCAAACTCACTTCAAATGTAAGGTGATCCCTAAAAAAAATGGTTTTGTAAATTTTGTTGGAAAAATGAGAAATCGCTGGTCAATTTTTTAGGCTGAAAGTGCCCCTCTTGGCTTATAAATGAGTGATTGCCCCAGGGGTCAGCGGGGGAGGGGGAGCTGCAAGAGTGGCGGCTGTCACATCATACTCACCCCCACGTGATGCGTCTCTGCACGTCCCTGCTTCTCAGATGCTCTCTGGTGCCTGTAGCTCTTCCTGTGTTCAGCGGTCACATGGTAGCGCTCATTAAAGTAACGAATATGGACGCGATTCCACTCCTATAGGCATGGAACGCATATTCATTACTTTAGTGAGCGGTACCATGTAACCGCTGAACACAGGAACAAGCTGCCGCCGCACATCGGAGGCCATGGGAGAAACAGGGAAGTGCAGAGACCGCACCAGGATGGGGTGAGTATGACGGGGGAGGGTGAGCCATGCGATATTCACCTGTCCCCGTTCCACCTCCGCGCTGTCTAACTCTTCCTCTGGCTGTGACGTTCAGGTCAGAGGGTGAGATGACGTGTTTAGTGCGCACCCTCTGCCTGAACAGTCACTGCAGAGAGCCGGAAGACACAGCGGCGTGCGGCAGTGGAATGGGAACAGGGGAATATCGCCAGTGCTGGGGGCCCGAGCCAGCGGAGACTCCGGCACCTGGCCCCTGTAGCACGCTGGTGTCCCCGCCTGCTCAGGACACCGGCACTCGGCGCCCAGTGATGAGGTATGTTTTTTTTTTTTTTTTAAGAATCGCAGCAGCAGCATATGGGGCATATTATTCTATGGAGTATCTTATGGGGTCATCAACTTTTAGGGTATGTGCACACGCTGCGGATCTGCAGCGGATCGGCCGCTGCAGATTCACAGCAGTTTTGCATGCGTTTACAGTACCAAGTAAACCTATGGAAAAAAAATCCGCAGTGAACATGCTGCAGAAAAAAATGCGCGGAAATGCTGCGTTGTTTATTCCGCAGCAAGTCAATTCTTTGTGCGGATTCCGCAGCGGTTTACACCTGCTCCATAGTAGGAAGAAGCAGGTGTAAAACCGCAGGTGAAATCAGCACCAAAACCGCGGAAATGCCACGGTAATTCCATAGGTAATCGGCAGTGCTGGTTACCTGCAGATTTACCAAAATCAGGTCAGAAAAATCCACAAGACTTTCCGCAACGTGTGCACGTAGCCTTATGGAGCATTATATGGGGCATATTATTCTATGGAGCATCTTATGGGGCCATCAACCATTATGGAGCAGCATATGGGGCATCTTTTAATATGGAACATCTTATGGGGCCATTATTAACCTTTGTGCAGCATTATATGGGGCATATTTTTGTATGGAGCATCTTATGGGGCTCCTGATTCAATATGGATATTCAAAACCACAACCTACTGATGTCTAAATCAATTTTACTTTTATTGGTATCTATTTTTATTTTTTAAATTTACCAGTAGCTGCTGTATTTCCCACCCTAGACTTATACTCGAGTCAGTAAGTTTTCCTAGTTTTTTGTGGCATAATTAGGGATCTCGGCTTATACTACAGTATATATGGTAGACATGTGGGAAATGTTGTTTATTAACTATTTTCAGCGATATGACTCTCTGATTTAAGGGTACAAAAATTAAAAGTGAAAATTTTAAAATTTGCCAAATTTCCGTTATTTTCATAAATAAATGCAAGTTATATTGAAGAAATTTTACTACTAACATGAAGTACAATATGTCACAAAAAAACTATCAGAATCAGTGGGATACATTGAAACATTCAAGAGTTATAACTTCATAAAGTGACAGTGGTCAGAATTGTAAAAATTGGTTTGGTAATTAAGTACCAAATTGGCTCTGTCACTAATGGGTTAATGCAATATAACTGAAAACAATATTATTCATACTATTAGGATTTCGGCAAGCTCCAGACACCAATCAGAAGAAGGAAAGATCCAGGAGATTCAAATTCGTGGCCACTGCAAGCTCTGTACACTTCAATGTGACCACGTCTCCTCTATGTTCTCTCACTATGTGAGTGATGTGTCTATCACAGACTCTTCCCCGTAGCCTTCCATATCAGACTGCTCCCCATGGCCCCTCCATTTCACAGACTCCTCACCATGGCCCCTCCATATCACAGACTGCTCCCCGTGGCCCCTCCATATCAGACTGCTCCACGTGGCCCCTCCATATCACTGACTGCTCCGCATAGCACTCCTATTTCACAGAGATTCCTCGCCGTGGTCCCTCCATATCACAGACTGCTCCCCGTGGCCCCTCCATATCACAGACTGCTCCCCGTGGCCCCTCCATTTCACAGACTGCTCCCCATGGCCCCTCCATATCACAGACTGCTCCCCGTGGTCCCTCCATATCACAGACTGCTCCCCGTGGTCCCTCCATATCAGACTGCTCCCCGTGGCCCCTCCATATCAAAGACTGCTCCCCGTGGCCCCTCCACATCACAGATGGCTCCTCCATATCACACACTGCTCCCCATGGCCCATCCACATCACAGGCTGCTCCCTGTGGCCCCTCCACATCAGAGGCTGCTCCCCGTGGCCCCTCCACATCACAGACTTCTCCCCGTGGCCCCTCCACATCACAGACTGCTCCCCGTGGCCCCTCCATATCACAGGCTGCTCCCCGTGGCCTCTGTTCTCACTGGTTGCTCTGTTGTCTTAGCAGCTTCCCCTCAACCCAGCTCCTCTACACTTGCCTTCCGTTCCTGCTATCCCTACCCTGTAAGTGCGGTCACGTGACATATAAACCACGTGATTTATCCTAAACAAGTCCCGGTTGGCGTGTATCTAGTCTGTGTAATGAGAGAAGCCCTCAGGCCCGTCACCCTCCGCTGTCAGTGACACGGGAGGAGGCGGATACATTTGTAGTCTCAGCCCCGTGTACCGAGACGTGACCAGGAGGACACAAATAACACCGGACTGCTCCGGTTGTGACTACTGCTCGCATCACCCCGGCTTCAATCATGGCTCCGCCCCCACCCGTTTCTTATTGGATAACATTGTATTCCTGTGGCTTTAATTGGGTGTCGGGATCTTTGCTGCGCGCTCATTGGCTGTGACTTGAGGGGTGTACTCACTGTACTGGGACTGTGAGAGCGGGAAGGCGGCCTGTACCGCTGCGGCTGTCGTGTGTGTCACCATGTCGGGGTTCATGAGGTAACGCTGTGTCTGTGCAGTGTGCACTGCGGCCGGGAGTTGTGGTCGAATCAGCGGAGTTGTAGCTTTGAATGACGTTAGTGACTTTACCGCACAGTGTGCACCACGTGAAATGCTTAACCCCTTGACCTGTGACGCATATGCTGTGTCACAGAATGATCGCGTCCCTGCAGGTCGGGTGAAAGGGTTAACCAAATTTCACCCGATCTGCAGGGAAAGGGGGAGTGGTACTTCAGCCCGGGGGGGGGGGGGGGGCTTGGTGCCCCCCCCTCCCCCGTGGCTACGATCGCTCTGATTGGCTGTTGAAAGTGAAACAGCCAATCAGAGCAATTTGTAATATTTCACCTATGACAAGTGGTGAAATATTACAATCTAGCCATGGCCGATGCTGCAATATCATCGGCCATGGCTGGAAACCCTGATGTGCCCCCCGCCACCGATCTCCCCAGTCCTTCGTTCTGTCCCATACTCCCCTCCATCCTCCTGTCCGCTCCCCCGTCCTCCTGTCTGCTCCCCCCGTACTCCGATCCCACCCCCCGTGCTCCGATCCCACCCCCTCACACTTACCGAGCCACCCGGTGTCTGTCCATCTTCTCCATGGGCTTCGGCATCTTCCAAAATGGCGGGCGCATGCCGAATCTGCCTGCCGACAGATTCGTTCCAGGTACATTTTGATCACTGTGATAAAACCTATCACAGTGATCAAAATAAAAAAAAAATAGTAAATGAACCCCCCCTTTATCACCCCCATAGGTAGGGACAATAATAAAGAAAATATTTTTTTTTCTCCACTAGGGTTAGGGCTATAGGGTTAGGATTAGGGTTAAAATTAGGGTTAGAACTAGGGTTAGGGTTAGAATTAGGCTATGTGCACACGGTGCGAATTTGGCTGCGGATCCGCAGCGGGTTGGCCGCTGCGGATTCGTAGCAGTTTTCCATCAGGTTTAGAGTACCATGTAAACCTATGGAAAACCAAATCTGCTGCGCCCATGGTGCGGAAAATATCGTGCGGGAACACTGTGTTGTATTTTCCGCAGCATGTCAATTCTTTGTGCGGATTCCATAGCGGTTTACACCTGTTCTTCAATAGGAATCCGCAGCTGAAATCCGCACAAAAAAACACTGGAAATCCGCAGGTAAAACGCAGTGCCTTTTACCTGCGGATTTTTCAAAAATGGTGCGGAAAAATCTCACACGAATCCGCAACGTGGGCACATAGCCTTAGAGTTAGGGTTGGAAATAGGGTTAAGATTAGGCTTGTGGTTAGGGTTAGGGTTGGGATTAGGGTTAGGATTAGGGTTGGGATTAGTGTTAGGGGTGTGTTAGGGTTGTGGTTAGGGGTGTGTTGGGGTTAGGGTTGTTTTTACGTTTATGGTTAGAGTTGGGATTAGGGTTAGGGGTGTGTTAGGGTTAGTGTTGGAGTTAGAATTGAGGGGTTTCCACTTTTTAGGCACATCAGGGGGTCTCGAAACGCAACATGGCGCCACCATTGATTCCAGCCAATCTTGCGTTCAAAAACAGTGGTTTACCCCCACATATGGGGTAACAGCATACTCAGGATAAACTGGGCAACAATTATTGGGGTCCAATTTCTCCTGTTACCCTTGCGAAAATAAAAAATTGCTTGCTAAAACATAATTTTAGAGGAATGAAAAATTATTTTTTATTTTCACGGCTCTGCGTTATAAACTTCTGTGAAGCACTTGGGGGTTCAAAGTGCTCATCACACATCTAGATAAGTTCCTTGGGGGGGTCTAGTTTCCAAAATAGGGTCACTTGTGGGGGAGCTCCAATGTTTAAGCACACGGGCTCTCCAAACGCGACATGGTGTCCGCTAACGATTGGAGCTAATTTTTCATTCAAAAAGTCAAATGGCGCTCCTTCCCTTCCGAGCCTTGCCGTGTGCCCAACCAGTGGTTTACCCCGACATGTGAGGTATCGGTGTACTCAGGAGAAATTGGCCAATAAATTTTAGGATCCATTTTATCCTGTTGCCCATGTGGAAATGAACAAATTGAGGCTAAAAGAATTTTTTTTGTGAAAAATAAAAAAGTACGGATCAATTTGTGAAGTACCTGGGGGTTCAAAGTGCTCACTATGCATCTAGGTAAGTTCCTTGGGGGGTCTAGTTTCCAAAATGGGGTCACTTGTGGGGGAGCTCCAATCTTTAGGCACACAGTGGCTCTCCAAACGCGACATGGTGTCCGCTAAAGATTGGAGCCAATTTTTCATTGAAAAAGTCAAATGGCACACCTTCCCTTCCCAGCCCTGTCGTGCGCCCAAACAGTGGTTCCCCCCCCCCACATATGGGATATCGGCGTACTTAGGACAAATTGTACAATAACTTTTCGGGTCCAGTTTTTCTTTTTACCCTTGGGAAAATAAAAAAATTGTTGCTAAAAGATCATTTTTGTGACTAAAAAGTTAAATGTTCATTTTTTCCTTCCATGTTGCTTCTGGTGCTGTGAAGCACCTGAAGGGTTAATAAACTTCTTGAATGTGGTTTTGAGTACCTTGAGGGGTGCAGTTTTTAGAATGGTGTCACTTTTGGGTATTTTCAGCCATATAGACCCCTCAAACTGACTTCAAATGTGAGGTGGTCCCTAAAAAAAATGGTTTTGTAAATTTTGTTGTAAAAATGAGAAATCGCTGGTCAAATTTTAAAGGGGTTGTCCACTACTTTCAATTAACCCCCCCCAATGTATCCCCCAGGGGCCCCTAATGAATTGTGTAATTACCTTCCGTTGTCGTTTCCGTCTGTGAGCGGCGCCGCTTATTTCCTCCGACGTCACGTCAATTTCCAGACTCTGGAAATTGACGTGACGTCATGAGCAGGCGTGACCCAGCCGCCACAGACAGCAGTCACTCATCAAGAGTGACTGGGCTGCAGGGCTGTGCTGGGGCGGGCGGGGCTAGGTAGTAGGCAGGGATGTGAACGCTGTGTTCTGGGAAGGGCGGGCGCGGAGGAGTCTGCGGGATGTGCCGTGGTGCCGGCGCCGGGATGTGCCGTGGTGCCGGCAGGTGCTGGTGCCTGCGCCGGGATCTGTCGGCACCGGGATGTGCCGTGGGGCTGCGCCGGGCGGTGCGGTGGGTCCGCTAGCCGTGCTGGGGTCTGCGGCGGGCGGGCATCATTGCTGTGTGTCTCTGTGTGCAGGCATCGTCCGATGGGTCTACAAGTCCCATCGGACGATGCCTGCTATAGAGACAGTAGGTGACACATTAGCCAATGATGGGACAGTAGTAGTCCCATCATCCGGCTAATGTGTTGAATGTAAAAAAAAAAAAACACATATACAGTACATACAGACATACAGCATGTGACATGTAACACGCAACATGTGACAACATGCGAAGGCATGCGAAATGTAACATGCGGCGATGTGTGACATGCGACATGCGACGGCATGGGACATACGACATGCAACATACGACATGCAACATGCCACATACAGTACATACATACAACATACATACAGATATAAGTACATATAACAGATTACATATTCATCATCACTTGTCACTTTGTTCCCCGAAGCCAGTGTCACCTGTAAAAAATATTAAAATAATAAACTAACACTATACTCCCTGATCCGCAGAAATCCATTTAAAACGAGTGTCCCTCCCCGATCTCCCGTGGAGAGCAGGAGCATCAGCTGATGCGACCGCTCTCCAGGGGCTCCAGGAATACAATGATGGAGGGTATCCTTCCACAATGTATTCCTCACAATGTATTCCTACGCCCCTGTGAGAAAATAGTCCCTAGTCTCACTTTTGGCATTGCTGAGTGAGAAATTTCCCATGCAGCAAATGCCATAAAGTGAGACTCTGAGAGGTTACTATAGTTCAGTGATGCACTGCAGGAGCATTGTCTCCTGTCAGTGTGTCACTGAAGGTCCTATAGAGCAGTGACATCACCCGATGTCACTGTTCTATAGGGGACATCGTCGTGGGACACTCGTTATTAATTGGACTACGGCGGACAGGTAGTATACGGTTTATTATTTTACGTTTTTTGCAGGCGCTGAAGTATGGTAAGTATGGTGAAATGAAGAATATTAAAATACTTTTTTCCTAATGTGTGTGTGTTTTATTAACTCTTTCACTACGATAGGATTAATAATGGATAGGCGTCTTATTGACGTCTCTCCGTTATTAACCCGGCTTAATGTCACCTTACAATAGCAAAGTGACATTAACCCCTTATTACCCCATATCCCACCGTTACACGGGAGTGGGAAGAGAGGGGCTAAGTGCCAGATTTGGCGCATCTTACAGATTCTCCATTTCTGGGGCAGCTGCGGACTGGTATTTGTAGCCGGGGGGGGGGGGGGGGGTTAATATCCATGGCCCCTCTCTAGGCTATGAATATCAGCCTGCAGCTGTCTGCATAGCCTTTCTGGCTATAACATATAGGGGGACCTCACGTCATTTTTTTGGGGGGTCCCCCTATTTTAATAGCCAGTAAAGGCTACGCAGACAGCTGCGGGCTGATATTCATAGCAGGCTACAAGTATTGGCCCCCGGCCGTCGGCGCACGTTGTGAAATTTGTGCATGACGTGGGCAGCGGATGCAGTGTTTCAACGCATCCGCTGCCCATTCTGATGTCCAGGGAGGATGGGGCACAGTTTCGGCTGCACATGCGCGGTAGAAAATGGCGGACGCGACGGACAAAAAAACGTTCACTTGAACGTTTTCGTGCCGACGGTCCGACAAAACACGACGGATCCGTTGCATGACGGATGCGACGTGTGGCCATCCGTCGCTAATACAAGTCTATGGGAAAAAAACGCATCCTGCGAGCACATTTGCAAGATCCTTTTTTTTCCCAAAAAGATGGATTGCCTCGGATTGCTAAAAACGCAAGTGTGAAAGTAGCCTTAGAAACATTGGCCTTTCTATTATATATCTATCTATAGATATATTTATAGATAGATATATCTATAGATACATAGATGTACGGTATCTATCCATATATCTGGCTGCTTTCACACATCAGGTTTTTGCCGTCAGGCACAATCCGGCGAGTTTTGAAAAAAGCGGATTCCGTTTTTTTCCGCCGGATCCGTTTTTTTCCTCATAGAGTTGTATTAGCGCCGGATTGCGCCTGATGGCCACACGTTTCATCCGTTTTTTGCCGGATCTGTCAGAAAAGCTGTTTCCGCCAGACGGAAAACATACAGAGGAACGGTTTTTCTCCCCGGTGAAAAAACCCACAGCGATGGATCCGGCGAGAAACGTATGAAACTGAGATGTGAAATGATGAATCCGGCCTCCGAATCCGTTTTTTCAATCATGTTTCCATTCAAATCATGCACATTTTCCGTTTATTTATTTATTTCCAAAAACTGCATCAAAACCGTGCAAAACCCCCAACCAAAAACAGCATCAAAACTGCACCAAAAACTGCATCAAAACCTGGTGCAGTTTTGCAGTTTTGGTGCAGTGTTGATGCAATTTTGGTGCGGTTTTGATGCATTTTTAAATTTGCTTTTGGTGCTGTTTTTGCGTGTTTTTTATGCGTTTTGGTGCGTTTTTGAAAGCTAAATAAAGATGTATTATTGAACAAAAAAAAAAAGGATTTGTGATGTCATTATTGTCCAAACTCCTCTTTTACATTTGTCCAACCCACACTCCATTACACACAGATAGACACATAGATGATAGATGAAATGGATAGACAGATCTACATATAGATAGATCTATAGATGCATACATCTATCTATTCATATATCTTTCTATAGATATATCTGGATAGATATGTCAATTGATAGATGTATGGACAGCGTAGGGTGCGTGTCCACTGTCCGGATTACATCCGAATGAGCTGCAGATTGGATGCTGCGTACTTGTAGTCCCATCGGATGATGCCTGCACACACACCCCAAAAGACCCCCCGCACAGTCCCGCACACACACGAACAGTCCCGCACACATCCGAACAGCCTGCAGACCCCGCACACACATACACGCACACCGTCACCGCCCACATTCCGCCCACACACTTCCCTCCTCCCGAACTGCAGCGTTTCTCGGACCCACATCCGCAACAAAACTGCAGATCTTTTTTACATCTGCGGTTTTGCTGCGGATGTGCCTGACTCAATGAAAGTCTAAGGGTTCAGAAACGCTGCAGTTCCGCACAAAAGAAGTGATATTCCGTGAGAAAAAAAAGCTGCGGCTTTTTCCGCAGCATGTGCACAAGTCTGCGGCTCCCATAGACTTACATTGGTTGTGCACTACACTGCGGATTTGATACAATTCTGTGTGGCAAAAAACCCTGCGGATCTGCAATCAAATCCGCAACGTGTGCACAGCTTTAGCATTTAGTGAACCTAGCAAAAAAGCCAAGCAAAAAACAAGTGAGGGATTGCACTTTTTTTGCAATTTCATCGCACTTTGAATTTTTTTCACATTTTCTGTTACACGACATGGTAAAACCAATGGTGTCATTCAAAAGTAGAACTTGTCCCGCAAAAAATAAGCCTTCACATGGCCATATTGACGGAAAAATTATGGCCCTGGAAAGAAGGGGAGCGATAAATAAAAAAGCTCCAGGGGTGAAGGGGTTTAGAAACATGGATATAGACATATCTATGGAAATAGACATAGATGAATACATACAGATATATCTATCTATCTATCTATCTATCTATCTATCTATCTATCTATCCATCCATCTGTGTGTAATGGAGTGTGGGTTGGACAAATGTAAAAGAGGAGGTTGGACAGAAATGACTTCACAAATCTTTTTGAAGATAGAGGGGGGAGAGGAGGGAGGGGTTGGGGGTGTGTTTTGGAGTGGGTGTGCCAGGTGCAGAGTTACAGGCGAGTGCAATGCATCATGGAACTTGTAGTATTAGAGCACAATAACTCAGGAGAAAGGAAGTTGTCGATTAAGGGTACTTTCACACTAGCGTTTTTTGAAATCCGTCGCAATGCGTCGTTTTGCCGAAAAAACACATCCTGCAAAAGTGTTTGCAGGATGCGTTTTTTCCCCATAGCCTAATATTAGACGACGCATTGCGACGGATTTACACACGTCGCACCCGTCGTGCGACGGGTGCGTCGTGCAGTGGCGGACCGTCGGGGGCAAAAAACGTTGCTTGCAACGTTTTTTGCTCCGTCGTAAACGTCTTTTCTGACCGCGCATGCGCGGCCGGAACTCCGCCCCCGCCTCCCCGCACCTCACAATGGGGCAGCGGATGCGCTGGAAAAATGCATCCGCTGCCCCCGTTGTGCGGCGGAGACCACGCTAGCGTCGGGAACGTCGGCCCGATGCACAGCGACGGGCCGAGCCCGACGCTAGTGTGAAAGAAGCCTAACCCCATGAGAGCTGGATCCAGCACTAAAGATGTGCAGCTACTGCATGATAAAAGGTAATATTGTTAAAATAAACACAGTAGATGTTTTCAGTGGCACATAATAGCAAGATTTATGAAAAAACAAAAAGTTATAGGAGTGGACAACTTCTTTAACCCTTATAACTTCGTAGCAAAAAAAAATTGTTTCCAAAATTCTGCTGATGTAAAGTAGACATGTGGGTAATGTTATTTATTAACTATTTTGTGTCACATAACTCTCTTGTTTAACAGATTAAAAATTCAAATTTGAAAATTGCGAAATTTTCAAAATTTTAGCAAAATTTCCCTTTTTTTTATCACAAATAAACGCAAAAATTATCGACCTAAATATACCACTAACATGAAGCCCAATATGTCACGAAAAAACAGTCTCAGAACCGCTAGGATCCGTTAAAGCGTTCCTGAGTTATTACCTCATAAAAGGACACTGGTCAGAATTGCAAAAAACGGCCAGGTTATTCAGGTCAAAATAGGCTGGGTCATGAAGGGGTTAAAAAAGAAGCAAAGCTGCCATTTTTTTTGTTTTTATGGCGTTCATTGTGGTATAAAAATGACCCAGTTACTTGATTCTCCAGGACTGTACGGTTGTGGCGATGACAAACTTTATTTTGCAATTAACCAGAATCCCTCAATGTCTGTCTGCTATTTCATCCTTCTTCTCCGCTAGATTTCTAAAACTTAACATGGACAAAACAGAATTCATCATCTTTCCCCCATCTCACGTGACCCCCCCAACGGACCTATCCATTACAGTAAACGGCTGCCCACTCTCCCCAGTCCCACAAGCTCGCTGCCTTGGGGTAATCCGTGACACTGATCTCTCCTTCAAACCACATATCCGAATCCTTTCCACTTCCTGCCGCCTTCAACCCAAAAATATTTCACAAATCCGTACATTCCTCAACCAAGAATCTGCAAAAACCCTAGTCCATGCCCTCATCATCTCCCGCCTTGACTACTGCAGCCTCCTTCTCTGTGGCCTCCTCTCTAACACTCTCACACCCCTCCAATCTATTCTAAACTCTGCTGCCCGACTAATCCACCTGTCCCCCCACTATTCCCCGGCCTCTCCCCTTTGTCAATCCCTTCACTGGCTCCCCATTACCCAGAGACTCCAGCACAAAACCCTAAGGGCTCATTTCCACTTGCGAGATACACGTCCGTGTCTCGCATGTGGAAACCAAGCTGTGGCGCCGGCACTCCAGAGCGGAGCGTGCGGCCGCATAGGAACACATGGAGCTGCACGCTCCGCTCCAAAGTGCCGGCGCCAGAGCTTGGTTTCCAGATGCGAGACACGGACGTGGTTCTCTCAAGTGGAAATGAGCCCTAACCATGACATACAAAGCCATCCACAACCTGTCTTCTCCATACATCTGTGACCTCGTCTCCCGGTATTTTCCTGCACTCATCCTCCGATCCTCACAAGATCTCCTTCTCTACTCTCCTCTTCCCACAATCACATAAAAGATTTCTCCCACGCATCCCCCAAACTCCGGAACTCTCTACCACAACATATCAGAGTCTCGCCTACCATCGAAACCTTCAAAAGGAACCTGAAGACTCACCTCTTCTAACAAGCCTACAACCTGCAGTAACCACCAATAAAGCATTCTATAATGCTGTATATCTGCCCCCAAGCCGACCTGCAAGAGAAGAAAAATAACATTTGTTATACTCGCCTGCGGGGCGGTCTGGTCTGAGGGGCGTCACTGGTCTTGGTCTGGTGTCTCCCTTCTTCTTGCGATGCCGCCCACTTTGACCTTTCCCAGCGCACTGGAGTACTTTATTCTGCCCTCGACAGTGTAGAAAAATACGCATGCGCAGGAGCGCGGTGCCGAGGAGACGTGTCATCCACACAAACCAAGAAAAAGGACGCATCAAAAGAAGGGAGGTGCTGGACCAAGACCAGCAACGCCCATCGGACCGCCCCGCAGGTAAGTATAAGGCTGTGTGCACACGATGCTTAATTGGTGCGGATCCGCTGCAGATTTTTTCGCGCAGAAACGCTGCAGTTCCGCACTGTGATTTACAGTACAATGTAAATCAATTGAAAAAAAAAAAATGGCTGTGCTAATGGTGCGGAAAAATCCGCATGAAAACCGCTGCAGAACAAAAGAAATAGCATGCTACTTCTTTTGTGCGGAACTGCAGCGTTTCTGACCCCTCCCATAATAGAAATCCGCAGCGGTAAAAACCGCAGAAAATCCGCCCACAATCCGCATCAATTCCGAATCAAAATCCGTAGAAAATCCGTGGCAAATCCGCACCTGCGGTTTCTGCCAGGAGATGCGGATTTTGTGCGGAAAATTCTGCACCCCAATCTGCAATGTGTGCACATAGCCTAATAAGGCTATGTGCACACGTTGGGGATTGGTGTGTGGATTTTTTCGCACTGTTTTTGCAAAATCGGCAGGTAAACCGCACTGCGGATTACCCTCGGATTTACTGTGGTTTTTGTGCGGATTCCACCTGCGGTTTTACACCTGCGGATTCCTATTGAGGAGCAGGTGTAAACCGCTGCGGAATCCGCACAAAGAATTGACATGCTGCGGGAAAAAACAACGCTGCATTTCCGCGTGTTCTTTTCTGCAGCATGTGCACTGCAGATTTTGTTTGCCATACGTTTACATAGTGCTGTACACCACATGGAAAACTGCTGCAGATCCGTAGCAAAATCCGCAACGTGTGCACATAGCCTGAAAGTTATTTTTCATCTCTTAGGCTATGTGCACACGTTCAGGATTTTTCGCATTTTTTCAGAGCTTACATTAAGTACCCTATTATTAGAATGCAATCCGTAATTTTTGTGCTCATGTTGTGTTTTTTTTCCGCAAAAAAACCGCAGCATGTTCATTAATTTTGCAGAAAATCCCTGGATTTGCCGCTATATAATATAGTAGTGGAAAGCTCCGGAAAAATCTGCGAAAAAAACATGATAAAAACGCCAACGGATTTCTTGCAGAAAAAGTCCGGTTTTGTCCAGGAAAATTCTGCAAAGAACTCTGAACGTGTACACATAGCCTTACAAGTCGGCTTGGGGGCTGATATACGGCATTATAGAATGCTGTATATAAGCCCTGAAAGGTGGTGGCCGTATCTCCTATCGGCCAAACATGGTGACAGGTTCACTTTAAGGGGGTCCCAGCTGTCTCCTAAGAAAGTTCAGTAAGTGCTAGGTCCATCTTCAAAAGAGGATTCAGCTCCAGGATCAGTTTAACTCCAGCGCAGACTGTGCTCAGAAATAACAGCAGGTCGGTGTGACGTCATCTGCTGGCCGGGTGACAGGATGGCCTCTTCTGTCCCATAGAAGCACCACAGATTGACATTTGCAGGAACTACAGGGATTGGACTGGGGTAGAGAGGCCATCTGTGATCAAGACCATCAGACTATTTGGGACATCTGCAATGATTGACCTTGTGAACGCTACCGTGAGTCTTATCATGCCAATTGAAAAGTATCCTGACACCATTCATGTTTGGGGGCTTTTCGTCCATGGAGGGGGCTCATGCATGATTTTGCCTAAGAACTCTGTCATGAATAAAGAATAGGATCTAAACATTGAAGCATCCTCCAGGAGCAATGTGGATGTATCTTCCTGCATAGTGGAGGCCATGTCACAAGACGAAAGTGGTAACGTAGTGCTCAGTGAACAAAATATTGAAATTTTGGGTCCACAGCCAGGAAACACCCCAGATCTCAATCCTACTGGAGGACGAACAAAAAATGATAATTGTAAAGTATAAGCACTGATTTGGCAAGAATAGGTTGTCATAAATCATAATTTGGCCCTGAAGCCAGTACCTAACATGTCAGAGTGAAGTGCAGAAGTCTTAAAAAATAAGGGTCAAAACATAATCTCAAAGGCATTGTACTCCTCTAGGACAACCCCTTCTCAATCTGATTGTTTGCCCGCATTAAGTTACAAACACTTCTACTCCGCTCCGGTCTCAGCACTCGAGTACCCGGGGCTCACGTGAGGTAGTTACGTCATCTGTGCCCAATGAGCGCCGGCTTCACTGTCCTCGCCGAATCGAACATCAGGAAGCCAGGGCTGCGGCTGCTCTCCGACATGCCCGTGATGTTCGATTTGTTCGAAGGCGGAGATGGTGACTCCAGTTCTGATTGGGCGCAGGGCTCACGGGACGTAGCAACCAAACATGGGCTTCTGGAACGCGAGTGCTGACACCACTGGAATGGTGCTGAAACCAGAGGTTTTTATTTTAACCTGGGCAAACATTCAGATTCAGAAGAAATTGTCCTTGTAGTGGAAAACACCTTTAAGTATTTTCATAAACTTATGTGTTTGTTAATAAAAGCTTAAAAATGTATGGACTGGTTATAATTTGTGCTTCCATATAATTGTGTAACCATAGAAGCAGAACAAAATTTGTATCGGTATGAAAACTTTAGGCCGGCGTCACACATAACGTCTAAAAATAGGATCCATTTTTTACGGCCGAGATCCGCAGAAATGTTCCCGAACAGTGATCCGTATGTCATCTGTGTGCAATGCGAGGATGTGTTTTTTTTTTTTTGTTTTTTTTTTTCAAAAAAGTATCCGTGTTACATCCATATGGTGAGATTTTCTCGCCAGCTTGCAAAATGGACCTATAATGGATTCATGGGCTCAAATAGTCGTGAAAACATATATATATATTTTATTTTTTTTTTATACAGAGCTAGGTAGCAGAAAAGCCGGTAATTCGTTTGTCGGCTTTTGCTAACTCATTACCGAACCCGACAGGATATGAGACATGTTTTACATACAGTAAACCATGGCATATCCATTAGTTATTTATATGTCCCTTCCTAATAATGTGTTAGAGGTGTGTGTAAAATTTTGGAGCTGTAGGTGTTAAATTAAAGAATTATTTCACGGAAAAGACTGGCATGTGCTCCCACTCAATTTTCTCTGCCAGAGAGGGAAAGCCAGCGATTGAGGGCAGATATTAATAGCCTAGAGAGGGACCATGGTTATTGCCCCCCCCCCTGCTAAAAACATCTGCCCCCAGCCACACTAGAAAAGGCACATCTGTCAGATGCGCCTATTCCGGCACTTAGCCACTCTCTTCCCACTGCCCTGTGGCTGTCACGGGGCAATAATGGGAAAACAGGAGATGAGGGATCTGGGGCCCTGAACTGCCCCTTAACTTGGGGGTACCCTTGAAGGTAGGGAGGCCCAAGTCACTGACCTGTCCCTATCTACTATTAAACCCTGAGCTAAATCCCCACCCCAGGAGGTGAACAATGTAAACTGCACCACAAAGCAAATAAACAAGATGACACAATATCAGAGTGAGGGGAACACAATACCAAAAGGGGAATACACAAACAACAGAGGGACAATGTAACAAAAACTCAGCACTTGGCTTGTGCACACTGCTGCTAAACTCCACACCAGAGATAGCAGAGCAACAGGACTCCAAACACCGGACTTGGCTGATACCAGGGAGCTGCTCCTGCTAGGTTGGTCTCCAGAAAGGACCTGTATCACCAACAGTCAGCTGATGCATCAGGTGACCTTTTAAAGAATGTGGGAGTGGTCACCAACAACATCAGCTGACCCAGCAACTCTACAGTAACACCAGGTTGCCAGCGGGGAAAAAGCTGCATTTAACCCCCAATGGCCTGAGGGGAAAAAAGTTTTAAGGCCCCGTCTCACATAGCGAGATCGCTAGCGAGATCGCTGCTGAGTCACAAGTTTTGTGACGCAACAGCGACCTCAGTAGCGATCTCGCTATGTGTGACACGTACCAGCGATCAGGCCCCTGCTGCGAGATCGCTGGTCGTGTAGGAATGGCCTGGACCTTTTTTGGGTCGTTGAGGTCCCGCTGACATCGCTGAATCGGTGTGTGTGACACCGATCCAGCGATGTCTTCACTGGTAACCAGGGTAAACATCGGGTTACTAAGCGCAGGGCCGCGCTTAGTAACCCGATGTTTACCCTGGTTACCAGCGTAAATGTAAAAAAAAAACTAACAGTACATACGCACCATCTGTTGCCCGTCAGGTCCCTTGGCGTCTGCTTCCTGCTCTGACTGCCGCCGTAAAGTGAGAGCACAGCAGTGACGTCACCGCTGCGCTCTGCTCTCACTGTACGGCGGCTCAGTCAGAGCAGGAAGCAGACGCCAAGGGACCTGACGGGCAACAGATGGTGCGTATGTACTGTTTGTTTTTTTTGGTAACCAGGGTAAACATCGGGTTACTAAGCGCGGCCCTGCGCTTAGTAACCCGATGTTTACCCTGGTTACCCGGGTGCTGCAGGGGGACTTCGGCATCGTTGAAGACAGTTTCAACGATGCCGAAGTCGTTCCCCTGATCGTTGGTCGCTGGAGAGAGCGGTCTGTGTGACAGCTCCCCAGCGACCACACAGCGACGCTGCAGCGATCAGCATCGTTGTCTGTATCGCTGTGTGAGACGGAGCCATTAGTGTGTGAAACCAGAGCTACCACAAATCCAAACATGGATCACGACAGTGGCATTGGCATATGGGGTAATAAGGGGTTAATATCACCTTGTTATTGTAAGGTGACATTAGGTCTGGTTTATAATGGAGAGGTGTCAATAAGACACCTATCTATCATTAATCCAATAGTATGAAAGGGTTAAAAATACACACACATTAAGAGTAAAGTCTTTTAATGAAATAATTAAACACACAGGTTTAACATCTTTATTGCACGCTCAATCCAAGCGAAGCCCTCGTTCTTTTGTAAAAAAATATCCAAAATGAAAAACTTAAAATATTCCATACCTGTCCTCAGTACAGTCACGTCCCACGCTGTAAATCCATCTCAAGAGGTTAATTAGTTTACAACCCGGAGCGCTGCTAATGCTACTTGAGATGAATTACAGCGTGGGACTTGACTGTACGGCGGGCAGGTATGGGATGTTCTTGGTTTTTTATTTTGGAATTTTTTACAGAAGAACAAGGGCTTCGCTTGGATTGAGCATGCAATAAAATTTTTAAACCTGTGTGTTTAATATTTCATTAACCCCTTTCTGCCATTGGACGTACTATTCCGTCCATGTGGGGTGGGCCCTAATTCCCAAGGACGGAATAGTACGTCCAGCACGATCGGCCGCGCTCACGGGGGGAGCGCGGCCGATCGCGGCTGGGTGTCAGCTGCCTATCGCAGCTGACATCCGGCACTATGTGCCAGGAGCGGTCACGGACTGCCCCCGGCACATTAACCCCCGGCACATCGCGATCAAACATGATCGCGGTGTGCCGGCGGTACAGGGAAGCATCGCGCAGGGAGGGGGCTCCCTGCGTGCTTCCCTGAGACCCCCGCAGCAACGCGATGTGATCGCGTTGCTGCGAGGGTCTCTTACCTCCTATCCCTGCAGGCCCCGGATCCAAAATGGCCGCGGGGCTGCATCCGGGTCCTGCAGGGATTACTTCCGGGTGCTGTGCAGGTGCCTGTAAGCCTGCACGGCTGTAAGTGAGATCGGTGTGCTGTGCACACTGTCAGATCAACGATCTGTGATGTCCCCCCCTGGGACAAAGTAAAAGAGTTAAAAAAAAAAAATTCCCACATGTGTAAAAAAAAAAAAATAATAATAATTCCTAAATAAAGAAAAAAAAAATATTATTCCCATAAATACATTCCTTTATCTAAATAAAAAAAATAAAACAATAAAAGTACACATATTTAGTATCGCCGCGTCCGTAACGACCCCACCTATAAAACTATATCACTAGTTAACCCCTTCAGTGAACACCGTAAAAAAAAAAAAAAAAAAAAACGAGGCAAAAAACAACCGCAACCACAACCGCCAAATAAAAATTAGAATAACACGCGATCAAAAAGACGGATATAAATAACCATGGTACCGCTGAAAACGTCATCTTGTCCCGCAAAAAACGAGCCGCCATATAGCATCATCAGTGAAAAAATAAAAAAGTTATAGTCTTCAGAATAAAGCGATGCCAAAATAATTATTTTTTCTATAAAATAGTTTTATCGTATAAAAGCGCCAAAACATAAAAAAATGATATAAATGAGGTATTGCTGTAATCGTACTGACTAAAAGACTAAGAATAAAACTGCTTTATCAATTTTACCAAACGCGGAACGGTATAAACGCCTCCCCCAAAAGAAATTCATGAATAGCTGGTTTTTGGTCATTCTGCCTCACAAAAATCGGAATAAAAAGCGATCAAAAAATCTACCGTGCCCGAAAATGTTACCAATAAAAACGTCAACTCGTCCCGCAAAAAACAAGACCTCACATGACTCTGTGGACTCAAATATGGAAAAATTATAGCTCTCAAAATGTGGTAACGCAAAAAATATTTTTTGCAATAAAAAGCTTCTTTCAGTGTGTGACGGCTGCCAATCATAAAAATCAGCTAAAAAACCCACTATAAAAGTAAATCAAACCCCCCTTCATCACCCCCTTAGTTAGGGAAAAATAAAAAAAATGTAAAAAATGTATTTATTTCCATTTTACCATTAGGGTTAGGGCTAGGGTTGGGGCTAGGGTTAGGGTTGGGGCTAGGGTTGGGGCTAGGGTTAGGGTTGGGGATAGGGTTAGGGTTGGGGCTAGGGTTAGGGTTAAGGCTACAGTTAGGGTTGGGGCTAAAGTTAGGATTAGGGTTGGGGCTAAAGTTAGGGTTAGGGTTTGGATTACATCTACGGTTGGGAATAGGGATGGGATTAGGGTTAGGGGTGTGTCTGGGTTAGAGGTGTGGTTAGGGTTACCGTTGGGATTAGGGTTAGGGGTGTGTTTGGATTAGGGTTTCAGTTATAATTGGGGGGTTTCCACTGTTTAGGCACATCAGGGGCTCTCCAAATGCGACATGGCGTCCGATCTCAATTTCAGCCAATTCTGCGTTGAAAAAGTAAAACAGTGCTCCTTCCCTTCCGAGCTCTCCCGTGCACCCAAACGGGTTTACCCCAACATATGGGGTATCAGTGCACTCGGAGCACATTGGAGAACAACTTTTGGGGTCCAATTTCTCCTGTTACCCTTGGGAAAATACAAAACTGGGGGCTAAAAAATAATTTTGGGGGGAATTTTTTTTTTTTTTATTTGCATGGCTCTGCGTTATAAACTCTAGTGAAACAATTGGGGGTTCAAAGCTCTCACAACAAATCTAGATGAGTTCCTTAGGGGGTCTACTTTCCAAAATGGTGTCATTTGTGGGGGGTTTCTACTGTTTAGGTACATTAGGGCCTCTGCAAACGCAATGTGATGCCTGCAGACCATTCCATCCAAGTCTGCATTCAAAATGGCGCTCCATCCCTTCCGAGCCCTCCCATGCGCCCAAACAGTGGTTCCCCCCCACATATGGGGTATCAGCGTACTCAGGACAAATTGGACAACAACTTTTGGGGTCCAATTTCTCCTGTTATCCTCGGGAAAATACAAAACTGGGGGCTAAAAAATAATTTTTGTGGGAAAAAAATGTTTGTTTTATTTTTACGGCTCTGCATTATAAATTTCTGTGAAGCAGTTGGTGGGTCAAAGTGCTCACTACACCTCTAGATAAGCTCCTTAGGGGGTCTACTTTCCAAAATGGTGTCACTTGTAGGGGGGGTTTCAATGTTTAGGCACATCAGTGGCTCTCCAAACGCAACATGGCGTCCCATCTCAATTCCTGTCAATTTTGCATTGAAAATTCAAACGGCGCTCCTTCCCTTCTGAGCTCTCCCATGCGCCCAAACAGTGGTTTACCCCCACATATGGGGTATCAGCGTACTCAGGACAAATTGTACAACAACTTTTGGGGTCCAATTTCTTCTCTTACCCTTGGGAAAATAAAAAATTGGGGGTGAAAAGATAATTTTTTGTGAAAAAATATGATTTTTTATTTTTACGGTTCTGCATTATAAACTTCTGTGAAGCACTTGGTGGGTCAAAGTGCTCACCACACCTCTAGATAAGTTCCTTAGGGGGTCTACTTTCCAAAATGGTGTCACTTGTGGGGGGTTTCAATGTTTAGGCACATTAGTGGCTCTCCAAACGCAACATGGCGTCCCAATTGGCGTCAATTTTGCATTGAAAAGTAAAATGGCGCTCCTTCGCTTCCGAGCTCTGTCATGCGCCCAAACAGTGGTTTACCCCCACATATGGGGTATCGGCGTACTCAGGACAAATTGTACAACATCGTTTGGGGTCCATTTTCTCCTTTTACCCTTGGTAAAATAAAACAAATTGGAGCTGAGGTAAATTTTGTGTGAAAAAAAAGTTAAATGCTCATTTTTATTTAAACATTCCAAAAATTCCTGTGAAACACCTAAAGGGTTAATAAACTTCTTGAATGTGCTTTTGAGCACCTTGAGGGGTGCAGTTTTTAGAATGGTGTCACACTTGGGTATTTTCTATCATATAGACCCCTCAAAATGACTTCAAATGAGATGTGGTCCCTAAAAAAAAATGGTGTTGTGAAAATGAGAAATTGCTGGTCAAATTTTAACCCTTATAACTCCCTTATAACAAAAAAAAATTTTGGTTCCAAAATTGTGCTGATGTAAAGTAGACATGTGGGAAATGTTACTTATTAAGTATTTTGTGTGACATATCACTGTGATTTAACCCCTTCACCCCAAAGCCTGTTTTCACCTAAGTGACACGGCCAATTTTTACAATTCTGACCACTGTCACTTTATGAGGTCATAACTCTGAAACGCTTCAACGGATCCTGGTGATTCTGAGATTGTTTTCTCGTGACATATTGTACTTTATGATAGTGGTAAAACTTCTTCGATATGACTTGCATTTATTTGTGAAAAAAATAGAAATTTGTCGAAAATTATGAAAATTTAGCAATTTTCAAATTTTTCTTTTTTATGCCCTTAAATTAGAGAGTTATATCACATAATATAGTTAATAAACAACATTTCCCACATGTCTGCTTTACATCAGCACAATTTTGGAAACATAATTTTTTTTTGTTAGGGAGTTATAAGGGTTAAAAGTTGACCAGCGATTTCTCATTTTTGCAACAAAATTTGCAAAACCATTTTTTTTATGGACCACCTCACACTTGAAGTGACTTTGAGGGGTCTATATGACAGAAAATGCCCAAAAGTGACACCATTCTAAAAACTGCACCCCTCAAGGTACTCAAAACCACATTCAAAAAGTTTATTAACCCTTCAGGTGCTTCACAGGAATTTTTGGAATGTTTAAAAAAAAATGAACATTCAACTTTTTCTTCACAAAATTTTTACTTCAGATCCAATTTGTTTTACTTTACCAAGGGTAACAGGAGAAATTGTACCAAAAAAGTTGTTGTACAATTTGTCCTGAGTACGCCGATACCCCACATGTTGGGGTAAACCATTGATTGGGCACATGGCAGAGCTCGGAAGGGAAGGAGCGCCATTTGACTTTTCAATGCAAAATTGGCTGGAATTGAGATCGGAACCCATGTCGTGTTTGGAGAGCCCCTGACGTGCCTAAACATTGAAAACCCCCACAAGTGACACCATTTTGGAAAGTAGACCCTCTAAGGAACTAATCTAGATGTGTGGTGAGCACTTTGAACCTCCAAGTGCTTCACAGAAGTTTATAATGTAGAGCTGTAAAAAAAAATTAATATTAATTTTCACAAACAATGATCTTTTTGCCCCAAATTTTTTATTTTCCCAAGGGTAGCAGGATAAATTGGACCCCAAAAGTTGTTGTGCAATTTGTCCTGAGTACGCTGATACTTCATATATGGGGATAAACCACTGTTTGGGCGCATGGCAGAGCTCGGAAGGGAAGGAGCGCCATTTGACTTTTCAATGCAAAATTGGCTGGAATTGAGATCGGAACCCATGTCGTGTTTGGAGAGCCCCTGACGTGCCTAAAAAGTGGAAACCCCCACAAGTGACACCATTTTGGAAAGAAGACCCCCTAAGGAACTTATCTAGATGTGTGGTGAGCACTTTTAACCCCCAGTTGTTTCACTAAAGTTTAGAATGTAGCACTGTGAAAATTAAAAAATCATTTTTTCTTTCCACAAAATGATGTTTTAGCCCGCAATTTTTTTTCCCCAAGGGTAACAGGAGAAATTGGACCACAAAAGTTATTGTCCAATTTGTCCTGAGTACGCTGATACCCCATACATTGAGGGGAACCACTGTTTGGGCACACGGCAGAGCTCGGAAGGGAAGGAGCGCCGTTTGAAATGCAGACTTAGATGGATTGGTCTGCAGGTGTCATGTTGCATTTGCAGAGCCCCTGATGCACCTAAACAGTAGAAACCCCCCACAAGTGACCCCATATTGGAAACTAGACCCCCCACGGAACTTATCTAGATGTGTTGTGAGAACTTTGAACCAACAAGTGTTTCACTACAGTTTATCACGCAGAGCCGTGAAAATAAAAAATAATTTTTTTTCTCCACGAAAATTATATTTTAGCCCCCACGTTTTTATTTTCTCAAGGGTAACAGGAGAAATTGGACAACAAAAGTTGTTGTCCAATTTGTCCTGAGTACGCTGATACCCCATATATGGGGGGGAACCACTGTTTGTGCGCACGGCAGAGCTCGGAAGGGAAGGAGCGCCGTTTGAAATGCAGACTTAGATGGATTGGTCTGCAGGTGTCATGTTGCATTTGCAGAGCCCCTGATGTACCTAAACAGTAGAAACCCCCCACAAGTGACCCCATATTGGAAACTAGACCCCCCACGGAACTTATCTAGATGTGTTGTGAGAACTTTGAACCAACAAGTGTTTCACTACAGTTTATCACGCAGAGCCGCGAAAATAAAAAATATATTTTCTTCCACGAAAATTATATTTTAGCCCCCATGTTTTTATTTTCCCAAGGGTAAGGCTGGTTTCACACTTGCATTTTTATCTGCATGCATTTTTAAAAAACACGCATGTGTGAAAAAACGCATGTAAACGCGGTAAAACGCATGTGTTTTTTAGACGCATGCGTTTTTATAGAAAAACACAAGAAAACAAGAAAAAACCAAAAAAATCTAACCCTAACCCTACCCCTAACCCTACCCCTAACCCTAACCTGAAATACGTGGCACTGAAATACGTGGCACTGAAATACGTGGCACTGAAATACGTTTATATACGTATATAAGTGCCACGATATTTCAGTGGCCACGTATATAAGTGCCACGTATATAAGTGCCACGTATATAAGTGCCACGTTTTTAAGTGCCACGTATTTCACGTAAATGCCACGATATTTCAGTGCCACGTATTTCAGTGCCACGTATTTCAGTGCCACGTATTTCAGTGCCACGTATTTCAGTGCCACGATATTTCAAAGACGTGGCACTGAAATACGTGGCACTGAAATATCGTGGCACTGAAATATCGTGGCACTGAAAGACGTGGCACTGAAATATCGTGGCACTGAAATACGTGGCACTGAAATACGTGGCACTGAAATACGTGGCACTGAAATACGTGGCACTGAAATACGTGGCACTGAAATACGTGGCACTGAAATACGTGGCACTATGACTGTCAGAAAATGTTCATTAAACGGTTAGGGGTGAGTTTAGGGGTAGGGTTAGGGTTTGGATCCCTTTATCACCTTGATGGTGGTGGGTGACTTTTCAGTGTGTGTTCTGTTTTTTCTCTATAAAAACGCATGCGTTTTTTACGCAAACAAACGCGTTGAGATCGAATGCCATGTTGCGTTTGGAGAGCCCCTGATGTGCCTAAACAGTGAAAACTCCCCAATTCTAACTGAAACCCTAACCCCAACCCTAGCCCTATCCCTAGTCCTAACCCTAGCGCTACTTTCACACTAGCGTTTTTTTCCATACGTCGCAATGCGTCGTTTTGGCGAAAAACGCATCCTGCAAAGTCATCTGCAGGATGCGTTTTTTCCCCATAGACTAACATTAGCGACGTATTGACACACGTCGCAAGCGTCGTGCGATGGTTGCGTCGTGTTGTGGCGGACCGCCAGCAGCAAAAAACGTTACATGTAACTTTTTTTGTGCCGACGGTCCACCATTTCCGACCGCGCATGCGCGGCTGGAACTCCACCCCCACCTCCCCGCACCTCACAATGGGGCAGCGGATGCGTGGAAAAACAGCATCCGCTGCCCCCGTTGTGCAGCGCTTGCACAGTATGCGTCGGTATGTCGGGCCTAACGGGAAAATGGAAATAAATATATTTTTTTAAATTGTATTATTTTTCCCTAACTAAGGGGGTGATGAAGGGGGATTTGATTTACTTATATAGCGTTTTTTTGGCGGATTTTTATGGTTGGCAGCCATCACACACTAAGACGCTTTTTATTGCAAAAAATAGTTTTTGCATCACCACATTTTGAGAGCTATAATTTTTCCATATTTTGGTCCACAGAGTCATGTGAAATCTTGTTTTTTGCAGGACGAGTTGACGTTTTTATTGGTACCATTTTCGGGTACATTACATTTTTTGATCGCTTTTTATTCCGATTTTTGGGAGGCGGAATGAACAAAAACCAGCAATTCCTGAAATTCTTTTAGGGGGGGCGTTTATACCGTTCCGCGTTTGGTAAAAAGGATAAAGCAGTTTTATTCTTCGGGTCAGTACGATTACAGCGATAACTCATTTATGTAATTTTTTTATGTTTTGGCGCTTTTACACAATAAAAACTATTTTATATAAAAAAATAATTGTTTTTGCATCGCTTTATTCTGAGAGCTATAACTTTTTTATTTTTCTGCTGATGATGCTGTATGGCGGCTTTTTTTTTGCGGGACAAGATGACGTTTTCAGCGGTACCATGCTTATTTATATCCGTCTTTTTGATCGCGTGTTATTCCACTTTTTGTTTGGCGGTATGAGAATAAAGTGTTGTTTTTTGCCTCGTTTTTTTTTTTTTTTGTTACGGTGTTCACTGAAGGGGTTAACTAGTGATATAGTTTCATAGGTGGGGTCGTTACGGACGCGGCGATACCAAATATGTGTACTTTTATTGTGTGATTTTTTTTAAATTTAGATAAAGAAATGTATTTATGGGAATATATATTTTTTTTTTCTTTATTTAGGAATTTTTTTTTTTTTTTTTTTTTACACATGTGGAAAATTTTTTTTTTTACTTTTTTACTTTGTCCCAGGAGGGGACATCACAGATCGGTGATCTGACAGTGTGCACAGCACTCTGTCAGATCATCGATCTGACAGGCACATTGCAGAGGCTTGCCGGCGCCTGCTATGAGGAATTCTCAGCAGACGCCGGCAAGCAGGGTCATCTCATGACCCGGAAGGAGTCCCGCGGCCATCTTGGATCCGGGGACTCCTTCCAGGTCACCGGAGCAGCGCGATCTCATCGCGCTGCTCCGGTGGGAGAGCGCAGGGAGCCCCCGTCCCTGCGCGATCCCCCTCTATGCCGCTGTCACTATTGACAGCGGCATCAGAGGGGTTAAATGCCCGCGATCGGCGACAGCGCCGATCGTGGGCATTGCTGCGGGGTGTCAGCTGTCATATACAGCTGACACCCGCACCCGATCACCGCGGCGCTCAGCGTGAGACCGCGGTGATCGGGGCGCCGTACTAGTACTGCTGCTGGCACTAATGCAGTGCCGGCAGCGCAGTACTAGTACGGCGCATGTCGCGAAGGGGTTAATTGCATAAAAATTCAAAGTTGGAAAATTGCTAAATTTTCAAAATTTTCGCCAAATTTCCCTTTTTTTCACAAATAAACGCAGGTAATATCAAAGAAATTTTACCACTATCATGAAGTACAATATGTCACGAGAAAACAGTGTCAGAATCACCGGGATCCGTTGAAGCGTTCCAGAATTATAACCTCATAAATGGACAGTGGTCAGAATTGTAAAAATTGGCCCGGTCCATAACGTGCAAACCACCCTTGGGGGTGAAGGGGTTAAAAGACTTTATTCTTAGTGTGTGTATTTTTAACCCTTTCATAATATTGGATTAATAATGAATAGGTGTCTTATTGACAGCTCAACATTATTAACTAGGCTTAATGTCACCTTACAATAGCAAGGTGACATTAACCCCTTATTACCCCATATACCACCCCTACAGAGCAGTGGGAAGAGAGAGGCTAAGTGGCAGAATTGGTGCATCCTACAGATGTTTTTAGCGGGGGAGGGGGGGCAATAACCATGGTCCCTCTCTAGGCTATTAATATCTGCCCTCAGTCACTGGCTTTCCCTCTCTGGCGGAGAAAATGGCTCAGGAGCCATTTTTTCCGTGATTTAACCCTTTCATTTAACACCTACAGCTCCAAAATTTTACACACACACACACACACTACTAACATTATTTGTGAGGGACATATAAAAATCTAACAGATATGCAATGGTTTACTGTATGTAAACCATGTCTCATATTCTATCGGCTTCTGCAGTGATTTTACAGAACTCGACAATTGAATTATCGGCTATTCTGCTATCCAGATCTCTATGAAATATATATATATATATATATATATATATATATATATATATATATATATATATATATATATATATATATATATACCATAGACCAAAACAAACAAAAAACGGCACTATCTGAACAAAGCTGAGGCTGCTGTTTGCTCCTGCTCGCAATAGCTCCTTTTCTCACTCCCCCGGCCATGAAGCTTTTTATTTCAGGCTTGCCGCTCTCATTGTACAGCACCCCCGGTCGTGAAGATGTTTTACCGTATGTGAATAAAGTTACCTGCTTCGGACGATTGGAGAGTGCTCTCTTCTTCTTTACTTTGCAATTGGATACGACTGACATTCTGTTGAGTACAGCACCCGTGATCGGACGTCTTGATTTCCAACGCAGGTGAGCAGCTTCCACTATATTCTATAGGCAGTCGTGCGGTCTATCTGTTTTCCTCATTATTGTATGTGTGTGTATATCTATATATATGTGTGTGTGTGTGTAGACATTTATTTTATCTATTCTATTCTATTCTAACCTGTCAGTGTGATTTTACTGTACACCGCACTGAATTGCCGGCTTTTCTATAGGACACCGATGCTTATTTTTGGCAAGTCACACTGACGGTCCGTGAGGTGTGCCAGTTTTTCTCCCACCCATAGACTTTCATTGCCGTATTTCGGGCATAATACGGTGACATTCGCAGCATGCTTCAATCAAAGAAAACCAGCAGCACACAGCTGAAGGCTGCACGCTCTAAAGTCCAAGGATCCAATAGGACCAATACTCAAAATAGAAGAAGAAGGAGCAGCAACCATTCCAGGTGAAAAAATTCTGTCAAAATCTTTATTCCGCCATAATAAAAGTTACAACGTTTCGGCCATGATGGCCTTTATCAAGTATACAATTGATCACATATGGCCATCTTAAATAGTGTGGAGCCTATGTAGCCACCAATCACCACTAAGAGGCGGCCTTTATTTAAACATATTAAAAAACCATATAATATACATCTGCACCAAATCTTAAATAGAGAGCACATTAAATCACATTTAATTATATACACATCATATAAAAACTGTGTCTACAGTACATCAGAGAAGCACATTATCAAGGTAAACACATCGCTAGCCCAATCCTAACACAGCTCCTCCGTTGTTATGGAGATAGTACCACCAATCCCTGGCTGTGAATGCAATAAATAAAACCCCTTGACCAATCCTGGTTTTATCTAAAAAAAAAAGCGCTAAAATCCCGCTGTCCAATCATCACATACCTATACGATACTTTCCATGAGGCGAGGCATCGCACGCCAGCGCCTGCGCACACTGACACACCCGGCAAAGGACCACATGACCATTACCGGAGTACGTCGGGCGCACGCGCCGATCGTCGCGCCTCAGCGTCATCCCTAGGGGCGCCCAACCAGATGAACACGTGATCACCCAAGGGGCGGAGGACCACTTGCTCAAGAGACACACGTGACACACCAGAACGGCGCTCACAGGGAGACGCAGACCAAGCCATTACCATGGCAACAGACTTACTTATATACCCCAAAGTATATCGTGATTTGGCACGCAAGGACCAAAGAGGAGAGGAGGAAATATAATCGCACATAAATTGTGCATAGTTAGAGAAGGGCTGTAGTTACAATCAGAGCACAAGAAGGAAGGAAAAAGCAACCAAGGAGGAAAATCCTCCACATCCTCCACATGTTCCTTATATATCAAATCGCCGATGCACTGTAAAACAATAAAGCCAAAAAAAACAAAAAACAAGTTAAAATATGTACATAGCAGTGCATAATAAAAACTACACACATGAGAACACCCTATAGCGGAGAGGGGGGATTTAGGACATACATATTTGAAGGTTGTAATCGATATTTAACCCTCTGGGTTGTAGGGTCTCCAACACCGAGATCCACCTTAACTCTTTTTGTTTTAATTTTCGTGTCCTATCACCACCTCTCCGCAAAGGTGGGACCCCATCAATAACTCTAAAGCGCAATTGATTTATCGAATGTCTGCAGTCACTGAAATGTTTTGGAATAGGTAATTCCAATAATTGCGTTCTTATAGTGCTTTTGTGCTTACTTATTCGGGCTCGAATTTCCATAGTAGTCTCGCCAACATACATAAGTCCGCAAGGACATACTATTAGATAGATGACAAATTTCGAAGAGCACGTATAGCGTTCATTAATCATAAATCTCTTACCCGTCCGAGGGTGGTTAAAGCTATCGCCCTTCAACATATTGCCACAGCAAGCACAATTGAGACAGGGAAAGTTGCCCATCCGAGGTGGACACAATGTCCTTTGGACGGCAACTTTACCTGTGCCAATATCGGACCTAACCAATTTATCTCTCAAATTACGTCCCCGTCTATAGGATAGAATAGGTCGTGCATGAAAGTCCTGAATCTGAGGCATACCTTTCTTCAGTATCCCCCAGTGCCTATTCAAAATATTGGCAATACCATTGCTGGCAGGACAATATGTAGACACAAAAGGTATACGTTTTTGTTTGGCTTTTCTTTGAGTTCGTAAATCTCCATTGGATAGTTGTAATATTTTATCCCTGTGGCCAGTCACCTTAGATTTCGGATAGCCTCTATGTAAAAATTTTTTACACATTTCCTCCAATCTCATTTCACAGATTTCATTGTCTGTCACAATCCTCTTAACCCGGACCAATTGACTCCAAGGAAGTGAATCCATCATCTTCCTTGGATGGTAACTATCATAACATAAGAGGCTGTTCCTATCCGTTACCTTGGTGAACAAATCAGTACACAGGTTACCATCTTGTTTATACACCATAGTGTCCAAGAATTGTACCCTATCAACAGAATATGTCATAGTGAATTTTAATTCAGGGTGTATGTTATTCAGCTCCGTAAGGAAATCAAAAAGGACCTCGTCAGTACCCTCCCATACACAAAAAATGTCGTCGATATAGCGCCACCAGGCTCGGACGTGGCCCCAGAAGCTGGAGCTGTACACATGATGATCCTCGAGTACCGCCATATAGATGTTAGCATAAGTAGGGGCCACATTGGACCCCATGGCGGTACCCCTTAACTGCTGGTAGTAATCATCCCCAAAGAGGAAAAAATTCCTCCTGAGGATGAACTCCAGCAGTGTGAGGACCAACTGTGCACAATCCGGAGGCACGTCCGAGCCTGATAGCACCACACCGACGGCTTGCAGACCCCTTTCATGTTCGATTGATGTGTACAAAGACACAACATCGAACGATACTAGAAGAGTAGAAGCACTAATAGGGACACCACTTAACTTCTCCAAGAAATCATTGGTGTCTCTAATATACGAACGTGCAGAGGTGGAAAAACATCGAAGGACTTTGTCTAAAAAAATGGACACCTTATTGCACATAGACCCCCTACCAGATACAATTGGACACCCGGGGGGGTTTTCCAAATCTTTGTGTATCTTTGGTAGTGTATACAGGATTGGGGTAATTGGTGCATCCACATATAGAAATTCAAACAGTTTCTGATCAATGAGTCCATTAAGAAGGGAGTCACTGATCAGGAGCTGCAACTCCCCCTGAAAGGTAGTGGTAGGATCACATCTCAATTTTTTATAGACTGCAGTGTCTGACAGTTGTCTCATAATTTCCGCTCTGTATTTAACAGTGTCCATTATTACCACTGCTCCGCCTTTGTCGGCTGGTTTTATTGTGATTTCAGCATTATCCGCCAAGCGATCAAGGGCCTGTCTCTCTGACCTGGACAGATTATTATATCCAGCATTATGGAAACCAGTCTTCAGTAATTTTATATCCCTCTCCACCAATTCGATATAAGATTCAACAAAATGATTTTTAACATGGGGTTGAAAAGAGCTTTTGTTGTATAAACCTTTAAGGGGTGGGTTTATACAACAAAAGCTCTTTTCAACCCCATGTTAAAAATCATTTTGTTGAATCTTATATCGAATTGGTGGAGAGGGTTAAGAGGATTGTGACAGACAATGAAATCTGTGAAATGAGATTGGAGGAAATGTGTAAAAAATTTTTACATAGAGGCTATCCGAAATCTAAGGTGACTGGCCACAGGGATAAAATATTACAACTATCCAATGGAGATTTACGAACTCAAAGAAAAGCCAAACAAAAACGTATACCTTTTGTGTCTACATATTGTCCTGCCAGCAATGGTATTGCCAATATTTTGAATAGGCACTGGGGGATACTGAAGAAAGGTATGCCTCAGATTCAGGACTTTCATGCACGACCTATTCTATCCTATAGACGGGGACGTAATTTGAGAGATAAATTGGTTAGGTCCGATATTGGCACAGGTAAAGTTGCCGTCCAAAGGACATTGTGTCCACCTCGGATGGGCAACTTTCCCTGTCTCAATTGTGCTTGCTGTGGCAATATGTTGAAGGGCGATAGCTTTAACCACCCTCGGACGGGTAAGAGGTTTATGATTAATGAACGCTATACGTGCTCTTCGAAATTTGTCATCTATCTAATAGTATGTCCTTGCGGACTTATGTATGTTGGCGAGACTACTATGGAAATTCGAGCCCGAATAAGTAAGCACAAAAGCACTATAAGAACGCAATTATTGGAATTACCTATTCCAAAACATTTCAGTGACTGCAGACATTCGATAAATCAATTGCGCTTTAGAGTTATTGATGGGGTCCCACCTTTGCGGAGAGGTGGTGATAGGACACGAAAATTAAAACAAAAAGAGTTAAGGTGGATCTCGGTGTTGGAGACCCTACAACCCAGAGGGTTAAATATCGATTACAACCTTCAAATATGTATGTCCTAAATCCCCCCTCTCCGCTATAGGGTGTTCTCATGTGTGTAGTTTTTATTATGCACTGCTATGTACATTTTTTTTAACTTGTTTTTTGTTTTTTTTGGCTTTATTGTTTTACAGTGCATCGGCGATTTGATATATAAGGAACATGTGGAGGATGTGGAGGATTTTCCTCCTTGGTTGCTTTTTCCTTCCTTCTTGTGCTCTGATTGTAACTACAGCCCTTCTCTAACTATGCACAATTTATGTGCGATTATATTTCCTCCTCTCCTCTTTGGTCCTTGCGTGCCAAATCACGATATACTTTGGGGTATATAAGTAAGTCTGTTGCCATGGTAATGGCTTGGTCTGCGTCTCCCTGTGAGCGCCGTTCTGGTGTGTCACGTGTGTCTCTTGAGCGAGTGGTCCTCCGCCCCTTGGGTGATCACGTGTTCATCTGGTTGGGCGCCCCTAGGGATGACGCTGAGGCGCGACGATCGGCGCGTGCGCCCGACGTACTCCGGTAATGGTCATGTGGTCCTTTGCCGGGTGTGTCAGTGTGCGCAGGCGCTGGCGTGCGATGCCTCATGGAAAGTATCGTATGTGATGATTGGACAGCGGGATTTTAGCGCTTTTTTTTTTAGATAAAACCAGGATTGGTCAAGGGGTTTTATTTATTGCATTCACAGCCAGGGATTGGTGGTACTATCTCCATAACAACGGAGGAGCTGTGTTAGGATTGGGCTAGCGATGTGTTTACCTTGATAATGTGCTTCTCTGATGTACTGTAGACACAGTTTTTATATGATGTGTATATAATTAAATGTGATTTAATATGCTCTCTATTTAAGATTTGGTGCAGATGTATATTATATGGTTTTTTAATATGTTTAAATAAAGGCCGCCTCTTAGTGGTGATTGGTGGCTACATAGGCTCCACACTATTTAAGATGGCCATATGTGATCAATTGTATACTTGATAAAGGCCATCATGGCCGAAACGTTGTAACTTTTATTATGGCGGAATAAAGATTTTGACAGAATTTTTTCACCTGGAATGGTTGCTGCTCCTTCTTCTTCTATTCGCAGCATGCTGGGATTTCCTACGCATGTATAATAAGGCGGAGAAAATTCCGCCTGATGTGAGCTGCCCCATAGATTAATATTGGTCCGAGTGCTATGCGATTTTTTTTCTTTTTTTATCGCATTGCACTCGTCCGTATTATGCTCTAGTGCGACTCCGGCCTTAGGCCACGGCTTTAAGCGTAGCTCATCAGTCCTGCACAACCCAATTAACTGTTTGTTCCTCTTGCAAATTCAGCAGGGGCTCAGCTTGGAAGTTCCTGCAGTCTCCGCAGTATAACAGAAGAGGTAGCCATGTGGTGCACGCTTCTCCCAATATATTTTTTGATGAAGTACAAGACATTACATCTTCAGCGGATGATTCTGCATCTGGAGAGGAAGATCTGGACTCTCTGCTGTTATTCGGTGTGCTGAGAGGCAGTGTGGTTGGATTGCGTTACTATACAGGAGTGGTAGGTATAATTATTTAAAGAAAAATTACAAATCAGCACAAGCTTCTATATATTGGGTAAATCAGAAGATGAACAATATTGAAGATACAGTGGGGCAAAAAAGTATTTAGTCAGTCAGCAATAGTGCAAGTTCCACCACTTAAAAAGATGAGAGGCGTCTGTAATTTACATCATAGGTAGACTTCAACTATGGGAGACAAACTGAGAAAAAAAAATCCAGAAAATCACATTGTCTGTTTTTTTATCATTTTATTTGCATTTTATGGTGGAAAATAAGTATTTGGTCAGAAACAAAATTTCATCTCAATACTTTGTAATATATCCTTTGTTGGCAATGACAGAGGTCAAACGTTTTCTGTAAGTCTTCACAAGGTTGCCACACACTGTTGTTGGTATTTTGTCCCATTCCTCCATGCAGATCTCCTCTAGAGCAGTGATGTTTTTGGCTTTTCGCTTGGCAACATGGACTTTCAACTCCCTCCAAAGGTTTTCTATAAGGTTGAGATCTGGAGACTGGTTGGCCACTCCAGGACCTTGAAATGCTTCTTACGAAGCCACTCCTTCGTTGCCCTGGCGGTGTGCTTTGGATCATTGTCATGTTGAAAGACCCAGCCACGTTTCAACTTCAATGCCCTTGCTGATGGAAGGAGGTTTGCACTCAAAATCTCACGATATATGGCCCCATTCATTCTTTCATGTACCCGGATCAGTCGTCCTGGCCCCTTTGCAGAGAAACAGCCCCAAAGCATGATGTTTCCACCACCATGCTTTACAGTAGGTATGGTGTTTGATGGATGCAACTCAGTATTCTTTTTCCTCCAAACACGACAAGTTGTGTTTCTACCAAACAGTTCCAGTTTGGTTTCATCAGACCATAGGACATTCTCCCAAAACTCCTCTGGATCATCCAAATGCTCTCTAGCAAACTTCAGACGGGCCCGGACATGTACTGGCTTAAGCAGTGGGACACGTCTGGCACTGCAGGATCTGAGTCCATGGTGGCGTAGTGTGTTACTTATGGTAAGCCTTGTTACATTGGTCCCAGCTCTCTGCAGTTCATTCACTAGGTCCCCCCGCGTGGTTCTGGGATTTTTGCTCACCGTTCTTGTGATCATTCTGACCCCACGGGGTGGGATTTTGCGTGGAGCCCCAGATCGAGGGAGATTATCAGTGGTCTTGTATGTCTTCCATTTTCTAATTATTGCTCCCACTGTTGATTTCTTCACTCCAAGCTGGTTGGCTATTGCAGATTCAGTCTTCCCAGCCTGGTGCAGGGCTACAATTTTGTTTCTGGTGTCCTTTGACAGCTCTTTGGTCTTCACCATAGTGGAGTTTGGAGTCAGACTGTTTGAGGGTGTGCACAGGTGTCTTTTTATACTGATAACAAGTTTAAACAGGTGCCATTACTACAGGTAATGAGTGGAGGAAAGAGGAGACTCTTAAAGAAGAAGTTACAGGTCTGTGAGAGCCAGAAATCTTGATTGTTTGTTTCTGACCAAATACTTATTTTCCACCATAAAATGCAAATAAAATGATAAAAAAACAGACAATGTGATTTTTTTCTCAGTTTGTCTCCCATAGTTGAGGTCTACCTATGATGTAAATTACAGACGCCTCTCATCTTTTTAAGTGGTGGAACTTGCACTATTGCTGACTGACTAAATACTTTTTTGCCCCACTGTACATATATTTGTAATTCTTAGTATCCATCTGTGCGCTTAGCTGAAAATATTCTTCGAGATCGGTTTAGTGGAGGGCAGGACGGCATGGAGCTGCTGGAATAAACAACACTTACCGTACACTTTTACTCAGATTACTCACGATACAGAGAGGATTCTGTCAGACTGAGCAGAAATGCCCTGTCCGGCTGAAGACAGTGAATTCCAGCAGCTCCTGTCAGGCTCAGTGAGTAGAGGAGGACGCTGCTCTCACCTGACATCTGTCTGGAGCAGATGTTTTTTACCCAGCCCGTCCTAGTACCTATCAGCTGGGAAACTGCTATGGCATATGACATTTAAAAATCCCGAAAGAGCACAGGTACAGGTGCTCCTCACAAATAATGGAATATCATCAAAAAGTTAATTTATTTCAGTTCTTTAATACAAAAAGTGAAACTCACATATTATATTGAGTCATTACAAACAGAGTCATCTATTTCAAGTGTTTATTTCTGTTAATGTTGATGATTATGTTATGATTATCTGTGTGTGGTGGCTCTTGAAGCAATGACTCCAGCAGCAGTCCACTCCTTGTGAATCTCCCTCAAATTTTTGACTGGCCTTTTCTTAACAATCCTTTCAAGGCTGCGGTTACCCCGGTTGCTTGTGCACCTTTTTCTACGGCACTTTTTCCTTCCACTCAACTTTCCATTAATATGTTTGGATACAGCACTCTGTGAACAGTCAGCTTCTTTAGCAATGGCCTTTTGTGGCTAAGGCTTCTTTCACACTTCAGTTTTTTGGCGTCAGTCACTTCCGACATAATGACGGATCGACGGATCCGTCACAATAGTTGAAAAAACGGATGTAACGGATCCGTTTTTTTGACGGATCCGTTACTCGGGGGTTGTATATACTTTTTGGAGCATGCGCTATTGAAAAAAATTGAAAAAACGGATTGGGGCGACGGATCCGCCGAAATGACGGTCGCGACGGATCCGTCGCCCATAGGTGGCCATTCTATGAAATGACGGACGCGACGGATCTGTCGCGATCCGCCATTTCAACGCAGACAAAAAACGTTGCAATGACCGTCAATGTCTAGATGACGTCCGCCAAATTTTGACGGATCTGTCGCATGAACCTAGGGGTAGAACCTAGGCAGAGTCTCAAGGGATCCCCGAAAATTTTGCCAGAATGGGGCCCTGAAATTCCTAGTAGCATCCCTGGTGACAGGTATAGCTGTGATTGCAATGCAAAATAAAAGTAAGTGTTGGTTTTGGGCGAGCTATTTGTCCAAGGCAGATTTAGGAAAACCTGCCATGGGCTTTTAAATTTTGAAACGGACTAAAGGATGGTAGTGGGGCGGTGGTTTTCCTTCCCGGCTGGGTTTTCCATGTTGGGTCTGTCAGTGTTGCAGAAGGCTCTGCCATAACTTCAGCCTGTGTGAAGCAACATGGAGCCAAGCAAAGTCAAAAGCCTGACACCCCTCAGCGTACACTACTGTGCAGTTGCCCACGGTAACAGGTCCCGGACTATCTTGTTTACCGGCTGCGATCCGGAGGTTTCTATTTACTTTCTGTTTTGTGAAAAAGCTGACTATTAAAAGAGACTTTGTTTTGGACCTTCCTGGGTCACTGCCTGTCTGTCACACTGCACCAACCCCGCTGCACTACAGGGCTCAACCAGGAGACATTACTATGTGGGAGCACAAAGAGCATTATTAATATTGTGCGGTGGCAAATGTTACCACTTGTGCCCCACTTAGTAAAATTCTCCTATTTGTGCTGACAATTAGTAATGATCCCCAATGGCATCCCACATAGCCTTCTCATGTTTTGTTTTTAACTCAAATAAATTTTTATTAAGAATAACATTTACAATTGACATGTTACATTCTTGTTTTCAGTACAAAGTTTTCCCCCCAAACGAACCCCGCAATCCCAACTTATATTGCCCCCCCCCCCAAATAAGACAGCCCACCTTGTTTAATAGCTCCACACTCAAATCTATAGGATGACTATCCCCTCAGTTAGGACCATAGGCCACGTGTTATGTTTTCACCAATTCAGGGTCTTGATTCACCCGGTCTCTATAACAAACCTATCCCATGGCAAGCCACGGAGACCAAAGCTTATCGAACATTTCAGTTTTCCCTCTTTTCTGATAAAACCCCTTTTCCAGTTTCAGGCCCTGCTTCACATATTGGAGGAATTCTCTTCTTTGAAGGTGGCTCGTCCTTAATCCAATTTCGCGCTATTACCTTCCGGGCCATATACAGCAATCTGGCAATAGCTGTCTTCAGGTTGTTATCCACTCCAATCTCATCCACGCACCCCAACAAGCACACCATCGGGTCCCTTGGCACCGTGCATCTATACGCTCCTTCCACACGACTCAAAACTACCAACCAAAAAGCAGCCAGTCTCGGACACGTCCACATCATATGAAATATATCTGCATCTGTAGATTTACACCTCGGGCACTCAGAATCATCATGCAAACGTGCCTTATATAACACCTTCGGAGATTTGTAAACTCTGTGTATTACATAAAGCTGTGACAGCCTATACGGTTCGCTCAGAGACAGCCGTGGAACCCACTCCAGCACCGACTCCCAAGTTTCATTCTCCATTGGGCCCAGATCCCTCTCCCACTTAGCTCTCGCCAGTATTGGAAACCTTAACAGGAAAGTGTGCAGCAAGTCTTTATAAAGAGTGGAAATAACCCCCCCAGTAGTCCCTTCACCACACACATACTCTAAAGGTACCTTCACACTGAGCGACTTAACAACGATATCGCTAGCGATCCATGACGTTGCACGTCCTGGCTAGCGATATCGTTGTGTTTGACATTCAGCAGCGATCTGGATCCTGCTGTGACATCGTTGGTCGGAGCTAGAAGCCAGCACCTTATTTCATCGCTGGATCTCCCGCAGACATCGCTGAATCGGTGTGTGTGACACCGATCCAGCGATGTCTTCACTGGTAACCAGGGTAAACATCGGGTTACTGAGTGCAGGGCCGCGCTTAGTAACCCGATGTTTACCCTGGTTACCATTGTAAATGTAAAAAACAAACAAACAGTACATACTTACATTCCCGTGTCTGTCCCCTCGCCGTCAGCTTCCCGCACTGACTGAGCGCCGGCCGGCCGTAAAGCACAGCGGTGACGTCACCGCTCTGCTTTACGGCCGGCCGGCGCTGAGACAGTGCAGGGAAGCTGAGGCCGGGGGACAGACCCCGGAATGTAAGTATGTACTGTTTATTTTTTTTTACATTTACAATGGTAACCAGGGTAAACATCGGGTTACTAAGCGCGGCCCTGCGCTTAGTAACCCGATGTTTACCCTGGTTACCAGGGGACTTCGGCATCGTTGGTCGCTGGAGAGCTGTCTGTGTGACAGCTCTCCAGCAACGAAACAGCGACGCTGCAGCGATCGGCATCGTTGCCTATATCGCTGCAGCGTCGCTTAATGTGACGGCACCTTAACACTATATCCCTTTGAATTCTAATGCCTCCGTCCCTATTCTGAGCTCCAAATGCGTGTCTCATCTGCAAATATTGATATTCCCCCGCAGGCCCGAGATCAAATTCCACCTGCAATTGGGAAAAGGATTTCAACTCTCCCTGCTCAATTATCTGATAGACATATTGAATCCCCTTGGCCTGCCATTCTGGTAGTGCCCCCATTGCCACAAACTCCTTTAAATTATTATTATGCCATAGCGGGGAGAATCTGGTCAGACCCGTAATCCCACGTATATGTTTTAGTCTACCCCACAGCTTACATATCAATAACATAGTCGGATACAATTTCCCCAAAGCCCCCAGGGAGCCATCCTCCAGACATTGTACTGCTGGCCTTCTTTTTGTCACCTTTTCCATTAATTGCTGTACTGCCCAGGACGACCATTCATGCGCCCAGCCCTTTAAGTGCTGACTCTGGGCTGCAAGAAAATATACTTCAGGGTTAGGCAATGCCAAGCCCCCTTCTTCCTTGGGTCGTTGAAGTGTCTCTAGTCTGAAACGTGGATGTTGTCTCCCCCATACCAAATTCCTGAACAGGGAGTTAATCTGCCGAAATTTCCCACGCGGTATCCAAACTGGCGCATTATGAAAAACATACAGAATCTTCGGCATCAAAATCATTTTGATAAGATTCACCCTGCCACCACAGATAAATGCAGCTTAATCCAAGCATCCACTTTTGCCTTAAGAACACCTGAGATCGGAGTCAGATTCATATGTATGTAATCCGTAACCGGCATAGATACCCATATCCCAAGATATTTAAATTGACTTACCACCTTGAGTCGCCCATCCTCCAGCAGCTCACTCCCCTACATCGTCCACTTTAAACAAAATGGACTTACTCCAGTTTATCGTCAGTCCTGACAGTGAGCCAAACCTTTCAATAATCCCAATAGCCCCCCCAAGGAAGCAACCGGGTCAGCTACAAACAGTAGAATATTGTCCGCATACAAGGCCACCCTCTCTTCAATCATCCCATATTTAAACCCAGACACCTCGTCAGACTGTCGAAGTCTAGCAGCCAATGGCTCCATGGCCAGAGCAAACAAAAGACGAGAGAGCGGACATCCCTGCCTTGTCCCTCTAGCTAATTGTATAGTCCGTGATAACTCCCCATTCACCCGGACTCTGGCCATCGGCTGCGAATACAGCAGCCGAATCCAGGACACAAACCGCGAGCCAAACCCCATATATTGCAACACCTGCCAGAGATATCCCCATTCCACACTGTCGAACCACTTATTAGCGTCTAAAGATGCAATAACTCTCTGGCCACAGTTATCAGACCTAAGCTGCAGATTCATAAATAGCCTCCGTAGGTTGACCGCCGTGGATCTATCAGACATAAAGCCAGATTGGTCTGGGTGCACCAGGCCGGAGATTACACTTGTCAACCTCATCGCCAACACCTTGGCCAGAATCTTGACATCTATAGTGAGCAAGGAGATTGGCCAATATGACTCAGGTTGCCCCAAGTCTTTCCCCTCCTTAGGAATCACCGCTATTATGGCCTCTCTCATGGATGTAGGCAGACACTCCCTAGTCTTAGCCTCTTCTAGGACCGCCTTTAATCTGGGAATTAGCACCTCCCCCATATGTTTATAGATCTCAGCAGGAAACCCATCTACTCCAGGCGCCTTCCCATTAGCCATAGACTGTAATGCCCGACCCAGTTCCTCCTCCGTGATAGGAGCCTCCAAGCCCTCTCTATCTGCATCACTCAGGCCATGTGCACACGTTCAGTATTTTTCGCGTTTTTTCGCTATAAAAACGTGATAAAAACGCGAAAAAAACGCTTACATATGCCTCCTATTATTTACAGTGTATTCCGCATTTCTTGTGCAAATGTTGCATTTTTTTCCGCGAAAAAATTGCATCGCGGAAAAAAAGCAACATGTTCATTAAATTTGCGGAATTGCGGGGATTCCGCACACCTAGGAATGTATTGATCTGCTTACTTTCCGCATGTGGCTGTGTACACCATGCGGGAAGTAAGCAGATCATGTGCGGTTGGTACCCAGGGTGGAGGAGAGGAGACTCTCCTCCACAGACTGGGCACCATATAATTGGTAAAAAAAAAAAAAGAATTAAAATAAAAAATAGTGATATACTCACCTTCGATGGCCCCCGGAGTCTTCCCGCCTCTCAGCGGTGCATGCTGTCGCTTCCGTTCCTATAGATGGTGTGGTGAAGGACCTGCGATGACGTCGCGGTCTTGTGATTGGTCGCGAGACCGGTCATGTGACTGCTCACGTGACCGGGACGTCATCGAAGGTCCTGCACACACACACCATCTATAGGAACGGACGCCGCTGAGGAGATCGGCTGTCTGCAGGTGAGTATAACCATTTTTTTTTTTCTTTATTATTATTTTTAAACATTCTATCTTTTACTATTGATGCTGCATAGGCAGCATCTATAGTAAAAAGTTGGTCACACTTGTCAAACACTATGTTTGACAAGTGTGACCAACCTGTCAGTCAGTTTTCCAAGCGATGCTACAGATCGCTTGGAAAACTTTAGCATTCTGCAAGCTAATTTCGCTTGCAAAATGCTAAAAAAAACCGCGAAAAAAACGGGAAAAAAACACGACAAAAAAAATGCGGATTTCTTGCAGAAAATTTCCGGTTTTCTTCAGGAAATTTCTGCAAGAAATCCTGACGTGTGCACATACCCTCAACCTCGGGAGTTCCAGTCCCTCAAGGAACGCCACTGTGTCTCCCACCGTCCCATCCACCCGAGAGGAATATTGGTCCTCGTAAAAATCCGCAAAAACCTGCAAAATCTCTGGAGTCTCAGAGACACTCGTACCACTTCCGGAAACCAGAGAATGGACAAACGAAGCACTTCTCTGTGCAGAAGCCACCAGCGACAGCATGTGACCTACAGTTTCACCCTCCTGATAATAAGCCAGCTTCATGAATTCCCGCTTCCTTTCAGCTTTACCCAGAAAAATTTCTTCCAGATGACTTTGAGCTGCCTCTTCCCAGCTTCCGGAGTACCCAGTGTCACCATCTCATCCTCCGCTGCCCTCAACCCATCAATCGCTGCCTTCTCTGCCTCTCTCGACTTCTGCTTACATCTACTAATGTCTCTAAACAGCAGCCCTCTTAAGTACGCCTTCATGGCTTCCCATACAGTAAGAGCATCTACACTCCCATCATTCAGCTCAAAAAATTCCACCAACTCCCGTTTTATCTTATCTAGATCTATACTGTGCAGCCAGTTAGGGTGTATCTTCCACTCTCTCCTGTTCACGGCCCCTGTCCCCATCGGCCGAAACTCCACCTCAATTGGACTATGGTCCGAGAGGGCCCTAGGCAAATATCTCACATCCCCTACCATCGTGTCCAACAGACGGTTGCCCAGTGCCAAATCAATTCTGGATAGAGTACCATGAGCCGGTGAATAACATGAATACCCCCTTTCCCCAACATGCCTAACTCTCCATAGATCAGTCATACCCACTTCACGAATATAAGTCCCAAACGTAGTAATGTGTCCCACTGTCCTTTTCTGGGAGTTTTTATTTTTATCCCAAAAGTCATCACATATATTATTAAGATCCCCAATAATTAGAAATGGTATCGGGCCCCAGCTTTCCACCCTCTCCAGCACCTCTCTAATTTTCTTACTTGAGTATGGAGGTGGAATATACATCGCCGCTATACACATCGACACTCCATTTATTTTGCAATGCACCACCACATACTGACCATCCACATCCTCCTGTACCATCACCTCTTCATACTGCACTCTCACAGGTACCAGCACCGACACACCCCTAGAGTACGTAGAGAAGGTAGAATGGTATGCCCTCTGTATCCAGCGCCTGTTCAATACATCCACCTTTTCCAGCACCAAATGTGTCTCCAGCAGGTATATCATTCAGACCCTCTGTTCTCGAACATACTGCAGACTTGCCGCCCGCCGAGTTTTATCCGCTAGGCCTCTTACATTCCAACTCAGTATTTTAATGCGGTCCCCCATCATACGGCTCATCATCCTTCATAGTATCCACTTTTCCAAGTATGAGCTGTCTAATCCCTCCCACCCCCCCCTACCAACTCCCAACTTTACCCCCTAATCCACCCAATACAACACATTCTTCCTCTCATCAAGAGTGGGGCTCCACCGCCCATTGCGAACACTCTCCCTTACTTAACCCTCTCCATGCGCCTCCCGCTGGAGTAACAATCCGAATTTCCCACAGTTTTTGTTTTTTCCAACATTCCAACTTAAATAAACATGTAGAGAAATTACCAACCCAATTTGCAGTACCTGGCGTAACCCACCTCCCCCATACTTATTAATCGTTACTATCCCCTCCGGTCAATCACTCAATATGGCACAGCCGAGCCCTCAACCGCTGCTCAACCCTTTAACAAATGTGCCATTAAACGCAAATCCCTCCTCCAGCAACAGAGAAACAACTCCCGTCCGGATCTCGCCGAGATGTCAATCGCCCTTTTCTTTAAGTTTTTTCGCCTTAGTATCAATCCACTGGGTAGCGTCCTCTGGTGTCAGGAAAAAGTGGATTTTATCAAAAGCCACCACTCTCAACTTTGCAGGGAACAGCATAGAGTATTGCACTCCCAGTTCCCTCAGTCGTCTCTTAACTCCAGTGAATTTCATCCGTTGTTTCTGAACTGGAGCAGAATAATCCGGGTAGATGGCAATCTTTTGACCTCCAGCCATCAGATCCTCCATTTCTCTAGCCTTTCTCAGGATAATGTCTGTCCCTGTAGTTCAGCATTTTGGCAAGCATGGTACGGGGATTCGTGTTGTGATTCGGTTCGTGGGCTCCCCCGGTGGTCTCTTGTGGTACTGGTGTCCTGCAAGCTTTGCCTTCTCAGTTCACCTGTTCCTATCAGGATGTGGGAGTATCCTATTTAACCTTGCTCCTCAGTCATTCTAATGCTGGCCATCAATGTATCCAGAGTGATTCTGTTGTATGTTTGTTAGAAAAAAATGTATCTTAGTGAGGATTGGGAAGAAAAGCAAAAAATAGAATTGTTTGGATAAAACAGAACTCATTTAATGTCCATTCAAAAAGAGTGATTACAAAAATGAAGAAAAAGTAAATTATAAGTTCATTGCACACAAATTCAAGTATTAGGTTAAAAAGAAAATGAAAGCAAGCAGAGATCTTACATATGATCTTGTGGCATGATGATGTGTTCGTCCGTGTAGAGAGGCTCAAGGTATGAGGACTCCCCCACATGCTGAGAAGAGACGGTTTATATACAAATCCGTCCCATAGGCTTTCATGGGTTTCTATTTTCTCCTACATAATATCCATATAAGGTAAACCCAGTTCCATGCCAATGGTCTATACCATAAAAGTAGATTCCAGAATATTCCTTATCTTAGTTACACTTGTTTATCGGCTAGAAATAACGCTAGACATCCAAATATAGGTTGGGCTTCACAAACACCTCTAGCTTTTGACATGCAGAGGACAGATGATCAATGACAAGACCTTCAGAAACTGTATCATACACTTTCCCTATACCCTTGGTTCTTTGTTTGATTTCATGTAATTATCCATATGTAAGTGATTATATATATTATTATTGGATTTTACATTCCCCCCTGATTATGATTTGAGAATATCATAATTAACCCTAAAATCTTTCTCTCACCATTCGTATCACATTCATTCTTTATTCTGAAAACCTTGTATTAACATCTGTCTCGAATGTCACCTGAGTTTTGAAAACTAAAATTAGATTAGAGAATTATATTTTTCTTTTCAGCATTTCTCTTAAAATGTCATCTTCCTTTTTCATTTCTGTCTTTATCTTTTTATAAATGTTCTTAATTTTACACATAATAACTATTTGATATATTATACACAGCAAAACTATAATAAATATAATAACAATCGGATTAGATAATACATTTCCTACTGCCATTTTCGTTGAAGACTGTGACCAACTAGTTACTGATTTTCCTAAATTTTTCCACCAAGATGAGCCTGACATACTCGCCCATTCATGTTCAATATCATTTAAATTACCTTGCTCATGTCTGAATACAATTTCAGCTTCTTTTAATTGTTTTGTTAACAAATTTAACAAACCCTTGTCTTTCTTTATCTCATTTGTCCACATATTCCAAGGAAAAGTATTTATTTGGGACAAATTGAACTGTATTGGAAGGATTTTTAGGTTTCTTGAACTTATTAATGTAATATTAATACTTCCTTCCTTCTTTGAGAGAGTTTTCACATTTCCCTCAATACAATATAAACCTATTGTCAGATTTTCAGCATGTACACAAGATGAAAAGTATGCAGAAACAACTTCTTTCTCTGACATAACTTGGAAACAAATCTTATTAGCGCTTACTGGTGTCACCAAGTCATGGATCGTGTGTACATTCTCCACTCTGGCATGACATGAGGTATGATTATGGAAACATGAATGATAAATGACTTTATCCTGTCCAGGTAAACACATTACCTTAGAAACAAAATTTAAACATGAAGAAATGTCTAATTGTTCAGTGTTTGTTCCGTCAAATGCAAAATCTGTGTACTGTAATTGATAATATAGCAATTGTGTGTGACTAACAGGAATTCCCAGAACAGTTATAGGAACCAGGGTTTCTTCTCTTCCCGACACTGGAATCAGTGATGTTCCTACACAAATATCCTGGTCACATCCTAACCACTTATTTACCCACAAATCTGTATGATTTAATGCAAAATTATATTCTGTAGGCAAATTTCTCATTAGTCCTAAAGGAGTAATTCCACTTTGTAAGGCTTGTGCAATCATTTTTAGATTGGTGGAATATTCAATCTGGATTAAGTCCTGTAGTAGCATGTAATATTATGTCAGTGTCGTGTATGAAGTGTAGCTCAATACAGCATTTCACCCCATAACCCATGCAGATGTTTCCAGTAATATCTACTGAATTGTCCGGTATATCTTCATCTTTAAGGTTTTGTAAACTTGATCCTCTTGGTTTCCTCGAATGTAGAGTTCTTCTGAAAGGTTCATTCACTTCACTAGTGTCTGTTTCACGATGTAAGATGTCTTCTGCGTAGATCACAGTTGAAATAGTACATAGCAGCAGAAATGCGATTCCCATCAGATAGTAACTTTTCCTGGGAACTGTCGTCTTTTCTCGAAGGATTGGTGTTGAATCCCTTCCATCAAGGTCATGGTGTTCCGTATTCCAGCTCTTATTGGAATTCATTTCTTCCTAAAAGAAATGCAGTATCATTATTTTGCAATATACAATTTGCATTGATCAACATGTACCCACACTCTTTGTTGCCTGCGGGTATTTTTAACCACGTTTGATGCTCGTTGCACAAGAATCATAACTTGTCCCATGGTTTCAATGATATCAAAGGGACCTTCCCAGTTACTTTCCCAAGGTCCATTCTTCCTGAAAGTTTTGATCATCACCTGAGCCCCTTTTTTGAATTTAGACTCATATGGTGGCTCCATTCTCTGCATTCTTGATGCAGCATGAGGAAGAATTGTTTTCAAATTTTCCTGCAACAATTGCAACCATTTGGACCTTGCAACAGCATCTTTTTGAGATGTGGACAAAAATGGTTCATGTGGAAAAATCAATGGCATTTTTCTTCCTGTCATTAGTTCAAAAGGAGTGAACTGAGTTGTGGAAGAAGTTGTTCCTCTCACACTCAACAATACAAAAGGTACGGCATCAACCCAAGTATTGCCTTTGTCCAATAGCATCTTGGCAATTCTGGATTTTATTGTCCTATTCATCCTTTCCACAATACCAGCAGACTGTGGATGGTAAGGTACATGGAACTGTTGTTGTACCCCTAGAATAGTACAAACGGCTTGCATGATTTTTCCTGTAAAGTGACTTCCTCGATCAGAGGAGATCATTCTTGGGATCCCCCAAGTACAAAAGACATGATTAACTAATGCTCTAGCTGTAGACAAAGCATCATCTTTTCTGACAGGTAAAATTTCAACCCATTTGGAAAAAACATCTACCACAACTAATGCATACCTGAGACCATTTTTACCTGATGGTAACGGACCAATGTAGTCGATTTGTAGTGTAGACCATGGACCATCTGCAGGTGCGGTTCGGAGTAGTGGCGGTTTCTGTCCTTTTGGTCTTGGATTAATTTGGGCACAAATGAGACATGATTGGACAATACTTTGTACTGTCTCTTCCATCTTTTCCCAGTAAAATTTCTCTCTGAGAATGTCTAACAATTTCTGTTGGCCCAAATGACCCAAACTTTCATGATTATATTTTGTGAACTCAGCCTGTAGATGTTTTGGTACAACAGGACGCAACTCCCCGTTTAAGTCATGACACAAAACCCCGTTTTCACAAACAAAGGGAGGTTTTGGATCAACCCGGGAAGCAACAAGAGATGTGTCTTTCTCCTGTTCTTCCGCAAAAGAAGGGATATGCGTGTCCGTTCTTTGAACTGCTAAAAGCTCAATAGTCTCTGGTTGAAACACTTCTTCTCCTGTCAGGGCTGCCTCTTTGGCTAACCTATCTGCAGTAGCATTTCCTACAGATAATTCATCATCAGTTTTTTTATGGGCTGGTACTTTGACAATAGCAAAACCATTAGGGGTTTTTGATGCTATTTTGAAAATTGTTTTCAGTGTGTCACTATGTACAAGAGTCTTATTTGAAGAATCTACATAGCCTCTTTTTTCCCAAACTGGCAAATAATCTGTCAGTGATCTAACAACATAGGAGCTATCACTGTAGATTACAATGGGACACTGATCATCAGCTTCGTTCAGCTGTAGCACCATTTTCACTGCTTCTAGCTCTGCCCTTTGAGCTGAAAAATGACTTGGTAATTTGTGTTTTACTACCTGTTCTCTTTTAGGATAAAAAATGGAATATCCTGCATAGTAATGTCCATCTGCATAAAATCTGGAACCATCAACAAAAATTGGTTCATCTGTTGCCTCTGCCTTCCGTCTGAAAAGCGATGGACATGGATCCTGAAAAGACTGCAAACAATCATGAGTTTGTCCTTCATATTGCATCAACTGAGGAAGAACATATTTGGCTTTGTAATCTACCTCAATTTGTTTGGGAGACAATGACAATAACCAATGAGCAAATCTCTGATGTGACACACCTGGGATATTATTCTCAAAGAGAAGTTTTAGTGTAGAATGAGGAGTTTGCAAAGTAATTTTGTTGAACCCAACAATGTGTTCAGTTGCTTTGACTGCAAAGTACACACCTACCAGGTGTCTTGCACATGTCTCAAACCCTCTTTCAACAGGTGAGAGAAGCTTAGAAAAATAGCCCAAAATTCTCCACTCTTCTCCTTGCAACTGTAGCAGCACAGCAGACACAGAAGTCTCTGATGTGTGCACTTGCAAAGCAAATGGAGCCGTAGGATCTACTGTGGACAAAGCAGGTGCAGTTTGTAAATTCATTTTCAATTGTTCAAATGAGGTTTGTTGTTCATCACCCCAAGGACCAAAATACTCACTATTTTCAAATTTTAAAAGATCATACAAAGGCCTGGCTTTGTCTGCAAAATTCTCAATGAACTCCCTTGAAAAATTTATAAGACCCAAGAAATGTCGTACTGCCTTGTATGATGTTGGAACTGGCAAAGAAGCAATTGCATCGATCCGTTCCTGCAATGGTTGTCTTTTACCTGGGCTCAACAATACCCCTAAGAATCTGACTTCAGTCTGCAGCAATTTGACCTTTTTTGTGTTCAATTTCAACCCTGCATCATGCAGCAGCTCAAACAACTCTTTCAGAAGTGAAACATGTGACTCCTTATCTTCTGTGGATAGCAAAATATCATCCACATACTGTAAAATACAGTCTGGCCTTGAAAATTTAGCTAATACCTTTGCCAATGCCTGATGAAATATACTCGGTGACAAATGAGCTCCCTGAGGTAACCTGCAAAACAGGTATTGCTCATCCAAGAAAGTAAAAGCAAACTTGTACTGACAACTCTTTTCAAGAGGTATACTGAAAAAACCATTACTGATGTCTAGTACAGAAAAGTATTTTGCCTTTGCATTCAACCTTGCCATCATGTCATGAGTATCTGCAACAATGGGTGCTACATTGGGAGTATGTTTATTAAACATCCGCAGATCCAATATCATCCGATAAGAACCATCAGATTTCAAAACACACCACAAAGGATTGTTACTTACAGAATTAGCCTTTCGGATGACACCTTGTTTTAACAATTCCTGTATGATCTTTGACATAGACTCAATTGATTCTGGAGGCAATTTATACTGACGCTGAGGTGGGGGATCACGCCCCTCGACATTTACAATTACATCTTTCATGGTCCCTACTTCATTCCTGAACTGAGCCCAAAGAGAAGGAAAAAGCTGTACAATTTCTGTCAATACCTCATCACCACCAGTTTCAGGCCACAGATGATCTGTTGACACAACATCATTTAAGCAAATACTTCCAACATGGCTATAATCACTAGGATCAATGACTACAGGTTTACAACCATTAGAATCCTTCCAGATCACCTGATTTCCTAGATCAACAACCCATCCAAATTTCTGCATAAAATCCGTGCCAAGTATATTTTCAGAGTCACGACAATACCAAATGTCAATTCCTGTTTTGAAAGAACTAGGTATTTCCAATATCACATCAGTAACTAAGGTTGCTCTAGTTCCACCTTTTCCACTAAAACCAACAATTGTACAAACTGGTGAATCTGGTTGTAGCTTCAGATCAAGATTTGTGACACTTAACTGAGCTCCTGTATCAATGAGAAATACAACATTCTGTCCTGCTAGATTTACCTTGACAAATGGTCTTCCACATTCATCTAATGTAACTCGAGTCACAAATTCCAGTGGATGAGGTGTTGGAATTGTCTGTGATTGTCAGAAGGATGAAGGAGATGGGAGAAGTCCAGTGTCCTTCTTGAAAACACTCGGCATTCTATTTCTGGACTCAGTCTCCTTAACTGTCATCTCTCGGATCTGTCTGATTAATGGTGCATATGGAGACTGCGTTTGTCTGTTGTCAGTGTGAGTGGGGGCATTAGACTGTAATGGAGGTGCAGAAGGTCTGGTGGATAATTTTGGCATGAGACCATTTTCCCTTCCAAGATTACCTGTCCCTTGTGTACCTGTCTCTGATTCTGCTCTCAAGAATTTTCTGCATTGCCACTTTAAGTATCCAGGTATACCACAGAAATAACAATGGATATTGTTTCTTTGTGTAGTATTTTTACCTCTTTGTTCTACGTAATCTCTGCTCTTGAATGTTACTGTGGGTCTAGATTTCAGCTGACTATCCTCTTTTCCATGAATTACAGCTATTTTAGCCTTTACCTGATTTTGCTTCATGGATCTCCTTACTCTGTCGATAAAAACTGTTGCTTCTTGCAATGATGGCTGAGTACTAGCCATCTGTTCTGAGGCAGGATCCAAATATTTGAACTTTTTCACAAAAAATCTGATCATGGATGTTGGTTCCTGATTAGGCCCAATTTCCATCACCATTCTATAGGCCTGCTCAAATTTTACCAAAAATACAAATGGATCCTCATTAATATTAGTTTTTAATTGTTCCAAAATTTCAGCATTCGGAGTGGCCTCTCCTGTGATGTAAGAATTTAATTGCCTAAGTCTGTCCTCTCTTGTACTATGTGTCAATTCATGGTTCTCATTTAATCTGGGTGTGGTCTGTAACCTTCTTCCCATATGTGAGGGTAACCATACTTTGAAAATCTTGTTTTTCTGTTCATCATTAAGATTGTATTTGTCTGTGTTTGATTCAAAAATGTCTGCATTGTAAAAGACATCCATCTTGTCATTGAATTTTGGAATGTCTTTTGCAATTTTCATTAACTGATCGTGTATTTTTAGATTAATGCGTGCAGCTCTGTCATGGAATTTTTTCCGTTGCAATTCTTCTGCATGTAAATCTACTGATTCATCTAATTCTTGTGTGTCAGGTATAAATGAGGCAGAAGCAGCATTATCTTCTCGATCTTTTGATCGTGTAACAACAGAAGCTTTTTTAATATCTTGTCTCAATTTGGACAATAATTCTGTTCTGGTATCAATTTGATCTTCCAATTGTTCAATATGTTCAGACAATATCAAACAATTTGGACAGTCAAAGTAATCTCCATCAGCTTCTTGTGTGACACCTTGTATGTCAGTATGATCAATGTCTTGTGTAATAGTACATATTTGTGTCTGTGTTTCAGTTTTATCAAAAACTAAATTATTGTACACTCGGACCATGTGCTTACATTCTGAAGCTTCCTTTGCAACTTTTTTATAGAAAAAAACTTCTTATCAATTTTAAGATTCTCTGTTTCACATTGGTTATACAAACTAGACCATAATTGTGCGTTTGTATGGCTATGATCAAACTGAAACTGTATATTACTCTTTTTAGAAAATTCATGGATAAACTCCATTCCTCTTACCTATGTAATTTCTTTTCCTCCTGGAATGATCCAATCGTCAATGGAGGGTCCTCCTGTGTCTTTATGGATTCCTCAGAGTTCCGTGTAGATGATACTTGTATCACGTATCCTCACTTCTGTGTGTAGGTTCAGTCTGACTTTTGTAACACGATATAGTAGAATTTCTGCGCCTTTTAACAACTCAAAACAGGTGTTTTAGCAAACTCCCCCCTGAAAAGGCTGAAATTCCTCACAGAAAAGACAAAAATCAGATCTGGCTAAGGCTCGCCAAAATGTTAGAAAAAAATGTATCTTAGTGAGGATTGGGAAGAAAAGCAAAAAATAGAATTGTTTGGATAAAACAGAACTCATTTAATGTCCATTCAAAAAGAGTGATTACAAAAATGAAGAAAAAGTAAATTATAAGTTCATTGCACACAAATTCAAGTATTAGGTTAAAAAGAAACTGAAAGCAAGCAGAGATCTTACATATGATCTTGTGGCATGATGATGTGTTCGTCCGTGTAGAGAGGCTCAAGGTATGAGGACTCCCCCACATGCTGAGAAGAGACGGTTTATATACAAATCCGTCCCATAGGCTTTCATGGGTTTCTATTTTCTCCTACATAATATCCATATAAGGTAAACCCAGTTCCATGCCAATGGTCTATAGTACCATAAAAGTAGATTCCAGAATATTCCTTATCTTAGTTACACTTGTTTATCGGCTAGAAATAACGCTAGACATCCAAATATAGGTTGGGCTTCACAAACACCTCTAGCTTTTGACATGCAGAGGACAGATGATCAATGACAAGACCTTCAGAAACTGTATCATACACTTTCCCTATACCCTTGGTTCTTTGTTTGATTTCATGTAATTATCCATATGTAAGTGATTATATATATTATTATTGGATTTTACAATGTTCCTGCTCCCAGTTTTCTGCTCAGCTAAGTTGGACACTTTAGTCCTTAAGTCTATTTTTGTATGTTTTGTCCAGTTTGCACTTATGTGAATCTCTGCAGCTGGAAGCTCTTGTTGGGCTGAAATTACCACTCCAGTGGCATGAGTTGTCACATGAGTTAAGGTAATTTCAGGATGGTGTTTTGAAGGGTTTTGCAGCTGACCGCGAAGTCCTCTGTTGTATCTTTCTGCTATTTAGTTAGCGGGCCTCTCTGTGCTAAATCTGCTTTCATACTACGTGTGTCTTTTCATCTGCTCTCACCGTTATTATATGTGGGGGGCTGCTATCTCCTGTGGGGACATTCTCTGGAGGCAAGCCAGGACTGTGTTTTCTTCTACCAGGGGTAGTTAGTTCTCCGGCTGGCGCGCGGCATCTAGAGACAACGCAGGAATGCCCCCTGGCTACTTCTAGTGTGGTGTGTAGGTTTAGCATCGCGGTCAGCTCTAGTTTCCATCACCCGAGAGCTTGTCCGTTTATTCTATGCTTCTGATGTTTCCTTGCCATTGGAAACCATAACAGTATGGCCAGCCAGAAATGTTTAATCTATAGGCTGAAGCAGGAGAGAAAAGGAACTGTGTGAAACCTTTTTTTTTTTTTTTTTTCCTTCCTCTGAAGTTGCACTCCAGCTCTAATTGCAGTCTCCTGTTTTCCTCTCCTCTTAACCCCTGAATGGCTCAGACTTTATCTGTTGAAATATGGATCCCCAGAGTCTGGCTACCAATTTGAATAATCTTGCCTCTAAAGTTCAGAATATACAAGATTTTTTGTTACATGCTCCTCGGTCTGAACCTAAAATTCCTATACCGGAGTTTTTTTCTGGAGATCGATCTTGTTTTCTAAATTTTAAATACAATTGTAAATTGTTTCTTTCGCTGAGATCTCATTCTGCTGGAGATCCTGCCCAGCAAGTAAAAATTGTTATTTCTTTACTGCGGGGTGACCCCCAAAATTGGGCATTTTCATTGGCACCAGGGGATCCTGCGTTGCTCAATGTGGATGCGCTTTTTCTGGCTTTGGGGTTGCTTTATGAGGAACCAAATTTGGAGATTCAGGCTGAGAAAGCCCTAATAGCCCTCTCTCAGGGGCAAGATGAAGCCGAAATATATTGCCAAAAATTTCGAAAATGGTCTGTGCTTACTCAGTGGAATGAGTGCGCTCTGGCGGCAATTTTCAGAGAAGGTCTCTCTGATGCTGTAAAAGACGTCATGGTGGGGTTTCCTGCGCCTACTGGTCTGAATGAGTACATGACAATGGCAATTCAGATTGATCGGCGTTTACGGGAACGCAAACCTGTGCACCAGTTGGCGGTGTCTTCTGAAGAGGCACCACAGAGTATGCAATGTGATCGCTTTCTGTCCAGAAGTGAACGACAGATTTATAGGCGCAAAAATCATTTGTGCTTCTATTGTGGAAATTCTACTCATGTTATATCAGCGTGCTCTAAACGAACAAAGAAAGTTGATAAGTCCTCTGCTATTGGCACTTTGCAGTCCAAGTTTATTTTGTCTGTAACTCTAATTTGTTCGTTATCTTCTATTGTTGCGGATGTGTATGTGGATTCTGGCGCCGCTTTGAGTCTTATGGATTGGTCCTTTGCCAGGCGCTGTGGGTTTGATCTAGAGCCTCTGGAAGTTCCTATACCTTTAAAGGGTATTGATTCTACACCATTGGCTAGTAATAAACCACAATACTGGACACAAGTGACTATGCGTATGACTCCAGACCATCAAGAGGTGATTCGCTTCCTTGTACTGTATAATCTACATGATGTGTTGGTGCTGGGATTGCCATGGTTGCAAACTCATAACCCAGTCCTTGACTGGAAAACAATGTCTGTACTAAGCTGGGGATGTCAGGGAAATCATGGGGACACATCTTTGGTCTCCATTGCTTCATCTATTCCCTCTGAAATTCCTGAGTTTTTGTCTGATTATCGTGAGGTTTTTGAGGAATCTACTCTTAATTCTCTTCCTCCTCACAGAGATTGCGATTGCGCCATAGATTTGATCCCTATAGTGTGATAGATCGTGGCACAGCTGAGACGGTGCACAAAGAGGGTTCCCAAACCCACAGGTATATAAAATAAACTTTGGCACTCAACTTGTGATCGTATGAAAAAGTTTTAATGGCAGCCACTTGTACAAACGTTTCGGTCAGAAACTTTGACCTTCTTCAGTGTACTGCAGTAATATTAAACAATAAAGTAAATAATGTCAATAACAAAAACAGGAAATCAAATAACCATAAAGTAACAAGGATAACAGAATATAGGGAGACTAGTATATATTTGTGCATATATGGTGATGGATGGGAAAGGGGATGGGGATAGTATAAAGGAATATAGAGAAGCACTCGTACCTTGGTCCCTAAGACACTATTGGTGTGTGGCTGGAGATCAGGATAAGGTCCTGTATGGATCCTAAAGTAGAAAGTGTGTCTATTGAGCTGGATACACTTAATAGGGGTCATGATAAGATATTGAATATAGGACTAACCTATGTATCCATATGGATGGGGATACAATGGTGAGGGACGGTATCTTGAACCGTGCTGTGAACGTCTGGAGAGTAGATTGGATCTAATGGAATGAGTAGATAGTTCATTTATATATGTGGACCTGAATCGTCCAGGAGTGACCGCAGTATTGAACCAAATGTATAGGTAGAGCATAAATACATATGGCAGAGAAAGGTTCCCATATCGATCCTATATAGGTACATACCCAATGTGGTAGTGAGTCACAGTATACACACTGGAATGTAGATCCAAGAATGGACTCAGATGTGGGGATCCCTTTGCCTATAGGGGGAGAAGTGTCCGGATTTGAAAATAAAGAATGGCAGGGCTTCAAAGTGCAGAAGCGCTGACGGTGGTGACAGGTCTTACCAGGTGCAGGCAGAGGGCTGGATCCAGAACGCGGTGTCCACCGCTGGTTCTAACGTGTGCTGCCATGGTAGAAAAGCGCCGTTATATGTCTGGGGGGCGGGACTGTCCTTAGCGCGAAACCGGAAGTGCGTCACCGGAAGTGACGCACTATCAGTGCCGGTCACTGTGCGTGTCAGCGCTGAGCAATAGTAATGGAGGTGCGTTCCACCCCATTTTAAACATGCCATAGAAGCGGGCGGTGGAATTGACTAAGTGTGGGAGGAACTAAAAGGACTTACTCAGTTAATAGAAGCAACGATAACTATGTATATTTGTATGTCATCACACATAAACCACCTAAGGTCAGGACGGAGGCATGAAAATAGCAGTAATGGAGGGTTTAGAGTAAATAAGTAAATAGAGACCAAGGTGCTGAGGTAGGGATCCAGAGGGAGGGAGGAACAGGATGTGAACATTTTCGTGCCGTCACATTCAATATTGAGGATTCTGTAAAACAAAATTACGTATTAATACAGTGTTTGTCGATATGAGTATATACATGTGCATAATCAAGGAATAATATAATGGCAGTTGTTATACCAAAACCGAACATATACAAAGGAAATCATAGATAACCATTATAGGAAGGCCAGGAGATCATAGTCCCTGTTGAGACCCTTAGGTGTCAAGGTCTCCAACTCGTGTATCCAGAAGGCCTCTCTTCTTTTGAGGATCTGGATACGATTGCCCCCCCGCCTTGGTATTGGGACATGTTCTAATACCTGAAATCTGAGTTGAGGTATAGTGTGTCCTGCGTCAGTGAAGTGGTGGGGTAATGGCAATAATGTATTTTTGCATCTTATTGTGGACTTGTGTTTACTGATACGGTCCCGTATCGGTTGTGAGGTCTCGCCAATATATAACAGGCCACATGGGCATTTAATGGAGTACACCACAAAAGATGTATCACAGGTACTGTAGTCTTTAATTTGGTATCTTTTCCCCGAATGTGGGTGAAAAAAATGGTCTCCCTTCAAAACATTTCCACACTGGTTGCAGTGGAGGCATGGGTATGTGCCAGTCCTGGGTCTAGAGAGAAACCTTTGGGTGGAGGATCGTGAGCCCGAGCCAATGTCAGCCTTGACCAGTGTGTCACGGATATTGCGTGATCGTTTGTAGCATGGTAAGAAATGGTTGCGAAACTCAGGTATGTCTGGATATGCCTCCTGTAATATCCTCCAATGTTTCCTAATGCTGTGATGAAGTATGTGGACGTAGGGATGGTACGTATGTACAAAAGGTATTCGGTTTGTCACGGGTTGTTGGGGACGGGTGGCTGGATGTAAGGCGTTATGTAATATGTCCGGTGGATATCCCCGTTCAGTGAATTTATTATACATCTCGTCCAACCTCTCTTGTTTTTTGATGGGGTTCGTGACAATACGTTCCACCCTCTGAAATTGGGACCGGGGGATGGCATTTTTGGTGGTTGTGGGGTGCAGACTTTTATAATGGAGCAGACTATTGCGGTCAGTGGACTTTCTGTATAAATCCGTACTGATATTGCCACCCGCATCCTTCAATACAAGGGTGTCAAGAAAGTTAACCTGATGTACGTCTTTCGTCATGGTAAAGGAGAGGCCCGGCCAGGAGGAGTTTAGGGTCTTAAAGAACTCATCCAGAGAATCTGATGGCCCTGTCCATATGCAAAAAATATCATCAATGAACCTTTTCCAAGTTATACAATGGGTTCTAAAGAGGGTGTTGGGATATACCACCTCTTCCTCGAAGGTGGTCATGTAAGTGTTTGCATACGGGGGTGCCATATTGGACCCCATGGCGGTCCCCTGCGCTTGGAGGTAATAGGTATCCTCAAATAGAAAGTAATTTTTGGTGAGGACCGTTGTCAGTAGTTCCAGACAAAAATCAATCGTGTTATGATGTAATTCAGATGTGGTCAGCAACTGTCTGACACAATTAATACCTTGATTGTGGGGAATGGATGTATAGAGGTCCCTTACATCAAAGGATACCAGAAAGGAGTTACTCGGGACAGTGTCCAGTGTCCGTAATGTTCTAAGGAAAGCCCCAGTATCAAGTAGGTATGATTGGGATTTTTGTGTCAGAGGGGTGAGTACCTTTTCCAAAAATATGGAGAGAGGGGACAAGATTGAATCAGTCGCTGCGATAATTGGTCGGCCAGGTGGGTTAATAAGGCTCTTATGTACCTTAGGAAGTAAGTATAGTACGGGCGTCACTGGATTTGTTTTGGTAAGGAAGTCTTTGGTTTTAGAGTCAATTACTCCCATGTCAGAATATGTCATAAGTATAGCAGATATGCTGTTGCGTATGTCACCTATAGGGTCTCTGCTTAATTTGATGTAGATCCTACTGTCATTGAGCTGACGATGGGCTTCCTGAATGTAGTCTGTCTTGTTCATGACCACTATGGCTCCGACCTTTATCGGCGGGTTTGATAATAATGGTCTTGTCCTCACATAGGGCCCGTGATGCCTGAGTGTCTAGATTTGACAAATTGGAGGAGTAGTGTAATCTCCCTCCTTCGGCATCTCGCCGAAGCTGGGTAAAGGCTCTGTCTATAAATCCAACAAAAGTTTCCACCGCATGTGACTCTGTTGGTGGACGATATGTGCTCTTGTTGCGTAGGCCAAGTTGGTCTATAGATATCAAGGCCTGGTGTGTAGATGGGAAAACACTACGTGTATCATTACCCTTAGCAAAGTGCGTCAATAATCTAATGCGGCGGTAAAACCGTTGCAATTCCATATCAAGTCCAAATGTACTTAATTTAGAATATGGGCAAAACGAGAGTCCTTTTTGCAAGAGATTGTGTTCAGCAATGCTGAGCGTCCTTGAGGAGATATTGATAACTAAGGAATTAGTACCTGGGAGCGTGTTACTCTGTAGAAATCTGGATTTCTTCCTCCGCTGGCTCCGACGGGTCCTTTTCTCCTTGGGTACCGCTTGCGTTGATCTAAAAAATGGCGAGTCGTGTTGGTACGGTTGTCCCTTCTGTCTGTGTCTGATCCAGAAGTTGATGCCTCGTTTGATGAGTACTGGTTGTACCTAGGGGGGTCAGAGCGGGGAACAAGGTTATTGCGCCAGTGATAGACGCGGTTATTATCATAATCTTCTAAATCCCTCTGGAACTTAATCCTTTTTCTATTCTCAGTGTCTCTCTTGTGTTGCTCGATGACAGTCTGTACTCTGGCTTTAAGAGTGCCCAATTCTTCCGCAGTACTCGATGAGGCTAATTGTGACTCAATATTTTTGATAGTGTCACTGGATTGAGTGATAGCACTTTGTAAATGTTCAACAGTCAGTGTCATTAAGTCAAACGAGCACTTGTTGAGTATTTGCTCGAATCTGGAGCAGAAGGCGGTGGAGTCGCTGAACAGTGTTGGTCGCAGAGGTACTCTCAGGCCCCTCGGGATGCATGACTCTAAGATATTCCGACAGTGTTGCACAGTGTAGTTCCAAATTGATCAGATGTCGTGATTCCCGTTCAAGATCCCTTCCCCTGGTTTCCCTAGGTGGGACCTTGAGGAAGTCACTAGATAAGTTGGACTTAGAAAGAATAGAGTTAGTCTCCTCCTGATTGTATGAAAAAACCAGTGAGGTCATAATGAACAGCGTGCACACGGAAGGGTGAGTACATATAGTGTGATAGATCGTGGCACAGCTGAGACGGTGCACAAAGAGGGTTCCCAAACCCACAGGTATATAAAATAAACTTTGGCACTCAACTTGTGATCGTATGAAAAAGTTTTAATGGCAGCCACTTGTACAAACGTTTCGGTCAGAAACTTTGACCTTCTTCAGTGTACTGCAGTAATATTAAACAATAAAGTAAATAATGTCAATAACAAAAACAGGAAATCAAATAACCATAAAGTAACAAGGATAACAGAATATAGGGAGACTAGTATATATTTGTGCATATATGGTGATGGATGGGAAAGGGGATGGGGATAGTATAAAGGAATATAGAGAAGCACTCGTACCTTGGTCCCTAAGACACTATTGGTGTGTGGCTGGAGATCAGGATAAGGTCCTGTATGGATCCTAAAGTAGAAAGTGTGTCTATTGAGCTGGATACACTTAATAGGGGTCATGATAAGATATTGAATATAGGACTAACCTATGTATCCATATGGATGGGGATACAATGGTGAGGGACGGTATCTTGAACCGTGCTGTGAACGTCTGGAGAGTAGATTGGATCTAATGGAATGAGTAGATAGTTCATTTATATATGTGGACCTGAATCGTCCAGGAGTGACCGCAGTATTGAACCAAATGTATAGGTAGAGCATAAATACATATGGCAGAGAAAGGTTCCCATATCGATCCTATATAGGTACATACCCAATGTGGTAGTGAGTCACAGTATACACACTGGAATGTAGATCCAAGAATGGACTCAGATGTGGGGATCCCTTTGCCTATAGGGGGAGAAGTGTCCGGATTTGAAAATAAAGAATGGCAGGGCTTCAAAGTGCAGAAGCGCTGACGGTGGTGACAGGTCTTACCAGGTGCAGGCAGAGGGCTGGATCCAGAACGCGGTGTCCACCGCTGGTTCTAACGTGTGCTGCCATGGTAGAAAAGCGCCGTTATATGTCTGGGGGGCGGGACTGTCCTTAGCGCGAAACCGGAAGTGCGTCACCGGAAGTGACGCACTATCAGTGCCGGTCACTGTGCGTGTCAGCGCTGAGCAATAGTAATGGAGGTGCGTTCCACCCCATTTTAAACATGCCATAGAAGCGGGCGGTGGAATTGACTAAGTGTGGGAGGAACTAAAAGGACTTACTCAGTTAATAGAAGCAACGATAACTATGTATATTTGTATGTCATCACACATAAACCACCTAAGGTCAGGACGGAGGCATGAAAATAGCAGTAATGGAGGGTTTAGAGTAAATAAGTAAATAGAGACCAAGGTGCTGAGGTAGGGATCCAGAGGGAGGGAGGAACAGGATGTGAACATTTTCGTGCCGTCACATTCAATATTGAGGATTCTGTAAAACAAAATTACGTATTAATACAGTGTTTGTCGATATGAGTATATACATGTGCATAATCAAGGAATAATATAATGGCAGTTGTTATACCAAAACCGAACATATACAAAGGAAATCATAGATAACCATTATAGGAAGGCCAGGAGATCATAGTCCCTGTTGAGACCCTTAGGTGTCAAGGTCTCCAACTCGTGTATCCAGAAGGCCTCTCTTCTTTTGAGGATCTGGATACGATTGCCCCCCCGCCTTGGTATTGGGACATGTTCTAATACCTGAAATCTGAGTTGAGGTATAGTGTGTCCTGCGTCAGTGAAGTGGTGGGGTAATGGCAATAATGTATTTTTGCATCTTATTGTGGACTTGTGTTTACTGATACGGTCCCGTATCGGTTGTGAGGTCTCGCCAATATATAACAGGCCACATGGGCATTTAATGGAGTACACCACAAAAGATGTATCACAGGTACTGTAGTCTTTAATTTGGTATCTTTTCCCCGAATGTGGGTGAAAAAAATGGTCTCCCTTCAAAACATTTCCACACTGGTTGCAGTGGAGGCATGGGTATGTGCCAGTCCTGGGTCTAGAGAGAAACCTTTGGGTGGAGGATCGTGAGCCCGAGCCAATGTCAGCCTTGACCAGTGTGTCACGGATATTGCGTGATCGTTTGTAGCATGGTAAGAAATGGTTGCGAAACTCAGGTATGTCTGGATATGCCTCCTGTAATATCCTCCAATGTTTCCTAATGCTGTGATGAAGTATGTGGACGTAGGGATGGTACGTATGTACAAAAGGTATTCGGTTTGTCACGGGTTGTTGGGGACGGGTGGCTGGATGTAAGGCGTTATGTAATATGTCCGGTGGATATCCCCGTTCAGTGAATTTATTATACATCTCGTCCAACCTCTCTTGTTTTTTGATGGGGTTCGTGACAATACGTTCCACCCTCTGAAATTGGATCACGCAATATCCGTGACACACTGGTCAAGGCTGACATTGGCTCGGGCTCACGATCCTCCACCCAAAGGTTTCTCTCTAGACCCAGGACTGGCACATACCCATGCCTCCACTGCAACCAGTGTGGAAATGTTTTGAAGGGAGACCATTTTTTTCACCCACATTCGGGGAAAAGATACCAAATTAAAGACTACAGTACCTGTGATACATCTTTTGTGGTGTACTCCATTAAATGCCCATGTGGCCTGTTATATATTGGCGAGACCTCACAACCGATACGGGACCGTATCAGTAAACACAAGTCCACAATAAGATGCAAAAATACATTATTGCCATTACCCCACCACTTCACTGACGCAGGACACACTATACCTCAACTCAGATTTCAGGTATTAGAACATGTCCCAATACCAAGGCGGGGGGGCAATCGTATCCAGATCCTCAAAAGAAGAGAGGCCTTCTGGATACACGAGTTGGAGACCTTGACACCTAAGGGTCTCAACAGGGACTATGATCTCCTGGCCTTCCTATAATGGTTATCTATGATTTCCTTTGTATATGTTCGGTTTTGGTATAACAACTGCCATTATATTATTCCTTGATTATGCACATGTATATACTCATATCGACAAACACTGTATTAATACGTAATTTTGTTTTACAGAATCCTCAATATTGAATGTGACGGCACGAAAATGTTCACATCCTGTTCCTCCCTCCCTCTGGATCCCTACCTCAGCACCTTGGTCTCTATTTACTTATTTACTCTAAACCCTCCATTACTGCTATTTTCATGCCTCCGTCCTGACCTTAGGTGGTTTATGTGTGATGACATACAAATATACATAGTTATCGTTGCTTCTATTAACTGAGTAAGTCCTTTTAGTTCCTCCCACACTTAGTCAATTCCACCGCCCGCTTCTATGGCATGTTTAAAATGGGGTGGAACGCACCTCCATTACTATTGCTCAGCGCTGACACGCACAGTGACCGGCACTGATAGTGCGTCACTTCCGGTGACGCACTTCCGGTTTCGCGCTAAGGACAGTCCCGCCCCCCAGACATATAACGGCGCTTTTCTACCATGGCAGCACACGTTAGAACCAGCGGTGGACACCGCGTTCTGGATCCAGCCCTCTGCCTGCACCTGGTAAGACCTGTCACCACCGTCAGCGCTTCTGCACTTTGAAGCCCTGCCATTCTTTATTTTCAAATCCGGACACTTCTCCCCCTATAGGCAAAGGGATCCCCACATCTGAGTCCATTCTTGGATCTACATTCCAGTGTGTATACTGTGACTCACTACCACATTGGGTATGTACCTATATAGGATCGATATGGGAACCTTTCTCTGCCATATGTATTTATGCTCTACCTATACATTTGGTTCAATACTGCGGTCACTCCTGGACGATTCAGGTCCACATATATAAATGAACTATCTACTCATTCCATTAGATCCAATCTACTCTCCAGACGTTCACAGCACGGTTCAAGATACCGTCCCTCACCATTGTATCCCCATCCATATGGATACATAGGTTAGTCCTATATTCAATATCTTATCATGACCCCTATTAAGTGTATCCAGCTCAATAGACACACTTTCTACTTTAGGATCCATACAGGACCTTATCCTGATCTCCAGCCACACACCAATAGTGTCTTAGGGACCAAGGTACGAGTGCTTCTCTATATTCCTTTATACTATCCCCATCCCCTTTCCCATCCATCACCATATATGCACAAATATATACTAGTCTCCCTATATTCTGTTATCCTTGTTACTTTATGGTTATTTGATTTCCTGTTTTTGTTATTGACATTATTTACTTTATTGTTTAATATTACTGCAGTACACTGAAGAAGGTCAAAGTTTCTGACCGAAACGTTTGTACAAGTGGCTGCCATTAAAACTTTTTCATACGATCACAAGTTGAGTGCCAAAGTTTATTTTATATAGATTTGATCCCTGGCAGTAAATTTCCTAAGGGTCGTCTATTCAATCTGTCTGTACCTGAACATGCTGCCATGCGAGAGTATATTAGGGAATCCTTGGAAAAGGGACATATTCGTCCTTCTTCGTCTCCTCTTGGAGCGGGGTTCTTTTTCGTAGCTAAAAGCGATGGTTCTTTGAGACCTTGTATTGATTATAGACTCTTGAATAAGATCACAGTCAAGTATCAGTATCCTTTGCCATTGCTGACAGATTTATTTGCTCGCATTGAGGGGGCGAAGTGGTTCTCTAAGATTGATCTTCGCGGTGCGTATAATTTGGTGCGAATTAAGCAGGGGGATGAGTGGAAAACCGCATTTAATACGCCCGAGGGCCATTTTGAGTATTTGGTGATGCCTTTTGGTCTGTCAAATGCCCCTTCGGTCTTTCAGTCTTTTATGCACAATATTTTCCGTGAATATCTGGATAAATTTATGATTGTGTATTTGGACGATATCTTGATTTTTTCGGATGACTGGGAATCTCATGTTCAACAAGTTAGGAGGGTTTTTCAGGTTTTGCGGACCAATTCTCTGTTTGTTAAAGGTTCAAAGTGTGTTTTTGGGGTTCAGAAGATTTCTTTTTTGGGGTACATTTTTTCCCCCTCTTCTATTGAGATGGATCCTGTGAAGGTTCGGGCTATTTGTGACTGGACGCAACCGACTTCTCTTAAGGGCCTTCAGAAATTTTTGGGCTTTGCTAACTTTTATCGTCGATTCATAACTGGTTTTTCTAGCGTTGTCAGGCCTTTGACTGATTTGACTAAAAAGGGTGCTGATGTTGCAGATTGGTCTCCTGCTGCTGTGGAGGCCTTTCGGGAGCTTAAGCGCCGTTTTTCTTCTGCTCCGGTGTTGTGCCAGCCTGATGTTTCTCTTCCTTTTCAGGTGGAAGTTGATGCTTCCGAGATCGGAGCGGGGGCGGTTATGTCGCAGAAAAGTTCAGATTGTTCAGTGATGAGACCTTCTGCGTTCTTTTCTCGAAAATTTTCGCCCGCCGAGCGAAATTATGACGTCGGTAATCGGGAGCTTTTGGCGATGAAGTGGGCATTCGAGGAGTGGCGTCATTGGCTTGAGGGTGCTAAACATCAGGTGGTGGTCTTGACTGATCACAAAAATGTGATTTATCTTGAGTCGGCCAGACGTCTGAATCCTAGACAGGCGCGCTGGTCGTTGTTTTTCTCCCGGTTTAATTTTGTGGTTTCGTATCTGCCAGGTACTAAGAATGTGAAGGCGGATGCCCTTTCTAGGAGTTTTGAACCTGATTCCCCTGGTGATTCTAAACCTACGGGTATACTTAAGGATGGGGTGATATTGTCTGCTGTCTTCCCAGACCTGCGACGTGCTTTACAAGAGTTTCAGGCGGATCGGCCTGATCGTTGTCCGCCTGGTAGATTGTTTGTGCCGGATGAGTGGACCAATAGAGTCATCTCGGAGGTTCATTCTTCTGCGTTGGCAGGTCATCCGGGAATTTTTGGTACCAGAGATTTGGTGGCTAGGTCCTTCTGGTGGCCTTCCCTGTCTCGGGACGTGCGTACTTTTGTGCAGTCTTGCGATGTTTGTGCTCGGGCCAAACCTTGTTGTTCTCGGGCTAGTGGGTTGTTGTTGCCCTTGCCTGTTCCTAAGAGGCCTTGGACACACATCTCTATGGATTTTATTTCTGATCTCCCCTTTCTTTTGCAATTCAGGGTTCCATCCTCGTTTTTCATCTGGTCAGGTGGAGTCTTCGGATTGTCCTGGAGTGGATACCATGGTGGATAGGTTGCATCGTATTTGGGGGCAGGTGGTGGACAATTTGGAGTTGTCCCAGGAGAAGACTCAACGTTTTGCTAATCGCCATCGTCGTGTTGGTCCTCGTCTTCGTGTTGGGGACTTGGTGTGGTTGTCCTCCTGTTTTGTCCCTATGATGGTCTCTTCTCCTAAGTTTAAGCCTCGGTTCATCGGTCCTTATAAGATTTTGGAAATTCTTAACCCTGTGTCTTTTCGTTTGGACCTCCCAGCATCCTTTGCTATCCATAATGTCTTCCATCGGTCATTATTGCGGAGGTATGAGGTACCACTTGTGCCTTCTGTTGAGCCTCCTGCTCCTGTGCTGGTTGAGGGTGAATTGGAGTACGTGGTGGAGAAAATCTTGGACTCCCGTGTTTCCAGACGGAGACTTCAATATCTGGTGAAATGGAAGGGCTACGGTCAAGAGGATAATTCTTGGGTTACAGCTTCTGATGTTCATGCTTCTGATTTGGTCCGTGCCTTTCATAGGGCTCATCCAGATCGCCCTGGTGGTTCTTGTGAGGGTTCGGTGCCCCCTCCTTAAGGGGGGGGTACTGTTGTGATTCGGTTCGTGGGCTCCCCCGGTGGTCTCTTGTGGTACTGGTGTCCTGCAAGCTTTGCCTTCTCAGTTCACCTGTTCCTATCAGGATGTGGGAGTATCCTATTTAACCTTGCTCCTCAGTCATTCTAATGCTGGCCATCAATGTATCCAGAGTGATTCTGTTGTATGTTCCTGCTCCCAGTTTTCTGCTCAGCTAAGTTGGACACTTTAGTCCTTAAGTCTATTTTTGTATGTTTTGTCCAGTTTGCACTTATGTGAATCTCTGCAGCTGGAAGCTCTTGTTGGGCTGAAATTACCACTCCAGTGGCATGAGTTGTCACATGAGTTAAGGTAATTTCAGGATGGTGTTTTGAAGGGTTTTGCAGCTGACCGCGAAGTCCTCTGTTGTATCTTTCTGCTATTTAGTTAGCGGGCCTCTCTGTGCTAAATCTGCTTTCATACTACGTGTGTCTTTTCATCTGCTCTCACCGTTATTATATGTGGGGGGCTGCTATCTCCTGTGGGGACATTCTCTGGAGGCAAGCCAGGACTGTGTTTTCTTCTACCAGGGGTAGTTAGTTCTCCGGCTGGCGCGCGGCATCTAGAGACAACGCAGGAATGCCCCCTGGCTACTTCTAGTGTGGTGTGTAGGTTTAGCATCGCGGTCAGCTCTAGTTTCCATCACCCGAGAGCTTGTCCATTTATTCTATGCTTCTGATGTTTCCTTGCCATTGGAAACCATAACAGATTCGCTCCTGGGGCAGGGGGCTGCGGCGGGACCCTAAGCGCTCTTTCAACAGCAAATACTTTTGTCAGCACTGTGCCCCAAATTTTCTCCAGCAGCCAGCTTTCAACAAACTCTGTGGGGTTTCTCCCCTCAGTCTTTTCAGGCAGCCCCACTATACGTATATTATTCCTTCTGGATCTATTTTCCAGATCCTCATTCTTGGCAGCGAGCTCTGATATTGCTTGGGCGAACTTTTTCTCAGCTGTTTGCAGTTTTACTATGTGGTCTTCTGCAGTGCTCACCCTCTCCTCCACCGCTCCCATACATCTGTCCATCTTTTGCAGGGCTGCATTAATCTGTGCTGTGTCCCCTCAATTCAAGGATTGCTGGCACGAGGATATCAGCACAACAACGTCTCTGAGGGTCGGCTCCTCTTTCTGCATTAAGCCTTCAGGTCCCCCCCTGCCCCCACCATGCTGCCTCTCTCCTTTCCCCTCTGTACCTCATGCTTAGCAGCCATGACTATATCCTCCTCCTTATTAGCTCCAGCTCCGGTTCCTTGCTCTGCCTCCTCCACAGCTTCCACTCCGGCATACTGCTGAAGCTTCGCCGCCACCTCCATACGCCGTAAACATGCGGCGTTCTCCCTGTCAGCTTCTTCTCTGACCTCGGCGCCATCTTGGCTGGCTCCTGCATCGCCGGCACCTGCATCCTTCTGCCTCCGTCTGGTCATTGCCTCTGATGCCGGATCCAGCACTCAGCACCGCTTTGCTCCCCAGACCTTCAGCTAACCGGTTTGTGGCAAAAAAAGTCCGGTAATCAATGTTTGCACAGGATATTTGTCCCTTTAGCAGCGGGAGCACTCTTCCCTGTGTCCACTCACATGGCCAGCCAGGACACCCTTCTCATGTTTACTGCAATTGAAAAACCTTAAAGGGCCACTGTCACCCCCCTCCAGCCGTTATAAACTAAAAGAGCCACCTTGTGCAGCAGTAATGCTGCAGTCTAACAAGGTGGCTCTTTTAGTTTTTGATTCATTTATTACCTCAATAAAGCGTTTTAAAAATTGGCCACACATACCAGATATTGTACCAGGAGGCGGTCCGAAGCATCCTGTATGAATCCCCCAACTGCCGTCACTCTTCTCTTCAGGGCCGATGGTACCCGCCCCCTTCGCGTTGTTGCTTCTTAAATCCGGCGCCTGCGCTGTGCGTGCCTGCCTGGGGCCTGCGCAGTGTTCTTTGTCAGTCACATCTCAGATGCCGGGTGCCTGACTGCGCCCTGTTACTGAATCCCCGCCCCGCACTGTGTTATTCATTATGCACAGTGCGGGGCTGGGGTTCCTGGGAAGGCGGGGGAGCGTCAGAGATGGGAGAGCGTCCGAGATGGGGGAGCGCCTGAACAGTGCAGTGCGCATGCCCAGGAATGCCAGCCCCGCACTGTGCATAATGAATAACACAGTGCGGGGCGGGGATTCAGTAACAGGGCGGCCGCACTGCCCGCACAGGTGCAGTCAGGCACCCGGCATCTGAGATGTGACTGACAAAGAACACTGCGCAGGCCCCAGGCAGGCACGCACAGCGCAGGCGCCGGATTTAAGAAGCAACAACGCGAAGGGGGCGGGTACCATCGGCCCTGAAGAGAAGAGTGACGGCAGTTGGGGGATTCATACAGGACGCTTCGGACCGCCTCCTGGTACAATATCTGGTATGTGTGGCCAATTTTTAAAACGCTTTATTGAGGTAATAAATGAATCAAAAACTAAAAGAGCCACCTTGTTAGACTGCAGCATTACTGCTGCACAAGGTGGCTCTTTTAGTTTATAACGGCTGGAGGGGGGTGACAGTGGCCCTTTAAACTGACTTCACCCTGGTGTTGTCTCCTATCTTCTTGCTCCCTGCAGTCTGAGGATTAACATCACTCCACAGGACCACCTGTGCATCTTCATAGTGTCTTCTATATTCCTGCATTGTGCAGCCTCATGTCCAAATCCCACTGTGCATGCCAGGCAGAACATAGGCCAAAAGCATACTATGGCCTACCGTAGTCTAGCCAAAGATGAAGCAGGGAGCTGATTGTCTCTCTGCTCGACTATAGATGGTATCTGGGAAAGTTGGCAATCGTGAGGTTTCCTTGGTGCCTCCTTTCCCTCACAGCTATCTGCAGCCTTTCCTGGGTGACTCTTTGGTAGAAACTTGGTTCAGCTGCTTCATAGATAAGAAGGTGAGATACAGACTGTGGCTTCTTGTAATAATGGGTGTTGGGTAGGCTGGCCATAGAGAAGGCCCAGGGTAAAGATCACCATGCACATGTTGATCTCTCATGGCACTTCAGGGACCTGTCAGTCATACAGTTATTACATGTTTAGTGGATAGCTGATAATTTGTTTTTTTTTAACACAAAAATAAAACTACATATAAAATTATTGCATATAAAACAAACTGTAAAATTTACACACAGATGGCACAAAAAGTAGTGAGGAAGCAAGTTTATTGTGTTCTCACAATGAAAAGACAGCGACCCAGCAATGCGGAAAGCAGAAAGATCACCTGCAAAAAGATGTCAAAGTAGCATCTCCAGTCGTGTCTAGTACCAGCAGAAATGCACAGAACTATACAGTAGGGCACAGGATGGTATAGAACCAAAAGAAAATTGCTAGGAATAGTTAAGTAACATAAGACATTTCTCAGATAGAAGGAGCCCAACTACTTAGCATCTTGGTTAGCTAATAGTAAAACAGATACAGAATTCCTCCAGAATAATTTACATGTGTCCCTCACTTAGCCCAATTCATGCGTCTACATGAATTAATTCAATTGTCTACATGTTTCCCCCTCTACAGTCTGGGGTCATCAGGAGACATTGGTCGAAAAAATAATCATAATCATTCCATAAGTAGTGATGATGTATAATGGTGCATGGATGGTGGAATATATGATGTCTGCTGAATGACCATCCGGTCTACAGCTACACTGTCTCTTGTGTATGGCCAGCTATAGAGAAGTGCTCCCCTACTTCCCTGATTGAACATGCTGGAGGGACCCATATTTCCTATGTGTCTTTGGCACCAGAACACCTATTCCTGCCTCCAAATAATCCCTCACATTATAATCTCCCATGTACAATATGGCTAGGGTCTAGACTAGATAGGCAGGTGAGTTCAACTTCTCAGGATGCCCGGCTGACTGATGAGTAATCAAAAAAATCATCAAAAACTGGAAAAAGCAAACACTACTTAGTGTCTTGGTTACCTACCGTATATACTCGAGTATAAGACGAGATTCTCAGCCCATTTTTTTTGGCTGAAAGTGCCCCTCTCGGCTTATACTCGAGTCATTGTCCCAGGGGTCGGCGGGGGAGGGGGAGTGGCATCTGTCAAATCATACTTACCTGCTCCCGGCGCGTCTCTGCACGTTCCTGCTTCTCCGGCGCCCGCAGCTTCTTCCTGTGTTCAGCGGTCACGTGGTACCACTCATTAAAACCCTGCTGTTCTGTTCCCATGTACTATACACTTGTATTGCTCCTGGGTCACTATGACCCGGTTTATTAAATCTTGATACTCGAACTCAATTATTTTTATACCTGTTGCATACTAGATTGTATGGGAACATGTTTGGAAATGAAAAAAAGAAAAATGAAATTGAAATCTTTATTTTTTTTTTTATTCAAAAAAACCTTAGTAATAAGCAAAACGAAAAATAGCAAACTACACATATGTGGTAAAAAAAAAAAAACTAAAACAAGCAAATCAAACATTTGGTGAAAAAAATTAAAGATAATAAACACTTCAACTTGAACATATTTACATGGTAATATAAATTTATGTATTCTTGCATGAAGAACAATAAACATGGGCTTTGCATAAGAATTTTTTGCATCCAGAACATGTAATACTTGATTTATTTTCACAAGAATAAGGGCAATAGCTGCACCTTTTTCTTTTTATTCTGGAGGCACCGCTGGTAGAGGCCAGGGGGGTAGAAGTGCTTGTGGAGGCCATGGTTTCACTTTCCTGAGCATGTTGCTGGATGCTCTGTACAAGGCCTGCTGCTCCATTCTGAAAACAAGGAGATGAGCCAGGAAGACAGACTTACTTAGCCAAAAAAATCATTTGCTGGCCTTTAGAGCTCAGCTTTACAAAATAAGGCCCTCTTACACAGCGCGTTCTGCGCAGTCCGTTCTGCGCAGAATATACACGTGTAGTGCACACCTAGTGATCTCTCTGGATGCGCTCTACATTTTAGTATAGACTGTGCACCAAAAATAATCAATATAAAGCCATATTTATGGTGCGCAGATCTCAATGCATACACCCGGCAGAGCGCGTGTACGACCCCATTGAAATAATTTAGGAAATAAATAAATTGATATACAATAGTAGATGCAATAAATAGATCCAACTGAGGTTATAACTCCTTTATTTCACTGAAAATATGGCCTCACAGCTGTAAAAAATGATGCCGGGTCACTATGACCCGAACACGACAAGTGTACAAATCGACGTGTAGCAAAAAGTAAATGCATAAAAAAAAAAAAAAATACTCATAGATAAGTCCCCCCAAATGAGGAAAAGTCAAGTAACCTTAAGTTTTAGAAACATATAGAAAAATATCTACAGGGCCTCAAAAATTCTCTACGGGTCACTATGACCCGAACATAACAGCAAGGAGTATTGAATATGGATGCATATTCATTACTTTAATGAGCGGTACGATGTGACCGCTGAACACAGGAAGAAGCTGCGGGCACCAAAGATCACCTGTCAGTGAGAAGCTGCCAGGGACCTCGCCGGGAGCAGGTAAGTATAATGGGGGACTGGAGGGTGAGTATTGTGCGATATTCACCTGTCCGCGTTCCACCGCTGGGCGCCGCTGGAGACCTTGGTAGAGTGAAGAATCATCATTCCATATGTAGCGATGACGTACAATGGTGCATGGATGGTTGGATACATGATGTCTGCTGAATGACCGTCCGTTCTACAGCTACAGTGTGTCCTGTGTATGGTCAGTTATAGGGAAGTGCTCCGCCACTTCCCTGATTGAACACGCTGCAGGGGCGACATTTGTCCTATTTGTCTTTGGCACCAGAACACTTAGTCCTGCCCCCAAACAATCTCTCACATTATAATCATCCATGTACAATATGGCTACTTTTAACTTTTCAGGAAAGTTTTACACCAGTGCAGTGAGAGCAGAACACACCATCATATCGGCTTTTCCACAGGGACTAGATAGTCAGGAGAGAACCCAGGATGCCCGGCCGACTGGTGAGTAATCAAAAAATCATGAAAAACTTGAAAAAGCAAACACTACTTTCTGTCTTAGTTAATATTTAAAAAGATACAGAAAACTTCCAGAATAGATAACCTGTATCCCTCACTTATCCCAATCCATATGTCCTGCACCTACATGTTTCCCCTTCCACAGTCTGGGGTCATCAGGAGACATTGGTGAAGGATCATCATTCCATATTTAGCGATGTACAATGGTGCATGGATGGCGGGATACATGATGTCTGCTGAATGACCGTCCTGTCTTCTGTACAGTGTCTCTTGTGTACGGCCAGCTATAGGGAAGTGCTCCGCCACATCCCTGATTGAACATGCTGGAGAGGGGTCATTTAGGCACCATAACACCTTGCCCTGCCCCAAATAATCTCTCACATTATAATCCCCCATAAACAAATTGGCTGCTTTTAACTTTTTAATTAAAGTGAGTCCAAGGTATTAATGGACCCTGCTGTCCACAGCATCAGGCTCTCCTCCAAGTCCATCATTTTTTTCACAGCTTTCTGAAAGGGGAAAAGCAGATTTTATAATATGTATACATGAAATCAGAAATAAATTACTCTATTTCGTTTAGTTGTATCATCGTCATTATTATTATTATTATTATTATTATTATTATCCTTTGTTGTAACTTAAGAGAAGATGACATTGATAAGGAAAAACCATTGGAATATAGATGTATAGGAATGTGTAACCCATTGCAGGGCAGCGGAGAGGTCGCCCATGCTCCACCAGCACTCGTGTCTTCCTGTATAAACTCTCTGCCTAACAAGCTCTTTATTGCATTTGACATCTAAGCAGATCTTAAGAAAAGGTATTTCTAAATTCTGTTTCTCTTATGCAAATCAGGCTGCAGATTGTAGACTGGAATCAGAGGGGAGAGGAATCTTAGGCCAGTTTGGTCCTTTATACTTGGCTTTTACACAAATCCCATCTATAAACCAGAATACTTACCATAGACTTGTCTGATTTCAGGCCCTTGTGTCTGACGTGCAGCTGAAGCTGCCGACCTCTTGGTTTCTACAATGTAACAGTGAGAAATGATAAGAACATATGACGCCCGGTGCACCGCCATGTTTTCTGCACTATCGGGGGTATTAGCAGGAAGCTGCTACTTATACAACTCACTGATAATGTGATGAAATATGGCATCTGGGTTGGGGGAGAATATGGGGGAGCAGAATGTCCTTATCGGGGAGATGCTGGATACTCACTTTTTTCTGATGTTTTACAGCAGACCAAGGAGAGAAATCTAATAAAAAATACAAAAACATGTTCATGAGAGCACGGTCTACTTTGAGTCCCACGAAAAATGTGACAATTGTTTGGATTTGAGTATATTGTTCCCCACTTCATCTCTGGAGTTTTATTCTTACGGAATATTGCTACAGCCCCTGGGTTTATGCTTTCACTGCAGACATTGGGTCTGACACCTGGTACCGTACATCACACCGGACCGTGTTTCTACTATTCTGTATATAAAGCCGCCCCTTATCTACAGGATGCTATGGAAAGATGTGAAGATCGTGACTGACTCTTAGAATAACTAAAGGGCCTGTTACACGGGGTGATTACAGACATTCCTGCAATTGTATTTACGTTGATAGACGCTTCTCCTTCCTCGTCCTTTTATTTTGATTCCGGCAGCTGAATAGGAAAGGGTTCTTTACAGTTAGAGCACTAAGACAGTGGAATGCCCGATCACAAGAGGTAGCAATGGCAGACACTATAGCAGCTTTTAAATAAGGGCTGGATGAATTCCTCAGTACACTTAACATTGTGGGTTATAGTTAAATTAGAGACAAAATGTACAGTGGGTACGGAAATGTTTCACTCTTTGTTTCATTGCATCCATTTGGTAAATTTAAAAAAGTTCATTTTTTTCTCATTAATGTACACTCTGCACACCATCTTGACTGAAAAAAAATAGAAATGTAGAATTTTCAGCAAATTTATTAAAAAAAAAACCTGAAATATGATATGGTCATAAGTAATCAGACCCTTTGCTCAGACTCTTATATTTAAGCCACATGCTGCCCATTTCCTTGTGATCCTCCTTTAGATGGTTCTACTCCTTTTTGGAGTCCAGCTGTTTAATTAAACTGATAGGACTTGATTTGGAAAGGCACACACCTGTCTATATAAGACCTCACAGCTCACACTGCATGTCAGACCAAATGAGAATCATGAGATCAAAGGAACTGGCCAAGGAGCTCAGAGACAGAGTTGTGTCAAGGCACAGATCTGGCCAAGGTTACAACAGAAATTCTGCAGTACTTAAGGTTCCTAAGAGCACAGTGGCCTCCATAATCCTTAAATGGATGAAGTTTGGGACCACTAGAAGTCTTCCTAGACCTGGCCATCCAGCCAAACTGAGCAAACGTGGGAGAAGAGCCTTGGTGAGAGAGGTAAAGAAGAACCCCAAGATCATATGAAAGCCCTCATAGAGTTTGCTAAACAAAAACGCATGAAGGACTCCCAGACTATGAGAAATAAGATTCTCTGGTCTGATGAGATGAACATAGAACTTTTTGGTGATAATTCTAAGTGGTACATGTGGAGAAAACCCGACACCGCTCATCGCCTGCCAATGCAATCCCAACAGTGAAACATGGTAGTTGCGGCAGTATCACGCTATGGGGGTGTTTTTCAGCTGCAGGGACAGGACGACTGGTTGCTATTGAAGGAAACATGAATGCGGCCAATTACAGAGATATCCTGTATGAAAACCTCTTCCAGAATGCTCTGGACCTCAGACTTGGCCGAAGGTTCACCTTCCAACAAGACAATGACCCTAAGCACAGAACTAAGATAACAAAGGAGTGGCTTCAGAACAACTCTGTGACCATTCTTGACAGACCCAGCCAGAGCCCAGACCTACACCTCCCTGAGCATCTCTGGAGAGAACTGAAAATGGCTGTTCACCATCCAACCTGAAGAAACTGGAGAGGATCTGCAAGGAAGAATGGCAGAGGATCCCCAAATCCAGGTGTGAAAACTTGTTGCATCATTCCCAAGAGGACTCATGGCTGTACTAGCTCAAAAGGGTGCTTCTACTCAATACTGAGCAAAGGGGCAGAATACTTATGACCATGTGATATTTCAGTTTTTCTTTTTTAATAAATTTGCAAAAATTTCTACATTTCTGTTTTTTTTCAGCCAAGATGGGATGTAAAGTGTACATTAATGAGACAAAATGAACTTTTTGAATTTACAAATGGCTGCAATGAAACAAAGAGTGAGAAATTTAAAGGAGTCTGAATACTTTCCGTACCCACTGTACAACTGGTGGAGAAAGGCTGAACTTGATGGACCTAGGTCTTTTTTCAACCTATGTAACTATGTAATGGTATGTGCACACGTTGCGGATTTGCCTGGTGAATTTTCTGTGCGGATTCTGGCATAAAACGCAGGTCAAAATCTGTACGGTTTTTTTTTGCGGATTTTGTGCATTTTTGTTGAGGATTTACTGCGGATTCTGTGCGGATTTCATGCTTTTGTACCCCTGCGGATTTCTAATATGCAATGGGTGCAGAAATGCTGCAGATCCGCACAAAGAATTGACATGCTCCTTCTTTTAATCCGCTGTGTATTCTGTGCGGGATTTTCCGCACCACTAGCACAGCAATTTTTTTCCATTGGTTTACATTATACTGTAAATCACTTGCGGATCTGCAGCGTTTCTGAGTGGAAAAAAATGCTGCGGATCCGCAGGATATCTGCAACGTGTGCACAAACCCTAAAAATTTCAGCTGCAAAGAAATAAAACCATATAAATTATAGAGTCCAGATAATCGCCAAAAACAAAACTCTCTCTCGTCCTGCAAAATTGTGTAATAAATTCTTGCCTATCAAAAGATATTTGCCTCAACATGAGATATTGCCCCTTTGACTATCAAGAAGAAAGTCATATATCAGTAATAGAGAACAATGATAAACAGCATGAACTATGCTCCCACACCTCAGTGATTGAAGGACCGAAAAATCAGGCTGATATCTGATATTTCAGTAACTGTAGCACAGAATTGAGAGGCTGGCATCTGATACCTCATTGAAGGACAGAATAGAGAGGTTGACATATGACACCTCAGTGACTGAAGGTCAGAATTTAGAGGCTGGCATCTGACACCTCATTGATGGACAGAAGAGAGAGGCTGACATCTGAGACCTTAGTGATTGAAGGGCAGAACAGAGAAGTTGACATCTAAGGCTACTTTCACACTAGCGTCGTACGACGCACTTCACAATGCGACGTTGCGACGTACCGACGCACAATCTTGCAGGATGCGTTTTTTCTACAAAACGACGCATTGCGACACAACAGAGAGGCTGACATCTGACACTTCAGTGACTGAAGGACACAACAGAGAGACTGACATCAGACACTTCAGTGACTGAAGGACACAATAGAGAGACTGACATCAGACACTTCAGTGACTGAAGGACACAACAGAGAGACTGACATTTGACACTTCAGTGACTGAAGGACATAATAAAAGGGCTGACATCTGATATGTCAGTGACTGAAGGACACAAAAGAGTGGTTGAAAGTTCCATGCATTAAGATATATATGTGCCCCATCTCCCCCTCTAGATGCCGACTACCACTCAGGGTGTCACGGCTAACATTTTGACGTCCATGTTTACTCGCTATGTGATTTGTAATACATGATAATGTGTAACAAAGATCAGCAGAAGGAGAATACGGAGCTGGAAATATGTCATTTCCTTATATTACTTACATGCTTCTCATCCATCTCCTGATCCAGCCTCTCGGTTTTCTAGTTCAGAAAGAAAAAATAGGACATTATATGATCAGTCCCCAATAATTATAACTAGTCCGTTATATCCGAACGCCCGATGTACATGTGAGGTCTCTGCTCCTTGTCTGATGTTCCCTCACTGTCTCAGCTTTAGGTTACATTCATACATACATTTTCTCTCCATTATTTTATAAGGAGTCTGTCACCCCCGAAATGCAAATTAAGCTACTTAAACATTTATACAGAGGACCCAGCCCCTGTAGAAATCATAGTAGCAATATACATTCTACTGATGTAGTTGCAGGAAATTTCTCGTTTACTCCATATGATAATGAGGATGCTTTCGTGCCCCCCTGGCTCGCTGCTCTGTTACACTCTCCGATCTGCATATCCAGCGCTGTCTCTGACCATGATTGACGGTGCGTTCTCACAGCGAGAGCTCCCTAAACTGAAATCCCTGTTCGTGTGTGTGCGCACTGACACTGGAGGAGCCCAGCGGCGCTCACTGGGCAGAGCGGGCACACACTCAGTGTGTATGCGGGCACACTCTGATCTCCAGCTCCTCTCTGAAGCTGCTCGCTACACTCTCTAGTCCCCTATATACTTGTTTCAGCACCTGAATTTGCATTTTGCGGGTGACAGACTCCCTTTAAGGAGGACATGGCCCCCACTTCCCATATCATTCTCTATGATCAGCGATAAAGATTCCTGTGCGGTAGAAGCCATCAATGATTTCCTCCCTTCTATCAGGACAGGTGTGACATCCTGGGACAATGACGGGAGGGCAGGGCTGTCTCACTGACTCCAGGACTTGGGTCTGTCATGGAGTCGGGGTCTTTCCACTTACACAATCTCCTCCTCACTCAAATTCTGCTCTTTCTCATTTTCTCGCTGTTCTTTATTTTCTTCTCTATTAGAAATAATAACATCATATAACAATTATATCAATGTTTCTCCTGACAGTAAATTCATCCATGATCAGGTCTTCTGTGATGATTTACACTGAGATTACTATGGACATAATGTTAGTCATTAGAAATAATGCATATGGCGGAGTTGTGTGTCCTAGGCCACTTTCACACATTTGACATTCATGATCCCTGTGTGGACTGCGATGTGCAGACTGACTGAGGGTCTCCTGACCTAAACTCAAGAGCCTTATAGCCTTATATGATGCCCTCAAGTTTGGGTGAGGAAACCCGTGTCTGGTCTGGGCCTTGTGGTCTGTAAACCGACTGAGAAACCCAGACGTCTGAATTCAGATTTATAGGGGAAATTATTGGTGTAATATGGCAGCATATCGAGCATGCTTCTGTAGGCCTCTATGTAACAGAGAAGGTGTATAGCGGGAAAGTCTGGCCCCATATACTTCGATAGATCATAACCAGTTCTCACATATTACATCATATGGAGTTGTGTACATGAGGCCTCAGTCATAGAATGTTCTGTGGTTGAGGTGACTCTTAGGACAATAGAGTTTCAGAGTCCCCTCCCATGGGTCATATCTCATCTCTATACAATGCTGTCAGTTTAGACCACTGCTCCATATCTGCTCTGATAACTAGTGAAACGCTCTCCAACCCCATATCCATGTCCCCACATACTCCTTATGGAAATCTGTACGACAAAAAAGTCCATATAATCCTTGCATTATAGCTCCACTTACATGGCATCTCCAGCCTCCTCCTCAAGTTATATAGATATTCCTCCTGGTATTAAGTTCATCCATGATCAGATCTTTATTGTGATCACTAGTGGGCAGATCTGATGTAAAACTGTCACTAATAACCTCATTGTGATTAATATGGACACAGACGGCTTGTAATGGCGGAATCCTATCTATATCCTCAGAACTATTGTGTTCCTCTAAGGACTGGATTATCCATTGGGCTCAGTCTGTTCCTGTAGGCGGTGTGGTAGAAGAGGCCGCTCCTCAGAGGACAGGACATAGATTATAAATCACATTATATTGCATTCTCACTGGTTTACAGTCATGTTCTTAGTCTTTCCCTGAGATTGTAAGGATTGTCTTCAGGACTAGATCTATATTCTTCTCTTGATTGTAACAAGACAAAACTCAGAATGATCCCTGGAATGTTCTGTGGAGTGTTCTGTGGAGTGTTCTGTGGAGTGTAGTAATGAGCGAGTGTACTCATTGCTGGGGTTTTCCTGAGCACGCTCGGGTGGTCTCCGAGTATTTGTAACTTCGGAGATTTAGTTTTTGTTGATTCAGCTGCTTGATTTACAGCTACTAGCCAGCCTGAGTACATGTGGGGGTTGCCTGGTTGCTAAGGAATCCCCACATGTAATCAAGCTGTCTATGTAATCTCCGAACACTAACAAATGCTCGGAGACCACCCGAGCGTGCTCTGGAAAACCCGAGCAACGAGTATATTTGCTCATCCCTAGTGGAGTGATCTGTGGAATGTTCTGCGGAATCTTCTGTGATCGTGGAATAGGCTTCTCCTTTCCATTCTCTATACTTACAATACAGTGTCAGGTGTCCATTCCAAGATGTTTTTGCTATAAAAGAAGAAAAAACTCCAGTTACAATGATTGATTCAAAAACGTGTAGAATATTTAATCTATAACATTATAACAAGTGTCACCGGGAATATTCTTACTGTTCCTTATTATAAAAGATTATATTGTAAGACTAAAGGGATATCGGGGATTCTTGATAAGCGCTGGCTCGGCATGTTGTAATGACTAGTAAAATAACCAATATCCCAATATTTATGACCCCTTGTAATTCCCCTCCAAAACAGGTAAATTTCAGTGTGTGGCATTGGTGTAGTGTTGGTTGCCTGTGACCTGGGCAAAGCAGTATTTTGTGACCCATAACCCATGACTTGCTAACACTCCTTAGACCAGTACTGAACTTCTTGTTACCCAAACACGTGAGTTGTATTTTCAGCCAAAAAATAAAATAAAATTCTACTTTTTCCTTGGATTGTTCTGAGGAAAATTCTGTTCAATGTTCTGGGGATTGTTCATTGGAATATTCTATGTAATATTCTGTGGACTGTTCTGTGGACTGTTCTGTGGACTGCTCTGTGGACTGTTCTATGTAATGTTCTGTGGAATGTTCTGTGGATTGTTCTGTGGAATATTCTGTGGACTATTCTGTGGACTGCTTTGTGGACTATTCTGTGGACTGCTCTGTGGACTGTTCTATGTAATGTTCTGTGTAATATTCTATGTAATATTCTGTGGAATATTCTGTGGACTGCTCTGTGGACTGTTCTATGTAATGTTCTGTATAATGTTCTATGTAATGTTCTGTGGAATATTCTGTGGACTGCTCTGTGGACTGTTCTATGTAATGTTCTGTGTAATGTTCTATGTAATGTTCTGTGGAATATTCCGTGGACTGCTCTGTGGACTGTTCTATGTACTGTTCTGTGTAATGTTCTATGTAATGTTCTGTGGATTGTTCTGTGGACTGCTCTGTGGACTGTTCTATGTAATGTTCTGTATAATGTTCTATGTAATGTTCTGTGGAATATTCTGTGGACTGCTCTGTGGACTGTTCTATGTAATGTTCTGTGTAATGTTCTATGTAATGTTCTGTGGAATATTCCGTGGACTGCTCTGTGGACTGTTCTATGTACTGTTCTGTGTAATGTTCTATGTAATGTTCTGTGGATTGTTCTGTGGACTGCTCTGTGGACTGTTCTATGTAATGTTCTGTATAATGTTCTATGTAATGTTGTGTGGAATATTCTGTGGACTGCTCTGTGAACTGTTCTATGTAATGTTCTGTGGAATGTTCTATGTAATGTTCTGTGGACTGTTCTGTGGACTGCTCTGTGGACTGTTCTATGTAATGTTCTGTGGAATGTTCTGTGGATTGTTCTGTGGAATATTCTGTGGACTATTCTGTGGACTGTTCTGTGTAATGTTCTATGTAATGTTCTGTGGAATATTCTGTGGACTGCTCTGTGGACTGTTCTGTGTAATGTTCTGTGTAATGTTCTATGTAATGTTCTGTGGAATATTCTGTGGACTGCTCTGTGGACTGTTCTATGTAATGTGGATTGTTCTGTGGTTGTGGAATAGGCATCTGCTTTCCATTGTCTATACTTACTACAAGGTGTCCAGTTTTGTGCAATCTGAGATGTTCGCACTATAAAAGAAGAAAAACACCAGTAGAAATGTCTAGAATATCTCATCTATAACATGTGTCACCGGGAATATTCTCACAAGCACATTTATTATATTTTGAGTTTAAAAAAAAACCCATATCATAATACTTTGCTCTTTGACCTTCTGTTTTTTGTGTTTTGAGATTTTAAATAAAAATATTTTTATAAATTATTACAATTTTCAAGCTTTTATTTTTTATCCTACTTTTTGTGTAACTAATTTATCACGTTGACCCTAAACTGAGCCATAACCCTGTAGAGGAGGAGGCTGCTTCTCAGAGGACTGCACAGGTATTATATATCACATGTATTACATTCTCATTGGTTTACAGTCATGTTTTTAGGTTTCTCAGATGGTAAAAATGTGTTCAGGACTAGAACTAAATTCTTCTCTGTATAGTAACAACACAAAGGTTCTGAATGTTTTGTGGAATATTCTGTGGAAGGTTCTGTAGAATGATCTGTAATATATTCTGTGGATTGTTCTGTGGAATGATCTGTGTAATCTGTGGAATGTTCTGTGTAATATTCTGTGGAATGATCTGTGGAATATTCTGTGGAATGTTCTGTAGAATGATCTGTGGAATGATCTGTGGAATGTTCTGTGTAATATTCTGTGGAGTGATCTGTGGAAGGTTCTGTAGAATGATCCGTGGAAGGATCTGTGGAATGATCTGTGTAATTTTCTGTGGAATGTTCTGTGTAATATTCAGTGGAATGTTCTGTAGAATGATCTGTGGAATATTCTGTGTAATTATCTGTGGAATATTCTGTGGAAGGTTCTGTAGATTGATCTGTGGAATAATCTGTGGAGTGATCTGTGGAAGGTTCTGTAGATTGATCTGTAGCATGATCTGTGGAATGATCTGTGGAATATTCTGTGGAATGTTCTGTAGATTGATCTGTGGAATGATCTATGGAAGGTTCTGTAGATTGATCTGTGGAATAATCTGTGGAGTGATCTGTGGAATGATCTGTGGAAGGTTCTGTAGATTGATCTGTGGAATGTTCTGTAGAATGATCTGTGGAATGATCTGTGGAATATTCTGTAGAATGATCTGTGGAATGTTCTGTAGAATGATCTGTGTAATCTGTGGAATGTTCTGTGGAATGTTCTGTGGAATGATCTGTGGAATATTCTGTGCAATGATCTTTGGGATGATCTGTGGAATATTCTGTGGAATGATCTGTAGAATGATCTGTGGAATGATCTGTGGATTGTTCTGTGGAATGTTCTGTAGAATGATCTGTGGAATAATCTGTGGAATAATCTGTGGAATGATCTGTGGAAGGTTCTGTAGATTGATCTGTGGAATTATCTGTGGAACATTATGTGGAATGTTCTGTAGAATGATCTGTGGAATATTCTGTGGAATGTTCTGTAGAATGATCTGTAGAATGTTCTGTGGAATATTCTGTGGAATGATCTGTGGAATATTCTGTGGAATGTTCTGTAGAATGATCTGTGGAATGTTCCGTGGTTGTAGAGGAGGCACATTCTATTTACTTACAATAAGGTGTCCAGTGTTGCAGAGTCCATCAAGTTTGGTCTATATGAGAAAATAAATCTCTAGTCAGAAAAGTCTACAACGTATCAGGGCCGATTCATCAAACTGTTTCTGGTGTAAAACAATTTAAAAAGTTATAAAATTTACAGGCAACTCGAAGTTGCATAAAAATGTTGGGGATTTTCGGGAGTTTTCACTCCAGGACATAAAAGTGAAAACATAAAAGTAGCTTTTCGTAGTGAATGAAGAGAGAATAGTGCAGTGCACAAGATTCAATACTGTCTTCAGTCAGTAGCTGCTCACATGTTGTCATCTCTTTTGCTGCTTATGCAGAGCGCAGCAGTCAGGATGGATTTGCATGGGCAGAGACCAAGGTGTTAAAACTCCAAGTATTATGAAATGAGCTTTGTCACCTCGATGGCTGCCTATACAATGTGTAGCAGTTGATGACAAACTTATCTTGACTGCTGCGCTCTGCATAGGCAGGAACTCATTGCATTACTGGAAGAGGAAGTGGCGCTTGATGATGCTGCTCGTTTGACATTGAGAAAATGGAAAATTTGTGCTCCAATGACTTTGATGCTCAGGGCAACAGCTCCTGTAGTCCTCTCATGCCACCCCACTGGCATGCGTCATGGCTGGCACCACAAGGTGTAATCTCTGCAGCCGGCTACATGTGAGGCCATGCCGTATATCCTCATTACCTGTATAACCACATGTACATATAATATACACTATATATTCTCCATACAATCATGTTATTATATCTCTCTACATACATTATGGCTCCATCTTGCTCTTCTTGTTGTTTTTCTTCACTATAAGAAATAATGTGAACATATAGATATAGAACACGGCACATATGGAATTATATCGATATATCTACCTCCTATTAAAACCACTTAGTGACACCACTATATATTGTCACTGACCTGAGATATAATGTCCTCCCCGGGCGGGTAAAGACGCAGTAGCGCTCAGCTGTCACTATAGCTGCCAACCTGCTGCATCAGCCACTATCAGTGTTGGCACCGGCTATGGCCGTGTAAGGGGTCAATACGGACAACAGCATCTAGATGGTTAACAGAGTGTGGGGGCTTCTGCTTTAACCCAATCACCACCCGGAGATCATGTTTATGTGGTCCTGATGGTTGCCATGGCAATTTACGACAAAATAACGGCTTAAGGGTCTGCCGGCTATAAGGCCATGTGCACACGTTCAGGATTTTTCGCATTTTTTTCGTGTTTTTTTCGCTATAAAAACGTGATGAAAACGCGAAAAAAACGCTAACCTATGCCTCCTATTATTTACAGGGTATTCCGCATTTTTTGTGCAAATGTTGCATTTTTTTCCGCAAAAAAATCGCATCGCGGAAAAAAAAGCAACATGTTCATTAAATTTGCGGAATTGCGGGGATTCCGCACACCTAGGAGTGCATTGATCTGCTTACTTCCCGCACGGGGCTGTGCACACCATGCGGGAAGTAAGCAGATTATGTGTGGTTGGTACCCAGGGTGGAGGAGAGGAGACGCTCCTCCACAGACTGGGCACCATATACCGTATATACTCGAGTATAAGCCGAGATTTTCAGCCCAAATTTTTGGGCTGAAAGTGCCCCCTCGGCTTATACTCGAGTCACGGTCGGCGGTGGGGTCGGCGGGTGAGGGGGAGAGGGCGCTGAGGCATACTTACCTAGTCCCGGCGATCCTGACGCTCCCCCTGCCCGTCCCACTGTCTCCGGGTGCCGCAGCCTCTTCCCCTGAGCGGCTCATTAGAGAAATGAATAGGCGGCTCCACCTCCCATAGGGGCGGAGCCGCCTATTCATTTCTCTAATCATCGGTGCCGGTGACCGCTGACAGAGGAAGAGGCTGCGGCACCGAAGACCAGCTGTCCGGGGGAAGGAGCCAGGGACGCCGGGAGCAGGTAAGTATCGCATATTCACCGGTCCTCTTTCCACACGCCAGGCGCTGTCTCCATCTTCCCGGCGTCTCTCTCTCTCCACACTGACTGTGCAGGTCAGAGGGCGCGATGACGCATATAGTGTGCGCGCCGCCCTCTGCCTGATCAGTCAGTGCAGAGAGACGCCGGGAAGATGGCGCCGAGGAGCTGCAAGCAAGAGAGGTGAGTATGTGTTTTATTATTTTTATTGCAGCAGCAGCAGCACAGCTATGGGGCAATAATGGACGGTGCAGAGCACTATATGGCAGAGCTATGGGGCAATAATGGTGCAGAGCACTATATGGCACAGCTATGGGGCAATAATGGTGCAGAGCACTGTATGGCACAGCTATGGGGCAATAATGGTGCAGAGCACTATATGGCACAGCTATGGGGCAATAATGGTGCAGAGCACTATATGGCACAGCTATGGGGCAATAATGGTGCAGAGCACTATATGGCACAGCTATGGGGCAATGGTGCAGAGCACTGTATGGCACAGCTATGGGGCAATAATGGTGCAGAGCACTGTATGGCACAGCTATGGGGCAATAATGGTGCAGAGCACTATATGGCACAGCTATGGGGCAATAATGGTGCAGAGCACTATATGGCACAGCTATGGGGCAATAATGGTGCAGAGCACTGTATGGCACAGCTATGGGGCAATGGTGCAGAGCACTATATGGCACAGCTATGGGGCAATAATGGTGCAGAGCACTGTATGGCACAGCTATGGGGCAATAATGGTGCAGAGCACTGTATGGCACAGCTTTGGGGCAATAATGGTGCAGAGCACTATATGGCACAGCTATGGGGCAATAATGGTGCAGAGCACTATATGACACAGCTATGGGGCAATAATGGTGCAGAGCACTGTATGGCACAGCTATGGGGCAATAATGGTGCAGAGCACTATATGGCACAGCTATGGGGCAATAATGGTGCAGAGCACTGTATGGCACAGCTATGGGGCAATAATGGTGCAGAGCACTATATGGCACAGCCATGGGGCAATAATGAATGGTGCAGAGCACTATATGGCACAGCTATGGGGCAATAATGGTGCAGAGCACTATATGGCACAGCTATGGGACAATAATGGTGCAGAGCACTATATGGCACAGCTATGGGACAATAATGGTGCAGAGCACTATATGGCACAGCTATGGGGCAATAATGGTGCAGAGCACTATATGGCACAGCTATGGGGCAATTATGAACGGTGCAGAGCACTATATGGCACAGCTATGGGGCCATAATGAACGGTATGGAGCATCTATTTTTATTTTTGAAATTCACCGGTAGCTGCTGTATTTTCCACCCTAGGCTTATACTCGAGTCAATAAGTTTTCCCAGTTTTTTGTGGCAAAATTAGGGGGTCGGCTTATACTCGGGTCGGCTTATACTCGAGTATATACGGTAATTGGTAAAAAAAAAAGAATTAAAATAAAAAATAGTGATATACTCACCCTCTGATGGCCCCCGGAGTCTTCCCGCCTCTCCGGTGCATGCTGCCGCTTCCGTTCCTATAGATGCTCTGTGTGAAGGACCTGCGATGACGTCGCGGTCTTGTGATTGGTCGCGTGACCGCTCATGTGACCGCTCACGCGACCAATCACAAGCCGCGACGTCATCGAAGGTCCTGTACACACACACCATCTATAGGAACGGACGCCGCTGAGGAGATCGGCTGTCTGCAGGTGAGTATAACCATTTTTTTTATTTTTTTTTATTATTTTTAAACATTCTATCTTTTACTATTGATGCTGCATAGGCTGCATCTATAGTAAAAGGTTGGTCACACTTGTCAAACACTATGTTTGACAAGTGTGACCAACCTGTCAATCAGTTTTTCAAGCGATGCTACAGATCGCTTGGAAAACGTTAGCATTCTGCAAGCTAATTACGCTTGCAAAATGCTAAAAAAAACGCAAAAAAAAATTTCTTGCAGAAAATTTCCGGTTTTCTTCAGGAAATTTCTGCAAGAAATCCTGACGTTTGCACATACCCTAAGGGTCTGTGAAGATGTTAGTAACATTTAGGTGGTAAAAATGAATATTTTCATTCGTTTCATACCACTTAATAAATAAACTACCTGACAGCAATTTTCAATATGTGTAGAAAGAAAAACAAAGGCTGACAGCACTCACTATTCTGGGGCGCCCGTTCCACATCCAGGGAACCGTCCCGGATATCACCAGACCAATCAATGTATAATGAACAGCGCTCCATCCAGGTGTAGAAATCTTCAAAACACGCTTTATTAAGCCATGGTACAGCAGCAACGTTTCGACCACAACTTGGTCTTTGTCAAGTTTGGTGTTTTGAAGATTTCTACACCTGGATGGAGCGCTGTTCATTATACATTGATTGGTTCAATATGTGTAGAGTCACTTTTTTTTTTTTTAATGGAATCATTTTAGGCCGGTTTCACACGTCAGTGGCTCCGGTACGTGAGGTGACAGTTTCCTCACGTACCGGAGACACTGACACACGTAGACCCATAAAAATCAATGCATCTGTTCAGATGTCATTGATTTTTTGCGGACCGTGTCTCCGTGTGCCAAACACGGAGACATGTCAGTGTTCGTGGGAGCGCACGTATTACACGGACCCATTAAAGTCAATGGGTCCGTGTAAAACACGCACCTCACACGGACGGTCTCCGTCTGGGGTCCGTGTGCGTGCAGGAGACAGCGCTACAGTAAGTGCTGTCCCCCCCACATGGTGCTGAAGCCGCGATTCATATGTTCCCTGCAGCAGCATTTGCTGCAGAGAAAATATGAATAATAGTGTTTAAAATAAAGATCTATGTGTCCGCCGCCCCCCCTTCCCCTGTGCGCCCCCCCGCTGTCCTGAAAATACTCACCCGCTCCCACGTTGGCTGTCACTCCTTCCTCTCTGCCCCGCGCCTTCTACTGTATGCGGTCACGTGGGGCCGCTCATTTACAATCATGAATAGTCGGCTCCGCCCCTATGGGAGGTGGAGCCACATATTCATGACTGTAAATGATCGGCCCCACGTGACCGCATACACTAGAAGCCGCGGCCAGACCAGGAAGCAGCGAGGGAGGCGGGTAAGTATTTTCAGAACAGCGGGGGGGCGCACACATAGATCTTTATTTTAAACACTGTTATTCATATTTTCTCTGCACCAAACGCTGCTGCAGGGAACATATGAATCGCGGCTTCAGCACGATGCAGGGGACCACACGCGTGGGTACCACACGCTCCGTGTGGTACCCACTCGCCATACGGGCGGCACACGTGTGCCGCACGTATGGCCTACGTGAGTTCCCAGGCACACGGACACGGATAACTCCGGTACCAATTTATTCCGGTACCGGAATTATCTGGACGTGTGGGACAGCCCTTAGGGGGTTTTCCAATATTTAGGACCTCCAATTTCACCTAAAAAAAAAATCTGTCCCTAAAAAACTAAGTTTTGTAAATTTCCTTGAAAGAAATGAAAAATTGCTTCTACATTTTAAACCTTCTGATATCCTAACCAAATAAAAGGACATATTACACATGGTGCTGATGTAAAGCAGATTGAGGGAAATGGTATTTGTTAACTATTTTGTGGTGTGACTATCTGGATTAAAGTGAAAATCATTCAAAGTTTGAAAATTGCTATTTTTGTGCCAAATTTGTGATGTTTTTATGAATAAACTCAAAACATATCGACCTAAATTTACCATTAACATAAAGTGTAATGTGTCACAAAAAAATCTCAAAATCACTGGGAAATGTTGAAACATTCCAGAGTTATTGCCACATAAAGTGACACGTCAGAATTGAAAGAAGTGAATTTGGCCTGGTCACTAATGGGTTAAATTCATTCACGATCAGACCATTATTGTGATTATTGTGTACCTATCTTTTTTGGCTCCTTTGTATAGAATAGTTGTGGAGTTGCTTATGAAATGGTCTAATTTGTAATTTTACTATGCACCCACTGGATTTGATTTTTCTCATTACTGGGATTACTACTTGGGATGTCTGATGTAAAAATGTGATGTAACCCCTTAAATCTGGCCTATATTATCCTCTGTATTGTAAAAAGACAAAGCTTGAGAATATTCTGTGGAATGTTCTGTGGAAGGTTCTGTGGGATGTTCCATGGTTTTGGAGGAGGTATTTCCTTTTTATTTTCTATACTTACAATAACATGTCCATCATTGCCCGCTTTGATATGATGGTGACTTTGACTTTATATGTATCTGATCTATAAAAGAAGAAAAAGTCCCAAGGTCAAAAAGTCACAAGTCCATATACACTCACCGGCCACTTTATTAGGTACACCTGTCCAACTTCTTGTTAACACTTAATTTCTAATCAGCATGGCGGCAACTCAGTGCATTTAGGCATGTAGACATGGTCAAGACAATCTCCTGCAGTTCAAACCGAGCATCAGTATGGGGAAGAAAGGTGATTTGAGTGCCTTTGAACGTGGCATGGTTGTTGGTGCCAGAAGAGCTGGTCTGAGTATTTCAGAAACTGCTGATCTACTGGGATTTTCACGCACAACCATCTCTAGGGTTTACAGAGAATGGTCCGAAAAAGAAAAAAAATTCAGTGAGCGGCAGTTCTGTGGGCGGAAATGCCTTGTTGATGCCAGAGGTCAGAGGAGAATGGGCAGACTGGTTCGAGCTGATAGAAAGGCAACAGTGACTCAAATCGCCACCCGTTACAACCAAGGTAGGCCTAAGAGCATCTCTGAACGCACAGTGCATCGAACTTTGAGGCAGATGGGCTACAGCAGCAGAAGACCACACCGGGTACCACTCCTTTCAGCTAAGAACAGGAAACTGAGGCTACAATTTGTACAAGCTCATCGAAATTGGACAGTAGAAGATTGGAAAAACGTTGCTTGGTCTGATGAGTCTCAATTTCTGCTGCGACATTCGGATGGTAGGGTCAGAATTTGGCGTAAACAACATGAAAGCATGGATCCATCCTGCCTTGTATGGAGCATCTTTGGGATGTGCAGCCGACAAATCTGCGGCAACTGTGTGATGCCATCATGTCAATATGGACCAAAATCTCTGAGGAATGCTTCCAGCACCTTGTTGAATCTATGCCACGAAGAATTGAGGCAGTTCTGAAGGCAAAAGGGGGTCCAACCCGTTACTAGCATGGTGTACCTAATAAAGTGGCCGGTGAGTGTATATATATATATATATATACACATCTATATCTATAGAGTGGATCTATAATAACTGCACCTATGATACTATATATAGAGTGGATCTATAATGCCTGGCACCTATAATACTATGTATATATATATATATATATATATATATATATATATATATATATATATATATATATATATATATAGAGAGAGAGAGAGAGAGAGAGAGAGAGAGAGAGAGAGAGAGAGAGAGAGAGAGAGAGAGAGAGAGAGTGTATCTATAGTGCCTGGGACATATAATACTATATATAGAGCGGATCTGTAATTCTTGGCATATTTAATACTATATATAGAGTGCATCTCTAATGCCTGGCACATATAATATTGTATATAGAGAAAATCTATAATGCCAGATTTGTCTCTGGAATCATGTACTTCTTCCCCTGCATGAGGTTGACCAGGGAAGAAAAGAACACATCCTCCTCTATTCGCTGATCTCTGCAGCTTCTGTGTAGAGATACAGCAGAGCTGAGTTATGTATCATTACAAACACTTCCAGATCTCATGCCACGACAGTCAGTTTGGGGGAAGGGTGAGAGTTGACAAATAGAAGATGACTACTCTATAAACAGAGAAATGAATATGATTGTTTGAGCTAAACGCATCTGCTTGTATATTAAAATGGTTTTAAGATTGCGATTTGCATGTCCCATGGATTTTTTATAAGATGGCACTTTAATTGAAGATTTTTTGGATGCTGAACCTCCCTTGATCCTACAAATATTATTGGTATACACACGTATTATTACCATACACACATTTTCCTAGTATATACACATATTACTACATACAGACAGAATCATATAACTAACAATAGCTAATTACACTACCTATCTCTGGTCCAGTTGACAAAGTATAAAAAGAAAATTACCAAAGCAACCAATGACAAGGAAATAATAATTTATCCAGTAAAAATATATAATATCTACACATACAATCATCATTATTTTAACGTGGTTGTCCGGTTAAATAAGTTATCCAGAGAATAGTTGATAACTTGTTGAACGATGGAGGCCGGTTTAGGTCTGAGCGTCTTTAGATGCTATATAGAATAACACAGCCCGCTATATTATCCATTACACAAAAGTTGTCATACGCCGGCATATGTCTGTATACAGCTGAGTATATACGTCTCAGGGGAGTGCAGAGAGGATGGTGGCTCCATGGTAGGACTGGCAGAAGATATTATATCCACAGCCGGGTACATGTGCCGCCATACGTTATATCCTCTCTATAATGTATCATCGATAGTGTCTGTGTATAATCATCTCATTATATCTCTCCACTTACACAATCATATCCTCTGTGTCTGGTGGTTTTCCCTCCTTTTCTTCCTCCTCTCTGTCCTCCTCATCTTCCTCTTCTTTGTCCTCCTCATCTTCCTCCTCTCTGTCCTCCTCTTCTTCCTCCTCTCTGTCCTCCTCATCTTCCTCCTCTTTGTCCTCCTCATCTTCCTCCTCTTTGTCCTCCTCTTCCTCCTCCTCTCTGTCCTCCTCATCTTCCTCCAATTCTTCCTCCTCATCTTCCTCCTCTCTGTCCTCACTGTTAAAGATATAAAGCATCACATACAGAAATCCAGAGATATTTCTCGTGGCGATGGATTCATCCACAGACAGATGATTATTGTGGTCACCAGTGGGATTTTTGATGTGACATAATATATTCCGTCCCTCATTCCATACACTTACATTACAGTGTCCAGTGTAGGTGGCTCAGATTCTATCAGATAATATAATCCGGGGCTATAATAGAAAAATACAGCACCAGTGAGAATCAATGATATTGCGACATCTACACAATTCCAGAAAAAACTTTCTATTGTTCCTTGTTATGAAATCTCCAGTAAGGGTCATATTTCCTATGTGGATCCTGGGGTGGTGCGGGGCGAGGCCTCCTCATTTACCACAAGTATACACGGCACTTGTATGGTCAGTACGATGGGACATGTGTATAAGGCTTCTTTCACACTTCAGTTGTTTGGCGTCAGTCACTTCCGACATAGTGACGGATCGACGGATCCATCACAATTGTTGAGAAAACGGTTCTAACGGATCCGTTTTTTTGACGGATCCGTTACTTGGGGGTTGTCTGGGAAAAGTATCTACTTTTTGGAGCATGCGCAATTGAAAAAACGGATTGGGGCGACGAATCCGCCAAAATGACGGTCGCGACGGATCCGTCGCCCATAGGCGGCCATTCTATGGAATGACGGACGCGATGGATCCGCCGCGAACCGTCATTTCGGCATTGACAAAAAACGTTTCAATGTCCGTCTATGTCTAGACAACGTCCGCCAAATTTCGACGGATCCGTCGCATGACGGATGGAACGGACGACCATCCGTCACAATCCGTCGCCAATGCAAGTCTATGGGAAAATAACTGATCCGCCAAAAAAAAATGACGGATCCGTTATTTGAGGAAACTGGCGGTTTTAGACTGACGCCAAACAACTGAAGTGTGAAAGAGGCCTTAGACACGACTATGTATCATCTACTATTTCTCCAGAAGGCGGGAAGAGGTTGTGTTGTTGTCTTTAGCATTTTTCAGGCAAACTAAAAACTCCTTTTTACAATAACAGCAAAATCTCTGAGACTTCAGAATACTTGTGCATGATGGGGGGAAAGGGGAAATTTTTGCCCCCGCAGACTTTGATATGTGTCATGACTTGTACCACCAAAACCTACTATTTCTGCAGCCGGGTATAAGTGAGGCCGTGGTATATACGGTAAGTATCCATACTCTGTGAACTTTTCCACATTTTTTTACGTTACACCCACAAACTTAAATATATTTTATTGGGATTTTATGTGAACACAAGGTATCAAGGTGCTGTATATATCATCCCTCCATAATTACATTTCTATAACGTGTAATATAGAATGTCCATACAATTATCTCTTTAAATCTCTCTACATACATGACCTCTGCAGCATCCTCATCTGGTTCTTCTTCCTCACTGTAAGATATAACATGGCATATGTAGATTTATACAAATATTTCTCCTGACATAGAGGTTATCCATAATGAGATGGTTATTGTGATCACTAATGGGGATGTCTGATGTAAAACTGTCATTAACCCGATAAACCAGACCTGAAAAGCCGGAATGACCAGCATCTTTTTTTCTTTTTTCATTTACGTGGCTGTATGAAGCTTTGTTTCATGTCGGACAAATTATATTTTTTACCTCTATTATAGGGGACATATAAATTGCTACATAATTTAGTCAGTTTTTCTTTGCAACACAAATATAGAAAAAACAACTATTTTTTTTTTTAGTTTTTGTGTTCACATTTTTTACAGTTCACTTTTCACACCAAATAGCCTGTTGAATAAGTTCTTGAGGTTATTACAGTTGTGAACATATTTAATTTGTATAGGGCTCATTGGCGTAACTAGAGTCCGATTGGTCCCTGTGCAAAATTTGAACCCGAGCCCCCCCACCTACATGTTTGTCAGATGTATGGACCCTTGTAGCGTTCCAGATCCCGTGAAGACTTATGTGTTCACATTCTCATGTAACAATGTTCCCCATACTGTAATAATGTCCCTGGTCCTAGCCCCTTCCTGTAATATTGTCCACCATCCATTGTCCCTTCCAGGTAAACTGTCCTCCATCCTGGCACCTTCCTGTAATAATATCCTTCATATTGGGCCTGATCCAGGTATAATGCCTTCCATCCTGAGCCTTTTCCTGGTAAAATGTTCCCTATCCTGGGCCCTTTAAAGTAATAATGTTCGCCCTCCTGGTATATTGTCTCGATTCTGGGTCCCTTCCTTGTATAATGTTTCCCTTTGCTGGTATAATGTTCTCCACCTTGGGTCCTTTCCTAATATGTCTCCCTTTCCTATCATAGTGTGCTCCATCCTGGGCCACTTCCTGATGTAATATTTATCTTTTCTGGTATAATGTTCTCCATCCGTGGCCCCTCCTTGTATATCATCCCCCATCCTGGACCCTCTCCAGTAATATTTGCCCCTCTTCCTGGTATTACATCCCCTATCCTGGATCATTTCCAGTAATATATGCCCCCATTCTGGTATAATACCCCCTATCCTGGACCCCTTCCAGTTTTATAGTTTTATATGTCACCAATTCTGGCATAATATCCCCATCTACTAATATGTGACCCAACTGGCATAACGCCTTTCATCCTGGGCCCCTTCTAATAATATATGTCATTCATCCTGATATAATGCCTCCCTTTTCAGGTATAGTGTTCTTCAACCTGTACTCCTGTCTGGTATAACATCACCTATCCTGGGTCCCTTCAAGTAATATACGTACCAATCCTGGTAAAATGTCGACCATCCTTGGCCCCTTCCAGTAATATGTGTCCCAAATCCTCGTATAATATCCCCCATCCTGGGACACTTCCAGTAATATATGGACCTCATCCTAGTATAATGACCACCATCCTTGGCCCTTTGCAGTAATATGTGTCCCCCAACTTGGTATAATGCCCTTTATCCTGGCACTCTTCCAGTAATATACAGTATGTATCTCATGCTAGTATAATGACCACCGTCGTTGGCCCATTCCAGTAATATGTGTCCCAAATCCTCGTATAATATCCCCCATCCTGGCACCCTTCCAGTAATAATGTTCACCATCCTGGTATAATCCACCATTCTTGTACTGTTCCAGTACTATGTGTCCCCCATCTTGGTATAATTCCCTCCATCCTTGGCCCCTTCCAGTAATATGTGCCCCCCATCCTGGTATAATGTCCCCCATCCTGGTATAATGTCCTGGGACCCTTCCAGTAATAATGTTCACCATCCTGGTATAATCCACCATTCTTGTACTGTTCCAGTAATATGTGTCCCCCATCTTGGTATAATTCCCTCCATCCTTGGCCCCTTCCAGTAATATGTGCCCCCCATCCTGGTATAATGTCCCCCATCCTGGTATAATGTCCTGGGACCCTTCCAGTAATAATGTTCACCATCCTGGTATAATCCACCATTCCTGTCCCCTTCCAGTAATATGTGATCCCCAGCACGGTATAGTGTTCTCTTCTACAACAAATATAAAAGCAAATAAACGCTTCTACTCACCTTTTCCAGCTCCCTCCTTGTGTGGCATCTTTTTCTATGGCCGGCTCCTGACTTCGGTGTGTGGGCGACAGCCAGCGTCACAAGTGACTTTCATGCCACCCCTGATTGGCCAGCAGTGTTTATTGCAGTGCAAGGACATGGCGGCCCTCTGCGCCTTAATTCATTTCAGCGGAATGTGTCTTCAGATGCTCCATCCAGCTGGAATAGATGCTGGTGTTGGTGGCCCCTCGTATTTATATCCACAGAACACCTGTGTTCCTCTCAGGACTGGATTACCATTAGGCTCAGTCTGTTCTTATAGGCTGTGTGGTAGAAGACTTTGCTGTCCCACTACAGGATGTATATTATATAACCAGGGGTGTACATAGAATAAAAATCATGAAGTCCAAATTGCCACAGCCCACCCCCTCCCCCAAAAAAATTAATAATATTCAGTGGGATCACAGAGGCACATATCTCGCAACTTTGCAACCCGTATGAAGTAATTTTGCCCCTACTGAAGCCCCTCAGTGTTCCCACACACTAGGACACCCCTTCCATGGCCCCCATACAGTATGATGCCAACAAATCTGCCCCCTAAACACAGTAAGATATACCCAAAAAGAATTCTTCCACTGTACCCGCTTCATGCACAGTATGATAACCCTACAGTACCAGCCCCCATCCGCAAAGTCCCCCAGACACAGTATGAGGGCCCTGACACAGCCCTCCATACAGTATGATGGTCTCTACAAAATTCACATTCTATAATGGCTCATGTACTATACAATGGCCAACACTATCACTCCACACTGTATAATGTCCACCACTAGCCCTCCAAACAGTATAATGACAAACTCACACAGCCCTACACACAGTATAACTTCCCCTCACACAGCCCTACACACAGTATAACTGCCCCTCACACAGCCCTACACACAATATAACTACCCCTCACACAGCCCTACACACAATATAACTGCCCCCCACACAGCCCTACACACACTATAACTGCCCCTCACACAGCCCTACACACAATATAACTGCCCCTCACACAGCCCTACACACAGTATAACTGCCCCTCACACAGCCCTACACACAATATAACTTCCCCCCACACAGCCCTACACACAGTATAACTGCCCCTCACACAGCCCTACACACAATATAACTGCCCCTCACACAGCCCTACACACAATATAACTACCCCTCACACAGCCCTACACACAGTATAACTGCCCCTCACACAGCCCTACACACAATATAACTTCCCCCCCGCACAGCTCTACACACAGTATAACTGCCCCTCACACAGCCCTACACACAGTATAACTGCCCCTCACACAGCCCTACACACAGTATAACTGCCCCCCACACAACCCTACACACAGTATAACTGCCCCCCAAACAGCACACCAGTAGTATAACTGGCCCACACATTCCTGCAAATAATATAATGGACCCCAAGAGGTCCTCCAAGTAGCATGATGGCCCACCAAGTAGCCCTCTAATTATTTTGATTGTTTCCTAAGTGGCCCTCCAAATATTATGATGGCTTCCACAATATACTCATTAATTTATAAAAGAAAAATACTCACCTCTTCTTGTTCCCCCACTGTTCAGATCTCTGCAGCATGTGGTCTGATCTTTGGTGCTGGTCGGCACAACAGGTGCAACGTAGTGACTTCATCGCGCCCGCTGCGCTGAGACGTCAGACGCACAGAGAGAATGACGGAGGAGGGAGTGTCGGCTAACGGCTCCTCTTCCATCATCGCTTTCAAATGTATCGGCATTGAGGAATGAGGGTGCGCAGCGGTGTCACTAGCACCAGGCCTGACAGCGGCTGCGTGGTCTGCTTCTATTACCGGTGCACAACTGAATATAACTATATATTACATTCTTACTGGTTTATAGTCATGTTTTCAGGTTTTCCTGAGATAGTAAGAATTGTGTGACGACCTAGAACTATATTCTCCAATGTGGTATAACCAGAGAAATCTTCAGAATGTTCTGAATGTTCTGTGGAATGTTCTGTGGTTGTGGACGGCGGTTCTTTTTAATTTTTTACACTTACATTATGGTGTCCAGATCTGGCAGGGAGGAGACCCAGGTTGGAAATCTGTCTTGTCTATAAAATAAAGCTCCAGTTACAATGATTGATTCACAAATTTCTATAATTGAGTTTGTGACAAAAGTTTTGAGACTGACACAAATTTTGGTTCTCACAAAGTTTTCTTCTTCGGTGTTTTTAAATATTTTAGTCAGAAGGCTTAATATTTATAGTGTTGACCCTTATTTTTCAAGACCGCCATTAACCCTTGCAGCTGAATATCAATTTCTGGGCCAAATGCTGTGGAATAACAACCATTTTTTAACTAAAAAAACTTGATGTATTTGTTAATAAAAGTTTAAAATCCTGTGAAATGCTGATAACTGTACTTCAGTAATGATAGAAACCTCCGACTAAAAGATCTTAAACTCTGAAGCACCAAATTGTGTGAAACCAAAATTTGTGTTGGTCTCAAAACTTTTGTCCACAACTTTTATATCATTCATAAGAAATATCACCAGGATTGTTCCTGCTGCTCTTTATATACAAGACTCATATTGTAAGAACAGAGGAATATGGGAGATTCTAGATAAATACCTGAATGCTGGGACGGCATTGATGACATTATGCCTGAATCTGTTGAAGAAACAGAGGAGACATTTATATGATATTATATTATTTATACTACTGGTATAATATTAATAGCGATATAATATTATATAGCTTTCTTGTCTGTCTTATACACATATAGAAATCTATGCACGATATATTAATTATATATAATATTCTAAAGTGGAACTATAATGCCAGGCACATGTAATATATAGAGTGAATCTATAATGCCAGACACATGTAATATATAGAGTGGATCTATAATGCCAGGCACATGTAATATATAGAGTGCATCTATAATGCCAGGCACATATAATACTCGCTATGTATTTTGACAAAGTCACTGGCAAAGTACTGGAGGGGAGGAAAACGCTCCAGCACACTAAGTGCTGAGAGGGGTTAATTGGCCATGTTTAGAGCTAGGTTGAGTGAATATCTGTAGAGTGGGTGGGGTTCAGAGGATAAATACTCAGCCTTCTGGCACATTCAGGGTTGGGTGGTACTGGAGATACAAGCTCCACTGCTGTGTTTTCATGCTGTGGAAAGCTGAACTTTTTTTTTTTTTAAATTCGTTTATTAATTTCAGAATAAACAAATAATGCACACATTAGCATGTATCATCATCAATTATACCATCAGATATAAAAGGTCATAGAATATCATCATATCCAGAACTTACAGAGGTGATAAACTGTGCATGTTAAATCACTAGCATCTAAAATCTACCTACTATACAACTTTAACCGTTAACATTAAACAGTAAGTCGCCAAAAGAAAAAAAAACAGAGTTGAATCCTACTCCACCAGCGATGTCCCAGAACCACAAGCCCATCCTCCCGTGCATGTATCTAATCAACGCAGACTACAGAGTATGATGAGAGGAGTTCCATCTACCCCAGATTTTTTCGAATTTACCTGGGCATCCTCTATTTTGGTACAGTGTTTTCTCATATGGGACGACCGAGTTCACCAAATCGATCCAAGCTCCGAGAGACGGGGAGGAACCACCCATCCACCTCAGCGCCAGTACCTTCCGTGCCAAGAAGAGCGTCTCTCTAAGAAAGATCCCAGTATAGTGATCCCAGGCCTCTGCATCCCACACCCCGAATAAGCAGGTCAATGGCTCAAGTGGAACAGGGATTGACAATAAAGATGTTAATAATGTCGTGACCTCTTTCCAATAGTGCGAGATTACCGGGCACCTCCAAATCATATGGATAAAATCTGCATCTTGTGCATGACATCGCAAGCAATCTGACGAATGGAGGCGACCCATTTTAAAGAGCCGCGTTGGGGTCAAATAGGTCTGATATATAATATATAGCTGGGTCATCCTGTTATTAACTGAAGGAGAAACTTTAGTTGGAGACTCTAGAATATCTTCCCATTCCTCTCCCATTGTATCGGGAAGAAGTCCCTCCCATTTCTCTTTAAGAGAGCTAATAGTGGATCCATCTCCCACGGATAACAAATATGTATATAAAGAGGAAATGAGTCCCTGAGGGCCTTGTGAGTTGAGAATGCCTATTAGAGGTAGAGATGAGATCGCTCGACCCGCACCCACATTTCGCATATGTGATTGGAAAGCTGACCTTAGCTGTAAATAACAGAAGAATTGGGATCTTGGAATATTGTAAGTATCCCGTAATTGTTCGAAAGATACAAAAACCCCTTGGTCATGTACATTGCCCACTGAAAGAACACCGTATGAGATCCAGAACTCAGTAGATGAGTGATTTAGTAGTTCTGGGAAATAACTATTATGCCATAATGGCATTTCAGCTATTACATCTGCAAATGTGATAACTTTTTTGATCTGTCTCCATATCAATGTCGCCAGTCGAAGCAAAGGCAGCAAACGAGGAGCATTGACTCTCTCTGTTTCCAGAAATCCCAATGGACAGTCAATCCGGGCAGAGTGAAGTAAATGGCTCTCTGAATTAGGTATATAGTTATTAGGCATCCATTTGCTTAATGCCTTGGCCTGTCCGGCAAGATAGTACAGATAAAAGTCTGGTAAAGCCGCCCCACCCCCCCTTTTTGGTCTCTGTAAAGTAGATAGTTTAAGTTTGGGTCTAGTCTTTCCCCATATAAAGGATGTGGTTAGGGAATTTAGATTTGCGAAGAAAGACTTGGGTATTGGCACTGCACTGTGTTGGAAGCAATAATTAAGTTTGGGGAGTAATATCATTTTAATTAGATTAATGCGGCCTGCAACAGAGAGGGGGAGTTTGCTCCAGGCTATAAATTTAGATTTGACCAGGTCCAATAGTGGATAAATGTTAAGTTGTAGGTCTAGCCGACTATATTGGGACATATGAATACCCAGATACTTGAAACTGGAGACTACAGGTAACGATGAGAGGTTTTCGAGACAGGGCATCGGAGCATGAGACAGAGGCATTAGGGTAGATTTGTCCCAATTTATATAGAGACCAGAGACTTTACTAAATTTGTCGATGGTCGTTATTACTTGCGGTAACGTTTCTTCTATTTTATCCATAAATATAATCATGTCATCGGCATAAAGACCAATGGTATCCACACGATCCGCAATATTAATTCCTTTGATATCTATAGAGGACCTTATACGTATTGCTAACGCTTCTATCGCGAGGGCAAAGAGAGCCGGGGATAGAGGACATCCTTGACGGGTTCCTCTGTGCAAAGTAAAAGAATCAGAGATAGAGTTATTCACAATTACCCATGCCCTAGGATTCCTATATAGCGTATCTATCCCTCTAATAAATTTATCCCCAAAACCATATCTCCGTAGGCATGCGGAAAGGAAAGACCATTCAAGAGAGTCGAATGCTTTGGCTGTATCTAGTGACGCCAATGCCCAGTTATTGTCCAATTCTAAAGAGCTATATTGAATCACTGATTGGACCCGTCTAATATTGATGGAGGTACTCTTCCCGGGCATAAAGCCAGTTTGATCTGGGTGTATAAGGTCTAGTATGATCGTATTTAGTCTGGTGGCCAAGATTTTAGTGAAGATCTTATAATCTACATTCACCAATGATATGGGGCGATATGACCCACATTCCAGGGGGTCCTTTCCCTCCTTCTTAAGTACAATAATATTTGCATCGTAAAAGGTTTCAGGCATAAACTCTCCCTCCCATATACCCCGGAGCACCTTCAATAAATGTGGTGCCAGATGGCTCCGATATTTTTTATAGAACTCAGCGGGAAACCCGTCAGGTCCAGGGGCCTTCCCGGAAGCCATGTCCATTATAGCATGTTCCACTTCCTCTAGAGTAAACTCGGCCTCCATAAAGGCCTGTTGGGTTGGACTCAGTGAGGGGAACGCTATGTCTGATAAATAGTCCACACATTCAGGGATACCAAAACCACCATCAGATTTGTACAATGATTTATAGTAATTACAAAAACATTGAAGAATCTCTTCAGTTGAGGATACCAACGAACCATCAGGTGCCCGAATCTGTAATACTGTATTAGAGGTATTATGTTGGCGTACTAAAAAGGCTAGGAGTGTACTGGCCTGATTCCCCAATTCGAAATAGGATTGACGGGTAAAAAATAGTTTGCGTTTCGATTTAGTGTCTATATGTTGGGTGTATAATCTTTGGGAAGTAAGCCATTCCACCCTGTTACCACTGGTCTGATTGGCCACATAGGCGGCCTCCGTATCCCTCAGTCGCCGCTCCATCTCATCATCCTCCCCCGCCGTCACCCTTTTAATGTAGGAAATTGTGGAAGACAGACATCCCCGTAAGTATGCCTTTAGAGTGTCCCAGAACAGATTAAGATTCGAGAGGTCTGGGTGAGTAGAGACAAAACAGCTCAACTGATCAACCGTTCTATCACTAGAATCTATCAGCTTCAACCAGAAGGGATTCAATTTCCAAGGTATATAGTTGTTTGGCTGACCGTATTTAAATTTGAGAATGATTGGACTGTGATCTGATATCCCCCTATTACCATGTTCGATATTATCTACCCATAATGCCAGATCACTAGATCCAAATATGTAATCTATGCGAGATAGAGACTGTCTAGTTGACGAATGACAGGTATATTCTTTTATTTCAGGGTGGCGTGCCCTCCATAAATCCAACCATCCGCTATTACTCATAAATAGCGCCAATTGAGAGGGGGATTGAGGAGAAGGTCCTCCAAACGTCCCCCCGTCTAGTCTCAATCTGTCTTTAAAATTATCCATAACCAAGTTAAAATCTCCCATACAAATAACACTAGCATTAGGATAATTTAGGGAGAAACCCATTGCCATGCGGAGAATCGATATACTAGCCGGGGGTGGGTTATAAACACATAGTATCACATATTCTCGCGTATTAATAAAGGCATGTACAAAAACAAAGCGACCTTCGGGATCACGTCGTGCTTCCCTAGCCTCCCACCTAACATTTCTATGTATCAACAGAGAGACCCCTCTGGAGTAACTGGTATGGAATGCATGAAGGGACCACTGCACCCACGGCTTTTGTATACATTTAACTGTGTCCCTGGTCAGATGTGTCTCTACAAGGGCTACAATATGGGGATGATACCTTTTAATCTGAGAGAATACCTTGATTTTCTTACGGGGGGTTTTAATACCCCGTATATTCCATGTCATAAATATAATCTCAGACCCCATATCCACGCCTAAAAAAAAAGAATAACATACATCGCAATTCGGGCAGGGATCAGGAACATCACGTAGAGCACAAAATTATCATTGGCGACTAGCAAACATATCAAACAGTCAAAACTGGTGTAAAAACCCAAACAAAACAAAACTCGAACAGTGGAGGAGTATAATCTTACACTCCTACAGTCAGATAGAAAAGGGGATACCCTCACTGGAACCAGCGTCCGGTATTGTAGATTAGCTCAGCACCAATACGGAGAGCTCCAATTTATGTTGCCATGGAGTAAGGAGAGCAGCTTAGGAGTTCGGCACACTGGACCCCTTATATGACCGCAACCATTCGGTTGCCTCCGCCGGATCAGTAAAGAACAGGGAGGAGCCTTCATGGACAATGCGGAGCCGAGCCGGATAAAGCATGGAGTAGATGATGTTCTTATCCCTGAGCTGCTTTTTAACTTCCACAAATCGGACTCGCTGCTTTTGAAGTTCCATAGAAAAGTCCGGGAAGATTGAGATAGTAGCATTATTAAATTTAATGGGGCTCTTCTGCCTCGCCAAGCGAAGGATCGCATCTCTGTCTCTGCAGTTGAGGAGACGCGCCAAGAAGGGCCGAGGTGGGGTTCCGGGGGGTAGAGGTCTCGTTGGGACCCGATGGGCCCTCTCCACGGAAAATGTTGAGGAGAATCCATCTCCCAGAGAGGTTCTAAGCCAGTCCTCTATAAATTGCTCAGGTTGCTGACCCTCCGAGCGTTCTGGTAGGCCAATAATGCGAATGTTATTGCGGCGCAGTCTGTTTTCCAGGTCATCTGCTTTTTGCTTCCAAGCATTCACAGAGCCGACGGCTTTCGAGAGCTTAGCCTCCATTGGGGTAATGGTGTCCTCTATCTGAGACACTCTTGTTTCAACCTCAGAGATACGCCCTCTCATAGCCTGCATATCATGTCGCAGGCGGCCCACCTCAGTATGTACGTCTTCTATTTTCTCAGTGAGAGAGGACCTAGTGAGGGATATAGCTTGCATCAATTGCTCAGATGCTTGCTTAAGAGTTAGTTCGCCTTGTTCCCTTTCCTCATTACTGTCAGAAGGGCGATTTTTGCGTTGATTCTGTGAGGAGTTATTTCTGAGGGTACGTACACTGTCAGGAGTATCATCTCTGGCATATTTCTTTAACTTTTCAGCAGCCCCCCCTCCTTTAGAAGATTGCATGGCGATTAACAGAAGGTCCCCACAAAAGGATCAAGCTTATGGTTATGGCAGTCTATTCTCCAATAGCAGGGCAGAGTCAAACTAGGATATACCTCAAAGAGGCAGCCAGGCAGGGAATCACCAAGTATGAACAGGAGCAGCAGCTAAGAATTTATCAGGCACAGAGTCTCAGAGCAGCCCACAGCCCCCACAGGCAAAACAGCAGGGAGGGGGGATAATCCCTCCAAAGTTATGGCGCAGACAAGAGCTCGTCTAACAAGGTGGGTGCAGGGCCCAATTTTCCAGGGCACACGCCGCACCACCCCTCTATTAATGCAGGGTGTTGGCTCACCTCCTGAGCTGCACCGCAGCTGTATAGTATAGCGCCGCTCTCCTTGCTGTTGGAGTGCGCGCTGTAATAATGGCTGCAGCCTTTTTAGGGACCGCCCGCCGCTCGGACCCGGCACCTGCTCCTCTCCTCAGTGACTCACTGCGTCCCCGCTGTGTGCTGATGTTCGGGGAATGCACCCGGCCACGGCCGCCGCCGCCGCTGTGTCTCTCTCGCCGGCGCTGTGTCCTTCCCGCCGGAGCCGCACTCAAAGATGGCCGCCGCAGCTCAGAGACTCCGTCGCTCGTTCAAGGCGTCGCTGCCACCGGCGTCCTGGGGCTCCAAAGTCGCCGTTCAAGGGGATTACCGGGCTCCCGGGGTCCAGAGGCACCGCTCCAGCCGGTGCAGACCACAAATCAGGGGGATTAAAGGCAGGATTAGAACCAGGATAGCAGGAGCCTCCAGAAGGTGCGTCTTCCCTCACAGCTTACATAGCCACGCCCAAAGCTGAACTTTTGCTGTCTGTTCCTGAGCAGGCGCGGATCCCCGCAGCAACATGGACTGTGCCATACGTTATGTTTTGGTTTTCTCGTTAGGACAGAAGCGTCGTCTTAGTTTTGCTAACACTGCACTGGTTTATGCAGTATCTTTAATAAACCAGTGGAAGATTTAAAGAGACAGCGTTCCTGTGTCTACCTCTATGTGCAGCAAAGCTGATGTACCACAATATATAGAGTATATAAATAATTCCAGGCACATATTGTATAATTCTATGCAGTGGAACTATAACACCTGGCACATGTAGTATAAAGGGTGGATCTATTATGCCAGGCACATAAATTACTATACAGTGGATTTATATATTAAAATATGCCAAATATAATGCTGCACAAAGGTTAATACTGGCCCCATAAGATGCTCCATAGAAACATTTGCCCCATACAATGCTGCATAAAGGTTGATTATGGCCCCATAAGATGCTCCATAGAACCACGTGCCCAATATAATGCTGCACAAAGGTTAATACTGGCCCCATAAGATGCTAGATATAAACATTTGCCCCATATAATGCGGTATAAAGGTTGATTATGGCCCCATAAGATGCTCCATACAGTAGTATGCCCCATATGCTGTTGCTGTCGCTCAGGCCCCCGACACTTGCGATATACACCTGTCACCGATCCACCGCCGGGTGCTGCTCTGTCTTCCAGCTCTCTGCAGTGACTGTTCAGAGAGAGGACAGCGCGCACACTAAATACTTCATCGCACCCTCTGACCTGAACGTCACAGTCAGAGGATGCGGAAAATGGACCGGCACCCGGCGGTGGAACGGGGACAGATGAATATCACAATGCTCACCCTCCCCTGTTATACTCGCCTGCTCTCGGCCCGGTCCCTGCTTCTCACTGACAGATGGTCTTGGTGCCGGCAGCTTGTTCCAGTGTTCAGCGGTCACTGGTGCCGCTCATTAAAGTAAACAGACAAAACTATATGAACATATTTGTAGTCAGCAGGATTTGAACCTGCGCGGGGAAGCCACAATGGATTTCTAGTCCATCGCCTTAACCACTCGGCCACAACTACTCAGACATTTCATTAAAGTAAAGAATATGCGCTCCACCCCCATGGGAGTGGAGTCACATCCATATTCATTACTTTAATGAGCGGTACCATGTGACCACTAAACACAGGAAGAGCTGCCGGTGCCTGGAGTCCACCGGAGATGCAGGGACCGCGCCAGGAGCAGGTGAGTAAGATGTGACAGCCGCCGCTCTCCCTACCACCCTCTAGGACAATGACTCAAGTAAAAGCCGAGAGGGGCACTTTCAGCCTAAAGAAATGGGCTGAAAATATCGGCTTATACTCGAGTATATACGGTATATACTTCCCAAGGGAGTACAGAGAGGACGTAAGACACATCACTCATGTAAATACATGGATTTAAAGGGAATTTGTCACCAGTCTTGTCCCCACTCATCAATTTGCTGATATAATCCTGTATCTCTAAATTTGCTGCCCAGTGTCAGATAGTTTGGCTCAGTCGCAGGTCTTGGGTCCTACAACAGGATAATGACCCAAAACACACAGCTAAAAACATCCAAGAATGGCTAAGAGGAAAACATTGAATTTGAGCATCTTTGGAAAGAGCTGAGCCATGCCGTCTGGAAAAGGCACCCTTCAACACAAGACAACTGGAGCAGTTTGCTCCTGAGGAGTGGGTCAAAATGCCTGTCGAGAGGTGCAGAAGTCCCATTGACAGTTACAGGAATCGATTGATTGCAGTGATTGCCTCAAAAGGTTGTGCAACAAAATATTAAGTTAAGGGTACCATCATTTCTGTCCAGGCCTATTTCATGATTTTTCTTTATTTTTTTTAATTCTGTGGAAGCATGGTTGAAAAGCAATGTCTGACTTTCATTAGTTCATTGTCATAGATTTTTTATTTTTTACTTTTGTCAGATTCAAGTTATTTCTGTGACTGTTGTGGGTTTTTCTGTCACTAAATGAGGGGTACCAACAATTTTAACCACGTGTGTATGTCTCAGGGGAGTACAGAGAGGACGGTGGCTCCATGGTAGAACTGGCAGAAGATATTATATCTACAGCCGGGTACATGTGCCGCCATACTTTATATTCTCTCTATAATGTATCATCGATAGTGTCTGTGTATAATCATCTCATTATATCTCTCCACTTACACACTCATCTCGTCTTTGTCTGGTGGGTTGTCCTCCTGATCTTCCTCCTCTGTGTCCTCCTCTTCTTCCTCCTCTCTGTCCTCCTCTTCTTCCTCCTCACTATTAAAGATATAAAGATATATCACATACAGAAATCCAGAGATATTTCTCGTGGCGATGGATTCATCCACAGACAGATGATTATTGTGGTCACTAGTGGGGATTTTTGATGTGACATAATATATTGCGTAGCTCATTCTATACACTTACATTATAGTGAACAGTCTGGGTGGTGAAGATACTTTCGGATACTTTCCCGTGTTATGAAATCTCCAGTAAGGGTCATATTTCCTATGTGGATTCTGGGGTGGTGCGGGGCGAGGCCTCGTCGTTTACCACAAGTATATACAGCACTTGTATGGTCAGTACGATGGGACACGTGTATTAGACACGACTATGTATCGTCTACTATTTCTCCAGAAGGCGGGAAGAGGTTGTCTTGTTGTCTTTAGCATGTTTCAGGCAAACTAAAAACTCCTTTTAACAATACCAGCAAAATCTGTGCTGTATTAGATTCTATACGGGCTGTGCTGTATTACATTCTATGGGGGCTGGCTACATTACATTCTATGGGGGCCTTCTGCATTACATTCTGTGGGGGCTGGCTGCAGTACATTCTATGGGGGCTGGCTGCATTACATTCTATGGGGACTGTGCTTTATTGCATTCTATGGGGCTGGCTTTATTACATTCTATGGGGGCTGTGCTGTATTACATTCCATGGGGGCTGTGCTGTATTACATTCCATGGGGGCTGTGCTGCATTAAATTCTATGGGGGCTGTGCTGCATTACATTCTATAGGGGCTGGCTTCATTACATTCTATGGGTGCTGGCTGCATTACATTCTATTGGGCTGGCTGCATTACATTCTCTGGGGGCTGACTGCATTACATTCTATGGGGAAGGGCTGTATTACATTCTATGGGGGCTGTGCTGTATTAGATTCTATGGGGGCTGTGCTGTATTTTATTCTATGGGGGCTGTGCTGTCTTACATTCTATGGTGAGCTGTCTTACATTCTATGGGGAGGGCTGTATTAAATTCTATGGGGGCTGTATTACATTCTCTGGGGGCTACATTATATTCTATGGAGGGCTGTATTATATTCTATGGGGAGGTGGGCTGTATTATATTCTATGGGGGCTGTATTACATTCTATTGGGTGCTGAATTCTATGGGGGGCTGTATTACATTCTATGGGGGCTGTATTACATTCTCTGGGGGCTACATTATATTCTATGGGGGGCTGTATTATATTCTATGAGGTGAGATTGCATCATACTCTATGCAGAGGCTACATTATATTCTATGGGGAGCTGCATTATACTATATGAGGAGGGCTGCATTGTATTCTATGGAGAGGTTACATTATATTCTATGGTGGGCTGCATTATGCTCTATGAGGGGGCTACCATATATTCTATATGCAGGGGCTGCATTATACTATATGATGGGGCTGCATTATATTCTCTGGGGGGTTCCATTATCTTAGGGGGCTACAATATATTCTGTGGGGTGGCTGCATTATACTCTGGGGTGGCATCATTATACTATATGTTGGCTGCGTTATACTGTATCACGGACTATGGGGAATACATTGTACTATAAGAAGAACTGTGGGGTGCATTATACTATGGGAAGTGACTTGTTCTACATGGATGACAATGGCGGGGCATTATACTATATGGAGCACTATGAGGAATGTATTATACTATTTGGAGGACTGAGGAGTGTATTATACTATATGGAGGTGTTGTGATTCGGTTCGTGGGCTCCCCCGGTGGTCTCTTGTGGTACTGGTGTCCTGTAAGCTTTGCCTTCAGTTCACCTGTTCCTATCAGGATGTGGGAGTATCCTATTTAACCTTGCTCCTCAGTCATTCTTATGCTGGCCATCAATGTATCCAGAGTGATTCTGTTGCATGTTCCTGCTCCCAGTTTTCTGCTCAGCTAAGTTGGACACTTTAGTCCTTAAGTCTATTTTTGTATGTTTTGTCCAGTTTGCACTTATATGAATCTCTGCAGCTGGAAGCTCTTGTTGGGCTGAAATTACCACTCCAGTGGCATGAGTTGTCACATGAGTTAAGGTAATTTCAGGATGGTGTTTTGAAGGGTTTTGCAGCTGACCGCGAAGTCCTCTGTTGTATCTTTCTGCTATTTAGTTAGCGGGCCTCTCTGTGCTAAATCTGCTTTCATACTGCGTGTGTCTTTTCATCTGCTCTCACCGTTATTATATGTGGGGGGCTGCTATCTCCTGTGGGGACATTCTCTGGAGGCAAGCCAGGACTGTGTTTTCTTCTACCAGGGGTAGTTAGTTCTCCGGCTGGCGCGCGGCATCTAGAGACAACGCAGGAATGCCCCCTGGCTACTTCTAGTGTGGTGTGTAGGTTTAGCATCGCGGTCAGCTCTAGTTTCCATCACCCGAGAGCTTGTCCGTTTATTCTATGCTTCTGATGTTTCCTTGCCATTGGAAACCATAACAGTATGGCCAGCCCAAATGTTTAATCTATAGGCTGAAGCAGGAGAGAAAAGGAACTGTGTGAAACCTTTTTTTTTTTTTTTTTTTTTCCTTCCTCTGAAGTTGCACTCCAGCTCTAATTGCAGTCTCCTGTTTTCCTCTCCTCTTAACCCCTGTATGGCTCAGACTTTATCTGTTGAAATATGGATCCCCAGAGTCTGGCTACCAATTTGAATAATCTTGCCTCTAAAGTTCAGAATATACAAGATTTTTTGTTACATGCTCCTCGGTCTGAACCTAAAATTCCTATACCGGAGTTTTTTTCTGGAGATCGATCTTGTTTTCTAAATTTTAAATACAATTGTAAATTGTTTCTTTCGCTGAGATCTCATTCTGCTGGAGATCCTGCCCAGCAAGTAAAAATTGTTATTTCTTTACTGCGGGGTGACCCCCAAAATTGGGCATTTTCATTGGCACCAGGGGATCCTGTGTTGCTCAATGTGGATGCGTTTTTTCTGGCTTTGGGGTTGCTTTATGAGGAACCAAATTTGGAGATTCAGGCTGAGAAAGCCCTAATAGCCCTCTCTCAGGGGCAAGATGAAGCCGAAATATATTGCCAAAAATTTCGAAAATGGTCTGTGCTTACTCAGTGGAATGAGTGCGCTCTGGCGGCAATTTTCAGAGAAGGTCTCTCTGATGCTGTAAAAGACGTCATGGTGGGGTTTCCTGCGCCTACTGGTCTGAATGAGTCCATGACAATGGCAATTCAGATTGATCGGCGTTTACGGGAACGCAAACCTGTGCACCAGTTGGCGGTGTCTTCTGAAGAGGCACCACAGAGTATGCAATGTGATAGCTTTCTGTCCAGAAGCGAACGACAGATTTACAGGCGCAAAAATCATTTGTGCTTCTATTGTGGAAATTCTACTCATGTTATATCAGCATGCTCTAAACGAACAAAGAAAGTTGATAAATCCTCTGCTATTGGCACTTTGCAGTCCAAGTTTATTTTGTCTGTAACTCTAATTTGTTCGTTATCTTCAATTGTTGCGGATGCGTATGTGGATTCTGGCGCCGCTTTGAGTCTTATGGATTGGTCCTTTGCCAGGCGCTGTGGGTTTGATCTAGAGCCTCTGGAAGTTCCTATACCTTTAAAGGGTATTGATTCTACACCATTGGCTAGTAATAAACCACAATACTGGACACAAGTGACTATGCGTATGACTCCAGACCATCAAGAGGTGATTCGCTTCCTTGTACTGTATAATCTACATGATGTGTTGGTGCTGGGATTGCCATGGTTGCAAACTCATAACCCAGTCCTTGACTGGAAAACAATGTCTGTACTAAGCTGGGGATGTCAGGGAAATCATGGGGACACACCTTTGGTCTCCATTGCTTCATCTATTCCCTCTGAAATTCCTGTGTTTTTGTCTGATTATCGTGAGGTTTTTGAGGAATCTACTCTTAATTCTCTTCCTCCTCACAGAGATTGCGATTGCGCCATAGATTTGATCCCTGGCAGTAAATTTCCTAAGGGTCGTCTATTCAATCTGTCTGTACCTGAACATGCTGCCATGCGAGAGTATATTAGGGAGTCCTTGGAAAAGGGACATATTCGTCCTTCTTCGTCTCCTCTTGGAGCGGGGTTCTTTTTCGTAGCTAAAAGCGATGGTTCTTTGAGACCTTGTATTGATTATAGACTCTTGAATAAGATCACAGTCAAGTATCAATATCCTTTGCCATTGCTGACAGATTTATTTGCTCACATTGAGGGGGCGAAGTGGTTCTCTAAGATTGATCTTCGCGGTGCGTATAATTTGGTGCGAATTAAGCAGGGGGATGAGTGGAAAACCGCATTTAATACGCCCGAGGGCCATTTTGAGTATTTGGTGATGCCTTTTGGTCTGTCAAATGCCCCTTCGGTCTTTCAGTCTTTTATGCACAATATTTTCCGTGAATATCTGGATAAATTTATGATTGTGTATTTGGACGATATCTTGATTTTTTCGGATGACTGGGAATCTCATGTTCAACAAGTTAGGAGGGTTTTTCAGGTTTTGCGGACCAATTCTCTGTTTGTTAAAGGTTCAAAGTGTGTTTTTGGGGTTCAGAAGATTTCTTTTTTGGGGTACATTTTTTCCCCCTCTTCTATTGAGATGGATCCTGTGAAGGTTCGGGCTATTTGTGACTGGACGCAACCGACTTCTCTTAAGGGCCTTCAGAAATTTTTGGGCTTTGCTAACTTTTATCGTCGATTCATAACTGGTTTTTCTAGCGTTGTCAGGCCTTTGACTGATTTGACTAAAAAGGGTGCTGATGTTGCAGATTGGTCTCCTGCTGCTGTGGAGGCCTTTCGGGAGCTTAAGCGCCGTTTTTCTTCTGCTCCGGTGTTGTGCCAGCCTGATGTTTCTCTTCCTTTTCAGGTGGAAGTTGATGCTTCCGAGATCGGAGCGGGGGCGGTTTTGTCGCAGAAAAGTTCAGATTGTTCAGTGATGAGACCTTGTGCGTTCTTTTCTCGAAAATTTTCGCCCGCTGAGCGAAATTATGACGTCGGTAATCGGGAGCTTTTGGCGATGAAGTGGGCATTCGAGGAGTGGCGTCATTGGCTTGAGGGTGCTAAACATCAGGTGGTGGTCTTGACTGATCACAAAAATTTGATTTATCTTGAGTCGGCCAGACGTCTGAATCCTAGACAGGCGCGCTGGTCGTTGTTTTTCTCCCGGTTTAATTTTGTGGTTTCGTATCTGCCAGGTACTAAGAATGTGAAGGCGGATGCCCTTTCTAGGAGTTTTGAACCTGATTCCCCTGGTGATTCTAAACCTACGGGTATACATAAGGATGGGGTGATATTGTCTGCTGTCTTCCCAGACCTGCGACGTGCTTTAGAGAGTTTCAGGCGGATCGGCCTGATCGTTGTCCGCCTGGTAGATTGTTTGTGCCGGATGAGTGGACCAATAGAGTCATCTCGGAGGTTCATTCTTCTGCGTTGGCAGGTCATCCGGGAATTTTTGGTACCAGAGATTTGGTGGCTAGGTCCTTCTGGTGGCCTTCCCTGTCTCGGGACGTGCGTACTTTTGTGCAGTCTTGCGATGTTTGTGCTCGGGCCAAGCCTTGCTGTTCTCGGGCTAGTGGGTTGTTGTTGCCCTTGCCTGTTCCTAAGAGGCCTTGGACACACATCTCTATGGATTTTATTTCTGATCTCCCTGTTTCTCAGAAGATGTCCGTCATTTGGGTGGTGTGTGACCGCTTTTCTAAGATGGTTCATTTGGTGCCCTTGCCCAAGCTGCCTTCCTCATCTGAGTTGGTGCCCCTGTTTTTTCAGAATGTGGTTTGGCTGCATGGTATTCCGGAGAATATCGTTTCCGACAGGGGATCCCAGTTTGTGTCCAGATTTTGGCGGGCGTTTTGTGCCAGGATGGGCATTGATTTGTCTTTTTCGTCTGCATTTCATCCCCAGACAAATGGCCAGACGGATTGTACTAATCAGACCTTGGAGACTTATTTGAGGTGTTTCGTGTCTGCTGATCAGGATGACTGGGTCTCCTTTTTGCCGTTGGCTGAGTTTGCCCTTAATAATCGGGCCAGTTCTGCCACTTTGGTCTCCCCTTTCTTTTGCAATTCAGGGTTCCATCCTCGTTTTTCATCTGGTCAGGTGGAGTCTTCGGATTGTCCTGGAGTGGATACCATGGTGGATAGGTTGCATCGTATTTGGGGGCAGGTGGTGGACAATTTGGAGTTGTCCCAGGAGAAGACTCAACGTTTTGCTAATCGCCATCGTCGTGTTGGTCCTCGTCTTCGTGTTGGGGACTTGGTGTGGTTGTCCTCCCGTTTTGTCCCTATGAGGGTCTCTTCTCCTAAGTTTAAGCCTCGGTTCATCGGTCCTTATAAGATTTTGGAAATTCTTAACCCTGTGTCTTTTCGTTTGGACCTCCCTGCATCCTTTGCTATCCATAATGTCTTCCATCGGTCATTATTGCGGAGGTATGAGGTACCACTTGTGCCTTCTGTTGAGCCTCCTGCTCCTGTGCTGGTTGAGGGTGAATTGGAGTACGTGGTGGAGAAAATCTTGGACTCCCGTGTTTCCAGACGGAGACTTCAATATCTGGTGAAATGGAAGGGCTACGGTCAAGAGGATAATTCTTGGGTTACAGCTTCTGATGTTCATGCTTCTGATTTGGTCCGTGCCTTTCATAGGGCTCATCCAGATCGCCCTGGTGGTTCTTGTGAGGGTTCGGTGCCCCCTCCTTAAGGGGGGGGGTACTGTTGTGATTCGGTTCGTGGGCTCCCCCGGTGGTCTCTTGTGGTACTGGTGTCCTGTAAGCTTTGCCTTCAGTTCACCTGTTCCTATCAGGATGTGGGAGTATCCTATTTAACCTTGCTCCTCAGTCATTCTTATGCTGGCCATCAATGTATCCAGAGTGATTCTGTTGCATGTTCCTGCTCCCAGTTTTCTGCTCAGCTAAGTTGGACACTTTAGTCCTTAAGTCTATTTTTGTATGTTTTGTCCAGTTTGCACTTATATGAATCTCTGCAGCTGGAAGCTCTTGTTGGGCTGAAATTACCACTCCAGTGGCATGAGTTGTCACATGAGTTAAGGTAATTTCAGGATGGTGTTTTGAAGGGTTTTGCAGCTGACCGCGAAGTCCTCTGTTGTATCTTTCTGCTATTTAGTTAGCGGGCCTCTCTGTGCTAAATCTGCTTTCATACTGCGTGTGTCTTTTCATCTGCTCTCACCGTTATTATATGTGGGGGGCTGCTATCTCCTGTGGGGACATTCTCTGGAGGCAAGCCAGGACTGTGTTTTCTTCTACCAGGGGTAGTTAGTTCTCCGGCTGGCGCGCGGCATCTAGAGACAACGCAGGAATGCCCCCTGGCTACTTCTAGTGTGGTGTGTAGGTTTAGCATCGCGGTCAGCTCTAGTTTCCATCACCCGAGAGCTTGTCCGTTTATTCTATGCTTCTGATGTTTCCTTGCCATTGTAAACCATAACATGGAGGACTGTGGCAGTACATTATACTATATGGAGGACTGAGGAGTGTATTATACTATATGGAGGAGTTTCAGTGTATTTTAATATATGGAGGTCTATGAGGAGTGTATTATACTATATGGGGGATTGAGGAGTGAATTATACTATATGAAGGACTGTGGAGTGTATTATACTATATGGATGAGTGTATTATACTATGTGGAGGACTGAGGAGTGTATTATACTATATGGAGGACTGAGGAGTGTATTATACTATATGGAGGACTGAGCAGTGTATTTTAATATATGGAGGACTGAGGAGTGTATTCTACTATATGGAGGACTGAGGAGTGTATTCTACTATATGGAGGACTGAGGAGTGTATTATACTATATGGAGGACTGAGGAGTGTATTCTATTATAGGGAGGACTGAGGAGTGTATTCTACTATATGGAGGACTGAGGAGTGTATTATACTATATGGAGGACTGAGGACTGTATTATACTATATGGAGGACTGAGGTGCACTATATAATATATGGAGGACTATTGGGTGCATTATACTAAACAAGCAAAATGCTGCCTATTCATCGAGTGATTGGATTGTTTATGTAGGAACTGAAATCCTTGTTCTCATCAGCACATCGCTGGTGTAAACTGTAGTTGTGTGTTATGACATGGTGGTTACGGAGCAGCACTGATATGACCTGGTGGGTAAAATGAATCATGGGACAAGCTCTGAGGAGATGGTAGCTTTACTGACCGCAGTTCCTACTCCTAACACCAACACTAGAAATAGTCGTGGAGTGTTCCTGACTCTCCCTAGACAACTCGTCACAGCCTAAGAACTAACTACCCCTAAAGATGGAAACAGAAAACTATCTTGTCTCAGAGAAATTCCCAAAAGGAAAGATAGCCCCCCACAAATATTGACTGTGAGTGGAGAGGGAAATGACACACACAAAAATGAAAACAGATTTTAGCAAAGGAGGCCAATACTATCTAGATAGACAGAAATAGAAAAGGATACTGTGCGGTCAGTATTAAAAACTAAAAATCCATGCAGAGTTTACAAAAATGAGCTCCACACCGACTCACGGTGTGGAGGGGCAAATCTGCTTCCCCAGAGCTTCCAGCTAGCCTGAATATTTCATAATGACAAGCTGGACAAAAAGAAACATTATTTAAACTGAGCAGAAAAGTCCAAAGCAAAGGAACAACCAAAGAACTAGCAAGAACTTATCTTATGCTGAAATGGACAGGCCATCAGAGAAATCCAAGGAGAGATCTGAATGTTTTTTAGACTTGATGTCAGCTGCGTAATGTCAGCTGCCATCAATCCCTGGTGTAAGTAATGGAGAGGTGTCTATCAGCCCCCCCACTACTAGCCCAGACCTGGCAAGATCCAGTGACTATGAAGAGCAGTGACGGCAGTAACAGTACCGCTCTTCAGCCGCTGAGCTCAGCGCAAGACCCGGAATATCTGAAGAGCGATGACGTTACTGATGTCACCGCTCTTCAGAGTCACCGGGTCTCATGCTGCGCAGCGGAACAAAAAGTGGCTGTAGGCAAAGTTTATGGAGCATCAGAATGAGGTTCCATAGCCTTTGGTCGTCTCAATCCCTTCATTATCTACGAGATCCAGTTATGTAGGTAAAGTAGCGGCTTTTCTTGGTACTGCAACTAAAAGCAATAAACAGGACTGAGCTGTAATGCTGGATACATCTGTGATATGTTATATAGTCGTGCTACACTCCCCTCACTTCTTGTAACCTACAAGTGTACAAAGGTATTATACAGTCACCATGTGACAAGTGGGCCTGTGTAACTTCAAATGCCAGGGCTGAATTTTAGTCCCTGTCCGGCCCTGGAAACAATACTAATGTTTTAACTCGGGAAGAGTTCAGGAATCAATATTTTGTGGAATAACCATGATTTTTAATCACAGCTTACATGCGTCTTGGCATGCTTTCCACCAGTCTTTCACACTGCTTCAAGTTCTGGCACAAAAATTTAAGAAGTTTTTCTTTGTTTGATGGCTTGTGACTATCCATCATCCACTTTTTAATTTTTTACACTTACATTATGGTGTCCAGATCTGGCAGCTTGGAGACCCAGGTTGGAAATCTGTCTTGTCTATAAAATAAAGCTCCAGTTACAATGATTGATTCACAAATTTCTGTAATTGAGTTTGTGATAAAAGTTTTGAGACTGACACAAATTTTGGTTCTCACAAAGTTTTCTTCTTCGGTGTTTTTAAATATTTTAGTCAGAAGACTTAATATTTATAGTGTTGACCCTTATTTTTCAAGACTGCCCTTAACCCTTGCAGCTGGATATCAGTTTCTGGACCAAATGCTGTGGAATGACAACCATTTTTTAACTAAAAAACTTGATGTATTTGTTAATAAAAGTTTAAAAACATGTGAAATGCTGATAATTGTACTTCAGTAATGATAGAAACATCCGACTAAAAGATCTTAAACTCTGAAGCACCAAACTGCGTGAAACCAAAATTTGTGTCAGTCTCAAAACTTTTGGCCACAACTTTATATCAATCATAAGAAGTATCACCAGGATTATTCCTGCTGCTCTTTATATACAAGACTCGTATTGTAAGAACAGAAGAATATGGGAGATTCTAGATAAATACCTGAATGCTGGGACGGCGTTGATGACATTACGCCTGAATCTGTTGAAGAAACAGAGGAGACATTTATGTGACATTATATTATTTATACTACTGGATTATTATTAATTGCAATATAATATTATATAGTTTTCTTGTCTGTCTTATACACATATAGAAATCTATACACAATATATTAATTACCGTATATACTCGAGTATAAGCCGACCCGAGTATAAGCCGACCCCCCTAATTTTGCCACAAAAAACTGGGAAAACTTATTGACTCGAGTATAAGCCTAGGGTGGAAAATGCAGCAGCTACCGGTGAATTTCAAAAATAAAAATAGATGCTCCATACCGTTCATTATTGCCCCATAGCTGTGCCATATAGTGCTCTGCACCGTTCATAATTGCCCCATAGCTGTGCTATATAGTGCTCTGCACCGTTCATTATTGCCCCATAGATGTGCCATAGAAAGCTGTGCTGCTGCAATAAAAATAATAAAAGACATACTCACCTCTCTTGCTTGCAGCTCCTCAGCGTCCCGTCTCGGCGTCTCTCTGCACTGACTGATCAGGCAGAGGGCGGCGCGCACACTATATGCGTCATCGCGCCCTCTGACCTGCACAGTCAGTGCGGAGAGAGAGACGCCGGGAAGACAGAGCGGCGCCCGGCGTGTGGAACGCGGACAGGTGAATATGACATACTTACCTGCTCCCGGCGTCCCGCTCCTTCCCCCGGACAGCTGGTCTCCGGGTGCCGCAGCCTCTTACTCTATCTGCGGTCACCGTTACCGCTGATTAGAGAAATGAATAGGCGGCTCCTCCCCTATGGGAGTGGAGTCCATATTCATTTCTCTAATGAGCGGTCCCACGTGACCGCTGAACAGGGGAAGAGCTGCGGCACCTGGAGACCGTGGGACGGGCAGGGGGAGCGCCAGGAGCCCCGGAAGCAGGTAAGTATGCCTCAGTGCCCTCTTCCCCTCACCCGCCGACCGTGACTCGAGTATAAGCCGAGAGGGGCACTTTCAGCCCAACAATTTGGGCTGAAAATCTCGGCTTATACTCGAGTATATACGGTATATATAATATTATAAAGTGGAACTATAATGCCAGGCACATGTAATATATAGAGTGCATCTATAATGTCAGGCACATGTAATATATAGAGTGGATCTATAATACCAGACACATATAATACTCTCTATATATTTTGACAAAGTCACTGGCAAAGTACTGGAGGGGAGGAAAACGCTCCAGCACACTAAGTGCTGAGAGGGGTGAATTGGCCATGTTTACAGATATTCACTCAACCTAGCTCTAGAGTGGGTGGGGTTCAGAGGATAAATACTCAGCCTTCTGGCACATTCAGTGTTGGGTGGTCCTGGAGATACAAGCTCCACTGCTGTGTTTTCATGCTCTGGAAAGCTGAACTTTTGCTGTCTGTTCCTGAGCAGGCGCGGATCCCCGCAGCAACATGGACTGTGCCATACGTTATGTTTTGGTTTTCTCGTTAGGACAGAAACGTCGTCTTTGTTTTGCTAACACTGCACTGGTTTATGCAGTATCTTTAATAAACCAGTGGAAGATTTAAAGAGACAGCGTTCCTGTGTCTACCTCTGTGTGCAGCAAAGTGAGCTGATGTACCACAATATATAGAGTATATATATAATGCCAGGCACATACTGTATAATTCTATTCAGTGGAACTATAACACCTGGCACATGTAGTATAAAGGGTGGATCTATTATGCCAGGCACAAAAAAAACTATACAGTGGATTTATATATTAAAATATGCCCAATATAATGCTGCACAAAGGTTAATTCTGGCCCCATAAGATGCTCCATAGAGAAATATGCCCCATATGCTGTTGCTGTCGCTCAGGCCCCCTGCACTTGCGATATACACCTGTCCCCGATCCACCGCCGGGTAATGCTCCGTTTTCCGGCTCTCTGCAGTGACTGTTCAGACAGAGGACAGCGCGCACGCTTAATACGTCCTCGCACCCTCTGATCTGAACGTCACAGTCAGATTATTCGGAAAACAGAGCGGCACCCGGCGGTGGAACGGGGACAGATGAATATCACAATGCTCACCCTCCCCTGTTATACTCACCTGCTCTCGGCCGCTCCCTGCATCTCACTGACAGATGGTCTTTGCGCCGGCAGCTTGTCCCAGTGTTCAGCGGTCACTGGTGCCGCTCATTAAAGTAAAGAATATGCGCTCCACCCCCATGGGAGTGGAGTCACATCCATATTCATTACTTTAATGAGCGGTACCACGTGACAGCTAAACACAGGAAGAGCTGCCGGTGCCTGGAGACCACCGGAGATGCAGGGACCGCGCCAGGAGCAGGTGAGTGTGATGTGACAGCTGCCGCTCTCCCTCCCACCCTCTAGGACAATGACTCAAGTATAAGCCGAGAGGGGCACTTTCAGCCTAAAGAAATGGACTGAAAATATCGGCTTATACTCGAGTATATACGGTATATACTTCCCAAGGGAGTAAAGAGAGAGGACGTAAGACACATCACTCATGTAAATACATGGATTTAAAGGGAATTTATCACCAGTCTTGTCCCCACTCATCAATTTGCTGATATAATCCTGTATCTCTAAATGTGCTGCCCAGTGTCAGATAGCTTGGTCTCGGTCGCAGGTCATGGGTCTTGCAACGGGAAAATGACCCAAAACACACAGCTAAAAACATCCAAGAATGGCTAAGAGGAAAACATTGGATTTGAGCATCTTTGGAAAGAGCTGATACATGCCGTCTGAAAAATGCACCCTTCAACACAAGACAACTGGAGCAGTTTGCTCTTCAGGAGTGGGTCAAAATACCTGTCGAGAGGTGCCGAAGTCTCATTGACAGGAATCGTTTGATTGCAGTGATTGCCTCAAAAGGTTGTGTAACAAAATATTAAGTGAAGGGTACCATCATTTCTGTCCAGGCCTATTTCATGATTTTTTAATTTTTTTTTTAAATTCTGTGGAAGCATGGTTGAAAAGCAATGTCTGACTTTCATTTGTTCATTGTCATAGATTTTTTATTTTTATTCCTTTTGTCAGATTCAAGTTATTTCTGTGACTATTGTGGGTTTTTCTGTCACTAAACGAGGGGTACCAACAATTTTGACCAAGTGTGTATGTCTCAGAGGAGTACAGAGAGGACGGTGGCTCCATGGTAGAACTGGCGGAAGATATTATATCTACAGCCGGGTACATGTGCCGCCATACTTTATATCCTCTCTATAATGTATCATCGATAGTGTCTGTGTATAATCATCTCATTATATCTCTCCACTTACACACTCATCTCGTCAGTGTCTGGTGGGTTGTCCTCCTGATCTTCCTCCTCTCTGTCCTCCTGTTCTTCCTCTTTGTCCTCCTGTTCTTCCTCCTCTGTGTCCTCCTGTTTTTCCTCCTCTGTGTCCTCCTCTTCTTCCTCCTCACTATTAAAGATATAAAGATATATCACATACAGAAATCCAAAGATATTTCTTGTGGCGATGGATTCATCCACAGACAGATGATTATTGTGGTAACTAGTGGGGATTTTTGATGTGACATAATATATTGCGTAGCTCATTCTATACACTTACATTATAGTGTCCAGTCTAGGTGGTGAAGATACTTTCGGATACTTTCCCTTGTTATGAAATCTCCAGTAAGGGTCATATTTCCTATGTGGATCCTGGGGTGGTGTGGGGCGAGGCCTCGTCATTTAACACAAGTATACACAGCACTTGTACGGTCAGTACGATGGGACACGTGTATAAGACACGACTATGTATCATCTACTATTTCTCCAGAAGGCGGGAAGAGGTTGTCTCGTTGTCTTTAGCATTTTTCAGGCAAACTAAAAACCCCTTTTTACAATACCAGCAAAATCTGTGCTGTATTACATTCTATGCGGGCTGTGCTGTATTACATTCTATGGGGGCCTTCTGCATTACATTCTGTGGGGGCTGGCTGCATTACATTCTATGGGGGCTGGCTGCATTACATTCTATGGGGTCTGGCTTTATGACATTCTATGAGGGCTGTGCTGTATTACATTCCATGGGGGCTGTGCTACATTACATTCTATGGGGGCTGTGCTGCATTACATTCTATAGGTGCTGGCTGCATTTCATTCTATGGGGGCTGGCTGCATTACATTCTATTGGGCTGGCTGCATTACATTCTCTGGTGGCTGGCTGCATTACATTTTATGGGGAAGGGCTGTATTACATTCTATGGGGGCTGTGCTGTCTTACATTCTATGGGGTTGTGCTGTCTTACATTCTATGGAGGGCTGTCTTACATTCTATGGGGGGCTGTATTACATTCTATGGGGAGGGCTGTATTACATTCTTTGAGGACTGTATTACATTCTCTGGGGGCTACATTATATTCTGTGGGGGGCTGCATTATATTCCATGAGGGGTGATTGCATCATACACTATGAGGAGGCTACATTATATTCTATGGGGAGTTGCATTATACTATATGAGGAGGGCTGCATTGTATTCTATGGAGAGGTTACATTATATTCTATGGGGGCTGCATTATGCTCTATGAGGGGGCTACCATATATTATATATGCAGGGGCTGCATTATACTATATGATGGGGCTGCATTATATTCTCTAGGGGGTTCCATTATACTCAGGAGGCTACAATATATTCTGTGGGGTGGCTGCATTATACTCTGGGGTGGCATCATTGTACTATATGTTGGTTGCGTTATACTGTATCGAGGACTATGGGGAATACATTATACTATATGAAGAACTGTGGGGTGCATTATACTATGGGAAGTGACTTGTTCTACACGGATGACAATGCCGGGGCTTTATACTATATGGAGCACTATAAGGAATGTATTATACTATTTGGAGGACTGAGGAGTGTATTATACTATATGGAGGACTGTGGCAGTACATTATAGTATATGGAGGACTGAGGAGTGTATTATACTATATGGAGGACTGAGGAGTGTATTATACTATATGAAGGACTGAGGAGTGTATTATACTATATGGATTAGTGTATTATACTAGATGGAGGACTAAGGAGTGTATTATACTATATGGAGGACTGAGCAGTGTATTTTAATATATGGAGGACTGAGGAGTGTATTCTATATGGAGGACTGAGGAGTGTATTCTAATATATGGAGGACTGAGGAGTGTATTCTACTATATGGAGGACTGAGAAGTGTATTATACTATATGGAGGACTGTATTATACTATATGGAGGACTGAGGACTGTATTATACTATATGGAGGACTGAGGTGCACATTATAATAAATGCTGCCTATTCATTGAGTGATTGGATTGTTTATGTGGGAACTGAAATCCTTGTTCTCAGCAGCACATCGCTGGTGTAAACTGTAGTTGTGCTGCTGATAACATGATGCTGTATGGGGACAGATTGATCTAATTGTGTTTGTTCTGTTCCCTTCATTCTTTCTCAGTTGGTGTAAAGAGGCCGGGAAACAAGCGAACGACTTCAGTATTGTCCATCACACTCGTTTAGTGGCCTGAGATCAGCGCTTGTAAATACAACAGAAATGCTTCGCAGGGAGCCCAGGCAAGGATGATAACAGTTGTAGTTAGCACCCGGCGCCTGGGAATAGCGCTAACTCTACTGTTTTTCCCAGCCGCCAAAGCATTTAATTATGGTATGTGTAATGATTTTTAGGGTTTATGTCAGCTGCCATCAATCCCTGGTGTAAGTAATGGAGAGGTGTCTATCAGCCCCCCACTACTAGCCCAGACCTGGCGAGACCCAGCGACTATGAAGAGTGGTGACGGTAGGAACAGTACCGCTCTTCACAGTCACGTTACTGATGTCACCGCTCTTCAGAGTCACCGGGTCTCGTGCTGCGCAGCGGAACAAAAAGTGGCTGTAGGCAAAGTTTATGGAGCATCAGATTGAGGTTCCATAGCCTTTGGTCGTCTCATCCCTTCATTATCTACGAGATCCAGTTATGTAGGTTAAGTAGCGGCTTTTCTTGGTACTGCAACTAAAAGCAATAAATGGGACTGAGCTGTAATGCTGGATACAGCTGTGATTATATGTTACATATTCGTGTTACGCTCCCCTCACTTCTGAGTGTACAAAGGTATTATACAGTCACCATGTGACAAGTGGGCCTGTGTAACTTCAAATGCCAGGGCTGAATTTTAGTCCCTGTCCGGCCCTGGAAACAATACTAATGTTTTAACTCGGGAAGAGTTCAGGAATCAATATTTTGTGGAATAACCATGATTTTTAATCACAGCTTACATGCGTCTTGGCATGCTTTCCACCAGTCTTTCACACTGCTTCTGGCACAAAAATTTAAGAAGTTCTTCTTTGTTTGATGGCTTGTGACTATCCATCATCCACTTTTTAATTTTTTACACTTACATTATGGTGTCCAGATCTGGCAGCTTGGAGACCCAGGTTGGAAATCTGTCTTGTCTATAAAATAAAGCTCCAGTTACAATGATTGATTCACAAATTTCTGTAATTGAGTTTGTGATAAAAGTTTTGAGACTGACACAAATTTTGGTTCTCACAAAGTTTTCTTCTTCGGTGTTTTTAAATATTTTAGGCAGAAGACTTAATATTTATAGTGTTGACCCTTATTTTTCAAGTCTGCCCTTAACCCTTGTGGCTGGATATCAGTTTCTGGGCCAAATGCTGTGGAATGACAACTATTTTTTAACTAAAAAACTTGATGTATTTGTTAAGAAAAGATTAAAAACATGTGAAATGCTGATAATTGTACTTCAGTAATGATAGAAACATCCGACTAAAAGATCTTAAACTCTGAAGCAGCAAACTGTGTGAAACCAAAATTTGTGTCAGTCTCAAAACTTTTGGCCACAACTTTATATCATCTATAAGTAGTATCACCAGGATTATTCCTGCTGCTCTTTATATACAAGACTCAAAGACTCCTATCGGAAGAACAGAGGAATATGGGAGATTCTAGATAAATACCTGAATGCTGGCACGGCATTCATGACATTACGCCTGAATCTGTTGAAGAAACAGAGGAGACATTTATGTGACATTATATTATTTATACTACTGGTATAATATTAATAGCGATATAATATTATATAGTTTTCTTGTCTGTCTTATTCACCTATAGAAATCTATACACGATGTATTAATTATATATAATATTATAAAGTGGAACTATAATGCCAGGCACATCTACTATATAATTGTCTAAGGGTCACTTCCTTCTTTATTTCTGTCTGTCTGTGTGTCTGTGACGGAAATCCAAGGTCGCTGATTGGTCGCGGCAAAACGGCCACAACCAATCAGCGACGGGCACAGTCCGGCGGCGAAATGGCCGCTCCCTACTCCCCTGCAGTCAGTGCCCCGTCCATACCCCCCTCCAATCAGCGCTCACACAGGGTTAATGGCTGCATTACACCACGGTGTAATGCACTCCGTTAACGCTGCTATTAACCCTGTGTGACCAACTTTTTACTATTGATGCTGCCTATGCAGCATCAATAGTAAAAAGATCTAATGTTAAAAATAATAAAAAAAATAAAAATTTGTTATATACTCACCTTCTGTCGGCCCCCGGATACAGCACAGGCCTTTCCCGCTCCTCGCGACGCTCGGGTCCATGCATTGCGGTCTCACGAGATGATGACGTAGCAGGCAATATACTACGTGGCTGGGCTGCATACTACGTGGCTGGGCAATATACTACGTGTCTGTGCTATATACTACGTGTCTGTGCAATATACTATGTGTCTGTGCTATATACTACGTGGCTGGGCAATATACTACGTGGCTGAGCAATATACTACGTGGCTGGGCAATATACTACGTGGCTGGGCAATATACTACGTGTCTGTGCTATATACTACGTGTCTGTGCAATATACTACGTGTCTGTGCAATATACTACGTGTCTGTGCTATATACTACGTGGCTGGGCAATATACTATGTGGCTGTGCTATATACTACGTGTCTGGGCAATATAGTACGTGGCTGTGCTATATACTACGTGGTTGGGCAATATACTACGTATCTGTGCTATATACTACGTGTCTGTGCTCTTTACTACGTGGGCTGTGTTATACGCTACTTGGCTGTGCTATTTTTCTCTGCTTTATCTGTGCATCATGAATCATGGTATGTGTTCAAGAGGGGGGCCCACTGGGACTCTTTAGCCCGGGGCCTTCAAAAACCTGGAGCCGGCCCTGGCTTCACTGATTGGTCACGCCCGGCCGCAAACAATCAGCGACAGTCGCAGTCCGCCTGCGAATTGGCGCGTATTTTGAACCACGCTTCGCTAATTGGTCGCGGCCGGCCGGCCAAATCCTCTGTATGAATTGCATTATTCTGAAAACTTCATAAATAAACTACATACATATTCTAGAATACCCGATGCGTTAGAATCGGGCCACCATCTAGTGTAATATATAGAGTGGATCTATAATGCCAGGCACATATAATACTCTCTATATATTTTGACAAAGTCACTGGCAAAGTACTGGAGGGGAGATTTGTATCGTTGCGGTTAATAACTTCAAGGATATGAACCTAGGAAAACGATCCAGCACACTAAGTGCTGAGAGGGGTTAATTGGTCATGTTTAGAGCTAGGTTGAGTGAATATCTGTAGAGTGGGTGGGATTCAGAGGATAAATACTCAGCCTTCTGGCTCATTCAGTGTTGGGTGGTCCTGGAGATGCAAGCTCCACTGCTGTTTTCATGGACATGGACTGTTCCATACGTTATATTTTGGTTTTCTTGTTAGGACAGAAACGCCGTCTTTGTTTTGCTAACACTGCACTGGTTTATGCAGTATCTTTAATAAACCAGTGGAAGATCTATAATGCGAGGCACATAAAATACTATACAGTGGATTTATAACATCGGGCACATGTAATATATAGAGTGAGTGGCTCAAAAATGCCAAATTTGTCTCTGGGGTCACTCCCTTCTTCCCCTACATGAGGTTGACCAATCATAAGTAGGCAGGGCCGCAATCAGGGCATTATTGCCCTGACTGGCGTATGGGGCCCGATGAACAGAGGGGGCTCGCATCGGGCCACCCCTCTTCTGCTCATCAGGCCCCAGCGGCAGGCTCCTGCCAGTGCAGTAACTGAACCTGCATCCAAGACCAGCGTGGGCCTGCACGACAATAGTTAAAGGCTGCAAGCCAATCGGAGGCTGGCAGCTGACATCAGCGCAGTGGGAAATTGCTTGGAAATGCAGCAGCTACTGGTAAATTTCAAAAATAAAAATAGATACCAATAAAAGTAAAATTAATTGAGACATCAGTAGGTTGTGTTTTTGAATATCCGTATTGAATCAGGAGCCCCATATAATGCTCCGTACAGTTCATGATGGACCCCATAAGATGCTCCATACAAAATACGCCCCATATAATGCTCCAGTTTATGATGGGGACCCTTAAGATGCTCCATATTAAAATATGTCCCATATAACGCTGCACAAAGGTTAATAATGGCCCCATAAGATGCTCCATAGAAACATTTGCCCCATATAATGCTGTACAAAGGTTGATTATGGCCCCATAACATGCTCCATAGAAACATTTGCCCCATACAATGCTGCATAAAGATTGACTATGGCCCCATAAGATGCTCCATAGAAACATTTGCCCCATAGAATTGCTGCATAAAGGTTGATTATGACCCCATAAGATGTTCCATAGAAACACGTGCCCCATATAATGCAGCATAAAGGTTGATTATGGCCCCATAAGATGCTCCATAGAGTAATATGGCATACTCACCTCTCGTCACTTAGGCCCCCGGCACTTGCGATATTCACCTGTCCCCGATCCACCGCCGGGCGCCGCTCCATCTTCCTGCTCTCTGCAGTGATTGTTCAGGCAGAGAGCGGCGCCCACACTAAACACATCATCGTGCTCTCTGACCTGAACGTCACAGTCAGAGGAAGTGTAAGACAGCGGCACCCGGCGATGGAACGGGGACAGGTGAATATCACAATGCTCACCCTCCCCTGTTATACTCACCTGCTCTCGGCCGCTCCCTGCTTCTCACTGACAGATGGTCTTGCCGCCGGCAGCTTGTTCCGGTGTTCAGCGGTCACTGGTACCGCTCATTAAAGTAATGAAAATGCGCTCCACCCCCATGGGAGTGGAGTCACATCCATATTCATTACTTTAATGAGCGGTACCATGTGACCGCTGAACACAGGAAGAGCTGCCGGTGCCCGGAGACCACCGGAGATGCAGGGACCGCGCCAGGAGCAGGTGAGTATGATGTGACAGCCGCCGCTCCCCCTCCCACCCTCTGGGACAATGACTCAAGTATAAGCCGAGAGGGGCACTTTCAGCCTTAAAAAAATGGGCTGAAAATATCGGCTTATACTCGAGTATATCCGGTATATACTTCCCAGGGGAGTACAGAGAGGACGTAAGACACATCACTCCTGTAAATACATGGATTTAAAGGTAATTTGTCACCAGTCTTGTCCCCACTCATCAATTTGCTGATATAATCCTGTATCTCTAAATGTGCTGCCCAGTGTCAGATAGCTTGGTCTCAGTCGCAGGTCATGGGTCTTGCAATAGGATAATGACCCAAAACACACAGCTAAAAACATCCAAGAATGGCTAAGAGGAAAACATTGAATTTGAGCATCTTTGGAAAGAGCTGAAACATGCCGTCTGGAAAAGGCACCCTTCAACACAAGACAACTGGAGCAGTTTGCTCCTGAGGAGTGGGTCAAAATGCCTGTCGAGAGGTGCAGAAGTCTCATTGACAGTTACAGGAATCGTGTGATTGCAGTGATTGCTCAAAAGGTTGTGCAACAAAATATTAAGTTAAGCGTACCATCATTTCTGTCCAGGCCTATTTCATGAGTTTTATTTTTTTATTTTTTTAATTGTGTGGAAGCATGGTTGAAAAGCAATGTCGGACTTTCATTTGTTCATTGTCATAGATTTTTTATTTTTTATTACTTTTGTCAGATTCAAGTTATTTCTGTGACTATTGTGGGTTTTTCTGTCACTAAACGAGGGGTACCAACAATTTTGACCATGTGTGTATGTCTCAGAGGAGTACAGAGAGGACGGTGGCTCCATGGTAGAACTGGCAGAAGATATTATATCTACAGCCGGGTACATGTGCCGCCATACTTTATATCCTCTCTATAATGTATCATCGATAGTGTCTGTGTATAATCATCTCATTATGATTCTCCACTTACACACTCATCTCGTCAGTGTCTGGTGGGTTGTCCTCCTGTTCTTCCTCCTCTGTGTCCTCCTCATCTTCCTCCTCTCTGTCCTCCTTTTCTTCCTCCTCTTTGTCCTCCTCTTTTTCCTCCTCACTATTAAAGATATAAAGCATCACATACAGAAATCCAGAGATATTTCTTGTGGCGGCGATGGATTCATCCACAGACAGATGATTATTGTGGTCACTAGTGGGGATTTTTGATGTGACATAATATATTCCATCCCTCATTCTATACACTTACTTTATAGTGTCCAGTCTAGGTAGTGAAGATACTTTCGGATACTTTCCCTTATGAAATCTCCAGTAAGGGTCATATTTCCTATGTGGATCCTGGGGTGGTGCGGGGCGAGGCCTCGTCATTTACCACAAGTATACACAGCACTTGTACGGTCAGTACGATGGGACACGTGTATAACACACGACTATGTATAATCTACTATTTCTCCAGAAGGCGGGAAGAGATTGTCTTGTTGTCTTTAGCATTTTTCAGGCAAACTAAAAACTCCTTTTTACATTTCCAGCAAAATCTCTGAGACTTCAGAATACTTGTGCATGATGAGGGGAAGGGGGAAATTTTTGCTCCCACAGACTTTGGTGCCCAGAACAACTGCACCTGGGCTCCTCTCATGCTACACCACTGATATGTGTCATGACTTGTACCACCAAAACCTACTATTTCTGCAGCCGGGTATAAGTGAGGCCGTGGTATATACGGTAAGTATCCATACTCTGTGAACTTTTCCACATTTTTTTACGTTACACCCACAAACTTAAATATATTTTATTGGGATTTTATGTGAACACAAAGTAGCAAGGTGCTGTGTATATCACTCCCTCCATAATTACATTTCTATAACGTGTAATATAGAATGTCCATACAATTATGTCATTAAATCTCTCTACATACATGACCTCTGCAGCATCCTCATCTGGTTCTTCTTCCTCACTGTAAGATGTAACATGGCATATGTAGATTTATACAAATATTTCTCCTGACATTGAGGTTATCCATGATGAGATGGTTATTGTGATCACTAATGGGGATGTCTGATGTAAAACTGTCATTAACCCGATAAATCAGACCTGAAAAGCCGGAATGACCAGCCATCTTTTTTTCTTTTCTCATTTACGTGGCTGTATGAAGCTTTGTTTCATGTCGGACAAATTATATATTTTTTTTACTGCTATTGTAGGGTACATAGAAACTGCTACATAATTTAGCTAATTTTCCAAGTAAACTGTCCTCTATCCTGGACTCCTTCCAGTTTTATATGTCACCCATCCTGGTATAATCTCCTCATCTAGTAATATACAGCTCTGGCAAAATTTAAGAGACCACTGCAAAATGTTCATTTTGTATGATTTTTCTCTTTATAGGTATATTTTTGAGTAAAATGTAAATTGTTCATTTATTCTATAAACTTGTGACAACATGTCTCCGAATTTCCAAGCAATAAATTTTGTATTTTTTTTTTTCTGAAAAAGAAAAAGTCAAAATAAAAAACCCCACTGCTTTCAGACCTCAAATAATGCAAAGAAAACAAGTTCATAATTATTTAGAAACAACAATACTAATGTTTTAACAAGGGAAGAGTTCAGGAATCAATAATTTGTGGAATAACCATGATTTCTAATCACACCTTACATTCATCTTGGCATGCTTTCCACTAGTTCAGACTGCTTCTGACACAAAAATTTAAGGTGGTCTTCTTTTTTTGATGGCTTGTGACTATCCATCATCCTCTTCATTACATTTCAGAGGTTTCCAATGGGGTTCAGGTCTGGAGATTGGGCTGCCCATGACAGGCTTTTGATGTGGTGGTCTCTTAATTTTTGCCAGAGCTGTACGTGACCCATCCTGGGCCCCTTTAGTACTATGTTACCCATCCTGATATAATGTTTCCCTTTTCAGGTATAATGTTCTTCAACCTGTGCTTCTGTCTGGTATAACATCACCTATCCTGGGACCCTTCAAGTAATATATGTACCAATCCTGGTAAAATGTCCCCCATCCTTGGCCCCTTCCAGTAATATGTGTCCCCCATCCTCGTATAATGTCCCCCATCCTGGGACCCTTCCGGTAATATATGTCACCTATCCTGGTGTAATATTCACCATCCCTGGCCCCTTCCAGTAATATGTGTCCCCCATCCTGGTATAATGTCCCCCATCCTGGGACCCTTCCAGTAATATATGTCACCTATCCTGGTGTAATATCCACCATCCTTGGCCCCTTCCAGTAATATGTGTCCCCCATCCTGGTATAATGTCCTGGGACCCTTCCAGTAATAATGTTCACCATCCTGGTATAATCCACCATTCCTGTCCCCTTCCAGTAATATGTGATCCCCAGCACGGTATAGTGTTCTCTTCTACAACAATTATAAAAACAAATAAACGCTTCTACTCACCTTTTCTAGCTCCCTCCTTGTGTGGCATCTTTTTCTATAGCCGGCTCCTGACTTCGGTGTGTGGGCGACAGGCAGCGTCGCAAGTGACTTTTAATGCCACCCCTGATTGGCCAGCAGTGTGTATTGCAGTGCAAGGACATGGCGGCCCTCTGCGTCTTACTGCATTTCAGCTGAATGTGTCTTCAGATGCACCATCCAGCTGAAATAGATGCTGGTGTTGGTGGCCCCTCGTATTTATATCCACTGAACACCCGTCCTCCTCTCAGGATTGGTTTACCATTAGGCTCAGTCTGTTCTTATAGGCCGTGTAGTAGAAGATGTTGCTGTCCCACTACAGGATGTATATTATATATAACCAGGGGTGTACATAGAATAGAAATCACTCCACACTGTATAATGTCCCCCACTAGCCCTCCAAACAGTATAATGGCAAACCCACACATCCCTCCAAATAATATAATGCCCCCTCCACACAGACCTCCAAACTATATAATGGCCCCCACACAGCCCTATACACAGTATAACTGCCCCCCATACAGCCCTACACACAATATAACTGGCCCATACAGCCCTACACACAATATAACTGGCCCATACAGTCCTGCAAATAATATAATAGACCCCAAGTCTATAGTCCTCCAAGTAGCATGATGGCCCACCAAGTAGCCCTCTAATTACTATGATTGTTTCCTAAGTGGCCCTCCAAATAGTTTGATGGCCCCCATAATGTACTCATTAATTTAAAAAAAATGAAAAATACTCACCTCTTCTTGTTCCCCCACTGTTCAGGTCTCTGCAGCATGTGGTCTGATCTTTGGTGCTGGTCGGCACAACAGGTACAACGTAGTGACTTCATTGCGCCCGCTGCGCTGAGACGTCAGACTCACAGGGATAATGATGGAGGAGGGAGTGTCAGCTAACCGCTCCTCTTCCATCATTGCTTTCAAATGTATCGGCATTGAGGAATGAGGGTGCGCAGTGGTGGCACTAGCACCAGGCCTGACAGCGGCTGCGTGGTCTGCTTCTATTACCGGTGCACCACTGAATATAACTATATATTACATTCTTACTGGTCTATAGTCATGTTTTCAGAAGAAAAAAGGAAGTAAATCCCCAGCATGAAACTTGGATAAAAGTTCAATTTATTTAGACAAATCCATTAAAATCCTTGTTTCATAGTGGTACAGCAATTAGTGGAGTACATGATACGACCAACGCGTTTTGACCCGTTAGTCTATGTGCACACGTTCAGGATTTCTTGCAGAAAATTCCTGAGAAAAACCTGAAATTTTCTGCAAGAAATCTGCATGCATTTTTGCCGCGTTTTTGGTGCGTTTTTTCCCGGACATTTCCCAATGCATTTTATAGTGGGAAATCCGCAAAAAAGGCAAAATTAATGAACATGCTGCGTTTTTTACCGCGATGCGTTTTTTTCACGGAAAAAAAAACGCATCATGTGCACAAAAATTGCGGAATTCATTCTAAATGATGGGATGCATATTGTATGCTGTTTTTTTGCAGTTTTATAGCGTTTTTATTGTGAACAAACACGAAAAAAACGCGATCAGCAACGTGTGCACACAGCCTTAAGGTTTTAATCATGGTATGTTATAGGGTCAAAGCAACAAAACAAAGTTGGAAAAAATTGAACACCTAACTGGGTCAACAATTAGAATCAGGAAAAAGGAAAAAAAAAAGTCCCAACATTGGAACACATGCAATTGACATACAATGAGTCACAGGTTTTGTTCAGACTTTTGTTCCTGTCCAAGCTTGCACACAAGGACTTCTGCTTCACACTGGTGAGCTGAATATTTCCCCTTCCTTTTCCCTTGCTTATACATAGTCATGTTTTCAGGTTTGCCTGAGATGCTAAGAATTGTGTTAAGACCTAGAACTATATTCCCCAATGTAGTATAACCAGAGAAATGTTCTGAATGTTCTGTGGAATGATCTGTGGTTGTGGACGGTAGGACCTTTTAATTTTTTACACTTACATTATGGTGTCCAGATCTGGCAGCAAGTAGACCCAGGTTGGAAATTGGCCTGGTCTGTAAAATAAAGCTCCAGTTACAAAGATTGATTCACAGATTTCTATAATTGAGTTTGTGACAAAAGTTTTGAGACTGACACAAATTTTGGTTCTCACAAAGTTTTCTTCTTCAGTGTTTTTACATCTTTTAAAAGAATTCAAAATTCACCGCACACGCTCTTAATGCGTTTCAGATAAAGTGTTCAATTTATTACAAAAACAGAAATTGGGAGCACAAGGCACAAAAAATAGGAAAAGTGCTAAAAAAATAATAAAAATAATAACACCGTGTCTGCGAATTGAGATACTGATTTGGCTTTTATCCTAAGTCATATTGCACGACTCGTTAAAGGGTTGATTGTGACTTGTAGGATCGCTACTTCCAACAGGTGGCACTATAGAGTTAAGTCCTCTTTTTCTCAGAAGAGGCAATTTGCATATATAAAAAAATAATGACGTTTTGACCCATCCAGGGTCTCAATCATAATATCACTGAAAAAAACAAGAAAAAATGTATATCAATACAACACGATAAAACTTTACAAGAAAATGATGCATGATATCCCTTTCAGAAACTTGTACAGAAAAGGGCACATATATGAGTGTCCCTCAGGGCTTCCTATACTCGTGTATGTGCCCTTTCTATCTTCTACACTACGGATAAAGGTCATTTACTTTAACCTTCTTAACCCAATTTCCTTCTCCACTTCCAAAGTACTATGACTTGATGACAATACTTAATGTTTTCTTGTTTTTTGTGCTTTTAATTGATTTCAATTTTGGCATTTATATACTGGGTATCATGTTGCTATTGTTATTTCATAAATTTCATAAATTTAAATATCATTTACCATTTTCTGAAAGGGATATCATGTACCATTTTCTTGAAAAGTTTTATTGTGTTGTATTGATATACCTTTTTTCTTGTTTTTACAGTGATATTATGATTAAGACCCTGGATGGGTCGAAACATCATTATTTTTTTTTCACATATCACTTTTCCTATTTTTTGTGCCTTGTGCTCCCAATTTCTGTTTTTGTAATTAATTGAACACTCTATCTGAAATGCATTGAAAGATTGTGCGGTGAATTTTGAATTCTTTTGATGACCGGGCCTATACGGTCCAATCCTCCAGCACCTCGTAACTAGGCAGAGTCCACACCAACCTTTCTCTTATGTATCTTTTAGTCAGAAGACTCAATAATTATAGTGTTGACCCTTATTTTTCAAGACTGCCATTAACCCTGGCAGCTGGATATCAGTTTCTGGGCCAAATGCTGTGGAATGACAACTATTTTTTTAACTAATAAACTTGATGTATTTGTTAATAAAAGTTTAAAAACATGTGAAATGCTGATAATTGTACTTCAGTAATGATAGAAACATCCGACTAAAAGATCTTAAACTCTGAAGCACCAAACTGTGTGAAACCAAAATTTGTCAGTCTCAAAACTTTTGGCCACGACTTTATATTGTCAAGGTGAAAATATATTTCCTTATATACTTTTTGTACTTTTATATCTTATACTGTAAAACAATAAGTTTTTCCCCTGCTAATGCAAATGTAATTGTATTTAAAGATGGCCGCCAGTGTTCAGTTTCGTTTCAGTTTAGTATCCGAAGAGTTAACTTTCATTTCTTCAGAAATCGAAACTCAGGAATGTGAAGAAAAGGAGGATTCACCAGAAGACGTCAGGACAAATCAGGAAGACTGGATGCTAACTTAAACCCCGCCTAATGCACGCCTTCCCCTAACACTCAATATAGTATTGTGTATTTTAGAATAAAGCCAGTTGTTGTGACCGTTGCAGACATGAGTAGATGCACGGGCGTTCAATTGAGATTGAATCAGCACCTTGTCTGAGTCATTCTTACCCGGTACCAGATGCTCGGCTCATACTTTAATTTGGAATGACTGGTGAATGAGGGTATATTGTCGTTACGACCCCGACAATTTGGAGCCCAACGGGGGGCGTGGCCAGCGATCCGAGACCCTCTGGACCCATGCCTGGATGTATGTGGATGATACCCGTAGTGGCTGACCTCGAGGACTGATCACCCTCCGTACACGGTAAGTGACGATCATATACACTGTATGTGTCACACTTGCTAGTGTCTCAGCCGTTATTGGTTTGTCTGTGGTCTCCTTGGGTCCGGGAGGTGACCGGTCGAGTGGTGAGATCGAACGCGATCCTGTGCCACGCTCTGAACCAGCAACTGAGAGACGTCGCATTCTGCGCGTCCTTGTGTACACCACACCTCCTCCACCGGTCATTGTACTCCGTTCAACCACCCTACCCGTGACTGTTGTCTAGTAGTGAAGTGGAGTGATAAATTGAGCAAGTTGTAGACTGTGGGGCAGCTTAGAGGAAGGGATAGGAGACGCAGCCTCTGTGATATTGTACCAGCTAGGTAATTAAGACGTCCTGAGCAGGGACCACCTGTATTTCTGTGGAGGGCTCTCACTAGGAGACCGCCTCCCGACTGTTTAGAATATCGTGGCAGGATAGTCTGTTAATCACTGGTGTTCAGGTTAGGGACGGAAATATTGAGCGCGAGGCTCTTTTTCTAATACGTTGAGCGAGATTCCGTATTGTGGAACCCAGTGTTGATATCGCTGCCAGCGATCCTGAGCTGCAGCAGGGCGCAGTATTCTGTGAGTCATGCTGCGTATCTTAAAGCAAAAGAAGTCTGTGCCCCACAAGTTAGATGAGGATTCTGTGGAAGTCAAGGCAATAGTTGAGTCACGGGAGGGCAAGAGGCAGTCAAGAAGCTTATCTGCGAGTTGCGCAAAGCTTAAAGAACAAAGGATGAAAATAGGTTGATGGAGAGGGAGGATCAGACAATGTAGAGCCCGTGTTTGGTTATAAAATGCCTTTGAACTGTGATCTTACAGATTGAAAAATGGCCGCCGTGCCACTGATGATGAAAATGCAGTCCCAGCCAGCGCCCTGTAATGGCGACGGGATGAGCTCTCCAGAAGCGTGGGTGTGTCCTGTTTGTGTTGTGCAGAATCCAACCTGGGTGGAAACCTGCCGTGTGTGTGCGTACGGGCCGTCCTTGGGGCTCCGCTCAGACCACGGAGGATCATAGGAAAGTTTTGTAGAAATTAAGTCTGAAAACTGCTGCAATTTGTTACTTTGTAGGAGATGGGAGGGGGGGAGCGGACCGCTGCGAGATTTCTTTGTCAGTTCTCCTCTTTTCTCCTGATCTGCGCTACGTGCTGGAGAAAGGGGGGGTATAGAGTTGGGCTTTTGCTCTCCCTTCAGCGCTGAAGAATGCAGTGAAAGTTCTTATCTCCGTGTTACTAGATGGGAGGGGGTGAGTGAATCCCTGTGCGACCTGCTTGCAATTTCTCCCTTCGGTGCTGTGGGCTAAAGGGAAGGGGGGCCATGTATTGCATTCCAAAGTTTTCTCTGTCCTTGGTTTAGTACACGCTGAGAGATTTATGTTTAAAGCAATAAGTACTGTATGAAATTGGAAGTGAAATGGACCTGTGCTTAGTCATAGAGGAAAACTTGTAAGTAATTGAAAGATTGGTAATTACCTGTATCAAGTTGAGTGATTGATATATAGCAAATTGAAGATCAACAGGGGGGCTCCCTGTTAGATAATATGGTCCCTCCCCAGGAAATTAAGCCTCTACTCCCGACTGTAAACCCTGTGCCCCTTACAGTCAAGGCAGCAATATATACTGGATTGCCGAGAAGTTCTATGGGCGTCTTATGGTAGTGTTTGAAGATCTGGGATTTTCACTGTAACAAAAAGCCCATTCATACCTTTTTGTAGTAGACCCGATATTGAGATTTCCACTCCGGATGATGCATTGAAAATAGTAAAAGGTTTTCAAAAGAATTTAGCCCAGCAGGAAAGACAAGGGTTAAATCACTAGCCGTAGTAATTCTTGCTCGCTCACTGGCCCCCATCGCTGCAGCTGCGAGATCAGTGTTTCTTATCTCCATGTAACAGACTCCAGTTTCTGCCCCCTCCTATCGTACATGCAAGTCCAGCTTCACACTCCAATACGCCTTTAACCCTGTATAGGAATCTAACTCCCTCCCAGCTGCGTCATGTCAATTTTCAGACCAAGAGCTTGTTTTAATCGGTGTAAATGGCAGACCCCCCCAGCCCGGAAAGGCCCCTACATCTCCTCTTCCCGTGAAACCTTCACACTTACAAGGCCAGACTCTCCAAGAACCTGAAGTTGGTTCCCCTGTCATTCACGCTACTACATCACACCTCAGGGCTCCCAGGTTCTTTTCTCAGTGAGGTATGGGGACATAATTACGGTACCCACCAGGTAGGAGCCATAGTGGCTAATTCTACCCTGTCATATAGAGGTGGTTTGGCCCAACAGATAGCTAGAAAAGGGAAGTCCAGCCATAGCCCAAGAGTGTCAGGCCTCCCTTGCCACTTATGGCCCCTTGCAACCAGGAGAGGCTATGGCCACCCCGCACGATGTACATAGTATCCTTAATCAAGTATAACCTAGCCACATGTCCATGGCTGGACAGCTGCGACTTCAGTGTGCTATTCTCATGCCTACTAATATGACTTTGAAAAGGTGCACTGTCCTAAACCCCGCTACTCTTCTCCTAGTTCCTATGGATCCAAAGGGGGGAGGAGTAGGTGACATGAAAAAGGACACTCTTTTTCTTTCTAAAATGGATCCAGAGGAACAAGAGTAGGTTTCCAAACCATATGATTGTCTAGAATTGATGTTTCAGGAAACGGCTGGTCTCTAGTGTGCCCATTCTAATGCTGATTTTGAGCTTTTTGTAGATGGATCCCGTCACCAAGATGACCAAGGACGCTACTGTACCAGATATGCTGTGGTCTCAGAACATGAGGTAATCAAGGCAGAGTCAATGCCAGCTCATATGTCTGCACAAGAAGCAGAGCAAACTAGCAGAAGGTAAGACTGTAAATATCTACACTGATTCCAGGTATGCTTTTGGCATTGCACACAGTTATGGGCCTATCTGGAGAGCCAGGGCTTTCCTGACAGCAAATGGCCACCCCTTTAAACATGCTGAGGCAGTCCAGCAACTTATGAATGCACTACAGCTTCCCACCCAAGCAGGCATCATAAAGGTAAAGGCACATACCAAAGGCACTGATGGACGGACAAAGGGTAACGCACTGGTAGACCAGGCTGCCAAGAAAGCAGCAAGCACTCCTGTAGCCTCTAAAGTACATCACCTAGACACCCCACCATCTCCACTTGTGTTGAAAGACATCTTAGCCCGGTTACAAGAACAGGCAAGTAAGGAGGAGAAAAATAGGTGGCAAAAGATAGGGGCTTGCTCTGATACCGTCACTGGACTATGGGGGAGGGGTGAAAAGGTCTGCCTACCACAGGTACTGTACCCAATGATGGCACAGGTTCTGCACGGGAATGTGCACGACTCGAAGACGGCCATGTGTGACACCCTACAGAAACAATGGATTGCCCCCGGGTTTTCCACCTGCGCAAAAAGGCAGGTACAGAGCTGCATGATATGTGCCACACATAATCAGAGTAGGACAGTGAAAACTCCATCCAAACACACTCCCCGGCCCTTTTACCCATTGCAGAGACTGCAGATTGATTAAATTCAGTTACCCAGGGTAGGGACGTATGAGAATGTGTTGGTCTGCATTGATTTATTTTCAGGTTGGCCAGAAGCCTACCCAGTTGCCAAAGCTACGGCTAAGACAACGGTGAAGAAACTGATGGCTGAGATCATATGCAGGTATGGAGTTCCTGAAGTCATTGAAAGCGATCGGAGTTCCCATTTTACTGGAGAGATCATGTCGGAGGTAATGGCAGAGACTGGTAAACCATGGACAGAATGCCTTCCTCTAGCTTTGTTTTCAGTAAGATATACCCCAAACAGGAAGACAGGACTGTCACCGTATGAGATTCTGTTTGGCAGGGGCCCCAATCTTGAATGTTTCTTTCCACAACAGTTGCAGCTCAAGTACCAGGACTTGACTAGCTATGTGCAGGCCTTACATGGACACCTTGCCAAAGTGCATTTAACTGTCTTCAGTTCTCTTCCAGAACCAGACAAGGTTCCTGGACACCATCCCTTTGTGCCAGGAGACCTGGTGTATGTGAAAAAGTTTGTGCGCAGAGATTGTCTCCAGCCGAGATTTGAAGGACCCCACACGGTGATCCTGGTCACCCCCACTGCAGTAAAACTTGAAGGAAAGAGCACCTGGATCCACGCCTCACACTGTAAAAGAGACCGAACCAGTGTTTAGTCACAGTAGTGACTGAAGGGAAATGTTGCTGTTGTTTTTGATCCTGGAACTGAGGGCTATCCTCGCCCCTACCTCTTTGGTCCCTATTGTAAAAATGAGAATTCTGGTCCCACTATTCTCTGGGTAAACCTGGCAGCCCCGGCAAATATCTGGCGATTTGATTTCTGTGATGTAGTCAAGTGCCTCGAGACTGAACGGGTGGTAGAGGGGATCATCCAGTTTTATATATGTGTTACCAGAAATGACAACAATAACTGTTATTATTAGACAGATGCTGCCTGGAATATGGGAGATGATTGGGGATATAAACCTAGTGAAGCCATGTTCCCAAGGATGGGACGGGTAGGAGTCTTCGTGGGAGAATGCATCTAACAGCCCTTCTGCAACCACTTAGGGGCTGTAAATGGGGTAAAAGTTGTCACCCCCTCCTCCTAAATCTCGAAAGCCCCCAATCTGCTGATCTGCAGACATTTGTACTGGGAAGGCATTATAATTATGTATTTAGTAGTGGATACCATGGGAATTTAGGCCATATACAGCTCCAGGATATTAGTTTCAGACCAACCAAGGCCCCTGTTACCAGTACAGTTAAAGCAAGCCCAGGTGAGCGTTCGCAAAATGAAGTTAATGAAGTGATCCCCATTCCAGGTCTCAGTTGGCAAGAGGTTTTCTCCATAGAAACACAAACAGCCCCAAGGAAAAACCTGTGGTTAGAATGGGTGAGATACAATGTAAGAGTCCAGAATATCTCTATAGGATGTATTGCTTGTGCTGCTGCGAATACACACCTATACACACATGCACTGCTTTTTCCTGATGACAACACCACTGCCTGTGTCATGAATTTGTTGAAAGGTTTGAAGTCCACTGATTGCCCAGATTATGTCCCACTATTTCATAAGGAACCTAGACTAAAGGTCCCAGGAGAAGTAACCGTATTAGCTGACAATTACACCTGCTATAATTCCCAAGACACCACAGGTACACCAGTAGGGATCTTCAAGACAAGTTTCTGCAAAGGGAACAGTTCTCTAGATACTGATTTTCTAATTAAACATACACAATATATGTACACCAAAGATACCTGATGAACCTACCAGAAAGAGGAGAAGCCTTGATCAGCTCCACACGAGTTATGAAGAAGATCCACTAGTATATATTGATGCTATTGGAGTGCCAAGGGGGGTGCCTGACCAGTTTAAAGCCCAGAACCAGATTTATGCTGGCATTGCTTCTACAATCCCACAAGTGCAGATTAATAAAAATGCTGAATGGATCAAATATATATATATATTACAGTGAACAAAGATTTGTCAATTATAGCTGTGATGCCTTCCAGGGTATAGTTGAGGATTTGGGCCCTAACACTTGTATGACCCGTGCTGCAACCCGACCTAAGAGAATTACACTGAATCCTGTCCAGACAAGATCACATGTAGTGATATAAGAAGCTGACACAGGATTGTGGTTGGTGGATAGTGGGGACATTAACTTTTGGAAGTAGGCTGACAGTAATCCTTTTGGGAAGGAGCTGTAGACCAGCATGTCATGTCATGCCCCCACCACCAGAGAACCAACCACATCAGGTAGGGTAAGACAGATACAGGAGTATTATCCCTGGAGGCCCTCTGACTAGCTAGCTACGCAAAAGCAATTGGCTGACCCTGAGAACCAACCTTTCTCATTTTACAAACAAATAATGACAATATGATAGATGTATAAGTACACCTGGGCAGGCCTAGGTAGTTAGTGAAAGCAATCCCGACTGGCACCTTCCTCAGTCAAGAAGTAGACCCACCAGAGTACGATGGTACTGATCCAGGGGAGATCCCTAAGTATGTCCCCCTCAAGAGAGTAGACAGAACCCCCCATTCTCAGATGATGCTAAGAGATTTAGTTTAGGGACAGTGGGAGAACTCCATGTGAAGTTAGTGAAGGGTTAAGCTGCCTGGAGGCCTCTCGCTAGGGGAGAGTTTCTGAGGTGTCTGGATGAAGAAATCCACCTCCCCTTTTCCCATCACATGGACAGTCTCAAAGGATCTTTCTTTAAGGGAAAAACTTAGTGTTTAGGGGGGATTGTCAAGGTGAAAATATATTTCCTTATATACTTTTTGTACTTTTATATCTTATACTGTAAAACAATAAGTTTTTCCCCTGCTAATGCAAATGTAATTGTATTTAAAGATGGCCGCCAGTGTTCAGTTTCGTTTCAGTTTAGTATCCGAAGAGTTAACTTTCATTTCTTCAGAAATCGAAACTCAGGAATGTGAAGAAAAGGAGGATTCACCAGAAGACGTCAGGACAAATCAGGAAGACTGGATGCTAACTTAAACCCCGCCTAATGCACGCCTTCCCCTAACACTCAATATAGTATTGTGTATTTTAGAATAAAGCCAGTTGTTGTGACCGTTGCAGACATGAGTAGATGCACGGGCATTCAATTGAGATTGAATCAGCACCTTGTCTGAGTCATTCTTACCCGGTACCAGATGCTCGGCTCATACTTTAATTTGGAATGACTGGTGAATGAGGGTATATTGTCGTTACGACCCCGACAATATCATCTATAAGAAGTATCACCAGGATTATTCCTGCTGCTCTTTATATCCAAGACTCATATAGTAAGAACAGAGGAATATGGGAGATTCTAGATAAATACCTGAATGCTGGGATGGCGTTCATGACATTACGCCTGAATCTGTTGAAGAAACAGAGGAGACATTTATGTGACATTATATCATTTATACTACTGGTATAATATTAATAGTGATATAATATTACCGTATATACTCGAGTATAAGCCGAGAATTTCAGCCCATTTTTTTAGGCTGAAATTGCCCCTCTCGGCTTATACTCGAGTCATACCCAGGGGTCGGCAGGGGAGGTGGAGTGGCAGCGGTCTAAGCATACTCACCTGCTCCTACTCACCACCCCCATAGGGGTGGAGCCGCATATTCATTACTGTAATGAGCGGTACCATGTGCCCGCTCATTACAGGAAGAAGCTGCCGGTGCCGGGAAAGCAAAGCAGGGACCGCGCCAGGAGCAGATGAGTATAAGCAGTGCGCGATATTCACCTGCTCCCCGTTCCACCGCCGCCGCTGCGTCTTCTGCATCCTCTGCAGTGACGCTCAGGTCAGAGGGCGCGGTGACGTGATGGGTGCGCGCCGCCCTCAGCCTGAACAGTCAGTGCAGTGGACGGGGTACGTAGCGGCAGCTGGCGACGGTGGAACGGGGAGCAGGTGAATATAGCAAGTGCCGGGGGCCTGGGCGACGAGAAGTGAGTATGTGATTTTTATTTTTTTATCGCAGCAACAGCAATAAAGGGCAAATGTCTGTATGGAGCATCTTATGGGGCCATAATCGGCATTATATGGGGAATTACATGGGGCAAATGACTGTATGGAGCATCTTATGGGACCATAATCAGCATTTGTACAGCAAATACAGGTGTATTTTGTATGGAGCATCTTATGGGGTCATCATGAACTGTATGGAGCAGTATATGGGGCTCCTGATTCAATATGGATATTCAAAAACACTTAACCTACTGATGTCTCAATTAATTTTACTTTTATTGGTATCTATTTTTATTTTTGACATTTACCGGTGGCTGCTGTATTTTCCACCCTAGGCTTATACTCGAGTCATTAAGTTTTCCTAGTTTTTTGTGGCAAAATTAGGGGGGTCGGCTTATACTCGAGTATATACGGTATATAGTTTTCTTTTTAGTCTTATACAAATATAGAAATCTATACACGATGTATTAATTATATATAATATTAATAATCCTTATAATAATAATCTTTATTTTTATATAGCTTCAACATATTCCACAGCGCTCTACATACATTATCATTGCTGTCCCCATTGGGGCTCACAATCTAAATTCCCTATCAGTATGTCTTTGGAGTATGGGAGGAAACTCACACAAACACGGGGAGAAGATACAAACTCCTTGCAGATGTTGTCCTTGATGGGATTTGAACCCAGGACTCCAGCGCTGCAAGGCTGTAGTGCTAACCACTGAGCCACCATGCCGCCCGTTATTATATTATAAAGTGGAACTATAATTCCGGCCACATGTAATATATAGAGTGGATCAAAAATGCCAGATTTGTCTCTTGGGTCACGCACTTCTTCCCCTACATGAGATTGACCAATCATAAGTAGGCAGGGTCACGCAGAGAAGAAAAGAACACATCCTCCTCTCTTCACTGATCCTTGCAGCCTCTGTGAAGAGATACAGCAGGGCTGACTTATGTATCATTACAAACACTTCCAGATCTCATCTCATGACAGTAAGTTCGGGTGAAGGGTGAGAGTTGATAGAACTATGAGATGACATCTGGAAGTTAGTTAGTACATAGAAGCAAGGGTGTAACAATCGTGGTCGTAGAGGCTGGCAGCTGATGTCAGAGTGCCAATCACAAGCAGCACATGGTAGTATCGTCATGCACAGCCTCTGCCAGCACACTGAAGTCAGCTACAGAAGAGGAAGCCACATGTCATGGGAGGAAGAAGAATTGTTTTTTTATTTTTTTTTATTTACGAGTAAAAGAGTAGTAGAACATGATATCAGGAAGGAACCCAGGATGGGGAACATTGTACAAACAAGGGACCCAAGATGGGGAGCATTGTACAAACAAGGGATCCAGGATGGGGAACATTGTACAAACAAGGGACCCAGGATGGGGAACCTTGACCAAACAAGGGACCCAGGATGGGGAACATTGTACAAATAAGGGACCCAGGATGGGGAACATTGTACAAACAAGGGGCCCAGGATGGGGAACATTGTACAAACAAGGGACCCATGATGGGGAACATTGAACAAACAAGGGACTCAGGATGGGGAAAATTGTAGAAGCAAGGGACCCAGGATGGGGAGCATTGTACAAGCAAGTGGCCCAGGATGGAGAACATTGTACATACACGGGGCTCTGGATGGGGAACATAATACAAACAAGGGACCCTGGATGTGGAACATTGTACAAAGTGTCCAGGATGGGGAACATTGTACAAAAAAGGGACCCAGGACGGGGAACATTGTATAAGTAAGGGGCACAGGATGGGGAGCATTGTATAAGGAAGGGGCCCAGCATGGGTAGAATTATGCAAGAAAGGGGTCCAGGATAGGGGACACTATACTAGGAAGGGGTTCATAATGCGTAGAATTATGCAACAAAGGGGCCCAGGATGAGTAGCATTATACAAGGAAGGGGCCCAGGATTGGGGAGGTTATACCAGAATGGAGGGCATTATACCAGGAATTGAACATCAGAAAGGGGCCTAGGATGAGGGTCATACCAGAATACGGCCCATGATGGGGGACAGTATACCAAGGTGGGGGACAATTTTAAAGTATAGGGGCCATTATACCAGGAAGGGGACCATGATGGGGGATATAATACCAGGAAGGGAGCCAGGATGGATGACATTAATAACAGGAAGAGGCCCAGAAAGGAGATATTATAACAGAAAAGTCATAGGAGGGGGGACAATTTTGAAAAGTTGTCATACGCCAGCATATGTCTGTATACAGCTGAGTATATACGTCTCAGGGGAGTACAGAGAGGACATAAGACACATCACTCATGTAAATACATGGATTTAAAGGGAAATTGTCACCAGTAGGGTTGAGCGACTTTCATTTTTTTAAGATCGAGTAGGGTTTTGGGAAACCCGATTTTGTCCAGAGTCGAGTCGAGTGCAGTCGGCCGATTATCGCTAAAAGTCGGGGATCGACCGAAACACGAAACCCAATGCAAGTCAATGGGGAAGCATAGTCGGCAGTGAGTGGAGGCCAGGAAAACACCTACAGTGCCCATTTTAATGCCAAAAACATCCATTCTTGTTTCTGAAGCTTGCCAATCTTAATTAACTGTATAATAATAGTTGGGCATAGGGAATTGGGTGAAAGTTGTGGGGGGAGTAGGGCTGGCTCAAGTTTTTCGTGGGCCCAGGAAATGCGGACTACGTCACGGCGGTGTTGCAGGGAAAGGTAAGTATTTAAAAGTTGCAAGTGCTGTGATCCTGAGCAAGCAGGGGGGGGGCCCACTCGTTCGCATTGCCACTGGCACAGGGCCCCTCAAAGTACGGCGGTGTGTTTGCATGGCGGGGGCGCCTCCCACCAGCAGCGACACTTTTGCGTACTCTGAGGGGCCCTGTGCCAGTGACGTCGCCAACGAGTATGCCCCCCCACCTGATGAAGGAACCTGCACTTTCATCTGCACCTTCCTCTTTGTCCCTGTGTAAGGTGGTATAACATGCGGGAAGGGGAACCTTACTTTCAGCAGGGACAGATTCTGGCTGTGTAGAGTACAAGGGGAATGTAGTGGTCTAGGTCAATGTACCAGCAGACTCATTTAGCAGTGGCTGGGCAATGGGCAGGATGAGGAGGAAACAGATATAGGGCCAAAGAATAAAGTAGGCTACATGCAGTTCAAAATTGGTAACAGGACTAAACAGGCGGCATTGCTTTGTTCAGTGGAGTAGCAAACCCAAGAGCAGCAGACACTGTTTCAAGGGCCTAACCACACTAGTAGGCCAAATGCAGTTTAATATCTGATAGTATAGGGCGAAAGCCAGAATGTGGAAGCTCAGCTTTGTTCAGTTGAGGACAACACCAGGGAGGGGCAGACACCTTTAGTAGGCCGGAAAAGCCTATTGCATTTTTTAAAATGGTAATTTGGAGCAGAAGGTTGAAGCTCAGCTTTATTTACTTGAGGGCAACACCAGGGAGGGGCAGAAGCCGTTAGTAGGCCCTAACCACCATTTTTTTTTTTTAAACCACATAATGAGAGCCGGAAGGTTGAAGCTCAGCTTTATTTAGTTGAGGACAACACCAGGGAGGGGCACACAGACAGACACCTTTAGTAGGCCTGAAAAGCCTATTGCATTTTTCAAAATGGTAATTTGGAGCAGAAGGTTGAAGCTCAGCTTTATTTAGTTGAGGGCAACACCAGGGAGGGGCAGAAGCCGTTAGTAGGCCCTAACCACCATTTTTTTTTTAAAACCACATAATGAGAGCCGGAAGGTTGAAGCTCAGCTTTATTTAGTTGAGGACAACACCAGGGAGGGGCACACAGACAGACACCTTTAGTAGGCCTGAAAAGCCTATTGCATTTTTTAAAATGGTAATTTGGAGCAGAAGGTTGAAGCTCAGCTTTATTTAGTTGAGGGCAACACCAGGGAGGGGCAGAAGCCGTTAGTAGGCCCTAACCACCATTTTTTTTTTTTAAACCACATAATGAGAGCCGGAAGGTTGAAGCTCAGCTTTATTTAGTTGAGGGCAACACCAGGGAGGGGCAGAAGCCGTTAGTAGGCCCTAACCAAAGTTGAAGGCCAAATGCAGTTTAATTTCTGATACTATAGGCCGAAAGCCAGAAGGTGGAAGTTCCGATTTAGACAGTGGAGGACAATTTGAATTAGGGACTGCAGACAGACTTAGTAGGCTGTCCCCTGTGGACCATGCATCCACCACATTAACCCATTGCGCCGTAATGGACACGTAATCTTCCGTGGCCATGCCTACAGGTCCATGCGTCTGTTGTCAGGTGCACCTTTGTACTCACAGATTGCCAGAGTGCATGGACAATGCGGTCTTCTACATGCTGGTGGAGGGTTGGGATGGCTTTTCTCGCAAAAGAAGTGTCGACTGGTTAGCTTGTAGCGTGGTACAGCGTAGTCCATCATGGCCTTATTAATAGTAAATAAAATATATAACTAGGCTCTATGAACTTTTAAATAGGTTCCAGGGGTACACGGGCAGCATTGGTGTGGTCAGTGGAGGAGTATTGCAAGTAGGGGCTGCAGACAGGCTATCAAAGGCCTAAAATAACAAACAGTAGGCAGTCATGGCAGTTTTACATCGGTTACATGGATACACAGGCAGGCACTCCAGGCAGCATTGTGGTCAGTGGAGGAGTATTGCAAGTAGGGGCCGCAGACAGGCTATCAAAGGCCTAAAATAACAAACAATAGGCTCATGGCAGTTTTACAGCGGTTACATGGATACACGGGCAGGCAGCTTGGTGGTCAGTGGAGGAGTATTTAAAGTAGGGACCGCAGACAGGCTTCAAAGGCCTAACATAAGAAAATGGGCTGGCTGTAGGCACTTTATAATTGGTTCCAGGGGTACACGGGCAGCAGTGGTCTGGTCAGTGGAGGAGTATTTAAAGTAGGGACCGCAGACAGGCTATCAAAGGCCTAACATAACAAACAATAGGCTCATGGCAGTTTCACAGCGGTTACATGGATACACGGGCAGGCAGCTTGGTGGTCAGTGGAGGAGTATTGCAAGTAGGGGCTGCAGACAGGCTATCAAAGGCCTAAAATAACAAACAATAGGCTCATGGCAGTTTTACAGCGGTTACATGGATACACAGGCAGCTTGGTGGTGAGTGGAGGAGTAGTGCAAGGAGTGTCTGTCCCAGTACTCCCAAAATATAAATAGATGTTAATGTCTCGCAAAACAACCAAAACAAAAAAAAAAGGTGGCATACTTAGGTACAGGGGTGGGCTCATCTACTGAGTTTCTGACATAGTAATTTGGCAGTAACTATTTAATGGTGCCAATATAGGACACAGACACAGACTACTTTAAGTTGCATCATAGATGTCTACAAATTTGTATTGTCAGTGCCAGACATTGAATGATGTCAGCGAATAGACTAAAGATTGGTGGAGCTGTGCGACATAATTTTGCACGTGGTAGAGCACATTTTGAGCTGGGGTAGGGGGGAACTCTCTTGAGGCCGGCGGGACCGCCCCAGGGCCCCTCATGTTACAACGGTGTGTCTGACGTTGGGTGCGCACCACCACCGCCAGAGACACTACATTGTACTATGAGGGACCCAGTAGCAATGCCGTCAACCAAAAGCGAGCACACCCACCTCTTCAGACAAACAGCAGTCTCACGGGTGCTTGCGCCAAGTCGCGATACCACGGCCCCGTGTGGGGAGTTTTGCCATTTAGGGAGGTGTAAACATGTCGTATGCTGTACAATCAGCTGCAGCAAATTAGACATTAGAAAAGTAATTCACAGGCAAGAGCTTTTCATAGGAAAGCTAGGTGTCGGCCGGGCAAGGTGGGGCAAAAGATTTCGAAATCCAGTTGTGGTTCATTTTAATGAATGTTAGATCGTCAACATTTTGGGTAGCCAGACGAGTCCTTTTTTCGGTTAATATTGAACCTGCAGCACTGAATACTCTTTCTGATAGGACACTTGCTGCCGGGCAAGCAAGCTCCTGCAATGCATATTCTGCCAATTCTGGCCAGGTGTCTAATTTGGAGGCCCAGTAATCAAATGGGAATGACGGTTGAGGGAGAACATCGATAAGGGATGAAAAATAGTTAGTAACCATACTGGACAAATGTTGTCTCCTGTCACTTTCAATTGATGCAGCAGTACCTGTCCTGTCTGCGGTCATAGCAAAATCACTCCACAACCTGGTCAGAAAACCCCTCTGTCCAATGCCACTTCTGATGTGTGCACCCCTAACACTCCTAGTCTGCTGCCCCCTGGAGCTCGTGTGAGAACGATCACGTGCGCTGTGTGCTGGGAATGCCTGAAGCAAACGGTCAACAAGAGTTGATTGTTTGGTTGCTAATATTAGTTCCAAGTTCTCATGTGGCATAATATTTTGCAATTTGCCTTTATAGCGTGGATCAAGGAGGCAGGCCAACCAGTAATCGTCATCGTTCATCATTTTCGTAATGCGTGTGTCCCTTGTTAGGATACGTAAGGCATAATCCGCCATGTGGGCCAAAGTTCCAGTTGTCAAATCTCCGGTTGTGATTGGTTGAGGGGCAGTTGCAGGCAAATCTACGTCACTTGTGTCCCTCAAAAAACCAGAACCCGGCCGTGACACGCAACCAAATTCCTGTGCCCCCGGGAAAGGTTCGGCATTAAAAATATACTCATCCCCATCATCCTCCTCGTCCTCCACCTCCTCTTCGCCCGCTACCTCGTCCTGTACACTGCCCTGACCAGACAATGGCTGACTGTCATCAAGGCTTTCCTCTTCCTCTGGTGCAGACGCCTGCTCCTTTATGTGCGTCAAACTTTGCATCAGCAGACGCATTAGGGGGATGCTCATGCTTATTACGGCGTTGTCTGCACTAACCAGCCGTGTGCATTCCTCAAAGCACTGAAGGACTTGACACATGTCTTGTATCTTAGACCACTGCACACCTGACAACTCCATGTCTGCCATCCTACTGCCTGCCCGTGTATCCTCCCACAAATAAATAACAGCACGCCTCTGTTCGCACAGTCTCTGAAGCATGTGCAGTGTTGAGTTCCACCTTGTTGCAACGTCTATGATTAGGCGATGCTGGGGAAGGTTCAAAGACCGCTGATAGGTCTGCATACGGCTGGCGTGTACAGGCGAACGTCGGATATGTGAGCAAAGTGCACGCACTTTGAGGAGCAGGTCGGAGAACCCAGGATAAGTTTTCAATAAGCACTGCACCACCAGGTTTAAGGTGTGAGCCAGGCAAGGAATGTGTTTCAGTTGGGAAAGGGAGATGGCAGCCATGAAATTCCTTCCGTTATCACTCACTACCTTGCCTGCCTCAAGATCTACTGTGCCCAGCCACGACTGCGTTTCTTGTTGCAAGAACTCGGACAGAACTTCCGCGGTGTGTCTATTGTCGCCCAAGCACTTCATAGCCAATACAGCCTGCTGACGCTTGGCAGTAGCTGGCCCATAATGGGACAACTGGTGTGCAACAGTGTCATCTGCCGATGGAGTGGTTGGCAGACTGCGTTCTGTGGAAGAGCTGTAGCTTCTGCAGGAGGACGAGGAGGAGGAGGAGGAGGGGGTGCGAACGCCTACAGCCAACTGTTTCCTAGACCGTGGGCTAGGCACAACTGTCCCTAAATTGATGTCGCCTGTGGACCCTGCATCCACCACATTCACCCAGTGTGCCGTGATGGACACATAACGTCCCTGGCCATGCCTACTGGTCCATGCATCTGTAGTCAGGTGCACCTTTGTACTCACAGATTGCCTGAGTGCATGGACGATGCGCTGTTTAACATGCTGGTGCAGGGCTGGGATGGCTTTTCTGGAAAAAAAGTGTCGACTGGGTAGCTCGTATCGTGGTTCAGCGTACTCCATCAGGGCTTTGAAAGCTTCGCTTTCAACTAACCGGTAGGGCATCATCTCTAACGAGATTAGTCTAGCTATGTGGGCGTTAAAACCCTGTGTACGCGGATGCGAGGATAAGTACTTCCTTTTTCTAACCAGAGTCTCATGTAGGGTGAGCTGGACTGGAGAGCTGGAGATCGTGGAACTTTCGGGTGTGCCGGTGTACATGGCAGACTGAGAGACGGTTGGAGACGGTATTGTTTCCGCCGGTGCCCTAGATGCAATATTTCCTCCTACAAAACTGGTGATTCCCTGACCCTGACTGCTTTTGGCTGGCAAAGAAACCTGCACAGATACTGCCTGTGGTGCGGAAAATGGTGGCCTTACAGTGATGGAAGGGATGTTGCGTTGCTGACTAGCTTCATTGGCCGAGGGTGCTACAACCTTGAGGGACGTTTGGTAGTTAGTCCAGGCTTGAAAATGCATGGTGGTTAAGTGTCTATGCATGCAACTAGTATTTAGACTTTTCAGATTCTGACCTCTGCTTAAGCTAGTTGAACATTTTTGACAGATGACTTTGCGCTGATCAGTTGGATGTTGTTTAAAAAAATGCCAGACTGCACTCTTCCTAGACTCGGATCCCTTTTCAGGGATTGCAGACTGAGCTTTAACCGGATGGCAACGCTGTGCTCCAACAGGTTTTGGCTTTGACACGCGTTTTGGGCCAGATACGGGCCCGGCAGATGTAACCTGTTGCGATGTTGATGCCTGCTGCGGCCCCTCCTCCACCTCCGCTTCTGAACTACTGCCGCCTGCACCCTGTTCCCCCAATGGCTGCCAATCGGGGTCAATAACTGGGTCATCTATTACCTCCTCTTCGAGCTCGTGTGCAACTTCGTCTGTGTCACTGTGTCGGTCGGTGGTATAGCGTTCGTGGCGGGGCAACATAGTCTCATCAGGGTCTGATTGTGGATCTGTACCCTGAGAGGGCAATGTGGTGGTCTGAGTCAAAGGAGCAGCATAGTACTCTGGCTGTGGCTGTGCATCAGTGCACTCCATGTCAGAATATACTTGTAATGGGCATGGCCTGTTAAATGTTTCACTTTCTAAGCCAGGGACGGTATGTGTAAAGAGCTCCATGGAGTGACCCGTTGTGTCGCCTGCTGCATCCTTCTCTCTTGTTGTAGTTTTTGCTGAGGAGGACAAGGAAGCGACTTGTCCCTGACCGTGAACATCCACAAGCGACGCGCTGCTTTTACATTTACCAGTTTCGGAAGAGGAGGCAAAAGAGCTAGAGGCTGAGTCTGCAATGTAAGCCAAAACTTGCTGTTGCTGCTCCGCCTTTAAAAGCGGTTTTCCTACTCCCAGAAAAGAGAGCGTTCGAGGCCTTGTGTAGCCTGACGACGAAACTGGCTCCACAGCTCCAGACTTAGGTGGAATATTTTTATCCCCACGACCACCTGATGCTCCTCTACCACTACCATCATTACCAGCTGACAATGAACGCCCACGACGACCTCTTGCACCAGACTTCCTCATTGTTTTAAAATCTTAACCAAAGTAACTTTATTTGTTGCTGTCAAACAACTTACACGGTGAGCTATAACTTCAGTATGATTTCAATATCCCTTAACAGGTTGGTGAGACCACAAGGAAAATCAGGCACAATGTTACACACTCTGTTTTCTGTGGCACAAAATCACAGAGATGACACACACGCAGGACTGTCACTCAAGCACTAATGTCAATATTAATCTCCCACCTAATTTATTTTTTTTTTTTTCTCAGGGAGACTTTAGAAACCAAATAATATTAAAAAAAAAAAAAAAAAAGGCTTTCTATGGCCCACAATTAGAGAGAGAGAGGTGGCACACCCAGGAGTCAAGACTGGCACACAAGCTGAGAGGGCAATATTACTCTCCCACTGTTTTTTTATGTATTTTTTGTTTTTTCAGGGAGACTTTAGAAACCCAATAATATTTTAAAAAAAAAATAAATAGGCTTTCTATGGCCCACTGAATGAGAGGGAGAGAGGTGGCACACCCAGGAGTCAAGACTGGCACACAAGCTGAAAGGGCAATATTACTCTCCCACTGTTTTTTTAGGTTTTTTTTTTTTTTTCAGGGAGACTTTAGAAACCCAATAATATTTTAAAAAAAAAATAAATAGGCTTTCTATGGCCCACTGAATGAAAGGGAGAGAGGTGGCACACCCAGGAGTCAAGACTGGCACACAAGCTGAAAGGGCAATATTACTCTCCCACTGTTTTTTTATGTATTTTTTGTTTTTTCAGGGAGACTTTAGAAACCCAATAATATTTAAAAAAAAAAATAAATAGGCTTTCTATGGCCCACTGAATGAGAGGGAGAGAGGTGGCACACCCAGGAGTCAAGACTGGCACACAAGCTGAAAGGGCAATATTACTCTCCCACTGTTTTTTTAGGTTTTTTTTTTTTTTTCAGGGAGACTTTAGAAACCAAATAATATAAAAAAAAAAAAAAAAAAAAAAATAGGCTTGCTATAGCCCACTGAATGAGAGATAGCACACACAGCAGTGGCACACAAGCCCTGACTGAGGCCAATATTTTTCTCCCACTGATTGATGTAGTGTTTTTGTGTTGAGGTAGAATTTAGAACACAAATCACGGAAAAAATAAATAGGCTTTCTATGGCCCACTGAATGAAAGGGAGAGAGGTGGCACACCCAGGAGTCAAGACTGGCACACAAGCTGAAAGGGCAATATTACTCTCCCACTGTTTTTTTATGTATTTTTTGTTTTTTCAGGGAGACTTTAGAAACCCAATAATATTTAAAAAAAAAAATAAATAGGCTTTCTATGGCCCACTGAATGAGAGGGAGAGAGGTGGCACACCCAGGAGTCAAGACTGGCACACAAGCTGAAAGGGCAATATTACTCTCCCACTGTTTTTTTAGGTTTTTTTTTTTTTTTTCAGGGAGACTTTAGAAACCCAATAATATTTTAAAAAAAAAATAAATAGGCTTTCTATGGCCCACTGAATGAGAGGGAGAGAGGTGGCACACCCAGGAGTCAAGACTGGCACACAAGCTGAAAGGGCAATATTACTCTCCCACTGTTTTTTTAGGTTTTTTTTTTTTTTTCAGGGAGACTTTAGAAACCCAATAATATTTTAAAAAAAAAATAAATAGGCTTTCTATGGCCCACTGAATGAAAGGGAGAGAGGTGGCACACCCAGGAGTCAAGACTGGCACACAAGCTGAAAGGGCAATATTACTCTCCCACTGTTTTTTTATGTATTTTTTGTTTTTTCAGGGAGACTTTAGAAACCCAATAATATTTAAAAAAAAAAATAAATAGGCTTTCTATGGCCCACTGAATGAGAGGGAGAGAGGTGGCACACCCAGGAGTCAAGACTGGCACACAAGCTGAAAGGGCAATATTACTCTCCCACTGTTTTTTTAGGTTTTTTTTTTTTTTTCAGGGAGACTTTAGAAACCAAATAATATTAAAAAAAAAAAAAAAAAAAAATAGGCTTGCTATAGCCCACTGAATGAGAGATAGCACACACAGCAGTGGCACACAAGCCCTGACTGAGGCCAATATTTTTCTCCCACTGATTGATGTAGTGTTTTTGTGTTGAGGTAGAATTTAGAACACAAATCACGGAAAAAATAAATAGGCTTTCTATGGCCCACTGAATGAAAGGGAGAGAGGTGGCACACCCAGGAGTCAAGACTGGCACACAAGCTGAAAGGGCAATATTACTCTCCCACTGTTTTTTTATGTATTTTTTGTTTTTTCAGGGAGACTTTAGAAACCCAATAATATTTTTTAAAAAAAATAAATAGGCTTTCTATGGCCCACTGAATGAGAGGGAGAGAGGTGGCACACCCAGGAGTCAAGACTGGCACACAAGCTGAAAGGGCAATATTACTCTCCCACTGTTTTTTTAGGTTTTTTTTTTTTTTCAGGGAGACTTTAGAAACCAAATAATATTAAAAAAAAAAAAAAAAAATAGGCTTGCTATAGCCCACTGAATGAGAGATAGCACACACAGCAGTGGCACACAAGCCCTGACTGAGGCCAATATTTTTCTCCCACTGATTGATGTAGTGTTTTTGTGTTGAGGTAGATTTTAGAACACAAATCACGGAAAAAATAAATAGGCTTTCTATGGCCCACTCAGTGAGAGATGGCACACACAGGGATGGCACTGTAGCAGAAATGCCAATCTTAATCTCCCACAAAAAAAAAAAAAAAAAAAAAAAAAAACTGTCCTACAATTACTATCTCCCTGCAGTAATGTAAGCCAGGTATGGCAGGCAGCAATAGGAGTGGACTGATGCACAAATTAAATAAAAAGTGTGGACAAACAAAAAAGATAGCTGTGCAGAAAGGAAGGAACAAGAGGATATGTGCTTTGAAAAAAGCAGTTGGTTTCCACAGTGGCGTACACACAGCAATACAGCTATCACGGAGCCTTCTAGGGCAGCCCAATGAGCTACAGCGCTGAGGGGAAAAAAAAAAAAAAATAGCTTCCACAGTCCCTGCACACCGAAGGTGGTGTTGGACAGTGGAAATCGCTGCAGCACAAGCGGTTTGGTGGTTAGTGGACCCTGCCTAACGCTCTCCCTGCTTCTGACGAAGCGGCAGCAACCTCTCCCTAAGCTCAGATCAGCAGCAGTAAGATGGCGGTCGGCGGGAACGCCCCTTTATAGCCCCTGTGACGCCGCAGACAGCAAGCCAATCACTGCAATGCCCTTCTCTAAGATGGTGGGGACCAGGATCTATGTCATCACGCTGCCCACACTCTGCGTTCACCTTCATTGGCTGAGAAATGGCGCTTTTCGCGTCATTGAAACGCGACTTTGGCGCGAAAGTCGCGTACCGCATGGCCGACAAGCACAGGGGTCGGATCGGGTTTCATGAGACGCCGACTTAGCCAAAAGTCGGCGACTTTTGAAAATGATCGACCCGTTTCGCTCAACCCTAGTCACCAGTCTTGTCCCCACTCATCAATCTGCTGATATAATCCTGTATCTCTAATTGTAACATTAAGGGAAATTAATATTTTCCCTGAATGCTGAGAACCAGGATATTATCTTTATACACTCACCGGCCACTTTATTAGGTACACCATGCTAGTAACGGGTTGGACCCCCTTTTGCCTTCAGAACTGCCTCAATTCTTCGTGGCATAGATTCAACAAGGTGCTGGAAGCATTCCTCAGAGATTTTGGTCCATATTGACATGATGGCATCACACAGTTGCCGCAGATTTGTCGGCTGCACATCCCAAAGATGCTCCATACAAGGCAGGATGGATCCATGCTTTCATGTTGTTTACGCCAAATTCTGACCCTACCATCCGAATGTCGCAGCAGAAATCGAGACTCATCAGACCAAGCAACGTTTTTCCAATCTTCTACTGTCCAATTTCGATGAGCTTGTACAAATTGTAGCCTCAGTTTCCTGTTCTTAGCTGAAAGGAGTGGTACCCGGTGTGGTCTTCTGCTGCTGTAGCCCATCTGCCTCAAAGTTCGACGCACTGTGCGTTCAGAGATGCTCTTAGGCCTACCTTGGTTGTAACGGGTGGCGATTTGAGTCACTGTTGCCTTTCTATCAGCTCGAACCAGTCTGCCCATTCTCCTCTGACCTCTGGCATCAACAAGGCATTTCCGCCCACAGAACTGCCGCTCACTGGATTTTTTTTCTTTTTCGGACCATTCTCTGTAAACCCTAGAGATGGTTGTGTGTGAAAATCCCAGTAGATCAGCAGTTTCTGAAATACTCAGACCAGCCCTTCTGGCACCAACAACCATGCCACGTTCAAAGGCACTCAAATCACCTTTCTTCCCCATACTGATGCTCGGTTTGAACTGCAGGAGATTGTCTTGACCATGTCTACATGACTAAATGCACTGAGTTGCCGCCATGTGATTGGCTGATTAGAAATTAAGTGTTAACAAGAAGTTGGACAGGTGTACCTAATAAAGTGGCCAGTGAGTGTATATCTGTTATAAGAATAAAGAAAGACAATGATAGTTATCAAGTGTCACATCCACACAATTCCAGAAAAAGTTTCTGTTGTCCCTGGTTATGAAATCTCCAGTAAGGTAAGTATTTCCTATGTGAATCCTGGGGTGGTGCGGGGCGAGACCTCGTCATATACCACAAGTATACACAGCACTTGTATGGTCAGTACGATGAGACACGTGTATCAGACATGACTATGTTTCATCTGCTATTTCTCCAGGAGATGAGATGAAGAGGTTGTCTTTGGCTATGGGCACACATAGTGTTTTTGCAGTATTCTTTATGCAATAGAAAATCAGCTTTTGACAATGCAAGCAAAACCTGTAAGACTCCAGACTTCTCATGCATGATGAAAAGGGGAATTGTTTCCCCCATAGACTGCACACACTTGTTTATGTTCTTGGCTGAATCTGAGACTCTTTGCTCAGTATTGAGTAGAAACACACTTTTGAACTAGTACAGCCATGAGTCTTCTTGGGAATGATGCAACAAGTTTTTCACACCTGGATTTGGGGATCCTCTGCCATTCTTCCTTGCAGATCCTCTACAGTTCCGTCAGGTTGGATGGTGAACATTGGTGGACAGCCATTTTCAGGTCTCTCCAGAGATGCTCAATTGGGACTAGGTCAGGGCTCTAGCTGGACCAGTCAAGAATGGTCACAGAGTTTTTCTGAAGCCACTCCTTTGTAATTTTAGCTGTGTGCTTAGGGTCATTGTCTTGTTGGAAGGTGAACCTTCGGCCAAGTCTGAAGTCCAGAGCATTCTGGAAGAGGTTTTCATCCAGGATATCTCTGCACTTGACCGCATTCGTTTCCTTCAATGACAACCAGTCATCCTGTCCCTGCAGCTGAAAAACACCCCCATAGCATGATGCTGCCACAACCACCATGTTTCACAGTTGGTATTGTATTGTGCAGGTGATGAGCAGTGCCTGGTTTTCTCCACACATACCGCTTAGAATTATCACCAAAAAAGTCTGCCTTTGTCTCATCATACCATAGAATCTTATTTCTCATAGCCTGGGAGTCCTTCATGTGTTTTTTAGCAAACTCTTATGTGGGCTTGTTTTGCACTGAGGAGAGGCTTCCGTCAGGCACCTCTGCCACAAAGGCCCAACTGGTGGAGGGCTGCAGTGATCGTTGACTTTGTGGAACTTTCTCCCATCTCCCTACTGCATATCTGGAGCTCAGCCACAGTGATCTTGGGGTTCTTCTTTACCTCTCACCAAGGCTCTACTCCCACGATTGCTCAGTTTGGCTGGATGGCCAGGTCCAAGAAGACTTCTGGGTATCCCAAACTTCCTTGATTTAAGGATTATGGAGGCCACTGTGCTCTTTGGAACCTTGAGTACTGCAGATATTCTGTTGTAACCTTGGCCAGATATGTGCCTTGCCACAATTCTGTCTCTGAGCTCCTTAGCCAGTTACTTTGACCACATGATTCTCATTTCATCTGACATGCACTGTGAGCTATGAGGTCTTATATGTAGATAGGTGTCTGCCGTTCCAAATCAAGTCCTATCAGTTTAATTAAACAGAGCTGGACTCCAATGAAGGAGTAGATCCATCTCAGGCTGGTTTCACACGTCAGTGGCTCCGGTACGTGTAGTGACAGTTTTCTCACGTACCGGAGACACTGACACACGTAGACCCATTCAAATGAATGGGTCTATGCACATGCCTGCGTGTTTTCACGGACCGTGTGTCCGTGTCCCAAACACAGAGACATGTCCGCTTTTCTCCGGCAGCAAAGGGTCCCGCACACAAGCACACGGAGAACAGTGTGCACTCTCCTTCGTGTGCACGTCCCGCCGCAGGAGAAGCAGCGCTACAGTTAAGCGCTGTCCCCTGCATGTGGTGCTGAAGCCGGCATTCATCCCTTCTGTCCTGCTCGGCTGAAAGCAGCGCTTGCAGGAGAGAAGGGATGAAAGATCGAGTTTTTTTTGTTAAAAATAAAGTTTGGGGTCACCTCCCGCGTCCCACCCCTCCCAACCCCCAGCGCACCCGCCCGCTTGCAGAGAAATACTCACCCAGCTCCCGCGATGCCTCCTCTCAGCACCGGCAGCTTGTCCTGTGTGAGCAGTCACGTGGTACCGCTCATTACAGTGATGAATATGCAGCTCCACCTCCCATAAGGAGGCGGGAGGTGACCGCAAACTTTATTTTTAACAAAAATAAAAAATAGATTTTTCATCTCTTCTCTCCTGCGAGCGCTGCAGGGGACAAGAGATGAATGCCGCCTTCAGCACCACATGCTGGGGACAGCGCTTACTGTAGCGCTGTCTCTCCTGCACGGTCTGTGTGGTCCACGGGCGGCACACGGACACGGATAACTCCGGTACTGTTTTCTCCGGTACCGGAATTATCTGGACGTGTGAGACTGGCCTCAAGGAGGATCACAAGGAAATGGACAGCCTGTGACTTAAATATGAGTGTATGAGTAAAGGGTCTGCATACTTATGACCATGTGATATTTCAGTTTTTCTTTTTAATAAATTTGCAAAAAATGTCAATATTTCTGGTTTTTTTTTCAGTCAAGATGGGGTGCAGAGTGCACATTAATTAAAAAAAAATGAACTTTTTTGAATTTACCAAATGGCTGCCATGAAACAAGGAGTGAAAAATTTAAAGGGGTCTGAATACTTTCCTTACCCACTGTATATGTGGTACTGGGAGGGAGCATGGGGGAAGGGGGATCGGTGCTGGCACCAAGCCTTCCAGATTCCTAGGCCCCATAGTGACCAGTGGCTTGTCACTATTAGCAGTACACCACTGACCACACAATGTAAATAGTACATTGCAGAGATACACGGTACTTATATATTATGTGGACGAACACCAATCCTATAAGAATAAGTGCACAAGTGTAAGAATACATAACACATGGGGGATATATCATTTTTTATTTACGTTTGTATTTCATTATTTAAGGAAATTCAGATTCAAAGGGACCAAAACAACATAAAAAAATAAAACCAATGATAAAATATATAGGTCTCTAGATATTACAACCTCTTAATGAACATTTACTTACTGAAAATCATCAACTTCATTGGAAGATGAAATCTGTAAATGTAGAAATAATAATAATATTTAGTGTGATGAGAGTAATTCTACGATTGGCCGCAATGTCGCGATCAGCCCTGATTTCTCCATAAATACACACTTTCATATATGCATTTTCAATAAGGTAGAGGGTGATCAGTGTCCCCCAGACTCTCCTGATGATTATCTCATAGGGCCCATAAAGATGAGACATCTATCCTGGAATTACCATGTACCAGCCATAACCTCCCGCTCTATGTTTTCTATAGATCTCAGTGGAGTATATAACACTGATATCTGCTGACATCATGGAGATTCTATTTAGTATCTATATTATTCACTTCTCCCCATTCTGCACATTCATTCTGGGTGGTAATTCATGACTTACATCCATGAGCTGACGGGAAATGTTCTCCATTATGCAGAAAAACTCTTGCTAATAGTCAATAAAGAAAACTCTTGACAATCGCACTGAAAATGGATTGAGATAAGAGGAGAAAGTTTATAGTCAGTAATAACAGACCAATGGTTACTCAGAAACAAATTGGGGACACCAAGCTCAGTATCAGGAGGAAAGACTGGAGGGAGATAAGAAAGAGAAGAGCAGGACGTGGCCATTATATGGAGGAAACATAGGAAAGGAATAGAGAATTATAGAAACTAATAAAGAGAGCAGGAGACTCAGACGCAGCGTACTCACACTCCAACTCTACGGAACCCTCAGCGAGCATTCCGAAGCGCAGCTGCTTATATAGAGGTGTGATGTCACAGTGCGCAGGCCCAGCACATGCTACTCTGTGACATCACCATTCACAGCAGCTGTTACCTGTAACCTGGAAACTCTCTATAATAGACACAATATACCCTGTGAACTGCTCCACGTTTCACTTTACACCCACAAACTTAAATGTGCTCTATTGGGATCTTATCTGATATGTAGCTACACATGACGGGGCCAGTCATTTATATACACCTTCCCACCTGCTTGTTTTCCATCTATCTTCACCCCTCTGTGGCTCTATGGAGACAAAGCTATGAATCAAAGATGAAGGGGGAGAGATGGAAATCAAGCAGGTGGACTTAGTTTGAACAGTCATTCTGTGCTGACAGACTACCTTTAACATATAGTACATAGACAAGATGGATTCCTGCTCTTCTGTCTCTATGTATGGGCGACGTCTGTTGCACACCTGTCCCCTGTCCCCAGTTTAGCCTCTGCTCCCTTCACCTCGGTCCACTGCCCTCTGTTGTGCTCCACATTGGGTTTGCAGCTTGCCTGGTATGTGACATCATCTCCCTGGGCCTTTTAAGGCTCATTAGGACAGAAACCTGTGTCTTTGGATTGTTATTCAACACTTTAGTTTGTTACTCTCCTCCTCTTGTGCACACGGAGTTACTGCTTCCATCTCCGCCGATTTTGCTGTATCCATTCTGCTGTTTCCAAAATTCCTGAGGGTGCCTTGTCTTCTCTCCATATGTCATCCTACCAGTTGCACCAACTCTCGGGGCCCGTATATCCACCTGGACCTGGGGCTTAATGGCTCCACTTCACCAATTGAGCCTAAACAACATCATAGCAGTTAGTCTCCACTCACTAACTCAGAGGCAACTGGAAACTAGATAAAGTGTGCAAAAGGGAAAACTGGTTAAAAAGGCAGAATACAAGTCAAAATGGCCAGAAAGTATTAGTCTCATGTACACAGTTTATTTTGAAAAGTAAGCTTTAAAAATCTGAAAAGTTTAGAAGGTCATGTGAGGTCAAGAATGGGACATTAAGGGAGGAAGTTGACAAATGCAAGTTAAGGTCAGTTATTCAGTGGTAGAACATTTATGACTAAACAATTGCATCTATGGTAATAAGAGGCCTGGATGTCACCACTAATGGCTGCAAAATAATAAGGCAGCATCTCAACCTGAATTATAGTTTATTTGCATCATAAGTCAATGTCAAGATAGGAATATTGCATTTCTTGCTCTACCAAAGGCCAGCCTGTGCTCATATATTAGCAGACCCTCTTACGTTATCATATGTAATAAGATGTGTGAATTCCATTTCTCTTTTCTTAAAGTTGAATAGACAAATGGAGTTGAAAAATGCAGGTGTAATCTTAACCAAGAAGAATGTAAGGTAGAATGCCATTTACTGTAACTGCAATGCAGACATTCTAGAGCGGAGCTCTAACCGAAACAGAAAACTTCGCTGTACTCCTGAATGTAACACTTGTGAGAAGTCTATAGTCTGCAATTCTAGCTGTTTGAGGTCATCTTGTTTTGCTCTCACAACCATTGTCTGACCGCCCCATTTCGACCTTACTATACAGGGGGGAACCCTCTGCTTCGGACCCCCTTCTATGAGCCAGAACACAACACCGGGTGGTACAAGCTGTTCCCGTTCTGATAGACTTCAGCTGCCTTTGCATTACATTGATAGCCTTTTATCTGAATGGCGACCATGTATATCTATAGGGTAGATACCAACCTGGCGCAAACGATGTCATGAGCGGCATCCACATTTTTAAGATTTTTTTTTTTAATCTTGAGTTATGCTCTATTTAGTTATCATAGCACTAACTATTTAGATTGTAAAGTAAAAAGATCAGGGGGGAAATACCAGTAGTGATATTAGTGACGGAGGTCATTGATTGGTATTTAAAGGGATGATCTGGTATCCAAATGATGTAAAATACTGAAATATCTAATATTCACCTTATCATCCACTGTCACAGATCTTCCTCTTGTACTTCTTGTTCTCATGACATGGACATGTGACTATGGCAGCCTATCACTTACTGAAGCAGTGATATGTTGGTCACATGTCCCTCCAGATAATGCAGGAAATGCAGAGACTGGTGGGGAACCCAGGAGCTCTGTAAGGTAATGATTAGTTATTTCAATACCTTACATCCTTCTTAGCTTTTTTTTAATTAATAAGTAGCATGTGTATGACATAAGTACATAAAAAGAAAGGTAAGTGTTATGTGGAACACAACATTTTATTGACATAACTGGAAATAGACTTTAATACAGTAAGAGATCTCAGCACAGAAAATAAAGAGTTGTCACATATTTCACCTTGATACATATGAAATTACCAAGGTAATGCATTGTACAGAGGGCACCGTCCAACTATTGATCAGGACCCATGAAACTGTACTAGAAGAAACTTCTACACCTTATATTCCTATTTTTATTTTAATAACATATTCAATTAAAATCAATTTAATCAAGCAGGATCCGCTGAGAGGCCAGTGCATTAGACAGAGAGCACGTGCTCAAAGCCTCATTTATAGAGAATCGGTAACAACCTCATGCAAATATACAACATATAAAGGTGAGGGATGATTTAGAGAGGACCCACCTCTTGCCATAAATATGTACGCGATATTACCTGGTGTAAATGCTGCCATTTGCCTGAATTCGGGTGTCGTTTTTCTTTTGTCCCTACATATCTCCATTGTTGAGCTATGACCTCCTCTTCCTTGTATGAAACACATCTTTATTTAGCAAGGGGATGTGATTCTCAAGAAGAAACACATGGGGAAGAGTTGAGGACCACACCCACTTGGCTAAAAATATATTTACATGTAGACAGTTTACAACAGTCTCTGTGGGTTTCATTCATATGCAGTATTTTTTGTACATTGAATTTGACATGTTTGGAAGATTTAATGACGTGTCTGTACCATTATGTGTCCGTGGGCAGGGACCCTAACCATGTGTCAATCATTAACATGGTATAAATATTTGTACAAAGTGTCATAGGACGCCTCACTAAGTTAGCTGCATTACTTATTTATTTTACTCACTTATAAAGCGCTATTAATTCTACAACATTTTAAAGACATTACCACTGGGGCTCACAATCTACATTCCCTATCAGTATGTCTTCGAATGTGGGAGGAGACTGGAGAACCCGGAGGAAACCCACGCAAACACGGGGAGAACATACAAAGTCCTTGCAGATGTTGTCCTTCGTGAGATTTGAACCCAGGACCCCAGTGCTGCAGTGCTAACCACTGAGCCACCGTGCTGCCTTATAAATATACCTTGAATTCCATATACTGACCATTATCCTTCAGAGAATGCATCTTACCCTATGGCGCATGTGTGATAATAGGGTCGTATCATAGGCGGTTGCGTTGGGCAGGGGCATGTGACAGGCTTGTCCCGTCTCTTACCTGTAGTATACAATTCTACAGTTCCTTACTGTTGGAAGCATGTACCAGGGTGCATGTGGGTAAACATTCATTTTTTTTTCCACCTACTTATTCCTAGTCTACAGTATGTTTGGTATTGCTGCTCCTTTTCTAATGGCATATATCAAGGACATTTCTGGAAAGTAATGCGCTCCCCGTCACCATTCATTTTTATTATGTTAGGAAACACAGTAAGTATAGAGATACATAAATTATACAGTATAGAATAACTTTTTTTTTTAATTTATAACAAGACTTGTCTTTAATTTAGACATTTCTGAAGTTAAACATATTCCAATCGGTTATATCGATACATTCATATGATAAAAATGTGATAGAAAAATGAAGATGGTATTGGATGAGATATAGGACATGGTGATACATTTGAAAATGAGGTTACAAAGTATATTTTTAGAAGCCAAACGGCTACTGTATACATTGTATTAAAGATTATAAATGTTTATATTTGCCACTAGATGAATTTTAAGATTGGATGATACCCTTCTCCCAGGTGAGTCCTATTGTGAGCGGGTTACGGGTTTATCCCTTTGGTAGAATCGGTAACCCTACGATAGGTTTTAGCACCCTAAAAAGCAGAGATATTGTTTGATTAGTGTATAACTTTCAGCTAATGCTGTTGTAAGATTGTGGAAGATTATCCAAGGTATCAGCAGGGGCGCATTAGTGAAGATAAGGGAAAAACCTCGGCGGCATCCTTTCCTGACTGCAGGAGGCAACATTTTCCAAGGATGAAACTATTTGGGCACGTTACCCACTTGTAATTTTCTTAGGGGGTGGAAATTGATGCCAATAGCTAAAAGCACCCATCGAGTAATAGAATTGAAAAAAGTTCCCCATCTACAGCTTTATCTACAGAGGTGAGGTCTGCCTACAAACTAAAGCGTTTTAGTGTCTAATTACCATCCATTCTTAGTGCTCATCAGCTGGAACGATTCCTTAGCTACATACATTACGAGATAAAGCTAGAAGGTAATTTGTGTTTTAAGCTTTATGACTTTTTCATTAAATTGAGAAAAACTAGCAAACTGCACCAAAACATTGGAATCGCCACAATCAAAAATTCTGCCCTATCTGGTTAATTCTGTCTCTAGGAAAAATTAAAACATATTATGGGCCTTTGTGGGGAAAAAAAAAATCACATTTGTTCCCACTCGAACATTTAATAATCATCTAAGTTATAAATTATCCCCAGCCAACTTTTTTTGCAATTTCACCACACTTGGAATTTTTTTCCCATATTCTAGTACAAGACATGGTAAAACCAATGGTGTCATTCAAAAGTACAACTCGTCCCACCAAAAATAAGCCCTCATATGACCATATCGACGGAAAAATAAAGTTATAGCTCTGGGAAGGAGGGGAGCGAAAAACAACGCAAAAATGAAAAAGGGCTGCGGCGTGAAGGGGTTAATAGAGCTGTTCAGTTTACTTCTGGAATATAATGAGTGTTATCATACACGTGGGCCCAGATTTTCCTAAATTGTTCCAGACTATCCCGAAGAATGCCTTCATTTTTGTTGTTGCTCATATAGCACGGGGGACATTTGCATTAAGTGAAGTCCAATGTTTTTTTTACCTTGCTGCTATGGTTTGATCTATCCAGAGGCAAACAACCTTTGGACAGGAACACATCACCTAGAGCTAAACAGCTTCATAAACTATGAGGGGAATAGTCAAGAAATGCTCTGGAAAAAGTTAGGTACCAGCACATTAAAAATTTGCAGTTTGTGCTTATTAACCCCTTTACCCCCAAGGGTGGTTTGCACGTTAATGACCGGGCCAATTTTTACAATTCTGACCACTGTCCCTTTATGAGTTTATAACTCTGGAACGCTTCAACGGATCTTGGCGATTCTGTTTTCTCGAGACATATTGTACTTCATGATAATGGTGAAATTTCTTCGATATAACTTTCGTTTATTTGTGAAAAAAACGGAAATTAGGCGAAAATTTTGAAAATTTCGCAATTTTCCAACTTTGAATTTTTATGCCCTTAAATCACAGAGATATGTCACACAAAATACTTAATAGGTAACATTTCCCACATGTCTAATTTACATCAGCACAATTTAGGAACCAAAATTTTTTTTTTGTTAGGGAGTTATAAGGGTTAAAAGTTGACCAGCAATTTTCTCATTTTTACAACACCATTTTTTTTCTTAGGGACCACATCTCATTTGAAGTCATTTTGAGGGGTCTATATGATAGAAAATAACCAAGTGTGACACCATTCTAAAAACTGCACCCCTCAAGGTGCTCAAAACCACATTCAAGAAATTTATTAACCCTTCAGGTGTTTCACAGGAATTTTTGGAATGTTTAAATAAAAATTAACATTTAAATTTTTTTTTTACACAAAATTTATTTCAGCTCCAAAAGTTGTTGTACAATTTGTCCTGAGTACGCCGATACTCCATATGTGGGGGTAAACCACTGTTTGGGCGCACCGCAGAGCTCGGAAAGGAAGGAGCACCATTTGACTTTTCAATGCAAAATTGACTGGAATTGAGATGGAACGCCATGTTGCGTTTGGAGAGCCCCTGATGTGCCTAAACATTGAAACCCCCCCACAAGTGACACCATTTTGGAAAGTAGACCCCTTAAGGAACTTATCTAGATGTGTGGTGAGCACTTTGACTCAACAAGTGCTTCACAGAAGTTTATAATGCAGAGCCATAAAAATAAAAAATCATATTTTTTCACAAAAAATTATCTTTTCGCCCCCAATTTTTTATTTTCCCAAGGGTAAGAGAAGAAATTAGACCACAAAAGTTGTTGTGCAATTTGTCCTGAGTACGCTGATACCCCATATGTGGGGGTAAACGACTGTTTGGGCGCATGGCAGAGCTCGGAAGGGAAGGAGCGCCATTTGACTTTTCAATGCAAAATTGACTGGAATTAAGATGGGACGCCATGTCGCGTTTGGGGAGCCCCTGATGTGCCTAAACATTAAACCCCCCACAAGTGACACCATTTTGGAAAGTAGACCCCCTAAGGAACTTATCTAGATGTGTTTTGAGAGCTTTGATCCCTCAAGTGTTTCACTACAGGTTATAACGCAGAGCCGTGAAAATAAAAATTCTTTTTTTTTCACAAAAATGATTTTTTAGCCCCCAGTTTTGTATTTTCACAAGGGTAACAGGATAAATTGGACCCTAAAAGTTGTTGTCCAATTTGTCCTGAGTACGCTGATACCCTATATGTTGGGGGGAACCACTGTTTGGGCGCATGGCAGATCTCGGGAGGGAAGGAGTGCCATTTGGAATGCAGACTTAGATGGATTGGTTTGCAGGCGTCACGTTGCATTTGCAGAGCCCCTGATGTACCCAAACAGTAGAAACCCCCCACAAGTGACCCCATATTGGAAACTAGACCTCCCAAGGAACTTATCTAGATGTGTTGTGAGAACTTTGAACCCCCAAGTGTTTCACTACAGTTTATAACGCAGAGCCGTGAAAATAAAAATTCATTTTTTTCACAAAAATGATTTTTTAGCCCCCAGTTTTGTATTTTCATAAGGGTAACAGGATAAATTGGACCCCAAAAGTTGTTGTCCAATTTGTCCTGAGTATGCTGCTGAGTATGCTGATAGAACTAAGGGCCGACTCTTCAATCTGTCTGTGCCAGAGCATGCCGCCATGCGGAGTTATGTTAAGGAGTCTTTGGAGAAGGGGCATATTCGGCCGTCTTCGTCACCATTGGGAGTGGGATTCTTTTTTGTTGCCAAGAAGGATGGCTCCTAGAGACCCTGTATTGATTATCGCCTTCTTAATAAGATCACGGTCAAATTCCAATCTCCTTTGCCTTTGCTTTCTGATTTGTTTGCTCGTATTAAGGGGGCTAGTTGGTTTACTAAGATTGACCTTCGAGGGGCTTATAATCTTGTTCGTATTAAACAGGGTGACGAATGGAAAACTGCATTTAATACGCCCGAAGGCTATTTTGAATACCTTGTGATGCCTTTCGGGCTTTCTAATGCTCCTTCTGTATTTCAGTCCTTCATGCATGATATTTTCCGCAATTACCTTGATAAATTCATGATTGTGTATTTGGATGATATTTTGATTTTTTCCGATGATTGGGAGTCTTATGTGAAGCAGGTCAGGATGGTATTCCAGATCCTTCGTGATAATGCTTTATTTGTGAAGGGGTCTACGTGCCTATTTGGAGTTCAGAAGGTCTTTTTTGGGTTTTATTTTTTCTCCCTCGTCTATAGAATTGGATCCTGTTAAGGTCCAAGCCATTCATGACTGGATTCAACCCACATCTGTGAAGAGCCTTCAGAAATTTTTGGGCTTTGCTAATTTTTATCGCTGTTTCATTGCCAACTTTTCCAGTGTGGTTAAACCCCTGACCGATTTGACGAAGAAAGGCGCTGATGTGACGAATTGGTCCTCTGCGGCTGTTGAGGCCTTTCAGGAGCTTAAACGCCGATTCACTTCTGCCCCTGTGTTGCGTCAGCCGGATGTTTCTCTTCCTTTTCAGGTTGAGGTTGACGATTCTGAGATTGGGGCAGGGGCCGTTTTGTCTCAGAGGAATTCTGATGGTTCTTTGATGAAACCGTGTGCTTTTTTTTTCCAGAAAGTTTTTGCCTGCGGAGCGCAATTATGACGTCGGCAATCGGGAGTTGTTGGCTATGAAGTGGGCATTTGAGGAGTGGCGACATTGGCTTGAGGGAGCCAAGCACCGCGTTGTGGTCTTGACCGATCATGAGAATCTGATTTACCTCGAGTCGGCCAAGCGGCTGAACCCTAGACAGGCTCGATGGTCCCTGTTTTTCTCCCGTTTTGATTTTGTGGTCTCGTATCTTCCGGGATCTAAGAATGTTAAGGCTGATGCCCTCTCTAGGAGTTTTTTGCCTGATTCTCCTGGAGTCCTTGAGCCGGTTGGCATTCTTAAGGAAGGGGTGATTCTTTCTGCCATCTCCCCTTTTTTACGGCGGGTGCTTCAGGAATTTCAGGCTGATAAACCTGACCGCTGTCCAGTGGGGAAGCTGTTTGTTCCTGATAGATGGACAAGTAAGGTAATTTCTGAGGTTCATTGTTCGGTGTTGGCTGGTCATCCTGGAATTTTTGGTACCAGAGATTTGGTTGCTAGGTCCTTTTGGTGGCCTTCCTTGTCGCGGGATGTGCGTTCTTTTGTGCAGTCCTGTGGGACTTGTGCCCGGGCCAAGCCTTGCTGTTCCCGCGCTAGTGGGTTGCTTTTGCCTTTGCCGGTCCCTGAGAGTCCCTGGACGCATATTTCCATGGATTTTATTTCGGATCTTCCTGTTTCCCAGAAGATGTCTGTTATCTGGGTGGTTTTTGACCGGTTCTCTAAAATGGTCCATTTGGTACCTTTGCCTAAATTGCCTTCCTCCTCTGATTTGGTTCCATTGTTTTTTCAGCATGTGGTTCGTTTGCATGGCATTCCGGAGAATATTGTGTCTGACAGAGGTTCCCAGTTTGTTTCTAGGTTTTGGCGGGCCTTTTGTGCTAGGATGGGCATTGATTTGTCTTTTTCTTCGGCGTTTCATCCTCAGACAAATGGCCAAACTGAGCGAACTAATCAGACCTTGGAAACCTATTTGAGATGCTTTGTGTCTGCTGATCAGGATGATTGGGTGGCTTTCTTGCCGTTGGCCGAGTTTGCCCTTAATAATCGGGCTAGTTCAGCTACGTTGGTTTCGCCTTTCTTTTGTAATTTTGGTTTTCATCCTCGTTTTTCTTCGGGGCAGGTTGAGCCTTCTGACTGTCCTGGTGTGGATTCTGTGATGGACAGGTTGCAGCAGATTTGGACTCATGTGGTAGACAATTTGACGTTGTCTCAGGAAAAGGCTCAACGTTTTGCTAACCGCCATCGGTGTGTTGGTCCCCGGCTTCGGGTGGGGGATTTAGTCTGGTTATCTTCTCGTCATGTTCCTATGAAGGTTTCTTCTCCTAAGTTCAAACCTCGGTTTATTGGTCCTTATAAGATTTCTGATATTATCAATCCGGTATCTTTTCGTTTGGCCCTTCCAGCCTCTTTTGCCATCCATAATGTTTTCCATAGATCTTTGTTGCGGAGATATGTGGTGCCCGTTGTTCCCTCTGTTGACCCTCCTGCCCCGGTGTTGGTTGAGGGGGAGTTGGAATATGAGGTTGAGAAAATTTTGGATTCTCGTTTTTCGAGGCGGAGGCTTCAGTATCTTGTCAAGTGGAAGGGTTATGGCCAGGAGGATAATTCTTGGATTGTTGCCTCCGATGTTCATGCCGCCGATTTGGTTCGTGCTTTTCACTTGGCTCGTCCTGATCGGCCTGGGGGCTCTGGTGAGGGTTCGGTGACCCCTCCTCAAGGGGGGGTACTGTTGTGAGTTCTGCTCTTGGGCTCCCTCCGGTGGTTTTAAGTGGAACGGCTGCTCCTTGGATTTAGCAGTCAGCAGCTGCTTCCACTGATCGTCTATTCTGGCTCGGCTATTTAAGCCTGGCTCTATCCTTCAGCCAGTGCCAGTTGTCAATGGTTCCTGGTTGGATTCACATCTCTGCTTGGATTTCCCTGATATTCTGACCAGTTCAGCAAAGATAAGTCCTTGCTTGGTTCTTTTGCTGTCCACATTTTGTGGACTTTATCGTTCTGCATTTTCTATGTTTTTTCTTGTCCAGCTTGTCAGTATGGATTTATTCAGTTAAGCTGGAAGCTCTGGGAAGCAGATTTACCCTCCACACCTTTAGTCAGGTGTGGAGATTTTTGTAAACTCTGTGGTGGATTTTTCTAGTTTTTTACTACTGACCGCACAGTATTCTGTCCTATTCTATCTATCTAGCTAGAGTGGCCTCCTTTGCTTCATCCTGGTTTCATTCTGCGTATGTCATTTCCCTCTCCACTCACAGTCAATATTTGTGGGGGGCTGTCTATCCTTTGGGGATTTTCTCTGAGGCAAGATAGCTTTCCTGTTTCTATCTTTAGGGGTAGTTAGTCCTCCGGCTGTGACGATGCGTCTAGGGAGTGACAGGAACATCCCACGGCTACTTCTAGTGTTGTGTTAAGCTCAGGAACTGCGGTCAGTACAGGTACCACCTCCTCCAGAGCTCGTCCCATGTTGCTCCTAAACCACCAGTTCATAACACATCGCTAGTTGAAGTCTTTCATCTTCGCTTTTCGTCTTCATCCAGCACAGACCACCATTTCTTGTAGTCAGGAATCGTCTCTGCAGGAAATAACACAGCCCTGCTTGCACATCACATTATTTAATTTTTTCCCTATACTACACCAGATGAAGAAAAAAAGGCGACTTGTCAGTGTCACCCTGCACAGTACCAGCACCCCCCATTGAAAGCAGTATTCTCAAAAATAAAATACATCGCTGCAGTAACAATATCCCTTAATTAGCCCCTACAGTAATAATATCCCCCATCCTGGCCCCCTTGTGTCTTATTCCTTGCTCCAGCCAATATCCCCCATCCAGCCCCTTGTGTCTTATTCCTGGCTCCATATCTTCTCCCATCCTACCCTCATGTGTCTCCATTCTACCCCATGTGATGTCCCATCCTACTCCATGTGATCTCCCCATCCTGCTCCATCTGTCTATCCTGCCCAATGTGTCCCATGATCCTGCCCCATCTGTCCCATAATCTTGCCCCATCTGTCCCACGATCCTGCCTCATCTATCCCATGTTCCTGCTACATGTGTCTCATGATCCTGCTCCAGGTGTCCCATGTGTATCGGACGAAGGTTCAGTTACTGCACTGGCTAGATGCTCCTGCCCCTGCGGCCCGGTGAGCAAAAGATGGGGGACCTGGTCGATGCCCTCTCTGCTCACTGGGCCCCATACACCAGTAATGGCAGTAAGAGCAATACTAATAATAAGGTACAACCATGAGATACTGTTGTAACAGAACACCAAAGTTGCTATAAACAATGGCTCAAAATGATAAAAAAAAGTTTGATAGTAAAAGCCTCCAGCACTGACAGCCATAGAAACCAAAAATAAGTGAGCAAAAATATCAGATCATGGTAATGACCCAATAATAGAAACCGGGAGTAGTATGAAAATCAAAAAATAGTGCAATAGTGCCAGCTTGTAAACAGTATAGGAAGATAAATTAACAAGTGGAAAAAGTGAAAATACAAACTTAGTGGAGGCCTGGAAATAACCGACAGGCAGGGAAAGACTTGGTGTCACGACTATGTCAGGGGCTCCTTCTCTGTCTCTAACACTAGGGGGCGCCCCAGCTCGCCTCGTTCCCCAGGTACTTCTGAAGGTGAAGATGCTGGGGCCAAGTACCTTGCCTTATCTCCTGAATCTGCCCTCCGTCTGTACCTTTCCCCCACCCAGGGAAGAGGGGAGAAGTTGTGCACCATAGTACACCAACCAGACGAACAAGGTAATACGAACAGGGGAAACAAGAAAATACCAGGCATACAATTACTCACATATAACAGAGTTATGCGCTGTGGAGAGGAGGATGGAGTAAAACCAAAGTAAGAGAAGGTAAGGGAATTATCACACTTACTTAACCAAGCAACAGTTACAGATAAACCCACCAAACGCCTTATCATATAACCACCAATTACTATCCTCCCAACCATGCATGAGCTACCCCTGACGATGTGTGTCAGTCAGGACCCAAATTATATAGGGGATAGGAGTGGCTAACAGTGATCAGCTGAGAGGCCTAGTACCCAGAGCTCCCAACATGGCCAATTAACCCCTGTACTGCCAAAAGAAATTTACATCATTTAAAAAGAAGATGAAGTGCTTCTTTTCAGAGCAGGAGTAGGAGCAATCAGACGCTGCGGTCTTCTGCTCCTCTCTCTGTTGCGGTAACCCCGTGACACTTGGCCCCTTTGCACTGAAGTCTAATTTGCAGAAATCTTCAAATGGTAATTAAAGAAGAACCACAAAATGTTTTTCTTCACCAAAGGTATCAATTATTGATGAGCGAACATGTGTTATCTGAGTATCTTGGTTGTGCTCAAATATGTGCAAGTCTCTGCAGCTGCATTATTCGCGAGTCGCGACTGTTTAGACAGCCACAACACATGTAGGGATTGACTGTTCGCTCATCAATAGTATCAATGTAATAATATTACAGCACCAATACAGCCATGTCTTTACTTTACATTACAAAATTGTGCTAACAAGTTCCCTTTTAACATTTTAGGCTCCATTTACTGCTTGTTCAATCGACAGTCCAAATCTTAGCTAGCTCATTAGTTTTCCTGGTGTTTGGATTTTCACTTTTTCCACTTGTCCATGTATCTTACTATATTTTTACTCTGTTTACATGCTGTCACTTTTGCACTATTTTTGCAGTGTTTTCCTACCATTCCAGTCTTTTTTATTACGTCATTACCATTATCTGATATTATTGCTCTCTGAGTTTTGTTCACTATGGTTGTCAGTGCTGGAGGCTTTTTTTATCATACTTTGTTTTATCATTCTGAGCCACTGTTTATTACAATTATTCTTTTGGTGATCTTTATCTTACTGTAAGGTTTCTCTTACTGAGAGTGTTGGGGGACACTCGCTTGACCGCGATATTTAAGCACACAGCACGGGTTTATAAAAGAAAGCAGTCCATACGGTTTATTAAGCCACATAAACCGGGTTAAGCACAGTTCATTACATAGAATACAACAGGCACCAACAGTCTCTTTGGTACCTGACGGGAGCTCCTGCTCCACCTTGCCGACTCTTCCAACAGCCTTTGGGTAAGCTGCCTAACGGGGATCACCAACTCGCCTGGTCCATACACAGTAGTCAGTCCAGATCTCACCGAAGGACTCCAGCTTCCCCACACTCTGTTCACACTCTTCTGGGTAAGCTGCCTAACGGGGATCCCCAACTTGCCTGTCCGGCACACAGTAGTCAGTCCGGACCTCACCGAAGGACTGCAGCTTCCCCACACCGTAACGGACACTGGCTCTGCAGATCCTGGTCGTCACCTCGTTACCACAGGTCCTGGACCCCGTCCTCCACCTATCAGCTTAGGTCCTGGACCCCGTCCTCCACCTATCAGCTTAGGTCCTGGACCCCGTCCTCCACCTGTCACAACAGGTCCTGGACCCCGTCCTCCACCTGTCAGCTTAGGTCCTGGACCCCGTCCTCCACCTATCAGCTTAGGTCCTGGACCCCGTCCTCCACCCGTTACCTCAGGTTACCAGGATCACGCCAGTGGCCTAGTCCACGTTCTCAGGTGCTCTCCGGACCCTAGTCATTCCTAGGCCAATCCAGCACCATTCGGGACCCTAGTCATTCCTAGGACAGTCCCCGGGACCCTAGTCATTCCTAGGGCAATCCCGCACCGTTCCCAGGTGCTTGCAGGACCCTGGTCATTCCCAGGCCAATCCAGCACCTTCACCAGTCAGGTCCATACACAGGTTCCACACAGGAACCACACAGGACCTGCCGGACACGCCTCCCATGTGACCCACATCCTGGTCACATTATATACCTGAAACCACACCCCTGGATGTGTGTGTGGATGTGTGGCTAGTCTGACCCTCCCGTCTCTCATGACTAGCCTAGTAAGTCACCCAAACTTAACTATACACATTACAGAAACTCTTGAGGGTCTACAGGTCCCAGCATAAACACAAAACATCAGACTTACTACGCAGACTCCCTCTGCGACACATATCGGCCATTCACAACACTGCCGATCACAGGTTCACCACGAATATCACCACAACAGATACGCCTCCATGCATATCCCGCAGAGCGCACAGAGCGCCCCCTAACTGCCACAGGGGTCACTACACCATCACATATATCACATTACCTTTTCACTAATATTGTTCTGCAGAGTCGGTGTAGGTATGGTCATTTGTACATTTTTGGCATACTCCATATTTACTCCTTTTTAGCCTTTTGGATTTCTGAGTGTTTTCATCCATGTTTATCTCTAGCTTTTTGATATATAAAAATTATCTGTTATATTTTATCTGTGATCCTCCGTATAAACACATCTCTTCTTGTTTTCTGTTTTGGATAACCAAAGAGAAAAATAGCACCAAAGAAACCAAATTTTTTTATTATTATAAAAATAGGAATTTTATTAAGTCAAAAGGAGAAAAGAGGGAGACACAAAAAGTGCAAATAGGGTCTTATCAAACGTTACACAAAGTTGCCCACCAAGAGAACTACTCACCTGGTGAGATTGAAGGAAGGACATATATTAATGGCGGCTGCTGCAGATCCACAGGTCAGTGCAAGACCTGATTGAAACACACACTTAGGTAGGAGAAAAAAGGATCATCCCCGCGCTGCCGCAAGAAGAATTCCAAAAATTGTAGAGGTTTCAACGTGGTTTATTGTACGCGTTTCAGGGTTCAGGTGACCCCTTCATCAGAACATACCACAAATATTGTACAAGAGTCATAGGTATACAGGGTTTGAGTACATGTCAGTATTTGGAAGCAACGCCCAATGGATCAGATAACACCCAGTGTCAGAGTTCAGGCTCATCAGGAAGTTCACATGACAAGATTAAAAATCATCAGAGAAATACAAATTTATATTTTACACATTTAGCCTTATTTTTGTTTATAGGATAACAAAAATTGAAAAGAGAGAAGGAAAAAAAAAAGAGAAGAACGGTCTCACTGAGAATGGAACCGAACTCACATCGTAAAAAATGAAACAAATTCAGAGGTGAAGGCATTTACTTTGAGCTACTGAGCTGGAAGGATAGACTCTTGGAGAACACAGGTTGTCAGTGTTGAACCATAGTTAAAATACTTCTTTATTAATAAATATTAAAATAATTTTTTTGTATTAAAAGTGGAAATGTGTTTGTCAAATTATTTGGGAGTATGTCATACCACAAAAAGAAATAATTAAGGAACGGGGAGTTAAAACACTGGAGCATACACCAAATGAGGATCACTTCGCTAGGAGAGAGAGAAAATGGGCACATCTGATCAATTCATGGAGAGTCCAGAGGACAAATGCTCCCCCAGTCGTATGGAATAAAGCTGACGGGTTCAAGTGCCAGCAGGGTGCAAAAAAGGGGTTCGGCTTCCCAGAAAGCCACAGAAACTTAATGATTTAGACAAAGAAGAAGCACATAGACATAATATATAAATATAAGCAAAACCTTACAGCCATTAAAACTTAGTATTAAAATCATTTAGGTAATTTTTAGTTCTACAAATATATATAAAATATTCTAATAATATATAAATAGATATAAAAAATATAAATAAATATATATACAGTGGGGCAAAAAAGTATTTAGTCAGTCAGCAATAGTGCAAGTTCCACCACTTAAAAAGATGAGAGGCGTCTGTAATTTACATCATAGGTAGACCTCAACTATGGGAGACAAACTCAGAAAAAAAAATCCAGAAAATCACATTGTCTGTTTTTTTATCATTTTATTTGCATATTATGGTGGAAAATAAGTATTTGGTCAGAAACAAACAATCAAGATTTCTGGCTCTCACAGACCTGTAACTTCTTCTTTAAGAGTCTCCTCTTTCCTCCACTCATTACCTGTAGTAATGGCACCTGTTTAAACTTGTTATCAGTATAAAAAGACACCTGTGCACACCCTCAAACAGTCTGACTCCAAACTCCACTATGGTGAAGACCAAAGAGCTGTCAAAGGACACCAGAAACAAAATTGTAGCCCTGCACCAGGCTGGGAAGACTGAATCTGCAATAGCCAACCAGCTTGGAGTGAAGAAATCAACAGTGGGAGCAATAATTAGAAAATGGAAGACATTCAAGACCACTGATAATCTCCCTCGATCTGGGGCTCCACGCAAAATCCCACCCCGTGGGGTCAGAATGATCACAAGAACGGTGAGCAAAAATCCCACAACCACGCGGGGGGACCTAGTGAATGAACTGCAGAGAGCTGGGACCAGTGTAACAAGGCCTACCATAAGTAACACACTACGCCACCATGGACTCAGATCCTGCAGTGCCAGACGTGTCCCACTGCTTAAGCCAGTACATGTCCGGGCCCGTCTGAAGTTTGCTAGAGAGCATTTGGATGATCCAGAGGAGTTTGGGGAGAATGTCCTATGGTCTGATGAAACCAAACTGGAACTGTTTGGTAGAAACACAACTTGTCGTGTTTGGAGGAAAAAGAATACTGAGTTGCATCCATCAAACACCATACCTACTGTAAAGCATGGTGGTCGAAACATCATGCTTTGGGGCTGTTTCTCTGCAAAGGGGCCAGGACGACTGATCCGGGTACATGAAAGAATGAATGGGGCCATGTATCGTGAGATTTTGAGTGCAAACCTCCTTCCATCAGCAAGGGCATTGAAGATGAAACGTGGCTGGGTCTTTCAACATGACAATGATCCAAAGCACACCGCCAGGGCAACGAAGGAGTGGCTTCGTAAGAAGCATTTCAAGGTCCTGGAGTGGCCTAGCCAGTCTCCAGATCTCAACCCTATAGAAAACCTTTGGAGGGAGTTGAAAGTCCGTGTTGCCAAGCGAAAAGCCAAAAACATCACTGCTCTAGAGGAGATCTGCATGGAGGAATGGACCAACATACCAACCACAGTGTGTGGCAACCTTGTGAAGACTTACAGAAAACGTTTGACCTCTGTCATTGCCAACAAAGGATGTATTACAAAGTATTGAGATGAAATTTTGTTACTGACCAAATACTTATTTTCCACCATAATATGCAAATAAAATGATAAAAAAAACAGACAATGTGATTTTCTGGATTTTTTTTTCTCAGTTTGTCTCCCATAGTTGAGGTCAACCTATGATGTAAATTACAGACGCCTCTCATCTTTTTAAGTGGTGGAACTTGCACTATTGCTGACTGACTAAATACTTTTTTGCCCCACTGTATATATATATATATATATATATATATATATATATATATACCGTATATACTCGAGTATAAGCCGAGATTTTCAGCCCAAATTTTTGGGCTGAAAGTGCCCCTCTCGGCTTATACTCGAGTCACGGTCGGCGGCTGAGGGGGAGAGAGGTCTGTCATATACTTACCTGCTTCCGGGGCTCCTGGCGCTGTCCCTGCAGTCCCACGGTCTTCGGGTGCCGCAGCTCTTCCCCTGTTCAGCGGTCACGTGGGACCGCTCATTAGAGAAATGAATATGGACTCCACTCCCATAGGGGTGGAGCCGCATATTCATTTCTCTAATGAGCGATAATGGTGACTGCTGATAGAGGAAGAGGCTGCGGCACCGAAGACCAGCTGTCCGGGGGAAGGAGCGGGACGCCGGGAGCAGGTAAGTATTACATATTCACCTGTCCGCGTTCCACACGCCGGGCGCCGCTCCATCTTCCCGGCGTCTCTCCGCACTGACTGTGCAGGTCAGAGGGCGCGATGACGCATATAGTGTGCGCACCGCCCTCTGCCTGATCAGTCAGTGCAGAGAGACGCCGGGACGGGACGCTGAGGAGCTGCAAGCAAGAGAGGTGAGTATGTAATTTTTTTTTTATTGCAGCAGCAGCAGCAGCAATGGCACATCTTTCTATGGTACATCTTTCGGGCAATAATGAACGGTGCAGAGTACTATATGGCACAGCTATGGGGCAATAATGAACGGTGCAGAGCACTATATGGCACAGCCATGGGGCAATAATGAACGGTGCAGAGCACTATATGGCACAGCTATGGGGCAATAATGAACGGTGCAGAGCACTATATGGCACAGCTTTCTATGGTACAGCTATGGGGCAATAATGAACGGTGCAGAGCACTATATGGCACAGCTTTCTATGGGGCAATAATGAACGGTGCAGAGCACTATATGGCACAGCTTTATGTGGAGCATCTATGGGGCCAAATGAACGGTATGGAGCATCTATTTTTATTTTTGAAATTCACCGGTAGCTGCTGCATTTTCCACCCTAGGCTTATACTCGAGTCAATAAGTTTTCCCAGTTTTTTGTGGCAAAATTAGGGGGGTCGGCTTATACTCGGGTCGGCTTATACTCGAGTATATACGGTATATGAAAAAATAGTCAGCCCACATACATTAAAAGCCTGCAAAAATCAGATAAAAACTTCAGTAATTTCATTAAGACCATGAGGTTTCAGGCTGCCTAGCGTGTAAATTCAATAAACCTCTTTTCTGTTCAGCTTCATGACTCTATTAGGGACATGTGCTGAGATATGATCAATAGAACTAATTTTTACAGCTTTAAAATCTTTATTATGTACCAAGGTATAGTGCCTAGAAAGGCCATGGGTAAGGAGACCATTTTTTATAGTATATCGATGTGAATTAAGTCGGAGGTGTAATGCTTGTGTAGTTCTCCCGACATATTGTTTTCCGCAGGGGCATTCAATAACATAAATCACAAAATTGGAGTTGCAGTTCAAGAAAAAGGGGACCATAAAACTCTTTGGTAGTGAAACAAATAATATTCTTAGTTTTGTGATTAATACTGAGGCAGCAAACGCAATTCTTGGTACCACATTTAAATATGCCCTATGGTCTCAATCCCTATATTGAATAAATTCCTTGCAAGGAATCCCTCGATCACATTCCGAAGGGCTCCCACTATCAGGGACCTAATAGCCCCCAGTTGCCTGAAACGAAATATTAATGCCAATGAGGTTTCAAATAAGGGCATATTACGTCAGATGTTGTTAATTCCGTTCTTGGGCTCCCTCCTGTGGTTATGAATGGTACTTTTGTGAGTTCTGCCCTTGGGCTCCCTCTGGTGGTTTTGAGTGGAACTGCTGCTCCTTGAGTTTAGCCTTAGCAGCTGCTTTCACTAATCGGCTCCCCTGGCCTTGCTATTTAACTTGGCTCTGGTCTGCAATTCATGCCAGCTGTCAATGTTTTCTGGGTTAGATTCAGACCTTTCCTTGGATTTCTCTGATGACCTGTCCATTTCTGCATAAGATAAGTTCTTGCTAGTTCTTGGGTTGTTCCTTTGCTTTGGATTTACTGCTCAGTTTAAGTTATGTATCTTTTTGTCCAGCTTGTCACCATGAAATATTCTGGCTAGCTGGAAGCTCTGGGGAAGCAGATTTGCCCCTCCACACCGTGAGTCGGTGTGGAGACTATTTTTGTAAACTCTGCGTGGATTTTTAGTTTTTAATACTGACCGCACAGTATTCTTTTCTATCTCTGTCTATCTAGATTAAAAATTGGCCTCCTTTGCTACAATCTGTTTTCATTTCTGTGTGTGTCATTTCCCTCTCCACTCACAGTCAATATTTGTGGGGGGCTATCTTTCCTTTTGGGAATTTCTCTGAGGCAAGATAGTTTTCTGTTTCCATCTTTAGGGGTAGTTAGTTCTTAGGCTGTGACGAGGTGTCTAGGGAGAGTCAGGAACACTCCACGGCTATTTCTAGTGTTGGTGTTAGGAGTAGGAACTGCGGTCAGTAAAGCTACCACCTCCTCAGAGCTTGTCCATGATTTGTTTTACCCACCAGGTCATATCAGTGCTGCTCCGTAACCACCAGGTCATAACAGTACAGCTGGCCCACAATGTGTTAAATGCATCTCAAAAGAGGGAAAAGAAAGTTCTGAGTCATTTTTTTTTTCTTTGTAGCTTGTTTTGTCTTTTTTTTTTCCCCTTAATCTTTGGGTGGTTCAGTATTCTGGTGCTGATATGGAGGTTCAGGGTCTGTCCTCGCGTGTCGATCATCTTGCTGCAAGGGTACAGAGTATCCAAGATTATGTTGTTCAGACTCCTGTTTCTGAGCCTAGAATTCCTATTCCTGATTTGTTTTCTGGGGATAGATCTAAATTTTTTAACTTTAAAAATAATTGCAGATTGTTTTTTGCTCTGAAACCCCGTTCCTCTGGTGACCCCATTCAGCAGGTGAAGATTGTCATTTCTCTGCTACGTGGCGACCCGCAGGACTGGGCATTCTCCCTTGAGCCAGGGAATCCTGCATTGCTCAATGTAGACGCATTTTTTCAAGCACTCGGACTGCTCTATGACGAACCTAATTCTGTGGATCAGGCAGAAAAAATCTTGTTGGCTCTGTGTCAGGGTCAGGAAGCAGCAGAAGTATACTGCCAGAAGTTTAGAAAGTGGTCTGTGCTTACAAAATGGAATGAGGATGCCCTGGCGGCTATTTTCAGAAAGGGTCTTTCTGAAGCCCTTAAAGATGTTATGGTGGGGTTCCCCACACCTGCTGGTTTGAACGAATCAATGTCTCTGGCCATTCAGATTGATCGGCGCCTGCGCGAGCATAAGGTGGTGCACCATATGGCGGTGTCCTCTGGGCAGAGTCCGGAGCCTATGCAATGTGATAGGATTTTGACTAGAGCAGAACGGCAGGAATTCAGACGTCAGAATGGGCTGTGTTTTTACTGTGGTGACTCTACTCATGCTATTTCTGATTGCCCGAAGCGTACTAAGAGGGTCGCTAGGTCTGTTACCATTAGTACTGTACAGCCTAAATTTCTCTTGTCTGTTACCCTGATTTGCTCATTGTTGTCCTTTTCTGTAATGACATTTGTGGATTCTGGCTCTGCCCTGAACTTAATGGACTTAGAATTTGCCAAACGCTGTGGTTTTTCCTTGGAGCCTTTGCAGAGCCCTATTCCCTTGAGGGGGATTGATGCTACGCCATTGGCCAAGAATAAACCTCAGTACTGGACACAGTTGACCATGTACATGGCTCCAGCACATCAGGAAAATATTCGCTTTTTGGTCTTGCATAATTTGCATGATGTTGTTGTGCTGGGTTTTCCACGGTTACAGGTACATAATCCGGTGCTGGATTGGAAATCTATGTCTGTGACTAGTTGGGGTTGCCAAGGGATGCATTGTGATATTCCTTTGATGTCAATTTCCTCTTCCTCCTCTTCTGAAGTTCCTGAGTTTTTGTCGGATTTCCAGGATATATTTGATGAGCCCAAGTCCAGTTCCCTACCTCCTCATAGGGACTGTGATTGTGGTATTAACTTGGTTCCTGGCTGTAAGTTCCCTAAGGGTCGACTTTTCAATCTGTCTGTGCCAGAGCATGCCGCTATGCGGAGTTATGTAAAGGAGTCCTTAGAGAAGGGGCATATTCGCCCGTCTTCGTCCCCGTTGGGAGCGGGGTTCTTTTTTGTTGCCAAGAAGGATGGCTCCTTGAGGCCCTGTATAGATTATCGCCTTCTCAATAAGATCACGGTCAAATTCCAGTACCCTTTGCTTTCTGATTTGTTTGCTCGGATTAAAGGGGCTAGCTGGTTTACCAAGATCGACCTTCGAGGGGCGTATAATCTTGTTCGTATTAAACAGGGTGATGAATGGAAAACAGCATTTAATACGCCCGAAGGCCATTTTGAATATCTTGTGATGCCTTTCGGGCTCTCTAATGCTCCATCTGTGTTTCAGTCCTTTATGCATGATATTTTTCGGGAGTATCTGGATAAATTCATGATTGTATATTTGGATGATATTTTGGTTTTTTCTGATGATTGGGAGTCTCATGTGAAGCAGGTCAGGATGGTATTTCAGATCCTTCATGCTAATGCATTGTTTGTGAAGGGGTCTAAGTGCCTTTTTGGAGTTCAGAAGGTTTCTTTTTTGGGTTTCATTTTTTCTCCCTCGGCTATTGAAATGGACCCTGTTAAGGTCCAGGCCATTCATGATTGGACTCAACCCACATCTGTGAAGAGCCTTCAGAAATTTTTGGGCTTTGCTAATTTTTATCGCCGCTTCATTGCTAATTTTTCTACTGTGGTTAAACCTCTGACCGATTTGACAAAGAAAGGTGCTGATGTGGTGAATTGGTCCTCTGCGGCTGTGGAGGCCTTTCAGGAGCTTAAACGTCGTTTTACTTCTGCCCCTGTGTTGCGTCAGCCAGATGTTTCTCTCCCTTTTCAGGTTGAGGTTGACGCTTCTGAGATTGGGGCAGGAGCCGTTTTGTCTCAGAGAAGTTCTGATGGCTCTTTGATGAAACCGTGTGCTTTCTTCTCCAGAAAGTTTTCGCCTGCTGAGCGTAATTATGATGTCGGCAATCGGGAGTTGTTGGCTATGAAGTGGGCATTTGAGGAGTGGCGACATTGGCTTGAGGGAGCTAAGCATCATGTTGTGGTCTTGACCGATCATAAGAATCTGATTTACCTCGAGTCTGCCAAGCGGTTGAATCCTAGACAGGCTCGATGGTCTCTGTTTTTCTCCCGTTTTGATTTTGTGGTCTCGTATCTTCCGGGATCTAAGAATGTGAAGGCTGATGCCCTTTCTTGGAGTTTTTTGCCTGATTCTCCGGGAGTCCTTGAGCCGGCTGGTATTCTCGGGGAGGGGGTGATTCTTTCTGCCATCTCCCCTGATTTGCGGCGGGTGCTTCAGGAGTTTCAGGCTGATAGACCTGACCGCTGTCCAGTGGGGAAACTGTTTGTTCCTGATAGATGGACTAGTAAGGTAATTTCTGAGATTCATTGTTCTGTATTGGCTGGTCATCCTGGGATTTTTGGTACCAGAGAATTGGTTGCCAGGTCCTTTTGGTGGCCTTCCTTGTCGCGGGATGTGTGTTCTTTCGTGCAGTCCTGTGGGACCTGTGCTCGGGCCAAGCCCTGCTGTTCCCGTGCTAGTGGGTTGCTTTTGCCTTTGCCGGTCCCTGGGAGGCCCTGGACGCATATTTCCATGGATTTTATTTCTGATCTTCCTGTTTCTCAGAAGATGTCTGTCATCTGGGTGGTTTGTGACCGGTTTTCTAAGATGGTCCATTTGGTACCTTTGCCTAAGTTGCCTTCCTCCTCTGATTTGGTTCCATTATTTTTTCAGCATGTGGTTCGTTTGCATGGCATTCCGGAGAATATTGTGTCTGACAGAGGTTCCCAGTTTGTTCTAGGTTTTGGCGGTCCTTTTGTGCTAGAATGGGCATTGATTTGTCTTTTTCTTCAGCATTTCATCCTCAGACAAATGGCCAAACAAAGCGAACCAATCAGACCTTGGAAACCTATTTGAGATGCTTTGTGTCTGCTGATCAGGATGGTTGGGTGACCTTCTTGCCGTTGGCCGAATTTGCCCTTAATAATCGGGCTAGTTCGGCTACCTTGGTTTCGCCTTTTTTTTGTAACTTTGGTTTTCATCCTCGTTTTTCTTCGGGGCAGGTTGAGCCTTCGGACTGTCCTGGTGTGGATTCTGTGGTGGACAGGTTGCAGCGGATTTGGACTCATGTGGTGGACAATTTAACGTTGTCTCAGGAAAAGGCTCAACGTTTTGCTAACCGCCATCGGTGCGTTGGTCCCCGGCTTCGCGTTGGGGACTTGGTCTGGTTGTCTTCTCGTCATGTTCCTATGAAGGTTTCTTCCCCTAAGTTCAAGCCTCGCTTTATTGGTCCTTATAAGATTTCTGAAATTATCAATCCGGTGTCTTTTCGTTTGGCCCTTCCAGTTTTTTTTTCCATTCATAATGTGTTCCATAGATCTTTGTTGCGGAGATATGTGGTGCCCATGGTCCCCTCCGTTGACCCTCCTGCTCCGGTGTTGGTTGAGGGGGAGTTGGAATATGTGGTGGAGAAGATTTTGGATTCTCGTCTTTCGAGGCGGAGGCTTCAGTATCTGGTCAAGTGGAAGGGTTATGGCCAGGAGGATAATTCTTGGGTTGTTGCCTCCGATGTCCATGCTGCCGATTTGGTTCGTGCTTTTCATTTGGCTCGTCCTGATCGGCCTGGGGGCTCTGGTGAGGGTTCGGTGACCCCTCCTCAAGGGGGGGTACTGTTGTGAATTCCGTTCTTGGGCTCCCTCCTGTGGTTATGAATGGTACTTTTGTGAGTTCTGCCCTTGGGCTCCCTCTGGTGGTTTTGAGTGGAACTGCTGCTCCTTGAGTTTAGCCTTAGCAGCTGCTTTCACTAATCGGCTCCCCTGGCCTTGCTATTTAACTTGGCTCTGGTCTGCAATTCATGCCAGCTGTCAATGTTTTCTGGGTTAGATTCAGACCTTTCCTTGGATTTCTCTGATGACCTGTCCATTTCTGCATAAGATAAGTTCTTGCTAGTTCTTGGGTTGTTCCTTTGCTTTGGATTTACTGCTCAGTTTAAGTTATGTATCTTTTTGTCCAGCTTGTCACCATGAAATATTCTGGCTAGCTGGAAGCTCTGGGGAAGCAGATTTGCCCCTCCACACCGTGAGTCGGTGTGGAGACTATTTTTGTAAACTCTGCTTGGATTTTTAGTTTTTAATACTGACCGCACAGTATCCTTTTCTATCTCTGTCTATCTAGATTAGAAATTGGCCTCCTTTGCTAAAATCTGTTTTCATTTCTGTGTGTGTCATTTCCCTCTCCACTCACAGTCAATATTTGTGGGGGGCTATCTTTCCTTTTGGGAATTTCTCTGAGGCAAGATAGTTTTCTGTTTCCATCTTTAGGGGTAGTTAGTTCTTAGGCTGTGACGAGGTGTCTAGGGAGAGTCAGGAACACTCCACGGCTATTTCTAGTGTTGGTGTTAGGAGTAGGAACTGCGGTCAGTAAAGCTACCACCTCCTCAGAGCTTGTCCATGATTTGTTTTACCCACCAGGTCATATCAGTGCTGCTCCGTAACCACCAGGTCATAACAGTCAGAAGGATCACCTAGCGCTGTCTCCTCACGTGCACCAACGTTCTGCACCCCATGGGGGCACGTAAGGTCAGCTTGGTGCAGTTTCACACAGACACCGCCTGTCCACACAGGACCAGGGAGGCACGGGGAGTGTGAGGATGATCTTAGCTGGCTCATGGTGTAAGATCTGTCACGCACAGCCTTTTAAGTTTTGACCCCCTGCTGAGCTAGGTGTCCTGTTACAGCTGCACAAAGGAAGGGGATAATCCCATGCCAAATAGGATTCAAATGATTGACATGAAATTATGCATCCAATATTATTCACAACTACAATGTGTGACAAAGTATGCAATAAAAAAAAACTCCAGCTCATTGCACTGGCTAGGAGATCCTGCTAGGTTCTCCGGTACATGGAAATATGGACTCATTGGTAATATGAACCAGAAAAATCAATCAATTCAACACATAGTCCGATTCACTTAATAACTTCAGCTTTAATGCATGTTATTAGCAATACACCAAGTCCGCTGTATCAGGTCAACGTGTTTCAAATGCTTAGTTCTGAATCATAGCAAAGTGCCAAGGAATGCACCAAGATTTTAGCGCACGTTTCTGGCACAAAACAAGATAATAGGTGAAGTAAGCTTATGCTAATCTAGGTTCATCAAACGCCATAAGTCAGTATCATAAATTTGCCACAGTTTATACGGAACCTGTCATATGCAATAACACTATTTACATGAAGATATGGGGTCAATCTGCAGGTAAAAAGCGTTAAAATGCTACCTGGCCGTCTTACTGAAAGTGCGGCTGTCGGGTGGAAATAAACTTGTAGCACCTCCCAGAAGTCCTGATGCTGCTGTCACGGGGAAGGTAGAGGGAGCTCTTACAGTCACCGGTCACTATACTGTGATCAATTCCTGACACTTTGAATGGCATTTGACTATAACTCTGTGGCCATATGTACAATAATTTAGAAGTCTTTAGTAATAAATATATTTCCATTAATAATGTGTCTATGTGGAACAGGAATTTTCCTGACATTTTAATTTTATTGAAAACCTGTAAAGTCACCAATAATGCATACTTTACTACACATATCAAGTTCGATGGGACAGAGGATAGATTTTTTCTACATTTCATTATGCAATTATTTGAATTTCAGCTTTGTGTAAAACACTGCATCATAACTACATGTATGAATCCAGCCTAGAAATTACTTCACTTTTAAGCAGTCACGGTTTCTTGTTCAGTCCAGATCTCCCATAAATACTGCTGTCACTTATGTGTCTGCTGTACTGTTTGTGAGTCAACGATTGTGTGTACTGGTTCATCTCCCAGCAACTTGCTCGTTCAGCTGCTGCTTTGTCCACTTACTCAGCCACGTGCAGAAACCATAGTGATGTTATACAAGCCCGGCGCTCTGTGTATTAGGTCGTTGCTATTCAAAGATGTTTCTTAAGAATTGCTCAGAATATTCCATTCTTGCTGTTATTCCTCTGGCCGTATGGAGCATTGTTGTGAATATCCTGCTATACTTTCCAAATGGGGAGAACATGTATGCTGCCAACAATCAGCTCACAAATTATGTCTGGTATTTCCAAGGCATCTGTTTTGGGGGCATTTTGGTAAGTATCGTATTCTGTCTCATTGCATTGACTGCTGGGTACACTTAATAATGTGAAACTATGTGGGATTTAGAAAATAGCGAAGACTAGTGAGCAAGAGATGGAAGCTTTCTATAAGATTAGGACTTTACACATATAACTGCTACCATGTAACATGCACTTGCCGGTCTCTATCTATCTTTCTATCTATCATCTATCTAGAAAGCGTGAATGTCAATACGTAACTGTCTAAGGATCTGTTCACATGTCCGTGTGGGAGTTCCGTTTATCTCTTCTGTTATAGGAATAGACAAATGGAATTCAGAACAAAAATAATTCATTTCCCAAAATTGACGCAAATAGAAGCTGAAGGTCACCATTAACCCGTTCATGACCCAGCCTATTTTGACCTTAATGACCTGGCCGTTTTTTGCAATTCTGACCAGTGTCCCTTTATGAGGTAATAACTCAGGAACGCTTCAACGGATCCTAGCGATTCTGAGATTTATTTTTTCGTGACATATTGGGCTTCATGTTAGTGGTAAATTTAGGTCGATAATTTCTGAGTTTATTTGTGAAAAAAATGGAAATTTGGCGAACATTTTGAAAATTTCGCAATTTTTACATTTTTAATTTTTATTCTGTTAAACGAGAGTTATGTGACACAAAATCGTTAATAAATAACATTTCCCACATGTCTACTTTACATCAGCACAATATTGGAAACAAATTTTTTTTTTGCTAGGAAGTTATAAGGGTTAAAATTTGACCAGTGATTTCTCATTTTTACAACAAAATTTACAAAACCATTTTTTTAGGGACCACCTCACATTTGAAGTCAGTTTCAGGGTTCTATTTGGCAGAAAATACCCAAAAGTGACACCATTCTAAAAACTGCACCCCACAAGGTGCTCAAAACCACATTCAAGAAGTTTATTAACCCTTCAGGTGTTTCACAGCAGCAGAAGCAACATGGAAGGAAAAAATGAACATTTAACTTTTTAGTCACAAAAATGATCTTTTAGCAACATTTTTTTTTATTTTATCAAGGGTAAAAGGAGAAACTGAACCACGAACGTTGTTGTCCAATTTGTCCTGAGTACGCCGATACTTCATATGTGGGGGTAAACCACTGTTTGGGCGCACGGCAGAGCTCGGAAGGGAAGGAGCGCCATTTGACTTTTTGAATGAAATATTGGCTCCAATCTTTAGCGGACACCATGTCACGTTTGGAGAGCCCCCGTGTGCCTAAACATTGGAGCTCCCCCACAAGTGACCCCATTTTGGAAACTAGACCCCCCAAGGAACTTATCTAGATGCATAGTGAGCACTTTAAAGCCCCAGGTGCTTCACAGAAGTTTATAACGCAGAGCCGTGAAAATAAAAAATAATTTTTCTTTCCTCAAAAATGATTTTTAGCCTGGAGTTTTTTATTTTCCCAAGGGTAACAGGAGAAATTGGACCCCAAATGTTGTTGTCCAGTTTGTACTGAGTACGATGATAACCCATATGTGGGGGTAAACCACTTTTGGGCGCACGGCAGGGCTCGGAAGGGAAGGCATGCCATTTGGCTTTTTGAATGGAAAATTAGCTCCGATCTTTAGCGGACACCATGTCGCGTTTGGAGAGCCCCCGTGTGCATAAACATTGGAGCTCCCCAACAAGTGACCCCATTTTGGAAACTAGACCCCTAAGGAACTTATCTAGAAGCATAGTGAGCACTTTAAACCCCCAGGTGCTTTTAGCCTCAATTTTTTCATTTTCACATGGGCAACAGGATAAAATGGATCCTAAAATTTGTTGGGCAATTTCTCCTGAGTACACCGATACCTCACATTGGGGATAAACCACTGTTTGGGCACATGGTAAGGCTCGGAAGGGAAGGAGCGCCATTTGACTTTTTGAATGAAAAATTATCTCCATCGTTAGCAGACACCATGTTGCGTTTGGAAAGCCCCTGTGTGCCTAAACATTGGAGCTCCCCCACAAGTGACCCATTTTGGAAACTAGACCCCCCAAGGAACTTATCTAGAAGCATATTGAGCACTTTAAACCCTCAGGTGCTTCACAAATTGATTCGTAAAAATGAGAAAGTACTTTTTTTCACACAAAATTTCTTTTAGCCTCAATTTTTTCATTTTCACATGGGCAACAGGATAAAATAGATCCTAAAATGTGTTGGGCAATTATTCCTGAGTACATAGATACCTCATATGTGGGGGTAAACCACTGTTTGGGTGCACGGCAAGGCTCGGAAGGGAAGGCGCACCATTTGACTTTTTGAATGGAAAATTAGCTCAAATCGTTAGCGGACACCATGTCGCGTTTGGAGAGCCCCTGTGTGCCTAAACATTGGAGCTCCCCTACAAGTGACCCCATTTTGTAAACTAGACCCCCCAAGGAACTTATCTAGATGCATAGTGAGCACTTTAAACCCCCAGGTGCTTCACAGAAGTTTATAACGCAGAGCCGTGAAAATAAAAAATAATTTTTCTTTCCTCAAAAATGATTTTTAGCCCAGAATTTTTTATTTTCCCAAGGGTAACAGGAGAAATTGGACCCCAAATGTTGTCCAGTTTGTCCTGAGTACGATGATACCCCATATGTGGAGGTAAACCACTGTTTGGGCGCACGGCAGGGCTCAGAAGGGAAGGCATGCCATTTGGCTTTTTGAATGGAAAATTAGCTCCAATCATTAGCGGACACCATGTTGTGTTTGGAGAGCCCCTGTGTGCCTAAACACTGGAGCTCCCGAACAAGTGACCCCATTTTGGAAACTAGACCTCCCTAGGAGCTAATCTAGATGTGTGGTGAGCACTTTGAACCCCCAAGTGCTTCACAGAAGTTTATAACGCAGAGCCATGAAAATAAAAAATAATTTTTCTTTTCACAAAAATGATTTTTTAGCCCACAATTTTTTATTTTGCCAAGGGTAACAGGAGAAATTGGACCCCAAAAGTTGTTGTCCAGTTTCTCCTGAGTACGCTGATACCCCATATGTGGGGGTAAACCACTGTTTGGGCACACGTCGGGGTTCGGAAGGGAAGTAGTGACGTTTTGAAATGCAGACTTTGATGGAATAGTCTGCGGGCATCATGTTACGTTTGCAGAGCCCCTGATGTGCCTAAACAGTAGAAACCCCCCACAAGTGACCCCATTTTGGAAACTAGACCCCCCAAGGAACTTATGTAGATATGTGGTGAGCACTTTGAACCCCCAAGTGCTTCACAGAAGTTTACAACGCAGAGCCGTGAAAATAAAAAATCATTTTTCTTTCCTCAAAAATGATGTTTTAGCAAGCAATTTTTTATTTTCTCAAGGGTAACAGGAGAAATTGGACCCCAATAGTTGTTGCCCAGTTTGTCCTGAGTATGCCGATACCCCATATGTGGGGGTAAACCACTGTTTGGGCACAAGTCGGGGCTCGGAAGGGAAGTAGTGACGTTTTGAAATGCAGACTTTGATGGAGTGGTCTGCGGGCGTCGCATTCCATTTGCAGAGCCCCTGATGTACCTAAACAGTAGAAACCCCCCACAAGTGACCCCATTTTGGAAACTAGACCCCCAAGGAACTTATCTAGATGTGTAGTGAGCACTTAGAAACCCCAAGTGCTTCATAGTAGTTTACAACGCAGAGCCGTGAAAATAACAAATCATTTTTCATTCCTCAAAAATTATGTTTTAGCAAGCAATTTTTTATTTTTGCAAGAGTAACAGGAGAAATTGGACCCCAAGAGTTGTAGTCCAGTTTGTCCTGAGTACGCTGGTACCCCATATGTGGGGGTAAACCACTGTTTGGGCACACGTCGGGGCTCAGAAGTGAAGCAGTGACGTTTTGAAATGCAGATTTTGATGGAATGGTCTGCGGGTGTCACGTTGCATTTGCAGAGCCCCTGATGTGCCTACAGAATAGAAACCCCCCACAAGTGACACCATTTTGGAAACTGGACCCCCCCAAGGAACTTATCTAGATGTGTTGTGAGCACTTTGAACCCCCAATTACTTCACAGAAGTTTATAACGCAGAGCCGTGAAAATAAAAAATAATTTTTCATTCCTCTAAAATTGTTTTAGCAAGCAATTTTTTATTTTCGCAAGGGTAACAGGAGAAATTGGACCCCAATAATTGTTGTCCAGTTTGTTCTGAGTATGCTGGTAGCCCATATGTGGGCATAAACCACTGTTTGAGCGCACGTCGGGGCTCGGAAGGGAGGGAGCACCATTTGACTTTTTGAACGCAAGATTGGCTGGAATCAATGGTGGCACCATGTTGCATTTGGAGACCCCTGATGTGCCTAAACAGTGGAAACCCCTCAATTCTAACTCCAACACTAACCCCAACACACCCCAAACCCTAATCCCAACTCTAGATATAACCCTAACCCCAATACACCCCTAACCACAATCCTAACCCAACACACCCCTAACCCTAATCCCAACCCTAACCCTAATCCCAACCCTAACCACAACCCTAACCCCAACACACCTCTAACCCTAACCATAACCCTAAACACAAGCCTAATCTTAACCCTATTTCCAACCCTAGCCCTAATTCCAACCCTAACTCTAATTCCAACCCTAACCCTAAGGCTATGTGCCCACATTGCGGATTCGTATGAGATTTTTCCGCACCATTTTTGAAAAATCCGCAGGTAAAAGGCAATGCATTTTACCTGCGCATTTACTGTGGATTTCCAGTGTTTTTGTGCGGATTTCACCTGCAGATTCCTATTGAGGAGCGGTTGTAAAACGGAATCCACACAAAAAATTGACATGCTGCGGAAAATACAGCACAGCGTTTCCGTGCGGTATTTTCCGCACCATGGGCACAGTGGATTTGGTTTGCAGTAGGTTTACATGGTACTGTAAACCTGATGGAAAACTGCTACGACTGCGGATTGGCCGCTGCGGATCCACAGCCAAATCCGCACCATGTGTGCACAGTCTAATGTAACCTTAAGGCCATGCGCACACGCTGCGGATCCGCAGCGGATATGACGCTGCGGATCCGCAGCAGTTTTCCCAAAGTTTACAGTACCATGTAAACCTATGGGGAAAAAAACCCGCTGTGCACATGCTGCGGAAAAATCTGCGCGGAAACGCAGCAGATTATTTTCCGCAGCACGTCAATTCTTTCTGTGGATTCCGCAGCGGTTTTCAACCTGCACCAATAGAAAAGTGCAGTTGAAAACCTGCAGAGGAATCCGCAGAAGAAACCGCGAGAAAATCCACAGTGAAAACCGCAGTGATTTTGCACTGCGGATTTTCCAAATCCGCTGCGGAAAAATCCGCAGCAGAATCCGCAACGTGTGCGCATGGCCTAAAACCCTAACCCTAACCCTAGTGGGGTAAAAAAAAATATATATATATATTTTCTTTATTTTTATTATTGTCCCTACCTATGGGGGTGATAAAGGGGGGGTTCATTTACTATTTTTTTTATTTTGATCACTGTGATAGGTTTTATCACAGTGATCAAAATGTACTTGTACCGGCCGGCAGATCCGGCGGGCGCACTGCGCATGCGCCCGCCATTTTGGAAGATGGCGGCGCCCATGAAGAAGACGGACGGACACCGCGAGGCTCGGTAAGTATGAGGGGGGGGGATCGGAGCACGGGGGGATCGGAGCACGGGGGGGTGGATCGAAGCACAGGGGAGCGGACAGGAGGACGGGGGAGCGGGCAGGCGGACGGAGGGGAGTACGGGGCAGAAAGGAGGACTGGGGAGGCGATCGGTGGTGGTGGGGGGGCAGATTAGGTTTTCCAGCCATGGCCAGTATTGCAGCATCGGCCATGGCTGGATTGTAATATTTCACCATTTTCAGGTGAAATATTACAAATCGCTCTGATTGGCTGTTTCACTTTCAACAGCCAATCAGAGCGATCGTAGCCACGGGGGGGGGGGGGGGGTGAAGCCACCCCCTCTGGGCTGAAGTACCACTCCCCCTGTCCCTGCAGATCGGGTGAAATTGGAGTTAACCCTTTCACCCGATCTGCAGGGACGCGATCCCTCCATGACGCCACATAGGCGTCACAGGTCGGATTGGCACCGACTTTCATGACGCCTACGTGGTGTCATGGGTCGGGAAGGGGTTAACCCCTTTACCCCAAAGGGGTGTTTGCATGTTAATGACCGGGCCAATTTTTACAATTCTGACCACTGTCCCTTTATGAGGTTATAACTCTGGAACACTTCAACGGGTCACGGTGATTCTGACATTGTTTTCTTGTGACATATTGTACTTCATGTTAGTGGTAAAATTTCCTTGCCATTACTTGAGTATATTTGTGAAAAAAACAGAAATTTGGAATTTTCATTCCCTTAAATCACAGAGATATGTCACACAAAATACTTAATAAATAACATTTCCCACATGTCTGCTTTAAATCAGCACAGTTTTGGAACCAATTTTTTTTTTGTTAGGGAGTTATAAGTGTTAAAAGTTGACCAGCAGTTTCTCATTTTTACAACACCATTTTGTTTTTAGGGACCAAATCACATTTGCAGTCACTTTGAGGGGTCTATATGATAGAAAATACCCAAGTGTGACACCACTTTAAAAACTGCACCCCTCAAGGTGCTCAAAACCACATTCAAGAAGTTTATTAACCCTTCAGGTGTTTCACAGGAATTTTTGGAATGTTTAAAAAAAACAAACTGAACATTTAACTTTTTTTCACAAAAAGTTTACTTCTGATCCAATTTGTTTTATTTTACCAAGGGTAACAGGAGAAATTGGACCTCAAACATTGTTGGGCAACTTGTCATGCTTTTCAATGCAAAATTGGCTGGAAATGAGATAGGACGCCATGTCTCATTTTTGTAGAGCCCCTGATGTGCCTAAACATTGAAATCCCCCACAAGTGACACCATTTTGGAAACTAGACCCCCCAAGGAACTTATCTAGATGTGTGGTGAGCACTTTGAACCCCCAAGTGCTTCACAGAAGTTTATATTGTAGAGCCGTAAAAATTAAAAATCTTATTTTTTTCACAAAAATGATTTTTTTGCCCCCAATTTTTTATTTTCCCAAGGGTAACAGGAGATATTGGACCCCAAAAGTTGTTGTACAATTTGTCCTGAGTACGCTGATACCTCATATGTGGGAGAAAACTACTGTTTGGGCGCATGGCAGAGATCAAAGAGAAGTAGCGTTTTGGAATGCAGACTTTGATCGAATGGTCTGTGGGCATCACGCTGCATTTGCAGAGCCCCTGATGTACCTAAACAGTAGAAACCCGCCACAAGTGACCCCATATTGGAAATTAGACCCCCCAAGAAACTTATCTAGATTGTGGTGATCACTTTGAACCCCTAAGTGTTTCACAAAAGTTTATAACGCAGAGCCATGAAAATAAATAATCTTATTTTTCCACAAAAAATAATAATAATTTTAATAATAATTTTTATTTATATAGCGCCAACATATTCCGCAGCGCTTTACAACTTATAGAGGGGACTTGTACAGACAATAGACATTACAGCATAACAGAAATCACAGTTCAAAACAGATACCAGGAGGAATGAGGGCCCTGCTCGCAAGCTTATAAACTATGAGGAAAAGGGGAGACACGAGAGGTGGATGGTAACAATTGCTTTAGTTATTTGGACCAGCCATAGTGTAAGGCTCGGGTGTTCATGTAAAGCTGCATGAACTAGTTAACAGCCTAAGTATGTAGCAGTACAGACACAGAGTGCTATTAACTGCATAAAGTGTATGAGAACACGATGCGAGGAACCTGATTATGTGTTTTGGTTTTTTTTTCTATTTTTAATAGGCCACACAGGGATAGTTAGGTTGATGAGTTGAGGCTGTAGGCCAGTCTGAACAAATGCGTTTTTAGGGCACGCTTAAAACTGTGGGGATTAATCGTATTAACCTAGGTAGTGCATTCCAAAGAATCGGCGCAGCACGTGTAAAGTCTTGGAGACGGGAGTGGGAGGTTCTGATTATTGAGGATGCTAACCTGAGGTCATTAGCGGAGCGGAGGGCACGGGTAGGGTGGTAGACTGAGACCAGAGAGGAGATGTAGGGTGGTGCTGAGCCATGGAGTGCTTTGTGGATGAGGGTAGTAGTTTTGTACTGGATTCTGGAGTGGATGGGTAGCCATTGTAATGACTGGCACAAGGTAGAGGCATCGGTGTAATGGTTGGTGAGGAATATGATCCTGGCAGCAACATTCAGGACAGATTGGAGCGGGGAGAGTTTGGTAAGAGGGAGGCCGATTAGTAGAGAGTTACAATAGTCCAGACGGGAATGAATAAGAGAAACAGTAAGAGTTTTTGCAGAGTCGAAAGTAAGAAAAGGACGAATTCTAGAAATGTTTTTGAGATGCAGATAAGAAGAGCGAGCCAGTGATCGGATGTGGGGGGTGAATGAAAGCTCGGAATCAAGGATGACCCCAAGGCAGCGGGCATGTTGCTTTGGAGTAATGATTGAACCGCACACGGAGATGGCAATGTCAGGCAAAGGTAAAAATATTTTTTAGCCCCCAGTTTTGTATTTTCCCAATGGGTAACAGGAGAAACTGGACCTCAAAAGTTTTTAAAAACACACAAGTAGTCAGCTCACCTGGAAATTTTTTTCCCAAAAGTTATTGTCCAATTTGTCCTTAGTACACCGATACCCCATATGTGGGGGTAAACCACTGTTTGGGCGCATGGCAGAGCTCGGAAGGGAAGGAGCGCCATTTGACTTTTCAATGCAAAATTAGCTGGAATTGAGATAGGACGCCATGCACGTTTGGAGAGCCCCTGACGTGCCTAAACAGTGGAAACCCCCCAGAAGTGACACCATTTTGGAAAGTAGACCCCCCAAGGGAAGGAGCAACGTTTTACTTTTTCAACGCAGAATTGTATGGATTGAGATTGGACATCATGTTGCGTTTGCAGAGCACACCCCTAACCCTAATCCCAACCCCAACACACCCCTAACCCTAATCCCAACCTTAACCATACCCCTAACCCTGAGACACCCCTAACCCAACCATAAACATAATCCAAACCCTAACTTTAGCCCCAACCCTAACCCTAACTTTAGCTCCAACCCTAACCCTAACTTTAGCTCCAACCCTAACCCTAATGGGAAAATGGAAATAAATACATTTTTTTATTTTATTTTTCCCTAACTAAGGCGGTGATAGTGAGAGGTTTGATTTACTATTTATAGCTGGTTTTTATAGAGGGTTTTAATGTTTGGCAGCTGTCACACACTAAAAGACGCTTTTTATTGCTAAAAATATTTTTTGCGTTACCACATTCTGAGAGCTATAATTTTCCCATATTTTGGTCCACAGAGTCATGTGAGGTCTTGTTTTTTTGCTGGATGAGTTTTTATTGGTATCCTTTTCGGGCACATGACATTTTTTAATCACTTTTTATTGAGATTTTTGTTACGCAGAATGAACAAAAACCAGCAATTCGTGATCACATCCCTTTGCTCCAAGAGTCTCAGGGAAGCACGCAGGGAGCCCCCTCCCTGCGCGATGCTTCCCTATGCCACCGGAACGCTGCGATCATGTTTTATCTCAGTGCTCTGGGGGTTAATGTGCCAGGAGCTGTCCGTGATGGCTCCTGGCACACAGTGCTGGATGTCAGCTGTGATAGTCAGCTGACACCTGGCAGCGATCGGCCGCGCTCCCCCATGAGCGCAGCTGAAACAGTTAGACGTACTATCCCGTCGGTGGTCATACGGGCCCATACCACCTCGACGGGATAGTACGTCTAATGTCAGAAAGGGGTTAATTATTATGGGAACCATCTTTGTTCTGTTATGTGGCCATTTTTAGATCAAAGGATAAGGTATTCCATTCAGAAATGTTTCTTCTGTTCTGGCTGCACGTGGCTAGTGCTGTTTGCTATATTCAAGCAATTCATTCAGTTTCTGGTGGTCAGCGGGGGTCACTAGCTAATAATAAAGTATTATTGTTGTCATAAGAAATGTTGCCACTCTGGTCACTAGCCCTGACTTTTAATACCAGGCCATTTACCGCCGGTTTCTGGCCGGGCACATTTTTATTTATTTTTATTCTGTGCATGTGGTTTAAAGAGCTGTAAAAAAATTCTCATTCAGATATTCAACTAATAGCTACATCTTTTTTTTTTCGTGATGCGTTGGCTTCATTTTTATGTCACTGTTAAATTTTCTCTTTTTTTCTGATACCGGGCGGTATCAGTGGAAAAATAAGGGAAATTAGTGTCCAGTTATCTAATTTTTTTTTTGTACCACAAAGAACCAATAAAATACATTTAAAAATGTGTTCTTCATTTTGTAACAATTATTTTTAGATATCAAACATGAAAATAAAACAGCATACTTACCTCCCAGATCAGCACTGCTCCGCCACCCTGAGCATGTGGAGCACTCATGTGACATAAACAATGTCCCTGGGGAAGTCAGAGCAGAGGAGCTGCATCGGTCTGGGGGTTAAATTTGTTTTTTAAATTTTCTGTAGCACATTTGGGGCATTCAAATGGGGTTGTTCAATAGTAAACAACCCTGTAAAGGGCCACTGTCACCCCCTCCAGCCGTTATAAACTAAAAGAGCCACCTTGTGCAGCAGTAATGCTGCATTCTAACAAGGTGGCTCTTTTAGTTTTTGGTTCAAGTATTCCCCAAATAAAGCGTTTTGAAACTTATCCAAAATACCTGTCTTTAGCCAGGGAGGTGGGTCCTCACTCCCCAGCTTGAACCGCTACTCTGCCGTCACTCAAATCTTCAGGGGCTTTCGGCGCCGCCCCCTCCGTGCTTTTTTCGCTTCAAAACCGGCGCCTGCGCTGTGTTTAAGCTCTGGCCGTCTGACGTCCCAGTCAGGCTTGCAGACTGCGCCTGTGCGGGCAGTGCGGCCACCCTGCTACTGAATCCCCACCCCGCAGTGTGTTATGCATTATGCACAGTGCGGGGCTGGGATTCCTAGGCACGGCACAGGCGCAGTCCGGAACCCGGCATCTGAGCTGACGGCCAATGCTCAATGCGCCTGCCCCAGGCAGAAGAGCACAGCGCAGGCGCCGGATTTCAGAGGTAAACATCGCTGAGGGGGCGGCGACCAGCGCCCCAGAAGAGATGACTGACGGCAGTTGGGCGCTTCAAAGAGGGGGGTTCAGACCCGCCTCCCTGGATAAAGACAGGTATTTTGGATAAGTTTCAAAACGCTTTATTTTGGGTATACTTGAACCAAAAACTAAAAGAGCCACCTTGTTAGAATGCAGCATTACTGCTGCACAAGGTGGCTCTTTTAGTTTATAACGGCTGGAGGGGGTGATAGTGGCCCTTTAAATGGAACCTGTCACCAGCAAAAACACTATTAACCTGCAGATATGGGGCTAATCTTCATTTTAATAGCGTTACTAACCTGTCCGATGCCTGCACGTAGCCGAACGCTGCGGGGAGAAAATGAACTTCATTCTCCTTGGCAGGGCCGGACTGGCCATCGGGCACTTCTGGCAAATGCCAGAAGGGCCGGTGCCAGTCGTGGGCCGCTCGATCCTCCTCCCCCTGCCGCCGCCGACTCACCCCCCTGCCGTTGCATTCAACTATACCGGCGTCTATGACGCCGGTACAGTTGAATGCAATGATGGAGGAGAGAGCGTCTACAGACGCTCCCTCTCCCATCATTCCCCGCTCTGCCTCTGACACTGCGGGTGCGCGATGACGTCATATCATGGCGCACCTGCTGTGTCCCGGGCAGACTGCAGCCACCGAGACAGGAGCAGGAAGCAACGCGGGCAAGAGAAAAGGTGAGGAGTGTTTTTTTTTTTTTTTTACTGGACTGTGGGGACATTCTTGGGGGGGGAGGAGGAGGAGAGATGCGGGCTGTGCTGTATATACCACTGTGCGGGCTGTGCTGTATATACCACTGTCCGGGCTGTGCTGCATATACCACTGTGCGGGCTGTGCTGCATATACCACTGTGCGGGCTGTGCTGCATATACCACTGTGCGGGCTGTGCTGGATATACCAGTGTGCGGGCTGTGCTGGATACATCACTGCGGGCTGTGCTGGATATACCACTGCGGGCTGTGCTGTATATACTACTGTGCGGGCTGTGCTGTATATACTACTGTGCGGGCTGTGCTGTATATACTACTGTGCGGGCTGTGCTGTATATACTACTGTGTGGGCTGTGTTATCTACTATGCGGGCTGTGCTATATACTATGTGGGCTTTGCTATATACTATGGGGAGTATATTATCTTCTATGGGGAGGCCATGTTATGTACTATGTGGCTGTGGTATATACTATTGTGGGGGTATTGTCATGATCTCAATGGCAAGAGAACATAGCATCAGCATATATAGGAACTAGCTCTTGGAAGATGGGAACTGAGCTGACCATGAACTAAACCTAACGCACAACTAGCAGTGGCCGGGTAGCATGCCTACGTTGATTCTAGATGCCCAGCACCAGCCGGAGGACTAAATAAAGCTAGCAGAGGAAAATATTAGTCCTAGCTCACCTCTAGAGAAATACCCCGAAAGGAGACAGAGGCCCCCCACATGTATTGGCGGTGAATTAAGATGAAATAACAAACGTAGTATGAAAATAGGTTTAGCAAATTTGAGGTCCACTTACTACATAGCAGAAGACAGAAAGGAAACTTTCATGGTCAGCTGAAAACCCTATCAAAACACCATCCAGAAATTACTTTAAGACTCTGGCATTAACTCATAACACCAGAGTGGCAATTCCTGTTCACAAGAGCTTTCCAGACACAGTAACGAAACTACAGCTGTGAACTGGAACAAAATGCAAAAACAAACATGGACAAGAGTCCAACTTATCTAGTAGTTGTCTAGGAGCAGGAACAAGCACAGAGAGGCTTCTGATAACATTGTTGACCGGCAAGCAACTAACAGAGCAGCAAGGTTATATAGCGACTCCCACATCTTGATGGGAACAGGTGAACAGAGAAGATGAAGACACCAGTTCAATTCCACCAGTAGCCACCGGGGGAGCCCAGAATCCAAATTCACAACAGTACCCCCCCCTCAAGGAGGGGGCACCGAACCCTCACCAGAACCACCAGGGCGATCAGGATGGGCCCTATGAAAGGCACGAACCAGATCAGAGGCATGAACATCAGATGCATTCACCCAAGAATTATCCTCCTGGCCGTATCCCTTCCACTTGACCAGATACTGGAGTCTCCGTCTGGAAACACGAGAGTCTAAGATTTTCTCCACAACGTACTCCAACTCACCCTCAACCAACACCGGAGCAGGAGGCTCAACGGAAGGCACAACCGGTACCTCATACCTGCGCAATAATGACCGATGAAAAACGTTATGAATAGAAAAGGATGCAGGGAGGTCCAAACAGAAGGAAACAGGGTTAAGAATCTCCAATATCTTATACGGGCCGATGAACCGAGGCTTAAACTTAGGAGAAGAGACCCTCATAGGGACAAAACGAGATGACAACCACACCAAATCCCCAACACAAAGCCGAGGACCAACACGACGGTGGCGGTTGGCAAAAAGCTGAGTCTTCTCCTGGGACAACCTCAAATTGTCCACCACCTGCCCCCAGATCTGATGCAATCTCTCCACCACAGCATCCACTCCAGGACAATCCGAAGATTCCACCTGACCAGAGGAAAATCGAGGATGAAACCCCGAATTACAGAAAAACGGGGACACCAAAGTGGCAGAGCTGGCCCGATTATTGAGAGCGAACTCCGCCAATGGCAAAAAAGCAACCCAATCATCCTGGTCAGCAGACACAAAACACCTCAGATATGTCTCCAGGGTCTGATTAGTCCGCTCGGTCTGGCCATTCGTCTGAGGATGGAAAGCGGACGAAAAAGATAAATCTATGCCCATCCTAGCACAGAATGCCCGCCAAAATCTAGACACGAATTGGGTCCCTCTGTCAGAAATGATATTCTCAGGAATACCATGCAAACGAACAACATTTTGAAAAAACAGAGGAACCAACTCGGAAGAAGAAGGCAACTTGGGCAGAGGAACCAAATGGACCATCTTAGAGAAACGGTCACACACCACCCAGATGACAGACATCTTCTGAGAAACCGGCAGATCTGAAATAAAATCCATCGAGATGTGCGTCCAAGGCCTCTTAGGAATAGGCAAGGGCAACAATAATCCACTAGCCCGAGAACAACAAGGCTTGGCCCGAGCACAAACGTCACAAGACTGCACAAAGCCTCGCACATCTCGTGACAGGGAAGGCCACCAGAAGGACCTTGCCACCAAATCCCTGGTACCAAAAATGCCAGGATGACCTGCCAACGCAGAAGAATGAACCTCAGAGATAACTCTACTGGTCCAATCATCAGGAACAAACAGTTTATCAGGTGGGCAACGATCCGGTCTATCCGCCTGAAACTCCTGCAAGGCCCGCCGCAGGTCTGGAGAAACGGCTGACAATACCACTCCATCCTTAAGGATACCTGTGGGCTCAGAATTACCAGGGGAGTCAGGCTCAAAACTCCTAGAAAGGGCATCCGCCTTAACATTCTTAGAACCCGGTAGGTATGACACCACAAAATTAAACCGAGAGAAAAATAATGACCAGCGCGCCTGCCTAGGATTCAGGCGCCTGGCGGTCTCAAGATAAATCAAATTTTTGTGGTCAGTCAATACCACCACCTGATGTCTGGCCCCCTCAAGCCAATGGCGCCACTCCTCAAAAGCCCACTTCATGGCCAAAAGCTCCCGATTCCCAACATCATAATTCCGCTCAGCGGGCGAAAATTTACGGGAAAAGAAGGCACAAGGCCTCATCACGGAGCAGTCAGAACTTTTCTGCGACAACACTGCCCCAGCTCCGATCTCAGAAGCGTCGACCTCAACCTGAAAAGGTAGAGCAACATCAGGCTGACGCAACACAGGGGCAGAGGAAAAACGGCGCTTAAGCTCCCGAAAGGCCTCCACAGCATCAGGGGACCAATCAGCAACATCAGCACCCTTCTTAGTCAAATCGGTCAATGGCTTAGCAATATCCGAAAAACCAGCAATAAATCGACGATAAAAGTTAGCAAAGCCCAAAAATTTCTGAAGACTCTTAAGAGAAGAGGGCTGCGTCCAATCACAAATAGCTTGAACCTTGACAGGATCCATTTCAATGGAAGAGGGAGAAAAAATATATCCCAAAAAGGAAATCCTCTGTACCCCAAAAACACACTTAGAACCCTTCACACACAAAGAATTAGACCGCAAAACCTGAAAAACCCTCCTGACTTGCTGGACATGAGAGTCCCAGTCATCCGAAAAAATCAGAATATCATCCAGATACACAATCATAAATTTATCCAAATAATCGCGAAAAATATCATGCATAAAGGACTGGAAAACTGACGGAGCATTTGAAAGACCAAAAGGCATCACTAAATACTCAAAGTGGCCCTCGGGCGTATTAAATGCGGTTTTCCACTCATCCCCCTGCCTGATTCGCACCAAATTATACGCCCCACGAAGGTCAATCTTAGAGAACCACTTGGCCCCCTTTATGCGAGCAAACAAATCAGTCAGCAACGGCAATGGGTATTGATATTTAACAGTGATTTTATTCAAAAGCCGATAATCGATACATGGTCTCAAAGAGCCGTCTTTTTTTGACACAAAGAAAAAAACGGCTCCTAAGGGAGATGACGATGGACGAATATGTCCCTTTTCCAAGGACTCCTTTATATATTCTCGCATAGCAGCATGTTCAGGCACAGACAGATTAAATAAACGACCCTTTGGGTATTTACTACCCGGGATTAAATCTATGGCACAATCGCACTCTCGGTGCGGAGGTAACGAACCAAGCTTGGATTCTTCAAAGACGTCACGATAGTCAGACAGGAACTCAGGAATTTCAGAGGGAATAGATGATGAAATGGAAACCACAGGTACATCCCCATGAGCCCCCTTACATCCCCAGCTCAACACAGACATAGCTCTCCAGTCGAGGACTGGGTTGTGAGATTGCAGCCAAGGCAATCCTAACACCAAATCATCATGTAGATTATACAGCACCAGAAAGCGAATAATCTCCTGGTGATCCGGATTAATACGCATAGTTACTTGTGTCCAGTATTGTGGTTTATTATTAGCCAATGGGGTGGAGTCAATCCCCTTCAGAGGAATAGGAGTCTCCAAAGGCTCTAAATCATACCCACAGCGTTTGGCAAAGGACCAATCCATAAGACTCAAAGCGGCGCCAGAGTCGACATAGGCGTCCGTGGTAATAGATGACAAAGAGCAAATCAAGGTCACAGATAGAATAAACTTAGACGGTAAGGTGCAAATGGAAACAGATTTATCAAGCTTTTTAGTGCGCTTAGAGCATGCTGATATAACATGAGTAGAATCACCACAATAGAAACACAACCCATTTTTCCGTCTAAAATTCTGCCGCTCGCTTCGGGACAGAATTCTATCACACTGCATACTCTCTGGCGACTTCTCAGTGGACACCGCCAGATGGTGCACTGGTTTGCGCTCCCGCAAACGCCTATCGATCTGAATAGCCATTGTCATGGACTCATTCAGACCCGCAGGCACAGGGAACCCCACCATAACATCCTTAATGGCATCAGAGAGACCCTCTCTGAAAGTCGCCGCCAGGGCGCACTCATTCCACTGAGTAAGCACAGACCATTTACGGAATCTTTGGCAGTAAATTTCCGCTTCATCTTGCCCCTGAGATAGGGACATCAAAGTTTTTTCTGCCTGAAGCTCCAAATGAGGTTCGTCATAAAGCAACCCCAAGGCCAGAAAAAACGCATCCACATTGAGCAACGCAGGATCCCCTGGTGTCAATGAAAAAGCCCAGTCTTGAGGGTCGCCCCGGAGCAAGGAAATCACAATCCTGACCTGCTGTGCAGGGTCTCCGGCAGAGCGAAATTTCAGGGACAAAAATAATTTGCAATTATTTCGAAAATTCTGAAACCCAGATCTATTCCCCGAGAAAAATTCCGGCAAAGGAATTCTCGGCTCAGATACAGGTGCATGACAAACAAAGTCTTGCAAATTTTGTACCTTCGTGGCGAGATTATTCAAACCTGCAGTTACACTCTGAAGATCCATTACAAACAGGTGGACACAGAGCCATTCAAGGATTAAGAGGAGGAAAGAAGCAGCAGGCTGCAATTATGGCTAGGCAGCACACTCTGAGTAAGAGAGAGGAAAAAAAAAAAAAAAAAAAAAAGGTTCCTCAGACTTCTTTTCCTCCTACTTCAGCCAATACAATTAACACTTTGTGGGCCGGTCAAACTGTCATGATCTCAATGGCAAGAGAACATAGCATCAGCATATATAGGAACTAGCTCTTGGAAGATGGGAACTGAGCTGACCATGAACTAAACCTAACGCACAACTAGCAGTGGCCGGGTAGCATGCCTACGTTGATTCTAGATGCCCAGCACCAGCCGGAGGACTAAATAAAGCTAGCAGAGGAAAATATTAGTCCTAGCTCACCTCTAGAGAAATACCCCGAAAGGAGACAGAGGCCCCCCACATGTATTGGCGGTGAATTAAGATGAAATAACAAACGTAGTATGAAAATAGGTTTAGCAAATTTGAGGTCCACTTACTACATAGCAGAAGACAGAAAGGACACTTTCATGGTCAGCTGAAAACCCTATCAAAACACCATCCAGAAATTACTTTAAGACTCTGGCATTAACTCATAACACCAGAGTGGCAATTCCTGTTCACAAGAGCTTTCCAGACACAGTAACGAAACTACAGCTGTGAACTGGAACAAAATGCAAAAACAAACATGGACAAGAGTCCAACTTATCTAGTAGTTGTCTAGGAGCAGGAACAAGCACAGAGAGGCTTCTGATAACATTGTTGACCGGCAAGCAACTAACAGAGCAGCAAGGTTATATAGCGACTCCCACATCTTGATGGGAACAGGTGAACAGAGAAGATGAAGACACCAGTTCAATTCCACCAGTAGCCACCGGGGGAGCCCAGAATCCAAATTCACAACAGGGTATATTATATTCTATGGGGGAGGTTGGGTTATATACCATGGGGGAGGTTGTGTTATATACTATGGGGGGCTGCATTATATTCTATGGGGGGCTACATTATATATTATGGGGAGGTGGGCTGTATTATATTCTATGGGGTTACATTATACTCTGTGGGGTGGCTGCATTATACTCTGTGGGGTGGCTGCATTATACTGTGGGTGGTTGCATTATACTGTGGGGTGGCTGCATTATACTCTGTGGTTGCCGCATTATATTCTGTAGGGTGGTGGCTACATTATACTATATGTGGGCTGCATTATACTGTATCGAGGCTATGGGGAATACGTTATACTATATGAAGGACTATGGGGTGCATTATACTATGGGATGTGAATTGTACTACATGGATGACTATGGCGGTGCATTATACTACATGGAGCACTATGAGGAGTGTATTATGCTATATGGAGGACTGTGAGGAGTGTATTATACTATGTGGAGGACTGAGCAGTGTATTTTAATATATGGAGGACTATAGGGAGTGTATTATACTATATGGAGGACTGTGGAGCACATTATAATATATGGAGGACTATGGGGTGTATTTTACTAAACAAGTAAAATGCTGCATATTCAGATTGTTTTTGCCGGAACAAAAATCATTGTTCTCAGCAGCATATCGCCGCTGTAAACTGTAGATGTGCTGCTGATAACATGATACTGTATGGGGATCGGTTAGTGATCTGTTAGTGATCGTTCTGTTCCCATCATTCTTTCTCAGACGGTGGAAAGAGGCCGGGAAACAAGCGTTGAACAACTTCAGTATTGTCGATCAAACTCATTTAGCGTCCTGAGATCAGCGCATGTAAATACAACCGAAATGCTTTTGTGTGATGTGCAATATGTTAGCATTTTGGACTCCATTTTAAACTTTGCCTAGAGCCCCACTTTGACTAAAGCCAGCCCTGCCTACAAGTGTACAAAGATATTATACAGTCACCATGTGACAAGTGGGCCTGTGTAACTTCAAATGCCAAGGCTGAATTTTAGTCCCAGTCCGGCCCTGGGCATAATAGTCTATGGAGCATCTTATGGGGCCATAATCAGCATTTGTGCAGCATTATATGGGGCAAATATCTCTATGGAACATCTTATGGGGCCATAATCGGCATTTGTGCAGCATTATATGGGGCAAATGTCTGTATGGAGCATCTTATGAGGCCCATCATAAACTGTATGGAGCATTATATGGGGCGTATTTTGTATGGATCATCTTATGGCGCCCATCATGAACTGTATGGAGCATTATATGGGGCTCCTGATTCAATATGGCTATTCAAAAACACTTAACCTACTGATGTCTCAATTAATTTTACTTTTATTGGTACCAATTTTTATTTTTGACATTTACCGGTAGCTGCTGTATTTTCCACCCTAGGCTTATACTCGATTCATTAAGTTTTCCCAGTTTTTTTGTGGCAAAATTAGGGGTCTCAGCTTATACTCAGGTTGGCTTATACTCGAGTATATACGGTACGTCTTTATTAATAAAAAAATAATCTTTAAAATACTTTTTACACCTGGCTTATTCTCATTACAGATGATCATTTTATCCATTGTCCTCCTGTTGGTAGATTTCTATAAATGCAGCTCAACTTGCTGTACTCGGAAACATGTGTATCGCATGCATTGTTCTGTAAGTATAACCTGATATATTTTATGCCTGCCTTGTACATGATTGGACAACTAATTTCTATGGCATCCATGTAAGATATGTGATTATATACACATTACTATTGACTAGATGCAATGATGTTAAATTCAGATACTATTTTTTCATTATATATTCCGTTGAGAGGAATAAAGCTGATTGTAAGCCCCGATCACATGTCAATTATTTGCTATATTTCAGAGACTGGGGTCTGCAGTTTTTGCTCTTCTGGGAGTGTTGTTTTCTGGATATTCCTTGATTATCTCCTCACTGGGATTGTCTCAGGGCCCATACTGCAAGACGGAGACTGGATGGAGTTACCCCTTTGTGAACACAGCTGGAGGGTACGCTTCTTTTTCAAATTAAATGTAGAAAGCAGAGAATAATGACTATAGAGGTTATCCCCTTTCAGAAAATGTTGGTTGCCAGGCGATGATTGTTATAAAAAAAAAAATTGGGCTTAAACCATCTCCAAGTCTATCATTGAGTCTCTGCTGCTGCTCCTAGTGTCAGGTATTGGCTGCCATGATGATGTCACGTTGACTGTACTCGAGGATGGGCGTTGGGATTTTCTGAAAGGGGACAACCCCTTTAAAGGTTTATTCTCAAGTTGTCCCTTGTTCAGCACACAGGTCTCCAGTCTCCTTACTTCCTTATTCCTGAGGGGCCTGTATGCCTCCTTGAACGCCAGTTCTGGTGCAATAGCTTCATCATACTGCTGTTACCCGTTAACAGTGCCTGCTATGAATTTGCATCTACAGATAACAGTGCATTTGAACAAGCGCATATTGCATGAGTAAAAACTGGTGATGGTGAGGGCCAGGAAGGGGGTGGCTTGTGATTATTCAAGATTGATAAGAGGTTAGTAGCTGACAGTCTAGGGGAGGAAGGTGAGCAGCTAATTGCTGTATAGAAATTAGTGCGCTGAAGAGAGGTGGCTGGTATCTCAGGAGTTAACTCCTCTCCTGGAATGTAACTTCTGTGCACACTTGGTCAGGTTTTGGTGGCAGAGCTCCTTTTCAATAAGCTGTATGCTACCTAAGATAAAAGGTCTTACAGCAAGAGAATGAAAGCAGATAGAAAAACAAGTCAATTGCAAACTTTCTTATATTGATGCTGTTTATCTAACTATACCAATTTTATAACATAGGAATACCCTTTTAAACACCTGACAATGCAGCCTGGCATTTAAAAGTAATACACAGGTACAATCTTACCCTAATGGAGCAAATCAGAAGAACCTCTACAGGTTAGCCCTACAAATGCTACAACCCTGATCACTGCATTCATATGGATGAAGTGAGTGGAACCTCCGTTTGAACACGAAACTTTCTAACGTGATTAAAGCTCATACCTATGATAGGCAAAAAGCCCAAGGTCCACTTAAAGTCCCCTTGGCTATCTGGCAATGTTTACTTGCATTAGTGAAGCGATGGCAGAGGGACCACCATGGTGCACGGAGACTACCATACACAAGATGAGGTGCAAACAACAAAAGGTCATTTTTTAGGAAGGCAAGGAATAAAGTGGATGAAGAAGGTGCAAATGGGTATGCCATGGCAAAAGATTTACAAGAGTTGTATTCTTTAGCTGGGCCAACAAATAGCACGGTGCTCCAACTATTACAGACTCAATATATGTCACACAATCAAATGCAAATAATAAACAAAGAATGATGCTACTCTACGTATACCCTCCCTGGCCTCTACTAAGCAGGCCACACGGCTGCCGTGTTCTGACTATTGAAGCCTACACTAGGCCCTGACATGTGCACAAAACAGGAACAAACTCACGGTGATGTTGGGGACTCAGATACAGTCCCGGGGCCCCCAACAGACTAGTACGGTGGTGCGCACGACTCTCTGCCAGCTCCATGAAATGTGGTCTTCTCCTTGCTTCTGGGTCCAGGAGGTGCTCCTGGAAACCTTAAATCCCTTTCTCGGTATCTTCGTGGCTTCTCAAACTGACACAGGACAGCCACCCTTGCTGCACCTGGAGAGTCCATCCAATTTCACAAGTCCACTCCGTCTCAGGCTGTGGGACCTCTTTTACAGGTACAAGCTTAGCACAGACGCTCTCTGCAGCTCCTGCTCACACACTCCCAAGGCTCAACTCCTCCCACAGGGCAGTTCATTTACACAGTCTATTGCAGGAGGAAGCAGAACATTCCATCACAGCAGACAAGGGGGTGCTGTCTCTTAAAGTGGCAGCATGTTCCTTACTGTCCATAACAGCACACCCCCCCCCCCCCTACATTAGGACAATCAGTTGTCTGTGTACTTGTAAGGAGGAAGACCGGACTGCGGGTACCTGTATTGGCAGGGAGTGTCCGGCCGTCAGGAAGAGTGCCGGAGGGTGAGCAGTTTGCTCTGCACCCCGAGCGCCGGCGCTGCGACGGACTGAAGCTGACATCTCCTGGTACCACTAGCGGGACAGTGAGTGTAGAGAGCGCCGCGCGCCCAGTGACAGTTAATACCGCGCAAGTACAGAGAAGCGAGGGTCGGTTAAGGGCCGCTGTCCTTTCTGCTGGGCAGTGCACATTAGCCCACGTTTAATCCCAGGATTGCTGCAGCTCTTGTTACTTTAGCTGCACAGGCTCATGGACTAGGGGCTCAATGGGTAAAGCCGTCGTCTGTGGGACCCTATCTGTGGATACTACCCCGGCCGTTACCGGTACTACAACCCCCAATGGACCATCTGCGGTGGAGGAACATAGGGACAGGATGTTTGATAATTGGACTGCACTTATCTTACATTTTCTCTTTTCAATTTAACTATTTATCTCCCTGTAAGGAGTTTCTCTTTTGTGTCAATTAAAATGTTATATTGTTAACCCCTGCTCTGCCTCCCTTGCGTCACTGCATCCCGCAACCTGCTTATATACTTTTAGGAGAAAATGTAAAGCAAGAAATATAAAAGTTATGATTTGTGAAAAAAACAATAAAATATTCTGCACCGCAAAACTGGCAAAACTAGCCTAGTTCCTAAGTGTCAAAGGAGAGGATTTTTAATGTAAACATAGTGAAGTGTAGTAAATAATATGTGACTTTTGTATGATGAAATGCTCAGCTATGTGCACACAATATTGCTCATAGATCAGGAAATGGAGTGAATTAATCTCTATGCATTCAGAGGTAGCAGCGCTGAAAAGATAACTCAATCCTTTGGCAGCAAACATTTGTATTGTAATAACTATATAAAACATTTCAGTATGCTTACCTGTAGCCCAACGTAAAATTAAACCCACATGATCATGATGTCACCAATGTTCCACATAACATGCTCAGCTTACCAGTATCAACTCTCAGCTCAGCTGTATCCAACTCTCAGCTCTACTGTACCCAACTGTCAGCTAGGCTTTACTCAACTCTCAGCTCTACTGTACCCAACTGTCAGCTAGGCTTTACTCAACTCTCAGCTCTACTGTACCCAACTGTCAGCTAGGCTTTACTCAACTCTCAGCTCTACTGTACCCAACTGTCAGCTAGGCTTTACTCAACTCTCAGCTCTACTGTACCCAACTGTCAGCTAGGCTTTACTCAACTCTCAGCTCTACTGTACCCAACTGTCAGCTAGGCTTTACTCAACTCTCAGCTCTACTGTACCCAACTGTCAGCTAGGCTTTACTCAACTCTCAGCTCTACTGTACCCAACTGTCAGCTAGGCTTTACTCAACTCTCAGCTCAGCTGTTCTCAATTCTCAACTCGGCTGTAACCCACTCTCAGCCCAGCTGTATCCAACTATCAGCCAGGCTGTACCAACCTCTCCCAACTCTGTTTAGCTGTATTCCACAATCAGCTCAGCTGTTCTCAATTATCAGCTCAGCTGTTCTCAACTATCAGCTCAGCTGTTCTCAACGCTCAGCTGTGCGCAACTCTCAGCTCAGCTGTACCCAACTTATAGCTGAATGCTGAACTTTACAAAATTGTAAATATTAATATGATATATTAATGTTTTATTCCAGGTACCTTGTGGATTATTCTTCCTGGTCTCAGTGTATAGAACCAAGCAAAGTTGTGGAGTGGAACATCATTTTATTCTCCATCCTAATTGCACTCAGTGCCCTTCAAGTGATAATTTGCATCTGTAAAGCCATACATGATTGTATGATCGCATTGTGTGGGACGCATAAGATTTTAGCACAGGTAATAATATTAATTGAATTTTCAGCACCAACATCAACTATTAAATTAAAAGGCTTGTTCACGTTAGAATAAAAAAAATGGTTAGCATGGCCATTAAAGAATATACTCACCTCATTGCTCCTCCACTCTCATTCTGATGCTTTCGGTGTCTCCCTCTGGTCTTTGCTTCGTTTTACTCCTTAACATACAGCAGGAAATGATTGCTCAGCCAATCACTGACATATCTCAGCTATTGATTGGTTGCTGTTAGTCACATGTTCCCTTGTCTGGACTTCATTGCTGTACCACGAAGTAGAGAATGGCAGCATCAGAAGTGAAAAAGTAGGGGAATCAAGGAGCTGAATATTATTTCTTTTTCTGGAGGGGGGCTAGGAGCGTAACCTTTAAAAAAACAGTGAGGTGGACAACTCCTTTAAGATCTATCTATATAATAATAATAATATTTCTTTTGCAGCCTGATCACATATAAAAAAGGACATTTTTTTCAAGATTTGAACCAGATATACTATAATAGAAAACATAAAAGAACATGAAGAACAGTTGGACTTTATACTAAATAAATAAATAAATAAATAAATAAACACAAATATTACTGCCAATTGCCTGTAGCGCTATATTTGCTCCCTCTTGTGGTTACTTCTGTTTATTACATTTTCATTGTTAATTTGTGGATTCTTCTGTCTACATTAAAGTGACTGCACGGCACATATTTTAAATTACTGGTTTATTTCACTCTGCTTTTAGTAAATTATCAGAATAGTTATCATTGCAATTATACACGAGGCAAAACGTTAATTCTCCAGGTTCACTGAGATGTTAAAGTCCATAAATTAAGGGCATGTAGAGTCATACAGTATGTTGGGGTTAATATTTGAATATATACTCTACACCTTTCCAAGACCTGCACTGATTAGTGTACAATTGTCTTCTATGTATGGAATCTTACATTTTATGCGTCTATATATGTGTCCATATTCTGTAGCATTCAAAAATGGATGAAAGGGATTTAAAATGTGTTTAATGTATTAAACTCCCCAGCACAGAAAATAGTAATATGAACCACACAATTGCCTATAGAAGTTTTATATTTTTAGGACAGTGAACCTCAAACACTCTAAACTAACAAACAGCGCAGGTTTCGTACTCCCTGAGTCCAGCACCCCTTCAGCACTCCTGTCTTGGTGCTTTGGCTGCAGTGGTAACATGACATCACATCACTGCTGTAGCCAATCACTGAGTTCAGCAGCTTTTGCAGTATACCTCGGCACAACCCTTAAGTGGTTGGCTACAGCGGTAATGTGCACTGTCGATGTGATGGCACCACTGCAGCCAAAACACCGAAATTTGAGCAGCAGTGGGGAGCTGGACCCTGGGAGTGTGAGTAGCTGCGCTGCTTGTTATTTTAGAGTGTTTGCGGTCCACTTTCTTAAAAGTAGAAAACCCCTTTAGAGTGTCGTTCAATGAATGTGAGGGGTGAGTATAAAGATAATATTCATCCAACATTTCAATTAATTTTGCCTTTTTCAAAGGAATCTGTGCAGAAAGTTAGACAGTTAGGGATGAGTGGACCCATGCAAGTTCGGGTTTTGATACCCAACCTGAACTTTATTCCATAGTTCGGTTCAGGTACCAGAACTGCACCTGAAATTGAACCAGAACCCCATTGAAAACATTGGGGACCCGAACTTTTGAGCTGGAAAATATTCTCTCTCTCACTTCCCCTGGAACTCCGAACACTGCAGCAGACTTCTCGGAGAAGTCCTTGTTCAACGGTTAGCACCGGACACTTACTGTCTGGTATGAACCCTGAAGCAACGATTTCTGCATCCTTCCTTCGGCTCTATCTTCCACTATTCAGTCTGTACTTCTGGGACTCAGTTCAGTGGGAGAGAAAATCTAACTATATTGCACCTGCTGCACTGAAAGTACCATATATATTTCTATGAGACGCCATAATTCCTATGTGTACCCCTGTATAAAAGCGTATATGCAGAAGGAAGATATTGAGCATATAGTGGATAGTAGATAGAAATATAAGATAACAAGATGAATGTATTTAATGTCCTGGTATCGGGACTCAAGAATGTATTTCAAAAAGGGAGTAGTGTAGTTGTCCAATTGCAATCCGAAAATAGTGTTGTTTTCCAGGTCATCCCTCCTGACAGCACTATGGAGGTTGTCCTTCTTATCCTTACTGAGACAGGAAACAACGAGAGGTTAAAAGGACCCTTCCACCTCCACCCCTTAGTTTTTATCCTGTCCTGACGAGGTAGGAACGGCAAGAAAAGAGCTCCAGCGTTTATCTCTGATCGTACCTGGAATAGATTCAGAGAGATCAGGGGACCCAGCCTCTTCCTTCTCGCTGTCAAGCGGTCTGTGAAAGACACCCCCAAGGGGTGGTTCCTCAGCCAACCCGCTAGAGCACTGCTTCCAGGCTGTGAGACGCTTAATCCCGAGGGAGGGCTCTCGGCTCTGGTGTCTGCATCTTGCACTTTCGGGTTCACAATCAGCGTGCATTCCACGGTGGAACGCAGAGAGTGCTGGATTCAAGCAGGGACCTGGATGATGCTTCATCAGACATGGTACCGTATAAATGCGGTTGTCTGTATTGCTGCCCTACTGTATGCTCAGCAAGGAGGATTCAGGCAAAACATAGAATTCCTCTCCCCCTGCGTGTTGGTTTCCACCGATACAAGCCAGCTAGGTTGAGGCAGTCATCTGTAAGGAAGTTTCTTCCAGGGAACATGGACTCCGGAAATCCAGGTTAGGTCGTCAAATTACATGGAACTGCGTGCAGTTTGGGAGGTCCTACGCCATGTCCAGTCGGTAGTCAAAAACTGGCATGTAAAAATCCTGTCAGACAGTATGACTACTGTGGCCTTCCTACGTCATCAGAGTGGCCCAAGACCTCCCTTACTGCAGTAGCTGGTGGGGAGAATCTTTCGGTGGGTGGAGGAAATGGTTCTGTCCGTTTCAGCGGTTTACCTGGAGTGGTCCCAGAACCAGGTGGCAGACTTCCTGAGCAGGCAGAAAATTTCTCCCACAGAGTGGTAACTGAATGAGGAAGTTGTCCACATGCTGTGTCAACATTGAGGGACCCCACAAATAGAACTCTTTGCTACCAGAGAGAATGCAAAGGTCATAAATTTCTATTCATTAAATCCCCTAGACAGTCCGGCAGGGGTAGACCCATCATCTCACTCCTGGAGCAAAAAAAACTGGTCTACGCATTCCCTCAACTTCCATTAATTCCAAGGGTACTGAGAAAGCTACAAGAGGAAAGTGCAATAACAATATTAATAGTGCCCTTCTGGCCAAGGAGGAGCTGATTTCCCCTACTAAAAAAGATGCATGTGGAAGAACCTACAGTTGTGCTCAAAAGTTTACATACCCCGGCAGAATTTTTGCTTTCTTCGCCTTTTTTCAGAGAATATGAATGATAACACCAAAACGTTTTATCCACTCATGGCTAGTGGTTGGGTGAAGCCATTTATTGTCAAACTACTGTGTTTTCTCTTTATAAATCATAATGACAACACAAAACATCCAAATGACCCTGATCAAAAGTTCACATACCCCATTTCTTAATACCGTGTATTGCCACCTCTAACATCAATGACAGCTTGAACTGTATCCTGCTCCAACAGAGAAAAGATCTTCTCTTCCAGATCCCAGTGCATCATCAGAACTCAGACAGGCTGCATCTTTCAGCATTGATCCTGAAAGGCGAGTCTTAAGGTTAGGAGGTTTGTTTGGCGAGGTTACATCTACCATTCAGGCAAGTAGGAAGCCAGTAACATTGGCCATATGCACCAAAATCTGGAAGTATTTCTGTACAGAATGTGAGGGATCCTCGGTCAATATATCGCACCCAGATATACCGAGAATCCTGGATTTCCTGTAAGCAGGATTTAACGAAGGATTAAGACCAAGTACCCTGAGAGTCCAAATTTCAGCTTTTTTGATTCTCCTCTAGCTGCTCATTCTTGGATAGCGAGATTTTCCAGGGCTGTCCCAAGATTGAAGCCCTTGGTGTGGAAATCCATCCCACCTTGGGACTTGAACCTGGTACTCAATGTGCTATGCAAGCACCCGTATGATCCACTGAGTGACGCAGAGACTAGCAGGTTCTCCTTTAACCCTTTTCTGACCTCAGACAGGAAAGAACGTCCGAGGTCAGATCCCCTGCTTTGATGCGGGCTCCGGTGGTGAGCCCGCTTCAAAGTCGGGACACGTCAGCTGCTTTGAACAGCTGACATGTGCCCGCAATAGCGGCCGGTGGAATCGTGATTCACCTGCCGCTATTAACTAGTTAAATGCCGCTGTCAAACACTGACAGCGTGTAGTGGCTAGTTAAGGATCAGTCCTGAACTAGAAAACTACACTTTATGATTCTCCCGATCCTTGTACTATAATTAGTGATGAGCGAATATACTCGTTGCTCGGGTTTTCCTGAGCACGCTCGGGTGGTCTCCGACTTAGTTTTCTACAGCTACTAGCCAGCTTGAATACATGTGGGGATTCCCTAGCAACCAGGCAACTCCCACTTGTACTCAGGCTGGCTAGTAGTTGTAAAGCATTCAGCTACGGTGATGAAAACTAAATCTCCGAGCAGTCATAAATACTCAGAGACGACCACCCGAGCGTGCTCAGGAAAACCCGAGCAACGAGTATATTCACTCATCACTAGCTATAATCTTTTATGTTGACTCCCAGACTCGCTTTACCTGAGTCCTTTACAATCTACCTGTCGCTTTGTACTACTATTTATATTGGTGAAAAATATTTTACTAAATGTTGTATTATAGGGAAGAAGGCACATAAGCCGAAACGGCTGTAGGGGCAGTGGCACCGCATGTCTAAAGGTAAATACATCGGTTTACATGGCTTTATTTCCCTCCCTGCTTTCTATATGCTGACCACTGGATATATTTTTTACCAGTTAAATTTGTGCACTTTGTTTGGTCAGCATTGATATAACTAGGTACACTAGTATTTACTCTGGTAGGGTGCTAGTATAACCAGTATGCTAAATTGCCTTTGAAGTGTGGTTCCACCCAGTAGTTGTCTCCATTATTGAATCCCGTTGTTTGTATTATGGTATTTTACAATATATTTTCAATAAAATGAATGTTTTTACTTTTTGGATCCTTTTTAGTGCATTTTTTATAGGTTGTATGCACTTTTGTACTGGGAATAGGTCGTAATTCTGCGTATGGGCACAGGTGATAAGACCATCACTTCGGGTACCGTTACACTAAACGACTTACCAACGATCACGACCAGCGATACGACCTGGCCGTGATCGTTGGTAAGTCGTTGTGTGGTCGCTGGGGAGCTGTCACACAGACAGCTCTCTCCAGCGACCAACGATCAGGGGAACGACTTCGGCATCGTTGCAACTGTCTTCAACGATGCTGAAGTCCCCCTGCAGCACCCGGGTAACCAGGGTAAACATCGGGTTACTAAGTGCAGGGCCGCGCTTAGTAACCCAAAATTTACCCTGGTTACCATTGTAAAAGTAAAAAAAAAAAAACACTACATACTCACATTCCGATGTCTGTCACGTCCCCGTCGGCGGCTTCCCAGCACTGAATGTGTCAGCGCCGGCATTCACAGCGGTGACGTCACCGCTGTGCTCTGCTTTACGGCCGGCGCTGACATAGTCAGTGGGGGACGTGACAGACATCAGAATGTGAGTATGTAGTGGGTTTTTTTTAAATTTTACAATGGTAACCAGGGTAAATATCGGGTTACTAAGCGCAGCCCTGCGCTTAGTAACCCAATATTTACCCTGGTTACAAGTGAACACATCGCTGGATCGGCGTCACACACGCCAATCCAGCAATGACAGCGGGTGATCAGCGACCAAAAAAAGGTCCTGATCATTCCCATCAACCAACGATCTCCCATCAGGGGCCTGATCGTTGGTCGCTGTCACACATAACGATAATCGTTAGCGGGATCGTTGCTACGTCACCAAAAACGTGACATTGCAACGATACCGTTAACGATATCGTTATGTGTGACTCAGCCTTTACTGTGCATTGTTATCTTATATCTGTTTATATATTTGCTATTTATGTGTAAACACAAGTACCCTATTGTTGTCCTTCCCTGTGAAAAGAGTTCTCCTGTCTCAATTACCTGTCCAAACTATAACTTTTTGTCTATGTACAAAAGAAATCCTACTTGGTATTGCAGTGGTCTTTTATCCTAACCAATGCTCCTGCATGTTAACTAAGATTTCCTTGCCAGCATTTGGATGCCACCTGTGTGCTGTGTTTATCACTGACTGATAGGAAAAAAAGTTTCTCCACCTTCTCCTATCTATCAGTGAGAATGAAATAGTGATGAAAATCACATATGAAACTTGGTCCATTTTTCACATTTGTCAAAGAAACTGATCTCTGAATATGGTCTAGGGCAGGCAGGAATGGTTTTAAGGTTATTATACTGCAGATTAATGCTATATCATCAATTAAATAGCATTTCTGAACAAGACGGTCCCTTTAAGCTCATATTCATTAAATTGAATGAGTCTAACTTCAGTTTCAGATGCTGACCAGTGTGCATGGATGTCTCTTTGTCTGGTACTGCAGTGGCGGGAAGTTGGTGATCCAGTGAACCCAACAGCTCCTTAATCCAGCTAATCACACCATCATAGCTGTCCCAGTGCTAAGACCCACGCAGGCCACACATATAAATCCAACATACAGTGGCATGTAAAAGTTTGAACACGCCTGGTCAAAATTACTGTTATTGTAAACAGTTAAGCAAGCTGAAGATAAAATTAATTCTAAAAGGTCTAAAGTTAAGTCCTTTACTCCTGAAGATGGTTTGCATGTTAATGACCAGGCCAATTTTTACAATTCTGACAACTGTCACTTTATGAGGTAGTCTCTCTGGATCCCGTGACTTTGACACTCTTTTTTCATGACATCTTGTACTTCATGACAGTGGTACATTTTTTTCGATTTGACTTACATTTATTTGTGAAAAAAACCTGAAATTTGGCAAAAATTTTGAAAATTTCAGAATTTTAAATCACAGAGATATGTCACACAAAATAGTTAATAAATGACATTTCCCACATGTCTACTTTACATCAGCCCAATTTTGGAACCAAATTTTTTTTTGTTAGGAAGTTATAAGGGTTAAAATTTTACCAGTGATTTTTCATTTTTCCAACAAAATTTACAAAACCATTTTGACCAGCATTTTTTCATTTTTCCAACAAAATTTACTAAATCATTTTTTTAGAGACCACATCACATTTGAAGTCACTTTGAGGGGTCAATATGATAGAAGTTACCCAAAAATGACACCATTCTAAAAAGAGCACCACTTAAGGTACTAAAAACCACATTCAAGAAGTTTAGCTTCTTCACAGGAATTTTTGGAATGTGGGAAAAAAATGAACGTTTAACTTTTTTTCACAAAAAATTTTTTTCAGATACAAATTTTTTTTAGTTTCACAGGGGTAACAGGACAAAATAGACCGCACAATTTATTGTGTAGTTTCTCCTGAGCATGATGATACCCAATATGAGAGTGAAAACCTCTGTTTGGGTGCACAGCAGAGCTCGGAAGGGAAGGAGTGCCATTTGACTTTTTGAATGTAAAATTTCCTGGAATCATTAGAGGATGTCATGTCCCATTTGGAGAGCCCCTGATGTGCCTAAACAGTGGAAACTCTCCACAGGTGATCCCATTTTGGAACCTAGACCCCTCAAGGAATGTATTTAGATATGTGGTGAGCACCCTGAACCCCCAGGTGATTCATAGAAGTTTATAACGTTGAGCCGTGAAAATAAAAAAATCGCATTTTCCCCTCAAAAATATTATTTTGGCCCTAAATTTTGTATTTTGATAAGGGTAACAGGAGAAACTGCAACATACAATTTGTTATGCAATTTCTCCTGAGTATGCCGATACCCCGTATGTGGGGGAATACTAGTTTTCAGGCACAGTGCAAAGCTCAGAAGGGAAGAGGCACCACATTGGAATTCAGATTTTGCTGAAAGGGTTTGAGGGTGCCATGTTACATTGGCAGAGCTCCTGAGGTGCCAGAACAACAGAAGCCCCCTATATGTGCACTCATTTTACAAATTACACTCCCCAATGAACTCATCTAAGGATGCAGTGATCATATTGTCACCATGTGCCTCACAGAATGTTATACCATTGAGCGTTATACCATTGAGCGGTGAAGAAAGAATAAATTACATTTTTACCACTAAAATGCTGTTTTAGCCCCAAGTTTTAAATGTTACTAAGGGCTAATTTTTTTTAGAACAAACTGAGGTCCATTTTTTCCTGAGTGCGCCAATACCTTACATTTAATCAGGAAATATTTTTCAGGCACAGTGCAAAGCTCAGAAGGCCAGGAGCACCATATTTTACTGTTATGGTTTGCAGGTGCCATAACCCACTGGGAGAGCCCATGAGGTGCCGGAACAGCAGAATCCTCCATAAGTGACCCCATTTCACAAACTACCTCTCAGTGAATTCATCTAGGGGTGCAGTTATCATAATGACACCACGGGTGTGTCACAGAATTATATACCATTGGGCAGTGAAGAAAAAATAACTACATTTTTCCCACCAAAATTTTGTTTTAGCCCCAGATTTGACATTTTCACACAAGAAGTGGGTAAAAATGGAACAATAATTTGCCCCACAATTTCTACTGAACGTAGCAATGCCCCATATGTGGCATTACAGTACTACTTAGCCATATGGAGAGACTCACAAGAAACGGCACGCTATTTGCCTCCTGGAGAGCAGATATTCCTAGAACAGTTTGCAGACTCCATATACAGAGCCTCTGATTGTTGGAAAAGCAGAATTCCCCCTCAAGTGACCTCATTTTGGAAAATATGCCCCTTTGGGATTTTATCTACAGGTGTAGTGCTAATTTTGACTCCATGGGTATTTTCCAGAAACAAGCAGCAATGAATGTTGCCGAGTGAAAATTGCAACCTGCCGTTGTAGTGACCAGTACGCTGTAGTGACCAGTACGTTGCAGTCACCAATATGTTATGACCAGCCAGTGCTTCTGGAGACATGCACCTGTAAGTTAGGCGTGCTGTCATCGCTTCAGAAATGTCTAACATGAGGACACTATATGTGGTTTAGGTACACTGTGGGGCTTAGAAGGGAGGGGGCATTTGGATTTGGGAGAGCAGAATTTACTGAATTTCTTTTGGAGAGTGAGAAGCCATTTTACATTTCCAGAGAATTTGTATTACCAGTAATGTGGAAGCCCTCTATATTTCCTTTAACGGATGACAGACCTGAGTGAGGACATAGTTTTTTGTGGATTGATTTGGAGCTTTTATTGGAAAATATTTTCCATAATGTTGGGATCACACTTATCTGGTGCTCTTCACTGAGTTCTTACTTTGGAGTTTGCATCTAAATCTCTGAGTGACTTGATTCAGATCAAACCCCCGAGGGATCCATTCACTATACACCGTGTTCCAAACTATTATGCAAATTACATTTTTCTCGGATTTTCCTAAATGGTCTGTGCAAATGACAGTCAGAATAAATAATAAAAGTCATCACCTGTTACAGTATACATCGAATTTTATTTAGGAAACCTCCCAATGATAACAGTATAATCTCCGAAATGAATAAAAACTCAAAATTCCAAATTATTAGGCACAGTAGAATTTCTAAACATTTGATATGTTTTAACCCCTTTACCCCCAAGGGTGGTTTGCACGTTAATGACAGGGCCAATTTTTACAATTCTGACCACTGTCACTTTGAGGTAATAACTCTGGAATGCTTCAACGGATCTTGGCGATTATAAGATTATTTTCTCGTTATTGTTATCGATATAACTTGTGTTTATTTGTGTAAAAATGGAAATTATTCGAAAATTTTATAATTTTCAAACTTTGAATTTTTATGCCCTTAAAACAGAGAAATATGTCACACAAAATAGTTATGAAATAAAATTTTCCACATGTCTAATTTATATCCACACAATTTTGGAACCAAATTTTTTTTCGTTAGGAAGTTATAAGGGTTTAAAGTTAACCAGTGATTTCTCATTTTTACAACAAAATTTACAAAACCATTTTTTTTTGTGACCACCTCACATTTGAAGTCACTTTAAGGGGTCTATATGGCAGGAAATACCAAAAGTGACACCATTCTAAAACTACACCCCTCAAGGTGCTCAAAACCACATTCAAAAAGTTTACTAACCCTTCAGGTGTTTCACAGGAGCAGAAGGAACGTGGAAGGAAAAAATGAACATTTTACTTTTTAGTCACAAAAATGATCTTTTAGCAACAATTTTTTTTTTTATTTTCCCAAGGGTAAAAAGAGAAAATGGACCTCAAAAGTTGTTGTCCAATTTGTCCTGAGCACGCTGATACCCCATATGTGGGGGGAACTACTTTTTGGGTGCACGGCAGGGCTCAGAAGGAAAGGAGCGCTGTTTGACATTTTCAAGCTAAAAATGGCTGGAATTGAGATCGGAAGCCATGTCGCGTTTGGCGAGCCCCTGATGTGCCTAAACAGTGGAAACCCCCCACAAGTGACCCCAGTTTGGAAACTAGACCTCCTAAGGAACTTGTCTAGATGTGTGTTGAGCACTTTGAACCCCCAAGTGCTTCACAGAAGTTTATAACGCCCGGGCGTGAAAATAAAAAATCCTATTTTTTCCACAAACATGATCGTTTAGTTCCCAATGTTTTTTTTTCCCAAGGGTAACAGGAGAAATTGGATGACAAAAGTTGTTGTCCAATTTGTCCTGAGTACGCTGATACCCCATATGTCAGGAGTAACCACTGCTTGGGCGCACGGCAGGGCTCAGAAGGAAAGGAGCGCTGTTTGACATTTTCAAGCTAAAATTGGCTGGAATTGAGATCGGAAGCCATGTCGCATTTGGTGAGCCCCCGATGTGCGTAAACAGTGGAAACCCCCCATAAGTGACCCCATTTTGGAAACTAGACCCCCTAAGAAACTTGTCTAGATGTGTGTTGAGCACTTTGAACCCTCAAGTGCTTCAGTAAAGTTTATAACACCCAGGCATGAAAATAAAAAATCCAATTTTATTCCCACAAAAATGATATTTTAGTCCCCAATTTTTTATTTTCCCAAGGGTAACAGGACAAATTGGACAACAACTTTTGGGGTCCAATTTCTCCTGAGTACGCTGGTACCCCATATGTGGGAAAAATTGTTTGGGCACACATCGGGACTCGGAAGGGAAGCAGTGACGTTTTGGAATGCAGACTTTGATGGAATGGTCTGCTGGCATCATGTTCCGTTTGCAGAGCCCCGATGTGCCTAAACAGTAAAAGAAAACAAAAAAAAAAACACAAGTGACATCATTTTGGAACCTAGACCCCCAAGGAACTTATCTAGATGTGCCCCCTCTTTGGAACTAATCTATTGGTTCCGGTAAAGTAAATTAGTAGTGCATGGAGGTGTGGTACAATTTGAAGCAATCCTTCATACACAGGCCAGGTTTGTCAGGTCACATTGATAAATGGTGTCCTTGCATTTTCCTCTTTTGTAACACACTCTGCACCTTTTTTGCGGCTTACCTTTTCATCCAGTTGGTGGAATTACAACCGGAAAATGCTGACCTGGTACGATACGAGCACCTTCAGTTACGGAAGTACTGGGGCCCGCTCCTTCCCGAGTGCCAAATATCAGGGTTTTAACCACTACCTCCTGGAACTGAAGGTATGACATATCAGTGTGGTGTGCACATCGTGACAGCAGGAAAGTGTTGAGCATTGCCATTTGTACAATGTACACGGACAGCTTTTTGTACCACACCTTGGCCTTTCTCAAAGCACTGTATGGTTGGAGGAGTTGATCGGAAAGATCAACGCCCCCCATGTTTTTGTTGTACCCCAGTACACAGTCCAGTTTGCTGACCTATGTAGAGGTACCTCGTACAGTGCTGAGGGTGCTGCCATCACCGTGTATGGTGGTCAAGAGAAGGACATACCCCTTGTACTTTACCACCAGCAGGTGGTCGCTACATTGGGCTCTGCTCTCACCTTTTCTGAGCATCTGCCCAAGTAGCATTTTCGGGAGGTCTCTCTGATTTTTGCGGACAGTACCGCGGGCTGCGGTACCTCGCACAGAGAGGGATTTGAAGAGTGGGATGCTGGAATAAAAGTTATCGGTGTAGAGGTGATAACCTTTATCCAGCCGTGGGTGCACCAAATCCCACACAATTTTCCCACTCACTCCCAGGATAGGGGGACACTTAGGGGGTTCAATCCTGGTGTCCTTACCTTTGTATACTCTAAAGCTGTACGTGTACGTGTGAGTTTGATTCCGTACCTGGCCCTCTTGCTTGACAGGTAATGATGGAATCCGAGACGCCTCTTAAAATGAATTAAGCACTCATCCACACAGATGTCCCTTTGAGGCACATACACTTCAGCAAACTTTTTGTTGAAGTGTTCGATGACCAGCCGAACTTTGAACAAAATTGGGGTCATCTCGTGTGGGACACTGTGCATTATCGGAATAATGCAGGAATTTATGGATGGCCTCAGATTGCATCCGGGCCATGACCATTCGGAACACTGGAGTGTTGTATAAAATATCAACACTCCAATATTGCCGAATTTCTGGCTTCTTCAGGATCCCCATATGAAGGATCAGGCCCCAAAACTGCATCATTTCAACTGCGTCTACAGGAGACCAGTTAGAAAATGATGAACCGGTGTTTTGCTCCAAAAATTGCCAAGCGTACAAATTAGTTTGCTCCACCATGAGCTTAACAAAATCCACAGAGAAAAAGACTTTGAAAAAGTCTATTTCTGTGAGGCCGGTGGTGTCAAACTTGATTCCTGATTCTGACACAAAAACAGGAATCGGTGGCTCATTATTTTAGGGGGGCGAGGACCATACGGGGTCCAAAGAGGGGCGCGCTGGTTCATCTTCAGGAGTGAGCGCTGCTTCATCTTCATCTTCTGGAATGGTGGGTGCTGCTTCTGTCCTGCAACGTCTGCGTAGCGGTTTCACAGGACCTAAGGAGGAAGATGAGTAGGAGGAAGAGGATGAAGAATCCGAAGAGTAAAGGAATGTGGGATCCTCAATATAAGAATATGCCTCCTCCAAATGAATAGTGCTGTTGGGACGAACGTCGTTATGGGCGAGACATTTATTGTGTGAATTTGGTGCTTGGGTGTACTTTATTTACAACTGTATGTGTGTGAAGGGGGATAGTGATTGGTGCAAACTTGTCTGAAAAAGAAAAAAGCTGAAAGAAAAACAGAAAATAGAGAGAAAAAAAATACCTGTGAAAAGAAGTCTAAAAATGCTCTGAAAAGTGACCCGTGTCACTTATCAAAGTTCGGCGGCTGCTGAGTGTGTGAACGGGGATGTGAAAAAAAAGGAAAACGGCAGGCACGAGAGCTCTGATAAGTGAGGAGCATCACTTATCAAAGTTTGGCGGCTGCTGGGTGTGCGAACAGAGATGTGAATAAAAAAGGAAAATGGTAGGCACGAGAGCTCTGATAAGTGAACTGCGTCACTTATCAAAGTTCGGCGTCTGCTGGGTGTGCGAGCGGGGATGTGAAAAAAAAGGAAAACGGCAGTCACGAGAGCTCTGATAAGTGAACTGCGTCACTTATCAAAGTTCGGCGGCTGCTGGGTGTGCGCACGGGGATGTGAAAAAAAAAGAAAACGGAAGGCACGGGTTAGGCGTGGCTGCTGGGTGTGCGCACGGGGAGGTGAAAAAAAAATGAAAACAGAAGGCAAGAGTTAGGCATGGCTGCTGGGTGTGCGCACAGGGGTGTGAAAAAGAAAAGTGAGCACGAGTGTTGATCGGTGAACTGCGTCACCAATCAACGCTCGGCGGCCCAAAGGGGTGAAAAAGAAATGCGAGCACGAGTTTTGATCGGTGAACTGCGTCACCAATCAACGCTCGGCGGCTGCTAATTTTGGGCATGGAGGCGTTGCAAAGTGGGGGTGGAGGTGGAAAGGGATAGGGGATTGGGGTGGATGAAGAGAGATTGGGCCGGGATCGGGGATCAACACTTACGGTTGTAGTCTCTCTTCTTTCTTCTGTCTTCTTTAGCAAGAATTGTGGTGTCACTAGTGTGAGGACTCCTGCAGAGCAGTCAGACAGGTCAGGGACAGGTGAGAGACAGATCACAGAGCGGTCATACTGCTGCTGTGACCTGTCATCGGTGGGATCGATGAACACATAAATCCCACCAATCAGAGGTGGCCCTGGTGACGCCGGTGTTGCTAGGCACCAGCCTATGATCGGAGCTCATAGCTCCGATCCTAGGCAGGTCACCATCGGGGTACAGCGCGGTCACACCGCCACTGTGCCCTGTGATTGGTGAGATCTGACAATCATATCAATCAAGCCAATTAGAAGCTGCAGGCTCTGGCCTAGGATCGGTGCTATTACAGAACCGATCCAGGAAGTTACCGGCAGGGCACAGCACGGTAACACCGCTGCTGTGCCCTGTGATTGGCGTGATCGATGTGATCGTTGATAGCGCTAATCCGAGGGGTTTTGGCCGATGTCTGGAATTGTCAGGCACCGGCCTAGGATCGAGTACATCGGTACTCGATCCAAGCCTGGGACCTCACTGTTTCAGCCAATCGCAGCCAAACAATGAGAAAGGCTGCGATTGGCTGTTCAGAATTAAACAGCTAATCACAGGGATCGGGAGGCCGGGGGGGGGGGGGAAGACAGGCCTTGGGATATCGACAACATCTTCCTCCAGGTAAGATGGCATCGGAATTTTATTCGAGTCTGACAAGATGATAGCCGATGCTATGACAAACCAATTATCAAGAGCCAAGTTTGTGGACTTCAGAACCGCAATGGGACTAACAGGATAAGTAATGTACAACTCAATAGGGGCAGTATTTTTACTGCCACCTATAAGAAGCGAACCATGGGTGAATTAAAAATTTATATTTATTAGAAAAGTTAAAACAAATGTATAAAGGCTACTTGTCCATAATTAATGTAAACATACCCCAAGGGGAGCAACAGCAAACCACAATGAGCAAATTAATATTAGCGCACATTCAAACAGCACCTATATTATCTACCCTGTAGAAGTCACATATATAGTATTATACAATTTGATTCTCAAGAAAAAGTACCAGTGAACACAATGTAATGTGCCATAAGTGCTCAGAGCATCAATAACAATCCAACTAGTACCTATTGTCTATACTTCAATTAACATGTGACCTTTCATTACTAATATGTGGCAGGTTATACAGGCAGCATAGCCTATTCTGCAGTGACATCATACATCAACAAAGTAAATGCTGTTACTTCCGGTGAGTAATACTAGTGCTCATGGTTTGGTGGTGACCCCCTGGGCACCGACGCACGTTTCTCCCTTCTGCTTCTTCCGTGGGCGTGACTACTTGTATTAGAGGGATGTTTTTATAGTGTTAATGGGCCAATACTTTTGCTGCGATTACAGCTGTAAGTCGCTTGGGGTATGTCTCTATCAGTTTTGTACATCGAGAGACTGAAATTCTTGCCAATTCTTCCTTGGCAAACAGCTCGAGCTCAGTGAAGTTTGATGGAGATCTGTTATGATCTGGTGACTTTGGAGCCGCATGAGACTTTCTCAGGAGAAGTGGAATCTATACTGACCGCAAACCCTGAACTAACACCGCAACTAGAAGTAGCCGTGGGGTGTGCCTAACAAAACCCTAGACACCTCGACACAGCCGGAGGCCTAAATACCCCTATAGATAGAACTAGGAATACTATCTTGCCTCAGAGCAGAACCCCAAAGGATAGGCAGCCCCCCACAAATATTGACTGTGAATAGGAGAGGAAAGACACACACACACAGGCAGAAAACAGATTTCAGCAAAAGAGGCCACTCTAGCTAAACAGGGAAAGATAAGACAGAATACTAAGCGGTCAGTAATAAAACTCTAAAAATATCCACAGCAGAAAATACAAAAAGTTCCACAATCTAACTAAAGACATGGAATGTATATCTGCAACTCCTGAGAATCCAACAAGACTGAGTAAATACCGATACAATCTAAGCTGGACAAAAAAACACTGAATAGCACTAAATTGTTAAGCACACAGCATGTGTGCCACAGAAACCAGACACTTATCTTTGCAGATTTGGCAGCAAGGCAGAAGGAACTAGGCAAGGACAAAACCTCCAAAAACAATGGACAACTGGCAAGGACTAATGAATCCTGCAAGCCTAAATACCCCAGTCAGAACTGCAATCAGCGGATACACCTGACCAAGGCTGCAACCCAGAGACAACTGCATTACCACCTACAAACACCGGAGGGAGCCCAAAAGCAGAATTCACAACAGTACCCCCCCTTGAGGAGGGGTCACCGAACCCTCACCAGAGCCCCCAGGCCGATCAGGACGAGCCAGATGAAAAGCATGAACCAAATCAGCAGCATGGACATCGGAGGCAAAAACCCAAGTATTATCCTCCTGGCCATAACCCTTCCATTTAACAAGATACTGAAGCCTCCGCCTCGAAAAACGAGAATCCAAAATCTTCTCAACCACATACTCCAACTCCCCATCAACCAACACAGGGGCCGGAGAATCAACAAAGGGAACAACGGGTACCACATAGTTCCGCAATAAAGATCTATGGAAGACATTATGGATAGCAAAAGAGGCAGGAAGCGCCAATCGAAAAGACACTGGATTAATAATCTCAGAAATCCTATAAGGACCAATAAACCAAGGGTTAAACTTAGGAGAAGAAACCTTCATAGGAACATGACGGGAAGACAACCAGACCAGATCCCCAACACGAAGCCGGGAACCAACACCCCGACGACGGTTAGCAAAACGTTGAACCTTCTCCTGAGACAACACCAAATTGTCTACCACATGAGTCCAAATCTGCTGCAACCTGTCAACCACAGAATCCACACCAGGGCAGTCAGAAGGCTCAACCTGCCCAGAAGAAAAACGAGGATGAAAACCAAAATTACAAAAAAAAGACGAAACCAAAGTAGCCGAACTAGCCCGATTATTAAGGGCAAACTCGGCCAATGGCAAAAAGGCCACCCAATCATGCTGATCAGCAGACACAAAGCATCTCAAATAAGTCTCCAAGGTCTGATTAGTTCGCTTGGTTTGGCCATTTGTCTGAGGATGAAATGCAGAGGAAAAAGATAAATCAATGCCCAGCCTAGCACAAAAGGCTCGCCAAAACCTAGAAACAAACTGGGAACCTCTGTCAGACACAATATTCTCTGGAATACCATGCAAACGAACCACATGCTGAAAAAACAACGAAACCAAATCTGAAGAGGAAGGCAATTTAGGCAAAGGCACCAAATAAACCATTTTAGCGAACCGGTCACAAACAACCCAGATAACTGACATCTTCTGGGAAACCGGAAGATCAGAAATAAAATCCATAGAAATATGCGTCCAAGGCCTCTCAGGGACCGGCAACGGCAAAAGCAACCCACTAGCACGGGAACAACAAGGCTTGGCCCGCGCACAAGTACCACAGGACTGCACAAAAGAATGCACATCACGTGATAAAGAAGGCCACCAAAAGGACCTAGCAACCAAGTCTCTGGTACCAAAAATACCAGGATGACCAGCCAACACAGAACAATGAACCTCAGAAATCACTCTACTAGTCCATCTGTCAGGAACAAACAGTTTCCCCACTGGACAGCGGTCAGTTCTGTCAGCCTGAAATTCCTGAAGAACCCGTCGTAAATCAGGGGAAATGGCAGAAAGAACCACCCCTTCTTTCAGAATGCCGACCGGTTCCAGGACCTCAGGAGAATCAGGCAAAAAACTCCTAGAAAGGGCATCAGCCTTAATATTCTTAGAACCCGGAAGATACGGGACCACAAAATCAAAACGGGAAAAAAACAAAGACCATCGAGCCTGTCTAGGATTCAACCGTTTGGCAGACTTGAGGCAAATCAGATTCTTATGAGCAGTCAAGACCACAATACGGTGCTTAGCTCCCTCAAGGCAATGTCGCCACTCCTCAAACGCCCACTTCATAACCAACAACTCCCGATTGCCAACATCATAATTGCTTTCAGTAGGCGAAAATTTACGGGAAAAGAAGGCACATGGTTTCATCAAGGAACCAGCAGGATCCCTCTGAGACAAAACGGCCCCTGCCCCAATCTCAGAAGCGTCAACCTCAACCTGAAACGGAAGAGAAACATCAGGTTGACGCAACACCGGAGCAGAAGTAAATCGACGTTTAAGCTCCTGAAAGGCAGAAACAGCCGCAGAGGACCAATTTGCCACATCAGCGCCTTTCTTAGTCAAATCGGTCAAGGGTTTAACCACGCTGGAAAAGTTAGCAATGAAACGGTGATAAAAATTTGCAAAACCCAAAAATTTCTGAAGGCTCTTTACAGACGTTGGTTGAATCCAATCATGAATGGCCTGAACCTTAACCGGGTCCATCTCAATAGATGAAGGAGAAAAAATAAAACCCAAGAAAGAAACCTTCTGCACCCCAAAGAGACACTTAGACCCCTTCACAAACAAAGCATTGTCACGAAGGATCTGAAATACCATCCTGACCTTTTCCACATGAGACTTCCAATCATCAGAAAAAATCAAAATATCGTCCAGATATACAATCATGAATTTATCAATATAAGTCCGGAAGATATCATGCATGAAAGATTGAAAAACAGATGGAGCATTAGTGAGCCCGAACGGCATCACAAGGTACTCAAAATGGCCTTCTGGCGTATTGAACGCAGTTTTCCATTCATCACCCTGCTTAATACGAACAAGATTATTCGCCCCCCGAAGGTCAATCTTCGTAAACCAACTAGCCCCCTTAATCCTAGCAAACAAATCGGAAAGCAAGGGTAAAGCGTATTGAAATTTGACTGTGATCTTATTCAAGAGGCGATAATCAATACAGGGTCTCAAGGAGCCATCCTTCTTAGCAACAAAAAAAAACCTGCTCCCATCGGTGAAGAAGGTGGCCAAATATGCCCTTTCTCCAAAGACTCCTTAACATAACTCCGCATTGCGGTATGTTCAGGCACAGACAGGTTGAAAAGTCGGCCCTTAGGAAACTTACAGCCTGGAATCAAATCAATAGCACAATCACAGTCCCTGTGCGGTGGAAGAGAACTGGACTTGGGCTCATCGAATACTGTTGTGAATTCTGCTCTTGGGCTCCTTCCGGTGGTTATAAGTGGTAGTGCTGCTGTCTTCAATCACAGCATGTCATCAGGTGGGTCCATTTAATGCAATCCACTGGGCTATTTAGTTTTGTTTCACCCTTTAGTCAGTGCCAGTTGTCCATTGTTCCTGGAGGATTCACATCTCTTCTGGTTTCTCCTGCTTTGCTGTTCATTTCAACAAAGATAAGTTCTGGCTTTGTTTTTGCAGTCCACATGCTGTGGGCCTTATAGTTCAGTGCATTTCTATGTTTTGTCTTGTCCAGCTTGGTCTGTATAAGGACTTGCTCATCCAAGCTGGTATCTCTGGAGATGCAGATATACCCTCCATACCTTTAGTTAGATGTGGAGATTTTGTATTTTCTGTGGTGGACATTTTCTAGTATTTTAATACTGACCGCATAGTACTCTGTCCTATCCTTTCTATCTAGCTAGAATTGGCCTCCTTTGCTAAATCCTGATTTCAGTCTGTGTATGTTAATTCCCTCTCCTCTCACAGTCAATATTTGTGGGGGCTGTCTGTCCTTTGGGGATTTTCTCTGAGGCAAGATAGTTTTTCCGTTTCTTTCTCTAGGGGTATTTAGTCCTCCGGCTGTGACGAGGTGTCTAGGGAGTGACAGGAACATCCCACGGCTACTTCTAGTTGCGGTGTTAAGTTCAGGGTCCGCTGTCAGTACAGGTACCACCTTCTCCAGAGTACGTCTCATGCTGCTCCTAGGCCACCAGATCATAACAGTACAACTGGCCCACAATGAGTTAATTGCTTCTCAAAAGAAGGGAAGGAAAGTGCTGAGCCATTTTTTTTTCTGTAGTCTGTTTTGTCTTTTTTTCCCTCTTTACCTCTGGATGGCTCAGGAGTTTGGCGCTGGCATGGATGTTCAGGAATTGGCTTCTCGTGTGGATCAGCTTGCTGCTAGAGTACAGGGTATTTCCGAGTATATCATTCAGACTCCGGTTTTAGAGCCTAGAATTCCAACTCCTGATTTGTTTTTTGGGGACAGGTCCAAATTTTTGAGCTTTAAAAATAACTGTAAACTGTTTTTTGCTCTGAAACCATGTTCTTCTGGTGATCCCATACAGCAGGTTAAATTTGTCATTTCTCTGCTGCGCGGTGATCCTCAGGATTGGGCATTTTCCCTGGAATCTGGGAATCCGGCTTTGCTTAATGTAGACACCTTTTTTCAGGCGCTAGGGTTATTGTATGATGAACCTAATTCGGTGGATCATGCTGAGAAGACCTTGTTGGCCCTGTGTCAGGGTCAAGAAGCGGCAGAATCTTATTGCCAGAAATTTAGAAAATGGTCTGTGCTGACTAAATGGAATGAGGATGCCTTGGCAGCAATTTTCAGAAAGGGTCTTTCTGAATCCGTTAAAGATGTTATGGTGGGGTTCCCCACGCCTGCTGGTCTGAGTGATTCTATGTCTCTGGCCATTCAGATTGATCGGCGCTGGCGCGAGCGCAGAGTTGTGAACACTATGGCGTTATCTTCCGAGCGGAGTACTGAGCCTATGCAGTGTGATAGGATTTTGTCTAGAGCTGAACGACAAGGATTCAGACGTCAGAACTCCTGTCTTCACGCCACATAGCTTGCGTCTTAAGCGCCATTCATAGCGGCGGATTTGCGCCTTTAGCACAATCTCTTCAGGAATCTAGAGACGCCACAGGCTTTCTGTCTCTCTCCTTTTATCCTACACCTACGTGCATTGTTTTCCAGTTTGATAAAAAAGGATTTTCTGATGAAGGTCTGATGTATGGACCGAAAACGTTTAATCTTTAACTGGATGCACAAATAAATGGAATACTCATCTTGCAAAAATAATCTGAGTGCCAAGTGATTCAAGTGATTTTTGATTATTCCTTTGATGTCAATTTCCTCTTCCCCTTCTTCTGAAATTCCTGAGTTTTTGTCAGATTTCCAGGATGTATTCGATGAACCCAAATCCAGTTCCCTTCCACCGCATAGGGACTGTGATTGTGCTATTGACTTGGTTCCAGGTTGTAAGTTCCCTAAAGGCCGACTTTTCAACCTGCGGAGTTATGTTAAGGAGTCTTTGGAGAAGGGGCATATTCGGCCATCTTCTTCACCTTTGGGAGCAGGTTTTTTTTTCGTTGCCAAGAAGGATGGCTCCTTGAGACCCTGTATTGATTATCGCCTCCTGAATAAGATCACGGTCAAATTCCAATACCCTTTGCCTTTGCTTTCTGATTTGTTTGCTAGGATTAATGGGGCTAGTTGGTTTACTAAGATTGACCTTCGAGGGGCATATAATCTTGTTCGTATTAAGCAGGGTGACGAATGGAAAACTGCGTTTAATACGCCCGAAGGTCATTTTGAATACCTTGTGATGCCATTCGGGCTCTCTAATGCTCCATCTGTGTTTCAGTCCTTCATGCATGATATCTTTCGGAGTTATCTTGATAAATTCATGATTGTATATTTGGATGATATTTTGATTTTTTCCGATGATTGGGAGTCTCATGTGAAACAGGTCAGGATGGTATTTCAGATCCTTCATGAGAAAGGGGTATTTGTGAAGGGGTCTAAGTGCCTCTTTGGAGTGCAGAAGGTTTCTTTTTTGGGCTTCATTTTTTCTCCATCATCTATAGAAATGGATCCAGTTAAGGTTCAGGCCATTCATGATTGGATTCAGCCCACATCCATGAAGAGTCTTTAGAAATTTTTGGGCTTTGCTAATTTTTATTGCCGTTTCATTGCCAACTTCTCCAGTGTGGTTAAACCCCTGACCGATTTGACGAAGAAGGGCACCGATGTGACGAATTGGTCCTCTGCAAGGGTTTCTGCCTTTCAGGAGCTTAAACGCCGATTTACTTCTGCCCCTGTGTTACGTCAGCCGGATGTTTCTCTTCCATTTCAGGTTGAGGTTGACGCTTCTGAGATTGGGGCAGGGGCCGTTTTGTCTCAGAGGAATTCTGATGGTTCCTTGATGAAACTGTGTGCCTTCTTTTCTCGAAAGTTTTCGCCTGCAGAATGCAATTATGATGTCGGCAATCGTGAGTTGTTGGCTATGAAGTGGGCATTTGAGGAGTGGCGACATTGGCTTGAGGGGGCCAAGTACCGTATTGTGGTCTTGACCGATCATAAGAATCTGATTTACCTCGAGTCTGCCAAGCGGCTGAATCGTAGACAGGCTCGATGGTCCCTGTTTTTCTCCCGTTTTGATTTTGTGGTCTCGTATCTTCCAGGTTCTAAGAATGTTAAGACGGATGCCCTCTCTAGGAGCTTTTTGCCTGATTCTCCTGCGGTCCTTGAGCCGGTCGGTATTCTGAAGGAAGGGGTGATTCTTTCTGCCATCTCCCCTGATTTACGACGGGTTCTTCAGGAATTTCAGGCTGATAAACCGGACCGCTGTCCAGTGGGGAAACTGTTTGTTCCTGATAAATTGACTAGTAAAGTGATTTCTGAGGTTCATTGTTCTGTGTTGGCTGGCCATCCTGGGATTTTTGGTACCAGAGATTTGGTTGGTAGGTCCTTTTGGTGGCCTTCTTTGTCACGGGATGTGCGTTCTTTTGTGCAGTCCTGTGGGACTTGTGCGCGGGCTAAGCCTTGCTGTTCCCGTGCTAGTGGGTTGCTTTTGCCTTTGCCGGTCCCTGAGAGGCCTTGGACGCATATTTCTATGGATTTTATTTCAGATCTTCCGGTGTCCCAGAGGATGTCGGTTATCTGGGTGGTTTGTGACCGATTTTCTAAGATGGTTCATTTGGTACCTTTGCCTAAATTGCCTTCCTCTTCTGATTTGTTCCGTTGTTTTTTGAGCATGTGGTTCGTTTGCATGGCATTCCGGAGAATATTGTGTCCGATAGAGGTTCCCAGTTTGTTTCTAGGTTTTGGCGGGCCTTTTGTGCTAAGCTGGGCATTGATTTGTCTTTTTCTTCCGCATTTCATCCTCAGACAAATGGCCAAACCGAGCGAACTAATCAGACTTTGGAAACTTGTTTGAGATGCTTTGTGTCTGCTGATCAGCATGATTGGGTGGCTTTCTTGCCATTGGCCGAGTTTGCCCTTAATAATCGGGCTAGTTCTGCTACCTTGGTTTCGCCCTTCTTTTGCAATTCTGGTTTTCATCCTCGTTTTTCTTCAGGGCAGGTTGAGCCTTCTGATTGTCCTGGGGTGGATTCTGTGGTTGACAGGTTGCAGCAAATTTGGGCTCATGTGGTGGACAATTTGGTGTTGTCTCAGGAGGAGGCTCAGCGTTTTGCTGACCGTCGTCGGTGTGTTGCTTCCCGGCTTCGGGTTGGGGATTTGGTCTGGTTGTCTTCCCGTTATGTTCCTATGAAGGTTTCTTCCCCTAAGTTCAAGCCTCGGTTTATTGGCCCTTATAGGATTTCTGAGATTGTTAATCCTGTGTCTTTTCGTTTGGCCCTTCCAGCCTCTTTTTCCATCCATGTTTTTCATAGATCTTTGTTGCGGAAATATGTGGTGCCCATTGTCCCCTCTGTTGATCCTCCTGCCCCGGTGTTGATTGATGGGGAGTTGGAGTATGTGGTTGAGAAGATTTTGGATTCTCGTTTTTCGAGGCGGAAGCTTCAGTATCTTGTCAAATGGAAGGGTTATGGCCAGGAGGATAATTCTTGGGTTGTTGCCTCCGATGTTCATGCTGACGATTTTGTTCGTGCCTTTCATTTGGCTCATCCTGATCGGCCTGGGGGCTCTGGTGAGGGTTCGGTGACCCCTCCTCAAGGGGGGTACTGTTGTGCATTCTGCTCTTGGGCTCCCTCCGGTGGTTATAAGTGGTAGTGCTGCTGTCTTCAATCACAGCATGTCATCAGGTGGGTCCATTTAATGCAATCCACTGGGCTATTTAGTTTTGTTTCACCCTTTAGTCAGTGCCAGTTGTCCATTGTTCCTGGAGGATTCACATCTCTTCTGGTTTCTCCTGCTTTGCTGTTCATTTCAACAAAGATAAGTTCTGGCTTTGTTTTTGCAGTCCACATGCTGTGGGCCTTATAGTTCAGTGCATTTCTATGTTTTGTCTTGTCCAGCTTGGTCTGTATAACGACTTGCTCATCCAAGCTGGTATCTCTGGAGATGCAGATATACCCTCCATACCTTTAGTTAGATGTGGAGATTTTGTATTTTCTGTGGTGGATATTTTCTAGTATTTTAATACTGACCGCATAGTACTCTGTCCTATCCTTTCTATCTAGCTAGAATGGCCTCCTTTGCTAAATCCTGATTTCAGTCTGTGTATGTTAATTCCCTCTCCTCTCACAGTCAATATTTGTGGGGGGCTGTCTATCCTTTGGGGATTTTCTCTGAGGCAAGATAGTTTTTCCGTTTCTTTCTCTAGGGGTATTTAGTCCTCCGGCTGTGACGAGGTCTCTAGGGAGTGACAGGAACATCCCACGGCTACTTCTAGTTGCGGTGTTAAGTTCAGGGTCCGCGGTCAGTACAGGTACCACCTTCTCCAGAGTACGTCTCATGCTGCTCCTAGGCCACCAGATCATAACAGAATACATCCTGAAAATCAGACAAAAACTCTGGAATTTCGGAAGAGGAAGAAGAGGAGATGGACATTAAAGGAACCTCATTATGAACCCCCTGACAACCCCAACTAGTCACAGACATAGACTTCCAATCCAACACAGGATTATGTACCTGCAACCACGGAAAACCCAGCACGATAGCATCATGCAAATTATGCAACACCAGAAATCGACAATCTTCCTGATGGGCTGGCGCCATGCGCATGGTCACCTGAGTCCAAAACTGGGGCTCATTTTTAGCCAAAGGTGTAGCATCAATGCCCCTTAAAGGAATAAGGTTCTGCAAAGGCTGCAAGGGAAAACCACAACGCCTGGCAAACTCAAAGTCCATTAAATTCAAAGCGGCACCTGAATCCACAAACGCCATGACAGAAAATGATGACAATGAGCAGATCAGGGACACAGATAACAGAAATTTAGGTTGTACAGTACTAATGGTAAATGAACTAGCGATGTTCTTTGTCCGCTTAGGGCAGACTGAAATGACATGAGAAGCGTCGCCACAATAATAACACAACTAGTGTTGAGCATTCCGATACCGCAAGTATCGGGTATCGGCCGATACTTGCGGTATCGGAATTCCGATACCGGGATTCCGATACTTGGCGCGTATCGGATACCGGAATCGGAAGTTCCATGATTCAAAATTCAGAAATTCAGCCAATGAGAAAGATTCCAAGTGTGGGCACATCCTGTTTAGCATGGAGGGCATGAAACTACTGGCAAGGCTGTGATTGGCTGCTTAAATGATGTCATGATGCAGTTTAAAAGTCGCTGGCGCCATTTTGCGATCACTCTGCTGTGAATTCAGTTAGTGACAGGACGCTGTTTGCTGACTGAGGGACAGTTTAGAGATAGCGATTTGCTTCTTTGTGCTTTCCAAAGGCTAATTTAGCAACCGCTGTGTTCACCTACTAATCACCTTCCTTTTGCCTTGTAGCGCTGTTTTCACAGCGATCTGCAAGGTCTCTCTGTGTGTGTGTGTGAGTGCAGCCCACTCTCTAGTCTGAGTGCAGCCACATAGGCCATCCATAGCTGGTTGTATTCAGTTCAGGGAGGGTGGTTCATTGCCTCATACTGTCCTTTTTTTTTTTTTTTTTGAAGTAGTGCAGGCTGCTGCACATTTTTTCCAAAAATTCCTATTAGTGTCTTTCCACCCGTCTCCAGCTAATTTGTGGAAAAACACTACATAGGATAAAGTAGAGGAGGGTTTTTGGGCCTTGCAGCGCCGTTTACGGCTGTCTGCACGGTCTCCGTGTGACTGCAGCTCGCCCTGTAGTCTGTGAGCAGCCGTAGCTTGGTTGTCTCCAGCTCAGGGTTGTTCACTGCGTCATACCGCCAAATCAATTTTCATTTTGTTTTCAAGTAGTGTAGTCTGCTGCTAATTAATTTAAAAAAATCCTATTAGTGTCTTTCCACCCGTCTCCAGCTAATTTGTGGAAAAACACTACATAGGATAAAGTAGAGGAGGGTTTTTGGGCCTTGCAGCGCCGTTTACGGCTGTCTGCACGGTCTCCGTGTGACTGCAGCTCGCCCTGTAGTCTGTGAGCAGCCGTAGCTTGGTTGTCTCCAGCTCAGGGTTGTTCACTGCGTCATACTGCCAAATCAATTTTCATTTTGTTTTCAAGTAGTGTAGTCTGCTGCTAATTAATTTAAAATAATCCTATTAGTGTCTTTCCACCCGTCTCCAGCTAATTTGTGGAAAAACACTACATAGGATAAAGTAGAGGAGGGTTTTTGGGCCTTGCAGCGCCGTTTACGGCTGTCTGCACGGTCTCCGTGTGACTGCAGCTCGCCCTGTAGTCTGTGAGCAGCCGTAGCTTGGTTGTCTCCAGCTCAGGGTTGTTCACTGCGTCATACCGCCAAATCAATTTTCATTTTGTTTTCAAGTAGTGTAGTCTGCTGCTAATTAATTTAAAAAAATCCTATTAGTGTCTTTCCACCCGTCTCCAGCTAATTTGTGGAAAAACACTACATAGGATAAAGTAGAGGAGGGTTTTTGGGCCTTGCAGCGCCGTTTACGGCTGTCTGCACGGTCTCCGTGTGACTGCAGCTCTATCCGTTGTTAGTTCAGCCCAAAAAAAAAAAATAAATAATAAAGTTCACCAAACACACCAGTTACACCACTTTACATTTGTGTAGGCCACATTAGCTCATATTCAAGTCTAGTCCACACTTTAGAAAATTAGTGTGTCTTATACCTGTTAGGAGGAGTTGCTCAGGAATAAGCACATAAAGCCGTTAGTACTTTTCTGCTTATCTTTATCAGTCAACCAAGATGAAGAAGGCAGTGAGTAAGGCACGTGGGCGTGGGCGTGGGCGCGGAGCAGGGAGGGGACGTGGGGATTCTGTGCCTGCTGCGGGCACCGGTGAGTCATCAGCACCCACTTTCACAAGGGAACAGTCGTTCATGCGCAGCTTTGTCGCCGAGCGCCGTACACCGCTGCTGCGTCAAGACCAAATTGAAGCCGTTGTGGGATGGATGGCAGCTAATGCATCAACTTCCATTAGTGCCACATCCTCTCAGACACAGAGCACTGGAGAGCAGCCATCTGTCTCTTCACCACCTGCAAAATTGCCCAGGCAGACAGAGATCCCAGGACAGGAGCAGTCTCTACTTCTGTTCTCTGAATCATCTCTTGGCTTGGAAACAGGGGGCCAGCCAAGCAGCATTGGAGAAATGGAAGAAGAGGCAGGGTGCAGTGATGCCCAACCGCTTTTTCTGTCTTCCTCTGAAGAGGCGGGTGGGCCAGTGGCTCCGGTCACCACCTCGCAGGCCGCATCAGCTGATGATGACACTCAGGTGCCACTTACTGGTGCGTGCTCTGCTGCTGAGACTACCCAGGAGGAGCAGTTGGGGGCAGAGGGTAGTGTAGATGATGAGGTCCTTGACCCATCTTGGCGTCAGGGACAGGAAGGTGGTGGGAGCAGCTCTGAGGAAGAGATTCCCCGTACGGCCCAAAGAGGGAGAGGGAGGGGGAAGACTGCGGATCCTGCAGCCTCCGCTTTGGCACCCGTAAGGAGCATGTCTCTTCCAAAAGTCAAAAGGGGGGCTCCCAAGACTTGCAGTGCCTGGTCCTTTTTTGACACAGTTGCAGATGACATTTGCTATGTCAGATGCAAGGTGTGTCATCAAAAAATCAAAAGAGGTCAAAAAGTCGCCAACCTCAATACCTCCAACATGTGGAAACATGTGCGCAACAGGCACCCGGCGGAGTTAGACAAACACACTGAAGAGCTAGGCCAACCAACAGCGGCAGCTACCACCTCTTCAGCTCGTGTTGCCTCTTCCTCTAGCTCACACGCAGCTGGTTCGGCTTCCTCCCAGGATCGCCGTGGAAGAACCTCTGGCCCTGTTGTCCAGAGACCCGCTGTCATTCCACCCGCAGCACCACTTTCCCAGTCAACCACACACTCCCAGCCCAGTCTACAGCCATCGGTAGTACAGGCATGGGAGAAAAGGCGGCCTTTCTCGTCAAACCACCCACGAGCACAGGCTCTGACTGCAGGCATTGCCAAACTTCTGTCACTGGAAATGCTGTCATTCAGGCTGGTGGAGACTGACAGCTTCCGTGACTTGATGTCATTGGCAGTCCCACAGTACAGTGTGCCCAGCCGCTTTTACTTCAGCAGGCAAGCCATCCCTGCCCTGCACAAGCATGTTGAGGGACACATAAAACACGCGCTACTGAACGCCGTCGGTAGCAAGGTCCACCTCACCACCGATGCGTGGACCAGTCAACATGGACAGGGGCGATACCTTTCCCTCACTGCCCATTGGGTTAATGTAGTTGAGCCGGGTACAGACCGTGCGAGTGGCGCAGGACGTGTCCTGCCCACTCCAAGGATTGCAGGAATCCATTCTGTACGCATTGACTCCTCCTCTTACACCAGTTCCTCAGAATCATCGCTGCAGGAGCCGTCACAGTCCACCTCCACATGGACCCGTGATGAACGTGTACCTGTTACGACCGACATGAGCACAGCCGTGGCCAAACGTCAACAGGCCGTCTTGAAATTAATTTTTTTGGGGAATCGTAGCCACACAGCGCAGGAGCTCTGGAATGCCATCAAGCAGGAGAGCGATGTGTGGTTTGAGCCAGCGAATCTCCAGCCAGGCATGGTAGTGTGTGATAATGGCCGAAATCTGGTGGCAGCCCTGGGCCTCGGCAACCTCACTCACATCCCATGTCTGGCACATGTGCTCAATTTGGTCGTGCAGAGTTTTTTGAGGGACTATCCGGATCTTGATGCACTGCTGCACAAGGTCCGCCTAGAGTGTGCTCACTTGCGGCGTTCCAGCACGGCAAAAGCGCGCATTGCGGCTCTGCAGCGCCGACACCGCCTGCCGGAACATCGCATCATATGTGACCTACCTACCAGGTGGAATTCCACGTTACATATGTTGGAGCGGTTGTGTGAGCAGCAGCAAGCTGTAATGGAGTACCAGCTGTATCAGGCGCAAAAAAGTCGCAGTCAGCGCCGTACAGACTTCACAACCACAGAGTGGGCCACTATGAAGGATGTCTGCCAGGTTTTGCGTCCCTTTGATTATTCCACGCGGATGGCGAGTGCAGATGATGCACTAGTCAGCATGACTGTCCCCCTTATCTGCCTGCTTGAAAAATCACTGCAAGCGCTAAGGGATGATGTTGTGGAAGAGGTGGAGGATGAGGATTCACCACTTCCATCATCTTCTGGACAGTCAGCGCCACGTGGTTCCTCACAAACGCGTAGGCAGGGGACAGTTTGTGAGGAGGATGAGGAGGAGTCAATGGAGGAGGAAGACATCCGTCCAGAGGAGGGAGTTCCCGAATTGTCCAGTACTCAGTGTGTACAGCGAGGGTGGGGTGATGACGAGCGGGCAGAGATCACGCCTCCAGCTGGGGACAGCGTTTCTTGGGCAGTTGGCAGTCTGCAGCACATGGTGGATTACATGCTGCAGTGCCTGAGAAACGACCGCCGCATCGACCACATTCTCAACATGTCTGATTATTGGGTGTTCACCCTCCTCGATCCTCGCTACCGGGACAACGTAGAAAGCCTCATCACACCGTTGAACCGGGAGCGAAAAATGCGGGAGTACCAAGACACACTGGTCAGTTCCATCATCTTCTCCATTCCAACTGAGAGAAGTGCTGCTACTGCATTCCAAAGCAGCTCAGTGCGTCCAGGCAGTGGTGGAGGCTCTGCACAAAGAGGGAGCAGAAGCAGTGCCTCTGCCCAAGGCAAGACCAGTATGGCCCAACTGTGGCACAGTTTTGTGTGCCCCCCACAAAAGTCTACACCATCACAGACGGCTCCAGTCAGCAGGAGGCAACGGTTCCGTCAGATGGTGACAGACTACATGTCTTGCCCTCTTGCTGTACTCCCAGACGGCTCTTCCCCTTTCAAGTTTTGGGTCTCAAAGCTGGATACATGGCCAGAGCTAAGCCAGTATGCATTGGAGGTGCTGTCTTGCCCTGCGGCCAGTGTATTATCGGAACGTGTCTTTAGTGCTGCAGGTGGTGTACTAACTGACCGTCGCATGCGACTATCCTCCGATAACGTTGACCGGCTTACTTTCCTGAAAATGAACAAGGCCTGGATCTCGCAGGAATTTGCCACTCCTCCTCCTGATTAAAAAATTAGGTCACTGTATACGTTATCCAGGTCTCCTGTTGTGTTCATCTTTCTACCACCTGAACTTAAATTCCTGGGCTCCAACACCGCCAGTTGAGGCTCAGACGTGCCGTCTGCACAGTGAAAACATACGACCCAGTGTTATTGGGTTTCATTAACGTCAGCTGATCCCCAGCTGTGTAGCCGGCAATGTGTCATGCGACCGCCACGCTGACACAACAACTGAAATGTAAGGGAATCTGTCCCCCCCCCCCCCCAAGGCGTTTGTTACTGAAAGAGCCACCTTGTGCAGCAGTAATGCTGCACAAGGAAAAAGGTAGCTATTTTGGTTTTGCTCCTTGCACACGCAAAACTTAACACTTATAAAATGTGTCCACTGATACCGTAAAACCGTCCCGGAGGTGGGACTTTCCTTCGTAATATGACGCAGCACAGCCGTCATTCCTACCCCCCCGGCGCCGCGCCCCGGCTCCTCAGCGTTGTTTGATTCCGTCCCGGAGCCTGCGCTGTTATGTTATCCCGTGGCCAGGCACACTTAGCGCTGCCCGTCTTCTGGCATCATTTGGTGTCAGGCTGGCTGCGCCTGTGCGGCCACGCTGGCCGAGAGCCCGCCTCGCAGTGTCTTCTGATTTAATCCCACTGGGGGCCTGGGATCTATGGACATGCGCAGTGCATATCTGAACCTCCACCTCTCACTCATCTCCCTATGGCTTCTTCAGACTGTTCGGTGTCAGCTGGTCCCTAATAGCATGCCACGGCCGTGACACCGCACAGTCTGGAAAAGAAGCCGTAGGGAGGGGAGTGAGAGGCGAGGATATGCACTGCGCATGGCCATGGATCCCAGGCCCCCAGTGGGATTACATCAGAAGACACTGCGAGGCGGGCTCTCGGCCAGCGCGGCCGCACAGGCGCAGCCAGCCTGACACCAAATGATGTCAGAAGATGGGCAGCGCTAAGTGTGCCTGGCCACGGGATAACATAACAGCGCAGGCTCCGGGACGGAATCAAACAACGCTGAGGAGCCGGGGCACGGCGGCGGGGGGGTAGTAATGATGGCTGTGCTGCGTCATATTACGAAGGAAAGTCCCACCTCCGGGACGGTTTCACGGCTTCAGGGGACACATTTTATAAGTGTTTAGTTCTGTGTTTGCAAGGAGCATGATGAAAAGAGCCACCTTTTCCTTTTGCATCTTTTGTGCTGCACAAGCTGGCTCTTTCAGCTACAAACGCCTTGGGGGGGGGGGTTAAAGGTTCCCTTTCGACTTTCTCAGGCTTCGGCCTACATTGTGTTCCTCTGCTTTTCCACCTGCCCCTGGGCTCCAACACCGCCAGTTGCCGTCCAGAAGTGCTGTACGCACAGTCAACAGTCGCTCCTCTGTTATTGGGGTTCAGTAACGTCAGCTGTTCCCCTGCTGTGTGTGTGGCAATCCCTCCTACCTCCTCCAACCTCCTCCAACCTCCTCCTCCTCCACCTGCCCCTGGGCTCCAACACCGCCAGTTGCCGTCCAGAAGTGCTGTACGCACAGTCAACAGTCCCTCCTCTGTTATTGGGGTTCAGTAACGTCAGCTGTTCCCCTGCTGTGTGTGTGGCAATCCCTCCTACCTCCTCCAACCTCCTCCAACCTCCTCCTCCTCCACCTGTCCCTGGGCTCCAACACCGCCAGTTGCCGTCCAGAAGTGCTGTACGCACAGTCAACAGTCCCTCCTCTGTTATTGGGGTTCAGTAACGTCAGCTGTTCCCCTGCTGTGTGTGTGGCAATCCCTCCTACCTCCTCCAACCTCCTCCAACCTCCTCCTCCTCCACCTGTCCCTGGGCTCCAACACCGCCAGTTGCCGTCCAGAAGTGCTGTACGCACAGTCAACAGTCCCTCCTCTGTTATTGGGGTTCAGTAACGTCAGCTGTTCCCCTGCTGTGTGTGTGGCAATCCCTCCTACCTCCTCCAACCTCCTCCAACCTCCTCCTCCTCCACCTGCCCCTGGGCTCCAACACCGCCAGTTGCCGTCCAGAAGTGCTGTACGCACAGTCAACAGTCCCTCCTCTGTTATTGGGGTTCAGTAACGTCAGCTGTTCCCCTGCTGTGTGTGTGGCAATCCCTCCTACCTCCTCCAACCTCCTCCTCCTCCACCTGCCCCTGGGCTCCAACACCGCCAGTTGCCGTCCAGAAGTGCTGTACGCACAGTCAACAGTCGCTCCTCTGTTATTGGGGTTCAGTAACGTCAGCTGTTCCCCTGCTGTGTGTGTGGCAATCCCTCCTACCTCCTCCAACCTCCTCCAACCTCCTCCTCCTCCACCTGCCCCTGGGCTCCAACACCGCCAGTTGCCGTCCAGAAGTGCTGTACGCACAGTCAACAGTCCCTCCTCTGTTATTGGGGTTCAGTAACGTCAGCTGTTCCCCTGCTGTGTGTGTGGCAATCCCTCCTACCTCCTCCAACCTCCTCCAACCTCCTCCTCCTCCACCTGCCCCTGGGCTCCAACACCGCCAGTTGCCGTCCAGAAGTGCTGTACGCACAGTCAACAGTCCCTCCTCTGTTATTGGGGTTCAGTAACGTCAGCTGTTCCCCTGCTGTGTGTGTGGCAATCCCTCCTACCTCCTCCAACCTCCTCCTCCTCCACCTGCCCCTGGGCTCCAACACCGCTAGTTGCCGTCCAGAAGTGCTGTACGCACAGTCAACAGTCGCTCCTCTGTTATTGGGGTTCAGTAACGTCAGCTGTTCCCCTGCTGTGTGTGTGGCAATCCCTCCTACCTCCTCCAACCTCCTCCAACCTCCTCCTCCTCCACCTGTCCCTGGGCTCCAACACCGCCAGTTGCCGTCCAGAAGTGCTGTACGCACAGTCAACAGTCCCTCCTCTGTTATTGGGGTTCAGTAACGTCAGCTGTTCCCCTGCTGTGTGTGTGGCAATCCCTCCTACCTCCTCCAACCTCCTCCTCCTCCACCTGCCCCTGGGCTCCAACACCGCTAGTTGCCGTCCAGAAGTGCTGTACGCACAGTCAACAGTCGCTCCTCTGTTATTGGGGTTCAGTAACGTCAGCTGTTCCCCTGCTGTGTGTGTGGCAATCCCTCCTACCTCCTCCAACCTCCTCCAACCTCCTCCTCCTCCACCTGTCCCTGGGCTCCAACACCGCTAGTTGCCGTCCAGAAGTGCTGTACGCACAGAGCCAAACACCTCGCCAATGTGTTAGTGGGGTTCAGCACCGCCAGCTGTTCCCCTGCTGTGTATACGGCAACGTGTACTGCGACCGCCACGCAGACACAACAAGTTAAATGTAAGGGAACCTGACCCCCCCCCCCCCAAGCGTTTGTTACTGAAGGAGCCACCTTGTGCAGCAGTAATGATGCAAAGGGAAAAAGTGCCTCTTTTCGTGATGCTCCTTGCACATGCTGAACCTAACACTTATGAAATGTGTCCCCACACAGCGTTAAACCGTCCGGTAGGTGGAACTTTCCTTTGTCGTGTGACGCAGCACAGCCATCATTTTTACCCCCTTGGCGCCGTGCGCCCCCTCCTCAGCGTTGTTTGAATCTGTCCCGGAGCCTGCGCTGTTAGGTTAGCCCTTGGCCATGCACACATGTTGCGCTGCCCGTCTTCTGACCTCATTTGGTGTCAGGCTGGCTGCGCCTGTGCGGGTGCGCTGGCCGAGATCCCGCCTCGCAGTGTCGTCTAATGTAATCCCACCGCGGGCCTGTGATCCGTGCCCGTGCGCAGTGCATATCCTCTCCTCTCACTCCCCTCCCTACGGCTTCTTCACACTGTGCGATGTCAGCTGGTCCCTAATAGCATGCCACGGCCGTGACACCGCACAGTCTGAAAAAGCCGTAGGGAGGGGAGTGAGAGGAGAGGATATGCACTGCGCACGGGCACGGATCACAGGCCCGCGGTGGGATTACATTAGACGACACTGCGAGGCGGGATCTCGGCCAGCGCACCCGCACAGGCGCAGCCAGCCTGACACCAAATGAGGTCAGAAGACGGGCAGCGCAACATGTGTGCATGGCCAAGGGCTAACCTAACAGCGCAGGCTCCTGGACAGATTCAAACAACGCTGAGGAGGCGGCGCACGGCGCCAAGGGGGTAAAAATGATGGCTGTGCTGCGTCACACGACAAAGGAAAGTTCCACCTACCGGACGGTTTAACGCTGTGAGGAGACACATTTCATAAATGTTAGGTTCCGCATGTACAAGGACCATAATTAAAAGAGCTAAGTTTACCTTTTCCAGCATTAGTGCTGTACACAATGGCTCTTTCAGCTACAAACGCCTGGGGGGGGTTAAAGGTTTCCTTTCAACTTGCTCGAGTGCAGGCTTCGGCCTACACTCCGCTCCCCCTGCTCCTCCTGCTGACCCTGGGCTCTAACACCGCCAGTTTTTGCCCAGATGTGCTAGCTGCACAGAGAAAAACACCAGCCAATGTGTCAGTGGGGTTCAGCACCGCCAGCTGTTCCCCTGCTGTGTAGCCGGCAACGTGTCCTGCGACCGCCACGCAGACACAAGAACTGAAATTGAAGGGAACCTGTCCCCCCTCCCCCAGGTGTTTCTATGTTTTACAGCTACCTTGAACAGCAGTAATGCTGCATGTGTTCAAGGTGGCTCAGAAACTTATTCTCCTTGCCCATGTTGAAGTGAACACGTCTAAAATGTGTCCTCTGTGACCATTAAAACGTCCCTCTGGTGTGATTTGACTTTGTATTGACACACGCAACAAGCTCCTTGGTAACGCTGCCCGTCTTCTGGCATCATTGTTTGGCTGGCTGCGCCTCTGCGGCCGCCCTGACCCACACAACGCCCCTCGTTGTCTTATTTAATGGGACTGCGAGGGTGTGATTGATGGGCAGGATCAGTGCATCAGTTCGCCTGTCCCTCCTCTCCTTCCGCCTTCTTCGGACTGTGCGGCTTCATGGGCGTGGCATGCGATAAGGGATCAGATGACGCCGCACAGTCTGAAGCGGGTGTAAGGACCCGAGTGTGAGAGGCCAACATATGTGCTGCGCCAGGCCCTGAATCCCAGCCCCGCAGTGTTTTAACAATGTTAAGACACTGCGGGGCTGGGATTCATGGGCATCGCGAACCGCACCGGCCGACATTACATGATGCCAGAAGATGGGCAGCGCTAACGGCGCTAGGCCAGGGGATAACACGACAGCGCAGACTCCTGTACAGCAAATAACAACGCTCGGGAGGCTGCACCCAGCACCAAGGTGGGATTCTTGACACCTGTGCTGCGTCTCATTACAAAGGGAACTCTCGCCTCCATTACACAGTTTGACTGTATAAAGGGCTGAATGTTATACGTGTTCCATTCAGCGTGTGCAAGGAGAAAAATTACAAGAGCAACCTTTGACTTGCGCAGCACTGCTGCTGCATAAGCTGTGGCTCTTCTACTTTGTAACCCCTGAGGGGGGGTTAAAGGTGACTTTTGAAATCGGTTCAATTAGGCTTCGGCCTACACTCTGCTCCACCTGCAGAGCCCGGGCTCCAACAACGCTAGTTGCTGTCCGGAAGTGCTGGCTGCACAGAGCCAAACACCTCGCCAATGTGTCAGTGGGGTCCAGCACCGCCAGCTGTTCCCCTGCTGTGTAGCCGGCAACGTGTCCTGCAAAAGCCACGCAGACACAACAGACCCAAAGCTGCCGCCAGTGCAGGCTTCGGCCTACACTCCCCTCCCCCTGCTCCTCCTCCTCCTGCTCCTCCTCCTGCTGTCCCTGGGCTCTAACACACCGCCAGTTGGGGCCCAGATGTGCTAGCTGCACAGAGAAAAACACCAGCCAATGTGTCAGTGGGGTCCAGCACCGCCAGCTGTTCCCCTGCTGTGCAGCCGGCAACGTGTCCTGCAAAAGCCACGCAGACACAAGAACTGAAATTGAAGGGAACCTGTCCCCCCTCCCCCAGGCGTTTTTACGTTATCCAGCCACCTTGTACAGCGGTAATGCTGCATGTGGCAAGGTGGCTCAGAAACGTATTCTCCTCGCACATGTGGAACTGAAAACACGTCTGAAATGTGTCCTCTGTGTGACCATTTAACCGTCCCGGTGGTGTGACTTTCCTTTGTAATGACACGCTGCAACCCCCTTGGTAGCGCTGCCCGTCTTCTGGCATCATTGTTTGGCTGCCTGCGCCTCTGCGGCCGCCCTGACCCACACAACGCCCCTCGGTGTCTTATTTATTGGGACTGCGAGGGTGTGATTGATGGGCAGGATCAGTGCATCAGTTCGCCTGTCCCTCCTCTCCTTCCGCCTTCTTCGGACTGTGCGGCTTCATGGGCGTGGCATGCGATAAGGGATCAGATGACGCCGCACAGTCTGAAGCGGGTGTAAGGACCCGAGTGTGAGAGGCCAACATATGTGCTGCGCCAGGCCCTGAATCCCAGCCCCGCAGTGTTTTAACAATGTTAAGACACTGCGGGGCTGGGATTCATGGGCATCGCGAACCGCACCGGCCGACATTACATGATGCCAGAAGATGGGCAGCGCTAACGGCGCTAGGCCAGGGGATAACACGACAGCGCAGACTCCTGTACAGCAAATAACAACGCTCGGGAGGCTGCACCCAGCACCAAGGTGGGATTCTTGACACCTGTGCTGCGTCTCATTACAAAGGGAACTCTCGCCTCCATTACACAGTTTGACTGTATAAAGGGCTGAATGTTATACGTGTTCCATTCAGCGTGTGCAAGGAGAAAAATTACAAGAGCAACCTTTGACTTGCGCAGCACTGCTGCTGCATAAGCTGTGGCTCTTCTACTTTGTAACCCCTGAGGGGGGGTTAAAGGTGACTTTTGAAATCGGTTCAATTAGGCTTCGGCCTACACTCTGCTCCACCTGCAGAGCCCGGGCTCCAACAACGCTAGTTGCTGTCCGGAAGTGCTGGCTGCACAGAGCCAAACACCTCGCCAATGTGTCAGTGGGGTCCAGCACCGCCAGCTGTTCCCCTGCTGTGTAGCCGGCAACGTGTCCTGCAAAAGCCACGCAGACACAACAGACCCAAAGCTGCCGCCAGTGCAGGCTTCGGCCTACACTCCCCTCCCCCTGCTCCTCCTCCTCCTGCTCCTCCTCCTGCTGTCCCTGGGCTCTAACACACCGCCAGTTGGGGCCCAGATGTGCTAGCTGCACAGAGAAAAACACCAGCCAATGTGTCAGTGGGGTCCAGCACCGCCAGCTGTTCCCCTGCTGTGCAGCCGGCAACGTGTCCTGCAAAAGCCACGCAGACACAAGAACTGAAATTGAAGGGAACCTGTCCCCCCTCCCCCAGGCGTTTTTACGTTATCCAGCCACCTTGTACAGCGGTAATGCTGCATGTGTGCAAGGTGGCTCAGAAACGTATTCTCCTCGCACATGTGGAACTGAAAACACGTCTGAAATGTGTCCTCTGTGTGACCATTTAACCGTCCCGGTGGTGTGACTTTCCTTTGTAATGACACGCTGCAACCCCCTTGGTAGCGCTGCCCGTCTTCTGGCATCATTGTTTGGCTGCCTGCGCCTCTGCGGCCGCCCTGACCCACACAACGCCCCTCGGTGTCTTATTTATTGGGACTGCGAGGGTGTGATTGATGGGCAGGATCAGTGCATCAGTTCGCCTGTCCCTCCTCTCCTTCCGCCTTCTTCGGACTGTGCGGCTTCATGGCCGTGGCATGCGATAAGGGATCAGATGACGCCGCACAGTCTGAAGCGGGTGTAAGAACCCAAGCGAGAGGCGAACATATGTACTGCGCCAGGCCATGAATCCCAGCCCCGCAGTGTTTTAACTATGTCAATACACTGCGGGGCTGTGATTCATGGGCATCGCGAACCGCACCAGCCAACATTAAATGAGGTCAGAAGATGGGCAGCGCTAACGGCGCTAGGCCAGGGGATAACACGACAGCGCAGACTCCTGTACAGCAAATAACAACGCTCAGGAGGCTGCACCCAGCACCAAGGTGGGATTCTTGACATCTGTGCTGCGTCTCATTACAAAGGGAACTCGCGCCTCCAACACAGTTTGACTGTATAAAGGGCTAAATGTTATACGTGTTCCATTCAGCGTGTGCAAGGAGCCAAATTAAAAGAGCAACCTTTGACTTGTGCACCACTACTGCTGCATAAGCTGTGGCTCTTCTACTTTGTAACCCCTGAGGGGGGGTTAAAGGTGACTTTTGAAATCGGTTCAATTAGGCTTCGGCCTACACTCTGCTCCACCTGCAGAGCCCGGGCTCCAACAACGCTAGTTGCTGTCCGGAAGTGCTGGCTGCACAGAGCCAAACACCTCGCCAATGTGTCAGTGGGGTCCAGCACCGCCAGCTGTTCCCCTGCTGTGTAGCCGGCAACGTGTCCTGCAAAAGCCACGCAGACACAACAGACCCAAAGCTGCCGCCAGTGCAGGCTTCGGCCTACACTCCCCTCCCCCTGCTCCTCCTCCTCCTGCTCCTCCTCCTGCTGTCCCTGGGCTCTAACACACCGCCAGTTGGGGCCCAGATGTGCTAGCTGCACAGAGAAAAACACCAGCCAATGTGTCAGTGGGGTCCAGCACCGCCAGCTGTTCCCCTGCTGTGCAGCCGGCAACGTGTCCTGCAAAAGCCACGCAGACACAAGAACTGAAATTGAAGGGAACCTGTCCCCCCTCCCCCAGGCGTTTTTACGTTATCCAGCCACCTTGTACAGCGGTAATGCTGCATGTGTGCAAGGTGGCTCAGAAACGTATTCTCCTCGCACATGTGGAACTGAAAACACGTCTGAAATGTGTCCTCTGTGTGACCATTTAACCGTCCCGGTGGTGTGACTTTCCTTTGTAATGACACGCTGCAACCCCCTTGGTAGCGCTGCCCGTCTTCTGGCATCATTGTTTGGCTGCCTGCGCCTCTGCGGCCGCCCTGACCCACACAACGCCCCTCGGTGTCTTATTTATTGGGACTGCGAGGGTGTGATTGATGGGCAGGATCAGTGCATCAGTTCGCCTGTCCCTCCTCTCCTTCCGCCTTCTTCGGACTGTGCGGCTTCATGGCCGTGGCATGCGATAAGGGATCAGATGACGCCGCACAGTCTGAAGCGGGTGTAAGAACCCAAGCGAGAGGCGAACATATGTACTGCGCCAGGCCATGAATCCCAGCCCCGCAGTGTTTTAACTATGTCAATACACTGCGGGGCTGTGATTCATGGGCATCGCGAACCGCACCAGCCAACATTAAATGAGGTCAGAAGATGGGCAGCGCTAACGGCGCTAGGCCAGGGGATAACACGACAGCGCAGACTCCTGTACAGCAAATAACAACGCTCAGGAGGCTGCACCCAGCACCAAGGTGGGATTCTTGACATCTGTGCTGCGTCTCATTACAAAGGGAACTCGCGCCTCCAACACAGTTTGACTGTATAAAGGGCTAAATGTTATACGTGTTCCATTCAGCGTGTGCAAGGAGCCAAATTAAAAGAGCAACCTTTGACTTGTGCACCACTACTGCTGCATAAGCTGTGGCTCTTCTACTTTGTAACCCCTGAGGGGGGGTTAAAGGTGACTTTTGAAATCGGTTCAATTAGGCTTCGGCCTACACTCTGCTCCACCTGCAGAGCCCGGGCTCCAACAACGCTAGTTGCTGTCCGGAAGTGCTGGCTGCACAGAGCCAAACACCTCGCCAATGTGTCAGTGGGGTCCAGCACCGCCAGCTGTTCCCCTGCTGTGTAGCCGGCAACGTGTCCTGCAAAAGCCACGCAGACACAACAGACCCAAAGCTGCCGCCAGTGCAGGCTTCGGCCTACACTCCCCTCCCCCTGCTCCTCCTCCTCCTGCTCCTCCTCCTGCTGTCCCTGGGCTCTAACACACCGCCAGTTGGGGCCCAGATGTGCTAGCTGCACAGAGAAAAACACCAGCCAATGTGTCAGTGGGGTCCAGCACCGCCAGCTGTTCCCCTGCTGTGCAGCCGGCAACGTGTCCTGCAAAAGCCACGCAGACACAAGAACTGAAATTGAAGGGAACCTGTCCCCCCTCCCCCAGGCGTTTTTACGTTATCCAGCCACCTTGTACAGCGGTAATGCTGCATGTGTGCAAGGTGGCTCAGAAACGTATTCTCCTCGCACATGTGGAACTGAAAACACGTCTGAAATGTGTCCTCTGTGTGACCATTTAACCGTCCCGGTGGTGTGACTTTCCTTTGTAATGACACGCTGCAACCCCCTTGGTAGCGCTGCCCGTCTTCTGGCATCATTGTTTGGCTGCCTGCGCCTCTGCGGCCGCCCTGACCCACACAACGCCCCTCGGTGTCTTATTTATTGGGACTGCGAGGGTGTGATTGATGGGCAGGATCAGTGCATCAGTTCGCCTGTCCCTCCTCTCCTTCCGCCTTCTTCGGACTGTGCGGCTTCATGGCCGTGGCATGCGATAAGGGATCAGATGACGCCGCACAGTCTGAAGCGGGTGTAAGAACCCAAGCGAGAGGCGAACATATGTACTGCGCCAGGCCATGAATCCCAGCCCCGCAGTGTTTTAACTATGTCAATACACTGCGGGGCTGTGATTCATGGGCATCGCGAACCGCACCAGCCAACATTAAATGAGGTCAGAAGATGGGCAGCGCTAACGGCGCTAGGCCAGGGGATAACACGACAGCGCAGACTCCTGTACAGCAAATAACAACGCTCAGGAGGCTGCACCCAGCACCAAGGTGGGATTCTTGACATCTGTGCTGCGTCTCATTACAAAGGGAACTCGCGCCTCCAACACAGTTTGACTGTATAAAGGGCTAAATGTTATACGTGTTCCATTCAGCGTGTGCAAGGAGCCAAATTAAAAGAGCAACCTTTGACTTGTGCACCACTACTGCTGCATAAGCTGTGGCTCTTCTACTTTGTAACCCCTGAGGGGGGGTTAAAGGTGACTTTTGAAATCGGTTCAATTAGGCTTCGGCCTACACTCTGCTCCACCTGCAGAGCCCGGGCTCCAACAACGCTAGTTGCTGTCCGGAAGTGCTGGCTGCACAGAGCCAAACACCTCGCCAATGTGTCAGTGGGGTCCAGCACCGCCAGCTGTTCCCCTGCTGTGTAGCCGGCAACGTGTCCTGCAAAAGCCACGCAGACACAACAGACCCAAAGCTGCCGCCAGTGCAGGCTTCGGCCTACACTCCCCTCCCCCTGCTCCTCCTCCTCCTGCTCCTCCTCCTGCTGTCCCTGGGCTCTAACACACCGCCAGTTGGGGCCCAGATGTGCTAGCTGCACAGAGAAAAACACCAGCCAATGTGTCAGTGGGGTCCAGCACCGCCAGCTGTTCCCCTGCTGTGCAGCCGGCAACGTGTCCTGCAAAAGCCACGCAGACACAAGAACTGAAATTGAAGGGAACCTGTCCCCCCTCCCCCAGGCGTTTTTACGTTATCCAGCCACCTTGTACAGCGGTAATGCTGCATGTGTGCAAGGTGGCTCAGAAACGTATTCTCCTCGCACATGTGGAACTGAAAACACGTCTGAAATGTGTCCTCTGTGTGACCATTTAACCGTCCCGGTGGTGTGACTTTCCTTTGTAATGACACGCTGCAACCCCCTTGGTAGCGCTGCCCGTCTTCTGGCATCATTGTTTGGCTGCCTGCGCCTCTGCGGCCGCCCTGACCCACACAACGCCCCTCGGTGTCTTATTTATTGGGACTGCGAGGGTGTGATTGATGGGCAGGATCAGTGCATCAGTTCGCCTGTCCCTCCTCTCCTTCCGCCTTCTTCGGACTGTGCGGCTTCATGGCCGTGGCATGCGATAAGGGATCAGATGACGCCGCACAGTCTGAAGCGGGTGTAAGAACCCAAGCGAGAGGCGAACATATGTACTGCGCCAGGCCATGAATCCCAGCCCCGCAGTGTTTTAACTATGTCAATACACTGCGGGGCTGTGATTCATGGGCATCGCGAACCGCACCAGCCAACATTAAATGAGGTCAGAAGATGGGCAGCGCTAACAGCGCTAGGCCAGGGGATAACACGACAGCGCAGACTCCTGTACAGCAAATAACAACGCTCAGGAGGCTGCACCCAGCACCAAGGTGGGATTCTTGACATCTGTGCTGCGTCTCATTACAAAGGGAACTCGCGCCTCCAACACAGTTTGACTGTATAAAGGGCTAAATGTTATACGTGTTCCATTCAGCGTGTGCAAGGAGCCAAATTAAAAGAGCAACCTTTGACTTGTGCACCACTACTGCTGCATAAGCTGTGGCTCTTCTACTTTGTAACCCCTGAGGGGGGGTTAAAGGTGACCTTTGAAATTGGTTCGATTAGGCTTCGGCCTACACTCTGCTCCCCTTGCAGAGCCCTGGGCTCCAACACCGCCAGTTGGGGCCCGGTACTGCTAGCTGCACAGAGAAAAACACCAGCCAATGTGTCAGTGGGGTTCAGCACCGCCAGCTGTTCCCCTGCTGTGCAGCCGGCATCGTGTCCTGCAAAAGCCACGCAGACACTTGCTCTTGTACCTTCTGCTCCCCATCCTGGTTCCAGTACCGTCAGCTGGTTCCGGGCAGAGCCTTTGGCTTAGGTGCCTCCCTCTGGGTATCCGAGTTCCACCAACGTCAGGTGGTCCTTGGTAGTGCTTTCAGGCACGGGTACCTCCTGCTTAGTAACCGGGTTCCAGTAACGTCAGCTGGTCCTCGGTAGTTCCATTGGCTCTTGGACCTTCGGCTACCCATCCGGGTTCCAGCACCGTCAGCTGGTTCTCGGCAGTGTCTTTTGCTCTTGTACCTTCTGCTCCCCATCCTGGTTCCAGTACCGTCAGCTGGTTCCGGGCAGAGCCTTTGGCTTAGGTGCCTCCCTCTGGGTATCCGAGTTCCACCAACGTCAGGTGGTCCTTGGTAGTGCTTTCAGCACAGGTACCTCCTGCTTAGTAACCGGGTTCCAGTAACGTCAGCTGGTCCTCGGTAGTTCCATTGGCTCTTGGACCTTCGGGTAGCCATCCGAGTTCCAGTTCCATCAGCTGGTTCTCGGCATTTTCTCAGCCTTCTTGTACCTTCTGCTACATTTCCAAGTTCAAGAGACTAAACACAATGACCCAGAAGACCACCCCTAAGATGACGACGACACCAGAGACGACAACCACCGTGATGACGACGACCCTGGAGACGATGACCCCGAAGACCACCCCGATGACGACGACCCCGGAGACGACGACCCTGAAGACCACCCCGATGACGACGACCCCGGAGACGACGACCCTGGAGACGACGACGACCTGGAAGACCGAGAAGCAGAAGAACAAGAGGCTGCAGAACAAAGAGCAGAAGGACATTAAGCATAACACAAAATATCAGAGCAAAAAATATTATGTAAATTATAAGCAGAAGAAGACTAAGCAGTGTATGGGGGTGAGTCCGTTCCTCCTCGTGGTGCCCCTGGATAAAGCCTGATGCTGCAGGCCAAACTGAACGCGGACAAATGTAACTGTTTTGTGACAGGCAGAACGGAAGGTGTAATCTTCAAACTTTTATAGATAACAACTACGGGAATGCCTGTCACAAATAAGAATATGATGAAGAAGTTGAATATGATGAAGATAATAGTAAAATAAAAAGAATATGAACAATGTAACCCAAAAAATAATAGGTAGAAGATGAAGAAGAAGATGAATAAGGTGAAGAAGTTGATGTCAAAGAAGCTGATGATGAGGATAATTAAGAAGAAAGCGTGGGAGAAGTAAAAAAGAAGGTGAAGGGCGTGGAAGTAGTGAAACATCAATATCTGACATAAAAAAAAAAAAAAAAACATAGTCAAATTCTTTCTAACGCCGAACTTCATAAAAAAAAATAAAAAATCCTGCTATTCTATTACATTGGGCTAAACCTCTGTCCCTTTAATATCTCCGCCACGTCCCCCAATACATCCTACAATATTCTTAGTTGTTTTCCTTCATGTAGAATGAACCTACAAGTGTATAAAGGGTTTATTTTGATTCCGATATTTTCGTCCCATTGACTTGCATTGGGATCGGGTATCGGTATCGGATTGGATTCCGATACTGTGACGGTATCGGCCGATACTTTCCGATACCGATACTTTCCGATATCGGAAAGTATCGCTCAACACTAAACACAACTTATTCTGACGTCTGAATCCTTGTCGTTCTGTTCTAGACAGAATCCTATCACACTGCATTGGCTCAGGACTCTGCTCTGAGGACAACGCCACAGTACGCATAGTTCTGCGATCCCGCAAGCGCCGATCAATCTGAGTGGCCAGAGACATAGAATCACTCAAACCGACAGGCGTGGGAAACCCCACCATAACATCTTTAACGGATTCAGAAAGACCCTTTCTGAAAATTGCCGCCAAAGCATCATCATTCCATTTAGTCAACACAGACCATTTTCTAAATTTCTGACAATACAATTCTGCCGCCTCTTGGCCCTGAGACAGAACCAACAAGGTCTTCTCCGCTTGATCCACAGAATTAGGTTCATCATACAATAGTCCTAAAGCCTGCAAAAAGAAATCTACATTAAGCAAAGCAGGACTCCCAGATTCCAGGGAAAATGCCCAATCCTGTGGATCGCCACGCAGCAGGGAAATAACGATTTTAACCTGCTGAATGGAATCACCAGAGGATCAAGGTCTCAAAGCAAAAAACAGTTTACAGTTGTTTTTAAAACTCAGAAATTTAGACCTGTCACCAAAAAACAAATCAGGAGTAGGAATCTTCGGCTTCAAAACAGGAGTCTGAACAATATAATCAGAAATTCCCTGCACCCTAGCAGCAAGCTGGTCTACACAAGAAGCTAATTCATGAACATCCGTGCTAACACAAGACACAGCCGCCCAGGGAAAAAGAGGGAGGAACAGGCAAAACAGACTACAGAAAAAAAAATGACTCAACACCTTTCTTCCCTTCTTCTGAGATGCATTTAACTCATTGTTGGCCAGTTGTACTGTTATGATCCGGTGACTTTGGAGCCGCATGAGACTTTCTCAGGAGAAGTGGAATCTATACTGACCGCAAACCCTGAACTAACACCGCAACTAGAAGTAGCCGTGGGGTGTGCCTAACAAAACCCTAGACACCTCGACACAGCCGGAGGACTAAATACCCCTATAGATAGAAATAGGAATACTATCTTGCCTCAGAGCAGAACCCCAAAGGATAGGCAGCCCCCCACAAATATTGACTGTGAATAGGAGAGGAAAGACACACACAGGTAGAAAACAGATTTCAGCAAAAGAGGCCACTCTAGCTAAACAGGGAAAGATAGGACAGAATACTAAGCGGTCAGTAATAAAACTCTAAAAATATCCACAGCAGAAAATACAAAAAGTTCCACAATCTAACTAAAGACATGGAATGTATATCTGCAACTCCTGAGAATCCAACAAGACTGAGAAAATACTGATACAATCTAAGCTGGACAAAAAAACACTGAATAGCACTAAATTGTTAAGCACACAGCATGTGTGCCACAAAAACCAGACACTTATCTTTGCAGATTTGGCAGCAAGGCAGAAGGAACCAGGCAAGGACAAAACCTCCAAAAACAATGGACAACTGGCAAGGACTAATGAATCCTGCAAGCCTAAATACCCCAGTCAGAACTGCAATCAGTGGATACACCTGACCAAGGCTGCAACCCAGAGACAACTGCATTACCACCTACAACAACCGGAGGGAGCCCAAAAGCAGAATTCACAACAGAGATCATATGTGAACAGCAGTTCTCAGCTCTTTCCACAGATTCTCGATTGGATTGAGGTCTGTACTTTGACTTGACCATTCTAACACCTGGATACTTTTATTTGTGAACCATTCCTTTGTAGATTTTGCGTTATGTTTGGAATCATTGTCTTGTTGGAAGACAAATATCGGTCCCAGTCTCAGGTCTTTTGCAGACTCCAACAGGTTTTCTTCAAGAATGATCCTGTATTTGGTTCCATCCATCTTCCCATCAATTTTAACCATCTTTCCTGTCCCTGCTGAAGAAAAGCAGGCCCAAACCATGATGCTGCCACCACCATGTTTGACAGTGAGGATGGTGTGTTCATGGTGATGAGCTGTGTTGCCTTTACGCCAAACATATCGTTTGGCATTGTTGCCAAAAATTTCGATTTAGGTTTCATCTGACCAGAGCACCTTCTTCCACATGTTTGGTGTGTCTCCCAGGTGGCTTGTTGCAAACTTTAACCCCTTCCTGACATCAGACGTACTATCCCGTCGAGGTGGGGTGGGCCCGTATGACCACCGACGGGATAGTACGTCATACGCGATCGGCCGCGCTCACGGGGGGAGCGCGGCCGATCGCGGCCGGGTGTCAGCTGCATATCGCAGCTGACATCCGGCACTATGTGCCAGGAGCGGTCATGGACCGCCCCCGGCACACCGCGATCAAACATGATCGCAGTGTACCGGCGGTATAGGGAAGCATCGCGCAGGGAGGGGGCTCCCTGCGGGCTTCCCTGAGACCCCCGGAGCAACGCGATGTGATCGCGTTGCTGCGAGGGTCTCCTAACTTCTTCCTGGCTGCAGGTCCCGGATCCAAGATGGCCGCGGCATCCGGGTCCTGCAGGGAAGGAGGTGGCTTACCGAGTGTCTGCTCAGAGCAGACACTTGGTAAGCCTGCAGCCCTGCACAGCAGATCGTCGATCTGGCAGAGTGCTGTGCACACTGCCAGATCAATGATCTGTGATGTCCCCCCCTGGGACAAAGTAAAAAAGTAAACAAAAAATTTTTCCACATGTGTAAAAAAAAAATAAAAAAAAATTCCTAAATAAATAATAAAAAAAATATATATATTATTCACATAAATACATTTCTTTATCTAAATAAAAAAAAAAAACAATAAAAGTACACATATTTAGTATCGCCGCGTCCGTAACGACCCAACCTATAAAACTGCCCCACTAGTTAACCCCTTCAGTAAACACCGTAAGAAAAAAAAAAAAAAAACGAGGCAAAAAACAACGCTTTATTACCATACCGCCGAACAAAAAGTGGAATAACACGCAATCAAAAAAACTGATATAAATATCCATGGTACCGCTGAAAACGTCATCTTGTCCCGCAAAAAACAAGCCACCATACAGCATCATCAGCAAAAAAATAAAAAAGTTATAGTCCTGAGAATAAAGCGATACCAAAATAATTATTTTTCCTATATTTTAGTTTTTATCGTGTAAAAGCGCCAAAACATAAAAAAATGATATAAATGAGATATCGCTGTAATCGTACTGACCCGACGAATAAAACTGCTTTATCAATTTTACCAAACGCGGAACGGTATAAACGCCTCTCCCAAAAGAAATTCATGAATAGCAGGTTTTTGGTCATTCTGCCTCACAAAAATCGGAATAAAAAGCGATCAAAAACGGTCACGTGTCCGAAAATGTTACCAAATGGTATTTCAGTGCCACGTATTTCAGTGACACGTATTTCAGTGCCACGTATTTCAGTGCCACGTATCACGTATTTCAGTGCCACGTGTTTCAGTGCCACGTATTTAAGTGCCACGTATCACATATTTCAGTGCCACGTATTTAAGTGCCACGTATTTCAGTGCCACGTATTTCAGTGCCACGTATTTCAGTGCCACGTATTTCAGTGCCACATATCACATATTTCAGTGCCACGTATTTCAGTGCCACGTATTTAAGTGCCACGTATTTCAGTGCCACGTATTTCAGTGCCACGTATTTCAGTGCCACGTATCACGTATTTCAGTGCCACGTGTTTCAGTGCCACGTATTTAAGTGCCACGTATCACGTATTTCAGTGCCACGTATTTCAGTGCCACGTATTTCAGTGCCACGTATTTCAGTGCCACGTATTTCAGTGCCACGTATTTCAGTGCCACGTATTTCAGTCACGTTTAGGGTTAGGGTAGGGTTAGGGTTAGGGTTAGGGCTAGGGTTGGAGGTAAAGTTAGGGTTGGGGCTAAAGTTAGGGTTGGGGCTAAAGTTAGGGTTAGGGTTTGGATTACATTTACGTTTGGATTAGGGTTGGGATTAGAATTATGGGTGTGTCAGGGCTAGGGGTGTGGTTAGGGTTACCGTTGGGATTAGGGTTAGGGGTGTGTTTGGGTTAGGGTTTCAGGTAGAATTGGGGAGTTTCCACTGTCCAGGCACATCAGGGGCTCTCCAAGCACGACATGGCGTCCAATCTCAATTCCAGCCAATTCTGCGTTGAAAAAGTAAAACAGTGCTCCTTCCCTTCCGAGCTCTCCCGTGCGCCCAAAAAGGGGTTTACCCCAACATATGTGTTATCAGCGTACTCGGGACAAATTGAACAACAACTTCTGGGGTCCAAGTTCTCTTGTTATCCTTAGGAAAATAAAAATTTGGGGGGCTAAAAATCATTTTTGTGGGAAAAAAAAGATGTTTTATTTTCACGGCTCTGCGTTATAAACTGTAGTGAAACACTTGGGGGTTCAAAGTTCTCACAACACATCTAGATAATTTCCTTGGGAGGTCTAGTTTCCAATATGGGGTCACTTGTGGGGGGTTTGTACTGTTTGGGTACATCAGGGGCTCTGCAAATGCAACGTGACGCCTGCAGACCAATCCATTTAAGGCTGCATTCCAAATGGCGCTCCTTCCCTTCCGAGCTCTGTCATGCACCCAAACAGTGGTTCCCCCCCACATATGGGGTATCAGCGTACTCAGGACAAATTGGACAACAACTTTTGGGGTCTAATTTATCCTGTTACCCTTGTGAAAATACAAAACTGGGGGCTAAAAAATCATTTTTGTGAAAAAAAAAAAGAATTTTTATTTTCACGGCTTTGCGCTATAAACTTTAGTGAAACACTTGGGGGTTCAAAGTTCTCAAAACACATCTAGATAAGTTCCTTGGGAGGTCTAGTTTCCAATATGGGGTCACTTGTGGGGGGTTTGTACTGTTTGGGTACATCAGGGGCTCTGCAAATGCAACGTGACGGCTGCTGACCAATCCATTTAAGTCTGCATTCCAAATGGCGCTCCTTCCCTTCCGAGCTCTGTCATGCGCCCAAACAGTGGTTCCCCCCCACATATGGGGTATCAGCGTACTCAGGACAAATTGGAAAACAAATTTTGGGGTCCAATTTATTCTGTTACCCTTGTAAAAATACAAAGCTGGGTGCTAAAAAATCATTTTTGAGAAAAAAAATAAAAATTATTTTCACGGCTCTGCGTTATAATCTGTAGTGAAACACTTGGGGGTTCAAAGCTCTCAAAACACATCTAGATAAGTTCCTTAGGGGGTCTACTTTCCAAAATGGTGTCACTTGTAGGGAGTTTCAATGTTTAGGCACATCAGGGGCTCTCCAAACGCAACATGGCGTCCCATCTCAATTCCAGTCAATTTTGCATTGAAAAGTCAAATGGCGCTCCTTCCCTTCCAAGCTCTGCCATGCGCCCAAACAATGGTTTACACCCACATATGGGGTATCAGCATACTCAGGACAAATTGCACAACATTTTTTGGGGTCCAATTTCTTCTCTTACCCTTGGGAAAATAAAAAATTGGGGGCGAAAAGATCATTTTTGTGAAAAAATATGATTTTTTATTTTTACGGCTCTGCATTATAAACTTCTGTGAAGCACTTGGTGGGTCAAAGTGCTCACCACACATCAAGATAAGTTCCTTAGGGGGTCTACTTTCCAAAATGGTGTCACTTGTAGGGGGTTTCAGTGTTTAGGCACATCAGGGGCTCTCCAAACGCAACATGGCGTCCCATCTCAATTCCAGTCAATTTTGCATTGAAAAGTCAAATGGCGCTCCTTTCCTTCCGAGCTCTGCCATACGCCCAAACAGTGGTTTACCCCCACATATGGGGTATCAGCGTACTCAGGACAAATTGTACAACAACTTTGGCGGTCCATTTTCTCCTGTTACCCTTGGTAAAATAAAACAAATTGGAGCTGAAATAAATTTTGTGTGAAAAAAAGTTAAATGTTCATTTTTATTTAAACATTCCAAAAATTCCTGTGAAACACCTGAAGGGTTAATAAACTTCTTGAATGTGGTTTTGAGCACCTTGAGGGGTGCAGTTTTTAGAATGGTGTCACACTTGAGTATTTTCTATCATATAGACCCCTCAAAATGACTTCAAATGAGATGTGGTCCCTAAAAAAAAAATGGTGTTGTAAAAATGAGAAATTGCTGGTCAACTTTTAACCCTTATAACTCCGTCACAAAAAAAAAATTTGGTTCCAAAATTGTACTGATGTAAAGTAGACATGTGGGAAATGTTACTTATTAAGTATTTTGCGTGACATATGTCTGTGATTTAAGGACATAAAAATTCAAAGTTGGAAAATTGCAAAATTTTCAAAATTTTCGCCAAATTTCCATTTTTTTCACAAATAAACGCAAGTTATATCGAATAAATTTTACCACTAACATGAAGTACAATATGTCACGAGAAAACAATGTCAGAATCGCCAAGATCCGTCAAAGCGTTCCAGAGTTATAGCCTTATAAAGGGACAGTGGTCAGAATTGTAAAAATTGGCCCGGTCATTAACGTGCAAACCACCCTTGGGGGTGAAGGGGTTAAGCTACACTTTATATGGATATCTGAGAAATGGCTTTCTACTTGCTTCTCTTCCATAAATGCCAGATTTGTGCAGTGTACGACTGATTGTTGTCCTATGAACAGACTGTCCCACCTCAGCTGTAGATCTCTGCAGTTCATCCAGAGTGATCATGGGCCTCTTGGCTGCATCTCTGATCAGTCTTCTCCTTGTTTGAGATGAAAGTTTAGAGGGACGGCCGGGTCTTGGTAGATTTGCAGTGGTATGATACTCCTTCCATTTCAATATGATTGCTTGCACAGTGCTCCTTGGGATGTTTAAAGTTTTGGAAATCATTTTGTATCCAAATCCAGCTTTAAACTTCTCCACAACAGTTTCACAGACCTGCCTGTTGTGTTCTTTGGTTTTCATGATGCTCTCTGTCCTTCAAACAGAACGCTGAAACTATCACAAAGCAGGTGCATTTATACGGAGACTTGATTACACACAGGTGGATTATATTTATCATCATTTAGGCATTTAGGACAACATTAGATCATTCAGAGATGCATAGTGAACTTCTGGAGTGAGTTAGCTGCACTGAAAGTAAAGGGGCCGAATAATATCCCCCCCCCTCTTTTTGAATTTCCACAAAAATTTAAAATAACCAATAAATTTCGTTCAACTTCATAATTGTGTTCCACTTGTTGTTGATTCTTTACCAAAAATTTACATTTGTTATCTTTATGTTTGAAGCATGATATGTGTGAAAGGGTTGAAAAGTTCCAGGGGGCCGAATACTTACACAAGGCACTGTATGTATATATATATATATATATATATATATATATATATATATATATATATATATACACTCACCGGCCACTTTATTAGGTACACCATGCTAGTAACGGGTTGGACCCCCTTTTGCCTTCAGAACTGCCTCAATTCTTCGTGGCATAGATTCAACAAGGTGCTGGAAGCATTCCTCAGAGATTTTGGTCCATATTGACATGATGGCATCACACAGTTGCCGCAGATTTGTCGGCTGCACATCCCAAAGATGCTCCATACAAGGCAGGATGGATCCATGCTTTCATGTTGTTTACGCCAAATTCTGACCCTACCATCCGAATGTCGCAGCAGAAATCGAGACTCATCAGACCAAGCAACGTTTTTCCAATCTTCTACTGTCCAATTTCGATGAGCTTGTACAAATTGTAGCCTCAGTTTCCTGTTCTTAGCTGAAAGGAGTGGTACCCGGTGTGGTCTTCTGCTGCTGTAGCCCATCTGCCTCAAAGTTCGACGCACTGTGCGTTCAGAGATGCTCTTAGGCCTACCTTGGTTGTAACGGGTGGCGATTTGAGTCACTGTTGCCTTTCTATCAGCTCGAACCAGTCTGCCCATTCTCCTCTGACCTCTGGCATCAACAAGGCATTTCCGCCCACAGAACTGCCGCTCACTGGATTTTTTTTCTTTTTCGGACCATTCTCTGTAAACCCTAGAGATGCTTGTGCGTGAAAATCCCAGTAGATCAGCAGTTTCTGAAATACTCAGACCAGCCCTTCTGGCACCAACAACCATGCCACGTTCAAAGGCACTCAAATCACCTTTCTTCCCCATACTGATGCTTGGTTTGAACTGCAGGAGATTGTCTTGACCATGTCTACATGCCTAAATGCACTGAGTTGCCGCCATGTGATTGGCTGATTAGAAATTAAGTGTTAACAAGAAGTTGGACAGGTGTACCTAATAAAGTGGCCGGTGAGTGTATATATATACTAGCTATTGAACCCGTTCTACGCCCGGGTGGCGAGCATTTATATTGGTATATGTATGGTCTCCATCCTGGTATGTGCTGCTCCCATCTTGCTCTCCCATGCTGTCATGTGCTGCTCCATCCTGCGCCCCCATCCTGTCATGTGCTGCTCCATCCTGCATCCCCATCCTGTCATCTGCTCCCATCCTGCGCCCCCATCCTGTCTTATGCTGCTCCATCCTGCATCCCCATCCTGTCATGTGCTCCCATCCTGCATCCCCATCCTGTCATGTGCTCCCATCCTGCGCCCCCATCCTGTCATGTGCTGCTCCATCCTGCATCCCCATCCTGTCATGTGCTGTTCCATCCTGTACCCCCATCCTGTCATATGCTGCTCCATCCTACACCCCCATCCTGTCATGTGTGCCTCCATTCTGTCATGTGCTGCTCCTATCCTGTGCCCCCATTCTGTCATGTGCTGCTCCCATTGTCATGTGCTCCCATCCTGTGCCCCTTCCAGTCATGTGCTCCCATCCTGCACCCCCATCCTGTCATGTGTGCGCCCCCATTCTGTCATGTGCTGTTCCCATCGTGCACAATCATTCTGTCATGTGCTGCGCCCATCCTGCGCCCCCATTCTGTCATGTGGTGCTCCCATCCTGCGCCCCATCCTGCGCCCCATCCTGTCATGTGCTGCTCCCATCCTGCGCCCCTATTCTGTCATGTGGTGCTCCCATCCTGCGCCCCCATCCTGTCATGTGCTGCGCCCATCCTGCCCCCCCATTCTGTCATGTGCTGCACCCATCCTGCGCCCCCATTCTGTCATGTGCTGCACCCATCTTGCACCCCCATTCTGTGATGTGTTGCTCCCATCCTGCGCCCCCATTCTGTCATGTGGTGCTCCCATCCTGCGCCCCCATTCTGTCATGTGCTGCTCCCATCCTGTGCCCCCATTCTGTTGTAAGGTGCTGCACCCATTCTGCCTGTTCCTGTTTCCATTCTGCCATATGTTGCTCTCATCTTTCTCTCTCCGGCTCTACTGCCCGAGTGCGGCTGTGCTGAGTGCAAGCGGCTGTGCTGAGTGCGGGCGGCTGTGCGTGGCGGTGCTGAGTGCGGGTGGCTGTGCGTGGCTGTGCTGAGTGCGGGCGGCTGTGCGTGGTGGTGCTGAGTGCGGGCGGCTGTGCGTGGCAGTGGTGAGTGCGGGCGGCTATGCGTGGCGGTGCTGAGTGCGGGCGGCTGTGCTGAGTGCGGGCGGCTGTGCGTGGCGGTGGTGAGTGCGGGCGGCTGTGCGTGGCGGTGGTGAGTGCGGGCGGCTGTGTGTGGCAGTACTGAGTGTGGGCGGCTGTGCGTGGCAGTGCTGAGTGCGGGCGGCTGTGCGTGGCGGTGCTGAGGGATCCTGTGCACACTGCAGCGTGTCTTCAAGAAAATGGCGCCGGAAAGCGCGGATTGCGCAGGCGCCGATCCCGGCAGCAGGAGGACCAAGAAAATGGCGGCGGAAGGGAATCAGGTGGCGTAAGTAACAAATTGCTGTGGCATGAACTGCCACAGCATCATCAGGGCGCAATCATGTCCATGGTGTCCCCACAGATCATAAATGTCCCCCTGCTCCCGGCAGTCCGCGCTTTCCGGCGCCAATTTTTTTTTTCTGGCACTGGCTATAATATAACGCTAGGAGCGTCGCGCCTGCGCAGTCTATAAAGGCTTCGGACAGAGTGACGCTCCCAGCGTTATATTATATATATATATATACATACATACAGTACAGACCAAAAGTTTGGACACACCTTCTCAATTAAAGATTTTTCTGTATTTTCATGACTATGAAAATTGTACATTCACATTGAGGGCATCAAAACTGTGAATTAACACATGTGGAATTATATACTTAACAAAAAAGTGTGAAACAACTGAAATTATGTCTTATATTCTAGGTTCTTCAAAGTAGCCACCTTTTGCTTGATGACTGCTTTGCACACTCTTGGCATTCTCTTGATGAGCTTCAAGAGGTAGTCACCGGGAATGGTCTTCCAACAATCTTGAAGGAGTTCCGAGAGATGCTTAGCACTTGTTAGCCCTTTTTGGTAGACAGCAGAATTCATGGTTCCATTTACCACAGCAAGAAAAACAGCCTCAGACCATCACACTACCACCACCTTATTTTATTGTTGGTATGATGTTCCTTTTCTGAAATGCTCGGTTACTTCTATGCCAGATGTAATGGGACATATACTGTACCTTCCAAAAAGTTCAACTTTTGTCTCGTCAGTTCTTATTGCACAGCAGTGGTTTCTGTTTTAGAACCCTGCCATGCAGACCATTTTTGCCCAGTCTCTTTCTTATGGTGAAGTCATGAACACTGACCTTAACTGAGGCAAGTCAGGCCTGCAGTTTTTTCGATGTTGTTGTGAGGTCTTTTGTGACCTCTTAGATGAGCGGGCTCTGTGCTCTTATGGTATGGTTTACTGGCCACTCCTGGGAAGGTTCATCTTTGTTCCATGTTTTTGCCATTTGTGGATAATGGCTCTCACTGTGGTTTGCTGGAGAAATGCAAAGCTTGAGAAATTACTTGTTAACCTTGTTCAGACTGATAGATCTCAATTACATTTGTTTCTGATTTGTTCCAGGTTTTTTGGATTATGGCACTATGCCTAGCTTTTAAGGGTCTTTTAATCTACTTCCCTTTGTCAGGTGTGGCAGTATTCAGGTCTGGGTGTGGCTAGGGATTTTGAACTCAGCTTCTCAAAGATGTGAGGGTATGTTTCCACGTTCAGGAAGCGCTGCGTGTTTTACGCTGCATAGATCCGCAGCGTCAAACACGCAGCGTCCAGATGTTACAGCATAGTGGAGGGGATTTTATGAAATCCCGTCTCCACTATGCATGGTAACACGCATCCGGCGGCCCTGTGATTCCGGACATGCGGCGCGTCCTTTTAGATCGCAGCATGTCCGTTTACCTTGCGGCGACGCTGCGCCGCCGCAAGGTAAAACACAGGGCCCTATGTGTGGGGTGCGATGATAAACTACCGTTAATTTATGTTTTAGGGGGGCAATCACTTTTTCACACAGGACCCTGTGGGTTAAGATTTATTTTTTCCTTAATAATAAAGACCTGCATTTAAAAACTGGCCTAGCCAGTCTCCAGATCTCAACCCTATAGAAAACCTTTGGAGGGAGTTGAAAGTCCGTGTTGCCAAGCGAAAAGCCAAAAACATCACTGCTCTAGAGGAGATCTGCATGGAGGAATGGGCCAACATACCAACAACAGTGTGTGGCAACCTTGTGAAGACTTACAGAAAACGTTTGACCTCTGTCATTGCCAACAAAGGATATATTACAAAGTATTGAGATTAAATTTTGTTTCTGACCAAATACTTATTTTCCACCATAATATGCAAATAAAATGATAAAAAAACAGACAATGTGATTTTCTGGATTTTTTTTTCTCAGTTTGTCTCCCATAGTTGAGGTCTACCTATGATGTAAATTACAGATGCCTCTCATCTTTTTAAGTGGTGGAACTTGCACTATTGCTGACTGACTAAATACTTTTTTGCCCCACTGTATATATATATATTTTTGCCTACAATACAAAGGGAGTGTGTCATCTTTAACCTTAGGCCTTTAAGAAGTCATTTCATCTTCAACTTGCTTAACTGTTCACAATATCAGTCATTTTGACTAGGAGTGCCCAAACTTTTACATGCCACTGTACACATTTTTCTAGTGACCTCTGAAAATTGAATTGACTGAAGTCGATTTTTCCAGCCTTTGTTATTCTTACTTTTAGCTATAGAAACATGGAACCATGGCAGAGAATTCTGTAGTTTATAATTATCCATTTCTGACTCTTAAGACATTGACAAATATTGGACTATTCCTTGCGTAACATTAGAATGATTAACAAGTTGAACCTCCAAGGCCGGTTAAGTTGCACTCTTTGTTTCATTGCAGCCATTTGGTAAATTCAAAAAAGTTCATTTTTTTCATTAATTTACAGAGTGGGCCATTTATATGGATACACCTAAATAAAATGGGAATGTTTGGTGATATCAACTTCCTGTTTGTGGCATATTGGTATATGGGAGGTGGAAAACGTTTCAAGATGGGTGGTTACCATGGCGGCCATTTATTTTTTCCAATGGGAAGAGGGTTATGTGACACATCAAACTTATTGAGAATTTCACACAAAAAACAATGGTGTGCTTGGTTTTGACATAACTTTATTCTTTCATGAGTTATTCACAAGTTTATGACCACTTATAAAATGTGTTCAAAGTGCTGCCCATTGTGTTGGATTGTCAATGCAACCCTCTTCTCCCACTCTTGACGCACTGATAGCAACACTGCAGAACAAATGCTAGGACAGGCTTCCAGTATCTGTTGTTTCAGATGCCGCACATCTCGTATCTTCACAGCATAGAAAATTGCCTTCAGATGACCCCTAAAAGTCTAAGGGGGTCAGATCGGGAGACCTTGGTGGACGTTCAATTGGCCCACAACAACCAATCTACTTTCCAGGAAACTGTTCATGGCACGTTCCCTGAGTTTTTCCAGCAAGATGGTGCACCACCACATTATGGGTGTTAGGTCTGAACATTCCTACATGACCAATTTCCTGGAAAGTGGATTGATCGTCGTGGGCCAGTTGAATGGTGACCAAGGTCTCCCAATCTGACCCTCTTCCTCCAGACTCTGGGACCTCTATTTCCAAACAAAATGCAACATTTTCTTTCTTTGTGGAGTGTGTCAATGACTGCCTTCTGGACATCTGTCAAGTCAGCAGTCTTCCCCATGATTGTGGGACCTACTGAAACAGACTGAGAGACCTTTGTAACCCCTTTCTGACTTCTGACAGGATAGTATATCCGAGGTCAGAACCCCTTTCTTCAATGCGGGCTCCGGTGGTGAGCCCGCATCAAAGCCGGGACATGTCAGCTGTTTTGTACAGCTGACATGTGCCTGCAATAGTGGCGAGTGGAATCGCGATCCACCCGTCACTATTAACTAGTTAAATGCCACTATCAAATGCTGACAGTGGCATTTAACTGGCGCTTTGGGCCTGAAATGAGTGCATCGCTGACCCCGTCACGTGATTGAGGGTCAGCGATGCGTCGGCATGACAACCAGAGGTCTACTGAAGACCTCTATGGTTGTTGATGCCAGATTGCTGTGAGCACCACCCTGTGATCAGCACTCATAGCAATGCAGTAAATCTACTACATAGGATCTGAGCATCGCTCCTATGTAGCAGAGCCGATCAGGCTATGCCAGCTTCTAGCCTCCCATGGAGGCTATTGATGCATGGCAAACGTAAAAAAATAAAAAAAATATATAAACGTTTAAATTACCCTCCTTTCGCCTCATTCAAAAGAAAACAATAAAACCAATCAAACCTACACATATTTGGCATCGCCGCATTGAGAATTGCCCGATCTATCAAAAAAAAGGAATAACCTGATCGTTAAATGGTGTAGCGAGAAAAAAATTAGAAATGCCAGAATTACGGTTTTTGGTTGCCGTGACATTGCATTAAAATGCAATAACGGGAGGTCAAAAGAACGTATCTGCACCAAAATGGTATCATTAAAAACGTCAGCTTGGCACACAAAAAATAAGCCCAAAATGCAACCCCAGATCACGAAAAATGAAGACGCTACAGGTATTGGAAATTGGAAAATTGCACATTTTTTTTTTTTTTTTTAAGCAAAGTTTGGAATTTTTTTTACCACTTAGATAAAAAATAACCTAGACATGTTTGGTGTCTATGAACTCGTAATGACCTGGAGAATCAAATCAAAATACCAAGTCAGTTTTAGCATTTAGTGAACCTAGCAAAAAAGCCAAACAAAAAACAAGTGTGGGATTGCAATTTTCTCCAGTCACCTTCCATGACAGTCACCTTAGAGGATGTCTCCCGCCCTAATGGGGGACAGGAAACACAAAGAGGTTATATAACCCTCCCCTTCCTGCTGTCTCCAGTGTTTTTTCCTGTCCCCCAGTGGGGCATGAAGAGGTTCGTCCAGGTGCTGCCGCGGCCTGCGAGCGGAGCCCTAGAAGCGTTACCTTAAGAAGCCGGGTGGTCTGAGGTCAGAGGTTTCCCCTCTCCTCCACATGACTGCTCCCGTCTCCATGCGTTGTGACTCGGGACCCCTTTCCCGCCACTCCTGTGCCTCTTTAGGAGGTAAAGCGGGGCGGTGATGTGCTGCCGGGGTCCTCCCTGAGCTCCCCGGCGTCCTCCTCCTCTGCAGCCGCGCGCACCGGATGTGACGACGGTGCGCACCGGAAGTGAGGCCGGCGTTCAATTCCGGGTTCACATCTCGGCGCCATGCTGATCGCGCGCAGTTTGTGGCCAGGGCTTGGCACCTCCAGCTTCTGGGTCATTCCTTTGGATCCTCCCTGCGGATCATGGGAGGAGGAGCACACAACTGACGCTGGACCTCGATCCCTATATCCTGGTCGAGAGCCTCCAGGTAAGACGCAGAGTCTCTGTCTTATGTGACTGGTGACAAGTCTGACCATGGACGGCGACAAACCTACTACTGCATCTGCAGATCCCAGCATTCACCCTCCTACCATGAGTAGCATGGCTGGTCCGGGCTAATACCTATGGGTCACTTAGTATACCTTCTCTCTTTTAGGGAGAAAAGGTCTCTGCCCCAAAGAACAAACCCAGCCGAAAGTGTGGTGTTTGTGGTTCCAGGCTCCCTTCAGTTTATAAGAAGACCTTATGTCAACCCTGCACGGATGATATACTACGTGCCGAACAACCCTCTCTCCTGGATAGTATAAAAACTCTCATGAAGCAGGAGGTGCAAACCTCCATGGCAGCCCTTTCCCAGCCCCCAGTGCCTCCCCCCCTCCCCCTAAAAAGAGGAAATTGGCACCGGCTGAATCTGACTCTGACTCAGGTGAAATTCATACCTCAGAGTCAGAAGACATGTGGGGAAATGAGGGCTCCATATCCACCCCTACGCCTGACAATAAAAAATACTATTTCTCTTTCGAGGATATGGAAGAACTAGTTTCCATAGTGAGAAACACCATGGGGTTGGAGGAAGTAGAGGTGAAACATTCAATTCAGGATGAGATGTTCTGGGGGCTGAAGCCCAGGGGTAAAAAAGGGTTTCCAGTTCATGAGAATGTCCAGAACCTTATATTTCAGGAATGGTCTTCCCCAGAAAAGGGACTTAGCATACCCTCGGAGTTAAAAAATCGCTTTCCCCTTGAAGGTGATAGTTCTATTTGGGAAATCCCTACGGTGAACGTCCAGGTCTCTAAAATAACCAAGAAGAAGTCCCTCCCCTTTGAAGATTCTTCCCAATTAAAAGATCCAATGGATCGAAAAATTGAAAGTCACCTGAAAAAAACCTGGGAAACCTCTACTAACCTGATCAAAGCTAACATAGCTTCTACCTGCGTCGCCAGATCCCTCTTTCTCTGGCTTCATTAATTGGAGGAACACCTCTCAGGGGACCTCTAGAGAGGAGAGTCTTCACTCCCTTCCCCTTCTCCCGAAGGCCACGGGCTTCTTAGCCGATGCCTCAGGAGAGTCAGCTCGGGTAACAGCAAAATCCTTAGTCCTCTCTAATTCCGCTAGAAGAGCCCTTTGGTTAAAATCGTGGGGGGACATTACCTCTAAGACTAAACTCTGTGGCATCCCCTTTCAGGGACATCACGTATTTGGTCCAGTCTTGGATGATATCCTTGAGAAAGATAAGAAGAAGTCGCTTCCCGAGCAAAAATTTACTAGGAAACGTTTTTTTCTTCCCCCTCGTGAACAGTGGCAGAAGGATTTCAGGGGAAATGGTAAAACTGGATGGTGGAGCTGCCCGAAAGGAGGTAAAGGTAGGAACAGCCTTGACCCTCAACAACAACAGACCCCGGACAAACAGTGACTCTCCGGTGGGGGGCCGACTCTCGAACTTCCTTGCCCAATGGCATTCCATATCCACAAACCAGTGGATCCTTCACACCATACAGTTCGGGCTGAAGTTAGAGTTCGAGAGTCCTCCCCCCAGTGTCTGAGGATTACCCCGTTACAGTCACCAGACGTCCAAAACTCCTTCCTCCTACAAATACAAGACCTCTTGTGAGAAAAAGTAATTTCTCGAATACCCCATCAGGAGATAGGCAGAGGCCATTACTCTCACCTGTTTCTCATAAGAAAACCCTCCGGGAAATGCAGGGTCATTATAAACTTAAAACCCCTAAACCAGTTCATCAAATACCGGAGGTTCAAGATGGAGTCGATCAAGACAGCAATCCCTCTAATTGGAAAAAACTGGGTGATGGCTACAATAGACCTGAGGGACGCTTACTACCACGTTCTGATCCATCCGGATCACAGGAAGTTCCTCAGGTTAGCAATCGCCCACAACCAAGGGATGACCCATTTCCAATTCAACACACTACCATTCGGCGTTTCCTCAGCACCAAGAGTGTTTTCAAAAATCATGAGGGAAGCAGTTATATTCATTCGGCTCCAAGGAATCTGTGTCGTTCCTTATTTGGACGACTTCCTCATAGTCGCTCCATCGACATCTCGGTTGAACCAGGATGTATCAAAAACCCTGGAGAGCCTTAAATCTCTAGGCTGGATCCCAAACCTTCAAAAATCAGACCTCCACCCTTCCCCAAGGAAGAAATTTCTGGGGATCCTCCTAGACTCGGAAAAAAGGACATCCTTCCTTTCTGAGGATCGTCAACACGACCTTCGCCAGAGAATCTCAAAGTTCAAACAGCTGACAACACCAACATTGAGGGAATCCATGTCCATTCTGGGATCGCTGACCTCTTGTATCCAGGCAGTATCCTAGGCTCAAACACACACTCGAACCCTCCAATCCCACGTCCTTCTATACTCTCGAAGGTACCACAACGTGCTGTCCAGAAGAATTCCGCTTCCCAGACATGTGAAGTTGGCTCTCTCCTGGTGGCTGAATTGCCAAAACCTGCGGGGGAGGGAGCTGGGATCAGCTCCCCCTAAAGATTCTTTGTACAGATGCCAGCCGAAGGGGTTGGGGAGCTGTGGTGGAAGAAACATATTTTCTGGCATTGGAGGGTCCCTTACTTCTACCCCAGACCTCCAAACTCCTTTTCCAGGGTCCCCTACATTACTCAGACTTGAACAGACTGAACCTAGAAGCTTGGTTACTGAAGCCAGCATCCTAAAAGCCAGAGGTCTCTCGGGCAGGGTAATCCAAATGCTCCAAAAGAGCAGGAAACCAGTGATGAATGCCATCTATGGCAAAATATGGAAAAAGTTCTCTTCCTGGTGCCTTCCCAATGTCCCTGATCCCTTCCACCCCAACATTGCTCAGATCCTGGACTTCCTCCAGAAAGGGTTGGAGCTAGGTCTCTCCCCAAGCACTCTGAAAGTTCAGATTTCTGCTCTTAGTTCTTTTTTTTACCAAGACCTGGCGAGCCACCGCTGGATTAAACGATTTATAACCTCTGCAAGTAAAATACGTCCTAGGCTCCCTAACCGGGTCCCTCCCTGGGACTTAAATTTAGTACTCAACAGTCTAACTCAGGCTCCTTTTGAGACCTCGTCCTCAATATCTCTTAAAACCCTGACTCTTAAGACGGTTTTTCTAGTGGCAATTACTACGGCTAGACGCATAGGAGAATTGCAGGCCCTGTCAATACAGGAACCCTACCTAACTATAAACTCTGATAGTATAGTTTTGCGTTTAGATCCCTCCTTTATACCAAAGGTTGCCTCAGACTTCCATAGGGGTCAAAATATTGTGCTGCCCTCATTTTGCCCAAATCCTTCTAATGCGAAGGAAGAAAATTTCCACACTCTGGATGTCCGCAGAGTGGTGCTCCATTACCTGGAACAATCCAGGGATTGGAGGATTGACCAGTAGGGTTGAGCGACTTTCATTTTTTTAAGATCGAGTAGGGTTTTGGGAAACCCGATTTTGTCCAGAGTCGAGTCGAGTGCAGTCGGCCGATTATCGCTAAAAGTCGGGGATCGACCGAAACACAAAACCCAATGCAAGTCAATGGGGAAGCATAGTCGGCAGTGAGTGGAGGCCAGGAAAACACCTACAGTGCCCATTTTAATGCCAAAAACATCCATTCTTGTTTCTGAAGCTTGCCAATCTTAATTAACTGTATAATAATAGTTGGGCATAGGGAATTGGGGGAAAGTTGTGGGGGGAGTAGGGCTGGCTCAAGTTTTTCGTGGGCCCAGGAAATGCGGACTACGTCACGGCGGTGTTGCAGGGAAAGGTAAGTATTTAAACGTTGCAAGTGCTGTGATCCTGAGCAAGCAGGGGGGGGCCCACTCGTTCGCATTGGCACTGGCACTGGCACAGGGCCCCTCAAAGTACGGCGGTGGGTTTGCATGGCGGGGGCGCCTCCCACCAGCAGCGACACTTTTGCGTACTCTGAGGGGCCCTGTGCCAGTGACGTCGCCAACGAGTATGCCCCCCCACCTGATGAAGGAACCTGCACTTTCATCTGCACCTTCCTCTTTGTCCCTGTGTAAGGTGGTATAACATGCGGGAAGGGGAACCTTACTTTCAGCAGGGTCAGATTCTGGCTGTGTAGAGTACAAGGGGAATGTAGTGGTCTAGGTCAATGTACCAGCAGACTCATTTAGCAGTGGCTGGGCAATGGGCAGGATGAGGAGGAAACAGATATAGGGCCAAAGAATAAAGTAGGCTAAATGCAGTTCAAAATTGGTAACAGGACTAAACAGGCGGCATTGCTTTGTTCAGTGGAGTAGCAAACCCAAGAGCAGCAGACACTGTTTCAAGGGCCTAACCACACTAGTAGGCCAAATGCAGTTTAATATCTGATAGTATAGGGCGAAAGCCAGAATGTGGAAGCTCAGCTTTGTTCAGTTGAGGACAACACCAGGGAGGGGCAGACAACTTTAGTAGGCCGGAAAAGCCTATTGCATTTTTTAAAATGGTAATTTGGAGCAGAAGGTTGAAGCTCAGCTTTATTTAGTTGAGGGCAACACCAGGGAGGGGCAGAAGCCGTTAGTAGGCCCTAACCACCATTTTGTTTTTTAAAAACCACTTAATGAGAGCCGGAAGGTTGAAGCTCAGCTTTATTCAGTTGAGGACAACACCAGGCAGGGGCACACAGACAGACACCTTTAGTAGGCCGGAAAAGCCTATTGCATTTTTTAAAATGGTAATTTGGAGCAGAAGGTTGAAGCTCAGCTTTATTTAGTTGAGGACAACACCAGGCAGGGGCACACAGACAGACACCTTTAGTAGGCCGGAAAAGCCTATTGCATTTTTTAAAATGGTAATTTGGAGCAGAAGGTTGAAGCTCAGCTTTATTTAGTTGAGGGCAACACCAGGGAGGGGCAGAAGCCGTTAGTAGGCCCTAACCACCATTTTTTTTTTAAAAAACCACTTAATGAGAGCCGGAAGGTTGAAGCTCAGCTTTATTCAGTTGAGGACAACACCAGGCAGGGGCACACAGACAGACACCTTTAGTAGGCCGGAAAAGCCTATTGCATTTTTTAAAATGGTAATTTGGAGCAGAAGGTTGAAGCTCAGCTTTATTTAGTTGAGGGCAACACCAGGGAGGGGCAGAAGCCGTTAGTAGGCCCTAACCACCATTTTTTTTTTTAAAAACCACTTAATGAGAGCCGGAAGGTTGAAGCTCAGCTTTATTCAGTTGAGGACAACACCAGGCAGGGGCACACAGACAGACACCTTTAGTAGGCCGGAAAAGCCTATTGCATTTTTTAAAATGGTAATTTGGAGCAGAAGGTTGAAGCTCAGCTTTATTTAGTTGAGGGCAACACCAGGGAGGGGCAGAAGCCGTTAGTAGGCCCTAACCAAAGTTGAAGGCCAAATGCAGTTTAATTTCTGATACTATAGGCCGAAAGCCAGAAGGTGGAAGCTCCGATTTAGACAGTGGAGGACAATTTGAATTAGGGACTGCAGACAGACTTAGTAGGCTGTCCCCTGTGGACCATGCATCCAACACATTAACCCATTGCGCCGTAATGGACACGTAATCTTCCGTGGCCATGCCTACAGGTCCATGCGTCTGTTGTCAGGTGCACCTTTGTACTCACAGATTGCCAGAGTGCATGGACAATGCGGTCTTCTACATGCTGGTGGAGGGTTGGGATGGCTTTTCTCGCAAAAGAAGTGTCGACTGGTTAGCTTGTAGCGTGGTACAGCGTAGTCCATCATGGCCTTATTAATAGTAAATAAAATATATAACTAGGCTCTATGAACTTTTAAATAGGTTCCAGGGGTACACGGGCAGCATTGGTGTGGTCAGTGGAGGAGTATTGCAAGTAGGGGCTGCAGACAGGCTATCAAAGGCCTAAAATAACAAACAGTAGGCAGTCATGGCAGTTTTACATCGGTTACATGGATACACAGGCAGGCACTCCAGGCAGCATTGTGGTCAGTGGAGGAGTATTGCAAGTAGGGGCCGCAGACAGGCTATCAAAGGCCTAAAATAACAAACAGTAGGCAGTCATGGCAGTTTTACATCGGTTACATGGATACACAGGCAGGCAGCATTGTGGTCAGTGGAGGAGTATTGCAAGTAGGGGCCGCAGACAGGCTATCAAAGGCCTAAAATAACAAACAGTAGGCAGTCATGGCAGTTTTACATCGGTTACATGGATACACAGGCAGGCACTCCAGGCAGCATTGTGGTCAGTGGAGGAGTATTGCAAGTAGGGGCCGCAGACAGGCTATCAAAGGCCTAAAATAACAAACAGTAGGCAGTCATGGCAGTTTTACATCGGTTACATGGATACACAGGCAGGCACTCCAGGCAGCATTGTGGTCAGTGGAGGAGTATTGCAAGTAGGGGCCGCAGACAGGCTATCAAAGGCCTAAAATAACAAACAATAGGCTCATTGCAGTTTTACAGCGGTTACATGGATACACAGGCAGCTAGGTGGTGAGTGGAGGAGTATTTAAAGTAAGGACCGCAGACAGGCTATCAAAGGCCTAACATAAACAATAGGCTCATGGCAGTTTTACAGCGGTTACATGGATAGACGGGCAGGCAGCTTGGTGGTGAGTGGAGGAGTATTTAAAGTAGGGACCGCAGACAGGCTATCAAAGGCCTAACATAACAAACAATAGGCTCATGGCAGTTTTACAGCGGTTACATGGATACACGGGCAGGCAGCTTGGTGGTGAGTGGAGGAGTATTTAAAGTAGGGACCGCAGACAGGCTTCAAAGGCCTAACATAAGAAAATGGGCTGGCTGTAGGCACTTTATAATTGGTTCCAGGGGTACACGGGCAGCAGTGGTCTGGCCAGTGGAGGACTAGTGGAAGGAGGGACCGCAGACAGGCTTCAAAGGCCTAACATAAAAAAATGGGCTGGCTGTAGGCACTTTATAATTGGTTCCAGGGGTACACGGGCAGCAGTGGTCTGGCCAGTGGAGGACTAGTGGAAGGAGGGACCGCAGACAGGCTTCAAAGGCCTAACATAAAAAAATGGGCTGGCTGTAGGCACTTTATAATTGGTTCCAGGGGTACACGGGCAGCAGTGGTCTGGTCAGTGGAGGACTAGTGGAAGGAGGGACCGCAGACAGGCTTCAAAGGCCTAACATAAAAAAATGGGCTGGCTGTAGGCACTTTATAATTGGTTCCAGGGGTACACGGGCAGCAGTGGTCTGGTCAGTGGAGGACTAGTGGAAGGAGGGACCGCAGACAGGCTTCAAAGGCCTAACATAAAAAAATGGGCTGGCTGTAGGCACTTTATAATTGGTTCCAGGGGTACACGGGCAGCAGTGGTCTGGCCAGTGGAGGACTAGTGGAAGGAGGGACCGCAGACAGGCTTCAAAGGCCTAACATAAAAAAATGGGCTGGCTGTAGGCACTTTATAATTGGTTCCAGGGGTACACGGGCAGCAGTGGTCTGGCCAGTGGAGGACTAGTGGAAGGAGGGACCGCAGACAGGCTTCAAAGGCCTAACATAAAAAAATGGGCTGGCTGTAGGCACTTTATAATTGGTTCCAGGGGTACACGGGCAGCAGTGGTCTGGTCAGTGGAGGACTAGTGGAAGGAGGGACCGCAGACAGGCTTCAAAGGCCTAACATAAAAAAATGGGCTGGCTGTAGGCACTTTATAATTGGTTCCAGGGGTACACGGGCAGCAGTGGTCTGGCCAGTGGAGGACTAGTGGAAGGAGGGACCGCAGACAGGCTTCAAAGGCCTAACATAAAAAAATGGGCTGGCTGTAGGCACTTTATAATTGGTTCCAGGGGTACACGGGCAGCAGTGGTCTGGCCAGTGGAGGACTAGTGGAAGGAGGGACCGCAGACAGGCTTCAAAGGCCTAACATAACAAACAATAGGCTCATGGCAGTTTTACAGCGGTTACATGGATACACGGGCAGGCAGCTTGGTGGTGAGTGGAGGAGTATTTAAAGTAGGGACCGCAGACAGGCTATCAAAGGCCTAAAATAACAAACAATAGGCTCATGGCAGTTTTACAGCGGTTACATGGATACACGGGCAGCTTGGTGGTGAGTGGAGGAGTAGTGCAAGGAGTGTCTGTCCCAGTACTCCCAAAATATAAATAGATGTTAATGTCTCGCAAAACAACCAAAACAAAAAAAAAGGTGGCATACTTAGGTACAGGGGTGGGCTCATCTGCTGAGTTTCTGACATAGTAATTTGGCAGTAACTATTTAATGGTGCCAATATAGGACACAGACACAGACTACTTTAAGTTGCATCATAGATGTCTACAAATTTGTATTGTCAGTGCCAGACATTGAATGATGTCAGCGAATAGACTAAAGATTGGTGGAGCTGTGCGACATAATTTTGCATGTGGTAGAGCACATTTTGAGCTGGGGTAGGGGGGAACTCTCTAGAGGCCGGCGGGACCGCCTCAGGGCCCCTCATGTTACAACGGTGTGTCTGACGTTGGGTGCGCACCACCACCGCCAGAGACACTACATTGTACTATGAGGGACCCAGTAGCAATGCCGTCAACCAAAAGCGAGCACACCCACCTCTTCAGACAAACAGCAGTCTCACGGGTGCTTGCGCCAAGTCGCGATACCACGGCCCCGTGTGGGGAGTTTGGCCATTTAGGGAGGTGTAAACATGTCGTATGCTGTACAATCAGCTGCAGCAAATTAGACATTAGAAAAGTAATTCACAGGCAAGAGCCTTTCATAGGAAAGCTAGGTGTCGGCCGGGCAAGGTGGGGCAAAAGATTTCGAAATCCAGTTGTGGTTCATTTTAATGAATGTTAGATCGTCAACATTTTGGGTAGCCAGACGAGTCCTTTTTTCGGTTAATATTGAACCTGCAGCACTGAATACTCTTTCTGATAGGACACTTGCTGCCGGGCAAGCAAGCTCCTGCAATGCATATTCTGCCAATTCTGGCCAGGTGTCTAATTTGGAGGCCCAGTAATCAAATGGGAATGACGGTTGAGGGAGAACATCGATAAGGGATGAAAAATAGTTAGTAACCATACTGGACAAATGTTGTCTCCTGTCACTTTCAATTGATGCAGCAGTACCTGTCCTGTCTGCGGTCATAGCAAAATCACTCCACAACCTGGTCAGAAAACCCCTCTGTCCAACGCCACTTCTGATGTGTGCACCCCTAACACTCCTAGTCTGCTGCCCCCTGGAGCTCGTGTGAGAACGATCACGTGCGCTGTGTGCTGGGAATGCCTGAAGCAAACGGTCAACAAGAGTTGATTGTTTGGTTGCTAATATTAGTTCCAAGTTCTCATGTGGCATAATATTTTGCAATTTGCCTTTATAGCGTGGATCAAGGAGGCAGGCCAACCAGTAATCGTCATCGTTCATCATTTTCGTAATGCGTGTGTCCCTTTTTAGGATACGTAAGGCATAATCCGCCATGTGGGCCAAAGTTCCAGTTGTCAAATCTCCGGTTGTGATTGGTTGAGGGGCAGTTGCAGGCAAATCTACGTCACTTGTGTCCCTCAAAAAACCAGAACCCGGCCGTGACACGCAACCAATTTCCTGTGCCCCCGGGAAAGGTTCGGCATTAAAAATATACTCATCCCCATCATCCTCCTCGTCCTCCACCTCCTCTTCGCCCGCTACCTCGTCCTGTACACTGCCCTGACCAGACAATGGCTGACTGTCATCAAGGCTTTCCTCTTCCTCTGGTGCAGACGCCTGCTCCTTTATGTGCGTCAAACTTTGCATCAGCAGACGCATTAGGGGGATGCTCATGCTTATTACGGCGTTGTCTGCACTAACCAGCCGTGTGCATTCCTCAAAACACTGAAGGACTTGACACATGTCTTGTATCTTAGACCACTGCACACCTGACAACTCCATGTCTGCCATCCTACTGCCTGCCCGTGTATCCTCCCACAAATAAATAACAGCACGCCTCTGTTCGCACAGTCTCTGAAGCATGTGCAGTGTTGAGTTCCACCTTGTTGCAACGTCTATGATTAGGCGATGCTGGGGAAGGTTCAAAGACCGCTGATAGGTCTGCATACGGCTGGCGTGTACAGGCGAACGTCGGATATGTGAGCAAAGTGCACGCACTTTGAGGAGCAGGTCGGAGAACCCAGGATAAGTTTTCAATAAGCACTGCACCACCAGGTTTAAGGTGTGAGCCAGGCAAGGAATGTGTTTCAGTTGGGAAAGGGAGATGGCAGCCATGAAATTCCTTCCGTTATCACTCACTACCTTGCCTGCCTCAAGATCTACTGTGCCCAGCCACGACTGCGTTTCTTGTTGCAAGAACTCGGACAGAACTTCCGCGGTGTGTCTGTTGTCGCCCAAGCACTTCATAGCCAATACAGCCTGCTGACGCTTGGCAGTAGCTGGCCCATAATGGGACAACTGGTGTGCAACAGTGTCATCTGCCGATGGAGTGGTTGGCAGACTGCGTTCTGTGGAAGAGCTGTAGCTTCTGCAGGAGGACGAGGAGGAGGAGGAGGAGGGGGTGCGAACGCCTACAGCCAACTGTTTCCTAGACCGTGGGCTAGGCACAACTGTCCCTAAATTGATGTCGCCTGTGGACCCTGCATCCACCACATTCACCCAGTGTGCCGTGATGGACACATAACGTCCCTGGCCATGCCTACTGGTCCATGCATCTGTAGTCAGGTGCACCTTTGTACTCACAGATTGCCTGAGTGCATGGACGATGCGCTGTTTAACATGCTGGTGCAGGGCTGGGATGGCTTTTCTGGAAAAAAAGTGTCGACTGGGTAGCTCGTATCGTGGTTCAGCATACTCCATCAGGGCTTTGAAAGCTTCGCTTTCAACTAACCGGTAGGGCATCATCTCTAACGAGATTAGTCTAGCTATGTGGGCGTTAAAACACTGTGTACGCGGATGCGAGGATAAGTACTTCCTTTTTCTAACCAGAGTCTCATGTAGGGTGAGCTGGACTGGAGAGCTGGAGATCGTGGAACTTTCGGGTGTGCCGGTGTACATGGCAGACTGAGAGACGGTTGGAGACGGTATTGTTTCCGCCGGTGCCCTAGATGCAATATTTCCTCCTACAAAACTGGTGATTCCCTGACCCTGACTGCTTTTGGCTGGCAAAGAAACCTGCACAGATACTGCCGGTGGTGCGGAAAATGGTGGCCTTACAGTGACGGAAGGGATGTTGCGTTGCTGACTAGCTTCATTGGCCGAGGGTGCTACAACCTTGAGGGACGTTTGGTAGTTAGTCCAGGCTTGAAAATGCATGGTGGTTAAGTGTCTATGCATGCAACTAGTATTTAGACTTTTCAGATTCTGACCTCTGCTTAAGCTAGTTGAACATTTTTGACAGATGACTTTGCGCTGATCAGTTGGATGTTGTTTAAAAAAATGCCAGACTGCACTCTTCCTAGACTCGGATCCCTTTTCAGGGATTGCAGACTGAGCTTTAACCGGATGGCAACGCTGTGCTCCAACAGGTTTTGGCTTTGACACGCGTTTTGGGCCAGATACGGGCCCGGCAGATGGAACCTGTTGCGATGTTGATGCCTGCTGCGGCCCCTCCTCCACCTCCGCTTCTGAACTACTGCCGCCTGCACCCTGTTCCCCCAATGGCTGCCAATCGGGGTCAATAACTGGGTCATCTATTACCTCCTCTTCGAGCTCGTGTGCAACTTCGTCTGTGTCACTGTGTCGGTCGGTGGTATAGCGTTCGTGGCGGGGCAACATAGTCTCATCAGGGTCTGATTGTGGATCTGTACCCTGAGAGGGCAATGTGGTGGTCTGAGTCAAAGGAGCAGCATAGTACTCTGGCTGTGGCTGTGCATCAGTGCACTCCATGTCAGAATCTACTTGTAATGGGCATGGCCTGTTAAATGTTTCACTTTCTAAGCCAGGGACGGTATGTGTAAAGAGCTCCATGGAGTGACCCGTTGTGTCGCCTGCTGCATCCTTCTCTCTTGTTGTAGTTTTTGCTGAGGAGGACAAGGAAGCGACTTGTCCCTGACCGTGAACATCCACAAGTGACGCGCTGCTTTTACATTTACCAGTTTCTGAAGAGGAGGCAAAAGAGCTAGAGGCTGAGTCTGCAATGTAAGCCAAAACTTGCTGTTGCTGCTCCGCCTTTAAAAGCGGTTTTCCTACTCCCAGAAAAGAGAGCGTTCGAGGCCTTGTGTAGCCTGACGACGAAACTGGCTCCACAGCTCCAGACTTAGGTGGAATATTTTTATCCCCACGACCACCTGATGCTCCACTACCACTACCATCATTACCAGCTGACAATGAACGCCCACGACGACCTCTTGCACCAGACTTCCTCATTGTTTTAAAATCTTAACCAAAGTAACTTTATTTGTTGCTGTCAAACAACTTACACGGTGAGCTATAACTTCAGTATGATTTCAATATCCCTTAACAGGTTGGTGAGACCACAAGGAAAATCAGGCACAATGTTACACACTCTGTTTTCTGTGGCACAAAATCACAGAGATGACACACACGCAGGACTGTCACTCAAGCACTAATGTCAATATTAATCTCCCACCTAATTTATTTTTTTTTTTTCTCAGGGAGACTTTAGAAACCAAATAATATTAAAAAAAAAAAAAAAAAAAAAAGGCTTTCTATGGCCCACAATTAGAGAGAGAGAGGTGGCACACCCAGGAGTCAAGACTGGCGCACAAGCTGAAAGGGCAATATTACTCTCCCACTGTTTTTTTAAGTTTTTTTTTTATTTCAGGGAGACTTTAGAAACCAAATAATATTAAAAAAACCAAAAAAAAAAAATAGCCTTTCTATGGCCCACTGAATGAGAGAGAGAGGTGGCACACCCAGGAGTCAAGACTGGCACACAAGCTGAAAGGGCAATATTACTCTCCCACTGTTTTTTTATGTATTTTTTGTTTTTTAAGGGAGACTTTAGAAACCCAATAATATTTTTAAAAAAAAATAAATAGGCTTTCTATGGCCCACTGAATGAGAGGGAGAGAGGTGGCACACCCAGGAGTCAAGACTGGCACACAAGCTGAAAGGGCAATATTACTCTCCCACTGTTTTTTTATGTTTTTTTTTTTTTTTTTCAGGGAGACTTTAGAAACCAAATAATATTAAAAAAAACAAAAAAAAAATAGCCTTTCTATGGCCCACTGAATGAGAGAGAGAGGTGGCACACCCAGGAGTCAAGACTGGCACACAAGCTGAAAGGGCAATATTACTCTCCCACTGTTTTTTTATGTATTTTTTGTTTTTTAAGGGAGACTTTAGAAACCCAATAATATTTAAAAAAAAAAAAAAAAAAAAAAGGCTTTCTATGGCCCACTGAATGAGAGGGAGAGAGGTGGCACACCCAGGAGTCAAGACTGGCACACAAGCTGAAAGGGCAATATTACTCTCCCACTGTTTTTTTATGTTTTTTTTTTTTTTTTCAGGGAGACTTTAGAAACCAAATAATAAGAAAAAAAATAAATAAATAAATAGGCTTTCTATAGCCCACTGAATGAGAGAGAGCACACACAGCAGTGGCACACAAGCCCTGACTGAGGCCAATATTTTTCTCCCACTGATTGATGTAGTGTTTTTGTGTTGAGGTAGATTTTAGAACACAAATCAAGGAAAAAAAAATAAAAAAATGCTTTCTATGGCCCACTGAATGAGAGAGAGGTGGCACACCCAGGAATCAAGACTGGCACACAAGCTGAAAGGGCAATATTACTCTCCCACTGTTTTTTTATGTTTTTTTTTTTTTTTCAGGGAGACTTTAGAAACCAAATAATATTAAAAAAACAAAAAAAAAATAGCCTTTCTATGGCCCACTGAATGAGAGAGAGAGGTGGCACACCCAGGAGTCAAGACTGGCACACAAGCTGAAAGGGCAATATTACTCTCCCACTGTTTTTTTATGTATTTTTTGTTTTTTAAGGGAGACTTTAGAAACCCAATAATATTTAAAAAAAAAAAAAAAAAAAAAGGCTTTCTATGGCCCACTGAATGAGAGGGAGAGAGGTGGCACACCCAGGAGTCAAGACTGGCACACAAGCTGAAAGGGCAATATTACTCTCCCACTGTTTTTTTATGTTTTTTTTTTTTTTTCAGGGAGACTTTAGAAACCAAATAATATTAAAAAAAAACAAAAAAAAAAATAGCCTTTCTATGGCCCACTGAATGAGAGAGAGAGGTGGCACACCCAGGAGTCAAGACTGGCACACAAGCTGAAAGGGCAATATTACTCTCCCACTGTTTTTTTAGGTTTTGTTTTTTTTTTCAGGGAGACTTTAGAAACCAAATAATATTAAAAAAAAAATAAAAATAAATAGGCTTTCTATAGCCCACTGAATGAGAGATAGCACACACAGCAGTGGCACACAAGCCCTGACTGAGGCCAATATTTTTCTCCCACTGATTGATGTAGTGTTTTTGTGTTGAGGTAGAATTTAGAACACAAATCACGGAAAAAATAAATAGGCTTTCTATGGCCCACTCAGTGAGAGATGGCACACACAGGGATGGCACTGTAGCAGAAATGCCAATCTTAATCTCCCACAAAAAAAAACAAAAAAAAAACAGGGACTGTCCTACAATTACTATCTCCCTGCAGTAATCTAAGCCAGGTATGGCAGGCAGCAATAGGAGTGGACTGATGCACAAATTAAATAAAAAGTGTGGACAAACAAAAAAGATAGCTGTGCAGAAAGGAAGGAACAAGAGGATATGTGCTTTGAAAAAAGCAGTTGGTTTGCACAGTGGCGTACACACAGCAATACAGCTATCACGGAGCCTTCTAGGGCAGCCCAATGAGCTACAGCGCTGAGGGGAAAAAAAAAAAAAAATAGCTTCCACAGTCCCTGCACACCGAAGGTGGTGTTGGACAGTGGAAATCGCTGCAGCACAAGCGGTTTGGTGGTTAGTGGACCCTGCCTAACGCTCTCCCTGCTTCTGACGAAGCGGCAGCAACCTGTCCCTAAGCTCAGATCAGCAGCAGTAAGATGGCGGTCGGCGGGAACGCCCCTTTATAGCCCCTGTGACGCCGCAGACAGCAAGCCAATCACTGCAATGCCCTTCTCTAAGATGGTGGGGACCAGGATCTATGTCATCACGCTGCCCACACTCTGCGTTCACCTTCATTGGCTGAGAAATGGCGCTTTTCGCGTCATTGAAACGCGACTTTGGCGCGAAAGTCGCGTACCGCATGGCCGACAAGCACAGGGGTCGGATCGGGTTTCATGAGACGCCGACTTAGCCAAAAGTCGGCGACTTTTGAAAATGATCGACCCGTTTCGCTCAACCCTATTGACCAGAATCTTTTTATCCAGTTTTCAGGCCAAAATAAAGGTAAAAAGGCAGCTAAAAGCACGATTGCAAACTGGATCAAACAGGCCATTTGTCTAGCGTACTCGATAAAAGATCTTCCTCCTCTTGCCTCACTAAAGGCTCACTCCACCTGGTCGGTCTCTACATCCTGGGCAGCGCGAGGGAATGCTTCATCTGAGCAGATATGCAGAGCAGCTACATGGTCTTCTGTACATACCTTCACCAGACATTATAGACTGAGCTTTAACAGGGATCTAATATTCAGCAGACGTGTTCTGCAAGCTGTGATCCCTCCCTAAAGAAATCAGTGTTGGTATTACTCCAAGGTGACTGTCATGGAAGGTGATTGAAGAAAATAGAATTAGACTTACCAGTAATTCGGTTTCTAGGAACCTTCCACGACAGCACTAATTTCCCTCCCTATCTGATATTCCTATTGGATGATTCCTGCTTTTTTTGTGGTAACTATACATGCTTGTGTGTCCAGAAAAAAAACACTGGAGACAGCAGGAAGGGGAGGGTTATTTAACCTCTTTGTGTTTCCTGTCCCCTATTAGGGCGGGGAGACATCCTCCAAGGTGACTGTCGTGGAAGGTTCCTAGAATCCGAATTACCGGTAAGGCTAATTCTATTTTTTGCAATTCCACCGCACTTGGAATTTTTTTTCCCATTTTCTAGTACACAACATGCTAAAACCAATGATGTTGTTCAAGAGTACAACCTCTCCCACAAAAAAATAAGCCCACGCATGGCCATATTGATGGAAAAATAAAAAAGTTATGGCTCTGGGAAGGAGGGGAGCGCAAAACAAAAACGCAAAACCGAAAAAAGCTGGGGTCATGAAGGGGTTAAACGTCTAGGAAGCCTTTGCAGGTGTTTTTTGTTAATTATTCTAATTTACTGAGATAATGACTTTTGGGTTTTCATTTTCTGTAGGCCATAATCATCAATGTTAACAGAAATAAACCCTTGAAATAGATCACTATGTTTGTAATGACTCTATATAATATATGAGTTTCATTTTTTGTATTGAAGAACTTAAATAAATTAACTTTTTGATGATATTCTAATTTTGTGAGAAGCACCTGTATATGTTCGCTTGTAATATAATCTCTCATTAATCAGCGCCTCACTCTTCTTTTAGCAGAAACCAACTGAATACACTTTGACGTTTGCATCATTCATGTGTTCCTGATAACACTTCGGACATTGCCTTCTGACTTTACTGTAATCACTGTTTACTCTCGTGTATAAACAGAACTCGGTTTTGAAACTCTTGCACTATAAATTCTTTAGAGACACCAGTGAACAGAGCGCGCTGCTTGACACCGAGAAGGACCTGGATAATGAACCTCCTAGCAATATGCCTGCTCGCCATCTTGAATTGGGCACATGCGGAAGCGGAAGAGAGAACATACTACATAGCAATCAGAGAACTAAACTGGGATTATGCTCCCAGTGGGATGAATATCATTTCTGGTAAATCGGTCGCTGAAGATAAGTAAGTAACTAGTATTATCCTACATTTTTTGTGCAGCACTGTGTAGAATTGTAAAGGTTTCTTTATTTTGTATACATTTTGGCTGTGTGCACACGTTCCGGATTTTTTGTGTTTATTTCGTGCTTTTTCGCTATAAAAACTAAAAAAAAATGCATCCATTAACCCCTTCACCCCGAAGCCTGTTTTCACCTAACTGACACGGCCAATTTTTACAATTCTGACCACTGTCACTTTATGAGGTCATAACTCTGAAACGCTTCAATGGATCTTGGTGATTCTGAGATTGTTTTCTCGTGACATATTGTACTTTATGATAGTGGTAAAACTTCTTCGATATGACTTGCATTTATTTGTGAAAAAAACAGAAATTTGTCGAAAATTATGAAAATTTCGCAATTTTCAAATTTTTCGTTTTTATGCCCTTAAATTAGAGAGTTATATCACATAATATAGTTAATAAACAACATTTCCCACATGTATGCTTTACATCAGCACAATTTTGGAAACATAATTTTTTTTTGTTAGGGAGTTATAAGGGTTAAAAGTTGAAAAGCGATTTCTCATTTTTGCAACAAAATTTGCAAAACCATTTTTTTTACGGACCACCTCACACTTGAAGTGACTTTGAGGGGTCTATATGACAGAAAATGCCCAAAAGTGACACCATTCTAAAAACTGCACCCCTCAAGGTACTCAAAACCACATTCAAAAAGTTTATTAACCCTTCAGGTGCTTCACAGGAATTTTTGGAATGTTTAAAAAAAATTGAACATTTAACTTTTTTTTCACAAAATTTTTACTTCAGATCCAATTTGTTTTATTTTACCAAGGGTAACAGGAGAAATTGGACCAAAAAAGTCGTTGTACAATTTGTCCTGAGTACGCCGATACCCCACATGTTGGGGTAAACCATTGATTGGGTACATGGCAGAGCTCGGAAGGGAAGGAGTGCCATTTGACTTTTCAATGCAAAATTGTCTGGAATTGAGATCGGAACCCATGTCGTGTTTGGAGAGCCCCTGACGTGCCTAAACAGTGGAAACCCCCACAAGTGACACCATTTTGGAAAGTAGACCCTCTAAGGAACTAATCTAGATGTGTGGTGAGCACTTTGAACCTCCAAGTGCTTCACAGAAGTTTATAATGTAGAGCCGTAAAAAAAATTAATATTAATTTTCACAAAAAATGATCTTTTTGCCCCAAATTTTTTATTTTCCCAAGGGTAGCAGGATAAATTGGACCCCAAAAGTTGTTGTGCAATTTGTCCTGAGTACGCTGATACTTCATATATGGGGATAAACCACTGTTTGGGCGCATGGCAGAGCTCGGAAGGGAAGGAGCGCCATTTGACTTTTCAATGCAAAATTGTCTGGAATTGAGATCGGAACCCATGTCGTGTTTGGAGAGCCCCTGACGTGCCTAAACAGTGGAAACCCCCACAAGTGACACCATTTTGGAAAGTAGAGCCTCTAAGGAACTAATCTAGATGTGTGGTGAGCACTTTGAACCTCCAAGTGCTTCACAGAAGTTTATAATGTAGAGCCGTAAAAAAAAAATAATATTAATTTTCACAAAAAATGATCTTTTTGCCGCAAATTTTTTATTTTCCCAAGGGTAGCAGGATAAATTGGACCCCAAAAGTTGTTGTGCAATATGTCCTGAGTACGCTGATACTTCATATATGGGGATAAACCACTGTTTGGGCGCATGGCAGAGCTCGGAAGGGAAGGAGCGCCATTTGACTTTTCAATGCAAAATTGGCTGGAATTGAGATCGGAACCCATGTCGTGTTTGGAGAGCCCCTGACGTGCCTAAACAGTGGAAACCCCCACAAGTGACACCATTTTGGAAAGAAGACCCCCTAAGGAACTTATCTAGATGTGTGGTGAGCACTTTTAACCCCCAATTGTTTCACTAAAGTTTAGAATGTAGCGCTATGAAAATTAAAAAATAATTTTTTCTTTCCACTAAATGATGTTTTAGCCCGCAATTTTTTTTCCCCAAGGGTAACAGGAGAAATTGGACCACAAAAGTTATTGTCCAATTTGTCCTGAGTACGCTGATACCCCATACATTGGGGGGAACTACTGTTTGGGCGCACGGCAGAGCTCGGAAGGGAAGGAGCGCCGTTTGAAATGCAGACTTAGATGGATTGGTCCGCAGGTGTCATGTTGCATTTGCAGAGCCCCTGATGTACCTAAGCAGTAGAAACCCCCACAAGTGACCCCATATTGGAAACTAGACCCCCCACGGAACTTATCTAGATGTGTTGTGAGAACTTTGAACCAACAAGTGTTTCACTACAGTTTATCACGCAGAGCCGTGAAAATAAAAAATATTTTTTTTTCCACGAAAATTATATTTTAGCCCCCACGTTTTTATTTTGCCAAGGGTAACAGGAGAAATTGGACAACAAAAGTTGTTGTCCAATTTGTCCTGAGTACGCTGATACCCCATATGTGGGGGGGAACCACTGTTTGTGCGCACGGCAGAGCTCGGAAGGGAAGGAGCGCCGTTTGAAATGCAGACTTAGATGGATTGGTCTGCAGGTGTCTTGTTGCATTTGCAGAGCCCCTGATGTACCTAAACAGTAGAAACCCCCCACAAGTGACCCCATATTGGAAACTAGACCCCCCATGGAACTTATCTAGATGTGTTGTGAGAACTTTGAACCCCCAAGTGTTTCACTACAGTTTATAACGCAAAGCCGCGAAAATAAAAAATATATTTTTTTCCACGAAAATTATATTTTAGCCCCCACGTTTTTATTTTCCCAAGGGTAAGGCTGGTTTCACACTTGCGTTTATATCTAAATGTGTTTTTTAAAAAAATGCATGTGTGAAAAAACGCATGTAAACGCGGTAAAACGCATGCGTTTTTTAGACGCATGCGTTTTTATAGAAAAACACAAGAAAACGAGAAAAAAGCAAAAAACCCTAACCCTACCCCTAACCCTAACCTGAAATACGTGGCACTGAAATACGTGGCACTGAAATACGTTTATATACGTATATACGTATATAAGTGCCATGATATTTCAGTGGCCACGTATATAAGTGCCACGTATATAAGTGCCACGTATATAAGTGCCACGTATTTCACGTAAATGCCACGATATTTCAGTGCCATGTATTTCACTGAAATATCGTGGCACTTAAATACGTGGCACTGAAATATCGTGGCACTGAAAGACGTGGCACTGAAATATCGTGGCACTGAAATATCGTGGCACTGAAATATCGTGGCACTGAAAGACGTGGCACTGAAATATCGTGGCACTGAAATACGTGGCACTGAAATACGTGGCACTGAAATACGTGGCACTGAAATACGTGGCACTATGACTGTCAGAAAATGTTCATTAAACGGTTAGGGGTGAGTTTAGGGGTAGGGTTAGGGTTAGGGTTTGGATCCCTTTATCACCTTGATGGTGGTGGGTGACTTTTCAGTGTGTGTTCTGGTTTTTTTCTATAAAAACGCATGCGTTTTTAGCGCAAACAAACGCGTTGAGAGCCCCTGATGTGCCTCAACAGTGAAAACTCCCCAATTCTAACTGAAACCCCAACCCTAACCCCAGCCCTAACCCCAACCCTAACCCCAACCCTAACCCCAACCCTAACCCTAGTCCTAACCCTAGCGCTACTTTCACACTAGCATTTTTTTGCATACGTCGCAATGCGTCGTTTTGGCGAAAAAACGCATCCTGCAAAGTCATCTGCAGGATGCGTTTTTTCCCCATAGACTAACATTAGCGACATATTGACACACGTCGCAAGCGTCGTGCGACGGTTGCGTCGTGTTGTGGCGGACCGCCGGCAGCAACAAACGTTACATGTAACTTTTTTTGTGCCGACGGTCCACCATTTCCGACCGCGCATGCGCGGCTGGAACTCCGCCCCCACCTCCCCGCACCTCACAATGGGGCAGCGGATGCGTGGAAAAACAGCATCCGCTGCCCCCGTTGTGCGGCGCTTGCACAGTATGCATCGGTATGTCGGGCCGACGCAGCGCGACGGCCCCGTACTGACGCTAGTGTGAAAGTAGCCTAACGGGAAAATGGAAATAAATATATTTTTTAAAATTGTATTATTTTTCCCTAACTAAGGGGGTGATGAAGGGGGATTTGATTTACTTTTATAGCGGGTTTATTAGCGGATTTTTATGATTGGCAGCCGTCACACACTAAAAGACGCTTTTTATTGCAAAAAATAGTTTTTGCATCACCACATTTTGAGAGCTATAATTTTTCCAGATTTTGGTCCACAGAGTCATGTGAGATCTTGTTTTTTGCGGGACGAGTTGACGTTTTTATTGGTACCATTTTCGGGTACATGACATTTTTTGATCGCTTTTTATTCCGATTTTTGCGAGGCAGAATGAACAAAAATCAGCAATTCCTGAAATTCTTTTAGGGGGGGCGTTTATACCGTTCCGCGTTTGGTAAAAAGGATAAAGAAGTTTTATTCTTCGGGTCAGTACGATTACAGCGATACCTCATTTATGTAATTTTTTTATGTTTTGGCGCTTTTACACAATAAAAACTATTTTATATAAAAAAATAATTGTTTTTGCATCGCTTTATTCTGAGAGCTATAACTTTTTAATTTTTCTGCTGGTGATGCTGTATGGTGGCTTTTTTTTTGCGGGACAAGATGACGTTTTCAGCGGTACCATGTTTATTTATATCCGTCTTTTTGATCGCGTGTTATTCCACTTTTTGTTTGGTGGTATGAGAATAAAGCGTTGTTTTTTGCCTCGTTTTTTTTTTTTTTTTTTTTACGGTGTTCACTGAAAGGGTTAACTAGTGATATAGTTTTATAGGTGGGGTCGTTACGGACGCGGCAATACTAAATATGTGTACTTTTATTGTGTGATTTTTTTTTTATTTAGATAAAGAAATGTATTTATGGGAATTTTTTTTTTTTTTTTTCTTTATTTAGGAAATTTTTTTTATTTTTTTTTTACACATGTGGAAAATTTTTTTTTTTACTTTTTTACTTTGTCCCAGGAGGGGACATCACAGATCGGTGATCAGACAGTGTGCACAGCACTCTGTCTGATCACCGATGTGACAGGCACGTTCCACAGGCTTGCCGGCGCCTGCTATGAGGATTCTCAGCAGACGCCGGCAAGCAGGGTCATCTCATGACCCGGAAGGAGTCCCGCGGCCATCTTGGATCCGGGGACTCCTTCCAGGTCACCGGAGCAGCGCGATCTCATTGCGCTGCTCCGGTGGGAGAGCGCAGGGAGCCCCCGTCCCTGCGCGATCCCCCTCTATGCCGCTGTCACTATTGCTGCGGGGTGTCAGCTGTCATATACAGCTGACACCCGCACCCGATCACCGCGGCGCTCAGCGCGAGACCACGGTGATCGAGCCGCCGTACTAGTACTGCGGCTGTCAGTAATGCAGTGCCGGCAGCGCAGTACTAGTACGGCGCATGTCGGGAAGGGGTTAAGCATCCTATTATTAGAATGCAATTCGCAATTTTTGTGCACATGTTGCGTTTTTGCCCGCGAAAAAAACGCATCACGGTAAAAAAAATGCAGCATGTTCATTAATTTTGCGGATTTTTTGCGAATTTCCCGCTATTTAATGCATTGGGAAGCTCCGGAAAAAAACACGAAAAATCCGCACAAAAACGCTAAAAAAACGCATGCAGATTTCTTGCAGGAAAAGTCCGGTTTTGTTCAGGAAATTTCTGCAAAGAACCCTGACGTGTGCACATAGCCTTAGCATTATTTCCAAATTGTAATCTTTGCCTCCGTTTGTATAGAACATCTGTCAAAAAGCAGTGGGGGTAATTCTCTTTTGGGTTCTTCACTCCATACTTTGACTAATCGAATCTTACAATGTCTTCTGTGTGGACCATCAGTCACTCTATCCCTATTTAAAGGGGATGAAAATTCTTAAGGTACAGTTAGTCTCTGTGACTGCATACTTGTGAATCTTCACAGCACACATAATGAGCGCTGAGAGAATTCTTCCTTGCCGACATCAGGAATGTGCAGTCATGTGACCACAAGTATGTGATTTGCATTCTTCCAGCCATATTCCCATTAGACTGTATCCAGCCTCACTCAAAACACTTGCATTCATCTACACTCACTGGCCACTTTATTAGGTACACCTGTCCAACTTCTTGTTAACACTTAATTTCTAATCAGCCAATCACATGGCGGCAACTCAGTGCATTTAGGCATGTAGACATGGTCAAGACAATCTCCTGCAGTTCAAACCGAGCATCAGTATGGGGAAGAAAGGTGATTTGAGTGCCTTTGAACGTGGCATGGTTGTTGGTGCCAGAAGGGCTGGTCTGAGTATTTCAGAAACTGCTGATCTACTGGGATTTTCACGCACAACCATCTCTAGGGTTTACAGAGAATGGTCCGAAAAAGAAAAAAAATCCAGTGAGCGGCAGTTCTGTGGGCGGAAATGCCTTGTTGATGCCAGAGGTCAGAGGAGAATGGGCAGACTGGTTCGAGCTGATAGAAAGGCAACAGTGACTCAAATCGCCACCCGTTACAACCAAGGTAGGCCTAAGAGCATCTCTGAACGCACAGTGCGTCGAACTTTGAGGCAGATGGGCTACAGCAGCAGAAGACCACACCGGGTACCACTCCTTTCAGCTAAGAACAGGAAACTGAGGCTACAATTTGTACAAGCTCATCGAAATTGGACAGTAGAAGATTGGAAAAACGTTGCTTGGTCTGATGAGTCTCGATTTCTGCTGCGACATTCGGATGGTAGGGTCAGAATTTGGCGTAAACAACATGAAAGCATGGATCCATCCTGCCTTGTATGGAGCATCTTTGGGATGTGCAGCCGACAAATCTGCGGCAACTGTGTGATGCCATCATGTCAATATGGACCAAAATCTCTGAGGAATGCTTCCAGCACCTTGTTGAATCTATGCCACGAAGAATTGAGGCAGTTCTGAAGGCAAAAGGGGGTCCAACCCGTTACTAGCATGGTGTACCTAATAAAGTGGCCGGTGAGTGTAGTCATTGCATGACTGTCTGCATGCAAATCTCATACTCGTCCTCACGCACCAGCTGCTCGGTGCCGGCATCAGAGAATCCTCACAGTGTGCAGTGGGAAGAAGGGGAACGTAGCTACCTAGACTTGCGGTGCTGCGCCCCCTGCTGGTATAACCTCAGATGAGCTTGAGCGTGGGAATTTTTCTGAATATTTTCTCACGCTCGAGTTCATCTGAGGTTATACCAGCAGGGGGCGCATCACCGCAAGTCTTGGTAGCTACGTTCCCCTTCTTCCCATTCATTCCCCAGTTTTTACAGGCAGGGGCGACTGCATTAGCAGGCTCCTGCTTGTAAAATTATTTAACCCCTTCAGATGGATTTACAGCGTGGAAAAAGACTGAACGACGGAAGGTATGGGATATTGTTGTTTTTTTATTTTAACTTTGTTGCAAGTGACAAGGGTCTTCAATTGGTTTGAGAGTATAATAAACTATTACAACACCCTGTGCCTTTATTTCAATAGAATACTTTTTTCCTAATGTGTGTGTGTGTTATTAACCATTTACTACTAATGGATTAATAATGGATAGGTGTCTTATTGACATCTCTCCATTATTAACCTGGCTTAATGTCACCTTACAATAGCAAGGTGACATTAACCCTTCATTACCCCATATCCCACCGCTACACGGGAGTGGAAAGAGAGAGGCTAAGTGCCAGAATAGGCGCATCTTACAGATGTGCCTTTTCTGGGGTGGCTGTGGGCAGATGTTTTTAGCCAGGGGGGCCAATATCCATGGTCCGTCTCTAGGCTATTAATATCTACCCTCAGTCACTGGCTTTCCCACTCTGGCGGAGAAAATTGAGCGGGAGCCCACGCCAATTTTTTATGTGATTTAACCCTTTATTTTAACAGCTAGAGCTCCCAAATTTTGCACACAGACACTTGGAACATTATTAGTGAGGAATATGTACAAAAATAAGGGATATGAAATGGTTTACTGTATGTAAACCATGTCTCATATCCTGTCGGGTTTGAGAAGGAGATAGCAAAAGCCAGCAATTGAATTGCTGGCTTTTAAGCTATCTAGCACTGTATTAAATATATATATATATATATATATATATATATATATATATATATATATATATATATATATATATATATATCTCACTGACATATATAAATATATATACACTCACTGGCCACTTTATTAGGTACACCTGTCCAACTTCTTGTTAACACTTAATTTCTAATCAGCCAATCACATGGCGGCAACTCAGTGCATTTAGGCATGTAGACATGGTCAAGACAATCTCCTGCAGTTCAAACCGAGCATCAGTATGGGGAAGAAAGGTGATTTGAGTGCCTTTGAACGTGGCATGGTTGTTGGTGCCAGAAGGGCTGGTCTGAGTATTTCAGAAACTGCTGATCTACTGGGATTTTCACGCACAACCATCTCTAGGGTTTACAGAGAATGGTCCGAAAAAGAAAAAAAATCCAGTGAGCGGCAGTTCTGTGGGTGGAAATGCCTTGTTGATGCCAGAGGTCAGAGGAGAATGGGCAGACTGGTTCGAGCTGATAGAAAGGCAACAGTGACTCAAATCGCCACCCGTTACAACCAAGGTAGGCCTAAGAGCATCTCTGAACGCACAGTGCGTCGAACTTTGAGGCAGATGGGCTACAGCAGCAGAAGACCACACCGGGTACCACTCCTTTCAGCTAAGAACAGGAAACTGAGGCTACAATTTGTACAAGCTCATCGAAATTGGACAGTAGAAGATTGGAAAAACGTTGCTTGGTCTGATGAGTCTCGATTTCTGCTGCGACATTCGGATGGTAGGGTCAGAATTTGGCGTAAACAACATGAAAGCATGGATCCATCCTGCCTTGTATGGAGCATCTTTGGGATGTGCAGCCGACAAATCTGCGGCAACTGTGTGATGCCATCATGTCAATATGGACCAAAATCTCTGAGGAATGCTTCCAGCACCTTGTTGAATCTATGCCACGAAGAATTGAGGCAGTTCTGAAGGCAAAAGGGGGTCCAACCCGTTACTAGCATGGTGTACCTAATAAAGTGGCCGGTGAGTGTAGTCATTGCATGACTGTCTGCATGCAAATCTCATACTCGTCCTCACGCACCAGCTGCTCGGTGCCGGCATCAGAGAATCCTCACAGTGTGCAGTGGGAAGAAGGGGAACGTAGCTACCTAGACTTGCGGTGCTGCGCCCCCTGCTGGTATAACCTCAGATGAGCTTGAGCGTGGGAATTTTTCTGAATATTTTCTCACGCTCGAGTTCATCTGAGGTTATACCAGCAGGGGGCGCATCACCGCAAGTCTTGGTAGCTACGTTCCCCTTCTTCCCATTCATTCCCCAGTTTTTACAGGCAGGGGCGACTGCATTAGCAGGCTCCTGCTTGTAAAATTATTTAACCCCTTCAGATGGATTTACAGCGTGGAAAAAGACTGAACGACGGAAGGTATGGGATATTGTTGTTTTTTTATTTTAACTTTGTTGCAAGTGACAAGGGTCTTCAATTGGTTTGAGAGTATAATAAACTATTACAACACCCTGTGCCTTTATTTCAATAGAATACTTTTTTCCTAATGTGTGTGTGTGTTATTAACCATTTACTACTAATGGATTAATAATGGATAGGTGTCTTATTGACATCTCTCCATTATTAACCTGGCTTAATGTCACCTTACAATAGCAAGGTGACATTAACCCTTCATTACCCCATATCCCACCGCTACACGGGAGTGGAAAGAGAGAGGCTAAGTGCCAGAATAGGCGCATCTTACAGATGTGCCTTTTCTGGGGTGGCTGTGGGCAGATGTTTTTAGCCAGGGGGGCCAATATCCATGGTCCGTCTCTAGGCTATTAATATCTACCCTCAGTCACTGGCTTTCCCACTCTGGCGGAGAAAATTGAGCGGGAGCCCACGCCAATTTTTTATGTGATTTAACCCTTTATTTTAACAGCTAGAGCTCCCAAATTTTGCACACAGACACTTGGAACATTATTAGTGAGGAATATGTACAAAAATAAGGGATATGAAATGGTTTACTGTATGTAAACCATGTCTCATATCCTGTCGGGTTTGAGAAGGAGATAGCAAAAGCCAGCAATTGAATTGCTGGCTTTTAAGCTATCTAGCACTGTATTAAATATATATATATATATATATATATATATATATATATATATATATATATATATATATATATATATCTCACTGACATATATAAATATATATACACTCACTGGCCACTTTATTAGGTACACCTGTCCAACTTCTTGTTAACACTTAATTTCTAATCAGCCAATCACATGGCGGCAACTCAGTGCATTTAGGCATGTAGACATGGTCAAGACAATCTCCTGCAGTTCAAACCGAGCATCAGTATGGGGAAGAAAGGTGATTTGAGTGCCTTTGAACGTGGCATGGTTGTTGGTGCCAGAAGGGCTGGTCTGAGTATTTCAGAAACTGCTGATCTACTGGGATTTTCACGCACAACCATCTCTAGGGTTTACAGAGAATGGTCCGAAAAAGAAAAAAAATCCAGTGAGCGGCAGTTCTGTGGGTGGAAATGCCTTGTTGATGCCAGAGGTCAGAGGAGAATGGGCAGACTGGTTCGAGCTGATAGAAAGGCAACAGTGACTCAAATCGCCACCCGTTACAACCAAGGTAGGCCTAAGAGCATCTCTGAACGCACAGTGCGTCGAACTTTGAGGCAGATGGGCTACAGCAGCAGAAGACCACACCGGGTACCACTCCTTTCAGCTAAGAACAGGAAACTGAGGCTACAATTTGTACAAGCTCATCGAAATTGGACAGTAGAAGATTGGAAAAACGTTGCTTGGTCTGATGAGTCTCGATTTCTGCTGCGACATTCGGATGGTAGGGTCAGAATTTGGCGTAAACAACATGAAAGCATGGATCCATCCTGCCTTGTATGGAGCATCTTTGGGATGTGCAGCCGACAAATCTGCGGCAACTGTGTGATGCCATCATGTCAATATGGACCAAAATCTCTGAGGAATGCTTCCAGCACCTTGTTGAATCTATGCCACGAAGAATTGAGGCAGTTCTGAAGGCAAAAGGGGGTCCAACCCGTTACTAGCATGGTGTACCTAATAAAGTGGCCGGTGAGTGTATATATATATATATATATATATATATATATATATATATAACTGTATATACTGTATGTTTTCATGAATATTTGAGCCCATGGAACCATTGTATGTCCGTTTTGCAAGCCGGCGAGAAAATCTCGCTGTACGGATGCCATACGGATTACATACGGAGGATGACATGCGTAAAGTACGCTGCCACACCCTGCCTACGGATGACATATGGATCACTATTTTGGAAACATTTCTGCATATTACGCATGTAAAATACGGACCGTATTTCCCTACGCTGAGTGTGACCCCGGCCTTAGATCGGACAACCCCTTTAAGCTTCTATAGGAATGCATATAAAGACCTCTTCCTTTTCCACACCAGATGCTGTAGGATTTTGTTACACACAACCATATGTGAGGTCCAAGTGCTGTCCATGAAAAAACTGACCCTGCCAGGACATCACTTAAGCCAATGTTATTCAATAAAAATTGCAGCACGCACTAATCTCTCCTTTATTTTGGATAAGAAAAATTATTTTTTAGTTTCACGGCTCTGCGTTATAAACTTCTGTGAAGCACTTGGGGGTTTAAAGTGCTCACAACACATCTAGATAAGTTCCTTGGGAGGTCTAGTTTCCAAAATGGGGTCTCTTTTTGGGAGCTCCAATGTTTAGGCACACAACGATTGGAGCTAATTTTTCATTCAAATGGCACTCCTTCCCCTCCGAGCCCTGCCGTGTGCCCAAACAATGGTTTACCCCCACATGTGAGTTATCGGTGTACTCAGTAGAAATTGCCCAACAAATTTTAGGATCCATTTTATCCTGTTGCCCATGTGAAAATGAAAAAATTGAGGTTAAAATAAAAATTTTTGTGAAAAAAAATTACTTTTTCATTTTTACGGATCAATTTGTGAAGCACCTGGGGGTTCAAAGTGCTCACTATGCATTTAGATAAGTTCCATGGGGGGTCTAGTTTCCAAAATGGGGACACTTGTGGGAAAGCTCCAATCTTTAGGCACACAGGGGCTCTCCAAAAGCGACATGGTGTCCGCTAAAGATTGGAGCCAATTTTTCATTCAAAAAGTCAAATGGCGCTCCTTCCCTTCCGAGCCTTGCCGTGTGCCCAAACAGTAGTTTACCCCCACATGTGAGGTATCGGTGTGCTCAGGAGAAATTGCCCAACAAATTTTAGGATCCATTTTATCCTGTTGCCCATGTGAAAATGAAAAAATTGAGGCTAAAAAAATTTTTGTGAAAAAAAAGTACTTTTTCATTTTTACGGATCAATTTGTGAAGGACCTGGGGGTTCAAAGTGCTCTATATGCATCTAGATAAGTTCCTTGGGGGGTCTAGTTTCCAAAATGGGGACACTTGTGGGGGAGCTCCAATCTTTAGGCACACAGGGGCTCTCCAAAAGCGACATGGTGTCCGCTAAAGATTGGAGCCAATTTTTCATTCAAAAAGTCAAATGGCGCTCCTTCCCTTCCGAGCCCTGTCGTGTGCCCAAACAGTGGTTCCTCCCCAAATATGGGGTATCGGTGTACTCAGGACAAATTGTACAATAACTTTCGGGGTCCAGTTTCTCCTTTTACCCTTGGGAAAATAAAAAATATTGTTGCTAAAAGATCATTTTTGTGACTAAAAAGTTAAACGTTCATTTTTTACTTCCATGTTGCTTCTGCTGCTGTGAAGCACCTGAAGGGTTAATAAACTTCTTGAATGTGGTTTTGAGCACCTTGAGGGGTGCAGTTTTTAGAATGTTGTCACTTTTGGGTATTTTCAGTCATATAGACACCTCAAACTGACTTCAAATGTGAGGTGGTCCCTAAAAAAATGGTTTTGTAAATTTTGTTGTAAAAATGAGAAATCGTTGGTCAAATTTTAACCCTTATAACTTCCTAGCAAAAAAAAAATTTTGTTTCCAAAATTGTGCTGATGTAAAGCAGACATGTGGGTAATGTTATTTATTAACTATTTTGTGCCTCATAACTCTCTGGTTTAACAGAATAAATATTCAAAATTAGAAAATTGCAAAATTTTCTAAATTTTTGCCAAATTTCTATTTTTTCACAAATAAGCGCAAACATTATCGACCTAAATTTACCACTAACATGAAGCCCAAAATGTCACAAAAAAACAATCTCAGAATCGCTAGGATCCGTTGAAGCGTTCCTGAGTTATTACCTCATAAAGGGACACTGGTCAGAATTGCAAAAAATGGTCAGGTCATTAAGGTCAAAATAGGCTAGGTCATAAAGGGGTTAAAAACAACCATGGGAGGCTCCCAAACGTGATTGGTTACTGAAAACTTATGTATACAGTGTTCCTACAGCCCATCTTTGACAGATTTTAGAGGAGCAAGTTGTGAATGTGGAAGGCGTGATGGCAAACATTTTGAAGATATCTGTGGATTTTACTTTTGAGGTAATTCGCTTGATTGTTCTGGAGAAGAAGCAAGAGAGACAGCAGTGCATCATTTGTCTGCGGCGATGGCGTTTTTGGATTCACCCAATAACAGCACAGAGAATGACACATGGGGTTTATTCTACTTTATACATGGAGTTACGAGGAAACCCTGATAAGTTTTTCAGATACGTGCAGATGAAAGTGGAGAACTTCGATTTGTTGGAGGAGCGGATTGGACACCTCATCGCAAAAAGTGATACATATTGTCGCTTCTCAGTTTCACCGGCGGGGCATCTGATGGCCCAACATTTTGCATGCTCTTTTTCACCGTCCTTCGGGACGCCCATCTACGGTTACTGATATTGTTTGATATTGGGTATACTCAGGGCAGTTTCTAGCCCAAAAATGACACAGGGCGAGAGTAGGAAATTTCTCCCCCCCCCCCCCCCCCCCCGGCACCGAAAATAATAAACATTATTTTTGTGGGCTTGAGTAATAAATAGAGAGCAGGCTTGTATCTTCCCTTTTTTTAATAAATTATAATTTGCCTTTAACTTATATAGAACTTGGGGAAAAGGGACAAGTATGCTAATTATTAACGGTGAGAACAAAGTTGTAGGTAAATAATATCTATTAATTATTTTGGAAACAGATCCTAAAAATTGTAGGTTGCAGATTTATGAGAAACTGACTCTTCTAGATTTAGCCGCTGCAAAAGCATTAATAGCTTCCGAATAATTCAGCTTTTCTGCCAGTTCATTTTCTAATTCCAGGTCACATTTACTAATCTCTTCTAAAAGGAGATTGGCGAGACTTTCCCCAGATGTATCAGTAGCAGGACGATAGCCAATAAAATGTTCCTTTATTGCTACGTGATCATCATCTATATCAACAAATCTTAAGGTGTATGACAACTGTTCAGTGTGACCTGCATCTTGTGTGCAGTCCAACATTATTGAAAAATACTTAGATCTTTTGGCTTTTTCTAGAATACATTTCTTCACCTGAGAGGCCATCAAGCAGATAATTTCATTTTGAATTAAATTTCCACAGTAATGTGTATGGATTTCCTGGGAAGTAATTCGTTTTAAATGATCTCTCATTACTGGTTCAAATTTTCCAAGAAGCTCTATAAGCCCAAGGAAATGTCCATTATTTGGTGTAAACAATGTATTTGACGATCCTCGAAAAGCTAAATTATTGGTTGCCAGGTATACAGTTACTGCCATAACTCTTTCCAACACTTCTCGCCTGGGTGAGGATGCCACCAGACTGCCAAAGATGAGGTAAGTCAGCTGGGCCCCCTCCCGGGTTTCATGCTGTGGGGCATGCCAAATCAGCATGCCCCAAGGGTGGTTGGGGGGGGGGGCAGGTGTGGGGGTCCCCATCCAAAAAAAAAGGCTAGCCCAACCCATCCCATCCCTCAGACCCCCTCACCTGTTCAGTGTGTCAGTGCCCTCTGCCCTCTGAGTCTGAGCGCGCTCAGACTGCTAAATGGGGCTGCTGGGAAGGGAAGGACTAATCCATAGGCAGGGGGTGGGCATTTTTGCTATACTGCTACCACTGTCAGACTAGACTGCAGCCTGTCCTGTCCAGCATTGAAATTGGCAACAGCCAGGCAGCCTAGTCTGACAGTGATAGTGTGTGTGCTTAGCTCTTTGATCACTGTCTCAGGGAGCGCCCGTGCTCAGCCGAGAGCGCGGCGCCCCTGCTATCAGTGTGGGAGTGGCCGAGCTGCCTCATCCTGGCTGTTCATTCTCGCTGTTCATCCAGCGCGGAGCGGAGGTGAGTCATACCTCCCAACTTTTGAAGATGGGAAAGAGGGACAAAGTTTGCGGCGCGCTTTGCGCGCCGCGGCAAATTTTAGGCCACGCCTCTGACCACACCCATTCATAATTAGTCACACCCATATCCACATCCCAACCACACCCATTTAGCACTGCCGATCACACTGTTTCATATACAATAATTATAAACAAAAAAATATGGCCACACAGTGCCCCATACTGTATAATGGCCACACATGATGCTCCATACTGTATAATGAACACACATGACGCTCCATACTGTATAATGGCCACACATGATGCTCCATACTGTATAATGAACACACATGATGCTCCATACTGTATGACCGCACATGATGCTCCATACTGTATAATGACCGCACATGATGCTCCATACTGTATAATGACCCCACATGATGCTCCATACTGTATAATGGCCGCACATGATGCTCCATACTGTATAATGAACACACATGATGCTCCATACTGTATGACCGCAAATGATGCTCCATACTGTATAATGACCGCACATGATGCTCCAGACTGTATAATGACCGCACATGATGCTCCATACTGTATAATGACCCCACATGATGCTCCATACTGTATAATGACCGCACATGATGCTCCATACTGTATAATGACCGCACATGATGCTCCATACTGTATGACCGCAAATGATGCTCCATACTGTATAATGACCGCACATGATGCTCCAGACTGTATAATGACCGCACATGATGCTCCAGACTGTATAATGACCGCACATGATGCTCCAGACTGTATAATGACCGCACATGATGCTCCAGACTGTATAATGACCGCACATGATGCTCCAGACTGTATAATGACCGCACATGATGCTCCAGACTGTATAATGACCGCACATGATGCTCCATACTGTATAATGACCGCACATGATGCTCCATACTGTACAATGACCGCACATGATGCTCCATATTGTATAATGACCGCACATGATGCTCCATACTGTATAATGACCGCACATGATGCTCCATACTGTATAATGGCCACACATAATGCTCCATACTGTATAATGACCGCACATGATGCTCCATACTGTATAATGACCGCACATGATGCTCCATATTGTATAATGACCACACATGATGCTCCATACTGTATAATGACATACAGGCACGCAGCTCACACACAGGCACGCAGCTCACACGCACGCAGCTCACAAACACATGCAGCTTTGACACAAATGCATCACACACGCAGCCATCACACACACACGCAGCCATCACACACACACACACGCAGCCATCACACACACACACACGCAGCCATCACACACACACACGCAGCCATCACACACACACACACACGCAGCCATCACACACACATGCAGCCATCACACACACACGCAGACATCACACACGCAGCCATCACACACACACACACACGCAGCCATCACACACACACGCAGCCATCACACACACGCAGCCATCACACACACACAGCCATCACACACACACAGCCATCACACACACACAGCCATCACACACACACAGCCATCACACACAGCCATCACACACACGCAGCCATCACACACACACAGCCATCACACACACACGCAGCCATCACACACACGCAGCCATCACACACACGCAGCCATCACACACACGCAGCCATCACACACACGCAGCCATCACACACACACACGCAGCCATCACACACACACGCAGCCATCACACACACAGCCATCACACACACACACGCAGCCATCACACACACACACACACGCGCAGCCATCACACATGCAGCCATCACACACACACGCAGCCATCACACACACACACGCAGCCATCACACACACACACGCAGCCATCACACACACACGCAGCCATCACACACACACACGCAGCCATCACACACACACACACGCAGCCATCACACACACACACACGCAGCCATCACACACACACAGCCATCACACACACACACGCAGCCATCACACACACGCAGCCATCACACACACACACACGCAGCCATCACACACACACAGCCATCACACACACACACCCAGCCATCACACACACACACACGCAGCCATCACACACATCACACACACACAATCTCCTCTGTGATGCAGGGGCGGCTGATGTCCATGTGCAGCTCTCTGCTGAAGTCTTCAGTCTCCTGCTCACAGCTCTGCACTATCCCGGCACCTCCCCCGTCTCTCCTTCTCTGCCGGGATAGCAGCTAAGAGCAGAAGCCGGAGCTCCGTGCACACACAGCCAGAGGTAGTGAATCGCTGACCTTTCTTCTTGATTGCTGCAGGCTCTCTCCTTCAGCGTGGCAGCGCCGCACAGGGGGCGGGAGGGGGGGGGGGTGTTGCGCGGGCGGTCAGGAGGCAGCTTTTATATAAAAAAAAAAAAAAACAGGCTCTCTCTACGTCCCGGAAGTGGGCGGGGCTTCACCGGCGGCCGCAAATTCGGGATTTTAAATGCCCGAAGCGGGACAGCGGGACCCCGGTGCCAAAGCGGGACTGTCCCGCTGAAATCGGGACGGTTGGGAGGTATGGGTGAGTGGCGGCGCCGAGGTGGCCGCAACCATTATGTGCGGTGCGGGGGGGGGGGCGCGGCGACGCGAGGCGATGATCTGACCGCTCAGCTGTCAGATTTGCAGCTGAGTTCGGGCAGGGCGCGCCCGCGCTCAGCACTGAGCGCGGCATCCGCGCCCCTGACAGCCCTTAAACAGCAGCAGCAGCGGGCAGGGGACCACCGGGGCCCGAGGCCTCTCCTGCGCCCCCCGGCCCCACGGCGCCCCGTGTGGCCGCCCTGCCCGCCCTGTTGAAGAAACGGCCCTGATGTGCGGTGCGGGGGGGGGGGCGCGGCGACGCGAGGCGATGATCTGACCGCTCAGCTGTCAGATTTGCAGCTGAGTTCGGGCAGGGCGCGCCCGCGCTCAGCACTGAGCGCGGCATCCGCGCCCCTGACAGCCCTTAAACAGCAGCAGCAGCGGGCAGGGGACCACCGGGGCCCGAGGCCTCTCCTGCGCCCCCCGGCCCCACGGCGCCCCGTGTGGCCGCCCTGCCCGCCCTGTTGAAGAAACGGCCCTGGGTATACTGCATACCTTGTATTGGTTGTTTCTTTTGTCTGAATCGCCCTAGCAGGAAAGGTCCCATTTATATACATCTCTGTATATAGACCCCTATGGTATGGTCATGAGTTTGTTCATCTTTGTCACAGTTCATACTGATTCATATATGGACTCTATTTATCCCAGGGATGTAATTGTGTTATTTCATATTGTTTTTAAATGTTTTTAATCATCTTGGGTGTTTTATGCTTGTCCTTAATAAAGTATTTTGATATTTTTTCTCATCCAGGAGTGCACTATGTTCATGCATTGACTTTTTCTCCCCATTTTTGATACATTTCCTTCCTGAGCATGTTGCAACACCCGTACTTATGCCATTTATGCCCATTTATGTAGTGCACCCTATTTCCTAATTGCACTCCCTATAGGGCCCAGTCTCTATACTGTGCCCCCTGATCATCACACTCCCCCTCCTTGGCTTACTGTCCCATTCTGACTGTACCCTTACACTGTTCACCCATGCTACCGTACCCACACTATTCAGTCTCTATTCTGTGCCCACTCTCACTTTTCTCCCCCCATTATGTCTCCTTGCACTATTCCCCTCAATCGTCTCAACATACATTTCCCCCTCCCCCTCATACTGTCTCCTCTCACATCCCTCCCGCAAACCATACTGTCTCCTCATATATTTACCCCCTCACTCACATACTGCCTCCTCACACATCCCACCGACTCCCCATACTGTGCCCGCACCCATCCTATCACTCTCTCTTCCCATACTGTGTCCACATTCATTTTTCCCTCGCTACTCATACTGTGTCTGCACTCATCCCCCACTCGCTCCACATACTGTGTCTGCACCCATCCCCCCACTCTCTGCTTATACTGTGTCCGTATACATTCCTCCCCATACTGCATTCGCACTGATCATCCCCTTTCTGTGTCCACACCTATCCCCCCCACTCTGAAAGATGCAATTGTTCACTGGGAGTCGGTGCGCTGCCCCTTCTCTGACCCAGCTGTCAACTTGACAGCCAGGTCAGAGAATAGCAAAATTCCAGTGTTGGAGCAGTAAACTGCAGCCGCCATGGTAGACATCTCGGACCGTCGGATAACACAGCCCGACTGTGCCCCCCCTGCTGGCTGTGCCAGGGGCAGATGCCCTGACTGCCCAGCCCTAAATACATAACATGCTTAACACTAGAAGTCCCAGAGAGGGGTCATTTAACATTTCTACCTTTGGAACCTAGAGACGGGTCGAATGACCTGAAGGATTTTAGCTAACATCCTCTAATCACCGTCTTTTGTTCTGTAATTAAGGCCATTACTGTCGCACCACAGGAGGTTGTTGTTTTCCATTGAGTTTAGCCATTTAGTTTCTAGCTAGTTCTATTCAGTTTATTGTATTTGATAATATAAAGACTATACATATTGTATTTAGTTTAGTTTTATTTGAGCAAAAAAAGCACTGAAACAATGAATCATTTTTTATATATTTTAAACAGAGAATTAGAAATTTTAGAGCAAGGTACAGCTGTGAGTAATGACCAGAAGCATTTGTGTCTAAGGCCTCAAGCACACTAGCGAAAAAAAATTGTGCGAAAATCGCACAAGAGGACTGAAATTTCAGTGTGAAAAATATACAAAAGAACAACTGTTATTTGTTTCCATGCTTTTTATTTTTGTTATAAAAATAATAAAAAAATACAAGGAATAAAACAATTCCACACATATTTACAATAGGCTGCAGTGGGGGGCTGATTGTGTGTGTGTGAGTGGTATGTCCTTCTTGTGTGACTAGCATTTCAGCACTCACTCAGCAGTCTGTCTGCACTGTCGGAACATACCTGGCACAGCCTGGGCATGTCCCTGGTACATTTGCCACACGTGTATTTGTAGCAGTCAACATATCTCTCAGTTGCACAATTGTTCGTGCATCGATGGTTGACCTGACACTTCGCCCTTTTGCCAGGGCTGGGTGTGGAAGGTTGTTGCTGAAGGAGTTTCTCCTTGCGTGCCTTCTTTTCAGTCACATGAGAGCCACCTAACTCTTTTGCAAGCTCAACCAGGAAGTCCACCCGTCTCTCCTGCACCCCAGTGCATGCCTGATAAAGAACATGAGCATTCAGTGCTGCCATGTCAGTCATGTTGTAGAACACGGCGACTGGCCATCTCCATGTTCCTGCACGCACGCTGTACTCCCGCACCATTTGGTCCATTACATCCACACCGCACTTTGTGTGGTTGTATTGTGTGACCGTGTTAGGCTTCCTTTTGTTTGGTATCCTCAGTCTCAACCACGCTGTGCATGCTGCTGAGAATGTAGACGGCCTTCTTTCGTTTGGGTGCATACACTGGCAGTGTGGCACCAGTGGTTGAAAACACCTGAGTGGTGAATTCAGTGCATTCCATCTGTCTAGCGGATTGAGGAATTTCCCGGCGACTCTTGTTGACTGTGCCGAGGATAGTGGTTTTCCAGCTAAGCAGTCATTGTGCAAGTGACAATGATGTAACATTACGGTTACAGTTCTGCCATTGTCCATGAATGGTTCCATTAGCCTCATCACTACAGTTTCGGACAGTCTCTCCCCGCTGGGACGACTGGGGTCCTTGCCAAGATATGGGAGGACATTACAGATGTACTTTGATTTCAAGTCGCAAGCCACCCAAAACTTGATGCCAAACTTGCCTGGTTTTGTTGCAATGTATTGCAGAAAACAGCAACGAGTCTTTGACGGGAAAAGCTGTTCATCAATAGTGATGTGTCGACCAGGGTTGTAGGATGCGATGCAGTTGGTGACAAACGATCTCCACACATTGGAGATTGCAGCAAACTTATCGGTCTCCACTCGCTCACTGCGTGTGAACATGTCATCAAAGCGTAGGTGTTGCATGATGTCTTGGAAGCGGTTTCGGGTCATAGTTGCAATGATCCTTGCTTTTGCCAGGTTTGCTGACCAGCTGTCACGTAGTTATAGAACCTTGGTCACCCCCCGCAAGATAATGACTGAAATAAATGCCATTAGTTCCGGGAGACCCATGAACCAATCCACCTGCTCCGTGTGACGTGCATGTTGAGTAGTCCATGCTACGAAGCAAGTCAAGAGTGATAAAACAGAGGAAGTTCTGAAGGCGACTCTGGACACTTTGTCTGGCCTTAGCACTTGGCTCTGTAGGGTACGGTTCTATTGGGGTGAAATGGAGACGTTTCCCCACTTGTACTTCACGCCATACTGTGCCATCTTTTGCGGTCTCTGTTGTGAATTCCGTTCTGGAGCTCCCTCCTGTGGTTGCTAATGGTATTTTTGTGAGTTCTGCCCTTGGGCTCCCTCTGGTGGTTTCGAGTGGAACTGCTGCTCCGTTAGGTAGCTGTAGCAGCTGCCATCACTGATCGCCTTGCCTGGGTTTGTTATTTAAACCTGCTCTGGGCTTTAGTTCATGCCAGCTGTCAATGTCTTAGGTTGGATTTAGTTCTCTCCTTGGATTTCTCATATGGCCTGTCCTTGTCAGCAAAAGATAAGTTCTGCTAGTTCTTGTTCGTCCATTTGCTTTGGACATTATTGCTTTGCAAATATGTCTCTTTTCGTCCAGCTTGTCACTATGTCATATTCAGGCTAGCTGGAAGCTCTGGGAAGCAGATTTGCCCCTCCACACCGTGAGTCGGTGTGGAGTTAATTTTTTGTAAACTCTGCGTGGATTTTTGTAGTTTTTAATACTGACCGCACAGTATCCTTTTCTCTCTGTCTATCAAGTTTAGTATTGGCCTCCTTTGCTGAAAACTGATTTCATTTCTGTGTATGTCATTTCCCTCTCCACTCACAGCCAATATTTGTGGGGGGCTATCTTTCCTTTTGGGGTTTTCTCTGAGGCAAGATAGCTTTCTATTTCCTTCTTTAGGGGTAGTTAATTCTTAGGCTGTGAAGAGGTGTCTAGGGAGAGTTAGGAACATCCCACGGCTATTACTAGTGTTGTTGTTAGGATTAGGGATTGCGGTCAGTACAGATACCACCTCCTCAGTGCTCGTCCCATGTTGCGTTTTAGCCACCAGGTCATATCGGTGTGGCCTCTTAACCACCAGGTCATAACAGTACAGCTGGCCCACAATGTGTTAAATGCATCTCAAAAGAGGGAAAAGAAAGTTCTGAGTCATTTTTTTTTCCTTTGTAGCTTGTTTTGTCTTTTTTTTCCCCTTAATCTCTGGGTGGTTCAGGATTTTGGTGCTGATATGGAGGTTCAGGGTCTGTCCTTGCGCGTGGATCAACTCAACAGAGTATCCAAAATTATGTTGTCCAGACTCCGGTATTAGAGCCTAGAATTCCTATTCCTGATTTATTTTCTGGGGATAGATCTAAATTTTTGAATTTTAAAAATAATTGCAGATTGTTTTTTGCTCTGAGACCCCGTTCCTCTGGTGACCCCATTCAGCAGGTGAAGATTGTTATTTATTTGCTGCGTGGCGACCCGCAGGACTGGGCATTCTCCCTTGAGCCAGGAAATCCTGCATTGCTCAATATTGACGCATTTTTTCAAGCGCTCGGATTGCTGTATGACGAGCCTAATTCTGTGGATCAGGCAGAAAAAACTTTGCTGGCTCTGTGTCATGGTCAGGAAGCAGCAGAAGTATATTGCCAGAAATTTAGAAAGTGATCTGTGCTCACAAGATGGAATGAGTATGCCCTGGCAGCGATTTTCAGAAAGGGTCTTTCTGAAGCCCTTAAAGATGTTATGGTGGGGTTTCCCACGCCTGCTGGTCTGAATGAGTCAATGTCTTTGGCCATTCAGATTGATCGGCGCCTGCGCGAGCGCAAGGTTGTGCACCATATGGCAGTGTCCTCTGAGCAGAGTCCTGAGCCTATGCAATGTGATAGGATTTTGACTAGAGCAGAAAGGCAGAGATTCAGACGTCAGAATGGCCTGTGTTTTTACTGTGGTGATTCTGCTCATGCTATTTCTGATTGCCCTAAGCGTACTAAGAGGGTCCCTAGGTCTGTTACCATTGGTACTGTACAGCCTAAATTTCTTTTGTCTGTTACCCTGATTTGCTCATTGTCGTCCTTTTCTGTTATGGCATTTGTGGATTCTGGCGCTGCCCTGAACTTAATGGACTTAGAATTTGCCAAGCGCTGTGGTTTTTCCTTGGAGCTTTTGCGGAGCCCTATTCCCTTAAAGGGCACCTGTCACCCCGTTTTTTCAGTATGAGATAAAAATACTGTTAAATAGGGCCTGAGCTGTGCATTACAACAGTGTATTTTGTGGACCCCGATTCCCCACCTATGCTGCCAAAATACCTTACCAAAGTAGCCGTTTTCACCTGTCAATCAGGCTGGTCTGGTCAAAAGGGCATGGTGTCTTCCCCCAGATCTTGCTTAGTTTTCCGTTGGTGGCGTAGTGGTGTGTGCATGCCCAAGGTCCCGAAAAGGTTCTCTCCTTTGATTTCTCATATGGCCTGTCCTTGTCAGCAAAAGATAAGTTCTGCTAGTTCTTGTCCGTCCATTTGCTTTCGACATTATTGCTTTGCAAATATGTCTCTTTTCGTCCAGCTTGTCACTATGTCATATTCAGGCTAGCTGGAAGCTCTGGGAAGCAGATTTGCCCCTCCACACCATGAGTCGGTGTGGAGTTAATTTTTTGTAAACTCTGCGTGGATTTTTATAGTTTTTAATACTGACCGCACAGTATCCTTTTCTCTCTGTCTATCAAGTTTAGTATTGGCCTCCTTTGCTGAAAACTGATTTCATTTCTGTGTATGTCATTTCCCTCTCCATTCACAGCCAATATTTGTGGGGGGCTATCTTTCCTTTTGGGGTTTTCTCTGAGGCAAGATAGCTTTCTATTTCCTTCTTTAGGGGTAGTTAATTCTTAGGCTGTGAAGAGGTGTCTAGGGAGAGTCAGGAACATCCCACGGCTATTACTAGTGTTGTTGTTAGGATTAGGGATTGCGGTCAGTAGAGATACCACCTCCTCAGAGCTCGTCCCATGTTGCGTTTTAGCCACCAGGTCATATCGGTGTGGCCTCTTAACCACCAGGTCATAACAGGTCTCTGTCGGCTCACTTGCCAACGCCTCAAGATGCGTTCCCTGGGGAGGGGGGATGCGGGGGTGCGAATTGCACTCCCCGCAGCCCGCTGTGTAGCTGGTAACCAGTAAACACAGCGGGTTGCTAGGAACCGCGTTCCCCACTCTCCCACATGCGGGGAACATGCGGAGGCTGAGAAAATTTCTAAGTTCCCCGCTGGATTCGCAGGGAACTGAAATTCTCTCAAATGTAAACCTAGCCTACAAAAGATAGTCAGGAAATAAAAATAGTTAATTTGAAAAATCTAACCTGAAGACAGCTCAGAGTCCGAATCCGGTTGAAGGACTATGTCTTCTCCGAGTCAGAAGGGTTGGTGTTGTCAGGATCAGTTCCAATGCCTGTTGAATGGTGTGCCTTCTCTGCATTTTGTTTCTTGTGAACAAAATAGGTGAAGCAGTCACCTATTTATCCCCCACAGCACAAAAGGCTGCTTGCAAATTTGCTAACAATGCAGCTGGGGGTGGGCAGATACACTCAGGAGCAGCTTACATTCTTTTGTTTACACTCTCTTACAAGACCTTTGTTGAGGTGGATCAACACAATTGCCCCCTGCAGATTCCTCAGGCAATGGCCACATTTACAAATGAAAGGATGCTAATTGGAGCCACCAGAGTTGTCAGTTTGGACTAAGGGTACCGTCACACAGTGAAATTTCCATTGCTGCGACGGCACGATTCGTGACGTAACCCGATGTTTACCCTTGTTACCAGCGTTAACGTAAAAAAAACAAACAGTACATACTCACATTCCGGTGTCTGTCCTTCGGCGTTCTGCTTCTCTGCACTGTGTGAGCACCATAGCCGGAAAGCAGAGCGGTGACGTCACCGCGTCACCGCTGTGCTCGCTTTCCGGCCGGCAGGCGCTCACAGTGCAGAGAAGCTGAGACGCCGGAGGACAGACACCGGAATGTAAGTATATACTGTTTGTTTTTTTACGTTTACGCTTGTAACCAGGGTAAACATCGGGTTACTAAGCGCGGCCCTGCGCTTAGTTACCCGATGTTTACCCTGGTTACAAGCGAACACATCGCTGGATCGCTGTCACACACAACGATCCAGCGATGTCAGCGGGTGATCAAGCGACGAAAGAAAGTTTCAAACGATCTGCTACGACGTACGATTCTCAGCGTGATGTCTGATCGCAGTAGCGTGTCAGACACAGCGATATCGTAACGATATCGCTAGAACGTCACGAATCGTACCGTCGTAGCGATGGAAATTTCACTGTGTGACGGTACCCTAAGGGTCATTTGACCCTCTTTCAGGACTTCAGGGGGGAGCTCGAAATTTCTGGGACTTCTAGTGTTAAGGTTGACTACATTGACTTCAATGAGACCCATAGATATAAATGAGAAGTGAACATAGCACTGCTCAAGAAGGAAAGAAGAGTGTATACTGGCATTTCAAAGTTTGTGAACCCTTCAGAATTCTCCTTATTTCTGCATATATTTGACCTAAAAGTACATCAGATTTTTACACAAGTACTAGAAGTAGAGCGGTGCTGGTGAGTTTTCCGCGGGTGCCGCCCGACACGTGGCCTTGCCGCTCAGCTGCATCTGTAGGATTTGGTTAATGAGCTCCTCCACTCCGGCTTGCAGGAAGTCAGGGCCAACGGGTGATGCCTGGCTGCGGTGTCTTTAAAGGTGGCTGGGGGAGTTCTCCACTTCCACCCCACGCTCTGGTTCCGGGCGGCTGGCCATGGCATCCTCCATGTGGCTCTCTCCGTCCTGGTCTCTTTCCCGCTCTCTCCTCCGGGGGCGGTTCCTTTTTCTTGGTGTCCTCCCACCATTTAGGATCAGGAGGCGGATCTCGGCTGCTGACGGACACGTCCTCAAGGTACAGAAGTATATGGACTGGGCAGCCATTATTTTTTGCGCTTCTCAGTTAGTTCACGCCCACGTTGGCACGCTCTTCTTCTCCGGCGCTCCTCGTGGCGCTGTAATGGCGGTGGTTTTGGCGGGAATTTTTGGCGGCAAATCACGGTTCATTAGTTATACAGTCTTTTAGCACAAATCACAGTTAGGCACAGTTCTGGCATAGTCACTCGGTCCGTGGCCCTGGGACATCCGTGTAAAAGGGAAAGGTCTTTAAAGGGATAAAGTTTGTGTTCGTGACGCCACCTGTGGTATTCGGTCAGGGTGACCAATGCTGCTTTAAGGGGTCCGCTGGGGTGATGTTATGGCAGCTAGATGGTATACCTTCCCACAGGTGAAGTGTATCCCCAGGGCTTCCCAGTGTGTAACTGGTGAATGATGAATGGCACAGTGAAGAACGAGGACACAAGGTTGCAGTCTCTTTACCTTTACTGAAGACTTCAGCATCCACAGTCCAGGGCACCAGATCACAGGGCAGGCAGAGTCCGGCCGGTTTGGAGGGAAGTCCAGAGTCCCCTTGTCCAGGTGGAAATCAGTAGCCTTCCCTTGCTCTGCAGTGTTGTAGTTCCTTACTGCCTAAGGCTTCACATAAGGTCCTCACAGATGTAATGTCTCTCTCTCTGTCCCCCATATAGATAGGACAAACCCGTATGACTGGTGGCTTGAGGCTGTTTATAGGGACTCTAGCATGCCCTGGCCTCCATAGGTTGCCACCGTGCCTCCTGGGTTTAGGGCGGACAGGTAACTTGCAATTAGCTGTCCTGCCCATCTCTGGAGCAAAGCATAAAGGTCGTTACTCCCTCAGTGTTTCGGCTACCGGGGTTCTGTGCCTCAGAAGGAGGCAGCGTGCGTAGAGCTGGTCCCCTTCTGGTATCCTCTCCTTTGCCACGACTTCCTTCATGCTTGCTTCAATACAGTTCTGCCTTCTATTGTCTCTTCCCAGGAGCTGCAGCTCTGAGGGCATGCACAGCTCCGTGTCCTTTTCCTTCGTTCTCTGACAGGATCCCACCCCTGTCAGGGACCAACTAACTGAGCTGAGCTCAGCCAGCAACCAACTAACTTTCCCTACAGGCGACCAGTTTTACCTATGTGGGGAGTGACCTAATAAATAGGAGCAAGAGCTCCCCCTGGTGGCCTGGAGTGTGAAATGTGTTGCATGTTTGTGATACCTGGATGCAGTTATCCTTCTTTGCCTCCAAACGTAGCATCACTCTCCCCGAGAGGAAAGCAATACCACTGCGACGACCAGGACCCTGGTCACACTCCCATCTCCCTACTGCATCTTTGGAGCTTAGCCACAGTGATCTTGGGGTTCTTCTTTTCCTCTCTCACCAAGGCTCTTCTCCCATGATTTCTCAATTTGGCTGGACGGCCAGGTCTAGGAAGACTTCTGGTGGTCCCAAACGTCTTCCATTTAAGGATTATGGAGGCTACTGTGCTCTTAGGAACCTTGAGTACTGCAGAAACTCTGTTGTAACCTTGGCCAGATCTGTGCCTTGCCTCAATTCTGTCTCTGGACTCCTTGGCCAGTTCCTTTGACCTCATGATTCTCATTTGGTCTAATATGCACTGTAAGCTGTGAGGTCTTATATAGACAGGTAAGTGCTTTTCCAAATCACGTCCTATCAGTTTGATTGAACACAGCTGGAATCCAATGAAGGGGTAGAACCATCTCAAGGAGGATCACAAGGAAATGGACAGCATGTGACTTAAATATGAGTGTCTGAGCAAAGGGTCTGAATACTTATGACTAGGGTTGAGCGACTTTGACTTTTTTAGGGTCGAGTAATGTTTCGCGAAACCCAACTTTTTGAAAAGTCGAGTCGGGCGAAATTGGCCGGAACACGAAACCCTATGCACGTCAATGGGGATTTTTTTTTTCTCTCTCTTTCGCTCAACCCTACTTATGACCATGTGATATTTCAGTTTTTCTTTTTTAATAAATTTGTAAAAATTTCTACATTTCTGTTTTTTTCAGTCAAGATGGGGTGCAGAGTGTACATTAATGAAAAAAATGAACTTTTTTGAATTTACCAAATGGCTGCAATGAAACAAAGAGTGAAAAATGTAAAAGGGTCTGAATACTTTCCATACCCACTGTACTTAAGGGGCAAACTTATGTGAACCATTAGTGTTAGCAGATAATTTATAGCACTACTGAATACTGAGTAGACCTGAGCAAGAGCAGAGCAGCATCTTGGTATTGAAAATGGCACAAAGACTGAAGGTATTTAGACAACTCACAAACTGTGCAATGTTTTATTAATCTAATTTAAAAAAGTAGTTTTAGCATTTATGATCCCTTTATTAAGGATATTTGTGCTAATGAGAAAAAATATATAATGTTCACTTTCTGAACAGTCCTGCACAGAAACTGGAACACTGATTGTGCACTCCACAGTCCATGAAAAGTAATTTTGAGAATATCTGTAGGCTTGCATTTCCCAGTGCCAATGTTGATCTGTAGGAGGCTAACTCAACCTGCCCTGTCTACAAGTTTCTAGGGGGAAGTCACATTACAGTATTAAAAGTACAGAAAAGTCCAGCTCACCCTCAATAAACATCCAATCCACGGGGAAAGACAAGACCACGTTACTGCTCAGCGTCAGCCAATGCAAACAGGAAGGAAGTGATCCAGCTTCTGATGGGACAGAATAAAATCATACTTTAATTCAATAGTTAAAAACATAACACATTGTGAATAGATAACTGGGGGATATGGGGAAAGAGAAAATGTCCAAAGATCACCCACATCTTTTATTCACAATGTTTTATGTTTTTAAGTATTGAATTAAAGTATGATTTTACTTTATCCCATTGAAACCCTTTTCTTGATGTTTACCTCTTTTGCTCTGTCTGCAATCTCCATGGTTCCTCATAACCTCTAGGAGTTTTTTTTTTTAATAAATTTGCCATGAATCCTCCATGCCTCTTTAATGCAAACACAGCCTTTTTAATGTTCAAGTGATCTCAACCTATCTGGGTAGGTGTAAATGGATGGTAATCAACAGCATATTTGACAACATACTGCAGTAAAAAATGTTTTAGGTTACTTAAATTGTTAAAACTATTCAAAAAGTATCTCTTTTTTAGCATATTCATGTATTGCTGGTGTTTATACATACTACATTCTGTAGTTGGTGCAAATGGAAAAGCTGTGGCTTGTTCACAAGGGGTGGTACAAAAATTATCCCTATTTGGGGAGTATCAAGAGCTTTTTTTTTTAATTAAATGAATAAGTAATCGCTTTTTCACAAGTCGTCCAAAAATTATCCCATTATTTATGAAGTAGAAATAGGTGTGCTATTTCAAAGTAATGGCTTCTCAACTAAGAGAAAAGATTATCCCTTTTTTAGAATTGGCAATAGGTTTGTTATTCTAAAAATAACGCACATGCCTTTGATTTTAGTATTTTTCTTCAGTAGCAAAATTAGTACAATTAGTACAGAGGGGTATAAATTATACTACTTATTTGCAGTGTGTGAAGAAAGAAAAAAGAAAGGTGCTGTACTGTAGAATATCACAGATCACAATCAATTCTCAGTCACACTGACTACGCAGCCCCAGCACCTTCCTAACACTTGAATCTTTGGATAATTATTAACATAGTGAGACTACCACTTGTATTTTCTATGTGCTTTTTTTCTCCCTGTATGTGTAATGAGCTGTGTACTCTGACCTCCTATCCTTAGATTGTAAAATCTTAAAATTGTGCTGAATTCCCTTTTTTTAAAGTCCCTGTGATAGTCTAGCACAGACAAGCAGGAGGAGTATGTGATGTGATTGATAGCTACAATGCATTATGAGGAAGCCCACACATTCGCAGCTGACATCATGAGTTTGCTATCTGGCTGATGCTGTCAGTTTAGGAATTCTTTTTATTATTGAATCAAATTGCAAATTGCCTCTTCTGACAAAAAAGAGGACTTAAACTCTAAAGCGCCACCTGTTGGAAGTAGCAATCCTACAAGTCACAATCAACCCTTTAACGAGTCATGTAATATGTCTTAGGATAAAAGCCAAATCAGTATCTCAATTCGCAGACACGGTGTTTCAGGCTGTTGGCCCTCGTCAGTGCGAAGCATGAGAACTGATTTGGCTAGGTGAGAGGCTCTGGACTGGGGTCTAAGGGGTATCGTTTCTCCTTATGGAGAGTGACATACCATCTCTGGCTTGTCAAGGTAAGGAGGCTTATTCACCGTGCAATGCTCCTCTGGGAAATTAAATATTCAAATTGCCTCTTCTGAGAAAAAGAGGACTTAACTCTATAGCGCCACCTGTTGGAAGTAGCGATCCTACAAGTCACAATCAACCCTTTAACGAGTCATGCAATATTTCCCAGAGGAGCATTGCACGGCGAATAAGCCTCCTTACCTTGACAAGCCAGAGATGGTATGTCACTCTCCATAAGGAGAAACGATACCCCTTAGACCTGAATCAAATTGTACATTTTTCGAATTCGCTATGACCTGCAAAACTGGAAATTCAACTAAAAGTTGATTCACAGCGGATCAATTTGTTTATCTTTACCACTGAGTTCACAAGACTGGAACACAAAGGTCATTTTACAGGCAAATGGGTAATTGCACTTCACCATCACAAAGCACTCACCTAGAATCACCAGGCTCTATCAGGCCGAAACTTACACTGGCACCTTCTCCTGCAAGCTGCCAAACAGAAAGCAATCATGCAAGTATGAGGTTTACCCATCTTACATAAGCCCTGCCGGATGTGAATGCCAATGGTTTTCTGTATTTAAATATCCCTGTAATAATAGGCCAATCTGGGCATGTCCCGAATCATGACTCTTCCCAGTGGGCCTGTTATACATTCAGCAATTCCATATGTATGACCAAATTATCTGTCCAATTTATAGCTCAGCTAAACCATTAAAGATGTTCCTAAAGACAAACTTGCAAACTGTTTTCAGTTGTGAACTGAAGAACTGTGAATGCAGCCCTGGATCTGAATATAATTTAATAATATAATTGCACTGTGATGCATTCTACATACAGCTGTCCATTTCATTTTCCAATGATCTCAATATTAAAACACGTACACTACGTATATATTTTTTTTGCAGGGAGGCATATACTTTTACTTAAATTTTTTCACACTGATATCAATGAAAAGCATGGCAGGCAGCAAATTTAACAGTTGTACAATGTAGATAAGTACATACGGACTTAAAGGGAACCTGTCACCTGAATTTGGCGGGACCTTTTTTCGGTCCGATGGGCGGTGTTTTCGGGTGTTTTATTCACCCCTTCCTTTCCCGCTGGCTGCACGCTGGCCGCAATGTTGGTTTGAAGTTGATTCGCTGTCCTCCGTAGAACACACCTGCGCAAAGCAATCTTGCCTTGCGCACGCGCAGTATGCTTTGCCCAACTGCTGGCAAAGCCGAAAAGCATTAGTGCGCATGCGCTGGCGCACTATGTCCCGGAAGTATTTCGCTGTGTTCCGGGAAAGGAAGGGGTGAATAAAACACCCGAAAACACCGCCCATCGGACCGAAATAAGGTCCCGCCAAATTCAGGTGACAGGTTCCCTTTAAAAAAAAGACTAGTGTGAATACTGTCTAATTGCTGTCTTCTTTCCATGCAGGCATGCCAGCACTTATCTACAATCTGGCTCCAATAGAATAGGCAGAGTCTACAAGAAAGCTTCTTACCTACAATATACCGATGATTTATACACAGATGAAATCAAGAAACCAGACTGGCTGGGATTTCTTGGCCCGATTATGACAGCTGAAGTTGGTGACACAATTACAATTCATCTCAAGAATTTTGCATCCAGACCTTACTCCTTACACCCACATGGAGTGCAATATACAAAGGAAAATGAAGGTAAGCTACTGCACATGTAAAACCAAGTGAAAAGAAGAGCAGTAAACCGTGCTAAAATAAATACAATAATAACTTAGAGTTATTGGGTTTTACCTTAAAAACTGTATCAGGTCAATTATTTGAAGGCATCTCAATAATATGGAAGAAATGAAAGGGGCTGTACAAAACAGGACTGCAAGAAGCTTATAATAACAATCTAATAAAAGAGGCTGCAAGCACTATTTAGCACACACATGCCCAGAGCTGTGTATGAATGGATCATATAGATGGAAATGTCATGTGCCGGTGTTATCCACCAGGAAGGCTTTTTTATCCAGAGTGTCTACACAGCTAAATAGCGCATGTAACGTCTTTTATTATATTGGTACCTTTTACACACGCAGGCAGTCACTGCGGCGTTTCATGCAACTTTTTACATTCCATAGGGAAAGAGGTAGCACTATTGCATTTTGTATAACAACAAAATGAACTGTTCTCAACGTATATAGTTTACAACACATCTATGTGCTGTATGCAGACAGTGTAAAATAAAAGTAACCAAGATTTCAAAGGGGACAGAAAATAATATTAATCCATATTTAGCGCCAATCAATTACATAGTGCTTTGTAATAGAGTAGGAAGCAATACTCACTAGAGAACCAATGTAGTCATGTCGATAAATGTTTTGTAAAAAAAAAGATTGTCATTGATGGAATAACCCTGTGATATACAGTACTGGTCAAAAGTTTGGTCACATTTGTTCATACAATGGGTTTCCTTGTTCATATTGGATCTGCAAGGCACCCCTATGCTACACTGATTACAGCTCTACGTTCCCTTGGCTTTTTCTCAAGCAGCTTCACCAGGTAGTTAGTTGGAATGACTTCTAATAAACAGAAACGCAATATAATTTGTGGAATCACTGGCCTTGAGAAAGTGTTTGCGACCACCAGGTTTCATTATGATGAAACTGCTTCTCATGAGGACTGTACCAGGAAAGGAAGAAAAAGGATTACATCTGCTGCAGAGGATGAGTTCATCAGTGTTATCAGCCACAAACTGCAAATTGACAGCACCTCAGATAACAGCCGTCGGAAATTAAGCAGACTCATCTCAACATTAATTGTCTGGAGGAGACTGCAAGAAGTAGGCCTTTATGGTCAAATTGTTGCAAACAGCCAGTACTGAGGACTGTAAGAAAGAAGAAGAGACTTGTTTGAGCCAAGCACCACAAGGACTGGACATTAAATCAGTGAAAATCTGTAGTGTGGTCTGATGAGTCAAAATTTGAAATTTTGGGAACCAACCACAGTGTCATTGTGAGACAGAAAAGATAAACTCGAAGCACACCCTAAAACATAGAGGGGGAGGTGTGATAGTGTGGGGTACTTTGGTAATTTATTCCAAATTCAAGGCGTTCTTACACGGCATGACTACCACAGTATTTTTCAATGACATGCCATACAATCTGTTTTGCGCTTAGTGGGACCATCATTTGTGTTGCAACAGGGCAATGATCGGAAACACGCCTCCAAGCTGTGTAAGGGCTATGTGACCAAAAGCGAGAGGGATGGATGGCTTTGTCAAGTGACATGACCTCAACAATCATTTGATCTCAACCAAATTGAGATGGTTTTGAATGAGTTGGACCACTGAGTGAAGGCAAAGCAGCCAAAGAGTGCGTAGCACCCCTGTGAACACTCTAAAAACTGTGGGAAAGCCATACAGGTGAACATCTGATGAAGGTGCTTGAGTAAATGACAAGGGAGTGCAAAGCTGTCATCATAGAAAAGAGGGAAACTATGAGCAAAAAAGGCCAAATAGGGTCTTATCTGGGAATAAAAATTATGCAAATGAAGGATATGCTAACCTGATAAATTTGTGTGACACACAACCATGAATACGCATGAAAACAACTGCTGCAGATCCATGGGTCTTCTGACCAGGAAAGAGAAATAAAGGAGCCAAAAGTGGTTTATCCACGCTGCTGGTAGGCAACGAAGATCCAAATGGAAGTTTAATAAAGGATTTTTTATTTCAGGTTTTTTTAGTCAATGCGTTTCAAAGTCATTCCAGACTTCTTCCTCAGGAAACAAACTTATACCATATACATTTTGTGTCCTGAGGAAGAAGTCTGGAATTACTTTTTCCATCATAGTAAAATGGAGATAGCTCACTCACAGCAGGTGACTGGTAGCAACAACAGTTATATAGCAGTCTGATGTAGACCAGGTAGGTGAAGGTCCATAACCACCCCATGAGAATGTATGGACTCTATTTACTAGTGATGAGCGAATATACTCGTTGCTCGGGTTTTCTCGAGCACGCTCGGGTGGTCTCCGAGTATTTTTTAGTGCTCGGAGATTTAGTTTTCATTGCCGCAGCTGAATGATTTACATCTGTTAGCCAGCTTGAAAGCATGTGGGGATTCCCTAACAACCAGGTAACCCCCACATATACTCAGCCTGGCTAGTAGCTGTAAATCATTCAGCTGCGGCAATGAAAACTAAATCTCCGAGTAGTCATAAATACTCGGAGACCACCCGAGTGTGCTCGGGAAAACCCGAGCAACGAGTACACTCGCTCATCACTACTATTTACTTCAACAGACCCATCTTCAACCATCGATGCCCTTCGTGCTCACTACCAGAACAGATTCATAACTCAATGCCTTTCCCAGACTGATCACAAAGTGCTCACTGCACCTTGTTTCATGACCACCTAGAACAGAGTATTGCAGTGTCAAACCCACCATCTGGACATTTGACTCTGCAGGATGATAGTGGGACGGATCTCTCCCTTTATTCCCGAGTTTTGGGAGTGGTCCATGCACACGAATCCCATTTAAACTTTCAGTTGAGGTTTGGGTTGGTCAGTGTTTTGTTTCCAAGCACAAGAGCAGGAGGCTCTGGGCAGACAGGTCTGTGTGAAACTGAGCACAGGCCACAGAAAGCAAAGCTATTGACACATCCACGAGTGATATGGTGGTGCAGTCACCCACAGCAACAGATTTGATACGGACTGTTATGGATGAATCGGCTGCGAACCAGAGAATAACATTTGAGTTATTTTTGTAAGTGGAATTCCTGACACAGCATATTTGAATATAGTCTTTGTAGCTTTGGTGAGGAGCAGTTGAAAGCAGCTTCTAAAGAAGCGTAAAATGAGCACTGAAACTGCAATGCAATAGTGTTTTGAAGACAAGAAAGAATAATAAGGTAATGAAGTTTATGAAAAAAAAATAACTTTCCAATGACTTGAAGATAATAAAATAAAGATAAAGTTTAGTCAATCCTTAAACTGTTCACAGCCTCCTGATCCTGACAACCTTTTTAGTACAATTTTTTCAGAGACTTTGGCATAAGTGTGTTGAAAACAGGGACCTGATAAGTAGAATCTTCTGCTGCTTTAGCCCGTTGTGTGTTCGTAGATGCTTTTCTAGTCACTACTGTAACAATGGAATAATCATACAATGGACTAATGTTAAGTATAATTGTACATTTCTAATTGAAAATGCATTTTATCTACAGGAGCATTATACCCGGATAATACCTCCAAATCACAGAAAAAAGATGATGCTGTGAAGACTGGGGAATCATACACATACAAATGGGATGTTGTTAAGGATCAAGGTCCAATTGCTAAAGATGAAGACTGTGTGACCAGGATTTATCACTCCCACATCGATGGTCCAAGAGATGTTTTCTCAGGACTTGTTGGACCTTTAATTATCTGTAAGAAAGGTGAGCGAAGGAGTTAGCTTTTGCTGCTTAATTCAGCAATTACCTTTCACTATATCCTTGGTATCTTCCTTTTTTTAGAATCTTTAAAAATCTAGACTTTCCACCAATGATAACAACAATTTATCCTTAGGTAAAATAGAAGAAATAGGGAGGAACCCGAACAATACGTTCATTCTGATGTTCGCTGTGATTGATGAAAATCTTAGCTGGTATCTGGATGAAAATATCAATACTTATGGCACTGATCCTGTCTCTATTGATAAAGGAGATAAAGATTTTCAAGAAAGCAACAAAATGCATTGTAAGTCTACCATACGTTATTGTGAGTCTACCATAGGCTATTATTATAAGTCTATTATATGCCATCTCTGTATGTTTACCATATGCCAATATTGGCTGATATGCGCAGGTCCCCTTCTTGGGACCTGAATCTATCTCTGCAGTGGTGTATGGCAGAGGGTTGTGCTCCTGGCGGTCTATGTGCCTCACAGTGGCCAAGCTTTCTTACATGATGATCCTCCTTCAATCCTCAATTACACACACACACACAAAGTTCCACAATGTATAAAAAAAGGGATATAACAGTGGAAGATATTTTGTCATTGCACCAGATGCATATCATACTATTTGAGACGGGCTCCTGGACATAGGGCTGATAGTGAATCCCAAATCTGCGCACATCATAATGGATAATATGGAGAATGACGAGTTGCATAACTAGCAAATACAGTAGCGCTATAGCATGTAAACATGAAATTTGAATTGCATTGCTGTTCTAGATAATAGGAAAAAATTGAGATTCTGAATTGAGCACATAATTTAGCCAATTCATGCATGCCCAGCAGCCAACGACAAGGCGGATTCACATTAGGATATGTCCCAAGAAAAATGGGCCTTGTTGTTGACTGCTGGGCATGCATGAATTGGTCAAATTATGTGCAAAGTATCTCAATTGTTTCTATTATCTAGACCAGTAAAGCAATTCAAAATTCATATATTTCTTGTTTGCATGCTATAGCACTACAGAGTGCATCTTTATTTGTTAGTTATGTATGGAGATGGCTACTCTTAGTTTGCACCTGTACACACCAGTGTTCTGTTCGGAAGTGACGGTCAGTTTTTTGTTACTTACATATAGGCTCTCTGACTGAGCACTCAACTCATCAGCCTGTGGCAGTTTTAATTACATCAGGATCCTACCTACCCATCTAATTTAGGCTTCAGCCTAGGAGGGGATTCACATTAAGATAGGTCACCAGCAAAATGACATCACCTTGTTGTTGGTGGATAGGCATGCATGAATTGGCCAAATTATGTGCTAAGTATCTCATTTTTTTTCCTATTATTAGAGCAACAATGCAATTCATATGTCAAATATTTCATGTTTACATTCTATAGCACTGCAGAGTGCAACTTTATTTGTTATTTATGTATGGAGATGGCTACTTTTACTTTGCACCTGTACACACCGTATTCTGTTTGGAAGTGATGGTCAGTCTTTTGTTACTCAATTATTACTACCTCACAGCAGTTAGCTCCGCATCACTCATGTGAGTCTTACAGCTTCAGTCATTGGCTAACTTCCCAAGTGAGTATGCTCCAGATCTTTCCAGAAGCTACTGCATACCAAGCAGAGCTGGGACATATGAACAAGCCTCTGTGGGGAGATTAACCCTTTTTTGTGCTACCTGTCAGAAGTCCCTGCAATATGTTACAGCATACAGTTTACACAGAAATCACAGTATTTGTATGGAACATACTATATATCTGTTATTCCATGGAGATGGCCACTTTGTGGGATACCTCATGGCTCCCCTCTTGAAGTGTGTCATCCCCGACACACCCTGACATATACATTCCTTTCATCCATAATTTTTTTTTTATAAAAATATTCTTGGCTTCCTGAGTACCTGCAGCAAAAAAGGAATCCTTTTGTCTCAGAGTAGGTTCATGTAGGAACAACCTTCCCTGTTTGAGGAATGGGATGACAGTTAACCCGCTATAACTTTTTTGCTTGGTCCCCAGGTGCAGTCAAGCACACAGACCATAAAGAAATGAGCGGGTAACTGTCCCTTGTTCGCTCATTCAGATGTCCACGGAGCATGTACGGTCTCCTTATCATAGGTTGGTGATGCTCCCGACACCTCGACAATAAACGGCACCACCCGATAATCTACTGCAGGAGTTACATTAGTATTTTCTAGCAGAGACGGAATAGCTGACATAATAAATTGAAGACAGGGCATATGAAGCCAAATAAGCAGGGTGATGGAGGCACACAAAGCCCCTTCTGGTGCTACAGTAGTAGAAACTGACAAAAGCATAGAGTTATTCAGTACAGCTGGGTTGCAGTTTGACATAATCAAGAGCAACAAGCTCAAAAAGAATAGCAAGTTTCAATGGGATGCAGCAGGGCTCTTTGTTCCATACAGTCTCACCTACTTAAAGTACATGAGACACATTCTGTGCACCATTTCACAATGTCTTGGCGCATTCCTATCCAGTAAAAGCGTTACCTGAGGGTCAGTATTTTGGCAGACAAAGTGTCCTGATTGGTTGGGATAGGCCTCAAGGATGAGGTTGGCATCTTGTCTGGGTATGACATTCTGAAAGACTCTTTCATGAGTGTGGGTGTTCATGGTTCATCGAACTAACACTTCTTTGTGGAAGTGCAGGCATTTTTTCTGTCTCCATAATCAAAAAAGTTCTGGATGAGATTGTCTGTAGCACACAGCTAGTTTTGGGTGTCCAGCTTCTAGTAACTTCTGTAGGGTTCTGAAGGTTCTACTCTCCTTCTGGATTTCAGCCCAATCATGTCTCTTCGTGAATCTAGACCTTGGTTCTGAACTGGAAGTTCTGTGAACTCTCTGCACATTCTGTTTTGCAACATAGAAGTAGAAGGCGGCATTTCTACTTCATCCCACTCATCCTCATCATACCAGGGTGTTTCTGTTGGTCATGGGCAACATGGGCAGGGTATCAGCATTGGACCGGCCTGCTCTGTACTTCAGAATAAATTGGTAGATGGCCAGGTGGGAGGCCCATCTCTACATCTCTACACAAGGGCTCCAAGTTAGTACTGTATTGTAGAGTAGGCATTTGCTATAGGCCACCTGGACAGACTAAAGATATGGATCAAATGAAAGCTGAAAGTCTGAACTTCAACTGCATCTGAATTGTTTTGTTTAAAATTCATTGTGGTAATGTCTATAACCAAAATTAGAAAAATGTCTCTGTCCAAATATATATAGACCTAACTGTATAATGCTGTCTGCAGGGAATGCAGGGTAAGCGTTAGAAGAGCTAAAGCCAGTAATGAAGTGGGGCTTGCAAGGTAGACCAAAAGTAATAAAAAAAAGTATTTGGGGGGTATGTCAAAAGTAAAAGAAAAGTCAAAGATGCTATATGATTTTTACAGGATGAAAAGGGTGAAGTAGTCAAAAATTATGTTGAGAAGGCCGAACTTTAAAAATTCCTATTTTGCATCTGTGTTCTCTTAGAAAGCAAATGTAACATCAACTGATCTTCACTGAAGGAATAAAAGAATCCACCCTATCTATAAACAGAGAGATAGCGAGGGAGCACTTAGCTAATTTAAATTAATTTTAAATTAAAATTAAAGAGATAGCAGAGGAATTTGCAGAACCACTTGCCAGAATCTTTGAAAATTCATGAAGAACAGAAGACCCAGAAGAATGGAGAAGGGCAAATGGTGTCCCTATCTTCAAAAAAGAATAGAAGATGAATCCAGGAAATTACAGGCCAGTGAGCCTTACTTCTATTCCAGGGAAGATCTTTGAACAAATTATTGAACAGCATGTATGTAAGTACTTGGATAAGAATACAGTAATTAACCAGAGCCATCTTAGGTTTGTAGCAAACAAGTCATGCCAGACTAATCTAATTTCCTTCTATGATGGAATCACTGACTGGTCAGATCATGGAAATGCGGTAGATATAGTATATCTCAACTTAGCAGAGCATTTGATAAAGTATTTCATACTATCCTTATTGAAAAAATGACGAAGTATGGGATTAACAAACCTATGGTTAGGTGGATTCATAACTGGCTCAGCGATCGTACTCAAAGAGTGGTAATAAATGGTTGCACTTCCAATTGGAAGAGTGTTTCAAGTGGGTTACCACAAGGCTTTGTCTTGGCCTCAGTGCTGTTCAACATTTTTATAAATAATATAGATAAGGGAACTGAAGGTAAACTAATCAAATTTGCAGAAGATGCAAAGCTATGAGGAATAGCTAACACTAGAGAAGACAGAAAGGTTTCAGAAGGATCTGGATAAGCTTGAACAATGCGCAGCAACTAATAGAATGGAATTTAATAGGGAGAAATGCAAGATTCTACATCTGGGCAAGAAAACCGAAGATGACACAGTATGATGCAGCAGTAAAAAAGGCAAACACAGTTCTGTGATGTATTAAGAGAAGCATAGAGTCTAGATCACGTGAAGTAATTATCCCCCTCTACTCCTTGGTCAGACCTCACCTGGGATACTGTGAACAGTTCTGGCCAAAATAGGGGAGAAGCCAGCGCTGCTTGTGGTCAGAACGCAATACAAAAGTGCACATGCACATATTAATTTCTAACTGTATATCAAAATGAGACATTTAGTAAACAATTGATCAATTCTTTGAGCCACCCCGCCACACCAAGGCATTCTCATAATGGGGCAGTCCTACTCTACGATTTTTATATTCACTGTGCCATTACGGCCTCCTAAATGTGTTGAAAGCAAGACCATGTTAATCCCACTTTACGTTTTTTATACTCGCTGTGCCATTACGGCCTCCTAAATGTATTAAAAGCGGGACCATATTGAATGCAAACTGTACCTGTAGTATTTCAGAATCACTCCCATGGCACCAGAAAGGGTACGCGCAGATAAAGGTCGACCAGGTCCAAACAGACATTTCAGATCTGACCTCCACACTGCCTAACCAGCACCACAGACAAAGAGTGAGACAGGCCCAGGCACAGGTGCACAAATCAAACAGAGCCTGGGGCAGGGCAGGGCTGCCATATGTGTGTACAGCAGCCTAGGTCAATCACAATGAAAACAGAAAGAATGGCGTGCATGACCCAGCACGCACGGCAACAGTGGTGGTCAGCCACAAACCAATATCAAAATAAAAGGGGAGAAGCCAGCACTGCTTGTGGTCAGAACGCAATACAAAAGTGAACATGCACATATTAATTTCTAACTGTATATCAAAATGAGACATTTAGCAAACAATTGATCAATTCTTTGAGCCACCCCACCATGCCGAGGCATTCTCATAATGGGGCAGTCCTACTCTACGATTTTTTTATTTGCTGTGCCATTACGGCCTCCTAAATGTGTTGGAAGCAAGACCACATTAATAGTTTAACGTCTGCCGGGTGAGTGGCCTCCCCCGCTTGGCTCACCCTCGGGCATAGTGTCCAACGTCTCCACATCTGAAACAGGTCGGCTGTCTCCCTGTCTAAGATTGTCCCATCTCCTGGCGAGGTACAGGAGGCAAGCGGGAGTCTGGGCTTGTTCTTTCTCTGGGTGCTTTCCTGACGTCAGACTACTCTTCTCTCATTTCTTGTATCTCCTTCCGGATCTCCCTGACCCATCCTGTTTCAGCTACAGGCAAAAGCTGGCACCTCCCCGCTTCGTTCCTTCCCCACCAAGGCTCCTGTCCCTTGCTCCTGCTCCCGCACGCGCGCTTCTGCCCCAATCTCTAAGAAAGACATGCGTGGGTTGATTCGCAAGTGCTCTCACAGGGCCTGCTTACGCAGCAGAATTCTGACACGGGCTGCAAGTTGTTCTATCAAAACCACATCAGGGGTCCCCACACTCACATCATCCCACTTGATGATGGCCACGTGAATTTCCTGCAAGACATTCATACCTTGGGTCACGGACTCTCCCTCACTCTGAATGCAGTAAAAAAGCGCATGCGCAATTCTCTGACATCCGTGTTATCCCCATGCATTTCCTCCAATATTTGTAATACCTTAGTAAAAGTGCTCCGCTCATGCGGGTGCCGAAACATAACAGAACATCTGGCTTCCCCATCCAGGGCCATCACAGCAATCTCTGCCTGCATAGTGGGTGTCATAGGGTGCATTCTCAGCATTCCCTTGACAAGCTTTGTCCAGTCCCATAGCAGCGAGTTGCTCCTTGTAAACTTTGGGAGGTTGCTCAGCATGGCCCTCAGCGGTAAGGTAGCCCTTGGGGCACCCATGACCACCTGGTCTGCCGCTTCTGTGCTTGTGAACTGCATCCTGCCGACTACGCCAAGTGTAAGCAGGTTGTGGGATGCAGTGATGCAAGAACGACAGAGCAAGGGTTAACAATTTAATTGTACAGTAAAGATACTCCTCGCAGGGAGATGAACAGTTACATTTCAGATGATAGGGCAATAAACAACAACAAGGTAATAACAGTCCATTCAATAAAGTTATTGTGCTTGTGGCTTCCTCGGCCGCAGATGATCCGATGAAGGTTGTAGTCCCAATGACGGCCAGTGCAATGTACCACTGTACGTTGCGGTGCTGATGCACACCAAGCGGAGCACTTTGCACACACACCTGCTCTGTCACCGCCGGCGAGAAACTGCCCATCGCTACTTGCGGTTTTCTGCTTGTCCCGCCCCCTGCTTCCGGGTGAAGAGGTCTGTCCGGTCCCCTATTCTTTCCCCCAGGCAACCTGGGACTCAACGGTTCCGGACCAGGCGCAGTACAGAGGCCCACAGCCCAGTCTTCCTCCTTACATCCACACTGCCAAAAGTACCAATACCTGGATTAAAAACAACAGTATCACTGTGCTTGATTGGCCAGCAAACTCACCTGACCTTAACCCTATAAAGAATCTATGGGGTATTGTCAAAAGGATGATGAGACACCATACCCAACAATGCAGATGAGCTAAAGGTTGCTATCAAACCAAGCTTGGCTTCCATAACACCTCAGCAGTGCCACAGGGTGATCGCCTCCATGCATAATTGATGCAAAAGGAGCCCCAACCAAGTATTGAGTGCATTTACTGAGTATACATTTCAGTAGGCCAACATTTCGGATTTTAAAATCATTTTTCAAGCTGGTGTTTTACTGATTTACTGAGATAATGGCTTTTGGGTTTTGATTGGCTGTAAGCCATAATCATCAACAATAACAGAAATAAACACTTGAAATAGATCACTCTGTCATTAATGACTAAATATAATATATGAGTTTTTATATTGAAGAACTGAAATCAATTAACTTTTTGATATGCAAATTGCCTCTTCTGAGAAAAAGAGGACTTAACTCTATAGCGCCACCTGTTGGAAGTAGCGATCCTACAAGTCACAATCAACCCTCTAACGAGTCGTGCAATATGACTTAGGATAAAAGCCAAATCAGTATCTCAATTCGCAGACATGGTGTTTCGGGCTGTTGGCCCTCGTCAGTGCGAAGCATGAGAACTGATTTGGCTAGGTGAGAGGCTCTGGACTGGGGTCTAAGGGGTATCGTTTCTCCTTATGGAGAGTGACATACCATCTCTGGCTTGTCAAGGTAAGGAGGCTTATTTGCCGTACAATGCTCCTCTGGGAAATTAAATATGCAAATTGCCTCTTCTGAGAAAAAGAGGACTTAACTCTATAGCGCCACCTGTTGGAAGTAGCGATCCTACAAGTCACAATCAACCCTCTAACGAGTCGTGCAATATCACTTAGGATAAAAGCCAAATCAGTATCTCAATTCGCAGACACGGTGTTTCGGGCTGTTGGCCCTCGTCAGTGCGAAGCATGAGAACTGATTTGGCTAGGTGACACTTTTTGATGATATTTTAATTTTATGAGAAACACCTGTACCTCTTTATGTAGAAGGTGATGGTGGTAGGTGCAACTAATTCCCAAACGTGAAGAACCAGTGTTAGCTTGAATAGAACAGTCTCTTTATTATTGATAATGGGGCAAGTAAGTATATACACCATGTTCCAAATTATTATGCAAATGATATTTTTCTCGAATTTTCCTAAATGGTCGGTGCAAATGACAGTCAGTCTAATAAAAGTCATCACCCGTTAGAGTATACATCAAATTTTATTGAAGAAACCTCCCAATGACAACAGTATAATCTCCAAAATGAATAAAAACTCAAAATGCACTGTTCCAAATTATTAGGCACAGTAGAATTTCTAAACATTTGATATGTTTTAAAGAACTGAAAATGCTCATTTGTTGAATTTGCAGCAATAGGAGGTCACATTCACAGAACAAAAAAGCTATTTAACTCCAAAACATCATAACAGGCCAAGTTACATGTTAACATAGGAACCCTTCTTTGATATCACCTTCACAATTCTTGCATCCATTGAACTTATGAGTTTTGGGGGGGTTCTGCTTGTATTTCTTTGCATGAAGTAAGAATAGCCTCCCAGAGCTGTTGTTTTGATGTGAACTGCCTCCCACCCTCATAGATCTTTTGCTTGATGATACTCCAAAGGTTCTCTATAGGGTTGAGGTCAGGGGAAGATGGTGGCCACAACATGAGTTTATCTCCTTTTATGCCCATAGCAGCCAATGACTCAGAGGCATTCTTTGCAGCATGAGATGGTGCATTGTCATGCATGAAGATGATTTTGCTCCTAAAGGCACGTTTCTGCTTTTTATACCATGGAAGAAAGTTGTCAATCAGAAACTTTTCACACCTTCAGGAAACTTACAGGGCCTTACCAGCTGTTTCCCCATGATTCTGGCCCAAAACATGACTCCTCCACGTCCTTGCTGACGTCGCAGCCTTGTTAGGACATGGTGGCCATCCACCAACCATCCACTACTCCATCCATCTGGACCATCTAGGGTTGCTCGACACTCATCAGTAAACAAGACTGTTTGAAAATTAGTCTTTATGTATGTCTGGGTCCACTGCAACCGTTTCTGCTTGTGAACACTGTTTAGGGGTGGCCAAATAGTAGGTTTATGAACCAAAGCAATCCTTTGAAGGATCCTACTCCAGAGGCACCGGCAGCTTCAAATATCTGTTTGCTGGTTTGTAATGGCTTTTTAGCAGCTGCTCTCTTAATCCGATGAACTTACCTGGCAGAAACCTTCCTCATTATGCCTTTATCAGCACGAACACGTCTGTGCTCAGATTCAGACACAAATCTCTTAACAGTATGATGATCATGCTTAAGTGTTCGGGAAACATCTAAGGTTTTCATCCCTTAACCAAGGCATTGCACTATTTGATACTTTTCGGCAGCAGAGAGATCTTTTTTCTTTCCCATGTTACTTGACAACTGTGGCCATTTTTAAGTAGTTTTCCTTTAATTAGAATCACTTGGAAAATGAATTATCACATGTGTTTAAGATTGATTTCAGTGATCCATTGAGCCCTGAGACACAATACCATCCATGAGTTTATTTGAAAAACAAAACAGTTAAATCTTTAGGACTCTTAAATACAATTTGCATACTAATTTGGAACACGGTGTACAAACCGTAGGTAATTAGTGTTCAGGTTTATACTCACAGTTCAAGATTGACTCATAGATGTGGACATTGTGGGATACTTCTTTCATCAAATCAGTGTATCCCTTACATGGGCTGCTTTCACATTGCGTTTTTGGGTCCCTCCAGGGCATGCATCGAAATCCCCCCTCGCAAAACGGAGTTCGGACATATGTGCTGACGGGGCCATAGACTGTAATGGTGATAGCAGAGCGAATGTGCATTCTGACTTACACCATTTTTGGGAGTATACGCCTACAGGAGGCAGACATTCAGTGTTATGGACCTGGTGGTTAGGAGCATCCGAAATGACCTGATGGTTAAAATGGAAAAAACCTGGGACAAGCTCTGAGGACGTGGTAACTCTACTGACCGCAATCCCTAATCCTATCACACACACTAGAAATAGCCGTGGAGCGTACCTAACTCTCCCTAGACGCCTCTTCACAGCCTAAGAGCTAACTACCCCTAAAGATAGAAATAGTAGCCTACCTTGCCTCAGAGAAATTCCCCAAAGTTAAGGTAGCCCCCACAAATATTGACTGTGAGTTAAGAGGAAGTAACAAACACAGGAATGAAACAGATTTTAGTAAAGGAGGCCGAATCTTCTCTAGACAGACAGAGGATAGGAAAGGGAACTATGCGGTCAGTAATAAAAACTACAAAAACCACGCAGAGTGTGCAAAAAGACCTCCACACCGACTCACGGTGTGGAGGTGCAGCTCTGCACCCCCAGAGCTTCCAGCTAGCAAGGAAATATCATAATAGCAAGCTGGACCAAAACATAGCATGTACTAAGAAATATATTCAAAAAACCAATGAACAGCAAATGGACTAGCAAGGACTTAGCTTCTGCTGGAGTAGACAGGTCATCTGAGAAATCCAGGAGAGATCTGAACCAGTACTGAGACATTGACAGCTGACATGAATTAACGACCTGGGCAGAGTTAAATAGGGAAGTGTTATGAATTCCGTTCTCGGGCTCCCTCCTGTGGTCATGAGTGGTACTTTGTGAGTTCTGTTCATGGGCTCCCTCTGGTGGCTTTGAGTGTTACGGCTGGTCTGTAGCTGGACTCCAGCTGCCTCGTTTCCTGCTAGGCTTGCTGACTATTTAACTCCATCTGGACCTTTACTTGTTGCCTGCTGTCGTTGTATTCAGTACTGGTTCAGATCTCTCTGGGACTTCCCTTGTGACCTGTCTCCTCGTGGAGAAGCTAAGTTCATGCTAGTCCATTTTTGCTCATTGTTTTTGAAAATGTTTCTCAGTATATGATGAGTTCAGTCCAGCTTACTTATATGCTATTTTATTGCTAGCTGGAAAGCTCTGGGGTGCAGAGTTGCGCCCCTCACATCGTGAGTCGGTGTGGGGGTCTTTTTGTATTCTCTGCGTGGATATTTTTGTAGTATTTTATACTGACCGCACAGATTCCTTGCTATCTTCTGACTATTTAGTTATTAGCGGGCCTCATTTGCTAAAACCTGTTTTCATTTCTATGTTTGTGTTTTCCCCTTAACTCACCATTATTATCTGTGGGGGGCTGCTTACACTTTTTGGAAAATTTCTCTGAGGCAAGTGAGGCTTTGTTTCTCTCTAGGGGTAGCTAGTTTCTCAGGCTGTGTAGAGGCGTCTAGGCCGAGTTAGGAACGCTCCACGGCTGCCTATAGTGTGTGTTGATAGGATCAGGATTGCGGTCAGTAAAGTTCCCACATTCCCAGAGCTTGTTCTTATTTTTGGTTTACCCATCAGGTCAGTTCATGTGTTCCTTACCACCAGGATCATAACAGTACAGCAGGCCAGTAAAGTGTTAATGCATCGCAAAAGAGGGATAAGAGAAGCTCTGAGGTTTTTTTTTTCCCTCTGCAGTGTGTTTAGCCTCTCTCCTCCCCTTAATCTCTGGGTGGTTCAGGACTCAGCTGCAGATATGGACATTCAAGGTCTGTCTTCTTGTGTGGATCAGCTCGCTACAAGGATACAAAGCATTCAGGATTATGTGGTGCACAGTCCTATGTCAGAACCTAAAATACCAATTCCTGAGCTGTTCTCTGGAGATAGATCCAGGTTTTTGAATTTCAAAAATAATTGCAAATTGTTTCTTTGTCTGAGAGCCCGTTCCTCTGGTGACCCTGCTCAGCAAGTTAAAATTATTATTCCTTTGTTACGTGGTGACCCTCAAGATTGGGCATTCTCCCTGGGGCCAGGAGATCCTGCATTGCTAAATGTGGATGCGTTTTTTCTGGCGCTTGGATTGCTTTATGAGGAACCAAATCTAGTAGACCAGGCAGAAAAGATTTTGCTGGCTCTCTCTCAGGGTCAGGATGAAGCGGAGGTTTACTGTCAGAAGTTTAGGAAGTGGTCTGTGCTCACTCAATGGAATGAGTGTGCCCTGGCAGCGATTTTCAGAAAGGGTCTTTCTGAAGCCCTTAAGGATGTTATGGTGGGGTTCCCCACGCCTGCGGGTCTGAATGAGTCAATGTCTTTGGCCATTCAGATTGATCGGCGTTTGCGGGAGCGCAAACCTGTGCACCATCTGGCGGTGTTTTCTGAACAGAAGCCTGAGTCTATGCAATGTGACAGGATTCTGACCAGAATTGAACGGCAAAATCACAGACGTCAGAATGGGTTGTGCTTTTACTGTGGTGACTCCACTCATGTTATCTCTGATTGTTCTAAGCGCACAAAAAGGTTCGCTAAGTCTGTCACCATTGGTACTGTACAGCCTAAATTCATTTTGTCTGTTACTTTGATTTGCTCTCTGTCATCCTACTCTGTTATGGCTTTTGTGGATTCAGGCGCTGCCCTGAATTTGATGGATTTGTCATTTGCCAGGCGCTGTGGTTTTATCTTGGAGCCATTGCAATTCCCTATTCCACTAAAGGGAATTGATGCTACGCCATTGGCCAAGAATAAGCCCCAGTACTGGACTCAAGTGACTATGTGCATGACTCCTGCACATCAGGAGGTTATTCGCTTTCTGGTGTTACATAATTTGCATGATGTTGTCGTGTTGGGTCTGCCATGGCTGCAGGTTCATAATCCAGTCCTGGATTGGAAAGCAATGTCTGTGTCAAGTTGGGGTTGTCAAGGGGTACATGGCGATGTTCCTTTGGTGTCAATTGCTTCTTCTACTCCTTCTGAAGTCCCTGAATTTTTGTCGGATTACCAGGATGTATTTGATGAGCCCAAATCCAGTGCCCTACCTCCTCATAGGGATTGTGATTGTGCTATAAATTTGATTCCTGGTAGTAAGTTCCCTAAGGGTCGACTTTTTAATTTATCTGTGCCAGAACATACCGCTATGCGGACTTATATAAAGGAGTCTTTGGAGAAAGGGCATATTCGTCCGTCCTCGTCACCCTTGGGTGCAGGGTTCTTTTTTGTGGCCAAGAAGGATGGTTCTCTGAGACCCTGTATAGATTATCGCCTTCTAAATAAAATCACGGTCAAATTTCAGTACCCTTTGCCTCTGCTGTCCGATCTGTTTGCTCGGATTAGGGGGGCTAGTTGGTTCACCAAGATAGATCTTCGAGGAGCTTATAATCTTGTGCGTATAAAGCAGGGCGATGAATGGAAAACAGCATTTAATACGCCCGAAGGTCATTTTGAGTACTTGGTGATGCCTTTTGGGCTTTCTAATGCCCCTTCCGTGTTTCAGTCCTTCATGCACAACATCTTCCGAGAGTATCTGGATAGATTTATGATTGTGTACCTGGATGATATTTTGGTCTTTTCTGATGATTGGGAGTCTCATGTGAAGCAGGTCAGGATGGTGTTTCAGGTCCTGTGTGCCAATTCCTTGTTTGTGAAGGGCTCTAAATGTCTCTTTGGAGTCCAGAAGGTTTCCTTTTTGGGCTTTATTTTTTCCCCTTCTACTATCGAGATGGATCCAGTTAAAGTCCAGGCCATTTATGACTGGACTCAACCTACATCGGTGAAGAGTCTTCAGAAGTTCTTGGGCTTTGCTAATTTTTACCGTCGCTTCATCACTAATTTTTCTAGTGTGGTTAAGCCTTTGACGGATTTGACTAGAAAGGGTGCTGATGTGACGAATTGGTCTTCTGCGGCCGTTGAGGCCTTTCAGGAGCTGAAACGTTCGTTTTCTTCGGCTCCTGTCCTGCGTCAGCCTGATGTCTCTCTTCCCTTTCAGGTCGAGGTTGATGCTTCTGAGATTGGAGCAGGGGCTGTCTTGTCACAGAGAAGCTCTGATGGCTCGGTAATGAGACCATGTGCTTTCTTTTCTAGAAAGTTTTCGCCTGCCGAGCGGAATTATGATGTTGGTAATCGGGAGTTGTTGGCAATGAAGTGGGCATTCGAGGAGTGGCGACATTGGCTTGAGGGAGCCAAGCATCGCGTGGTGGTCTTGACAGATCACAAGAATTTGATTTATTTCGAGTCTGCCAAGCGGTTAAACCCTAGACAAGCTCAATGGTCGCTGTTTTTCTCCCGTTTTGATTTCGTGGTTTCGTACCTTCCGGGCTCAAAGAATGTGAAGGCTGATGCCCTTTCTAGGAGTTTTGTGCCTGACTCTCCGGGAGTTTCTGAACCGGCTGGTATCCTCAGAGAGGGGGTGATCTTGTCTGCCATCTCCCCTGATTTGCGGCGGGTGCTGCAGGAATTTCAGGCCGATAGACCTGACCGTTGTCCACCGGAGAGACTGTTTGTCCCGGATAGATGGACCAGTAGAGTTATTTCCGAGGTTCATTCTTCGGTGTTGGCGGGTCATCCTGGGATTTTTGGTACCAGGGATTTGGTGGCTAGGTCCTTTTGGTGGCCTTCTTTGTCGCGGGATGTGCGTTCCTTTGTGCAGTCCTGTGGGATTTGTGCTCGGGCCAAGCCTTGCTGTTCTCGTGCCAGTGGATTGCTTTTGCCTTTGCCTGTCCCGAAGAGGCCTTGGACGCATATTTCCATGGATTTTATTTCGGATCTTCCAGTCTCTCAGAGGATGTCTGTCATCTGGGTGGTTTGTGATCGTTTTTCTAAAATGGTCCATTTGGTGCCCTTGCCTAAGTTACCCTCCTCCTCTGATTTAGTTCCGCTGTTTTTTCAGAATGTGGTTCGTTTGCATGGTATTCCGGAGAACATTGTGTCTGACAGAGGGTCCCAGTTTGTGTCCAGATTTTGGCGGTCCTTTTGTGCTAAGATGGGCATTGATTTGTCTTTTTCTTCGGCCTTCCATCCTCAGACGAATGGCCAAACCGAACGAACTAATCAGATCTTGGAAACTTATCTGAGATGTTTTGTTTCTGCTGATCAGGATGATTGGGTGACTTTTTTGCCATTGGCTGAGTTCGCCCTCAATAATCGGGCTAGTTCTGCTACTTTGGTTTCGCCTTTTTTTTGTAATTCTGGTTTTCATCCTCGTTTTTCCTCAGGTCAGGTTGAGCCTTCTGACTGTCCTGGGGTGGATTCTGTGGTGGATAGGTTGCAGCAGATTTGGAACCACGTAGTGGACAATTTGACGTTGTCACAGGAGAAGGCTCAGCACTTTGCTAATCGCCGTCGCTGTGTGGGTCCCCGACTTCGTGTGGGGGATTTGGTACGGTTGTCATCTCGATATGTTCCTATGAAGGTTTCCTCTCCTAAGTTCAAACCTCGTTTCATCGGTCCTTATAAGATTTCAGAAATCCTCAATCCTGTGTCATTTCGTTTGGACCTGCCAGCTTCTTTTACCATTCATAATGTGTTCCATAGGTCATTGTTGCGGAGGTATGTGGTGCCTGTGGTTCCTTCTGTTGATCCTCCTGCTCCGGTGTTGGTCGAGGGAGAATTGGAGTATGTGGTGGAGAAGATCTTGGATTCTCGTATTTCGAGACGGAAGCTTCAGTACTTGGTTAAATGGAAGGGCTATGGTCAGGAGGATAATTCCTGGGTTGTTGCCTCTGATGCCCATGCTGCCGATTTGGTTCGTGCCTTTCATTTGGCTCATCCTGATCGGCCTGGGGGCTCTGGTGAGGGTTCGGTGACCCCTCCTCAAGGGGGGGGGGTACTGTTGTGAATTCCGTTCTCGGGCTCCCTCCTGTGGTCATGAGTGGTACTTTGTGAGTTCTGTTCATGGGATCCCTCTGGTGGCTTTGAGTGTTACGGCTGGTCTGTAGCTGGACTCCAGCTGCCTCGTTTCCTGCTAGGCTTGCTGCCTATTTAACTCCATCTGGACCTTTACTTGTTGCCTGCTGTTGTTGTATTCAGTACTGGTTCAGATCTCTCTGGGACTTCCCTTGTGACCTGTCTCCTCGTGGAGAAGCTAAGTTCATACTAGTCCATTTTTGCTCATTGTTTTTGAAAATGTTTCTCAGTATATGATGAGTTCAGTCCAGCTTGCTTATATGCTATTTTATTGCTAGCTGGAAAGCTCTGGGGTGCAGAGTTGCGCCCCTCACATCGTGAGTCGGTGTGGGGGTCTTTTTGTATTCTCTGCGTGGATATTTTTGTAGTATTTTATACTGACTGCACAGATTCCTTGCTATCTTCTGACTATTTAGTTATTAGCGGGCCTCATTTGCTAAAACCTGTTTTCATTTCTATGTTTGTGTTTTCCCCTTAACTCACCGTTATTATCTGTGGGGGGCTGCTTACACTTTGGGGAAAATTTCTCTGAGGCAAGTGAGGCTTTGTTTCTCTCTAGGGGTAGCTAGTTTCTCAGGCTGTGTAGAGGCGTCTAGGCCGAGTTAGGAACGTTCCACGGCTGCCTATAGTGTGTGTTGATAGGATCAGTATTGAGGTCAGTAAAGTTCCCACATTCCCAGAGCTTGTTCTTATTTTTGGTTTACCCATCAGGTCAGTTGATGTGTTCCTTACCACCAGGATCATAACAGGGAAGCCAGCAGCAACAATAAACGAGGCAGCTGAGAAAGCCACCCTCAAAGATCAGCAGTTCCACTTAAAGCCACCAGAGGGTGTCCAAGGACAGAACTCACCAAAGTACCATTCACAACCACAGGAGGGAGTCCGAGAACGGAATTCACAACAGTACCCCCCCCTTGAGGAGGGGTCACCGAACCCTCACCAGAGCCCCCAGGCCGATCAGGACGAGCCAAATGAAAGGCACGAACCAAATCGGCAGCATGGACATTGGAGGCAACAACCCAGGAATTATCCTCCTGACCATAGCCCTTCCATTTAACCAGGTACTGAAGCTTCCGTCTCGAAATACGAGAATCTAAAATCTTCTCCACCACATACTCCAACTCCCCCTCAACCAACACCGGAGCAGGAGGATCAACGGAAGGAACCATAGGCGCCACATGTCTCCGCAACAACGACCTATGGAACATATTATGTATGGCAAAAGAAGCTGGAAGGGCCAAACGAAACGACACAGGATTGATAATTTCAGAAATCTTATAAGGACCAATGAAACGAGGTTTGAACTTAGTAGAAGAAACCTTCATAGGAACAAAACGAGAAGACAACCAAACCAAATCCCCAACACGAAGTCGGGGACCAACACAGCGACGGCGGTTACAAAACGTTGCGCCTTCTCCTGAGACAACTTCAAATTGTCCACCACGTGAGTCCAAATTTGCTGCAACCTGTCCACTATAGAATCCACACCAGGACAGTCAGAAGGCTCAACCTGCCCTGAAGAAAAACGAGGATGAAAACCAGAATTACAAAAAAAAGGCAAAACCAAGGTAGCAGAACTAGCCCGATTATTAAGGGCGAACTCGGCCAATGACAAAAAGGTCACCCAATCATCCTGATCAGCAGAGACAAAGCATCTCAGATAGGTCTCCAAGGTCTGATTAGTTCGTTCGGTTTGGCCATTTGTCTGAGGATGGAACGCTGAAGAAAAAGACAAATCAATGCCCATCTTAGCACAAAAGGACCGCCAAAACCTAGAAACAAACTGGGAACCTCTGTCCGACACAATGTTCTCCGGAATGCCATGCAAACGAACCACATGCTGAAAAAATAATAGAACCAAATCAGAGGAGGAAGGCAATTTAGGCAAGGGTACCAAATGGACCATCTTCGAAAACCGATCACAAACCACCCAGATGACAGACATCCTTTGAGAGACATGGAAATATGCGTCCAGGGCCTCTTCGGGACAGGCAAAGGCAAAAGCAACCCACTGGCACGAGAACAGCAAGGTTTAGCCCGAGCACAAGTCCCACAGGACTGCACAAAAGAACGCACATCCCGTGACAAGGAAGGCCACCAAAAGGACCTAGCAACCAAATCTCTGGTACCAAAAATCCCAGGATGACCAGCCAATACTGAACAATGAACCTCAGAAATAACCCTACTAGTCCATCTATCAGGGACAAACAGTTTCTCCACAGGACAGCGGTCAGGTCTATCAGCCTCAAACTCCTGCAGCACCCGCCGCAAATCAGGGGAGATGGCAGACAAAATCACCCCCTCTTTGAGAATACCAGCCGGCTCAGAGACTCCCGGAGAATCAGGCAAAAAACTCCTAGAAAGGGCATCAGCCTTCACATTCTTAGATCCCGGAAGGTATGAGACCACAAAATCAAAACGGGAGAAAAACAGTGACCATCGAGCCTGTCTAGGATTCAACCTCTTGGCGGACTCGAGGTAAGTCAGATTCTTGTGATCAGTCAAGACCATCACACGATGTTTGGCTCCCTCAAGCCAATGTCGCCACTCCTCGAATGCCCACTTCATAGCCAACAACTCCCGATTGCCGACATCATAATTACGCTCAGCAGGCGAAAACTTTCTAGAAAAGAAAGCACACGGCTTCATCAAAGAGCCATCAGAACTTCTCTGAGACAAAACAACCCCTGCCCCAATCTCAGAAGCATCAACCTCGACCTGAAAAGGGAGCAAAACATCTGGCTGACGCAACACAGGGGCCGAAGTAAAACGACGTTTAAGCTCCTGAAAAGCCTCAACGGCCGCAGGGGACCAGTTCACCACATCAGCGCCTTTCTTCGTCAAATCAGTCAAAGGCTTAACCACACTAGAAAAATTAGCGAAGAAGCGACGGTAAAAATTAGCAAAGCCCTGGAACTTCTGAAGAGTCTTCACAGATATAGGTTGAGTCCAATCATAAATGGCCTGAACTTTAACAGGGTCCATCTCGATAGTAGAAGGGGAAAAAATGAAGCCCAAAAAGGAAACCTTCTGAAGTCCAAAGAGGCATTTAGACCCCTTCACAAACAACGCATTAGCACGAAGGACCTGGAACACCATCCTGACCTGCCTTACATGAGACTCCCAATCATCCGAAAAGACCAAAATATCATCCAAATATACAATCATGAACCTATCCAGATACTTCCGGAAGATGTCGTGCATAAAGGACTGAAACACAGATGGGGCATTAGAAAGCCCGAATGGCATCACCAGGTACTCAAAATGGCCCTCGGGCGTATTAAATGCTGTTTTCCATTCATCGCCCTGTTTAATACGCACAAGATTATACGCCCCTCGAAGGTCAATCTTGGTAAACCAACTAGCCCCCTTAATCCGAGCAAACAAATCAGACAACAGAGGCAAAGGGTACTGAAATTTGACCGTGATTTTATTGAGAAGGCGGTAATCTATACAGGGTCTCAGAGAGCCATCCTTCTTGGCCACAAAAAAGAACCCTGCTCCCAACGGTGACGAAGACGGACGAATATGTCCTTTCTCCAGGGACTCCTTTACATAACTCCGCATAGCGGCATGTTCTGGCACAGATAAATTAAACAGTCGGCCCTTAGGGAACTTACTACCAGGAATCAAATTAATAGCGCAATCACAGTCCCTATGAGGAAGTAGGGTACTGGACTTGGGCTCATCAAATACATCCTGGTAATCCGACAAAAACTCAGGAATTTCAGAAGGAGTGGAAGAAGAAATTGACATCAAAGGAACATCAGTATGTATCCCTTGACAACCCCAACTGGACACCGACATTGATTTCCAATCCAGTACTGGATTATGAACCTGTAACCATGGCAAACCCACCACGACAACATCATGCAAATTATGCAACACCAAAAAGCGAATATTTTCCTGATGTGCGGGAGCCATGCACATGGTCAGCTGAGTCCAGTACTGAGGTTTATTCTTGGCCAATGGCGTAGCCTCAATCCCCCTTAAGGGAATAGGAATCTGCAGAGGCTCCAAGAAAAAACCACAGCACCTGGCAAACTCCAAATCCATCAAATTCAGAGCAGCGCCCGAATCCACAAATGCCATAACAGAGTAGGACGACAATGAGCAAATCAGAGTAACAGATAAGAGAAATTTAGGCTGCACAGTACTAATGGTGACAGACCTAGCGAACCTCTTAGTGCGCTTAGGACAATCAGAGATAGCATGAGAAGAGTCACCACAGTAAAAACACAGCCCATTCTGACGTCTGTGTTCTTGCCGTTCAGCTCTGGTCAAAGTCCTATCACATTGCATAGGCTCAGGCCTTTGCTCAGAGGACACCGCCAAATTGTGCACAACTTTGCGCTCACGCAAACGCCGATCAATCTGAATGGCCAAAGACATTGACTCATTCAGACCAGCAGGCGTGGGGAACCCCACCATAACATCTTTAAGGGCTTCAGAAAGACCCTTTCTGAAAATTGCTGCCAGGGCACACTCATTCCATTGTGTAAGCACAGACCACTTTCTAAACTTCTGGCAATATACTTCTGCTTCATCCTGACCCTGACATAGAGTCAGCAAGATCTTTTCTGCCTGATCCACAGAATTAGGTTCGTCATAAAGCAATCCAAGCGCTAGAAAAAATGCATCTACATTAAGCAATGCAGGATTTCCTGGCTCAAGGGAGAATGCCCAGTCTTGCGGGTCACCACGCAACAAAGAAATAACAATCTTTACTTGCTGAATGGGGTCACCAGAAGAGCGGGGTTTCAGAGCAAGAAACAGTCTGCAATTGTTTTTGAAATTCAAAAATTTAGATCTATCCCCAGAAAACAAATCAGGAATTGGAATTCTAGGCTCTAACATCGGATTCTGAAGTACATAATCTTGAATACTCTGTACCCTAACAGCGAGTTGGTCCACACAAGAGGACAAACCCTGAATATCCATATCTACACCTGAGTCCTGAACCACCCAGAGGTTAAGGGGAAAAGAAAGACAAAACAAGCAGCAAAGAAAAAAAAATTGACTCAGAACTTCTCTTTTCCCTCTTTTGAGATGCATTAACACTTTGTAGGCCAGCTGTACTGTTATGGACCTGGTGGTTAGGAGCATCCGAAATGACCTGATGGTTAAAATGGAAAAAACCTGGGACAAGCTCTGAGGACGTGGTAACTCTACTGACCGCAATCCCTAATCCTATCACACACACTAGAAATAGCCGTGGAGCGTACCTAACTCTCCCTAGACACCTCTTCACAGCCTAAGAGCTAACTACCCCTAAAGATAGAAATAGTAGCCTACCTTGCCTCAGAGAAATTCCCCAAAGTAAAGGTAGCCCCCACAAATATTGACTGTGAGTTAAGAGGAAGTAACAAACACAGGAATGAAACAGATTTTAGCAAAGGAGGCCGAATCTTCTCTAGACAGACAGAGGATAGGAAAGGGAACTATGCGGTCAGTAATAAAAACTACAAAAACCATGCAGAGTGTGCAAAAAGACCTCCACACCGACTCACGGTGTGGAGGTGCAGCTCTGCACCCCCAGAGCTTCCAGCTAGCAAGGAAATATCATAATAGCAAGCTGGACCAAAACATAGCATGTACTAAGAAATATATTCAAAAAACCAATGAACAGCAAATGGACTAGCAAGGACTTAGCTTCTGCTGGAGTAGACAGGTCATCTGAGAAATCCAGGAGAGATCTGAACCAGTACTGAGACATTGACAGCTGGCATGAATTAACAACCTGGGCAGAGTTAAATAGGGAAGCCAGCAGCAACAATAAACGAGAGCAGCTGAGAAAGCCAACCTCAAAGATCAGCAGTTCCACTTAAAGCCACCAGAGTGTGTCCAAGGACAGAACTCACCAAAGTACCATTCACGACCACAGGAGGGAGTCCGAGAACGGAATTCACAACAATTCAGGCACAGTTGGATATATGACGAGTGCAGTCTGATATACATCAACTCACACAAAGGAGAACATAAAGAAATAAAGTTCTCCATCTTCTCCGCACCTGTGATCCAACTATCGCATGCGAGAGAATTGTATCCCAGTAAAATGATACTCGGCCCGCACTCGCAGCAGAGTTTGAGCAGTGGGTCATTTGCTTAGAGCATTGCATTTTCTCCAGCCAAGCTGTGATAAAGAACGCAAGTGAGTGTTCGAAACACGTCTTGCTCCCTTGCCCTGTCTATGTAACCTTTGTAATTTTTGTACATTTTTAATGGACTTAAAATAAAGAAAGAACTATTTTACCAGACGCTGGAACAACAACTCTTATTTTTCCTTGAGGATGTTAACACTTTGCAGTGTTTTGATGCATAGTTTTTACTGCGTATTTGGCGCATAACATATGTAGCGTTTTACCGCACCAGCATAATCAATGAGATTTCTGAAATCTCCTGCACCTTCTGCTTTTTTTCATGCTTATTTTCAGCCCTGCTGTATTCTGCCCAAGATGCTGCATGTCAATTTTTTCTACATTCTTGCAGCAATTTTTATCCATTCCATTGAAATTTGTAATCCGAGGAAAAGTATAATAGAAACACGTCACCACTTTTGCATTTTTCACCTACTCCTGGTTTTGGCTTACAAATACTGATGTAAAATAGTGAACGTGTGAACATGACCTTAGTGAGGACACAGGTGCTGACCCTTTCACTGCCATCATCGGTACTCTAAATGAGTATGTTCTGATCTCAATGCAGCTAAAGGCAGGCAAATAGACTGGGGAAAAGCAGGTGTTTGGAAGCCACTTACATATATTTTTATTTTTTCAGGAAAGAAGACATGTCCCCAACTATAGTGATTTGCAAATTCTCATTACTTTCCATGCTGGACAATCTTTAATGTGTATATGTAACAGATAAAAAGATAAAATCCCATTAGTTTATCAGGAGTACTGGCACAATTATATACATACTGTATATTAAAGACAAGACTTTGTGATTACTCCACAGAAAGTTGTGGTTTCCACTGTACGCTTACATCATTTCTTCCTGTATTATAGCTATCAATGGATACATGTACGGGAACCTCCCAGGCCTGTCCATGTGTGAGAACACGGAGGTGAAGTGGTTCATGTTCGGTATGGGCAATGAGGTAGATATTCATTCAGCATTCTTCCATGGACAGGTGTTAACACATCAGCGACATCGTGTGGACACTGTTAGTCTCTTCCCAGCTACAACGGTCGAAGGTACAATGGAGACCAAGAACCGTGGGAAATGGCTGCTCAGCTGTCAAGTTAATGACCACTTGGAAGGTTAGTCATGTCAAATGCTTGGCAACAGCACAAAGCTATCTCGCTATATGCCCTGTGAAATAATAATTATGTACCATAAACTCAGTCTGCTGAATCCTATTTTAATCCATCTTTGGTCCCCATCTTTTTTTCCCACCAGTCTGGCATCAGTTCCCCTCATGCAAAAAAAATCCAACCATCAAACAGTAAAACATGGCAATTACTTGGATGAGACATGGAAGGCATTCAAGTTTTTTTGTTTGTTTTTATAGCAAACTATTCACTTAAATTTGAGATTTTAACCAACAAATCAATTAAAAAGCATGTCTCCATTTTGAAAAACAACATCTGATCGAGCCTAACATATTGTTTTGTAGGTGGCATGCAGGCAATTTATGAAGTGAAGAACTGCCAAAAACATTCTAAAACGCCATTCAACTTTTCATCAATGATAAGACATTATTATATAGCTGCTGAAGAAATCATTTGGAACTATGGACCAAAATCTGTCAATCAGTTCACTGGACAAAAGCTAGATGATCCTCAAAGGTAAGATGAGTCTCATTATTGGTGATGGTAGAACATGTGCCCAGGGGTTGGGTGCCAGATAAGTGCCAACAAGGCCTCTCTTTTTGGTCAGGGTAATTATAATCAAGGCTAAGGCACAAGTGAAGGAATAAGGAAATAATTTCTACAACTTTTTGTTAATAGCCAATTCTAGCAACAAATGTGTTTGTGCTTAATACAGTAGTAATGTACACTAAATAATATATCAGGAAGGCACTTCTAATTGACCAGGACCTAATTATAGGGGTTATCCCATAAATATTTATACATGAAATAAATTAGAACAAGTACAATTAAAATGGTTTTCCACTACTCCGACAAACCCTTCTCAATTGCTATATTCCCCCTTGTTAAATAATAACTGCCGATACTCGCCTCTGATGCCAATGTCATTCCATTGATGTTGGCGCCATTCTTCCTGTAGCTTGCATCACATTGCTATGTCACATGAGCCCTGAGGCCAAACAGCTTGTGCAGTAGGCTACTTCACTCTCACTTCTTTTGGATGAAACTGAAATCAGAGTGCACCCATACACACCATACAGACTAAGGAACCGCTTGAAGTGTTAATGATAGACTACTTCCTCATTGGACAATCAACTAGAGGACCACAGTACTGTCCGGTCATGACTAACCACTTCTCCAAATTTGCAGTGGTTACTCCAACTCAGAACAGCTGAGTCCGCTGAGCGAGTCGTCTGTCAAGATTTCATCCGGATTTATTGGTGTCTGAAGTGGATCCACTGAGACCAGGGAATGTGTTTTCAGGGTAACTTGATGGAGGAACTGCACCAGCTGTATGGCATCGAAAGGTCCAGGCCAACCCCATAACATCCCCAAGGGAATGCGGCATGCAAGCGCTTTAACCAGACTCTGCTTCAAATGTTGAGAATGTTAGAGGAAGACAAGAAAAAACATTGGCCTGACTACCCTATAAAAATAGGGTCCACACCACCACACGTTATACCTCGTACATGCTACTGTTTGGTAGAGCCAGCTAAGAAATCATCAAACTGAAACTGGAACAGCCAGGTGATCTACTCAAATAATCTACCATCTCATGGGTGAAAGAACACTGTCAGCGGCTATAGAACATCCACCAGCTAGCAGACTAGTAGCTACAAGAGAAGACCTATAACAGCCAACCTCCAATCCAGAAAGTTACGCTCCAGCCTGGGGACCGGGTTCTGGTGCTGGAAAAATGTCCCAAAGGCAAGCTGAATGAATATTGGGAGATGCAGCAAAACAAAGTGATCAAGAGAGTGTACCCCAACGTCCTGGTTTATGAAGTACAGGGTGAAAATGAGGAGTCTGCTCCGAGAACTCTATACAGGAATATTATGGCCATGCTTGTCTGAAGATCCCACATCTGCCCCGAAAGCAGCTCCGCCTGTTCCTTCATCAGAGCAGACTTCCCCTGACAGTGACTTCAGACTAGTGGACCATTCCTGAAACTGCAAAGTGTCCCCAGCCCATGGATGCCAAAGTTCCCAACTCAAAACTATTACCACTTCATAGAGGAGAAGAACCCCAGGTTCTGCACAAACCTTCTGCTGTAGAGGTCAGTCCTACAGTAATTGCTCCCACTGAAGATAGTCAAGACCTCCGGTCATTCAGTAGGCCTAATGCAGGGGTTTCAATAAATAGGTACACTGTTAATAAGTTTATTTGGTCTACCTGTATTGTAGGAAACAGGCCACTGCTGTGCAAGCGGTTGCATAGAATCTTTGATCCTTCTCCACTGGCTATACAGCAAGGCTGAGGACGTCCGCCTTTAACTGGGGAGGCTTGAAGGGGGTCAGCCCCTGCAAAGAACTGAATTGCACTGTGACTTTAAAAGACAATGCTGTCCTCTGATTTGTGTGCACTTGGACTTGTCCTTTCACCCCTGCAATTTGTTCCTGCACTTTGTTGTGTGTTGGTTTGATCAAGAAGTAGGAAGTGTCTGATCCGGAAGTGGAGGCAGTGAGAGACGTGTGCCTATATCAGGAAGACAGAACCATAAGGGAGTCTGAAGATCGAGTGACTGTTAAACGAATTAGCAGCTTTAGGGAGAAGATAATGCACAGTTATTGCAGTATCGGGCTAGCAGAACCATGTCAGAAGGATAGGGCCTCATAGCACAGCCAAGAGGGTTTCACCAAGCAGCTGTAACCTGGAAAGAGAAATTAACACTGTGGAACTAGTGACCCTTCAGTATTGAAAGTGGGACGAGACTTGCCCGGACCCGGAAGAAGACGTAACCATTAACCTGAAGGAAGTGTGCAACACAGCTGACTCAGCTCCACTACATCGGGCAGATTAACTGTGTTAGGCCGGTGTCACACTGGCGTTTTAAACGGCCGAGTGCAATGCGATAAAAAATTGCATTGCACTCGGACCAATGTTAAGCTATGGGGCAGCTCCCAGCAGCCGACTTTTTGTTGGCCGTTTTCTTCAGTCCGAGACAATTGCAGCATGCTGCGATTGTCTCGGACCAAGGAAAACTCTCAGCTTACTCGCACCCATATAAGCCTATGGGTGCGAGTGAGACAACGCACATCACTAGGATATCATCCGAGTGATGTGCCTTATAAGCGGACCCCAGCAATGGTGGAGATTCAGAAATTAATTTCTCTGCCTCCTCCGCAGCTGGGCTCTTGCTCTGCTGCGAGCAGGAGCCGAGTGTCATTAGCATATCGCATCCGATGCTCTCACATCAGATGCAATATGCCAGTGTGACGCCGGCCTTAGGGTAGAGAGCAGGTTTCTCTAGTTAGGGCGCTGTAGTAGAGCGGCCCAAATATCGGGAGCCAGGTAGGAATTTACTTGTAGAAGAGAGCAGTCTGTAGAAATTGTTTATACTGTATGTATTGTACTTTGTATTGCCATAGATGGAGCGCAGCTTGTGTGACCCATTCCAGCTATTTCTCTTTGTATTTATTATTGCTGTTATCATTATAAGAACTGTTAGTCTTATTTTCCAGCATAAAATCCTCTGTCTTTCAATAAAGCTAGTGTTTTATTTCTGCCTCATCGTCTACTGTACCGCATTTGAGTTCTGCCCAGCGGTGTCTTTCAGGCACTGCTTCACAAGCATTGTTCATTGTAAATAAGGGGATTAGCGTTAAATGTTGATTGGGACACTGGAATGGTGTATGGACACATTTTCCACACCAAGGGTACACCAAGGAGCACTCATTTACATATACAATAAAATGTTTTTTTTTCTACAAAAACTAAAGAAGTGACTTCTATATAGGTATGAGTTTTGTAGGTGCTAAATTCCCCATAGTACTGTATAAGTAGTTTAAATTGAGTTTTGGGATGACAGATTCCCTTTCAGCCATATATAAGTTTTCTAAAATGCGGTAAAAGCAAAAACGTACAGCTCTGGCAAAAATTAAGAGACCACTGCAAAATTTTCAGTTTCTCTGATTTTTCTCTTTATAGGATTATTTTTGAGTAAAATGTAAATTGTTCTTTTAGTCTATAACTTTAGAATTTCCAAGCAATAAAGTTTGTATTTTTTTTCTGAAAAGGAAAATTAGTCAAACCCCCCCCCCAGTTCTTTCAGACCTCAAATAATGCCAAGAAAACAAGTTCATAATCATTTAGAAACAACAATACTAATGCAGTGTCGGACTGGAGCACCTTGGGCCCACCAGAGAAAATCATTCTTGGGGCCCACTATGTAGCTACATAGAAATAAATACAGGACCACCAATTGTGTGGTAAAACACGCTACTATCAGGGTATAATATAAGTTAATACACGTCTTAATTATGTAGCAGGAGTTGGGGCAGGCCCCCTTATAAAACATAAAGTAGCCCCCTCATAGAATATAATGTAGCCCCCCATAGAATATAATGCAGCCCTTATATAATATAATGAAGCCCCCCCACAGAATATTATGTAGCCCCCTCAAAGTGTAAAGCAACCCCCTCATAAGGTACAATGCAGCCCCCTCATATAGTATAATGTAGCCCCCACTCACAGAATATAATGTAGCCCCCGCAGAATATAATGCTGACCCCCTCACAGGGTATAATACAGCCCCCTCATAGCATACCATGCAGCCCCCCTCATAGAGTACAATGCAGCCCACCTCATTAGGTACAATGCAGCCCCCCTCATAGGGTACAATGCAGCCAGCCTCGTAGGGTACAATGCAGCCCCCCTCATAGGGTACAATGCAGCACGCCTCAAAGGGTACAATGCAGTTCCCCTCATAGGGTACAATGCACAACCCTTCATAGGGTACAATGCACCCCCCTCATAGGGTATAATGCAACCAGAACTCACTAATATATATATATTAGTGATGAGCGAGTATACTCATTGCTCGGGTTTTCCCGAGCTCGCTCGGGTGGTCTCCGAGTATTTGTGACTGCTCTGAGATTTCGTTTTTGGTGACGCAGCTGCATGATTTACAGCTGCTAGCCAGCCTGAGTACATGTGGGGGTTGCCTGGTTGCTAGGGAATCCCCACATGTATTCAGACTGTCTAGCAGCCGTAAATCATGCAGCTGCGTCAACAAAAACTAAATCTCCGAGCACTCACAAATACTCAGAGACCAACCGAGCGTGATTGGGAGCAACGAGTATACACACTCATCACTAATATACTGTATGTATATGTATATATATATATATATATATATATATATATATATATATATATATAAACACAATACTTTCCTCTCGCTCTCATTGCCACGCTGATTCCGGCTCTTCTCCGGTGTCAAGAGCTGCGCTGCCGTCTGCCTGGCACACAGCGGGTACGCTATGAAGTGACATCACGCACTTGCTGTGTCAGCGTCAGAGGGGAATAATGGGAGAGGGAGCATCATCTGACACTCTCTCCTCCTTTATTGCTTTCAACTGTATTGGCATCTATGATGCCGATACAGTTGAATGCGGCACTCACTGGGGGGCGGCGCTGGTACCGGGCATCCCTGACTTACTGCTCCATAGTGGCTGCGTTGGCTGGGGGAGTGGGGGCCCTGGTCTGCAGACCCTGATAGCTAGCAGTGTTAGCTGGCTGCTGATAACAATGCCTGTTATTATAGTGAAATTAATATTCACCCCTCTCCACACCCATGGGGGCGTGGGGAATATTCATTTCTTTTTAGCAGCGGGGCCGCAACAGCTGGCTTCTGCCTCCTGTCACCCGCTGCTGCACCACTGGCACCGGGGGCCCCCATAGCAGCTGCGTGGTGTGCTGCTATTAGCGACACGCCACTGGCTGGGGACCCAAGGTAGCTGCTGTCCCTGTATGCCAGCAGGTGTCAGTGCCAGGTGTCAGTCGCACGGTGCAGAGATGAGTTCACCGCAGTAAAATTCTCACGGTGAAATTCTCCCGGTGAACTTGCCTCTTCACCTTGCAACTTTCTCACGGTGCTAGCGGAGATCTCACCGAGGTCACCGCAGTTCATCCCAGCTGGGAACCGAGCCTCAGTGATGTCACCGCTAGTCACTGAGGCTGCGCTCACAGCAGCTCATTCACCAGTGTTTTTCAGCGTGGACGGTTGCATCTGGGCACCGTCCAGGTTCAAAACTAATTATCCCCCAGACATGGATTACGGCGTGGGACACAACAACGGAGAGGTGAGGGATATAGTTGTTTTATTACTTTTGGTTTATTACAGGAGAAAGAGAGCTTTGGTGGAATTAGGCAAGGTTGTAAGTATGGTTTAATTGAGATAATTAAAGGAATCTGTGTCATTCTTTCAATTAAAGGACTTTATTCTTGCTGCCTGTGTTTTCTTACAATGTGACTATGGGGTTAGTAATGGGGGTGTCTTATTGACGCCTCTCCATTACTAACCTCGGGCTTGATGTCACTGGACAATACAAAGGTGACATCATCCCCACAAATATGAACCCCACTTGCCACTGTTACAGGGCAAGTGGGAAGAGCCGGGCCAAGCACAAGAATTGGCAAATCTAATAGATACGCCTTTTCTGGACATCTGCAGGCTTCTATTTTTAGGCTGGGGGCCATATCCATGGCCCCTTACCAGCCTGAGAATACCAGCCCCCAGCTGGCTGCCAAAAATGGGGGGACCCCACACTTTTTTTTCAATTATTTATTTAAATAATTAAAAAATACGGCTTGGGGACCCCTCTATTCTTGGTAACTAGCCTTGATGAAGCTGACAGCTGAGGGTTGCAGCCCCCTGCTGTGAGTTTTGCCTGGCTGGTATCAAAAATAGGGGGGAACCTGTTATGATCCTGGTGGTAAGGAACACATGAACTGACCTGATGGGTAAACCAAAAATAAGAACAAGCTCTGGGAATGTGGGAACTTTACTGACCGCAATCCTGATTCTATCAACACACACTATAGGCAGCCGTGGAGCGTTCCTAACTCGGCCTAGACGCCTCTACACAGCCTGAGAAACTAGCTACCCCTAGAGAGAAACAAAGCCTCACTTGCCTCAGAGAAATTTTCCAAAAAGTGTAAGCAGCCCCCCACAGATAATAACGGTGAGTTAAGGGGAAAACACAAACATAGAAATGAAAACAGGTTTTAGCAAATGAGGCCCGCTAATAACTAAATAGTCAGAAGATAGCAAGGAATCTGTGCGGTCAGTATAAAATACTACAAAAATATCCACGCAGAGAATACAAAAAGACCCCCACACCGACTCACGATGTGAGGGGCGCAACTCTGCACCCCAGAGCTTTCCAGCTAGCAATAAAATAGCATATAAGCAAGCTGGACTGAACTCATCATATACTGAGAAACATTTTCAAAAACAATGAGCAAAAATGGACTAGTATGAACTTAGCTTCTCCACGAGGAGACAGGTCACAAGGGAAGTCCCAGAGAGATCTGAACCAGTACTGAATACAACGACAGCAGGCAACAAGTAAAGGTCCAGATGGAGTTAAATAGGCAGCAAGCCTAGCAGGAAACGAGGCAGCTGGAGTCCAGCTACAGACCAGCCGTAACACTCAAAGCCACCAGAGGGAGCCCATGAACAGAACTCACAAAGTACCACTCATGACCACAGGAGGGAGCCCGAGAACGGAATTCACAACAGGAACCCACGCAGGTTTTTTTTAAAATTATTCATTTACAGCACAGGAGCGGCAGATGAATACTCCCATCATCCACTCCTGCTCTCACTGTTATTAGCGGAAGCAGGCATCAGATGATAGGAGCAGTAGTCCCATCAGCTGACACCAGTGACCGGAGGTAAACTTTATACCTCCAATCACAGCTGAGCACTCCCGCTGTTTTTTGGCAGCGTGGGAACCGCGGCTCTCTGACTGGCGGGGAGGATTTCACTGCTGATCAGAAGCGGTGTTTTCCATGCTGTCATGCATATGACAGCGTGTTAAACCCTGTATTGTCTGGCCCCCCATTCAAGTGAATGGGGTTCGGGTCCTCTCTGCTGGATGACAGGCTGCATGGACGCACCATGCAGCCTGCCGTCTAGAGCTAGCAGAGCAAAGTGTGAGGTCACATCCAGCTCTCCTTGACTTTTCTGCAGCAAATACGCTGCAAGAAAATTCATTTGCAGCATTTTTTCACCATCCATTCAAGTCAATGGGTGAAAAACGCTGAAAAAAAGTGACATGCTCTATGCAAAAAAAACGATGCAAAGCACAAAATCCTGATGACAAACAAAACCAATGTGTGTGCATGAGATTTGTGAAATCTCATAGGCTTTGCTGGTACTGAAAAAATCAGCTGAAAATTAGCATTAAAAAAAACACAGCAAAAAAATGCATCAAAAATGCCCAGTGTGAACCTACCCTAGTAGTCTTTTTTACCTATTGAAAGCAATATGTAGTGCAAACAAAAACGCTGCAAAAATGCAGTAAAAACGCAATGTGTGAACTTAGCCTTACGGTGTTTACTGATCGAGTTAACAGTTTTTAGTTGACAGAGCTGACTTTTTAAATTTTTTAAACATCTTTATTTTCAATGGCATACAAGGGGGATGATTTGAACTTTAAGGTAGTTTTAAAAACTTTTTTTTACTTTTCACTGTTAGTTATTGCCCTTAGGAGACTTAAAGATGTGATTGTCTGATCGCCTGTGCTATATACAGTGATGCCAAAGCATCGCTGTATATTGCAGAAATCACAGTCTCCTGTGGGGTTTCACAGGTTCTCAATGACAGGCACAGGGGATCATCAGCTGAATCCTTGCTGTCATGGCAACCTATCGACAACCCGCGATCAAATAACGGGTGCTCTGATGGGCAAAAGAATGATGCGCATGCATGTCAGTGCCGCATGTTAAGTGCCGCTGTCAGACAGTGGCATTTAACATGTGCCATACATGTAAGGCGGATGTCGTGAAGGCATCAAATACCTCAGGGCCCCCTTCCCCACTGTGTCACCTAACTTTCTGAGGGCCCCCTTGTGCACTGTGTCAACTAATTTTCTGAGAGCCCCATTCCCCACTGTCAGCTAATTTCCTGAGGGCCCCATTCCCCACTGTCAGCTAATTTCCTGAGGGCCCCATTCCCCACTGACAGCTTATTTCCTGAGGGCCCCATTCCCCACTGTCAGCTAATTTCCTGAGGGCCCCATTCCCCACTGACAGCTTATTTCCTGAGGGCCCCATTCCCCACTGTCAGCTAATTTCCTGAGGGCCCCATTCCCCACTGTCAGCTTATTTCCTGAGGGCCCCATTCCCCACTGTCAGCTTATTTCCTGAGGGCCCCATTCCCCACTGTCAGCTAATTTCCTGAGGGCCCCATTCCCCACTGTCAGCTAATTTCCTGAGGGCCCATTCTCCACTGTCAGCTAATTTCCTGAGGGCCCCCTTTTCCAGAGGTGAAACGGTGGGAGAGGGGGCCCACAGTAAATTAAAAGTGAAACAGTGGGGTCCACAGGAAATTAGGTGACACACCGGTGGAGGGGGCCCTCAGCAAATTAGAAATTTTCCATGGGGGATCCCCACCTTGTGTCACCTCTAGATTGCATGGGAGCCCCATCCCCCTAACTGCCTGAGTGGCTGGAGGACTATGCTGCTGGCTGCCTGCAGGCATCATATATTTTACTTACAATCACACTGCTGCACTCATCAGAAGTATCCCTCAGCTCCTCTATGATATTGCTGTGTGGCTTAGGCAGGACAGCCAACCAATCGCAGCACAGCTCATTGCCTAAGCTGTGCTGTCACACAAAGAAAACTAATGCTGATTGGCTGCATGTCAGCCAATCAGCATTAGACCACCTCGGTCCACAGAAGAAGAGCTGGAGACACAGGCAAGAAACAGATCAGATGCCTGCGGATCAGCTGTTGCGTGAGTGAGTGCGTGTGTGTCAGCTGTGCCTCTGACTGTGCTGGCTGAAGTCAGGTCGGCACTCTGCACACACGCACACGCTGCGCACCGCTGTTTGCACATCTTCAATAGAAGCCGGCAGTGGTAGCAGGTGATGTGAAAGCTACAGTGCAGCTGCATTTCACATTATTTGTACAGCCTGCTGCCTACTTGCCAGTGCCGGCTATAGAATAAAGTGTGCAGGGTAGTGCAGGCACGAATGACGGAGGCAGAAGCTGGGGTTGGGGGCAGGGCCCACCGGAGGATTCTCCGGTGTCCCGGTGCCCCAGTCCGACCCTGTACTAATGTTTTAACTCAGGAAGAGTTCAGGAATCAATATTTTGTGGAATAACCATGATTTTTAATCACAGCTTTCATGCTTTTTGGCATGCTTTCCACCAGTCTTTCACACTGCTCGTGGTGCAAAAATGTAAGCAGTTCTTCTTTGCTTGATGGCTTGTGACTATCCATCATCCTCTTGATTACATTCCAGAGGTTTTCAATGGGGTTCAGGTCTGGAGATTGGGCTGCCCATGACAAGGTTTTGATGTGGTGGTCTCTTAATTTTTGCCAGAGCTGTATATAACCAATGTGAGAGTTTTCAAACTTATACATAGTTGTACTTCACCTGACCATTATCATCTATGGCTGTGCAAACTGGTACTGCTGAATACCTTTTTTGTGTTTTTCAAACTTCCACAGCAATGTACACTTGAATTCCACAACATCAAAAAAAAGCATAGTATAGGATATATAAGGGGACAATGCAAATATATTTCTCCCAAGATTTGTTTATACCAAGGAGTGTGATGGTCACAAGGGGGCATCCTCTGCGTCTGGAGGAGAGATGGTTTTTCCACCAACATAGAAGAGGATTCTTTACTGTTAGGGCAGTGAGAATCTGGAATTCCTTGCCTGAGGAGATGGAGATGGCGAACTCAGTCGAGGGGTTCAACAGAGGCCTGAATGTCTTCCTGGAGCGTAACAATATTGTATCTTACAGTTATTAGGTTCTTTAGAAGGATGTAGATCTGGGGATTTATTCTGACGGAAAATAGGCTGAACTAGATGGACAAATGTCTTTTTTCGGCCTTGCTAACTACGTTACTATGTTACTATGAGTTGTGCGCAATGGCCTCCTATTCCTAGGCTGTAAAACGCTAGAATTGCCACTGCTTTCTCTGCTCTATTTTTTATAGTGCCTGTAATAGTCTCCCCTGATGGGCTACAGTACAGACCAAAAGTTTGGACACACCTTCTCATTTAAAGATTTTTCTGTATTTTCATGACTATGAAAATTGTACATTCACACTGAAGGCATCAAAACTATGAATTAACACATGTGGAATTATATGCTTAACAAAAAAGTGTGAAACAACTGAAATTATGTCTTATATTCTAGGTTCTTCAAAGTAGCCACCTTTTGCTTTGATTACTGCTTTGCACACTCTTGGCATTCTCTTGATGAGCTTCAAGAGGTAGTCACCGGGAATGGTTTTCACTTCACAGGTGTGCCCTGTCAGGTTTAGTAAGTGGGATTTCTTGCCTTATAAATGGGGTTGGGACCATCAGTTGTGTTGAGCAGAAGTCTGGTGGATACACAGCAGATAGTCATACTGAATAGACTGTTAGAATTTGTATTATGGCACGAAAAAAGCAGCTAAGTAAAGAAAAACAAGTGGCCATCATTTATTTAAGAAATGAAGGTCAGTCAGTCCAAAAAAATTGGGAAAACTTTGAAAGTGTCCCCAAGTGCTGTGGCAAAAAGCATCAAGCGCTACAAAGAAACTGGCTCACATGAGGACCTCCCCAGGAAAGAAAGACCAAGAGTCACCTCTGCTTCAGAGGATAAGTTTATCCGAGTCACCAGCTTCAGAAATCGCAGGTTAACAGCAGCTCAGATTAGAGACCACGTCAATGCCACACAGAGTTCTAGCATCAGACACATCTCTACAATAACTGTTAAGAGGAGACTTTGTGCAGCAGGCCTTCATGGTAAAATAGCTGCTAGGAAACCACTGCTAAGGACAGGCAACAAGCAGAAGAGACTTGTTTGGGCTAAAGAACACAAGGAATGGACATTACACCAGTGGAAATCTGTGCTTTGGTCTGATGAGTTCAAATTTGAGATCTTTGGTTCCAACCACCGTGTCTTTGTGTGACGAAGAAAAGGTGAACGGATGGACTCTACATGCCTGGTTCCCACCGTGAAGCATGGAGGAGGAGGTGTGATGGTGTGGGGGTGCTTTGCTGGTGACACTGTTGGGGATTTATTCAAAATTGAAGGCATACTGAACAAGCATGGCTACCACAGCATCTTGCAGCGGCATGCTATTCCATCCGGTTTGCGTTTAGTTGGACCATCATTTATTTTTCAACAGGACAATGACCCAAAACACACCTCCAGGCTGTGTAAGGGCTGTTTGACCAAGTGAAGGGAAAAGGGCCAACAAGGGCTAAGCATCTCTGGGAACTCCTTCAAGATTGTTGGAAGACCATTCCCGGTGACTAACTCTTGAAGCTCATCAAGAGAATGCCAAGAGTGCAAAGCAGTCATCAAAGCAAAAGGTGGCTACTTTGAAGAAACTAGAATATAAGACATATTTTCAGTTGTTTCACACTTTTTTGTTAAGTATATAATTCCACATGTGTTAATTCATAGTTTTGAAGCCTTCAGTGTGAATGTACAATTTTCATAGTCATGAAAATACAGAAAAATCTTTAAATGAGAAGGTTTGTTCAAACTTTTGGTCTGTACTGTACATAAGACCGTGTGATGTGATAGTTGCAAGGCATTATGATGAGGCCTGTGCAGCTGCACCTGATGTCATGTGATCCCGCTCGCTGGCTGATGCAATCTTCACCAGTGCATGAAATAGTGCCAGACATGCCCACTGCTCTTACAGTAAAGAATCTGTGTTTGTGATGATGATTAAACCTTCTTTTCTCAAGACATCATCTTTGCAGGCCTTAGTGTAAAAAGATCATTGGAAAGATCTCTGTACTGTCAGTTGATATATTTAAGATCGTCTCTTAGCAGTGTGGTACTGCTGCCCGTCCACAAACAAGCTACCTATTGCAGAAACCATGGAATATAAAAGAGAAACCTAATGTATACAGTATACGGTGATTTTCATTTGTATTGTTGATCACTATCGCATGGCTTGCATACCTCCTTATCTCTATTCGCATGACATATTCAAGACACATCCACATTAAATGTGCAACTTTCTTCACCATTTAGTGTGGCTCTTCATAAATCTCCCCAAATATGTGCTGCTGCCATTCCTTGTAGATAATATTCTATAGATTCATGGACATTGCAAAGATTACAATGTAGATCAGATCCATGATAATAGATTGTACTGAGCAATATTGATTGCAATCCTTGCCTCATCCACACTTGTGTTGGGCAGTTACTAAATCTTTTGTATACAATCACACAGCGTTATTCTAATATTATATTATCAAACACAAAATAAAAAAATTCTCCTAATCTATAGTGAATCTGCTACATTTTTTACGAAAGCTGAAAACAGAATTGGCGGCTCTTATAAGAAAGTGGTTTATGTGGAATACACAGATTCATCATTTACAAAAAGGAAGGAAAGATCCAAGGAAGAAGAACACCTTGGAATTCTAGGTAATTTCTTCCTGATCATTCATGTCAGTAGAAATGCAGGTGGCATTACTACAATACTGCATTAATAAATGATGTAACATGTCAGTCTGAGATTAAAGAAAAAAGTATACTCTATTTATATTGGAGCGATGACAAGTATGATGGGTAAATTTTCCAGCAGATCTCTGCAGATACTGAACAAGCCTTTAAAAGGATTCTCATGATACCCCTAATGAGACAGGTTCTGTGGCTTCTGTGTCTCCCATGGGAATGAAGCTATAATGTGCATGTGTGATCACTGCCTAGGTTATCAGCCACCTCTACAGTCTATCAGAGGTGGCCTGTTCCTAGGCAAGGAGCGCCTGCTTGCAACTTCTTTGCACTTACAACTTGCTGCTCTGAAGATGGCTTCTGCCAGTTTCAGTGACCCTGTGCTTCTCCAATGCTGCAGAGGTAAGGCTGCCTCTTCTAACAGTATTTGACAGCATAGTGTTTGGGACAGCAATGCTCTAATTCAGCTGGCCCAAACTTTGAGTCATCATCCGTGCACCTCTCCCTGGCACATAGGAAGCACGGAGACATGACATTAGGGTATGTGTGAGTCAAAAGTAGCTTAGATGTTAGTTAACCTACTCCCCATCCATCCACCATACCCACCTCTTTCACCGAACCCTTGCCCAAATACCTGACGCGGTGACCATTGCCGAATAAAAACTTTACACTGAAATTGGATTAAATGGCCACAGCATCCTTTTATTAACATTTAATAAAACAATTTAACAATAAAGTCCAAAAGAGGGGGTGTGGTCCTCGAAGCCCCAAAACCTAATCTTAAGTATCCACAGCCCACTGTGGCCCCAGGTCAAGTCTTACCCCCAGCCGCTATGCACCAGCTCGGGAGCAGATGATAACCAACCTGTCCGAACCACTAAACAATTGACGGGTCCCTTGATTAACCCTTCCGTAGGATTGAACAGACCCCGTCCAACCAAAATTCCTTAGGGGAGTCCAGGACCTCGTGAGATCCCCCCTACCAATCCACCATTTCCATTTCCACCAACTTCGAGGACCTTCCCCCCCACGCCACCAACATGAATGTTCTGACCACTCAAACATTCATGTCCCCCCACACTTTCAAAGCTGTCTCGATACCTTCCTGTATTGCCAAGCACCACATATCCGTGCCCACTGCGTTTAAATGGACGCCATCCGCTCTCCAATAACTTCCTTCACCGGATTCCAAATCCACGTGCCTAACTACCACCGCGCCATTCCTTCCCATAAAACGAGAGACTGCTTTATTTAACTTAATCCTTTATTAACCCCCCCCCACTGATCTTGCTCCTCGCCATACCTTCCTCGGGATAATATCGGACCAAACTACCACCACTTTTGGAAACATCGCCCACAGCCTTAGCATGTCAAACTTAATGTCTTTTATCAACTCTCTGCAAGGCCTCTTACCCAGATCATTCCCTCCTAAATGTATTACAACTATGTCAGGAACACGGTCCAACCGGACGAAATGATGAAATTCAGACAAAAACTGACCTCAAACCATCCCTCTTTTACCAATCCACCGTAGGGTTGCCGATTCCTGAGGAAAGCCCAATAGACGCCCCGACGGGCGCACCGCAGCCCTCAACGCTGCCCAGAAGACAAATGAGTGTCCCATAATCCAAATTAACCGATGATGATGATCTGCAACAGAAAAAGGAGGGGAGACAAACATCTCAGATCAGGTTTGGCCGAACATAAGACCGAAATCTCTCGGATTCCCAGCGACCAATTTTCTTTATGACATCCTCATACAAACCTAATCTAGCAGCTTCCGTTGCTGCCCCAATCCTGAACGAATGACCATTATATTCCGCGGCTGGTAAACCCCCTTTCTCCAAACAACGTCTAAAAACAGCTATAAATTGGAACCGGGACAAAAAGGAGCCGTCAGCATGAACCAACAACGGTTCCCTTAAGGACCCCCTGTGTTGCATAAAATTCCTCAAACAAAACACCGGACACAAGGGAGAACCCCGAACCTCAAACAGTACAACTTTACAACCTCTCCCATTCATGACTGTTTTTGAGGAGCGAAGGAACACCACCACCCTATCGTCATAGACGTCCACGTCTTCCTTCAGCAAGCCCCCACTCATAAATCTGGACGCGCCAAAAAACACCAAAGAAAACGCGGCACTAAGCAAATCAATTTCCCATGCAGAAGAGCATATGACCGATAATTTTATTCCAATTATCAGCAACACTTCATATGAAACAGGCCGCCTGCAGTCAACTGACTTCCTCCCTCTCTTCATACCTCTTACCACTTGCCGCACCAAAAATGATTTGGTTTCATCCGTCACTCCTCTGACTTTAAAGCCAAATGATAACCCCGCCATGAACTTTCCCAGTTTGGATACTGACCAGCCTGACTCCCAGCCATGACCCAACAACAACAACAATTTACTCTCGTCCTCAATCTCAGTGCTGATTGATGCCCTCCAAGCCTCCCAAATATTCCATGCTTGGCCGTACTGCCTCCAAGACCTGTCTGCCAATGACCTAGAAAAAAGATGCCTCAAGGCCCGCAAGGCAGGTTCCATGATTCCGCTGGACACTCCATGCCCTGCGAATCCGACTCCGAGCGACGCTCCAACTGTGAACAAAAAAGAGAATCAGCAACAGAGTTAAAATAGCCGAAACCAACTTCCGCTACAATCCATAAATTAAATTTCAAACCTACAAACACCAAGTGCTGCAGTACTTTCACGACTGCCAGTGATGCCGACGATAGAGTATTCATCGCCACCACTGCACCTGCATGTTCACAAAGAAAATGGATTTTTCGGTTTTGAACCATCTCCCCCCACCGAGCCAGCGCTACCACCCTGGGGAACAACTGAAGCAAAGTGCGGTTTGACACCAAACCCGAATCACTCCATGACTGAGGCCACATCGACACCATCGAGTCGCCGCAAAAATACAGACTGAAACCGCTGCTTTCATCAAACTTGATGAACAAACCCAAAACATCAGCATCCACAATTGGGCAAATCCAAATTGAACGACCATTATAATTCTCCAAAAACTGTTCCCACACTTTCAAATCATCTCTCATCTCCTTTTTTAATCTGATAAAATGCAGAGGGGATTTTACCCCCGACGTCGCCAACGATAGCCGCCGACAAAAAACACGACCCATCGGCAAAATCCTGCACGCAAAATTCAGTTTGCCTAATAAGGACTGTACTTCCTTCAAAGTTAATTTACGTGCACTCGCTGCTCTCCCTACCTCAGCCTTCAAAGCCGTCACTTTTTCTTCTGGCAATCTGCACTCCATAGCCATTGTATCGATCTCGATCCCTAAAAAACTGAGTGAAACAACCAGCCCAACTGTCTTGTCAGCCGCTAAAGGAATCCCAAATTTTTGAGCCATTCTCTCCATGGTATGCAATAAAATTGAACAGTCGGCTGCCTGTGCTGGACCAATAAATAACAAGTCGTCGAGATAATGGATACAGGAGTTTAAACAAGAAACATCCTTAACCACCCATTCTAAAAACGTACTAAGGCTACTTTCACACACAGCATATTTGCTGCGTATTTTTACGCGCGTGTATTTTGCTGCTGCTTTACCTGCGTTTTTTTACGCAGGCAAAAAACGCAGCTGCTTTCACACACTGCGTTTTTTGCTACGTTTTTTGCAGCTGCGTTTTTTTCAGCATTGTGTACTGAAAATAAAGTTTGTTTGAAAAAAAAAAAAAAAGGGGGAAAAAAAAAGAGTCATTGAGGTCATTTCCTGTCTTTATGACTCAGAATACAATACACACTGGAGTTAACATCATGTCGATTCTGCCAGCTGCAATGGCCTTGAGCCAAAGACGCCTCAGCAAGCGGAACAGACATCAGCTGGGGTTTACTAACCCCACTGTCACTAACCCCAGGTTACTAGGGCAGGCGTCAGTCAGACGCCCCCCCCTCGTAACCCTGTACGGTAAAAGTAAATAAAGACAGACACAGAAAAAATATTTTAATCAAAATAAACAGGCAAGAAGTCTTTATTTGATTCTAATTTAACTCCATCATAGTTACCTGCATCCGTAGCATCCCCGACTCTGCTTCATCAGTTCACGGGGCTGAGAAATCAAATTCATGACTTCTCAGCCCCGTGACAGACCTGGAATGAGCTTCCAGCGCCTGCGATCAGCTGACTATCAGCTGACCGGCCGGGACATCAGCTGGTTTGTCGGTATACCGATCAATCACATGAACGGCCGGGACATCCCCAGCAGCCCCACGTTTATGCTCATTCTGTTGAAGTACTCCATGCTGCTTCACTGGGGGGCGGGGGCTTCCCTCTTCCTGTCCGACGTCACGTCCGGTCCTGGGTGTCAACCCCTCCGTACAAAGACGCCGACACCCAGGACAAAGGCGCTGTGTGTGGACGGTAATATGGGGCCCTATGGGGATACGCAGACACGCCGCTGCGTAAAGAATTGACATGTCAATTCTTTTTACGCCGGCGTGTTTGCAGACAAAAGCGCGGCGTTTTTTTGCGGTGTGTCTGAACGGCAAAGTGAATTTCTCATTCACTTTGCCGGCAGACGAAAATGACATTGCGCATTTTTGAAAAGCGCCCGCAAAATAGCGCTCAAAAATGCGCTATGTCTGAAAGGAGCCTAAAAGTTTCAAAGTATGCACACGAAAGCGAACAACCCAACGGAAGACAACGATCCACAAAGTATCCTTTATCCCAAAAACAACCTAACAAATGCATGCTCTCTGGGTGCACTGGTAATAAACGAAATGCTGCTTTTCAATATCTGTTTTTGCTAGTAGTGCCCCTTTTCCACATAATCTCACCCAGTCTACAGCCGCATCAAATGACATATATAAAACCGAACACAACTGAGGATCAATCCCGTCATTCACTGATGAACCTTTTGGGAATGATAAATGATGAATAAGTCTAAATTTATTGGGCTCTTTTTTCAGAACTACCCCAAGTGACGAAACTCTCAGGTTACTGAAAGGGGCCGATTCGAAGGGACCGGCCATCCTGCCCAAGGTGACCTCCTTTTTCAACTTTTTCGAGACCACGTCTGGAAACTGCAAAGCCGATTTTAACCCCTTCATGACCTTGGGATTTTCCATTTTTCCGTATTCGTTTTTCACTCCCCTCCTTCCCAGAGCCATAACTTTTTTATTTTTCCATTAATATGGCCATGTGATGGCTTATTTTTTGCGGGACGAGTTGTACTTTTGAACAACATCATTGGTTTTACCATGTCGTGTACTAGAAAACGGGAAAAAAATTCCAAGTGCGGTGAAATTGCAAAAAAAGTGCAATCCCACACTTGTTTTTTGCTTGGCTTTTTTGCTAGGTTCACTAAATGCTAAAACTGACCTGCCATTATGATTCTCCAGGTCATTACGAGTTCATAGACACCTAACATGACTAGGTTATTTTTTACCTAAGTGGTGAAAAAAAATTCCAAACTTTGCTAAAAAAGAAAAAAAATGGCGCCATTTTCCGATACTCGTAGCGTCTCCATTTTTCATGATCTGGGGTCGGTTGAGGGCTTATTTTTTGCGTGCCGAGCTGGCGTTTTTAATGATACCATTTTGGTGGAGATACGTTCTTTTGATCGCCCGTTATTGCATTTTAATGCAATGTCACGGCGACCAAAAAAGCGTAATTCTGGCGTTTCGGATTTTTTTCTCATTACGCCGTTTAGCGATCAGGTTAATGCTTTTTTCTTATTGATAGATCGGGCGATTCTGAACGCGGTGATACCAAATATGTGTAGGTTTGATTTTTTTTTATTGATTTATTTTGATTGGGGCGAAAGGGGGGTGATTTAAACTTTTATGTTTTCTTTATTTTTTTCACATTTTTTTTAACTTTTTTTTTTACTTTTGCCATGCTTCAATAGCCTCCATGGGAGGCTAGAAGCAGGCACAACTCGATCACCCCTGCTACATAACAGCGATCATCAGATCGCTGCTATGCAGCAGAAAATCAGGTGTGCTGTGAGCGCCGACCACAGGGTGGCGCTCACAGCTACCGGCGATCAGTAACCATAGAGGTCTCAAGGACCTCTATGGTTACAATACTGAAGCATCGCCGACCCCCGATCATGTGACAGGGGTCGGCGATGACGTCATTTCCGGCCGCCCAGCCGGATGCGGTAGTTAAATGCCGCTGTCTGCGTTTGACAGCGGCATTTAACTAGTTAATAGCGGCGGGTGAATCGCGATTTCACCCGCCGCTATTGCGGGCACATGTCAGCTGTTCAAAACAGCTGACATGTCCCGGCTTTGATGCGGGCTCACCGCGGAGCCCTGCATCAGAGCAGGGGACCTGACGTCGGACGTACCATCCCGTCCGACGTCAGCAAGGGGTTAAATTCTTTTTTGACAACCTAATCTCTTGTTCAATAAATGGGATCCTAAAACCGTCCCTCAACAACAATGCCGCCGCTACGTCAGGGTACCTATTTAGATAAGCTTCCATCTCTTCCAGTCGAACTGGAGTCACCCCTTTTTTCAATTGTATCACTTCCCTTCTGCCTGCTTCCCCGAAAACATTTTGCAGCCCCGTGCGTTCCCCCACAAGATGAGCATTCATGCCTAAACTTACATTTTCCCCCGAATCTACAGTTCCCTTCATTAAAGGAGAAACACAGTCCTTTTTGCATAGCCACTGAGTGTCCTGACTGCCCTGAACCCCCAGTGCCCCCCTGAAAAGGCTGACCCGACCTAGAAGGAATCATCACCTTCATCCATAATGCAATATCCTTGTGGTCCCATCTAATACTAGGTCGAACCGCTTTACGCTGGCGAAACTGTTCGTCGTATCTTAACCAGCCTTGTCCCCCATAGACCCTATACGCCTCACCTATTGCATCCATGTAACAAAATAGGCCTGAACAATTCTTTCTGTGTCTTTCCGTGGCAAAGCCAGGTGTCAGAGGTCAATAGGCCCCAGAACACATCTCTACTGGAACTATTTCAGGGATGCGACTTAACAGTCAAAATATATAAAACTATACATGATTAGAGAATGTAATAACCTCTAATTTTCACGTATTGTTTATTAGGGCCAGTACTCTTGGCAGAAGTAGGAGACACCTTTGAGGTCACATTTAAAAACAATGCAAGTCGCCCATACAGCATCCAAGCTCATGGGGTGAACTATCAAAAAGCCATGGAAGGCGCTCTCTATAACACAGGCGACAATGCTGAAGGTAAATATAAAGTGTATATGTATTGTTAGGAATCATTTCTGTGTCTCTTCCAGCTATGTTGAACTATTGTCTAAAGTGATTAAAAAGCATGTAGATATTCATTTTCATTGATGACATAAAAATGATAGATATTGCAATTGTTTGACTATTTCACTACTTTTACAATTATCTGGGTCACTCAAAATCAATGATTTTCGACTTAAAGGGGTTGTCTAGTCTTCTTAAATTGTTAAAAATGCAACATGCATGTAAAAGCAAGCAACTTTGCAATTAACCTCTTGTTAAAATCCTCTCTACTCTCAATGAAAGGGATGATTTATTTTATAATTTGTTATTTGTTGCCTAGGGTACCAGCCACCTCTGCAGTCTATCAGCAGTGGCCACTAACCTAGGTAGAAGCGCTGCACTTAACAAGCTCTTTGCAATAGAGCATGAAAAATCTGCTCTGAAGTTGCCTAGATCAATAGATTTGCTTCTGCACTCTTCCAGTGCTGCAGAGGCAAAGCTGTCTCTGCTTGGAGCATCAGAGGAGAGGAAACTTTGGGCTAGTGGCTCAGCCAAGCCACTGGTCCACACTGTCAATCATCAGGACTGTACCACCCCCTAGCAATCAGGTACATGAAAGGCAGAGAAATGTTGCAATCACATCCTGACCCTAGAAGTTGCTACAACCCATTTGATAAAAATGTTTATTTGGCTTGTCTGTGCGACGCCCACCAGGGCCGTGGGGTACTCGGAACCGGGTCAGACAGTTCTTTAGGGAAGTCACGGGGCCATGACCCAACTCCATGGCCCTGAGTGTGCAATAAAGATGATGCAAAGGGGGAAAAATTATATGGGGTTGAATCGTGACGCCACCCGTGGTGTTCGGCAAAGGATGGCCGACGCTGCGGTTCAGGTCCACTGGGGCCGATGGTGACGCAGCAAAGATGGTACAGCTCCCCATGGGTAGAGCGAGCCCAAGGGCAGTTATAGGGTTAGTACAGGGCAGGTGACGCAGTAAATAATTATGAGGACACAGCGGGGTGCAGTCATCACACTTTGATTACAGTCTCCAGGTTACAATCACCAGCCGGGTGCTGTGTCCTCCGAGTTGGTGGTACAGCCAGCTCTCAGGTAGTGCCTGTTTGTTAGGGAATCCCCGCATGTGTTGTGGCTGTCTAACAGCCACGGGGATTTTAACATATTATCTGAGCACATCCAAGATACTTGGTAACACGTTATCCCAGTGTTCACTCATCACTATTAGTGATCCTATTTTTAAGAATATAATCAGAAAGTATCTCTGTAAGGCTGGAGTCACACTACCGTATAATACGGACGTATAATAAAAAAATTGCATAGCACTCAGACCAATGTTAATCCATGGGGCAGCTCCCATCGTCAGTTTTTTTTCTCTGCCGTATTAGACGTGTGAGTGAAATCGCAGAATGCTGCGATTGTCCGCCTATCTCAGCCAAGAAACGCCAATGCAAGTCTATTGGTGCTATAAAAAGATCGGACCATCAGTGTAACTTACGAGAAATACGCAGCAGTGTCCTACACAAAAGCCGGCAATTCAGTGCGGTGTACAGTAAAATCACACTAAACAGGTTATGTCATTGACACCTATATATATATATTTAATACAGAGCTAGATATCAGAATAGCCGGTAATTCAATTGCCGGCTTTTGCTAAATCCTTACCGAACCCGACAGGATATGAGACATGGTTTACATACAATAAACCATTTCATATCCGTTAGATTTTTATATATCCCTCACTAATAATGTTAGAAGTGTTTGTGTGTAAAATTTTGGAGCTGTAGGTGTTAAATGAAAGGGTTATTTCATGGGCAAAACTGGCGTGGGCTCCCACGCAATTTTCTCCGCCAGGGAGTGAAAGCCAGTGACGGAGGGCAGATACTAAAAGCCTAGAGAGGGACCATGGTTATTGCCCCCCCCCTGCTAAAACCATCTGCCCCAGCCACCCAAGAAAAGGCGCATCTGTAAATGCACCTATTCTGGCACGCAGCCTCTCTCTTCCCACTGCCCTGTGGCATTGGAATATGGGGTAATAACCTTGCTATTGAAAGGTGACATTAAGCCAAGTTAATAATGGAGAGGTGTCAATAAGACACCTATCCATTATTAAGCCACTAGTCTGAAAGGGTTAAAAATACACACACACATTAAGAATAAAGTATTTTACCGTATATACTCGAGTATAAGCCGACCCGAGTATAAGCCGACCCCCCTAATTTTGCCACAAAAAACTGGGAAAACGTATTGACTCGAGTATAAGCCTAGGGTGGGAAATGCAGCAGCTACCGGTAAATGTCAAAAGTAAAAATAGATACCAATAAAAGTAAAATTAATTGAGATATCAGTAGGTTAAGTGTTTTTGAATATCCATATTGAATCAGGAGCCCCATATAATGCTCCATACAGTTCATGATGGGCCCCATAAGATGCTCCATACAAAATATGCCCCATATAATGCTGCATAAAGGTTGATGGTCCCATAAGATGCTCCACACATTATCGCCCATTAAGATGCTCCGCACATTATGCCCATAAGATGCTCCACACCTTATACCCCAAGAGATACTCCACACATTATGCCCCATAAGATGCTCCATACATTATGGCCCCATACGATGCTCCATACATTGTGGCCCCATAAGATGCTCCATACATTATGGCCCCATACAATGCTCCATACATTATGGCCCCATACGATGCTCCATACATTGTGGCCCCATAAGATGCTCCATACATTATGGCCCCATACGATGCTCCATACATTGTGGCCCCATAAGATGCTCCATACATTGTGGCCCCATATGATGCTCCATACATTGTGGCCCCATGAGATGCTCCATACATTATGGCCCCATGAGATGTTCCATACATTGTGGCCCCATATGATGCTCCATATATTGTGGCCCCATATGATGCTCCATACATTGTGGCCCCATGCGATGCTCCATACATCGTGGCCCCATGAGATGCTCCATACATTGTGGCCCCATATCATGCTCCATACATTGTGGCCCCATATCATGCTCCATACATTGTGGCCCCATACGATGCTCCATACATTGTGGCCCCATAAGATGCTCCATACATTGTGGCCCCATAAGATGCTCCACACACTTGCCCCATATGCTGTTGCTGCGATTAAAATAAAAAAAATCACATACTCACCTCTCTTCGCTCAGGCCCCTGGCACTTGCAATAGTCACCTTCCTCGTTCCACGCGCCGCTCTGTCTTCCATCCTCTGCACTGACTGTTCAGGCAGAGGGCGGCGCACACTCTAATCGCATCATCGCGCCCTCTGACCTGAACAGTAAGTGCACAGGATGGAAGACAGAGCAGCACGCAGCGGTGGAACGAGGAAGGTGACTATCGCGCAATGCTCACCTCCTCTGATATACTCACCTGCTCCTGGCGCGGTCCCTGGCAGCGTCTCACTGTCAGATGGAGCCGGCGGCATCTTCCTATGTTCAGCGGTCACATACCTCTCATTAAAGTAATGAATATGCGTCCATATTCATTACTTTAATGAGCGGTACCACGTGACCGCTGAACACAGGAAGAGCTGCCCGGAGACCACCGGACATGCAGGGACCGCGCCAGGAGCAGGTGAGTATGTTAAAGCGCCACTCCCCCGCCAACTCCCCTCCCCCCCGCTGACAATGACTCGAGTATAAGCCGAGAGGGTCACTTTCAGCCCAAAAAAGTGGGCTGAAAATCTCGGCTTATACTCTAGTATATACGGTAATGAAAGAAATAAACACACAGGTTTTTAATGTCTCTTTCTTTTGAGTACCTGTTCTGCGGGTGACAAGGTAACTGCAGGGGCGTGGCGATTATAATTTCTTTCCTGCCTCTGTCTTGCTTGGGACAAACTTTTCTCTATGCAATCTTGCACTTTGCGGTTTTGCTGCTGCCGCTCTGTATCCCAGTCTACATCTGGTGATGTTGTTTCAAGTATTAGAACTCCCATGTCGAAGTCAATGGGTAACTTGCCATAGGTCTCGCTCTCATCAGGTAAAAGGATGTACAGTTGGTGGAGTTCACTGGGATAAGGTTATATAGAGCTACCAAGTCCTGCAACTTCTCTGGCCACTGATTTTGCTCTTCCAGGGGCAAGGTCTTCAACAGGTCGATTACTGCATGGCTCATTTTCTTGCACATGTAATTTGTCTGCGGATGGTACGGCGTCGTCCTGATTTTCTTGCAACTCCTGGAACACTTCCGCCTCAAAGGCTGGGCCCTGGTCGGTGACCACTTGTTCAGGGTAACCGTGCGGTCAACAAAAATGTTCTTGAAACGCTTTGGCTGCTGTCTTTGCTGTTTGGTCTTTGACAGGCACTACTACCAGGAACCTTGAGTAATGGTGCACTATGGTCAGAGCATAGGTGTAGCCAGTCCTGCTCGGAGTCAACTTCACATAATCCAAAGCTACCAGTTCAAGCAGCTGCTTCGTGATGATCGGCTGTAATGGGGCCCTCTGGCTGTTATGGTCTTTCCTGCGCAGGTTGCATGGGCCACATTCTTGGCACCACCTCTCAATGGCTTTCCTCATGCCAATCCAGCAGAATCTCTCACGAAGTAGGACCTCCAGCTTCTTCCACCCGAAATGTCCTGCTCCATCGTGGTATGCCTCTAAGACCATAGACACATAACGATTTGGGACTACCACTTGCCAGACCAGTTCATGTGTGCGCGAGTTGATGTTCCTCCAACACAGCTTACCCTCATAGATAAACAGCTTGCCCTTCTTCCATAACTGTTGCGATTCCTGTGGAGCATCTGGGCCAGGGTGCGAGTCAGCTTGTGTCAGCAACTCCTTTACTAGACGGACTGCCGGGTCATTATCCTGCATCTCTGCCCATCCATAGTGGGGCAATGGGTTAAACGTGGCATCTTGCACAACTTAGCGCTTGTCCATCACGCAATGGGAGCACTGGGCTGCCCCGTGGAGGTGGAAGGCTGGTAACTCGATTTCTTCTAGCTCTTCCGGGTCTTCTCCCTCATCTGGTAAATTGGGCATCCTGGACAGCGCATCAGCATTAGTGTTCTTATGCCCCGCTCGGTACGTGATGGTAAACTCGTAGTTGGACAGCCGGGCCATCCATCGCTGTTCCAATGCACTTAGGCTTTGCGGTTTCCAAGTGAGTCAGTGGATTATTGTCCATGAAGACGCTAAACTTCGCTGAAGCCAAGTAGCGCTTGAATCACTCGGTCACAGCCCAGACTATGGCGAGAAACTCCAACTTGAAGGTACTATAGTTGTAGGGGTTCCTTTCAGTGGGACGAAGCTTCCTGCTGGCATAGGCAATCATTCTCTCTCTGCCTTTCTGCACTTGTGAGAGTACTGCTCCCAATCCCGCATTGCTGACATCAGTGTAAAGTATGAATGGTTGGTCATAGTCAGGGTAGGCCAGAACTTCATCTCCTGTGAGAGCCAACTTCAACCGGGTGAAAGATTCTTCTAGCCTGCTGTTCCACTCGAATGGAGGATTCTTGTTCTTGGCCTTCTTGGATTGGCCCACTAGAAGGTCTTGCAGGGGTGTGGCTATCTTGGTGACGCCCTTGATGAATCTCCGGTAGTAACCTACCAACCCGAGGAACTGCCGTACTTCATGAATGGTGTTGGGTTTTGCCCAGTCCCTGATAACAGTGACTTTGTCAGCATCTGGTGCCATGCCTTCAGTGCTTACTACCTGGCCTAGGTACTGCACCTTGGCAACAGGTGGCTTCACTTTCAGGCCAAATTTGGACAGGGCTTCGAACACCTTGGCCAGGTGCTTCAGGTGGTCTTCATAGGTTTTAGAGAAGACGATGATGTCATCCAGGTACAACAGAACGGTTTCGAAGTTTTTATGTCCTAAGCAGCATTCCATTAATCACTGGAACGTTCCCGATGCATTGCAGAGCCCGAATGGCATGCAGTTGCATTTGCAGGGGACCACAGATGTCGTAAACGCTGTCTTGTCTCTATCCGCCTCTGCCACGGGAACCTGCCAATACCCACTGGTGAGATCTAAGGTGGAGAAATAGTTAGCGGATTTCAGTGCAGCTGATGACTCCTCAATTCTGGGTAACGGGTAGGCGTCCTTATGTGTAATGCAGTTAATCTGCCTGTAGTCAACACACATCCTTATTGCACAATCTTTATTTCTAACGAGGACTAACAGAGCTGCCCAGGGGCTACAACTGTCTCTGATCACCCCAGCCTCCTTCATCTCCCGTTACATACCCTTGGCACATTGATAGTGAGCTGGAGGTACAGGCCGGTACCTCTCTTTAATGGGCGGATGATCTCCAATGGGGATATGGAGTTGGACCCCTTTTACCTGCCCAAAGTCTAGAGGGTGTTTGCTAAAACCCGCTCATATTCTTGGACCACTCGGTAAACTCCATGCTTTTGGTGCAAAGGGGTGGAGTCAATGCCTATCTGCAGCTTCTGACACCAATCCTCCAGCCGTTCTGCAGAGCCAATGTCCTCCGTCTAGTCAGACGGGACAAAGGGTTCTACTGCCTGTATTGCGTTGTTACTGACAGTGAACAGCTTAGCAAGGGTGGGGTATCAGGGTACATGAACCTCTTTTTCCCCACAATTCAGGACGAGTATCGGTATCCTCCCCTTTCGGACATCGACTACCCCTATGGCTGTCATGATGGTGGGCCTACTATCAGAGGACACGGGTTCTATGAGGGCCTGGTAGTCTTGACCCTTGAGGCCTTGCTGATCGACACCAGATTAACATTTCACTCCTAGGGGGTATTGCAATGGGAATTGGATCACTCACTCTGACACTGCCGACTTCTCCACGAGACAGCTCTACCTGTTGTCTCTGCATCAGGGCTTTGATCTCTTTTTGCAGGACACGCTGCTCATCAGAACTGGCAGTTTCGGCTACCTGCTGCAATAAAACAACCTCGCCAAGACAATTTTCTATCACATTGGTACCTAGGGTCATCATTAGGTTACATTCTTGCCGATCCAATATCTACGATTATCAGACCTTGGGCTTTCAACTCTACTCACTCCACCTTAATGGTCACCTTCTTAAACCCCACTTGTAGCAAAGGCTGATCATAGCTGGAGTGGTGACTATTGTCAGATCATTATCTGGACTGCAGGTAATATCAGAGTCAGCCCAGTACCGTTTGTAAAGACTATATGGCATAGTAGTCACCTGGGAGCCAGTGTCCAAGTAAAGCATTCATCAGGATGCCATCAATCACGATGGGCAGGACCAGCCGTCCTCCAACATACTTGTCTTGCCAACTTTGTGGGTCTGGTCGTCTTACTCCAGGGGGTTGGCCCTCTGCCCCAGGGGTTGCACATTAAAATTGCAGAATCTTGCGATGTGCCCAGCCTTGTTGCAGCGGCAACAGATGGGCTGTCCGTCCTCGTTGTAGCAATCGCTGTCTCTCCCTCTGGTCGGAGGGATCCTCTTCCGCCGTTGCCACAGGGCGTCATCTGGACTGAAGACCAGCTGGATCTTCTCCTTTGGGGACACTTGCATGGACTGCAGGGTTTTGGTTAGTGCAGCCACACTTTTGGTCAGCTTCTGGACCTGGAGACTTAGGGTATGTGTCCACGTTCAGGATTGCATCAGGATTTGGTCAGGATTTTTCATCAGTATTTGTAAGCCAAAACCAGGAGTGGAACAATTAGAGGAAAAGTATAATAGAAACATATGCTCCACTTTTTCATTTATCACCCACTCCTGGTTTTGGCTTACAAATACTGATAAAAAATCCTGACCAAATCCTGATGCAATTCTGAACGTGGACACATACCCTTAGGTCTGCAGAGGAGTTATAATCTAGGGTCTGCGCATCGGTCTCTACGAGGGCCTGGGGAAAGGATGCCGCTTCCTAGTGGTATGTAATTGCTGGGTGCCTAGATGGCGCTGTGCCGCTGGGATTTTTTCACGCAGCACCCGGATGGCCCTATCTTTAAAGTGCGCAAAGTTCAGGTCAGGGTTTTGTAGGGCCATGATGCGCAGCAGTGTCCTGTGGGTGTTGGACAGGAGTCCTTCAATAAACTGCTCCTTTAGCAATCTATCCTCATCTTTCACGCTGTCGGGGTCAACCTGCTTCATGGCCGCAGTGTCTCCTGAAGATTAAGGGCATAGTCCTGTATACTGTCCTGCACCCTTTGTTTACACCCAAAGAATCTCGTTTTTATCTCTGCTGCAGTGCGGGTGTCAAAGGTGTCCTTCAGCCTGGCCAACATTTGCTTAACAGTTCTTTTATCTGTGTCCTGCCAGGACTTTACCTCCCTCTGGGCCGCACCAGTTAACTGGCCAGTAAGGATGCTGACTCTCAGACAGGGGGTACACTTCAAACAAACTACATAGTCTCTCCTTGAAATCGCTCAGGGTGTGCAACTTTCCTGAGTACTGTGGTAAGCAGGCCGATCCCGGTATGTATGGCATTGATAGTGACATTATGGGGGCTATGGTTGCTGCAGGATCTCCACCCAGATTGGACATTTTCCTCCCACCTAGTGAACCTTAAACAGGTTCTGCGTATCGTTACTGTAGTAGGCGGCTGTTCCAAAGGCGACGCCGATTTAGCTCCTGAGGGTGTCCAAGTCGGGGCCTCCTGCTCCCCGCCGGCTCACGTCCGAGCACGTGGCAGGACTTCTCTTCGCACCCTTACTTTTGGACTCCACCCACGACGACACACCCCATCTGCTTCCCGCACGCCGTGCGGCGTTATAATGGTGGCTATCATACATTTCAATAAAGTCTATGGCACACAGGACCCGGTGGCACCGGGTTACGAAATCCTCTTCGTGACGCCAAAATGGAGTGCCCGCTAGGGCCGTGGGGTACTCGGGCTGGGTCCGATGGTTCTTCAGGGGGTTGTCACGGCAGCAGTGACCTGGTCTGTGGCCCTGGGCGTCCAATATAATTAATGAAATGAAGGGGAAATAAAGTATATAGGGAGTATATGTGATGCCACCTGTGGTGTTTGGCAATGGATGGCCGACGCTGCTTAAGGAGACCTCTGGGGCCAATGGTGATGCAGCTAGAATGATTCTGCTCCCCACAGGTGGAGCGAGGCCCCAGATCTACTGGTATAGTTGGGAAATGACTGGAGGACACAAGGATTGCAGTTTCCTTTACCTTTACTTGTTAGTTTCAGGTGCAATCTAGGGCACAGGTAACAGGTGATGATGGGGTCCGGGCAGCCTGGAAGCAACTTAGGATCCACCTAGCCAGGTGGGTTTGGAGGCCTTCCTTCTGCGCTATTCTCTTAGGTCCTTGTGGCTTTAAACTCTGCTCAAGTTCCTCTCCTGCATGTTGCTCCTAATCTGTATGGCAGACAGCATGAGCCTATCACGGGCACTGCCTTTTTTACTGGAAGCCCCTACTCTTGGTCTGCTGTGGTGCCTCCGGATTTTCAGTGTGGCCAGGGAGCTTGCAGTTCCCTGCCCTCCAGATTCAGCTGTTGGGGCGTACAGCACCCACCCAGCCAAGGACTCTGGCCTCCTCTTTGTCAGCGCTCTCTTCTGGGGTGAGCTTGGTTACAGCTCCACTCCCCAGGATCTCCTCGACTTCTCTCAGACTACTCACTAGACTGACTAACCCCACCTCCAGGCCAAAACTTAAAGGGAAGCTCCCCTGAAACCGGGTGTTAGAGCTCCCCCTTCTGGTCTGGAGTAAGGAAAGTGTTGGATGCTGGTATCACCTGGTACGGGGATGCCTCTTTGCTTCCAGGCATGACATCACCTCCTGTGAGGGAGGCAATGCCACTATGGCAACCAGAATCCTGGGGTGCCACAATAACATGAAACTGCTGACAAGTTACCTTAATTTCTTGTGATAACTTTGAATTAATGTTTCATATCCGCTTTTTGCTGGATCTTATATTGATGTAAGGGTCACATGGGCAAAGATATTCTGCTGCAATCTCAAACACCCGTGAAACAGGTTCCTCTGGGTATGTAATGTTATTTGATGCTGTTTCCCACTTGGGCTGCATACCCTCAGATGTACCAGGAACCCCAGGTGTTGCAGGTGTTGTGAATTACAAGGAAGGAATCAGTTCTGTTTATAAAAATAAATTTAACTTTACTGATGGGTCGGATAAAACTTGTGTACAGTAGGCAGCAAGTAGTAAGCTTGCTCTGTTATTCACAGTGGGTTTCATGTAGAAGCGCATCACTTGCAAATAACATTTCAACAATACAGCATGAATAACTCGAATCCTCCATTTCATCTATCTGTCTTTCGCTGTTCACAGCCCACTTCCATGCAGAACCGTTGCCTCGGCCTCGCAAGTCCAGTATTTTTTCACTAACGATCACAGATCTAGCTCAGTGTATGTTCCCACGGTCAGTATACTTTGCAGGTTGAATGCTGCGTACATCCGCTGCGTCCAGCCCGCAGCGACCAGATGTTACAGCATAGCGGATGGGATTTCATGAAATCCCATCTCAACTATGCGTGCACGGACGCCTCAGGCTTCCCTGCAGAGACGGACATGCGGCGCGTCTTTCCAGACCGCAGCATGTATATTTATCTTGAGGAGACGCTCAGTCTCCGCAATATAAGTATCACCAGTCAAATGTATAGGGCAGTGGTCCCCAACCTTTCTGACCTTGAGAGCCACATTCAGCTCTGCAAGAGGGTCGCGAGCCACATCCAGCTCTTGCTCCCCTCACAGTAGTGGCAACCAAAGCCCCCATTATGGGTATAATGATAACCAAAGCTTTTCCACACAAATCACCCCAAAGCAGTATACCACATGTGGCTCCCAAGCTACAGGTTGGGGACCCCTGGTATAGGGCGTGGTGATTCTGCACGGTTCATTGAACACATGTGGAATTACCTGCGTTCAAAAGCCAGCAGCACTTTGGATGGAGCGGACATGTGCTGCGTCCAAAGTGCTGCCGTTTACTGACCATGGGAACATACCCTAAAACATAATCTGTTCAGCCCCACTTCACCTGTGCTGTCTCAGGGTCCCCCACAAACCCACAGCTCTACCTCCTAGGTTTATGAACGCATCCACTACAGTTGTCACAGTTTCTAGGCATCCAAGAATGTCTTTTCGTTAGAGGTGGGTGAACCCGAACTTAAAAGTTTGAGGTTCCTACCAGACAGTTAATGTCTAGTGGTTAACGCCGAACACGAACTTTTCCCAGAAGTCCATTGCAATGTTCTGAATTCCGGAGAGAGAGAAAGACAATTTTCCAGCTCAAAAGTTTGGATCCTCATTGCTTTCAATGGGGTTCGGGCTATTGTTCAAGTTCGGGTAAAGTTCTGGAACCCAAACCGAACTTTGGAATAAAGTTCAGGTAGGGTACCAGAACCCAAACTTCCACAGGTCCGCTCATCTCTACTCGTAGTATTGACATCCAAACTGCCTCCTATCCAGTAATAGTTGAAGGTTTGCTACTTCAAAAAAATCTCTTAGTTTCCATATACCCAGTATGCAGCTAAAGTTCTTGTTTTCCTGTCTGTCTGTCTGTTCACTCCAAACTCTGACTCACTCTAGCCAGGAAATAACTCTCTTCTTAAAGGGAATCTGTCAGTAAGGTCAACCCTCCTAAACCAGCTATATGGGCATGTAAGTAATAGGAAGCTGAATAAAATGATGCCTTGATATCTGCAATCTGATGTTTTGGGCTAGTTTCACACTAGCGTATGGGAGGGCTGCGGATGGCAGCATACTTCCTCCCTTCTTCCTCCCTGAAACCCCGCCTACACTCCACCTACTTCTCCTTACGTCCTGCGGTGCCCTGCGTACCTATCTTTATCATTGGGTACGTACACTATTTGTGGACGCATCCGCATGCATCGTTTGCAGGCTGCGCCGACCGCAGCAAAGTGCAACATGTTGCGTTCAGCGCAGCATCTAAATGGCACATGTGGAGGCATCCGCAAACAGCGTACGTCCCTGTGTACCCAATGAAAAAGATAGATACACAGGGCACTGCAGGATGCAAGGAGAAGTAGGCAGAGCAAAGGCGGGGTTTCAGGGAGGAAGAAGGGAGGAAGTACACTGCCATCCGTAGCCCTCTCGTACGCTAGTGTGAAACCAGCCTTATTCCAGATAAACACTTGTTTTTCTTATTTGTAAATGAGCTGTTCAGTACTATGGGCCGGACACTGATCTGTATGAGAATCTGCCTCCAGAACATATTTTAAGCAAAATGTGACATTTCCAGTTTGATATGTAATGGCCACTCTCTGCTCTCCTGATCTCACTGCAGAGCTGTATGTGACTATAACTTGAGATGGGCGAAAGCCGCGAAACTGACTGGTAAAGTTCAGGGTCCGTACCAAACACCTAGTGTTCATGCACGCATCCCGAACACAGACTTCTCCAGGAAGACCATGTTACTGTTCGGATTCAGCAACTCAAACATTGGGTGTTTCCCACACTGTCATCTTCATGACAGTGAGAGAAACACCAGCGGCTCTGATCAGCGGTAAGATCATTACCACAGGTCAGAGAGCCGCGGTTCCCACGCTGACAGTATGAGCCAGCAGCTCTGACGGTGGTAAAAAAGGTACTGACAGTCGCTGGTGTAGGCTGATAAGAGAGTACTACTCTTAACAGCCTACGCCTGCTGTCGCTGATGACAGCAAGATCAGGTGCCGCTGATGGGAGTATTCATCAGCCCAGCGCCTGTGTTATAAATAAATGAAAAAAAATATGACGTGAGGTCTCTTCTTTTTTTGATAATCAGAACATGCAACACTGACAGCTGCGTTCTGCAACCCTCAGGAGTCAGCTTAATCATGGCTGGTTATCAAGAATAGAGGCTGGTTAACAAGAATAGAGGGGTCTCACTCTATTTTTTAAATTATTTTAATAAGGATTTTATTGTGGCTGGGTCTTTTTGCAATCTATCTATGGTGTTAGTTATAGCCGCCTCTCCATTGCTAAACCCTGGGCTTGATGTCAACTACCAATAAAAAGCTGACATCAACCCCAGAGCTATTGCCCCACTTGTTATCGCACCAGGGCAAGTGGGAAGAGCATGGCTAAGTGCCAGATTTGGTGCATTTTACTGATGCTCCATTTCTGAGATGGCTGAAAGTTGATGATTTTAGTCTTGGAAGGGGCCAATACTCATGGCCCTTTCATAGACTATTAACCCCTTTCTGCCAGCTGACGGAATAGTACTTCAGCTGGCTGTATCCCCCACTTTGAGGTGGGCTCCGACATTGAGACCACCTTAAAGTCGCGACATGTCAGCTGTTTTCAACAGCTGACATGTGCCCACAATGGACGCGAGCAGAATCGCAATCTACTAGTGCCCATTAACTGGTTAAATGCCGCTGTCAAACTCCGACAGCGGCATTTAACAAGCGCTGCCAGCCGCGCAGCCAGAAGTACGCGCACTGCTGACCCAGTCACGTGAACGGGGGTCATCGGTGCATTGCCATCACAACCAGAGGTCTCTTCGAGACCTCAATGGTTGTTGATGGCAGATTGCTAGGAGCGCCACCCTGTGGTCGACGCTCATAGCAAGCCTGTAATTCTGCTACATAGAGGTGATCTGTGCATCACCTCTATGTAGCAGAGGCGATCGAGTTGTGGCAGCTTCTAGCCTCCTATGGAGGATATTGAAGCATGCCAAAATTAAAACAAAGTGTTTAAAACTATAAAAAAATATAAAAGTTCAAAACACCCCCCTTTCCCCCCAATCAAAATAAAACCATTAAAAAAAAAGTACACATTTGGTATCGCCGCGTTCAGAATCGCCCGATCTATCAATTAAAAAAAAACGATTAACCTGATAACTAAACGGCATAGTGAGAACAAAAAATGAAAACGCCAAAATTAAGTTTCTTTGGTCGCCGAGACATTGCATTAAAATGCAATAGCGGGCGATCAAAAGAACATATCTGCACAAAAGTGGTATAATTAAAAATGTAAGCTTGGCACTCAAAAAATAAGCCCTCACCTGACCCCAGATCACGAAAAATGGAAGCGCTACGAGTATCGGAAAATTGCACAATTTTTTTTTTTGGTTTAGCAAATTTTGGAATTTTTTTAACCACTTAGATAAAAGAGAACCTAGGCATGTTTGGTGTCTATGAACTCGTAATAACCCCGAGAATCATAATGTCAGGTCAGTTGTAGCATTTAGTGAACCTAGCAAAAAAGCCAAACAAAAAACAAGTGTGGGATTGCACTTTTTCTGCAATTTCATCGCACTTGGAATTTTTTTCCCGTTTTCACGACATGGTAAAACCAATGGTATCGTTCAAAAGTACAACTTGTCCTGCAAAAAATAAGCCCTCACATGGCCATATTGACAGAAAAATAAAAAAGTTATGGCTCTGGAAAAAGGGGAGAGAAAAACAAAAAAAGCTCCGGGGGTTAAGGGGTTAATAGGGGGACCCCAAGTCATAAAAACCAGTAAAAGCTAAGCAAACCGCAATGAGCTGATATTAATAGCTTGGGCACCTTTATGACTATTGGCTCCTTCTCAGAATATTAACATCACTCGTCAGCCATCGGCTTTCACTCTGCTGCTTATGAAAATTATGAGGGACCCCACATTGTTTGTTTCATTCATTTCATTAATAAATACACACCCAAGGTAACCTTATTTCACAGCCTCCAGGTGTTTCAGTAGCTGGAAACTCGATTAATCTTAAAATGCCCTCAAATTTTCCAATGAGGTTTCTGGGCCTCACAGCTGCCGTGAGACCTGATGGCTGTGATTTCTGGTAAACTGAAAGGTTTCCCGAGTTCAAGCCACTAGGTCTCATAATCCCTTCAGTGCTGAGTTGTTGAATGTCGAAGTGCAGAGTGCCGGACTCACAAGCATTCATCAGTCCGATACTGGCACTTGCAAAACTAGAGAAACAGGTGCTATGATGTGACCTTGTTAATAAATTCAAAAATAATCTGAAAAAAAAAAAAAAAAAAAAACATGAGGGGGTGACTCTTAATTTTCATAAGCAGCAGAGGGAAAGCCAATGGCTGAGAGCTAATGGTTAATATTCTGGCAAGGAGCCAATAGCCATAAAGGTTCCCAGGCTATTAATATCAGCTCACAGCTGTTTGCTTAGCCTTTACTGGTTATTATAGGGGAGATCCCTTGAAAAAAAAGACGTGGAGTCTTCCCTATACTCGTTAAACAGAAAAGGCTATGCAGACAGTTGCAGGCTGATATTAATATCCTAGGAAAGGACCATGAATATTGTCCCCCTCCCAGACTAAAAATATCAGCTCTCAGCCATCCCAGAAATGGCACCTCAATATTATGAGCCAAATCTGGCGCTTAGCCTTGCTCTTCACACTTTCCCTAGTACGGTGGCAAGTGAAGTTATAGTTGTGGGGTTGATGTCAGCTTTGTATTGGCAGCTGACATCAAGCCCAGGGGTTAATGTAGAGGCATCTATAAGCCCCCCCTTTACTAATTCCATAGTTAGATTGTTAAAAAGACCCAGCCAGAATAAAATCCCTTAATTGAAAGAAAGATACTGACATTTATTTGATGTAAAAATAAAAAGCACAGTTTATGCCTAATCCACTGAAGCCCATGTCACCTGTAAAAAAAAAGAAAATAATAAGCAACCATATCCCTCACGTGTTCAATGTGAAGAATATCCCTACTGCCCCATGACAATCCAGATGATTTGGATAACGGTCACATCAGTGATGCAACCACCATCCATGCCAGCCAACTCACACTAACACAGGAGCACTATCGCTCCTGCAGTGTGTAGCACTGAGCTGCCATGAGAAAGTTAATCAGAGTTCAAAGCTGATGAACCCTGGTCGCCAAAAGACAGTGGGAGACTCACCAAATGTATGGAGGAAGGTGCTGTGGTCAGATGAGACGAAAATTTTACTCTTTGACCACCAAGGTAAACACTATGGCTAGCACCAAACCAATAAAGCTCATGACCCCAAGAATACTATTTCCACAGTTAAACATAGTGGTGGCATCATCATGCTATGACGATGTTTTTCGGCAGCAGGGACAGCGAAAATTATCTGAGTCGACTGGGTACATGGTTTGTACGAAATACAGGAATATTCTTGAGAAAAACCTGTTTCAGTCGGTCAGTGATTTGAAACTGGGACGGAGGTTCACCTTCCAACAATGACAAGACAATGACCCAAAGCATATTGCTAAAGCAACACTCGAGTGATGTGAGGGAAATGTCAAAGCCCAAACCATTATCCAATTGAGGATCTGTGGTCAAACTTGAAGATTGCTGTTCACCAGAGGAAACCATCTAATTTGAAGGAGCTGAAGCAGTTTTGCTTTGATGAATGGGCAAAAATCCCAGTGGCAAGATATGGAAAGTTCATAGAGACTTAGCAGCTGTAATTGCTGCAAACGCAGGCTCTACAAAGTGGTGACTTTAGGAGTCTGAATAGTTATGCACACTGAAGTTTTCAGTTATCGTGTCCTATTTGTTGTTTTCTTTACAATAAAAAGAAAACAAAATGGTCACATTTGAAGGCATGTTCTTTACATGAACTGATGCAAACCCTAAAAAAACTGAAATTCCAGATTGTGAGGTAGCAAAACACGAAAAATGCCAAGGGGGTAAATACTTTGACAAGCCACTGTACAAATAAGAAAAACATGGATATCTCTGGTGTACGTCACCAGATCGCAAATATCAAGATATCACTTTATTCAGCTTCCCGTGACCAACATGCCCATATAGATGGCTTAGGAGGGTTGATCTCAGGCCGAGATCACACATAGGCGAGATACAGCCGAGTCTCGCAGGTGAAAACCCAGCTCTGTTGCCGGCACTCCGGAGCAGAGCTTGCAGCCGCACAGCAATACATGGAGCTGCACCCTCCGCTCCGGCGTGGCGGTGCCAGAGCTGGGTTTTCACCTGCGAGACTCTACCCGTATCTCGCGTATGTGCAGGGGTGGATTAAGGGTAGCCTGGGCCCCGGGCTGTTCAGACACTGTGGGCCTCCCCCGGTCATGTGACGGGGGTCATGTGACGGGGGTCATGTGATACCTGAACCAGATTATTCCAGAAAAATGGCCGGGCCCTACTCTACTGTAACCTATTAAATATTTGTTAAAATATGCAATACAATTTAGGTATATTTAGATTTATTTTTCAATTTTTAAAATGACCAATATCACATACAAGGAACAAATACCACCACACCATGACCAGACCACAAATTACAACCACAGTGATTGAATAATATCACATACAAGGAACAAATACCACCGCACCATGTCAAGACCACATATTACCACCACTTGGTGACCAAATAGCACATACAAGGGACAAATACCGCAACACCATTTCCAGACCACATATTACCACCACATAGTGACTGAATACTACAATACTGATCAGTAATAAAAAAACACAACACAATACTATCACCATAAGTGCCAGTATTCACAGGAGATCTGTACTTAGTATGCAGTGTCTGTGTAGAGGTAATACAGTGATCACTGGTGGTATTATACACAGGACCTCTGTATATAGTATACAGTGTATAGTGTCAGTGTATAGGTAACACTGACTCACCAGTGACGTCTCTAGGTGAAGCCCTTCATCTTTCATCCAGCACAGACCGCCATCATTTCTTCCAGCCAGGACTCGTTTCTGCAGGAAATAACACAGTTATCTCGAGCTCCGCTTGCAGAACACATTACTTAATTTTTCCCAACTTCTACATTACACCACATGAAGAAAAAAAGGCGACATAGTGTCACTCTGCACAGTAACAGGACCGCCCCCCCATTTAAAACAGTATACTCAAAAAATAAAATAAATACATCACTGCAGTAATAATATCCCTTAATTAGCCCCTATGTCCAGCATTGCCCCCAGACAGTGTGTTCAACAATCTGCCCCAGTATGTCCAGCATATTGCCCCAGAGTGTCCAGCATTGCCCCCAGTGTGTCCAGCAATCTGCCTCAGTGTGTCCAGCATATTACCCCCAGTGTGTCCAGCATATTACCCCCAGTGTGTCCAGCAATCTGCCCCAGTATGTCCTGCATTGCCCCAGTGTCTCCAGCATTGCCCCAGCGTGTCCAGCAATCATCTGCCCCAGTGTGTCCTCCAGCATTGCCCCCAGTGTGTCCAGCAATCTGCCCCAGTGTCTCCAGCATTGCCCCAGTGTCTCCAGCAATCATCTGCCCCAGTGTGTCCTCCAGCATTGCCCCCAGTGTGTCCAGCAATGCCCCCAGTGTCTCCAGCATTGCCCCCAGTGTCTCCAGCAATCATCTGCCCCAGTGTGTCCTCCAGCATTACCCCCAGTGTGTCCAGCAATCTGCCCCAGTGTCTCCAGCATTGCCCCAGTGTCTCCAGCATTGCCCCCAGTGTCTCCAGCAATCATCTGCCCCAGTGTGTCCTCCAGCATTACCCCCAGTGTGTCCAGCAATCTGCCCCAGTGTCTCCAGCATTGCCCCAGTGTCTCCAGCAATCATCTGCCCCAGTGTGTCCTCCAGCATTACCCCCAGTGTGTCCAGCAATCTGCCCCAGTGTCTCCAGCATTGCCCCAGTGTCTCCAGCATTGCCCCCAGTGTCTCCAGCATTGCCCCCAGTGTCTCCAGCATTTCCCCAGTGTCTCCAGCATTGCCCCCAGTGTCTCCAGCAATCATCTGCCCCAGTGTGTCCTCCAGCATTGCCCCCAGTGTCTCCAGCATTGCCCCAGTGTGTCCAGCAATCATCTGCCCCAGTGTCTCCAGCATTGCCCCCAGTGTGTCCAGCAATCATCTGCCCCAGTGTGTCCTCCAGCATTGCCCCCAGTGTCTTCAGCATTGCCCCCAGTGTCTCCAGCATTGCCCCCAGTGTCTCCAGCATTGCCCCCAGTATGTCCAGCAATCATCTGCCCCAGTGTGTCCAGCATTGCCCCCAGTGTCTCCAGCATATTGCCCCGGGCCCCCCGGATTGCCGTTCGCAAAAAAAAACAAACAAAAACCGAGTTCTCCTTACCTGACCAGCGCTCCAGGCGGCAAGCTCCCTCCAGCAGCGTGGACTCGTCGGCGACTGACAATGATGTCAGACGCCGGCGATGTGTGCGCTGCGCCTGCGGCCGACTTCAGCTGCCAGCCTCCAATCGGCTGGCGGCTGTTAACTATTGACGTGCGGGCGCGCGCCCGCACGTCAATAGGAAACCGCCGCAGCGCCGGTAGGGGCCCGGTGAGCAGATGAGATGGGGCCCGATGCGGGCTCCCTCTCTCTGCCCACCGGGTCCGGGCCCATAAATGATACGCCCGGCCAGTCTGACGGGCACGTGCAGTAATGCCCTGATTGCGGCGCCCGGCGCCCAGATTGACCCTCTTATAATCCGCCCCTGCGTATGTGTGATCCCGGCCTCACAGACAAATTCCCATTAGCCCCTAAACTCCTTCCACCTCCACCACCATAAGAGGAATTGCAGTAAACAATGTCCAACAGTATGAAGCTTTTCTAACAATAATAATAATAATCTTTATATAGCGCTAACATATTCCGCAGCGCTTTACAGTTTGCACACATTATCATCACTGTCCCTGATGGGGCTCACAATCTAAATTCCCTATCAGTATGTCTTTGGAATGTGGGAGGAAACCGGAGTGCCCGGAGGAAACCCACGCAAACACAGGGAGAACATACAAACTCTTTGCAGATGTGGTCCAGATTAGAACCCAGGACACCAGCGCTGCAAGGTTGCAGTGCTATCCACTGAGCCACCGTGCTGCCCCTAGCATATCACAGTATCAAAATCATCACAGCAATATCTTCAGGTGCTGTCAGCCATCTTTAGTCCTGCACAATTACAGTGATTAAAATGCAATGGTAAAGTTTACTTCTAATGACAGAGAAAGTTTAAGCGTTCAAGTCTGTTCAAGTCATTAGCGTGATCCCAGGATTTAAAGGAGTGGTCCAAAGTTCAAAGTCATTTTCATTCTAAAGCCCTATCTATTTTTTTATATACCTGAATTAAAAATTCCCTATCATTCCCTAACTACAGTATCTAACTGCCTTTTTCCCCCCCGTACTTCCTTCTTGATCACGCTTCATTTCAAAATCTCAGTGCATGCTGGAATACTTAAGAGAAACATCATGAGGGGGTTCAGGCTGTGGTCACTGCCACAGCCATTGCCTTGAAACGAAGAGTCATCAGAGACACTTGTTACAGGGACTGGGCTAGTACCTGCATGATGTGCACTGTGCAATGTGCACAATGACAGCGCACTCTCTTCTGTTATCCCAGATCAGCAGTAACGACCCGGCTTGATAGCACATTGTCAGAATACCCAACATGTAGAGACCAGGGCAGTCCAGTCCATGCACGTGACGTCATTGGTCTCTGCACTCCGAGTATTCTCACAATGTGCTCAGTTGCTACCTAATTACTGCTAATCCGATCTGGTACCTAAGAGCAGCACAAGCTGTCTTTGTGCACATTGCACAGTGCACACAGCAGGGTCTAGCCTAACTCATGAAACAAGTTTCACTGATGATGCTTCAATTCAGAGAGGAGGCAGGTGACCGCAGCCCGTGGCACCCGATGACACTCCCTTTGAGTACGCCAGCATGCACATCAATTCTCAAAAGAAAAGCAGTTAGATGATGTAGTTAGGGAACAGTAGGGAATTTTTAATTCAAGTATATTAGAAAATAGTTTAGATTATGGCACTAAATAGATAGGAATTTAGAATGAAAATTACTTTGAATTACAATTACATTTCTTTTACTGCATGGAAGAAATCTTCCTCCCTAAGTATCATTATTTGAAAGAGTAATATGGAAATAAAAGCCACTGACTTGTACTTTTATGTTTGCATTTATTAATCCTGCAGAGTTTCAGGCTTCTCATGTAGCCCCTGGAGATACATTCACTTATAGGTGGGAAGTACCACAGAGTGTGGGGTCAACTATGCATGACCTAAACTGCTTACTGCGGCTGTACTACTCATCGGTTGATATGGTCAGGGACACAAATTCGGGACTGGTGGGTCCTTTGCTAGTGTGTAAGAGTTTAATTGATGGCAAACAGGTTAGTGCTGGTTTCTTTGACATTTTTACATATATTTTTATTATGGTGTTGCTATTATAGTGTACTGGTTCGCTTTATTGACTTTACAATAGTATATGTGTGACTATAATCTGCTTTAGAATAGTAGAAAGCATAATTTATATATTCTACAAATACAGCAGCACAATATAAATTTTTTTATTATTTTTCAGACTCAGAATCAACATATATATTCTAATGGGGATATGCCCTGTTTGGTCATATAGGCTGATTTGGTAACCCCTATCAGCAGCAGCTCTGGCTCTGGTGCACTTATGATTTTCCTATAGAAACTGATCATCAGATGCTAGATAAGGTCAGATCACACAGTGGAAGTTTATTTGAAGTATTTCTAAATAAAGTTGGGACATAGTAGATCAAAATCATTGGGATCTAGATACAAATTTCTGTGTAGAGCCTCTATATACTGGGATGTCAAAATCAAATATTCAGAGGGTCAAAATTTAAAACTACGACAAAGTCACATGCCAACATTGATACTTACTGAAAAAGTTGATATAAGGGAAAAAAATACGGGTTTTATATATATATATATATATATATATATATATATATATATATATATATATATATATATACGCAGTAAATAATAATGACAAAATGGAGAAATTCCAGTAAATGTACAGTACAGACCAAAAGTTTGGACACACCTTCTCATTTAAGGATTTTTCTGTATTTTCATGACTATGAAAATTGTACATTCACACTGAAGGCATCAAAACTATGAATTAACACATGTGGAATTATATTCTTAACGAAAAAGTGTGAAACAACTGAAATTATGTCTTATATTCTAGGTTCTTCAAAGTAGCCACCTTTTGCTTTGATGACTGCTTTGCACACTCTTGGCATTCTCTTGATGAGCTTCAAGAGGTAGTCACCGAAAATGGTTTTCACTTCACAGGTGTGCCCTGTCAGGTTTAATAAGTGGGATTTCTTGCCTTATAAATTTTTTTGGGACCATCAGTTGTGTTGTGCAGAAGTCTGGTGGATACACAGCTGATAGTCCTACTGAACAGACTGTTAGAATTTGTATTATAGCAAGAAAAAAGCAGCTAGGTAAAGAAAAACGAGTGGCCATCATTATTTTAAGAAATGAAGGCCAGTCAGTCCGAAAAATTGGGCAAACTTTGAAAGTGTCCCCAAGTGCAGTTGCAAAAACCATCAAGCTCTACAAAGAAACTGGCTCACATAAGGACCGCCCCAGGAAAGGAAGACCAAGAGTCACCTCTGCTTCTGAGGATAAGTTTATCCGAGTCACCAGCCTTAGAAATCGCTGGTTAACAGCAGCTCAGATTAGAGACTAGGTCAATGCTACAGAGTTCTAGCAGCAGACACATCTCTACAACAACTGTTAAGAGGAGACTTTGTGCAGCAGGCCTTCATGGTGAAATAGCTGCTAGGAAACCACTGCTAAGGATAGGCAACAAGCAGAAGAGACTTGTTTAGGCTAAAGAACACAAGGAATGGACATTAGACCAGTGGAAATCTGTGCTTTGGTCTGATGAGTCCAAATTTGAGATCTTTGGTTCCAACCACCGTGTCTTTGTGCGACGCAGAAAAGGTGAACGGATGGACTCTACATGCCTGGTTCCCACCCTGAAGCATGGAGGAGGAGGTGTGATGGTGTGGGGGTGCTTTGATGGTGACAATGTTGGGGATTTATTCAAAATTGAAGGCATACTGAACCAGCATGGCTACCACAGCATCTTGCAGCGGCATGCTATTCCATCCGGTTTGCGTTTAGTTGGACCATCATTTATTTTTCAACAGGACAATGACCCCAAACACACCTCCAGGCTATGTAAGGGCTATTTGACCAAGAAGAAGAGTGATGGGTTGTTACGCCAGATGACCTGACCTCCACAGTCACCTGACCTGAACCCAATCGAGATGGTCTGGGGTGAGCTGGACCGCAGAGCGAAGGCAAAAGGGCCATCAAGTGCTAAGCATCTCTAGGAACTCCTTCAAGATTGTTGAAAGACCATTCCCGGTGACTACCTCTTGAAGCTCATCAAGAGAATGCCAAGAGTGTGCAAAGCAGTCATCAAAGCAAAAGGTGGCTTCTTTGAAGAACCTAGAATATAATATTTTCAGTTGTTTCACACTTTTTTGTTAAGTATATAATTCCACATGTGTTAATTCATAGTTTTGATGCCTTCAGTGTGAATGTACAATTTTCATAGTCATGAAAATACAGAAAAATCTTTAAAATGAGAAGGTGTCTTTAAATGAGAAGGTGTGTCCAAACTTTTGGTCTGTACTGTATTTGATGAAGACATGAAAAGGAATAACAGTAATCCTTTGAGGGCGGGGGGAAAAATGGATTGGGTGGAATTTGCCTAGAGTGTAGTGAGAACCCCAATACTAGAGGACAAGTTAGGTTTGTGGGGATGATAGTTTGCAGTATAAATAATAATGCAAATGGTGTAGCGCCTCTGAAATAGAAAGGAATATAGGGAAGTAAAGAACATCAGAAGTACATAAACAGCACTGAACAACAATAATTAAGAGTCAGAATGGTAGGGCGTGAACAAAAAGGGTAAGATTTCAATACATAGGGAATGGATTTACAATGTACAAAAAAAGACAAAATGGAAAATACATGACCAAATAGAGCAATAAAATTAACCATGGCATGACCGGGTCCATGGCATACCTGTGCCCATCTTGTCCAGGAGATAGAGGGTAGTAGGTGCTAGGAGATGTGTGGGAGAGCACAAGGGGAGTGCATGCTCATGTACGGAGAGGAGGATGGAACTTCCGGCTCAGGTGAATGCCGGTCAGGAAGTGCATCATACCTGGAGAGCGCATTATAATGTGGCGTGTTGTAAACAGCCTTGTAGTAGCCAAAGTGTGCGCCAGGCTGGAGATGCTGGATTTGTAGTATTATTATGCGCTGTCTCACGGCAGGCCAGCTTTAGTAGACATTTGGTATCTTCTCGCGGCCCACATATAATTATATTGATTTGTCCCGCGGGCCTGAGTTTGACATCTATGCTCTATAACAATTTACATAAATGGTTGATGGGCCATGCAAAGTTACAGAGTGGAGTGACTAAGTAAAATGCTTAAAAGTTGCTAACCCTCTGACTCAATAAAAGCAGAGTGCAAACCTTTTCTGATATTAACATCAGCACAAAAACTGCACTAGGAAAGTCATGGGAGAGTAATTACATACCAGCCTTACATCACCAAGCACAATGCTATGTGTCAGATGGAGTGGTGAAAAGTACGATACCTTTGGACACTGGAGCAGGGGAAACATTTTCTGTGAAGTGATGAATCACTATTCTCCATCTATCTGATGAATGCGTTTGGCAAATGTGAGAACTTTACCAGCCTAACTTCTTTGCGCCAATAGTAAAGTTTGGTGGGATAATGCTATTGAATTGGTTTTCAGGGATAGGCCAGGCCCTATAGTCCCATTTGGGCTTCTGATTTCTTCCTAGCACCCCAGGACATTACTGTTTTGTAAAATAATCTTAGATTTTGTTCAGATGTGATTGTAAAGAAGTTCGTGTGATTACAGAGAGGGGTCGCTCACAATTACTTCATTATGCCTAACGTATTTGATGAAAATAAGAGCTGGTACCTGGAAGAGAACATTGAGCGGTTTACAAGCAGCCCTCATAGTGTGGACCAGGAAGACCCAGATTTTCAGGAATCTAATATGATGCACTGTGAGTGTTTACTAAGCGTTACTATTAACTTGCTTTATATCAAGTCATTCTTAGCAAGATCTGATTATAGAAGTGGACACGTTTTAGGTCTGAACAGTAATTTGTGGGTTTTTCCTATTTATAATTTTTAATATCTTACAAATGTCATGATAACATGCTATCCGTTTAAGGCTACGTTCACACTACGTTAGTGCCTCTTTTACAGTCTCCATCAGGGAGTTCTGTCTGAAGCCCAGAAAAACGAGATTTAGGTGAATCCCTGACGGAGCCATTGAGTATATGAGGCAAACACAGTCCAATGTCAGCAATGTTCGACTTCTATTCCACCAATGTCCATCTTTTACGCCGGATATTAAGGCCTAGCAGACTGCGCTACAGCGTCCGGCATAAACTTTGGACTCCATTGTTTTTTCAACATAACGTCTGGATACCTTTTTTTCTTGGCTTTAGAAAAAAGCCTCTGATGAAGACAGCAAAAGAGGCATAAGGTAGTGTGAAACTAGACTAACAATCACTCTGGATTCATATCTGTTTTAGAGCTTTAATACTGTACTTGTTTCTGTTCAAAAATGATCACCTCACCCAGAATAACATCTACTATCTGCCATGATCAATGAATAAATTATACTGCCGCGCTAACAGATTGGAAATGAGTGGAAAATAGTGAAGAGGAGCACACACAATAGAAATGAGTATGTGTAGTAATTTTCTGTATAGAATGAAATTCACAATAAGAATGCACTAGGACAGTAAAATGATACTTCCCATAGAGACAATAACTAAGGGGATAAGTAGATAGGGTTTCTCTATATAGTTGGAAATCCGTTTGACCAGTAAGATATAGTGGAGCTGGTAAACAGTCATTGCTATACCGCCAGGTAGATTAATAAATGGCACTTAGTATAGGCATACAGTTAGTAGGGCAGTGTCATTTATTCATTTATCTTAGTTTTGCTCATTTACGGGCCATCACATCGGACCCATAGATCTACCAGCAGATTATAGTACCTTCTCCCCACCATCCCTTTAGGCGCTAGTGAATTTTTATACTTTATCTACTGTCTTCCTCCTCTAATGGTTATATTGTGCCCTGTGAATAGCAATCAATGGATACATGTATGGAAATCAGCCGGGGCTAGACATGTGTAAAGGAGACTCAATTCGTTGGCATCTGCTGGGACTAGGCTCCGAGGTCGACATGCATGGGATACACTTTACTGGAAATACCATTCGCCTCCATGATACCACAAGGGATGTCGCTAGCTTATTTCCACACATCTCATACTCAGTAATAATGACTCCGGACAATGAAGGTAAGTCACAGGGAATGATTGCATTAGTACATCCACGGTATGTGCGCCACTGCTGCAAATTCTAGGTATATATTACAATTTATCATTTTTATAATCTTGCAAATAATCAAACCTGGAAATAATGCAAAGGTCAAATGTCTAATAAGGTAGCAAGATATCAAAGCGAAGATAACCACATAATTTATACATTGTATGCTTGGGGTTCCATTCAGACAGCTGAGATTTTTCACGTATGCACAAAATGGTCCAAGTTTCATCAGTGTTTGGTCAGTGTTGCTTTTTGCCATCAGTGTTTCATCGGGGATTTTCACGAGACTCAAAGCTGTCTGAATGAGGCCTTACAGTAAGTGACGTTTTTGTAAAGAAAGATGATATACAACTGATAAGTCAGTGGTATCAGTCAATAAGTTCCTGTGTACAACCACGATATGCATAGATATGGCTATGTTCATGCAGGATTTTCAGGAGTTTTTTGAGCGGATCCAGAATCCTCCTCAAAAAACATCTCCAAAACACCAGAAAAATTCTTCCAATTCATTCATTTGGGTAAAACATTTTGATGTTAACATAAAGAGTTTATTGAGCTTCACTTTCCTGAAGAGGTTTCGACAAATGCCTGGTGGAAAAGAAATCACTATTAAAGAAGACTGCAAGAAATTAATCAGGAAAAAATGTTTCCAAAACTCTACAAAACTGCTTCAGGAAAAGAAAAACTCCCCTGAAAAAAGGAATGTTTCCTGTTGCCATTTTGGTTGAAAAACTTGTTGGTTTTGAATACCTCAAAAAAGTTTGAGTGACGCCACTATGGACTAAATTTACACTCCACTCTTCAGACCCTAGAAAAAAAACAACCAATTTTCACCTATGTAGTGTATGTGATTTTCATCCATTTTTTGTCCTTGTGTCATTTGTTTTTCTTGTATGATAAAAAAAACTGATGAATAAATCAGTAAAAAACAGATAATACATTGAGGCAACATGAATGGCATTTGTGTACTTTTTTTTGTTGTAATTTTTTTTTTTCACGCTGACCTGCCCACATAAATGGGCAAGATGGGTCAACAAATCAGACCATACTTGGACAAGTCTTTGTAAAATGAGAAAGCTAACAGACTAAATTAGGTGCATGAAATGTGTAGGGTTAGCTCACAGCACTCTTCACAGGACAAAAGGGTAGATAGGGGCATTCTCCTGTATAAAGACGCAAGATCCAAAATCCAAGGAACCCACTTGGATACAGCATGCACAGGAAAAAAGAAGACAGTGTCCAGCAGGTGATGAAGCTCAAAACATGTTTATTCTTCCAGCCCTCTGAACCTGGCCTTAAAGCAAACCTGTCAGCAGGATTGTGCTTAGTAAACTACAGACACTGTCAGGATGGTGCCGTTCTACTAATTAAAATGATACCTTGATTGATGAAATCCGGATTTCATCTTTTTTTGTAGTATTCAGTTAATGAGATTCTCGGGGTGTCCTCTGAGGGGCTTTATGTGGTGCTCTGCATACATTATTCATCTGTATGGGCTTATGACAGGTCACTGATCCTTCACTAACCTGTCCCTATTTTACCTAATGCCTATAATATTGTGGGGTTAAAAAAAATGTACATTCTCCAAAATGGCGGCGGTGCATGCACAGTAGCATTTATCGCGTTCTAATATATTCTACTTCACAAGCGCCGTGGCCGGTGCCATTTTGCTGCAGCCAAATTTTTTTTTTCCCTCCAGCAAAATGACACCGGTGACGCTTGCGCAGTAGCATTCATCGTAGAGCAATAGATGCTTCTGCGCATGTACCACCGGAGTCATTTTGCTAGAGAAAAAAAAAATAGGGCTACAGCAAATTGGCACCAGCAGTGGCACTTTCACAGAATGCAATAGATGCTATTGCACATTCACCGCTGCTGGCGCCCTTTTGATGAAGTTACTTTTTTTTTGTACCTGACAATATTATGGACATAATGCAATGCATGCTACTGCGCAGGCGCCATTTTGCTGAATGTAAAAAAATATCTAACCCCACAATAATCTATGCATTATGTAAAATAGGGGGCAAGTCAGTGAGGGATCAGTGACCTGTCATAAGCCATACACATGAATACCTAAGCAGAGCACCACATGAAGACCCCCCACAGGCCGCCCCAGAGCACGAGCATATCATTAACTGAAAACTACAAATAAAGATTAATCAACAACCACAAGACAGATTTCATCAACTAAGGTATCATTTTAATCAGTACAACAGCACCAACCTGACACTGTCTGTAGGTTACTGAGAAAAATCCTGCTGACAGATTTCCTTTAATGTCACAAGACGCTTGCAAGAACTATACTTGTCTATTTTTGTCTTCTCAGGCGTTTTTAATGTTGAATGTATGACTACAGACCATTACACAGGAGGAATGAGACAGCGCTACAGGGTTCAATCATGTGGCAAACAGGAGTCTTTAAAAGACTTTTTCTATACACGCACGTATTACATTGCAGCAGAAGAGATTGAATGGGACTATTCACCAAATCGGACCTGGGAACATGAGAGGCACGTGCACAGTGAGGAGAGGTGATTGATTTCTATTTCCACAGTTATGTTTTCTTTGCCGAACACCTGAAAACTGAATAATTAAAAAGCTATAGCATTAAAATGATCCTGTTTTGACCAATCAAGACTGCAGACAGTGCTTTACTGGGGATTAGCGTGCAGCTGAAACATTTCTATATGCTTGGTCATGTAGGTTCTATGACCGAGGACTCAAAGTTTCAATCCCTCCAACCCTGTGACCACAAATGCTGGTGCAATGCCCTTCATTTACATTGTCAAATGCTCTCAACATATTTCAATGTTCGGTTTGGATTACGATGGCAGAATTTGCAATATTTGCCAATTTATTCGTCGAATATTCGCCAAACAAAATCTAACACCATTCAAGTCAATGGGAGGCAAAACCAAAAAGCATGCACAACACCTTATAACAGCCTTAAAAGTTGCCAAAGCATATCAAATGATGGACCAACACCAGGAAAGTGGCCTCAATTCACCCACAGTACAAATTGTAGCATGGCACCGCAGCAATCAGCCATGTATGAGGTATCGGGGTCTGGGCCAGCATTTACAGCAGTGTTTCCCAAACTCCAGTCCTCGCGGACCCCACGGGTCATGTTTTCAGGATTTCCTTAGTATTGCGCAAGTAGTGGAAGTATCATCAAGGCATCAGGAATGGTCTCGCCTGTGCAACACTATGGAAATCCTGACCCCGTGGGGTCCGTGAGGACTGGAGTTTGGGAAATACTGATTTACAGCTATCAATTGAATGTCACAGTAAGACGAGGTTGGTGAGGGATAAGTGTAGGCCTCCAGTGCTGAGAGCCCTGATACCACATGCAACAGCTCAATATGCTTTCATACTCAGCCACACTCAGGTGTCACAGATTAAAGATGTCTGCACCCTTCTGCACAGTTTTGAATTGACTACTAACTTGGTTAGTACTGACGACCACATCATCAGTATCACTATTCTGGTCATCTATATGGTGAAGCAGACTTTGAATAGCCTGGGGTATGAGATGGTGGTCCCAGGAGAAGAGGAGGATGCGGAAGCTGCGCTTGCCATCCACTCGATTCTGGGCCTCATCAACAAGGCGTACCGCTTTGCATCTTCCAAAGAAAGGTAGTGGAATAGCCCGTCCAGTAACAAAAGTATAAGATATTAAATGCTGCAAAAAATTTGAAAGTGAGATGTCCCCTACTGAATGACGTTAGTAACAGAAGAATTTTTTGATGGCCTCTGGATCAGGCCTCTATAACACACTAGATGCTACAAACAGTTTGAAAGTCAGATGTCCCCTACTGTATGACGTTAGTAACAGAAGAATTTTTGGGGGGCCTCTGGGACAAGCCGCTATAACACACAAGATGCTACAAACAATTTGGAAGTCAGATTTCCCCTACTTTATGACGTTAGCAGCATAAGAATTTTTCTGTGGCCACTGGATCAGGTCTTTTAACACACTAGATGCTACAAACAATTTGAAAGTCAGATGTTCCCTACTGTATGATTTTAGTAACAGGAATTGTTTGGTGGCCTCTGGATCAGGCCTCTTTAACACACTAGATGCTACAAACAATTTGAAAATCAGATGTTTCATACTGTACGATGTTTAACAGAAGAATTTTTTGGGGGGGCTCTGGAACAGGCCTCTATAACACTCTAGATGCTACAATCAATTGTTTAGCAACAGAAAATATTTGCTGGTTATGTGCGTGACAACTGCAGACAGCTTAATTTCAACCCAACAAAATGACAAAGTGGGATACGGTGGGCTGTATAACGTTTTGCAACAGAAAAATTATATACAGGTCCTTCTCAAAAAATTAGCATATAGCGTTAAATTTCATTATTTACCATAATGTAATGATTACAATTAAACTTTCATATATTATAGATTCATTATCCACCAACTGAAATTTGTCAGGTCTTTTATTGTTTTAATACTGATGATTTTGGCCTACAACTCCTGATAACCCAAAAAACCTGTCTCAATAAATTAGCATATTTCAACCGTCCAATCAAATAAAAGTGTTTTTTAATAACAAACAAAAAAACTATCAAATAATAATGTTCAGTTATGCACTCAATACTTGGTCGGGAATCCTTTGGCAGAAATGACTGCTTCAATGCGGCGTGGCATGGAGGCAATCAGCCTGTGACACTGCTGAGATGTTATGGAGGCCCAGGATGCTTCAATAGCGGCCTTAAACTCATCCAGAGTGTTGGGTCTTGCGTCTCTCAACTGTCTCTTCACAATATCCCACAGATTCTCTATGGGGTTCAGGTCAGGAGAGTTGGCAGGCCAATTGAGCACAGTAATACCATGGTCAGTAAACCATTTACCAGTGGTTTTGGCACTGTGAGCAGGTGCCAGGAAGCATGAAGTGCTCCAAAATCTCCTGATAGCTAGCTGCATTGACCCTGCCCTTGATGAAACACAGTGGACCAACACCAGCAGCTGACATGGCACCCCACACCATCACTGACTGGGTACTTGACACTGGACTTCAGGCATTTTGGCATTTCCTTCTCCCCAGTCTTCCTCCAGACTCTGGCACCTTGATTTCCGAATGACATGCAAAATTTGCTTTCATCAGAAAAAAGTACTTGGGACCACTTAGCAACAGTCCAGTGCTGCTTCTCTGTAGCCCAGGTCAGGCGCTTCTGCCGCTGTTTATGGTTCAAAAGTGGCTTTACCTGGGGAATGCGGCACCTGTAGCCCATTTCCTGCACACGCCTGTGCACGGTGGCTCTGGATGTTTCCACACCAGACTCAGTCCACTGCTTCCTCAGGTTCCCCAAGGTCTGGAATCGGTCCTTCTCCACAATCTTCCTCAGGGTCCGGTCACCTCTTCTCGTTGTACAGCGTTTTCTGCCACATTGTTTCCTTCCAACAGACTTACCATTGAAGTGCCTTGATACAGCACTCTGGGAACAGCCTATTTGTTGAGAAATTTCTTTCTGGGTCTTACCCTCTTGCTTGAGGGTGTCAATGATGGCCTTCTTGACATCTGTCAGGTCGCTAGTCTTACCCATGATGGGGGTTTTGAGTAATGAACCAGGCAGGGAGTTTTTAAAAGCCTCAGGTATCTTTTGCATGTGTTTAGAGTTAATTAGTTGATTCAGAAGATTAGGGTAATAGGTCGTTTAGAGAACCTTTTCTTGATATGCTAATTTATTGAGACAGGTTTTTTGGGTTATCAGGAGTTGTAGGCCAAAATCATCAGTATTAAAACAATAAAAGACCTGACAAATTTCAGTTGGTGGATAATGAATCTATAATATATGAAAGTTTAATTGTAATCATTACATTATGGTAAATAATGAAATTTAACACTATATGCTAATTTTTTGAGAAGGACCTGTATATATTTTTTAATGTGCGTTAGTTCTGCAGTCAGTTTGATATCACCACAGCACTAACTGTTAAGGTGGGATACAGCAGGCTGTTTCACATTTAGCTAGGGAAAAAAAAAGATTTACGGCATTATACTCACGCATGGAGCAGGATAAAAGCAATGCACTTGTAGGACATGAGCCCTGCTGGCTTTGTCTGTGGACCTCAGTAATGGCAAAAAAAAAATGCTGGAAGGTAAATTTAACAGCCACACTGGACACTAGCTAGCTACACTGATATACAACCGCCTAGCTAACTAGCTAAAATCTTACTGCTAACAGTGTCAGCGTCAGGAGCAGCCTCTTTCCGCTGTTACAGTGTCAAAATGGCGCTAAAACATGATGTCCGCTTTTTATATGGAGAGGGACATGTGATTTCAGCAGTCAATGACACAAGCCGTTATGTCAGGACATTTTGGATGTTTCCCGCACCCTCATTGGCTAACCGCAATCTGCACACAAAGTTGCTAAAGTGCTGAAAATACTTTTGCGGCAACACAAATATTTTCCCGCGCATTTTACTGACTTATTTACCGATTTATTTTTTCCGATTTTATAAAACTTTGCTATTTTTTCAATCACGAATCCGAATGTGCCATATTCGCCGAATTTATGTTTGGCGATCAATCTCCGAACAAATCTGCTCATCACTACTCTCAACCCCTCTTCTCTGCTAACTGTATCATCCAGAGATGCCTGTAACATCTAATTAGGAGACTGCTACAACCATCACTCATGAGTAGAGGGGAGAGTTTGGGAAAGTTAATTATAACTTTGATTCCTCTGTCACGCAGTCTATAGGACCATGCACATAGGTATGTTTCAACCAAAGACACAAACCGAAATCATGAGGCCCCATAGCAAAAGTCCAAATAGGGCCCTCCTTTCCCCAGAGAAAAAAGTGTTCCCTGGAGTCATGGTGAATAGGTGTGGTCACAAAAAGGCAGAACTTCCAACTCTGTGACAATTGCAAACTATTTTTGATTCCATTGAAGTCCCATAGTGATCCAATACACTATGATGCCCCTTTAATGACACCAATTATGTATGATACCTACAAAAATGCCCCCAAACACAGCATGATAGTAAATTCCTCCACATTACCTTCCACGTGCACAGTAAGATAATCACACTGTACCCTCCATAAAGTATGATGACCCCGCAATATATCCATATGCTCAGAATATAACCATTCACAGTATGTCCCCATGCAAGAAGTCACTGGTGTGAAACAAAAAAAAGGAAAACTACTTACCTCTCCTCTGCCGTTTCAGTGTCTGAATCATGTGGTCTGAAGCTTCTCACAGTGGATGCGATGTAGTGACGTCAGTTTCTCAGACACACAACGAGAATGATGGGACACAGAGCTGAAGGCTCCTTGATCCATCATTGCTTTCAACACTATATGCATCCGTAATTCATCTATATTTCTAGAAAAAAAATTAGTTTATGAAAAAAAAAAAGTTAAACATTTGACTGTGAGCTGAGTAACACCCAAAGCCATGGTATTCTTGAAAGGGTACTACTTTAACATTAACCCCTTTACTCACAGGCAATTTTTCATTTTTTGCAATTTTGTTTTTTTTTTCCATTTCTTCCAAGAGCTATAATTGTTTTTACTTTTCTATCGATGTATTGATATAGCCATATGATGGCTTGTTTTTTATGGCACAAGATGTAATTTTGAATGACACAAGGCACTTTAGCATGTAAAGTGCAGAAAAATGGGAAAATAATTCCAAGTTGGATGCAATGGCAAAAAAAATGCAATTCTACTATTGTTTTTTAGACATTCATCGTATGGTAAAAATGACCTGGCAATAAGATTATTCACATTAGTATGAATACCATGGTACCCAACTTTAGAAGTTTTCTTTTAATTATTTTAGTGGTTAAATAAAAAATTCTAAACTTTATAAAAATAGTAACTTTTCTATATATCTTCCAAAGAGCTGTATGATTGCTTAACTTTTGCGTGGTAAGCTGCCTTTTTTATCTATATATACAATTTTGGGTACATTCAAATGTTTTGTTCACTTTTTTAACAATTTTTTAGTGACTTATAGCATGTATATAGCTAAACAGCAATGATCGGAGCTAGCTCAGCTCACTGCTGTTAGACAGATGATGCCAGCTATGTAACACACGCCAGTATCTGCCGCATGAGGAGTGCGTTCAGCTCTTGAGTCCACACCACAACTATAGACCCAGCACTGATGTACAGTTACGTCAAGGGGTTAAAAAGACCCTCACAGTTCTAATGTCAGTGTTAGTTAATGCTAGTATTGCCCATCAACTAACAATTCTGGATCATCTTTTCTCAGAAACTCTACATTGTGTCCTCTATTATATAAATGTTAATAAATAAATAGACAACTGGGTGTTACCAGTCTCCTAGACAAAGGGGTGTGTCACTACATAATCTGACATTGTCATCACTCATTGATTGGACAAGGTCAGACTGTGTAGGGACACACCCTCAAATGGTTAAATCTAGTTATCAATGTATTCCTAATATATTTTCTGTATCTCTTCCTTATGGCTGTCCGTACCTCTGCTTGTTGCCATTTCCATGTAAGCTGTACTGCTCATTACAATATCAGCACAGTCATCAAAACCGTAGCCATATATCTGTGTAATCATCACATCATCGGGATAAATGCTTGTCCCGAACAGTCCACAATCAAGTCCCATAGTGACTGCAAGCAGAAATCTTGAACATTTAGAGTGATTTCAAGCAAAAATTGAAAATTGCTGAAAATGTTTCTAGAAAATATAAAACAAAAATTGAATAGCTTACGATATGTAACATTTATTTCTTACAGCAGTAGTAGCTTAGTATAAATATAATGGGTCACATTTACTAAACCTGTGTAATGTACAGACATCATAAACCTGTGACAGATTTATCATAGTAGCTCATGCCAGGTGATAAACTTGGCAAGTTTTTCATGTCTAACTTTACACCATCTATTGGTTGGCCTAGTTTAAGGCAATATTGTTGAATTTTAGTCACTGCCCTCTTCCTGCACTCTGTCTAAGTGCTCCTTCAGACGTTCATGATCAGTGGTCAGATTTCGGACCGCAATGCATGAACTGGCCGTGTGTCTCCCGACCTTGAGCGTGATAGCTTCATATATTTCTATGAGGCTGTCACGCTCATAGATGGGAGACACGAGACTAGTCTCTGCATTGTGGTCCAAGATCAGACTGAATATCGCGTATGTCTGAAGGAGCCCTAAAACCCATAATAGAGGTGGTGTAAGCTTGTACACAAAATGAGGCCAAATGGCACAAATTAGGCTGATACTCTGGAGCTTTTAGTTATGCAAATCTTACGGTGTTTCAACATGTGTGAGAAATTAAAGGTTTGGGTGGCTCATATCTCGTAATAAATGATGAATAATGACTATGGGATCATTGTTGGTGTCCCTTCACTTTCTCGGCTACATTTCACTTTGATTTGTTGGGTGTTTTTGCCAATCCTAATGACCAGTATGTATCACCTAATCTCTTGGTTTCCCTAAAGCCCAGGGGATGTATTTTTAAATAAATCCAGAACTTCGATTGGTTCCAAGTACAAAAAAGCTGTATACCGGGAATACACGGACAATACCTTTACGGTACAAAAGGAAAGAACTGGAGATCAAGAGCATTTTGCTATCCTAGGTAAGTAATATGTGTTTGGCTTTAAAGTACTGTAGGTCTTTTTTGCCTCATTATTAGAGTGAGAATCGCTACACGTTATACTGTAATAAAGTATAGCTGAAATATGGCGACAATATGATCCAGCAAACCAATACTGGTAATAATAAACCCTGGTGAACAACAGAAACACACCTGATTATATGGCGTAGCACGTTCTTCAAGCTACTTTTGTCCAATAATAAATCAATACAAATTAATCAATTGCCACAGATTGGTGGTACTGTATCTATAGGACAGGAACAATCTGTGAGTCCCTATGATATCAAGTCAAATATTAAGTAATTCTGAGTTAGGAGACAAGGAGCAGGACCCTCATCTAGCAGCTGCAAAGCAGAGCCCTGGAGGACCTAATATGTCTTTGTGTTGGACAATCTGACCCTTGATTTCAATGGAATCTGTGTAACACTTGTTTTTCCTTATGGTGGTCTTGCAAGAAAACTGGACACTTTTTCCATGTTCTCCCACAGATTACAACTCATTGCTGAAGGTCTCAGCAGCAGAACACTCTATGATCATCTTATAGTAGGACAATTCCAGATAAAGAAGTGATAGGAGTATAAAGAAGTGTGGAAGACACTGGAAAGATCTGGGAATCATATGTTTAATATATAGATGTGGTCATCACAATGTTTTTTTTTAAGTGTAAGGCTTCATTCACACATCCATGTGTCACGGTCTGTGATGCATTGATCAGATGTGGTTCTCCTGACCTGAACTCAAAAAGCTAAGACCACAACACACATAGTTGTGTGAATCTGGCCTAAAATGAAGGCAACAAATAACCACTATTCTATAGTTTATTATTAGTGATGAGCGAATATACTCGGTACTCGAGATTTCCCAAGCATGTTCGGGTGTCCTCCGAGTATTTGTAGATACTCAGAGATTTAGTTTTCAGCGCTGCAGCTGAATGATTTACAGCTGTTAGACAGCTTGATTACATGTGGGGATTCCCTAGCAACCAGGCAACCCCCACATCTACTTATGCTGGCAAACAGATGTAAATCATTCAGCTGCAGCGCTGAAAACTAAATCTCCGAGTACCTACAAATACTTGGAGGACACCCGAACATGCTTGGGAAATCTCGAGTACCGAGTATATTCGCTCATCACTATTTATTCTACCATACTAATAAAACTTGTAGTCAAATACCAACAAAATCTACATATCAATCTTTTATTTAACAGGTCCATTAATAGAAGCATATATTGGTGATAGCATTAAAATTATATTCAAAAACAAGGCAAGTAGACCATATTCAATATATGCACATGGTGTAAAGCTGGAAAACAATGAAGTAAATGCGACAGAACCTGGTAAGATTACTTGTCACAATGTGGATGTGTAATATATATGTAAATTTTCCATGTGTGCAAAAAAGCAACGTTTCGGCTCCAAAGAGACTTTGTCAAGCCGAACCGTTGCTTTTTGCACATATGGTAAACTAAAAGTTTGTTCACATTTTTGATATTCCTACAGTGTGCGTTCTGCTTTTTTTCCTTCATATTATTAGGATATTGAGCTATAACTGGCAGGCTGGCACCTACCAACTACATTTTGTCTTTGCTTATGCTGCCTCATGTTCTGTTTTATATATTAGATTTATATGTATATACACAGGAAGGTCCAGATGTGTTTGGACAGTCACACAAGATTTGGCATTTTAGCTGTTTACCAAAACATACTCAAGATATGGTTATATAATCAACCCCTTAGTGACCAAGTCAATTTTGACCTCAATGACCAAGGCAAATTTTACATTTCTGACCACTCTCAATTTATGTGGTAATAACTCAAACGTTTCAACGGATCCCACTGATTCTGAAATTTTTTTTTGTGCCATACTGTACTTCATCTTAGTGGTAAAATTTATTTGATATGACTTGTGTTTATTTGTGAAAAAATGGAAATTTGGCAAAAATGTTGACAATTTTGCAATTTTCAAACTTTGAATTCTTATGTCCTTAAATCAGATTTGTGTCATACAAAGTAGTTAATAAATAACATTTCCCACATGTCTACTTTACATCAGCACAATTTTTTAAACAACATTTTTTTTTTGTTAGGAAGTGATAAGAGTTAAAAGTAGACCACTGATTTCTCATTTTTACTACAATATTTACAAAACCATTCTTTTTAGGGACCACATCACATTTGAGTCACTTTGAGGGGTCTAAATGACAGAAAATACCCAAAAGTGACACCATTTTAAAAATCTGAAACTCTCAAGGTGCTCAAAACCACATTCAGGAAGTTAATTAACCCTTCACGTGATTCACAGGAAGAAAAGCAATGTTGATGGAAAAAATTGACATTTAACTTTTTTTCACAAAAATGTTACTTTGGTCCCCAATTTTTTAATTTTCACAAGGGTAAAAAAAGAATTGGACCCAAAAATGTGTTGTGCAATTTCCCCTGAGCATGCTGATATTCCATATGTGGGAGAAAACCATTGTTTGGGTGCACAGCAGGACACAGAAGGGAAGGAGCATCGTTTGACTTTTTGAACTCAACATTGCCTGGAATCGAGAGCATTCTAGAACCCCTTATGTGTCTCAGCAGTGGAAACTCACCACAAGTGACCCCATTTTTTAAACTACACCCCTCAAGGATTTTATCCAGGAGTATAATGAGCACTTTGAACCCGCAGGTATGACACAGAAATTTATATCATTAGGTCATCATGTTAAAAAAGTTCATTTATTTCACAAAAATCTAGCCCTAAGTTTATCACTTTTTCCAGAGATAACACCAAAAAGTGGACCATAAAATGGCTTACCCACTGTCTTACTAGTGCAGCAATACCCCACATGTAGTGAAAAAGTTCTGTTTGGACAAACAGCAGAGCTCTGAGCAGAAAGAGAAATATTTGAATTTGTGAACACAAATTTGGCTTAAAGAGACGATGGGCACCATGTCGTATTTGCAGAAACCCCCTATAACTGACCCCATTTTGGAAACTACATCCCCCAAGGATTTTATCCAGGGGTCTATTTAGCATTTTGAGCCCAGTGGGACTACAAAGAATTTGATAACATTATATTGTAATATTGAAAAAAATCATTATTTTCACAAAAATCTTGCTTTGGCCCCAAATTTCTCACTTTTGCCAGAGATAACACAAAAAAGTGGACCCCACAATTTGTTACCCACTTTCTTACGAGTGCAGTGATGCCCCACATGTAGTCAAAAAGTTTTGTTTGGACAAACGGCAGAGCTCGGAATGGAAGGAGTACAATGTGAATTTTGGAACACAAATTTGGCTGTAATTGGAATAGATTGTCATATTTGTCGAGCCTGTGTGGTTCAAGAGCAACATAAATCCCCCATAAATGTCTTTTTTGTAAATTATACCCTGTAATGTATTTATCTAGGGAGGTACTGAGCATTTTTTCCACTGTCTCTTTTATGATTCTTTTTTGTACATTCTGAGGAAGACACTTCAAATTTGATTGCGCTAGTTTTTCAGTTTTCAAAAATGCATCCAATATGGCACCAATGTGAGCACTGGACACACGGCTGTGCCTATAATAATAAATGGCACACCATTTTGTCTTTAGGGTAAAATTGAAGGAATTCTAGGACCCTTTCAAAGTTTACAGAGACATTGAGGTACCAAACAAGAAAATCCAACCAAGAATTATTACTCAAAGGCATATCCCTAAAAACACATTTGCGGATTATAAAACTTGGTCTTTCCAACTAAACAGATGTTTTGCAATTGCGTATATTGTAGCAGGAAGAATAAACTGTACTGTAATGAAGGGCAAAATGTGCAGGAAAATGCAGCCAACTATGTGGTAAACCAGAGTTTGTTCCAAAGATGAAAGAACACCAGCAGGGCTAGAATGACGTAGACTTTCAGAGACTGGTCATACAATGTCCATTTAGCTCCATCAATCCCTATATGAGAGATGAATGTGCCAATAGACGTTGTACACTATAGCAGGCTCCCGCCCATTAAGGTAGGAACAGCTATATCCACAAAACCCCTACAGAATCCGTAAAGTATTGTCTGGTACACGAGGTTCGGCAAGAACCATGCAGTAAAGCCCATAGTGTATAAGTACGAAACAGCCTCATTATTAGAGATCCTCCAATAAAATTATCATGCCTATATCACCAATATAAATAATATATGAGTAATATAAGTGAAACTAAAATTTTGTGTAGCAAAGCATAGTCGCAAAAACAGTCAAACTAAGATGAATGGTCAAAAATGTTTATGTGAGTTATCAAGTCCTGGAATTGTCACATGACCTGAATTTTTTCAAGAACATTTCTTGTGTCCACACTCTAGACTCTAGAGTATACAGACGTGGGCATGTGGATGAGAATTTGTCTGAATAATAAATTAGTATGTGATTGATCAAGCCCTGGAATTGTAAGATGACCTGACTTTTTTCAAGAACATTTGTGGGGTCCACATTCTGGAGTGTACAGACGTGGGCATGTGGATGAGAATTTGTCTGAATAGTAGCTTGGTATGTGATTGATCAAGTGGAATTTATTGTGAAATGGGGTAAAATGTGATTTACTGATGTAAATATTCTCTTTATTACTTATTCCAGAAAAATTACTCAACTGGTGCCCACTAAGCAGAAAATATAAATTATTTGAAGAAAAAAAAACCTAACAATTCTAAGGTGTGTGGTGGGTCTCAAAACAGTGGGAGATACAAAGGCCTGCTGCCATGCTTCCTACAAACCTGGCATCTTTTTGAGGGATACGTTTGGGTGGGAGCCGCAGGGACAGGGCAAAGAAAATAGCTCTCTGCAAATCTCCAGACATCCTTGGACATGAAGGCTTCCTCCTTTGCTATGGAGTCAAATATGAGACACTCAACAATTTTCTCCTGGAACTAGAGGAAAGTGAGTGCTTCTTGGGATTTTTTTGTACAGGACAAAACTGTTGTAGGTAGCAATCTGGATGAGGTAGATTGCTATCTTTTTATACCAGGCCCTTGTCTTCCACTTCATCAGGTATGGCTGAAGCACTTGGTCTAACAAGTGAATGCCACCCATGATTTTATTATAATCTGTGACGCAAATTGGTTTCTATTTGTCCCTGGTGGTGCACCTGTCTCTGACCATCACAGTGGTGTCCGCATGCAGTGTGGTCATGTAGACGTCCTTCCTGACATTCCACTTCATTGGAAGAATTTGTTCGCTTGCAAGTGAGAATGACGCCCCTTCTCCAAACGTCTGGACACCAACTGTGACGGAAACCCCAAGTGGTTTTTCCTGACTGTTCCACAGGCCCCTGTATTTGCAGCGTGGAAGGATTTGTACAGTGGGTGCTCAAGTAATAATTGTCTATATATCTATGATACACTTGATTGAGAAGGGGTGTCATTAGCTCCCAGACAATTTTACCTAGGATGCCAATTGTCTGAAGACAGTTTGGGGGGCTAATTTGGCAATCCCTACCTTCAAATATTAGGAAAGTAGATGTGTAGCATGATGTGCTCTTACATATTTTGTAGAGCTTGACACCGTATTTGGCTTGCTTGGAGGGGATGAATTAGCAGTATGACAGATGGCCCTTGCAACTCATCAAGGACTCATCACATTTTGCTCTAGAGTATATGAATTTAGAAATGAATCTTGTAGGAGGGAAATTAGGGGTCTCAATTTGTTTAGCCGATCATAGTTGAGGTCAGTTCTTGGGAGGGCTGGGAATTATCACTAAAATGGAAAAAAAATATTTAGAATTGAGAGTCCTCAGTGGTTGATACCTTTTAATGGCTAACTGAAAAGATGGTAACAAATTGCAAGCTATAGAGACTACTCAGGCCTCTTCATCAGGCAAAGACTAAAATAAATTCTGAAGAATCACATATTTATACACAACACAGCACAGACCTGTCATTGTGGGAGAATGATAAACAGTTGTGTCCATAAATATTGGAAAGTTCCTAGATAGAGGACAACAAAACATTCACTCCTTTGATTGGGGCCTGGTACTGTTATGACGCCCCATAAGGTCTGAGTGCAAATTCCTTAATTGATGTAAAAATACATAAATCCATGTGAAACTTTAATTTCTGCACTAAGTGTGTCAAAGGTTGTCATAAATTTATACTCCGAGATTCTCCTGTCTCTCTGAGATTTGAAGTTACAGTACCTTTCAATACAAGTAATTTCAGGTCCATGGTGCAATGATCAGACATACAGAAAAGTTTGGCCACAGGTAGATCCATTCTTTTTTCTTTTATTGTGTGGCGGTGAGAATTTATCCTTGTTCTCAGTTTCTGCCCTGTCTTCCCAACAATAAGAAATATATAGTACACTGCACACTCTAAATGTATATGATGCAAAAGTGACAATTTATTTAAATATCATGAACAACTATGAGTTTTGAAAGCGACCAGAGGCAATTATTGACATTTCGGCTCTACCAGAGCCTTAAAAATACAATCGCTTTATAATGCAAAAGAAATTGAGGATAGAGACACACCAGCAGCAGGGCGCAGGAGCGCCGCTTACAGACCAGCAAGTACAGACCCCAGGTCAGGGCATTCCACTACAGCTAGTATATACCCACAGCAGAGAAACGCTTAAGAGTATATTTGAAGCTCAAAGGATCTCTATCCTCAATTTGTTTTGCATTATAAAGCGATTGTATGATTAAGGCTCTGGTAGAGCCGAAACGTCAATAATTGCCTCTGGTCGCTTTCAAAACTCATAGTTGTTCATGATATTTAAATAAATTGTCACTTTTGCATCATATACATTTAGAGTGTGCGGTGTACTATATATTTCTTATTGTATTAGGGGCTTCCACAGCCCATTACACCGGCACCTCGCTCCCCCATTATCCTGAGTGCGCGCCAATTTTCTTTACATACCTGTCTTCCCAACATACAGACCCCCAGTTGGACATTTAGTATATATAATTAGGTACACCACATTAGAAGGGACACAGCTGAATGTACCTGGTATCTTGTAGTCCTGATGTGAATTGGGGATCTTTATCTTGTCTGTGGTCATTATAAATGGACAAGAGAAGGAGGGAGGCTGAGTTATCATGGACTTGAGGGACCCTATCTCTCTCTTCTCTGATATGTTAGATCATATCAGGGGAGAAAGAAATAGATTTTAAATCAGACATTTTTTTATGTGATCGCCGTTATTATTATTATTATTTGGTGAATAACGGTCATCACACGAAAGGGGACTGTAAAAACTAGCCCTGATCATGTTCTACTGGGTCTCAGCTACCCCTGGTAGCTACAGACCCCAGAGATTTTCCGATGCTGGGGGTGCCATACTCTTATTTCTCAGCATCGTTAAAAAGCGGCGCTGAGGAATAAGTACTTTAAATGTTAAAATGTCGTCATTAAGGGGTTAAAGTGCAGACTGTCATCTTTAATTTGAGGGTATTTACATCTTAATTGGAGTAAAGGCTTAGGAATTACAGGTCTTTAATATGTATCTGCTTCTTTTTAAAGGGACCAAAAGTAATTGGACAATTATTATAGAAGCTCTTTAATGAGCTTCATGGGCTATTCACTAATGAATCCATCAATTAAGCAGGTAAAAGGTCTAGAGCTGTGGCATGTGCATATGGAGGCTGTGACTGTTAACCCTGTTAAGGAGCTCTTAATAGAAAAGAAACAGACCATCATTAGTCTTAAAAAAAGAAGAAATCCATCAGATATATAGCAGAAATGTTAGGGATGGCCAAATCAACATTCTGCATAAGGTCTCTTTCACACGTCCGTTTTTTTCCGGGAACAACCGGTACCGGAGATATCCGTGTGTATACTCAGTGTGTCATCCGTGCGTCTGTTTGTCACATCTGTCATCCGTGTGATTACGTACCGTAGACAATTTTTTTAGGCTGGAATTAAAGGGTTTGTAATTAATGGGCTAAGTGTTGAAAAGGTGTACTAATTTATTAATTAGCATGTAAAATCATGATAAATACACTGACCTTGGCAATTTTGGCTTTGGCTTTCTGTGTTGTTTTTTTTTGCTAAATATGTCTATTTCCATTTTATATTTAAAAAAATTATAATGACTTTTGCTCTGTGATTTTGTTTTTCAAAAAACAAACACAAACATAATACCAATGTGTTCAACCCATAACGTAATTTTAGGGAGTTAATAAAGTCTGGTTTCTCCTTCAAATTTACATTTATGTAACATATTTTTCACCTTTTTTTATTGGGTTGTAGAGCTATTTTTTTTACTATATTTTCGGCAAACTTGTGTGTTCCTTATTTTGCACATTATTTTTTAATGTGCATTTTATATTGTACATTTCAACACATGATGCAAGGTAGCCTTAAAATATTTTGTAATGGTGTTCAAACTAACACACCATGGACAACATTTTTTGTGCTGAAGTCATTTGTAAATAAAGGGCAAAAAACAATTTAACAGAATAGTTTTATTGTTGACACAACATATGAGGATGATTTTGTCTTCATGACATTGGTACTTGCAAAACATTTTCAAACAGATGTTGAAATAATTATTTTTTATTACAAACTTAGAAAATCATCCTGACCAGACGATTCTTGTGTGGTGTTTTCTGTGGCTGCATCTTCAGGGATGGCGGACTGTGGGGGGATTTGAGAGTGTGGGATTTGTTGCTGGAGTTGTTGATTTTTGACGGATGCTTCCACCTACATTTGGCGGAATCCAGAGGTAGCTGAGTGATAAGTTTGTGTTTCCAAAGAGGGACCATAAAAGGATTGGTGGTGTTGTGGTTTTTGTTGGTACTTAGAGCTGACAGAGTATTGTACAACCTGCCCAACAGGTTGCATTTGCCTTTGTGGCCGTGATATCTCACCGAGATATGTTTGGCTAGTTATGTGTTGTGTTGGTGGTATAGGGGTCAGTTGAACATATCTATTTAGACCAGGTGTCTCTTGTCTTGCTGGCAGAGTGTGCTGCTGTTGCTGTTGCAATGTACAAGCTGAATCACCCCCAGACAAGAGTGGCCTATGATGGAACTGTTGGCTGGATGCATGGGGCGGTTCCTGGACATATGAGGGTGCTGCCATTTGTGTATATTGTTTGCTGGTTGTTGCTTGTTCCGGCCCATAAGAGGGTGCATGCACCTGTTGCTCCTGGTGTGTTGACACTATACTTGACAGCTAGGTCTGATGTTGGCCACTTCGCCACTATTCTATGGGTGCAAACACCTGGTTTGGCTCATGCTCTCCCTGGCTGGCATTAATGAAGGTCAAAACAGCTGCCCGGACACGTTCTTGATGTTGTGTTGGTACTTTAGCAAGACAAGGAGACAGTGAGCAGCAAAAGCGCTCAACATCTGATTCTGGCATCAATGTATTCATTATATGCATTATATGCAGGACTCTAGCATCAATTACCTCAGCCAACATCTTGATGTCATCATGTCGCCTGGTCCGTCTTCCTTTCCAACTAGGTGCTATGTGCCGCGGTTGAATAGGTGGTGATGATTGTGATGGCTGGGGTGTGGGGGCGTTTGCTGCCTGTGATGGTGGTTGTGTTGTTGTTTGGCTGCTTACATTTCCACCCTCAGTGGATGCTTCGCCAGTGTCAGATGGCTGTTGTGGTTGTGTTGTTGGAGTGGGCTCAGCTGTGTGATCTGTCTCCGATCCTGAAGTACAAGGTGCAGAGGCTGCCGCTGTTGGTGATTCATCTGAATCTTCCAAGTTGTCCTCAGCCCTAGGATGAAAGAAATTGTCATTGTTACAAAAGGTGGCACATAAACATGTTTTGATGTTTTGAAGATTATCTGAAAAAAAAAATTGTTGTGGGAGTGCCAACAATGAAAAATGTTAAGGATCAAGCATCGAACTTGGGCATCCACTATTTTCTGTGTTTAAATACAAAAAACACAAACATAGTCACTTACTGGTTGAGTTCCATGATTGGGCGCAGAAATTCTAAATTCCGAAAATACACATTTTAGCGCTTTCTAGTCACCCCAGATGTCGAGGGAAGGGGATTAAATTCCCAGCGCTACTAGTCCCTTGCTGAATGCCAGCGTCGTTTCAACAAAGTCACTGTTGACACAGTCAAATCAGTCATATTATGAAAAATGAAGCCTATGTAACACAAGTAACCAGCATGTATGGCATAACTATACATATGTAACGGCTGCGACCGCAAACACGGCCCAGCCAACGGCTCCATGTCGCCAGACCTCAATGACATGGGGCGAGCGACACAGGTGGGAACGGAATGTGGACCCACTAGACCACAGTAGGGAACCTGAACCTACCCAGACTAGGGAAGGGCAGCGAGCAGGGTCTGTGGCAGCTGAGCTTGTGTATAAGATGATGACTTGCAGAACTAGATAACACTGCACAACTTCAGGTATGAAGAAAAATAAAGTTTACTCAAACGAAATCACAGTTCATAAACATAACATAACTATGCCAGGATCCCGATTCCGCACATCAAGAGAAGTTACTCGTCTCAGGGAAACAGATGAAGGCAGGGGTCATCACGGGTTGATGCATTCCAGGGTCATCTGACACGGGCTTCCTAGGACGGCCTCTCTCTCAGGCCGCAGGCGTAGCACAGGCTCAGCGGGAGAACATCAGACACTGACCCAGGATAGACATCATCACAGGGTGGACCCCAAAGAACCGGTGGAACATCGGGTCACAGGCAGAACAACAGGACACAGGCTGGCCATCAGGCCATCGGACACAGGCTGGCCACATCGGGACATCGGACACAGGCTGGCCATCAGGCCATTGGACACAGGCTGGCCATTGGGCCATGGGACACAGGCGGGCCATCGGACACAGGCTGGCCATCGGGCCATCAGACACAGGCTGGCCATCGGACACAGGCTGGCCATCGGGACATAGGACACAGGCTGGCCATCGGGACATAGGACACAGGCTGGATATCGGATCACAGGCATGACATCGGGATGCCGGCATGGCGGATTAGGTCATCGGCTGGGAGACAGATGGCACAGAACTGGGCAGTGGTGGTCGGGCTCCGGGAACCAGACAGCGATGTCCAAACTCCGGACATCGGACACCATCTAGAGGCACCTGGCAGCGGTCATCAGGTCCCTAGCTACAGCCGACAGGCTCCGGGCTTCGGACCTAGGAAGGATCTCAAGTGGGATGGTGCAAGCACTGCCGGGTTGGACAGGGGCCGATGGAGTTTGCACCGCATAGCAAGCTGAGCACAGCATAGTAAACGCTCAGCAAAAACACCGAACTCCATCTTTAAAAGATACACCCAGGTAGTTCACAGTCACTGGGTACAGGGTTCCAGACACAGAAGGACTTCAGGAACATAACACAGAGGACACAGTTCAGACAGGGTCAGGTACTGGAACGGAAACAGGATCAAGAGTTCAGACCTGAGAATGCAGCCCTCAGGGAGGCGGGAAAAACAAAACACAACAGAGACGGATCTGGGTACTCAGCCCCCAGAGCAGGCGGAAGAACAGGTATCGGCTTTCCCTGAAGTGAATGTAGGCAGAACACGAGCAGAACACCTCACACACAAGACAAGACCCAGAAACATAAATACGATGCTCTGGCAATGCCCAACAGGAAAGAGGCAGTTTATATAGGAGCTGCACCTCAGCAATAGGCTGGGAAAAGCAACTCGGGTGCACACACTAACCCTAATAAAAGCAGGGAAGGTGTGGCCGCACGCACCCTAAGCACAAACAGAAACCATTACAGCACAGTCAGCACAGGAACTGAGGCTTAGGGCACCTGGCAGCTGCTGCAAGCCTGAACACATGTAGACAGTCATGCACCAGCTGCAGAGGACCTTGCAACCCGCGGATAGCTTTCACAGCGGCAGCCAGGGACCGCACATGCGGATGGTCATGCAGCAAAGACATCACAACACATGTACAGCTACACAGCGGAGCAGGGAAGTTAGCAGTATCTATACAGGTAACAGACAACAGTATCCCTGCTAGTTAGGGGAGAGGGGCAAGGGGTTAAAGCAGAAACATGCAGAGTAACGCCGGAGGGACAAGGTACAAACCCACAGGCATTACAACATATAAGTGGTGTGTTTACTACTGATTGTCTTGGCACTTAGATACCTCCTGCCATGCATCAAGTTTATAACTGTACCCAGCACCATAATGTACACAGTGATAGGGTTTGTAGCAGAAACCTTTCTGTTACATATTTGTGTGTGTAGAGCAAAGTAAGTATGCACATCCTTGACAATGACTGCCAGACACCTGTAAGGGCAGTGTCAGGGGAAGATATTTGCTCGGGGTTTTCTAATTAAGCACCTACTGCTGAAATAAACAAGTGAAGAGGGAAAAAGTGCCGGCTCCACTACAACTTGTGTATGGCCAACACTGAACGGGGGGACTATACTTTGGTGGCTTGCAGCAGCATGGTTGTCCAGGCCAGGACCAACATGCTGAACTAATGTGTAAAAACATTGTGAATCTACAATTTTAACAAGATTATTGTCGTAATTTTTAAACACAATTCCACTTTACATCCTGAAGGTTATGTTTGGCATTCAACAAGCACTTTCAGAAGTTTAGAGACAAAGTTACTTAAGGGATTAAAAATGACATGCAAATTTGCAGTACTACTTACACAATCAGGAACACATCAGTCACCCACTATTAGCACTCTTTTAAATATGAATTAGGTAAGTACAGTTTGTTATGCCAAAGGAACATCCATGGGTGCACTCACCATACTTCCTTTGCTTGGATGGGGAATATGTAGACCAACCACTTCGTTGATACAATGCTTCTGCTACTGCAAGGCATCCACGCTCTGTAATCAGGTGGTCGTGGTATCCCTCCACACGAGTGTCCCAAAGTCCTGGGTGTTGTTCCACAATAGATATTAGGCGCTCAGTATCAACACGAGGTGCCATGATATAATGCAAAAAAAAGGAGAATACCTACACACGTGCCTCCACAAACAACTACTTCACCTCACCAAAGAATAGGCCAAACATTGTTTATATAGTATTTACATCTCAAATTCAGGACACCTGCCTATAATAAAGAAACAATGCTTGTAAAAATGCACACGGACAACACACGGATGACACAAATAAAGTCATCCATGTGCACGTGTGCCGTCCGTATTGCGGTCCGTGCTGCTGGTAAAAAACGGACATGTCTACGTGTTTGGCACACGGAGACACGGTCTGGGTGAACACACGCACCTGTGCACAGACACATAGATTATAATAGGTCTACGTGTGTACGTGTCTCCGATACACGTGAAAACTGTCACCACACGTACCGGAGACACGGACGCGTGAAAGAGGCCTAAAACAGAGAGCACTGGTGATCTTTGGAACCCAAAAAAACATGGATATCCACAACAGACAACAGTGGTGGATGATGGCAGAATCTTTTACATAGTGAAGAAAAACCCCATTCACAATATACACTCAAGAGAAGAACAGTCTCCAGGAAGTAGGTGTTTTAGTGTCTAAGGGTACCGTCACACATTGAAATTTTCATCGCTGCGACGGCACGATTCGTGACGTCTCAGCGTCGTATAATCATCGCTCCAGCGTCGTAGACTGCGGTCACACGTTGCAATCACGGCGCTGGAGCGATGCCGAAGTCCCCGGGTAACCAGGGTAAACATCGGGTAACTAAGCGCAGGGCCGCGCTTAGTAACCCGATGTTTACCCTGGTTACCAGCGTAAACGTAAAAAAACAAACAGTACATACTCACCCGTCGGTGTCCTTCAGGTCCCTTGCCGTCTGCTTCCTGCTCTGAGTGCAGCCGTACAGTGAGAGCAGATCGCAGCACCGCTGCGCTCTGCTGTCACTTTCCGGCCGGCACTCAGAGCAGGAAGCAGACGGCAAGGGACCTGAAGGACACCGACGGGTGAGTATGTACGGTTTGTTTTTTTACGTTTACGCTTGTAAACAGGGTAAACATCGGGTTACTAAGCGCGGCCCTGCGCTTAGTTACCCGATGTTTACCCTGGTTACAAGCGAAGACATCGCTGGATCGCTGTCACACACAACGATCCAGCGATGTCAGCGGGTGATCAAGCGACGAAAGAAAGTTCCAAACGATCTGCTACGACGTACGATTCTCAGCAGGGTGTCTGATCGCAGTAGCGTGTGAGACAGAGCGATATCGTAACGATATCGCTAGAACGTCACGAATCGTAACGTCGTAGCGATGGAAATTTCAATGTGTGACGGTACCCTAAGTCAACCATAAAGAGAAGTCTTCATGAAAGCAAATACAGAGGGATCACCACAATGTGCAAACAATTAATCAGCCTTAAAGGGAACTTGTCAGCAGGATTGTGCACAGTAACCTACACACGGTGTCAGGTCGACGCCATTATACTGATTAAAATAATACCTGGCGTGATGAAATTCGACTTGTGGTTGTTGTTTAAATAATCTTAATTTCCAGATTTGAGTTAATGATATGCTCGTGCCCCGAGCAGACTGCTGACAGGTCACTGATCCCTCACTGACCTGCCCCCTAGTTTGCATAATGAACATCTGTACATACTGAAGAAAAAAAACAAAAATGCTTGTGCCGGCAGGTGCCAGCCATGTCACCTGTGTTGCAGAATAATTGCATGTTTAGTGTCCAGGTAATAAATATTCATGATGTTATTGAGCAAGTGTAAAACAAAACAAAAATAAATTTGAAATAAATTTGAAAATGGCGCCTGCCACGCCTGCGCAGTAGCAGCTATCGGTGTGTTTAGAGATCTGATAGCTACTATTGTGCAGGCGCCGGTGGAGTAGAAAAAAAAAATCCTCCTCCAAGATGGCGCCACCCGTGCCTGTGCAGTAGCAGCTCTGGGAGATCATAATTTATGCCATAAATTGCAATTTTTTTCATGGCAGAAAGTGTTGTAAATATGATAAGTATTATTATTATTATTATAAAAAAAAAATAAGTAGAAAATAGAAATAAATGTCCCCTTTTGTCTCTAAAGAGATAACACCTAAAGGGTTATCCAGGACTCTTAATTTTTTTTTACTATGGGTAGTTGCTAACTATCTGTCTGTTCGACCCGCCAACAATGTCTCCATCTCCAGCTCAGAGTAGTCACAGACCGCTCTTGCCAGCGATTCTGCGGCTTCCGATGATATCACTTGTACAGTGCAGGTGCTTCTCTTCCACTCTGTTCTGTTAATGGGCTGTAAATGCCAATATCATACTGATTGACAGCCAAGTCCCTAATGCTTATGAAGCTGGTTGTCAATCAGCATGACATCTGCAGTCACCTGCCCCATCAACAGAGCAGCCCAGAAGAGTAAGAGCTGCTCTGTTGACATCAAGCAGCAGAATCGCTGGCAGGAGCGGTCTGTCATTATTCTGTGTCGGCACTGGGTAGAGCTGGCAGGTAGTTAACAACTATCTGCTGTTAGTTCTTAAGCCCATAGTAAAAAATAAACTAGTCCCGGACAAACTCTTTCCTTAGGCTACTTTCACACTAGCGTCGGGCTCGGCCCGTCGCGGTGCGTCGGGCCGAGGTCCCCGACGCTAGCGCTGTCTCCGCCGCACAACAGGGGCAGCGGATGCATTTTTCCAGCGCATCCGCTGCCCCATTGTGAGGTGCGGGGAAGTGGGGGCGGAGTTCCGGCCGCGCATGCGCGGTCGGAAAAAGCGGACCGTCGGGAGCAAAAAATGTTACATGTAACGTTTTTTGGTCCCGACGGTCCGCCACTGCACGACGCACCCGTCGCACGACGGGTGCGATGTGTGTAAATCCATCACAATGCGTCGTCTAATATTAGGCTATGGGGAAAAAACGCATCCTGCAAACACTTTTGCAGGATGCGTTTTTTCGGCAAAACGACGCATTGCGACGGATTTCAAAAAACGCTAGTGTGAAAGTACCCTTAGTGCACATATACTGTAGTTACTGTTTGTAACTATTATAGTGCATAATCTGTCTGAAATTTTCCAACAGGAAACATAGAAACGTACGTATGGAAAGTTCCTAGAAGATCTGGCCCTATATCACAGGAAACCAATTGCTTGACCTGGGCTTATTACTCAGTGGTTGACCAAATCAAGGTAATATGTTTTGCCATTATTTTACTATATTTAACCCTTTAACGACGGAGGTAGTTTTGTTTTTGCTTTTTCGTTTTTTGCTCCCCTTCTTCACAGAGCCATAACTTTTTTATATTTCAGTCAAAATGGCCATGTGAGGGCTTGATTTTTGTGGGAAAAGTTGTACATTTGAAAGACACCATTGGTTTAAATATATCATGTTCCAAAAATAACCAAGAAGCCAAAAGACAGAAAATTGGCACCGCTGAGATGCACTTACCCCTCGTGCGTGGAATAGTTCCAAGTAGCGGAGACCCTGTTGTCCCAAAAACAGTCGGCACTAGTGAGGGTGCTGCTTCCAAGAAATTCACATATGATGATAATAGCAAAGAAGAAAATAGCGCACTCCTCAGTCCAGACGAAAAAACTTTTTCTTTATTGAACCATGTTCACAGGAACAAACGGGCGGGTGTGAGCGTGGTGGGTAGGAAGGACTACAGCTGTTTCGCGCAAAATGCGCTTCTACAGGTCCCGATAGAGCTTTCTATCGGGACCTGTAGAAGCGCATTTTGCGCGAAACAGCTGTAGTCCTTCCTACCCACCACGCTCACACCCGCCCGTTTGTTCCTGTGAACATGGTTCAATAAAGAAAAAGTTTTTTCGTCTGGACTGAGGAGTGCGCTATTTTCTTCTTTGCTATTATCATTAAATATATCATGTACTGGAAAACGGGAAAAAAATTCCAAGTGCGGTGAAATTGCAAAAAAAAGTGCAATTCCACAGTTGTTTTATTTTTTTTTACCATGCTCATTAAATGCCAAAACTTACCTGCTATTATGATTATCCAGGTCAGTATGAGTTCATAGACACCATACATGTCTAGTCTAGTTTTTTTTTTTTATTTAAGTGGTAAAAAAAAAAAAAAAACTTTGGCAAAAAAAAAAAGGCCTATTTTATGAGACCATTTTCTGTGATTTGGGGATGGGTGAGGGCTTATTTTTTGCATGCCGAGCATTTGTATTGATACTGTTTTTGTGTAGATACGATCTTTGGATCGCCCGTTATTGCATCTTTTTTTATATTGATAGATCAGGGAATTCTGAACGTGGAGATACCAAATATGTGTATGTTTGATTTTCTTTTTTTTTATTTTGAACGTTTCTATTTTTTTAATTAACCCCTTCATGACCTTGGGATTTTCCGTTTTTCCGTGTTCGTTTTTCGCTCCCCTCCTTCCCAGAGCCATAACTTTTTTATTTCTCTGTCCATATGGCCATGTGAGGGCTTATTTTTTGTGGGACGAGTTGTACTTTTGAACGACATCATTGGTTTTAGCATGTCGTGTACTAGAAAACGGGAAAAAAATTCCAAGTGCGGTGAAATTGCAAAAAAAGTGCAATCCCACACTTGTTTTTTGTTTGGCTTTTTTGCTAGGTTCACTAAATGCTAAAACTGACCTGCCATTATGATTCTCCAGGTCATTACGAGTTCATAGACACCTAACATGACTAGGTTATTTTTATCTAAGTGGTGAAAAAGAATTCCAAACTTTGCTAAAAAAAAAAAAAAATTGCGCCATTTTCAGATACCCGTAGCGTTTGCATTTTTCATGATCTGGGGTCGGTTGAGAGCTTATTTTTTGCATGCCGAGCTGGCGTTATTAATGATACCATTTTGGTGCAGATACGTTCTTTTGATCGCCCGTTATTGCATTTTAATGCAATGTCGCGGCGACCAAAAAAACGTAATTCTGGCACTTCAAATTTTTTTTCTTGCTACGCCGTTTAGCGATCAGGTTAATGGGTTTTTTTTTATTGATCGATCGGGCGATTCTGAACGCGGCGATACCAAATATGTGTAGGTTTGATTTTTCTTTTTATTGATTTATTTTGAATGGGGCGAAAGGGGGTGATTTAAACTTTTATATTTTTTTTATTTTTTTCACATTTTTTTTACTTTTGCCATGCTTCAATAGCCTCCATGGGTGGCTAGAAGCTGGCACAACACGATCGGCTCTGCTACATAGCAGCGATCTGATGTTCGCTGCTATGTAGCAGAAATGCAGGTGTGCTGTGAGTGCCGACCACAGGGTGGTGCTCACAGCTACCGTGGATCAGTAACCATAGAGGTCTCAAGGACCTTTATGGTTACACTGCTGAAGCATCGCCGACCTCCGATCGTGTGACGGGGGTCGGCGATACGATCATTTCCGGCCGCCCGGCCGGAAGCGGTAGTTAAATGCCGCTGTCTGCGTTTGACAGCGGCATTTAACTAGTTAATAGGCGATTCTGCCCGCTCCTATTACGGGCACACGTCAGCTGTTCAAAACAGCTGACATGTCCCAGCTTTGATGCAGGCTCACCGCCGGAGCCCGCATCAAAGCGGGTCTTCTGACCTCGGACGTACTATCCCGACCGAGGTCAGAAAGGGGTTAATATTTTTAAAACCTTTTTTTTTTTTTTTTTCCTTTCTGCACGCTTCAATAGTTTCTATGGAAGACTAGGAGCTGCAGTTGTCTGATTGATGATCTGATCGCCTTTGTGTAGCAGAAATGCTCACTTGCTCTGACAACCGAAGAGGTCTGCTGGAAACCTCTGGTTGTCATGCCAACCCATCGGTGATCCACGATCACGTGACGGGTCACCGATGAGCAGGATTTCCGGCGCGCTTCCGGTAAGCAGCAGTTAATTGCCACTGTCAGAGATTGACAGCGGCATCTAGCAGGTTAACAGCTGCGGGTGGATTGCGATTCCACCAGCGGCTGTTAGAGGCACATGTCAGCTGTTTTAAAGGGAGGGATTCCGATGTGGGCGTACTACTATGCACAACGTCGGAATGGGGTTAAAGAAGCACTCCCAGCTAAATTTTTATCCTCTTAGTAAATAGCAATTGTCATATTATATAGCAATGTGCACTTACAATTGTTCATTTTGCCTACCCAGCTATTTTTCTGTTTTACATTAGGTCTATGACATTATGTGATTAAAAACTGACTGGCTGAATCCTTCTAAGCTTTAAGTACAAACAGGAGGTCAATCTTTCCTGCATGACTCATAAGTCACTGTAAAAGGATTGTGCACTGTAACCTACAGACAGTGTCAGGTTGGTACCATTAAACTAATTAAAATGATACCTGGGTTGATGAAATCTACCTTGTGGTTGTTGTTTAATCTTTATTTTCAGTTTTTAGTTAATGATATGCTCGTGCTCTGGGGTGGCCTGGAGGGGGGTTCTTTATGTGGTGCTGTGATTAGATATTCATAATGCAGACTGCTGACAGGAGACTGATCCCTCAGTGACCTGCCCCATAGTTTGCATAATGAATATCTGTACATACTGAAGAAGAAAAAAACCTTCTGCAGGCAGGTGCCAGCCGTGCAGCATAATCGCATGTTTAGTGTCCTAGTAATACCTGTTCTTGAGGTTATTGAGTAAGTACAAAAAAAAATCAATTTGAAAATGGCGCCCACCGCGCCTGCGCAGTAGCAGCTATCGGTGTGTATAGAAATCCGATAGCTGCTATTGCACAGGCGCTGGCGGTGCCATCGCGCGCAGTAGCAGCTTTCAGAGATCACGGCTGGCACCTGCCTGCAGAAGGTTTTTTTTTTTTTTCAGTATGTACAGGTATTCATTATGTAAACTAGGAGGAAGGTCAGTGAGGGATCAGTGACCTGTCAGCAGTCTGCATTATGAATACCTAATCAGAGCACCACATAAAGACCCCCCTCCAGGCCACCCCAGAGGACGAGCATATAATTAACTCAAAACTGAAAATAAAGATTAAACAGCAACCACAAGACAGATTTCATCAACCAAGGTACCATTGTAATCAGTATAACGGTGCCGACCTGACACTGTGTGTAGGTTACTGTGCACAATCCTGCTGACAGGTTCCCTTTAAAGAGGGGAATGACAAATGCAGGAAAAGAGACTTCCTATTTCTACATACAGAGAAAAGAGAATAATTTTTGGGTAGAAAGGCAAAATGAGCAATTGTATGTACACATTGCTATATAATATAATGATTGCAATACATTGATAGGATACAGACTTTAATGGGAGGAGTGCTTATTTAAGAGCGGAGTCACACTTGCGAGTGCAATGCGAGAAACTCGTGCGAGTCTCACATCAATACCCAGCACTGCTGCCGGCACTTGGGACCAGAGTGTGCAGCTGCATGTATTTCTGTGCAGACGCACACTCGGATCCCAAGTGCCGGCAGCAGCGCCGGGTATTGATGCGAGTTTCTCGCATTGCACAAAGTGTGACCCCGGCCTAACAAGGTGTATCCTGATCTATTCTATGTAGATAACATACAGAGAACACAAAACCATCTAGGTCTTATACACCCTCAAGTCAATATTACAAATTCAATATAAATCACCGATATGAATCCACGTTTGAAATAGCAGCTATCAATACCGAGAGGTCTGAAATAGTAAAGCAAAAAACAAATACACAAATAACATATACCTGAGTCTGGTCACATAGCCATCACCATAGAATCATTTGTAGTGTACATGAATTGTGCCAAAATACATGGACAGTTATGCATTAAAACAAAGCACAACACTACGATACCTATAATGGTTTGTCACTATCAAAATAAGCAAAAGAATTAAAAAGATGGCAGAATTTACCTTGACCACCTGTTTCTTATCCAAAAGTTTGATTGAGGTAAAATGTCACCAGTAATCTAGTCATTGCATCTATGGAAAACATCCAGAAGGATGGAACCACACAATGGAAATACGTGGTTCTTTCTACAGTTATCAGCAGACTAACTCCGCAACGACTCACTATGAAATTGTACATCACTGTTGACTGTTCCCATGATATAAACTGTCACCATGGTGGTCGCACAGGTGCTACCAATGCTCTACAAGATCACCTGTGGAAGTAGGAGTGCATTACACAGACCTGCTACAACTCACAGAATCCAGGATAACCTGCTTATGTAAATGCCTCGGCATCTAGCGTTACTGAGGTAACATGATTGTAGGCCGCTAATGGGTTGATGTTGCAGCCAAAGGCCTAAATGTCCCAGGCCTGCAATCAGTATTGGTCTATTAGGGTACCGTCACATTAAGCGACGCTGCAGCGATAGCGACAGCAATGCCGATCGCTGCAGCGTCGCTGTGTGGTCGCTGGAGAGCTGTCACACAGACCGCTCTCCAGCGACCAGCGATGCCGAGGTCCCCGGGTAACCAGGGTAAACATCGGGTTGCTAAGCGCAGGGCCGCGCTTAGTAACCCGATGTTTACCCTGGTTACCAGCGTAAAAGTTAAAAAAACAAACAGTACATGCTCACCTGCGCGTCCCCCAGCCTCTGCATCCTGACGCTGACTGAGCTCCGGCCCTAACAGCAGAGCGGTGACGTCACCGCTGTTGCTTTCACTTTCAGTTTAGGGCCGGCGCTTTAGTGTCAGGAAGCAGAGGCTGGGGGACGCGCAGGTGAGTATGTACTGTTTGTTTTTTTAACTTTTACGCTGGTAACCAGGGTAAACATCGGGTTACTAAGCGCGGCCCTGCGCTTAGTAACCCGATGTTTACCCTGGTTACCAGTGTAAAATATCGCTGGTATCGTCGCTTTTGCTGTCAAACACGGCGATACACGGCGACCTAGCGACCAAATAATGTGCAGACCTTCTAGCAGCGACCAGCAATTTCACAGCGGGATCCAGATCGCTGCTGCGTGTCAAATACAGCGATATCGCCATCCAGGTCGCTGCAACGTCACGGATTGCTGGCGATATCGCCTAGTGTGACGGTACCTTTAGGGCTCATTCTCACATGCGAGAAACTCGGATGAGTCATGGTAACACAAAACCCATTCTTAATTAAAATAAAGACACAAAGCCTCAAATTGGAAATCAATGGCCGTGGTGTTTATTCAGGGTGACATGAAATAAATTAATTGAATATTACCAATAAATAGCTTAATAAATAAATTAATACCAATAATTTCATAAATTAATTAAATATTACCAATAAATAACTGAAACAATCCACCCAATAGTTGGGCGATTTTACCCTCAAATAAACAACCACGACAAGGAAAGGAACACAAAAAAATAGGGAGGGCGGGCGGGATCTTCTCTCTATAACGATATGAGGAAAACTGAGGGAAAACTGCCTATTTATAGACAAGATTCTTCCTGGTTTTTTACAGCTGACCAATGAAAAGGCTTAAAAAGAGCACCAACAAAAACCAGAAATAACCAGCTCATGTTACCACAGCTTTACACATTACTCATTTAACCCTAAAAATTCATATCAGAAACCATCCAAATATAAAACCAAAGTGATATTAAAGTAAAAAATGAAAAAATAAACTGTAGGGTCTGTGTTCCCATGAGACCTCCCCGAATACTTGGCTTCAGGGGAGGGCTTCCAATACCCAGCACTGCACCCGGCACTCAGGAGCGGAGCGTGTGGCCGCATACCAATACATGCAGCTGCACGCTCCGCTCCTGAGTGCCGGGTATTAACATGCGAGACTCATCCGAGTGAGTATGAGCCCTTAGTCAGTAATGCTGCAGATAGTGTTGGCCCCAAGTTGTACAGAAGAGAGTAATATTTTCAAAGTACACTTAAAACTGTTAATAAAGATTATTACTTTAACCCCTCAAAAAATAATATAATTCCCCTTTACTATCAAATAGGAGAGTTCATTTAAGATGATTAATTTATTAATATACTGCTACTCTACAGGCTTAAGGGGAAGCTGACATCTGCTCTAGCCCCTCTACACTGCCATCATGACTATATTACACCCTTTTCCTACATTATAATAAGCCCCTTTTGTTGCTTACTGATTGATAAATATAAAATTGTCTTTAAACCCTGCACTTGTGCTACATAAATCAGTGAGTGACTAGTTGGGGGGGTGGAATTGATTTCCCCAGACTAATCCTTCCTTCTCATTGTGTAAGAACTAGTGATCAGTAGTGATGAGCGAGTATACTCGTTGCTCGGGTGACCTCCGAGTATTTATTATTGCTCAGAGATATAGTTTTCATCGCCTCAGTTGCATGATTTATGGCTTCCATATACGCTGAATACATGTGGGAATTCCCTAACAAACATGCATTCCTCACATGTATTCAGCGTATCTGGAAGCCATAAATCATGCAACTGAGGCGATGAAAACTATATCTCCGAGCAATAACAAATACTCGGAGATCACCACCATCACTAGTGATGAGCGAATATACTCGTTGCTCGGGTTTTCCTGAGCATGCTCGAGTGATCTCCGAGTATTTGTTAGTGTTCGGAGATTAAGTTTTCATCGCCTCAGCTGAATGATTTACAGCTATTAGCCAGGCTGAGTACATGTGGGGGTTGCCTGGCTGCTAGGGAATCCCCACATGTAATCAAGCTGGCTAATAGCTGTAAATCATTCAGCTGCTGCGATGAAAATGTAATCTCTGAATACTAACAAATACTCGGAGACCACCAGAGCAAGTATATTCGCTCATCACTAGTAATAACCAAATGTGTCTGTGAGTGACATGATTTGCAGTAATGGTGTCACCACCGACGACTTGAAAATCTCGTGCACTCACACGTTCTCCCTGGAAATGCGCAATGAAGTCGGGTATAGGCTCCTAGCCTCATCAGTGCAGTGTGCATGCCCAGAGAGCAAGTTGTGGCGCTAGAGTCAGCCAGCCGCGAGCTGTGCCAAGAGTCAGCGGTAACATAACTCTTGCACATCATGTCACTCACACCCACAGGGGCTAGCTTACTCCATGAGAGGGAGGAATAGTCAGGGGAAATCATCAGACTCCCAACACTGATCTAGTGCAGGGTTTAAACTTTTTTCTACATTTATTTACAAATCGATAAGCAACAAAATAAGAATTACTAGAATATAGAACTAGATTATTCTTATTAGAACGTAGGAAAAGGTGCAATACAGTCATGGCGACGATTTAGTGGCTAGGGCAGCTGTCCAGTTCTCTCCAGACGGTGCGTGCTGTCGGGATTTTCTAATGCTGGGCACAGGCAGACGTGACCGTAAGTATGAGATATGCATACTCCTGGCCACATTCCAACTAGACGTGCACAGCCTCCCTCAGTACAAGGGAATTGAGTGAGGCCGCGTGCGTCTAGTCGGAATATGGCTGGAAGTATGCACATCACAGACTTGCACTGTACAATCCTAACAGTGCACATTGTGAGGATTCACAAGTCTGCAGTCACAAAGAGAGACTGCAGACTTTATCGAACGTGAAACCCTTTAAGTTCTTTAGGCGAACCTAAAAGTATGGAAAAGAACTACCGTATGTAAAATGTATTTAAAGGAGTGAAATGTGTACATTAAATCCCCATATTTTCCAGTTCCAAATAACTCTAGTAAATATAAAGAAGCATATTTTCTGCATGTTACAAGGTAGCTCTGTAACCAGAGGGACATGCGGCCAGTATAAAAAGGGGCAAGGTCGTCTTTAATAGGGGAGAAGCATCAGTCCTATACATGGTATTCCTACTCACCAGCCTTGGCGGTATAAAGGCATAGGTACAGTTCAGAGCTGGGCAAGATAAGGGAAATAAAAGAGAATTACTTGTTGGTTCTATTCTGTATTTTTCACAGAAAACCACTTTATGTGGTTAAAGTCATGTGAAAGCTTTCTCTATTTTACTAAAAGACATGGAATAAAAGCAGTCAATTAACCCATGGTGCTATGGACAAATACAACTCGTCCTGCAAAAATAAGCCCCACAATGACAAAAAGAAAAATATTATGGCTTCTACAGTGTTGGTTACTGGAATTTGTAAATGTTTCCTAACTCCAAACTTTCCAATGGTCCCTAAATGGCAAAGTTGACTTTTACTGGAACAGATGGGTTATTGTTTCATTGCTTGTATAAGAATATGCAATGTCCTGTGTGCCGCCCGGGAATCCTTGTCTTCCCTTTAACAACTCAAAGAGACAATTTATTGGTCCGTGTGATTTGCAAGTCGCCGTTCTTTTAAAGGAGTCAGGACGACATTGATTCATTCTTCCCTGTGTTGCACGGAGTTCATTGTCTTCCCTCCTAGGACACATACAGCGGATTGGTTGGGCCTCTTGTGATTTGCAGAAGACCCTTATTTCTATTGAGCTTACTTGAGGAGAAAATATTGCGATTTGTTCTTCTTTTTATGATATTTGATGAAAATAAATCCTGGTATCTGGAAGAAAACATTAAGACATATTCTCTTCATCCTGAAGAAGTTAAGAAAGACGATGAAGAGTTTATTGAAAGCAACTTGATGCATGGTACGTCACTATCTCAAAGTTGTCGTGTCTTTTGAAATGTTTTAATAAAAGTTTAGACTGGTATAAAATAACAAACCAAGTAATGCTCTCCTTACAGATCTCTTCCCTCTCCGGTGCCGTACCTTCTTGGGTCCCTCGCCGGTCTCTGTTCTTTATGCTCGAGCGATGACATTTCAACATGGACATGTGGAGCGCCCCCACTGCCGCAGGGCAGAGGGGCACCCGGTTCCGGGCCTCAGAGTCTCTGTTCTGGGGGTTGTCACGGTGGCTAGGCCCGGTCCGTGGCCCTGCCTGTCAGGGGGACGTCCGGTGAAAGCATAGATGAGGATAGTGTGGTTGGTATGGTGGTGCGGTGCAGTAAATAACGAGGACACCAGGTTGCAGTCTCTTTACCTCTTTACTGAAGATCTCTGGGTCCTCAGTCCGGATCCCGGATAACCAGGCTGCGCAAGTCCGGCCGGTCCAATGGCACCTCCAGAGTTCTCTTTGCAGGTGGAAATCTGTGCCTTCCTTCTAGCGCTATGTGTTGCGGTCCTTCCCTGCTGTGCTTACGGAAAGTCCCCACAACTGTTGTGTCTGTTTCTTAAGTTCCCTCACAACACGATTAGATGATGTTCTGCTAATCCTCCGTCCCTCCCTGATGTTACGGTTAGGACGGCACCCGTTTGACGGGTAGGCTCGGAGCTCTTCCGGGACCCTAGAGTCGCCCCTCTCCACAAGTTGCCCCCCAAGACTGCATAGGTGATTTAGGTGAGACAGCCCGCCTGAGACTGACTGTCCTGCCGTAGGTTCGAAGTATTGCCTGAAGCTGTATATAGAAATACTTCCTTCGGCGTTCCGGCCACCGGTTGTTTGCGCCTCAGTAGGATGTTGCCTCGGTCTTACAGCACGACCCCTACTGGTATTCTCCTTCTTGCTTTGATCTCGTTTCTCACTCAGCACAATCTATCTCGCTTCTAATCCTTCCTTGGGCACCGCCGCTATGCTGAGCAGGCACGGTCCCGTTACGTTCTTTCCTGTAGCCAGGCCTCTGTCAGGATCCCACCCCTGACAGGGACCCTACCGAATCTTCCCCTACAACACCCTCTGCCACAAGGTGTTGCCTGGTTCCAACCCAGTCAGCTTTCTTTATTAACTTCCTGCCTGACCCCCAGTTTTACCAGTATGTGAGGAGTGGCCTAATGAATAGAACCCTTAGCTCCCCCTGGAGGCCCGGCTGTGAAATGTATTGGTGTCTGTGATACCTGCTCAGATGAACTCCTTCAGTGCCATCAGACGTACCATAGCTCCCCTTAGCGGCGGAGCCACAGTACTGCAACGACCAGGACTCTGGGGCGCTGCACATGTGACTACAGCAGCCAAAATTAGACATCAGTGGGATCACCGCTACAGCCAGTGATTGACCCCAAACACACCTGTCCATGTTTAAAAGTGATCATTTAGAGACTAAGATACAAAGACCTGGGAAACCTGAGAAAATAACAGCACAGGAGTGGAAGGAGACGTGTAATGTAATACGCAGTTTCTTATTTTATACAATTCTAAGAGAACTTTCACACTGTGTCCAGGCATGCATTCACTGGTCCCGTCAAGGCTTGCATCCAAACCCCCACCCCCCACAATTACATTTTTGGGTGTATACGCCTACTGGAGGCGGACACTCAGACGTAGTCTACAGTGTCTGAGTGTCCACCTCCTGTAGGCATACATTCCCAAAAATGAGGCATGGCAGGGCATACATGCGCTTTGCTGGCACCATTATAGTCTATGGCCCCGTTGGTGTATAAGTCCGAATCCCATTTTGCAGGGGGTTCGAGCGTGTGAAAGTCACAGACAAGAATGACTTCTGTATAGGAAATACATAAGAAACCTACACAGGTCAGATATACAGTGCCTACAAGTAGTATTCAACCCCCTGCAGATTTAGCAGGTTTACACATTTGGAATTAACTTGGCATTGTGACATTTGGACTGTAGATCAGCCTGGAAGTGTGAAATGCACTGCAGCAAAAAAGAATGTTATTTCTTTGTTTATTTTTTTTTTTAAATTGGGAAAAGTATTTTCAGAGGGTCATTTATTATTCAACCCCTCAACCCACCAGAATTCTGTTTGGTTCCCCTAAAGTATTAAGAAGTAGTTCAGGCACAAAGAACAATGAGCTTCACATGTTTGGATTAATTATCTCTTTTTCCAGCCTTTTCTGACTATTTAAGACCCTCCCCAAACTTGTTAACAGCACTCATACATGGTCAACATGGGGAAGACAAAGGAGCATTCCAAGGCCATCAGAGACAAGATCGTGGAGGGTCACAAGGCTGGCAAGGGGTACAAAACCCTTTCCAAGGAGTTGGGCCTACCTGTCTCCACTGTTGGGAGCATCATCCGGAAGTGGAAGGCTTATACAACTACTGTTAGCCTTCCACGGCCTGGACAGCCTTTGAAAGTTTCCTCCCGTGCCGAGGCCAGGCTTGTCCGAAGAGTCAAGGCTAACCCAAGGACAACAAGGAAGGAGCTCTGGGAAGATCTCATGGCAGTGGGGACATTGGTTTCAGTCAATACCATAAGTAACGTACTCCACCGCAATGGTCTCCGTTCCAGACGAGCCCGTAAGGTACCTTTACTTTCAAAGCGTCATGTCAAGGCTCGTCTACAGTTTGCTCATGATCACTTGGAGGACTCTGAGACTGACTGGTTCAAGGTTCTCTGGTCTGATGAGACCAAGATCGAGATCTTTGGTGCCAACCACACACGTGACGTTTGGAGACTGGATGGCACTGCATACGACCCCAAGGACCCCAAGAATACCATCCCTACAGTCAAGCATGGTGGTGGCAGCAGCATGCTGTGGGGCTGTTTCTCAGCCAAGGGGCCTGGCCATCTGGTCCGCATCCATGGGAAGATGGATAGCACGGCCTACCTGGAGATTTTGGCCAAGAACCTCCGCTCCTCCATCAAGGATCTTAAGATGGGTCGTCATTTCATCTTCCAACAAGACAACGACCCAAAGCACACAGCCAAGAAAACCAAGGCCTGGTTCAAGAGGCAAAAAATCAAGCAAGGTGTTGCAGTGGCCTAGTCAGTCTCCTGACCTTAACCCAATTGAAAACTTGTGGAAGGAGCTCAAGATTAAAGTCCACATCAGACACCCAAAGAACCTAGATAACTTGGAGAAGATCTGCATGGAGGAGTGGGCCAAGATAACTCCAGAGACCTGTGCCGGCCTGATCAGGTCTTATAAAAGACGATTATTAGCTGTAATTGCAAACAAAGGTTATTCCACAAAATATTAAACCTAGGGGTTGAATAATAATTGACCCACACTTTTATGTTTAAAATTTATAAAAATTTAACTGAGCAACAAAACTTTTTGGTTTGTAAGATTTATGCATCTGTTAATAAATCCTGCTCTTGTTTGAAGGCTCTAACTTATTTGCATCTTATTAAACCTGCTAAATCTGCAGGGGGTTGAATACTACTTGTAGGCACTGTATAAAATACAGCGGTGTGGCTCCTTTTTAAATAAATTCCTACAGCAATAAAGGGTGCACACATTAGAGTTACCAAAATGCAAATTACCTTTATTTATTACTGCACATCACCATTAGTTAAACATTTACATACAATGTAAAATGGAATATGACTGCAGTGAAAAAAGGGCAAAAGCTGCACCCCAGTCTGTAAAAATAATACACCTCCCCTAATTACACAATGAAGTAAGTGTGACATACAATGCTCAGAGGTATCTGGCTGCCAGATAATACCAACCAGATGATGATACTCCCCAATTGTGGAACATCCGGAAGCCCATTGTACTTAAATATTGATGTGGTGCATAGTTATTGCTGAATGTATTTGCAGCGCCCCAGAGTCCTGGTCGTTGCAGTAACGTCGCTCTGCCACTAGGGCAGTGATGTTACGTCTGATTGCACTAAAGGAGTTCACCTGATCAGGTAACACTCACATTACACTTCACACTCCGGCCACCAGGGGGAGTGGTTCTATCTAGTAGGACACTCCTCACACTCTGGTAAAACTGGGGGTTGGACAGGAAGACAGAGAGAAGTAACTGGGAAGAGCTAGTGAGAGGACCTGTCAGGGATGGGAGCCTGGCAGACTCCTAAGAATAGCACAAACCAGTGAGCAACGGGGATACAGCAAAGAAGTGATAGAACCAGAAGGAGTCGTGCTGTAAGATCGAGGCAACATCCTTCTGAGGGGCAACAGTCGGTGGCCGGAACGCCGAGCAAGTAAGAGACTATAAGCATTACTTCAAACCACGGCCGGACAGCCAATTATAGGTTGGCTGTCTCACTAAAACACCTAAGCAGACAACGGAGGCAGCTGTGGGAGAGGGGCGACTCTAGAGTCCCGGAAGAACTCCAGGCCTACCCCGTCATACGGGTGCGTCCTACCATATCATCTGGGGGACGGAGAGAACGAGCATCAGAGACAGACAGAAGCAGTTGTGAGGACTATCCCGGGGTGCTCAGCAGGGAAGGACTACAACACATAAGCGCTAGAAGGTAGACGCTGATTCCCACCTGTGAAGGGGACTCCTGATGTGTCTTCGGACCGGCCGGTCTCAGACAGCCCGGTTAACAGTGCCCTGGATTGGACACCTGAAGCCTTCAGTAAAGAGGTAAAGAGACTGCAACCTGGTGTCCTTGTTATTAACTGCGACCGGCGCTACACCGCACCATCCACATCTATTATTTACTGTACGCCCCTCAGCAGGGTCACGGACCGGGCCTAGCCACCGTGACAACCCCAGAGCAGAGACTCAGAGGCCCGGTACCGGGTGCCCCTCGGCCCTGCGGCAGTGGGGGCGCTACATATTTATATGTCATTAATTGGCAGATGACTTCACAGCTACATTACAGTATGTACACTGTGTGCAGAATTATTAGGCAAGTTGTATTTTAGAGGATTATTTTTATTATTTATCAACAACTATGTTCTCAATCAACCGAAAAGACTCAAATATCAAAGCTTAATATTTTTGGAAGTTGAAGTGTTTTTTTTTTTTAGATTTGGCTATCTTAGGAGGATATCTGTTTGTGCAGGTAACTATTACTGTGCAGAATTATTAGGCAACTTAATAAAAACCAAATATATTCCCATCTCACTTGTTTATTTTCACCAGGTAAACCAATATAACTGCACATTTAGAAATAAACATTTCTGACATGCAAAAACAAAACAAAAAAAAATTAGTGACCAATATAGCCACCTTTCTTTATGATGACTTTCACCAGCCTCCATCCATAGATTCTGTCAGATGCTTGATCTGTTTCCGATCAACATTGCGTGCAGCAGCCACCACAGCCTCCCAGACACTGTTCCGAGAGGTGTACTGTTTTCCCTCCCTGTAGATCTCACATTTTATGAGGGACCACAGGTTCTCTATGGGGTTCAGATCAGGTGAACAAGGGGGCCATGTAATTATTTTTTCTTCTTTGAGACCTTTACCGGCCAGCCACGCTGTTTAGTAGTTGGAGCCATGTGATGGAGCATTGTCCTGCATGAAAATCATGTTTTTCTTGAACGATACCGACTTCTTCCTGTACCACTGCTTGAAGAAGTTGTCTTCCAGAAACTGGCAGTAGGTCTGGGAGTTGAGCTTCACTCCATCCTCAACCCGAAAAGGTCCCACAAGTTCATCTTTGATGATACCAGCCCATACCAGTACCCCACCTCCACCTTGCTGGCATCTGAGTCGGAGTGGAGCTTTCTGCCCTTTACTGATCCAGCCTCTGGCCCATCCATCTGGCCCATCAAGAGTCACTCTCATTTCATCAGTCCATAAAACCTTTGAAAAGTCAGTCTTAAGATATTTCTTGGCCCAGTCTTGACGTTTTATCTTATGTATCTTATCCTTACCTTTGCCATGTCCCTGAGTATCGCACACCTTGTGCTTTTTGTTACTCCAGTAACGATGCAGCTCTGAAATATGGCAAAACTGGTGGCAAATGGCATCTTGGCAGCTTCACGCTTGATTTTCCACAATTCATGGGCAGTTATTTTGCACCTTTTTTGCCCAACACGCTTCTTGCTACCCTGTTGGCTATTTGCCATGAAAAGCTTGATTGTTCCGTGATCACGCTTCAAAAGTTTGGCAATTTCAAGACTGCTGCATCCCTCTGCAAGACATCTCACAATTTTGGACTTTTCAGAGCCCGTCAAATCTCTCTTCTGACCCATTTTGCCAAAGGAAATGAAGTTGCCTAATAACTAAGCACACCTTATATAGGGTTTTGTTTTTATTAGACAACCCCCCTCCTCATTACAGAGATGCACATCACCTGATTTACGTAATTGGTAGTTGGCTCTCAAGCCTGAACAGCTTGGAGTAGGACAACATGTATAAAAAGTATCATGTTATCAAAATACAACTTGCCGAATAATTCTGCACACAGTGTATATTATCAGTGTCATTATAGTCTAATACACAATATTGTCAATATTGTCTTTTTTCATCCCAAACATTAGTGTTTTACTCTAATTATTCTTTAAAGGGAATTTGTCACCAGGATTTTGCTACCCCATCTGAGAGCAGCATGATGTAGGGGCAGAGACCCGGAGTCCAGCATTATATCACTTACTGGGCTTCTTGCTAAAGTATTGATAAAATCCCTGTTCTTTCTGCTGCAGATCTACCAGTTCTCTGACTGCTGAGCTCTGTATTACCCCGCCCCAACACTGATTGGCAGCTTTCTGTGTACGCTGTGCATAGGTACAAAGCTACCAATCAGTGGAGGGGCAGGGTTATACATAGTTAATGAATATTGAAGACTACATGGCAGCAGGTTTACTAGTCCTCTAGTGATAATCTCCTGCTAATAAAACTGTGATTTTAACAAAACAACAGCAAGCAGCCCAGTAAACACATCGGCTGGAATCAGGGTCTCTGTATCTACATTATGTAGTTGTCAGATTAGATAACAAAATCCTGATGACAGATTCAATTATTTCAAATATTTATTGAAATAAAACTTTGGTGAATTCCTTTTTAATTGTTATATCTGAAAAAAAGTCTATGTGACTGTTAATTAACCTGTCACCCGTACAAAACAAGGATGTCTTACACAAAAGACATTTACTGAACCTACAATATAGAATATATATCATACAAAGGTAGACCAAAAATATCATCGGGACATATTAATGCTATTTATGAATTTGTGCCTTGCACGCATCTCAGCAGCGTCACTTGCTTTAATGCACATTGCTGATAAAGGTCTGTGATAACTTGTATTTCAGCTATTAACGGTAAATTATATGCCAACTTACAAGGCCTTACTATGCACGTCGGGGACCACATAAATTGGCACCTCATTGGCCTGGGGAATGAAGTGGATATACACACAGTGCACTTCCACGCACACAGCTTTACATATACGGTAATGGTTTTAATTAACTAGTTTCTAATTAAATCGGTGCTCAGAGTTACATGGTATAAACTACGCCTAAAAGTGATCTCCTGTCAGGGGCAGAATTCTTTCTCGAATAGACAAAATCTGCTATAAAAAAAAAAAAAGTGAGCAAATATCCTGCAGTAAATAGCAATAGTGTATGAAAATAATATAAAGGATTAGTAAATGTAATGTTGATCATAAAAATGTAAAAGTCATCCCACTGCGCCAAGGTGACCCTATTTGGGCCGGTCCTAACCTCTAATATTAAAATCTTATCATAAGTCAAATTATATAAATGTGAATAAGGGCTGAGCTGGACAGAGACCCCAACTAATGGACACCCAGCCATGGGGAGCTATAAAAATTAATGTCCAGCTCAATGAAAACGGAGGCCGTGCTCTTATTTGCACAGAAAGCAAAAACCTGAAACAAAGACCTAAAACTATGAACTGGAATATAAGCTGATATGCATGCAATGTGTAGGTTCATGTTCACACTGGTCACTAAATAGACAAAACTTAAGATAAAAATAAAGTGAGCAAATACCCTGCAGTAAGTAAATAAATAGCAATAGTGCATGAAAATAACATAGGGTACTTAGTTGACATCATTTTTATTAAAAAAACGTAAAAGCCATCCCACCACATCAAGGTGACACTATTCGGGCTAATCTTTCTAGAACTGCCTAGACAGCAGATTTTCTTCTCCATTGGGGGCTGTAGACACACTAAGCATTTCACAACAAGTAGCCTGGCAAAGTCCTATCAACTGCCCCTGCAAGGGGTAAAGCAATAGTCTGAGCCCAATAAAAATACTTATTATTATTTAATAATTAATTGTATTTATCTATTCAGTTGTCTGAGAAGTTTGATTATATATGCAGTACGCCTTTTCAGTAATCTAGCATAACTGGTTTGTGTTTTATATGTCTTACAAGTGTTTGTTGATGTGTTGCATTGAATTTAAGGAAATATGTTAGAGAATTTGTCTTAGCAAGAAACCTCTGTATACATTAACCGTTATGTCATAAAGGGGGGACTCTTCTGCTCGAGACTCCATCTATGAACCAGAATGACGAGTCACTCTTTACAGGTGGCTTCCATTCTGGTGGATTCTTGCCTTCATCTAATAAATACCTGGCTGCATATGCAAAAGATATATATCTTTGTACCGTGTTTTTAGCCAGTAGATAGAAAAATATTTAGAATTGAGAGTCCTCAGTGGTTGATACCTTTTAATGAAAAGATGGTAACAAATTGCAAATTGGTTGGATATGGATTTTCCTGTAATATCACCTGTTTCCTGGCAAAGGAGCCAAGGCTGACTGCCCCAGGGCTGAACACTATAAGTGTTCCTCTCTGGTGAGAATGTCCATTGAGGCTTTATCCAGACTTACATTTTTCTCACATACACATTTTGATTAGACTTTAATCAGAGTGAGGTCCGAGTGACATCAATATTTCTCGCATATTGAGGGAAAAAAAAAAAGTAAAGTTTCTCCACCTTCTCTTTTCTGACAGTTCAATAAAAGCAAACCCCACTCTGATGGCATCTGATTTTCTCACAGATCCATAGACTTGTATTGCTGATTTTAATCTGACATCTTCGCAATTTTCTGCAGACTGCTCAGTTCGCAAAATATCAGACATGTGAATGACCCCATACACAGGAATGAGTTCTATCTGTGTGGAGATGTCGGACACTCTCTTTGAAGATTCCTTATGCATTATCTTGTGTGACCTGTATATTATCGTGTATTTCATCCTCATGTAGGCCGCAGTTTCCTGTATTCAGGGTTGATGGGGTTAACTGCAAGGCCAGCCCATGGTTGGGGAGGAGTAAATGGGCACTAGGAGTTTAGTTCCTATTTTACAGTCAGCTCAAGTTCAGCTTCAGAAAAAAGAAGATACTATCAGCAGTGTCAGTTTTGGGTGTGTGCAAAAAGAGTAGTCTCACAGAAGGCAGCACACAATATCAATATGAAGTAACAGTGACGGAAGTTCTTCTACAGCAGGCCACCTAGTGAAAGAGACTTTTAAGAGGGAATCTTACATGTTTGCCAGACCTGGAGATCTTAGTGACGCAATACCTGGTCAGCCAAGCTGGGACAGGTCCATACTGTAGGGTATAGCCACTGGAAGAGCTCCCTTATATAGTCCACAGTGTGTAGTACTGGGTGCAATGGTCACCATCCGCAACTGATATGTTTGTGCCACTATCATGTAAAGCAGATGAAGAATTCAAGTGTTTTACCTTCTACCTTTTGTACATACTAAAATGTATATCAATGAAACCAGTAGCGCTTGTACCTTAATGCACCTGCAGCAGATAGTGTAACGGTCACACCCAACCGTTACTAAATAAGATATGCTATAAAATGAAAAAATCTATCTGCGCTGGATTCAAAAGTCCCTTTTTATATATGAAATCTAAAAACCTGGTGCTGAAAAAATATATGTAAAATTCCTAGTACAAAACACAGCGTACTGCATGCACATTAAAATCAATCAGTCATTAAAATATAAATATGTTCATATATAAAAAATATCTATATCTACCTGCTTAAAAGTCTTTATAAGTAAAATAGTCCGTGGTTAAATAAGTTGAGTCGGGCGCTTGCTGGAGTCAGCGACGCATGTGATCTTTCTTCATTCACAGAACGGTTACCGCTGGTAATTCAGACTCCTATCAGGGGCCAGACACTTACTTCTCCCGCGAGCGCAAGGCTCCTCAAAAGTGCTGGGTTTTGTCTCCGGAGTGGCGTGTTGCAGGAACTGCCCCGGCCGGTGGCAGAAAAAATCCTGCACACGTGCTACCTAAGAGACCGATCAGCGTTACTTCGGCTCAGCCGCCCGGTGCTCTGCTGCAGCAGAACCTGGTGTGACGTCACAGTCACGTGAAGTCTCACGTGACGGGCTACAGAAAGAAAATAGGACCAAATCCTACGCGTTTCAGAGCAAAAAAACGAGCTCCTTCATCAGGGATTTTGTACATACTGCCAAGATCAAGTAAACGAGATTATTTTATTAATAACATCAAGCTCCTTCTTCATGATAATAATTTTATTTATATAGCACCAACATATTCCGCAGAGCGCCAACATATTCTGCAGCGCTTTACAAATTATAAAGGGGATTTGTACAGACAATAGACATTACAGCATAACAAAAATCAGTTCAAAATAGATACCAGGAGGAATGAGGGCCCTGCTTGCAAGCTTACAAACTATGAGGAAAAGGGGAGACACGAGAGGTGGATAGTAACAATTGCTTTCATTGTTCGGACCAGCCATAGTGTAAGGCTCGGATGTTCATGTAAAGCTGCATGAACCAGTTAACAGCCTAAGTATGTAACAGTACAGACTAGGGTTGAGCGACTTTCATTTTTTTAAGATCGAGTAGGGTTTTGGGAAACCCGATTTTGTCCAGAGTCGAGTCGAGTGCAGTCGGCCGATTATCGCTAAAAGTCGGGGATCGACCGAAACACGAAACCCAATGCAAGTCAATGGGGAAGCATAGTCGGCAGTGAGTGGAGGCCAGGAAAACACCTACAGTGCCCATTTTAATGCCAAAAACATCCATTCTTGTTTCTGAAGCTTGCCAATCTTAATTAACTGTATAATAATAGTTGGGCATAGGGAATTGGGGGAAAGTTGTGGGGGGAGTAGGGCTGGCTCAAGTTTTTCGTGGGCCCAGGAAATGCGGACTACGTCACGGCGGTGTTGCAGGGAAAGGTAAGTATTTAAAAGTTGCAAGTGCTGTGATCCTGAGCAAGCAGGGGGGGCCCACTCGTTCGCATTGCCACTGGCACAGGGCCCCTCAAAGTACGGCGGTGTGTTTGCATGGCGGGGGCGCCTCCCACCAGCAGCGACACTTTTGCGTACTCTGAGGGGCCCTGTGCCAGTGACGTCGCCAACGAGTATGCCCCCCCACCTGATGAAGGAACCTGCACTTTCATCTGCACCTTCCTCTTTGTCCCTGTGTAAGGTGGTATAACATGCGGGAAGGGGAACCTTACTTTCAGCAGGGACAGATTCTGGCTGTGTAGAGTACAAGGGGAATGTAGTGGTCTAGGTCAATGTACCAGCAGACTCATTTAGCAGTGGCTGGGCAATGGGCAGGATGAGGAGGAAACAGATATAGGGCCAAAGAATAAAGTAGGCTACATGCAGTTCAAAATTGGTAACAGGACTAAACAGGCGGCATTGCTTTGTTCAGTGGAGTAGCAAACCCAAGAGCAGCAGACACTGTTTCAAGGGCCTAACCACACTAGTAGGCCAAATGCAGTTTAATATCTGATAGTATAGGGCGAAAGCCAGAATGTGGAAGCTCAGCTTTGTTCAGTTGAGGACAACACCAGGGAGGGGCAGACACCTTTAGTAGGCCGGAAAAGCCTATTGCATTTTTTAAAATGGTAATTTGGAGCAGAAGGTTGAAGCTCAGCTTTATTTAGTTGAGGGCAACACCAGGGAGGGGCAGAAGCCGTTAGTAGGCCCTAACCACCATTTTTTTTTTTTTTAAAACCACTTAATGAGAGCCGGAAGGTTGAAGCTCAGCTTTATTTAGTTGAGGACAACACCAGGGAGGGGCAGAAGCCGTTAGTAGGCCCTAACCACCATTTTTTTTTTAAAACCACTTAATGAGAGCCGGAAGGTTGAAGCTCAGCTTTATTTAGTTGAGGACAACACCAGGGAGGGGCAGAAGCCGTTAGTAGGCCCTAACCACCATTTTTTTTTTAAAACCACTTAATGAGAGCCGGAAGGTTGAAGCTCAGCTTTATTTAGTTGAGGACAACACCAGGGAGGGGCAGAAGCCGTTAGTAGGCCCAAACCACCATTTTTTTTTTTTTTAAAACCACTTAATGAGAGCCGGAAGGTTGAAGCTCAGCTTTATTTAGTTGAGGACAACACCAGGGAGGGGCAGAAGCCGTTAGTAGGCCCTAACCACCAATTTTTTTTTTAAAACCACTTAATGAGAGCCGGAAGGTTGAAGCTCAGCTTTATTTAGTTGAGGACAACACCAGGGAGGGGCAGAAGCCGTTAGTAGGCCCTAACCACCATTTTTTTTTTAAAACCACTTAATGAGAGCCGGAAGGTTGAAGCTCAGCTTTATTTAGTTGAGGACAACACCAGGGAGGGGCAGAAGCCGTTAGTAGGCCCAAACCACCATTTTTTTTTTTTTTAAAACCACTTAATGAGAGCCGGAAGGTTGAAGCTCAGCTTTATTTAGTTGAGGACAACACCAGGGAGGGGCAGAAGCCGTTAGTAGGCCCTAACCACCATTTTTTTTTTTAAAACCACATAATGAGAGCCGGAAGGTTGAAGCTCAGCTTTATTTAGTTGAGGGCAACACCAGGGAGGGGCAGAAGCCGTTAGTAGGCCCTAACCAAAGTTGAAGGCCAAATGCAGTTTAATTTCTGATACTATAGGCCGAAAGCCAGAAGGTGGAAGTTCCGATTTAGACAGTGGAGGACAATTTGAATTAGGGACTGCAGACAGACTTAGTAGGCTGTCCCCTGTGGACCATGCATCCACCACATTAACCCATTGCGCCGTAATGGACACGTAATCTTCCGTGGCCATGCCTACAGGTCCATGCGTCTGTTGTCAGGTGCACCTTTGTACTCACAGATTGCCAGAGTGCATGGACAATGCGGTCTTCTACATGCTGGTGGAGGGTTGGGATGGCTTTTCTCGCAAAAGAAGTGTCGACTGGTTAGCTTGTAGCGTGGTACAGCGTAGTCCATCATGGCCTTATTAATAGTAAATAAAATATATAACTAGGCTCTATGAACTTTTAAATAGGTTCCAGGGGTACACGGGCAGCATTGGTGTGGTCAGTGGAGGAGTATTGCAAGTAGGGGCTGCAAACAGGCTATCAAAGGCCTAAAATAACAAACAGTAGGCAGTCATGGCAGTTTTACATCGGTTACATGGATACACAGGCAGGCACTCCAGGCAGCATTGTGCTCAGTGGAGGAGTATTGCAAGTAGGGGCCGCAGACAGGCTATCAAAGGCCTAAAATAACAAACAGTAGGCAGTCATGGCAGTTTTACATCGGTTACATGGATACACAGGCAGGCACTCCAGGCAGCATTGTGGTCAGTGGAGGAGTATTGCAAGTAGGGGCCGCAGACAGGCTATCAAAGGCCTAAAATAACAAACAGTAGGCAGTCATGGCAGTTTTACATCGGTTACATGGATACACAGGCAGCTAGGTGGTGAGTGGAGGAGTATTTAAAGTAAGGACCGCAGACAGGCTATCAAAGGCCTAACATAACAAACAATAGGCTCATGGCAGTTTTACAGCGGTTACATGGATACACGGGCAGGCAGCTTGGTGGTGAGTGGAGGAGTATTTAAAGTATGGACCGCAGACAGGCTTCGAAGGCCTAACACAATAAAATGGGCTGGCTGTAGGCACTTTAAAATTGGTTCCAGGGGTACACGGGCAGCAGTGGTCTGGTCAGTGGAGGCCTAGTGGAAGTATGGACCGCAGACAGGCTTCGAAGGCCTAACACAATAAAATGGGCTGGCTGTAGGCACTTTAAAATTGGTTCCAGGGGTACACGGGCAGCAGTGGTCTGGTCAGTGGAGGCCTAGTGGAAGTATGGACCGCAGACAGGCTTCGAAGGCCTAACACAATAAAATGGGCTGGCTGTAGGCACTTTAAAATTGGTTCCAGGGGTACACGGGCAGCAGTGGTCTGGTCAGTGGAGGACTAGTGGAAGTATGGACCGCAGACAGGCTTCGAAGGCCTAACACAATAAAATGGGCTGGCTGTAGGCACTTTAAAATTGGTTCCAGGGGTACACGGGCAGCAGTGGTCTGGTCAGTGGAGGCCTAGTGGAAGTATGGACCGCAGACAGGCTTCGAAGGCCTAACACAATAAAATGGGCTGACTGTAGGCACTTTAAAATTGGTTCCAGGGGTACACGGGCAGCAGTGGTCTGGTCAGTGGAGGACTAGTGGAAGTATGGACCGCAGACAGGCTTCGAAGGCCTAACACAATAAAATGGGCTGGCTGTAGGCACTTTAAAATTGGTTCCAGGGGTACACGGGCAGCAGTGGTCTGGTCAGTGGAGGACTAGTGGAAGGAGGGAGCGCAGAAAGGCTTCAAAGGCCTAACATAACAAACAATAGGCTCATGGCAGTTTTACAGCGGTTACATGGATACACGGGCAGGCAGCTTGGTGGTGGTGAGTGGAGGAGTATTTAAAGTAGGGACCGCAGACAGGCTATCAAAGGCCTAACATAAAAAAACAATAGGCTCATGGCAGTTTCACAGCGGTTACATGGATACACGGGCAGGCAGCTTGGTGGTGGTGAGTGGAGGAGTATTTAAAGTAGGGACCGCAGACAGGCTATCAAAGGCCTAACATAACAAACAATAGGCTCATGGCAGTTTTACAGCGGTTACATGGATACACGGGCAGGCAGCTTGGTGCTGAGTGGAGGAGTATTTAAAGTATGGACCGCAGACAGGCTTCGAAGGCCTAACACAATAAAATGGGCTGGCTGTAGGCACTTTAAAATTGGTTCCAGGGGTACACGGGCAGCAGTGGTCTGGTCAGTGGAGGCCTAGTGGAAGGAGGGACCGCAGACAGGCTTCGAAGGCCTAACACAATAAAATGGGCTGGCTGTAGGCACTTTAAAATTGGTTCCAGGGGTACACGGGCAGCAGTGGTCTGGTCAGTGGAGGCCTAGTGGAAGTATGGACCGCAGACAGGCTTCGAAGGCCTAACACAATAAAATGGGCTGGCTGTAGGCACTTTAAAATTGGTTCCAGGGGTACACGGGCAGCAGTGGTCTGGTCAGTGGAGGACTAGTGGAAGTATGGACCGCAGACAGGCTTCGAAGGCCTAACACAATAAAATGGGCTGGCTGTAGGCACTTTAAAATTGGTTCCAGGGGTACACGGGCAGCAGTGGTCTGGTCAGTGGAGGCCTAGTGGAAGGAGGGACCGCAGACAGGCTTCGAAGGCCTAACACAATAAAATGGGCTGACTGTAGGCACTTTAAAATTGGTTCCAGGGGTACACGGGCAGCAGTGGTCTGGTCAGTGGAGGACTAGTGGAAGTATGGACCGCAGACAGGCTTCGAAGGCCTAACACAATAAAATGGGCTGGCTGTAGGCACTTTAAAATTGGTTCCAGGGGTACACGGGCAGCAGTGGTCTGGTCAGTGGAGGACTAGTGGAAGGAGGGAGCGCAGAAAGGCTTCAAAGGCCTAACATAACAAACAATAGGCTCATGGCAGTTTTACAGCGGTTACATGGATACACGGGCAGGCAGCTTGGTGGTGGTGAGTGGAGGAGTATTTAAAGTAGGGACCGCAGACAGGCTATCAAAGGCCTAACATAAAAAAACAATAGGCTCATGGCAGTTTCACAGCGGTTACATGGATACACGGGCAGGCAGCTTGGTGGTGGTGAGTGGAGGAGTATTTAAAGTAGGGACCGCAGACAGGCTATCAAAGGCCTAACATAACAAACAATAGGCTCATGGCAGTTTTACAGCGGTTACATGGATACACGGGCAGGCAGCTTGGTGCTGAGTGGAGGAGTATTTAAAGTATGGACCGCAGACAGGCTTCGAAGGCCTAACACAATAAAATGGGCTGGCTGTAGGCACTTTAAAATTGGTTCCAGGGGTACACGGGCAGCAGTGGTCTGGTCAGTGGAGGACTAGTGGAAGGAGGGAGCGCAGAAAGGCTTCAAAGGCCTAAAATAACAAACAATAGGCTCATGGCAGTTTTACAGCGGTTACATGGATACACGGGCAGGCAGCTTGGTGGTCAGTGGAGGAGTAGGGACCGCAGACAGGCTATCAAAGGCCTAAAATAACAAACAATAGGCTCATGGCAGTTTTACAGCGGTTACATGGATACACGGGCAGGCAGCTTGGTGCTGAGTGGAGGAGTAGTGCAAGGAGTGTCTGTCCCAGTACTCCCAAAATATAAATAGATGTTAATGTCTCGCAAAACAACCAAAACAAAAAAAAAGATGGCATACTTAGGTACAGGGGTGGGCTCATCTGCTGTGTTTCTGACATAGTAATTTGGCAGTAACTATTTAATGGTGCCAATATAGGACACAGACACAGACTACTTTAAGTTGCATCATAGATGTCTACAAATTTGTATTGTCAGTGCCAGACATTGAATGATGTCAGCGAATAGACTAAAGATTGGTGGAGCTGTGCGACATAATTTTGCACGTAGTAGAGCCCAGTTTGAGCTGGGGTAGGGGGGAACTCTCTTGAGGCCGGCGGGACCGCCCCAGGGCCACTCATGTTACAACGGTGTGTCTGACGTTGGGTGCGCACCACCACCGCCAGAGACACTACATTGTACTATGAGGGACCCAGTAGCAATGCCGTCAACCAAAAGCGAGCACACCCACCTCTTCAGACAAACAGCAGTCTCACGGGTGCTTGCGCCAAGTCGCGATACCACGGCCCCGTGTGGGGAGTTTGGCCATTTAGGGAGGTGTAAACATGTCGTATGCTGTACAATCTGCAGCAGCAAATTAGACATTAGAAAAGTAATTCACAGGCAAGAGCTTTTCATAGGAAAGCTAGGTGTCGGCCGGGCAAGGTGGGGCAAAAGATTTTGAAATCCAGTTGTGGTTCATTTTAATGAATGTTAGATCGTCAACATTTTGGGTAGCCAGACGAGTCCTTTTTTCGGTTAATATTGACCCTGCAGCACTGAATACTCTTTCTGATAGGACACTTGCTGCCGGGCAAGCAAGCTCCTGCAATGCATATTCTGCCAATTCTGGCCAGGTGTCTAATTTGGAGGCCCAGTAATCAAATGGGAATGACGGTTGAGGGAGAACATCGATAAGGGATGAAAAATAGTTAGTAACCATACTGGACAAATGTTGTCTCCTGTCACTTTCAATTGATGCAGCAGTACCTGTCCTGTCTGCGGTCATAGCAAAATCACTCCACAACCTGGTCAGAAAACCCCTCTGTCCAACGCCACTTCTGATGTGTGCACCCCTAACACTCCTAGTCTGCTGCCCCCTGGAGCTCGTGTGAGAACGATCACGTGCGCTGTGTGCTGGGAATGCCTGAAGCAAACGGTCAACAAGAGTTGATTGTTTGGTTGCTAATATTAGTTCCAAGTTCTCATGTGGCATAATATTTTGCAATTTGCCTTTATAGCGTGGATCAAGGAGGCAGGCCAACCAGTAATCGTCATCGTTCATCATTTTCGTAATGCGTGTGTCCCTTTGTAGGATACGTAAGGCATAATCTGCCATGTGGGCCAAAGTTCCACTTGTCAAATCTCCGGTTGTGATTGGTTGAGGGGCAGTTGCAGGCAAATCTACGTCACTTGTGTCCCTCAAAAAACCAGAACCCGGCCGTGACACGCAACCAATTTCCTGTGCCCCCGTGAAAGTTTCCGCATTAAAAATATACTCATCCCCATCATCCTCCTCGTCCTCCACCTCCTCTTCGCCCGCTACCTCGTCCTGTACACTGCCCTGACCAGACAATGGCTGACTGTCATCAAGGCTTCCCTCTTCCTCTGGTGCAGACGCCTGCTCCTTTATGTGCGTCAAACTTTGCATCAGCAGACGCATTAGGGGGATGCTCATGCTTATTACGGCGTTGTCTGCACTAACCAGCCGTGTGCATTCCTCAAAACACTGAAGGACTTGACACATGTCTTGTATCTTCGACCACTGCACACCTGACAACTCCATGTCTGCCATCCTACTGCCTGCCCGTGTATCCTCCCACAAATAAATAACAGCACGCCTCTGTTCGCACAGTCTCTGAAGCATGTGCAGTGTTGAGTTCCACCTTGTTGCAACGTCTATGATTAGGCGATGCTGGGGAAGGTTCAAAGACCGCTGATAGGTCTGCATACGGCTGGCGTGTACAGGCGAACGTCGGATATGTGAGCAAAGTGCACGCACTTTGAGGAGCAGGTCGGAGAACCCAGGATAAGTTTTCAATAAGCACTGCACCACCAGGTTTAAGGTGTGAGCCAGGCAAGGAATGTGTTTCAGTTGGGAAAGGGAGATGGCAGCCATGAAATTCCTTCCGTTATCACTCACTACCTTGCCTGCCTCAAGATCTACTGTGCCCAGCCACGACTGCGTTTCTTGTTGCAAGAACTCGGACAGAACTTCCGCGGTGTGTCTGTTGTCGCCCAAACACTTCATAGCCAATACAGCCTGCTGACGCTTGGCAGTAGCTGGCCCATAATGGGACAACTGGTGTGCAACAGTGTCATCTGCCGATGGAGTGGTTGGCCGACTGCGTTCTGTGGAAGAGCTGTAGCTTCTGCAGGAGGACGAGGAGGAGGAGGAGGGGGTGCGAACGCCTACAGCCAACTGTTTCCTAGACCGTGGGCTAGGCACAACTGTCCCTAAATTGATGTCGCCTGTGGACCCTGCATCCACCACATTCACCCAGTGTGCCGTGATGGACACATAACGTCCCTGGCCATGCCTACTGGTCCATGCATCTGTAGTCAGGTGCACCTTTGTACTCACAGATTGCCTGAGTGCATGGACGATGCGCTGTTTAACATGCTGGTGCAGGGCTGGGATGGCTTTTCTGGAAAAAAAGTGTCGACTGGGTAGCTCGTATCGTGGTTCAGCGTACTCCATCAGGGCTTTGAAAGCTTCGCTTTCAACTAACCGGTAGGGCATCATCTCTAACGAGATTAGTCTAGCTATGTGGGCGTTAAAACCCTGTGTACGCGGATGCGAGGATAAGTACTTCCTTTTTCTAACCAGAGTCTCATGTAGGGTGAGCTGGACTGGAGAGCTGTAGATCGTGGAACTTTCGGGTGTGCCGGTGGACATGGCAGACTGAGAGACGGTTGGAGACGGTATTGTTTCCGCCGGTGCCCTACATGCAATATTTCCTCCTACAAAACTGGTGATTCCCTGACCCTGACTGCTTTTGGCTGGCAAAGAAACCTGCACAGATACTGCCGGTGGTGCGGAAAATGGTGGCCTTACAGTGACGGAAGGGATGTTGCGTTGCTGACTAGCTTCATTGGCCGAGGGTGCTACAACCTTGAGGGACGTTTGGTAGTTAGTCCAGGCTTGAGAATGCATGGTGGTTAAGTGTCTATGCATGCAACTAGTATTTAGACTTTTCAGATTCTGACCTCTGCTTAAGCTAGTTGAACATTTTTGACAGATGACTTTGCGCTGATCAGTTGGATGTTGTTTAAAAAAATGCCAGACTGCACTCTTCCTAGACTCTGATCCCTTTTCAGGGATTGCAGACTGAGCTTTAACCGGATGGCAACGCTGTGCTCCAACAGGTTTTGGCTTTGACACGCGTTTTGGTCCAGATACGGGCCCGGCAGATGGAACCTGTTGCGATGTTGATGCCTGCTGCGGCCCCTCCTCCACCTCCGCTTCTGAACTACTGCCGCCTGCACCCTGTTCCCCCAATGGCTGCCAATCGGGGTCAATAACTGGGTCATCTATTACCTCCTCTTCGAGCTCGTGTGCAACTTCGTCTGTGTCACTGTGTCGGTCGGTGGTATAGCGTTCGTGGCGGGGCAACATAGTCTCATCAGGGTCTGATTGTGGATCTGTACCCTGAGAGGGCAATGTGGTGGTCTGAGTCAAAGGAGCAGCATAGTACTCTGGCTGTGGCTGTGCATCAGTGCACTCCATGTCAGAATATACTTGTAATGGGCATGGCCTGTTAAATGTTTCACTTTCTAAGCCAGGGACGGTATGTGTAAAGAGCTCCATGGAGTGACCCGTTGTGTCGCCTGCTGCATCCTTCTCTCTTGTTGTAGTTTTTGCTGAGGAGGACAAGGAAGCGACTTGTCCCTGACCGTGAACATCCACAAGCGACGCGCTGCTTTTACATTTACCAGTTTCGGAAGAGGAGGCAAAAGAGCTAGAGGCTGAGTCTGCAATGTAAGCCAAAACTTGCTGTTGCTGCTCCGCCTTTAAAAGCGGTTTTCCTACTCCCAGAAAAGAGAGCGTTCGAGGCCTTGTGTAGCCTGACGACGAAACTGGCTCCACAGCTCCAGACTTAGGTGGAATATTTTTATCCCCACGACCACCTGATGCTCCACTACCACTACCATCATTACCAGCTGACAATGAACGCCCACGACGACCTCTTGCACCAGACTTCCTCATTGTTTTAAAATCTTAACCAAAGTAACTTTATTTGTTGCTATCAAACAACTTACACGGTGAGCTATAACTTCAGTATGATTTCAATATCCCTTAACAGGTTGGTGAGACCACAAGGAAAATCAGGCACAATGTTACACACTCTGTTTTCTGTGGCACAAAATCACAGAGATGACACACACGCAGGACTGTCACTCAAGCACTAATGTCAATATTAATCTCCCACCTAATTTATTTATTTTTTTTTCTCAGGGAGACTTTAGAAACCAAATAATATTAAAAAAAAAAAAAAAAAAGGCTTTCTATGGCCCACAATTAGAGAGAGAGAGGTGGCACAACCAGGAGTCAAGACTGGCGCACAAGCTGAAAGGGCAATATTACTCTCCCACTGTTTTTTATGTTTTTTTTGTTTTTTTCAGGGAGACTTTAGAAACCAAATAATATTAAAAAAACCAAAAAAAAAAAAGGCTTTCTATGGCCCACTGAATGAGAGGGAGAGAGGTGGCACACCCAGGAGTCAAGACTGGCACACAAGCTGAAAGGGCAATATTACTCTCCCACTGTTTTTTTATGTATTTTTTGTTTTTTCAGGGAGACTTTAGAAACCCAATAATATTTTAAAAAAAAAAAAAGGCTTTCTATGGCCCACAATTAGAGAGAGAGAGGTGGCACAACCAGGAGTCAAGACTGGCGCACAAGCTGAAAGGGCAATATTACTCTCCCACTGTTTTTTATGTTTTTTTTGTTTTTTTCAGGGAGACTTTAGAAACCAAATAATATTAAAAAAACCAAAAAAAAAAAAGGCTTTCTATGGCCCACTGAATGAGAGGGAGAGAGGTGGCACACCCAGGAGTCAAGACTGGCACACAAGCTGAAAGGGCAATATTACTCTCCCACTGTTTTTTTATGTATTTTTTGTTTTTTTCAGGGAGACTTTAGAAACCCAATAATATTTAAAAAAAAAAATAAATAGGCTTTCTATGGCCCACTGAATGAGAGGGAGAGAGGTGGCACACCCAGGAGTCAAGACTGGCACACAAGCTGAAAGGGCAATATTACTCTCCCACTGTTTTTTTAGGTTTTTTTTGTTTTTTCAGGGAGACTTTAGAAACCCAATAATATTTAAAAAAAAAAATAAATAGGCTTTCTATGGCCCACTGAATGAAAGGGAGAGAGGTGGCACACCCAGGAGTCAAGACTGGCACACAAGCTGAAAGGGCAATATTACTCTCCCACTGTTTTTTTATGTATTTTTTGTTTTTTTCAGGGAGACTTTAGAAACCCAATAATATTTTAAAAAAAAAATAAATAGGCTTTCTATGGCCCACTGAATGAGAGGGAGAGAGGTGGCACACCCAGGAGTCAAGACTGGCACACAAGCTGAAAGGGCAATATTACTCTCCCACTGTTTTTTTAGGTTTTTTTTTTTTTTCAGGGAGAATTAGAAACCAAATAATATTAAAAAAAAAAAAAATAGGCTTTCTATGGCCCACTGAATGAAAGGGAGAGAGGTGGCACACCCAGGAGTCAAGACTGGCACACAAGCTGAAAGGGCAATATTACTCTCCCACTGTTTTTTTATGTATTTTTTGTTTTTTCAGGGAGACTTTAGAAACCCAATAATATTTAAAAAAAAAAATAAATAGGCTTTCTATGGCCCACTGAATGAGAGGGAGAGAGGTGGCACACCCAGGAGTCAAGACTGGCACACAAGCTGAAAGGGCAATATTACTCTCCCACTGTTTTTTTAGGTTTTTTTTGTTTTTTCAGGGAGACTTTAGAAACCCAATAATATTTAAAAAAATAAATAAATAGGCTTTCTATGGCCCACTGAATGAAAGGGAGAGAGGTGGCACACCCAGGAGTCAAGACTGGCACACAAGCTGAAAGGGCAATATTACTCTCCCACTGTTTTTTTATGTATTTTTTGTTTTTTTCAGGGAGACTTTAGAAACCCAATAATATTTTAAAAAATAAATAAATAGGCTTTCTATGGCCCACTGAATGAGAGGGAGAGAGGTGGCACACCCAGGAGTCAAGACTGGCACACAAGCTGAAAGGGCAATATTACTCTCCCACTGTTTTTTTAGGTTTTTTTTTTTTTTTCAGGGAGACTTTTGAAACCAAATAATATTAAAAAAAAAAAAAAAAAAAAATATAGGCTTGCTATAGCCCACTGAATGAGAGATAGCGCACACACAGCAGTGGCACACAAGCCCTGACTGAGGCCAATATTTTTCTCCCACTGATTGATGTAGTGTTTCTGTGTTGAGGTAGATTTTAGAACACAAATCACGGAAAAAATAAATAGGCTTTCTATGGCCCACTCAGTGAGAGATGGCACACACAGGGATGGCACTGTAGCAGAAATGCCAATCTTAATCTCCCACAAAAAAAAAACAAAAAAAAAAAAAAAACTGTCCTACAATTACTATCTCCCTGCAGTAATCTAAGCCAGGTATGGCAGGCAGCAATAGGAGTGGACTGATGCACAAATTAAATAAAAAGTGTGGACAAACAAAAAAGATAGCTGTGCAGAAAGGAAGGAACAAGAGGATATGTGCTTTGAAAAAAGCAGTTGGTTTCCACAGTGGCGTACACACAGCAATACAGCTATCACGGAGCCTTCTAGGGCAGCCCAATGAGCTACAGCGCTGAGGGGAAAAAAAAAAAAAAATAGCTTCCACTGTTCCTGCACACCGAAGGTGGTGTTGGACAGTGGAAATCGCTGCAGCACAAGCGGTTTGGTGGTTAGTGGACCCTGCCTAACGCTCTCCCTGCTTCTGATGAAGCGGCAGCAACCTGTCCCTAAGCTCAGATCAGCAGCAGTAAGATGGCGGTCGGCGGGAACGCCCCTTTATAGCCCCTGTGACGCCGCAGACAGCAAGCCAATCACTGCAATGCCCTTCTCTAAGATGGTGGGGACCAGGATCTATGTCATCACGCTGCCCACACTCTGCGTTCACCTTCATTGGCTGAGAAATGGCGCTTTTCGCGTCATTGAAACGCGACTTTGGCGCGAAAGTCGCGTACCGCATGGCCGACAAGCACAGGGGTCGGATCGGGTTTCATGAGACGCCGACTTAGCCAAAAGTCGGCGACTTTTGAAAATGATCGACCCGTTTCGCTCAACCCTAGTACAGACACAAGAGGGTTATTAACTGTATAAAGTTAATAAACATGATACAAAGAACCTGATTATGGTTTAAGTTTTTTGAATGGGCCACACGGGGATAGGTTAATGCATTGAGGCGGTAGGCCAGTCTGAACAAATGCATTTTTAGGGCACGCTTAAAACTGTGGGGATTGGGGATTCATTGTATTAACCTGGGTAGTGCATTCTACAGAATTGGCGAAGCACGTGAAACGGGAGTGGGAGGTTCTGATTATTGATGCTAACCTCAGGTCACTAGCAGAACGGAGCACATGGGTAGGGTGGTAGACTGAGATCAGGGGGAGATGTAGGGTGGTGCTGAGCCATGGAGTGCTTTGTGGATGAGGGAATAGTTTTGTACTGGATTCTGGAGTGGATGAGTAACCAGTGTAATGACCGGCACAGCATTATTCAGGACAGATTGGAGCAGGGAGAGTTTGGTAAGAGGGAGGCTGATTAAGAGAGAGTTACAATAGTCCAGACAAGAAGGAATAAGTGAGACAGTAAGAGTTTTTGCAGAGTCGAAAGTAAGAAAAGGGCAAATTCTAGAAATGTTTTTGAGATGCATATAAGAGCGAGCCAGTGATCAGATGTGGGGGGTGAATGAAAGCTCGGAATCAAGTATGACCCCAAGGCAGCGGGCATGTTGCTTGGGAGTAATGGTGGAACCGCACACGGAGATGGCAATGTCGGGCAAAGGTAGGTTAGTAGAGGGAGAGAACACGAGGAGTTCAGTTTTTGACAGGTTCAGTTTCAGATAGAGGGAGGACATGATGTTAGTGACAGCGATAAGCCAATCACTCGTGTTTTCTAAAAAGGCAGGCGTGATATCAGGAGAAGTGTATAATTGGGTGTCGTCAGCATAGAGATGATGGAAACCAAATCTACTGATTGTTTGACCAATAGGGGCAGTATACAAAGAGGAGGGGGCCTAGGACTGATCCTTGAGGAACCCCAACAGTAAGGGGAAGGTGAGAGGAGGAACCAGCAAAAAATACAGTGAAGGAGCGGTCAGAGAGGTGGGAGGAGAACCAGGAGAGAACGGTGTCCTTGAGGCCGATGCAGCAGAGCATAGTGAGAAGGAGCTGATGATCCACAGTATCGAATGCTGCGGAGAGATCCAAGAGAATTAGCGTGGAGTAGTGACCATTAGATTTAACAAAGGGTCCCATCTTGCTCTAAGTTACAGCTATCAGTCTGAGAACGACAGCAATTCAAACGGTTGCGCACACCCAGGGACACCTGTTTATGGTCTCCAAAATACACCTCAGCCATGACACGTGAAAAGCATGGATAGCACTCGTACGCGAAGAACGGACGTCTGAATTAAGCCTTACGAGGCTAGAGTATTGGCAATAATTAAAGCTCCTGGTATCCACTACAATCTCTGTAACAGAGCTCACCAGCTATAGTGCTGGCCTCCTTACATGGGGCGGTGGATGTTTTGGCCCCATCCTTCCCCAACCACCATCCTTATAGGCCTTCTAGTTATGAATATGAGCTGAGATGGGGCACATTCATGTAGTTTTAGGTTTGCCTCAGTGAGTGCATATTGATATGAAACAGGAGCAAATGTCTTCCAAATAATTGACAATTTTGAGATCTATATCCCATTCTAGGTTTACCTACAGGAAATGAGAAGAGAAGATGTCACTCAGCAGCCACTTACCTGTCACGTCTCTTCTTACTTTTAGGCGAGTGATAATTATCGCTCAGATGTTTTTGCGCTTTCTCCGGGAACGTTTCAGACAGTTGATATGGTTGCAAAGACCCCAGGAACATGGCTGCTTCATTGTCACGTGGCTGACCATGTACTTGCAGGAATGGAGACTTTGTACACAGTATTGGAGAGTAAGTGATCATCATCAGGATTGCATATGTTCATCTTAGTCGCCTGCGATAAAGCCTCCAAGTGACAGTGATGGGATATGGCCACCTTGTAATACAGAGGCCTAAAACATTTTTTCGTGATATATACAAACTGGAAGTAATGTAATGAGTGAAGGATTGGATGTAAATGAACATATACAGAGCACTGATCATACTGTTTACCTTATGAGACAGAGACCAATGTGTCCACTTTCACTAGTAGAGTCTTTGGTGCACTGTTTAGTAGTGGATTAGCAGCAAATACTTAAAGAGAACCAGTCACCAGATTTTTGCCACCTAATCTGAGAGCAGCATAATGACCCTGATTCCAGAGATGTAGCACTTACTTTGCTGCTTGCTATAGTTTTGATAAAATCACCGATTTATCAACATGACATCATCACTACCTGCTGCCAGGTAGTCCTCCATATTAATGAGCTCTCTATAACCCTACCCCCACTACTAATTGTGAACTTTTTGCCTATGCACAGTGTACACAGAGAGTTGCCAATCAGTGATGTGGGCGGAGTTATACACAGCTCAGCAGTCAATACAGTGAAATAATAGATCTGAAGCAAATAAAACAGGGATTTTATATTAAAAAAAAACCCCTGCAGTAAGCCGCTCAGTAATCGGTACCTAGTTGGAATCAGGGTATCGGCTCCTACATTAGGCTGCTCTCAGATGGGGTAGCAAAAACTGGTGACAGACTCCTTGTAAAATATTCAGGTACTGTCTGGCAAACGGAGGCCAAATGCACAAGGCCACATTGCAAATTCATGTACGGCACACTTAGCCACTATGGGAACATACTGTGTCTCCACGTGCATTTTATTTACACAGAGGTACAGCTTATTACAATATTAACTAAAGAAAAATAAAAATGATGGCCTGTTTCATCGGATACCATTCAGCTAGAAGCAGGGAAGAATACACTGCCTCACAGGAGAACCATTCAATGGCACATTGTTCGTCCACAGCCCTATAATAAATTATTGTTAGGATCTGCTGTCACACCTTTACTATATACAGCTCTGGCAAAAATTAAGATACCTCTTCAAAATTTTCAGTTTGTCTGATTTTTCTCTTTATAGGTATCTTTTTGAGTATAATGTGAATTGCTCTTTTATTCTACAAACTACTGACAACATGTCCCCGAATTTCCAAGCAATAATAACTGTTCTTGCCATGCACTTCACCCCAGCTGCCATTCCTGTTGTAGGTCACTTGATGACATCCTGCTGTTTCTGAGTGACATTCGAATAAGGTGACGGTCATCCCAGTCAGTGAAGAGTCGTTTTCGCCCTCTGCCGGTCTGTAGCTTTGTTGTTCCCAATGTCTGCTGCTTGACCTTATTGTAATGTACTGGCGTCTTAGAAACTTTAAGGATGGAGGCTCACTGTATCCCTCTGCTAGTAAAGCCAGAATTGAGCTCTTCTTTTCCTCACTCAAGACTTTTCTTTTCAACTCCTTTGGCATGGTTAAAAGTTATTTTTTCATTCCTATTTTTTTTCGGGATATTACTAGCACTTGTTTTGCCAACCAGCTTGTGATGATTGTGACAAGGGGATTGTGAACACCACAGCAGGGTTTTTTATACTTTCCTTCGTTAAATAAGATTTGGTTCAGGTGATCACCTAATCAGAAGCACATTAAGTAGAATGAGGTGTACTCTGGTTGGAATTCAACTGACACTGGAATGGAATGGCTGTCAGACATGTAAAGAAGCTGATTTTTATAAAACTGTGCAGTGGTCTCTTAATTTTTGCCAGAGCTGTAGACTGGTAATAAATGAATTATAAAATATTATTTTCTGCTATGTGGGGATTTCAATTGAAGTGTTTTTAAGAAAGCGATATGAATTTAGCAAGTGCATGATGTTATTATTACTCTCTTGAAATTAACCATAATTCATTGGCTGGGATACAGAGATCCCGATCTAAGATGTTTAAAGAAGTTTTTATCCTCTTAATATATTGCAGTCATCATATTATATAAACTATGTACTTACAATTGTTCATTTTGCCTTTCTACCCAGCTAATTCTTCTGTTTTCCATTAGGTCTATGAATAAAAACTGACCAGAAGAATCCTTCTAAGCTCCATGTAGAAACAGGAGGTCAATTTTCCCTGTATGAGGCATAAATCACTTCAAATGTCCCTGGTAGTGGGGAGGAAGGAACAGCTGAGTCAGGAATGATTTTTGCATGGAGAAGAGACTCCCGTTTCTACATAGAGCAGAGAAAACAGAAGAATTAGCTGGGTAGAAAGGAAAAACACAGTGCTCTATAATAAGATGACTGCAATATATTAAGAGGATAATGGGAGGAGTGCTTCTTTAACCTGAGGTATTATGCATTCACATAATGTATTTCTATGATGTGGTTTTTGTCTCATTGAGCTGTATTCTTATATTCCTGTACAGAAAAAGAAACTTTAATTCACAAGCCTGTTACACACCTTCTGGAGGTTACAAAGCAAGAAAAAGATTCCACCTGAGCCAATCTGAAGAACAATTACATCTAACCTGAAATACTTGTGCCAGAAAATAACGCATTATACATAATAAAGAATATTAGCAAACACAACCCCCAGCATTAGAGAACTTTTTTTAACATTTTTTTCTGGTCTCCACATTTCTTAGACATTAAACACACCCTTTTAAAAATCAAGATACTGTATGTCTATGCAGCTTAGGTCAGGAGAGCAGACAGCCAGTACGAGGATTGCAATGTGATCTTTGCACAAGAAATACGGTCATCTGTTTGCGCTCTAGGACTGAATAATGACTGCAGCTCTGGATGTGACTGCAGAATAAAACATGATATAACAGCAGAATATTGACTGCAGGTCTACTCCTTCCTCGTGTAGCCCGCCTGAGTCCCTGACCCATGTCCCATCATACTGGCACCTGCTAGTGATACTCAAAATATAAAGATTACATAACCCTGATCGGAGCTCAGGTCACTGCTGCTTGCACGACCTTTCTACAGAGATTCACATAAGATTAAGCCTACATGTGAACCTTGTAGAACTTGGCAAAGGTATGACAGGAAGACCGACCACGGGAGCAGGCTCCGAAACCAGCCAGGGACTAAATTTAGAAAACCGTCCGTCGGGAGAGCAGGGTGACGAAGGGCCGTGGTTAGGCTATAACTGCATCACGATTTTACGTAAAAAAACACCATATCAATATTGTGTTCAAGAGGACCCCCCTCCTATTTTTTGGGACTTAGGGTATGTGCACACAATCAGGAATGGCGCAGTATTTGGTCAGGATTTGACGCAGGTGAAATCTGCACCACATCTGCATTTGAAGTCACTGGCAGGTCACCTGCATTTTTTACATGCGTTTTTTCCGCATGTGGTTTTTTGTCACTTGAAATAAAGCAAATTGAAAGTTGGCTTCTGGGAAGGAAAAAAAAAGTGATTTCCTGTTCGCAGATATAATGGGGTATGTGAACACGGTCAGAAAATGCTGCGGATTGGATGCTGCGTATATACGCAGCATCCAACCTGCAGTCTCCAGCTGTTATTGCATAGTGGATAGGATTTCAAGAAATGTCATGCCCACTATGTGTGCACTGATGCCCGCAGCTCACCTGCAGAGACGGACATATGGTGAGTCTTTCCAGACTGCATGTCAATTTATGTAGTGGAGATGCTCAGCCTCTGCTGCGTAAATTACCCATACACTTTCATTAGATGCGGTAAAACCACATTATCTTCCTTAGTCACATGTGTATTAAGTGCGGGAACGCAGCTTACTACCCAAGTGTACCCACTTAAATAATGGTAAATCTTGTGACACAGCTGGAAGTACATGAGACAGGAAGAGGAGGAAAGCACAGAGGTCCCCTCCTTTTTTAATAATTATTTTTTTTAAAAAAGCGTGGGGTCCCCCTTTGTCAACCAGCCAGAGTAAAGCAGACTACTGGGACTGGTATTTCAGGCTGGTAAGGATCCAATATCCATGAACCTCACCAGCCTGATAATACAAGGTGTCACAGGGTCCTTCTCCGATACCACACAATCAACAGAGCAAGAGAATAGCGAGCAACTCTAAGACCTTTATTTAGGCAAAAATATGAAAGGTCCATATACGATCCACAACACAAAGGATAAAATAGTCCAGAACACGAGTGCAGTTCAGTAACAGGATAAATGTCTAAGGAGATGAGAGTCCAATAATCCAGCAGACGGGATAAAAAATGGTCCATATGCTTCCCCTTCTCTTTGACGTGCTGTGTACACATCATCATTCCACACAAGACTGATCTGTGTCTCACCTCTCAGATTTTTACAAGTCTCCCTCCTCATTCACAGGTTAGGGGGGTGGGTCGCAGGGGCTCATTGTTTCAACAAGCTAGTTCAATGTGTCATTATAGCATATTAGCAAACAACATTATTCACTGACCCTGTGGAGAGATAACAGTACAGGACTGTGGGGGCTGATATCAGATGGCAAATAACAACTCATCCTACAAGAGAACACCATGATAATCAGTAAAATATCCATCACACAAGGCCTCAGTAGTCTGCTTACCTTGGATGGTTAGCAAAAATAGTGGGATCCCCTTCAAAAAGCATGGGGTTCAACTATTTTTGTTAGCCAGCCAAGGAAAAAGAGAGCTGAGGCCTGGTATTCTCAGGCTGGCAAGGTCCATGGATTTTGGCCCTCACAGTCTAAAAATAGCAGCCCGCAGCCACCCCACAATTGACATATCCAAAGATGCACCAATTGTTGCACTTTACCCGGCTCTTCCCACTTGCCCTGCAGCGATGGCAAGTGGGGTTCATATTTGTGGGGTTGATGTCACCTTTGTATTGTCAGGTAACATCAAGCCCACGGCTTAGTAATGGAGAGATGTCTAAGGCTTCTTTCACACTTCCGTCGGTACGGGGCCGTTGCTAAGCGTCGGCGCGATGTACTGACGGACGTTGTGAAAATTTGGCACAACGTGGGCAGCGGATGCAGTTTTTCAACGCATCCGCTGCCCATTCTAAAGTCCCGGGGAGGAGGGGGCGGAGTTCCGCCGCGCATGCGCGGTAGGAAATGCAGGATGTGACGTACGAAAAAACGTTCCCTTGAACATTTTTTTGTGACAACGGTCCGCCAAAACACGACGCATGCAGTGCACGATGGATGCGACGTATGGCCATACGTCGCGATCCGTCGGCAATACAAGTCTATGGGAAAAAGCGCATCCTGCGGGCACATTTGCAGGATGCGTTTTTTTCCCAAAACGACGCATTGCGACGGATGCCCAACGACACAAGTGTGAAAGTAGCCTAAGACACCTATCCATTACTAATCCTATAGTTTATTTACCATACAAGACACAGCAAGAATAAAATCCTTTAAGTGAAATAATGACACAGACTCCTTCAACAGATCTTAATTAAACCATACTTACTGCATCACCTTATTCCACTGAAGCCCTCGTTCTCCTGTAAGAGAATTAAAATAAAAAAGCAACAATATCCTTACCTGTCCGCCGTGGAGATATTCATACAGTCCCACAACAAGTTCAGCTCTGCTACATCTGGATGCCTTTGGCTGAACGGTGGCATTATACCACGAACTCAGCCTGACATCCAGACACAGCAGAGCTTGAAGATGATCAGCGGAGATGTCCCCAGTGGTCACATGCACTGCAGTTCTTGCAGTCAGCTCAGCTGATCACGAGAACTGCAGTGTACGCGAACTTCCGGTTGAAACCAGCTACAACATTATGTTAATTAGTACACATGTGTAGTAAGCTGCGTTCCCACACTTTTTACACATGTGATTAAGAAGATAATGCAGTTTTACAGAATTTAATGATAGTGAATGGGTACGTTAATTTACGCAGCAGAGACTGAGCGTCTCCGGTACATAAATTGACATGCTGCGGTCTGGAAAGATGCGCCGCATGTCCGTTTACGCAGGGAAGCTGGAGGAATCTCTGAACGCATAGTGGGCATGGGATTTCTTGATATCCCATCCACTATGCTGTAACACCTGGCCGCTGCGGGTTGGACGCTGCGCCCAACCCACAGCGTATACTGACCATGGGAACATACCCTTATGGGGAGAGATACCTGTCCTGAAGGCCCCAGAATCCATCTTTGCAGCACGATAAGGGAGACGGTCATTAGACATCCCGGAGAGACAGGCGGCTGGAGAGTACCTGGTCCTGGGGCTGTATGTCGGGCAGCTATAAGGTACCGATACCGTCTTCCCACCCTGCACGTCTGGCTCTGTAGCGAGATGGCTAGGGTGTGCAGTGGCAAGGACCAGTCCGCATCTTCCTCCGTGCGGAAGCCCCAAACACTCTTGATGTGTTAGGAGGCATGGGGTCCTGCAAGGTAGACATGAGAGGATACAGTAGTGATGCAATCCCAGATTAATAAAAAACAACAAAACCTAAAGGTAGAAACGGGGCTGACAGCCCTGTGTCCCCCTCCTACTGACACTAAGCTAAAACTGATGAGCTTCCTGCCAGTTGATGGGTATATACTGCTGGGGAGGAGCAAACTTTTTTTTGCATAGTGTCAACCTCTTAGTGGCGATGAGGAGAAAATGGTGTGCACTCAGGTCTAACAAATGAGGTGCAGGCGGAATGGACTGTAATAGCCCCAGTACGTAGTAGTAGAAATTCACCGCACACTCTTTAGTCAATTTGCAAACGTGTTTCTCACAATTTATTCCAAAGGTGGTTTTCAAAATAAATGTATATAAGCCACAAACAGAAAATTGATAGATATCAGAAATTGAATGGAAGACTTTGTGTATAAAAGTCTTCCATTCCATTTCTGATATCTCCACAGGAGACTATGGCCACTAACATCTTTAGATGCATCATCTTAATGCCTTTACCCTTACTTTAACCATTCCATCGTTTATTACAGTTTCTGGTACCTGTTTACCAAGGGTCCCTCTCCACATGTTCCATTCTCTTTTCTTTGCACCAAAACCGAGGTAATACGTGCCTGTCTTATTCTAGTATTATTTTGTTACAACATGCATTAATATACAACTATCACTGGTTGCATTTCTGCCTTCAATATTCCCAGTTGGCAACTGTTAAAATTGATGTTAAAATTTATGTCATTTGACTCATTTGGGTACTCTATGTTCCTCTGTATATATTGTAGATATTGTATATAGTTTTCAGTGTCTCATACTTTATTTTTTTCGTTTTATAGTAACCCCAATGACTAAGACCAAGGAGGGTCGAAACGTTGGGTTCTGAATCTGAATATACTATTTTCTGTTTGTGGCTTATATACACTTATTTTGAAAACCATCTTTGGAATAAATTGTGAGAAACACGTTTGCAAATTGACTAAAGAGTGTGCGGTGAATTTCTACTGCAACCTCCTAGTGGCAGCAGCATTCACTCATGGTTTCCTGCATCCCCAATAAAGCAATATAGAAAAGTGGTGTGCGCCTCGCCACAAACCTTACTCCAGTTGAGGACTGGAGTAAGATTTGTGCCGTAAGGAACACTGCCGCTGGTCATGAATGAGAGGGGTTGTTATACCCCCATCCTGCGCACTTTGTCAGAGCTGGGAGAAAATGGTGTGAGAACGGTAAATTTGCAAAATTTAGGTGCTAATTTCAGTTGCACCAAAATTTTGCAACTTTTCAAAACTTTTTATGCCAGATTTCTGATGTTAGAGCTAAGGTAAATTGGGCCCTATGTGTCATCATTCTAGCAATTTATGTGGACAACGCATGTCTAGTATGTTTGTTTTTCTCCAGAACATTGCAAATTATGCCGCATTTACACCATAATTTGAAACTTTTTTGCCATTAACGGCCACTTTTTAAAAAAGTGGACAGAGTTTACAGGATGAGGGTCGGGACATGTGCAGCCTAAAACTTACCATTAGAAAGTGACAAGCGAGACTCCAACTAGAACTTGGCTGGTATACACTTGATTTTCTAGTGCAAGAAACAAGGAATTAACCAAATTACTAAAAAGCATGCGAATAAGAGGCACGGATTTTAAAATGGCAGTCTTACAAGGAGCCTGTCAGCAGGTCTTTAGACCCCCGAACGAACGTCATTTATATAAAGTTCCAGCAATGTTGTTGATGTCCATACCTTTCTTTTAGAAGTCTGTGCAACCATTTATAGAAATCCATCTGCAGATTTACGTGCAAATGAGCCAGAAGTGCAGGAAGGTCCTGATGACGTTCGAGAGCCAGGCTATTAATCTGTACATGCAATGCACCTTGGAATGACCGTGTTTGCGCAAGATCTTATCAAAGTAGCAGGTAAAGGCTGAGTCACACATAACGATATCGTTAACGATATCGTTGCAACGTCATGCTTTTGGTGACGTAGCAACGATCCCGCTAACGATCTCGTTATGTGTGACAGCGACCAACGATCAGGCCCCTGCTGGGAGATCGTTGGGGAATGATCAGGACCATTTTTTGGTCGCTGATCACCCGCTGTCATCGCTGGATCGGCGTGTGTGACGCCGATCCAGCGATGTGTTCACTTGTAACCAGGGTAAATATCGAGTTACTAAGCGCAGGGCCGCGCTTAGTAACCCGATATTTACCCTGGTTACCATTGTAAAAGTAAAAAAAAAAACACAGTACATACTCACATTCTGTATCTGTCACGTCCCCCGGCCTCCACAGGGTTAAAACTGCTTTCGGCAGGAGCGCTGCTATTGCACGCGCTGCTGCCGAGAGCTTACCTGCACTGACTGTGTCAGCGCCGGCCATAAAGCAGAGCACAGCGGTGACGTCACCTGTTACTGCCGGTGCTGACACATTCAGTGCAGGGAAGCTCTCGGCAGCAGCGCGTGCAATAGCAGCGCTCCTGCCGAAAGCAGTTTTAACCCTGTGGACGCCGGCGGGGGACGTGACAGACATCAGAATGTGAGTATGTAGTGTTTTTTTTTTTTTTTAACTTTTACAATGGTAACCAGGGTAAATATCGGGTTACTAAGCGCGGCCCTGCACTTAGTAACCCGATGTTTACCCTGGTTACCCGGGTGCTGCAGGGGGACTTCAGCATCGTTGAAAACAGTTTCAACGATGCCGAAGTCGTTCCCCTCGCTGGAGAGAGCTGTCTGTGTGAGAGCTCTCCAGCGACCCCACAACGACTTACCAACGATCACGGCCAGGTCGTATCGCTGGTCGTGATCATTGGTAAGTCGTTTAGTGTAACGGTACTTTAACAGAGAATGGTGACTTATCTGTCACTCTCAGGAGGTCAGCAACAGTGGGGAAAGAGGGAGAGAGGCCGGGGATATAAGTGTGGGCCAAGGCCACTGCACTTCGGGGTTCATTTGCATGAAAATTCGGAGATGGATTTCTATTAAAGAAAAAAAAAGGGGCACGGACTTATAAAACCGAGGTATGGAAGTCATCAACATTACAGGGACTTTACATACAGCTCTGGCAAAAATTAAGAGACCACTGCAAAATGTTCAGTTTGTCTGATTTTTCTTTTTATAGGTATTTTTTTGAGTAAAATGTAAATTGTCAGAAGTTTATAGAATAAAAGAACAACATGTCTCCGAATTTCCAAGCAATCAATTTTGCATTTTTTTTCTGAAAAGGAGAAATGGTCAAAATTAAAAACAAAAAAAAACAGTGCTTTCAAACCCCAAATAATGCAAAGAAAACAAGTCTATAATCATATAAAAAAATCAATACTAATGTTTTAACTCAGGAAGAGTTCAGAAATCAATATTTTGTGCACTAACCATGATTTCTAATGACAGCTTTCATGCATCTTGGCATGCTTTCCACCAGTCTTTCACCGTGCTTCTGGCACAGAAATGTAAGCAGTTCTTCTTTGTTTGATGGCTTGTGACTATCCATCATCCTCTTGATTACATTCCAGAGGTTTTCAATGGGGTTCAGGTCTGGAGATTGGGCTGCCCATGACAGGGTTTTGATGTGGTGGTCTCAATTTTTGCTAGAGCTGTATATGACATGGGGTCGAAAAACTTGATGACTGTTTTATAATACATAATGAGGAAACATTAACACCTAACCAACATATGATGCACTGGTACGACATATGCCGGCTCCCAGGAGCTGAGCTCGCATCTTTGATAGCCAAGATCGCATCTTTGATGGCTGAGATATTCAGCCATCATCTGCCTCTAACAGCCATGTGTGGAGCAGAGCTCTGCCCAAGGCTGTTAACCTGTTAGGCTACGTTCACATTAGCGTTAAGCTAATGTGCGTCGGGTTTGCGTCGGCGACGCATGCGTCATGCGCCCCTATACTTAACATGGGGGACGCATGCGTCTTTTTTGCCGCAAGCGTCGGACCAAGAAAACGCAACAAGTTGCATTTTTCTTGCGTCCGATTTTCGGCAAAAACCGACGCATGCGTCGCAAAACGCAGCGTTTTTGCGTGCGTTTTGACGCGTTTTTGCGTGCATTGTGCGTTGCGTCGCCGACGCAACGGCGCACAACGCTAGTGTGAACGTAGCCTTACATGCCACTTTTAATCTCTGACAGCAGCACCTATAGCTCGCTGGCAGGGGGTTGACTGCTCACTCTGAAAAATCACTCTATAGAGTCGGTCACTAGGTGTCTATCTTCTGTGTAATTTGCTGTCCACTGCCTGTTGTATGATTGCTGATACAAATTACAGAAGCGGAGGCCGATCTTTGTCTCTGTTCCTGCTCTTCTGTCTGTCAAGCAGAATAGTCATAACAGTGAGGCAGCGTATCAAAATACGGTCCGTATTTTACGGCCGTAACACGCAGAAAAGTCCCCAAAATAGTGATCCGTATGTCATCCGTAGGCAGGGTGTGTCAGCGTATTTTGCGCATGGCATCCTCCATATGTAATCCGTATGGCATCCGTACTGCGATATTTTCTCTCAGGCTTGCAAAACCGACATCTAATGGATTTATGTGCTCAAATGTTCGGTAAAACATATATACAGTATATATATATATATATATATATATATATATATATATATATATATATATATATGTCATTGAGACACATAATATATATTCTGTATTTATATTTAATTCAGCGCGATGTATGTGAAAAGCCGGTAATTCAATTGCCGGCTTTTCATTTCGCCTTCCCAAACCCGACAGGATATGAGCCATGGTTTACATACAGTAAACCATGTCATATCCCCTTTTTTTTTTGCATATTCCACACTACTAATGTTAGTAGTGTGTATGTGCAAAATTTGGGCGCTGTTGCTGCTAAAATAAAGGGTTAAATGGTGGAAAAAATTGGCGTGGGCTCCCACGCAATTTTCTCCGCCAGAGTGGTAAAGCCAGTGACTGAGGGCAGATATTAATAGCCTAGAGAGGGTCCATGGTTATTGGCCCCCCTGGCTACAAACATCTGCCCCCAGCCACCCCAGAAAATGCACATCTGGAAGATGCGCCTATTCTGGCACTTGACCACTCTCTTCCCACTCCCGTGTAGCGGTGGGATATGGGGTAATGAAGGGTTAATGTCACCTTGCTATTGTAAGGTGACATTAAGCCAGATTAATAATGGAGAGGCGTCAATTATGACACCTATCCATTATTAATCCAATTGTATGAAAGGGTTAAAAAAACACACATTATTAAAAAGTATTTTAATGAAATAAACACACAGGTTGTTTTAATATTTTATTGCTCTCTCAATCCACCTGAAGACCCTCGCTCTGAAAAACAATAAACCAACAATATACATACCTTCAGATGATCTGTCACGTCCCACGAAGTAAATCCATCTGAAGGGGTTAAATCATTTTACAGCCAGGAGCTGTGCTAATGCACTCGCTCCTGCCTTTAAACCCCGGGTACTGAAAGGAAAGCAGGATGATCTGTACTTACCTTGAGTTGCGGTGATGCGCCCTCTGCTGGATGTCCTCATATGAACTCGAGCGTGGGAACTTTTCCAAGTTAACCCTTTCATACAATTGGCTTAATAGTGGATAGGTAAATATTTAGAATTGAGAGTCCTCAGTGGTTGATACCTTTTAATGGCTAACTGAAAAGATGGTAACAAATTGCAAGCTTTCGAGACTACATACGTCTCTTCATCAGGCAAAGTAGTGGATAGGTGTCATAATTGACGCCTCTCCATTATTAATCTGGCTTTAATGTCACCTTACAATAGCAAGGTGGCATTAACCCTTCATTACCCCATATCCCACCGCTACAGGGAGTGGGAAGAGAGTGGCCAAGTGCCAGAATAGGCGCATCTTCCAGATGTGCCTTTTCTGGGGTGGCTGGGGGCAGATGTTTGTAGCCAGGGGGGCCAATAACCATGGACCCTCTCTAGGCTATTAATATCTGCCCTCAGTCACTGGCTTTACCACTCTGGCGGAGAAAATTGCGCGGGAGCCCACGCCAATTTTTTCCGCCATTTAACCCTTTATTTTAGCAGCTACAGCACCCAAATTTTGCACATACACACTACTAACAGTAGTGTGGAATATGCAAAAAAAGAAGGGATATGAGATGGTTTACTGTATGTAAACCATGTCTCATATCCTGTCGGGTTTGGGAAGGAGAAATGAAAAGCCGGCAATTGAATTACCGGCTTTTCACTAACACCGCTGCGTATTTCTCGCAAGTCACACTGCTGGTCTGTGTGGAATCCGTAATTTTCTCGCCCCCATAGACTTTCATTGGCGATTTTTTTGCGCAATACGGTGACAAACGCAGCATGCTGCGATTTTCTACAGCCATACAAGACCGTATATTACGGATGCGTAATATACGGCAGATAGGAGCTGGGCCATAGAGAATCATTGGGACGTGTGTAATGCGTATTTTACGGACGTAGTTTATGCGCTCATACGTCCGTAAAACTCGCTAGTGTGAGGCCGGCCTGAGGCTGAAGACAGTGACAGCAAAAGTACATGCTGAGAAATGAGGATCTTCTGTTCAACTAATGATGGCAGGATGCCGATTAGGCAGTAGAGTTCTGCTGCCCCCATGGATGTACACATAAATCCTTTGTATTAACCTCAAATTTAGATTCATCAGTTTATTTAAACTTGCTCTACCTAGTTTAAGGCTAAGATCACACTGGGCGTTTCTGCAGCGTCTTTTATGTGTTTTCTTATGTGTGACAGCCAACCAACACATGCATGGAGAGCCTGTTTGTTGAGCTCTCCGTGCATGTGTTGTGACTGTCACACTGCCGCGATACATGCAGCTGCGGCACCTAACAGCTGATTATCGGTAGCGCTCCAGGTATCCGGGTTACTTATGCAGCTATTCAGTAAGCTCTATAGCTGTTTGGATAACCACTTATTCGAAGCTATGCGATCAACCCTAAAAAAGAGTTCTGAAACTTATTAAATGTACAAATAGCTCAACACATGAACAGAGGTACAGCATTTTTTGGATTATAAAACACATTTTTAGCAAGAAAAACTCTTGTTAAAAAAGTGCGTCCTATAGGACTAAGACTCTGATGGAGGAGAACGCAGACACAGTGTCCTCTCCTATCACAGAGAGAGCTGCAGTCTCTCCTCCTGTCTGACACTGATCTGTGTGATTGGTGTATTGCAGGAAAGGAAGCTGCCAGGAATGAACGGAGGCTGCAGGACCTTCTGCACTAGTAATTCCAGGACCACTGAGGTCATGTGACCAATACGATTTGTAAGGTGCTTGATAATATATATCCATCTATCTCTATATCTACACACACAATTATGTCGTCTTCAATTTGAGAATCGCAGAGAAAGCGAGTTGAATCCATCTTTTGAAGGTCCAGAACGGAAATCTTTAGAAAGCTTAGAAATACATCTGACATCTGGGAAGAGGAGGCATAACTATGTCTATAGATAAGAGGCTGCATTGAAGTTCTGCACTGCACAAGAACTGTCATTGCCTTTTACAGAAAACTAATGGTAACGGAGTGTGAAAAGTTGACATAGATATAGTATATCTTGACTTCAGCAAAGCATTTGACAAAGTATCTCACACCATCCTTATTGAAAAAATGACTAAGTATGGAATGGACAAGGCAACTGTTAGGTGGATTTATAACTGGCTTAGTGATCAGACCCAAAGAGTGGTCGTAAATGGCTGCACATCCAGTTGGAAGAATGTCTCAAGTGGGGTACCACAGGGCTCTGTCCTGGGCCCTGTATTGTTCAACATCTTTAGCATTGATTTAGACGAAGGAATTGAGGGTAAACTGATCAAAATTTGCTGATGACACAAAGCTAGGAGGGATAGCTAATACTAGAGAAGAGAGAGAGAGAGGATTCAAAAAGATATAAATAAACTGGAGCAGTGGGCAGCAACTAACAATGATTTTTAACAAGGAAATTGCAAAGTTCTACATCTGGGCAATAAAAATGAAAAAAGCATATACAGAATGGGAGGAATAGGGATATACAACAGCACATGTGAAAAGGACTTGGGTATACTAATAGATCACAAACTGAACATGAGTCAACATAGTGATGCAGCAGCAAAAAAGGCAAATACAATTCTGGGATGTATTAACAGAAGCATACAGTCTAGATCACGTGGAGTCATTATTGCCCTCTACTCCTCTTTGGTCAGACTTCATCTGGAATACTGTGTCCAGTTTTGAGCACCACACTTTAAAAAAGATATAAAAAAACTGGAGCAAGTTCAGAGAAGAGTGACCAGAATGGTGACTGGTCTGCAAACCATGTCCTATGAGGAACGGTTACAGGATTTGGGAATGTTTAGCTTGCAAAAAAGAAGACTGAGAGGAGACTTAATAGCGGTCTACAAATATCTCAGGGGCTGTCACATTGTAGAAGGATCATCTTTATCCTCATTTGCACAAGGAAAGACTAGAAACAATGGGATGAAACTGAATGGGAGGAGACACATTAGATATTAGAACAAACTTTTTGACAGTTAGGGTGATCAATGAGTGGAACAGGCTGCCATGAGAGGTGGTGAGTTCTCCTTCCATGGAAGTTTTTAAACAGAGGCTGGACAGACATCTGTCTGGAATGATTTAGTGAATCCTGCCTTGAGCAGGGGTTGGAACCGATGACCCAGGATGTCCCTTCCAAATCTACCATTCTATGACGTAAGGAGACTTATAGGGCAAATACCCAGCAACACTCGTCTACAAATGGTTTGGTTTCTTATCCTAAGTTACGTGGCAAGGTTTATTAAGGGGTTGATACTAACTTTTAGGATTGCTACATCTAACACATGGTGCTGGGGAGAAGTTGTCCTTCTCTCTAAAAAAAAAAAGCTGTTTATTATTTTTACAAATGTAAGTGACATTAAAGGGGTTTAATAAACTTACAGTAAACAGAAATTGCCTGTGTCTTTTCAAACTTCTGTATGAGGCCCATTTTCATTAGATTTTCCCCAGTGTGTCCATTTGTACCATAAGTGTTTCATCAGTAATTTCCTTGTAAGAAAAAAAAAATTGCAAAGCTTCTCCTACCTATTACAATGTTAACCCTTTAAGGGACAGTGTTTCATCTTTGTGCTTGTGTTTTTTCCTTACTTTTTTTCAATAGCGGTGACTTATTTTTCAGTTGGTTTGGGTTTTTTTTTGCAGGAAGAGTTGTAGTTGTTTTGAATGGCAAAATTCATTTTACAATTTAATGTACTGAAACCTAGGGAAAAAATTCCAAGTATAGTATAACGGTGAGAGAAAAATGAAATTCCAGCAGCTTTTTTTATGTGGTGGTGAGGGTTATGGTGTTCATGTTGTGGTAAAAATAACCTGGATACATGATTGTCCAGGTCACTCCATTGTTTTCTATGGAGCTCAGCCAACAGGTAAGAGGACAGTTATGACTTTTCAGCAGACCCTTGTCAGTCAGCGACACATCGGTACCCCGCGATTGCATTGTGGGATAGAGTGGGTTGAGGCAATGGGAACCGATGCAGGCACCTGTACACATTACATTTCAATGCCAATGTCACAATTCGGCACCAATCGTGGCTGTTAAAGACAGATGCCTACTATATACAGCTCTGGCAAAAATTAAGAAACCACTGCCAAATTTTCAATTTGTCTGATTTTTCTCTTTCTAGGTATGTTTTTGAGTAAAATGTAAATTGCTCCTTTATTCTATAAACTACTGACAACATGTCTTCGAATTTCCAAGCAATACATTTTGTATTTATTTTCAAAAAATTAGAAATGGTCAAAAGAATAAAAAAAATGTAGTGCTTGCAGACCTCAAATAATGCTAAGAAAACAAGTTCATAATAATTTAGAAACAACAATATTAATTTTTTAACTCAGGAAGAGTTCAGAAATCAATATTTTGTAGAATAACCATGATTTTTAATTACAGCTTTCATGCTTCTTGGCATGCTTTCCACGAGTCTTTCACACTGCTTTTGGGTGACCTTATGCCATTCCTGTACAAAAATGTCAGCAGTTATTCTTTGTTTGATGGCTTGTGACTATCCATCTTCCTCCTGATTACATTCCAGAAGTTTTCAATGGGGTTCAGGTCTGGAGATTGGGCTGGCCATGACAGGGATTTGATGTGGTGGTCCTTCATCCACACATTGATTGACCTAGCTGTGTGGCATAGCGCATTGTCCTGCTAGAAAAACCAGGCCTCAAAGTTGGTGAACATTGCCTGCGCAGAAGAAATCAACCGTTTTTCCAGAATAACCTTGTATGCGGCTTGATTCATATGGCTTGTACGCCTCTCCAGGTCTCCGTCTAACCATTAGACAACCCGGTGTTGGGCAAAGCTGAAAATTAGACTTATCAGAGATGATTACCTTACTCCAGTCCTCTATGGTCCAATCCTTATGGTCTTTGGCAAACTTCAGCCTGGCTCGCCTTTGCTTCTCATTGATGAAAGGCTGTTTTCTACCTTTACATGACTTGAGCCCTGCCTCTAGGAGCCTGTTACGAACTGTTCTTGCCGTGCACTTCACCCCAGCTGCCATTTCTTTTGTAGGTCACTTGATGTCATCCTACGGTTGCTGAGTGACATTGGAATAAGATGATGGTCATCCCAGTTAGTGGAGAGTCGTTTTCGCCCTCTGCCAGTCTATAGATTTGTTGTCTCCAATATCTGCTGCTTGACCTTGTTGTAAAGGACTGCCGTCTTAGAAACTTTAAGGATGGAGGCAACATGACGCTCACTGTATCCCTCTGCTAGTAAAGCCAGAATTGAGCCCTTCTTTTCCTCACTCAAGACTTTTCTTTTCAACTCCTTTGGCATGGTTAAAAGTTATTTTTTCATTCCTCTTACTTTTAGGATATTAATAGCACTTGTTTTGCCATCCAGCTTGTCCTATTGCAAGAGGATTGTGAAAACCACAGCAGGGTTTTTATACTTTCCTTCGTTAAATAAGATTTGGTTCAGGTGATCACCTAAGCAGAAGCACATTAAGTAGAATGAGGTGTACTCTGGTTGGAATTCAACTGACACTGGAATGGAATGGCTGTCAGACATGTAGAGAAACTGATTTTTATAAAACTGTGCAGTGGTCTCTTAATCTTTGCCACAGCTGTAATATAGCCAGAATCTGCCAAGCGTAGAAGGAGCATCACTATTGTGTCCCATCCGTACGTGAGGACTTTTGCGGGAAGGAGCCAATAATACACAGACCACACATGTACGCCATCCGTGCGCTCTCCGTGATTCCAATTAGTGACTTGGATCAAAAATTACATTTCTCCATGATTTTTTTTGTGGCACAATTAAGAACAGCAGATACATTTTTTGTTATTATTGCGTCTCTTTGTGCGCCATACACTGCTTCTATAAATAAACGTTACCTGCACACCATTTGGATATAGCACCGTCAGCATCAGGGATTTTCAGGGAGATTTTCATATAATAAGAACTCTATTCACTTATTAGTGCTTTTCATTTGGATGTAAGATGTCAGCCGTTCTCGATTGATAATTGGCATCCATGTTTTTATAAATGGTTGTCGGTCTCATATTCATTTCTGCTGGAAACGCGTTGTCATTTTGCACACGTTTTGGAATTGCCAATAGGTGTATTATATTTTTTAAGAAGATTCAATACAGCTTTGGAAGATTTTATGCTGGACTTTCTCTTTCAAGTGTACAGCTAGCTCGCACTATGACTACAGTAAATGTGAGCACGATCAGCTTGTACAGTATGTGTCACGTGTCAGGACTCCCATAACCTTCCCATAACCTTCTGAGTGTGATAAAGTTTAGGGGACAAAGTTTAAAATCACAGTGCAGCACTCTGTTCGTGACAGCAATGTGATACTGACATGGGGACAGCTGGAAGTGTAGATTCTAGAGCTCCTGCTAACCGAGGTGGAAACTGAAATAATGCAATAAAAACATACAATAAATAAATGAACGGTAATTTCTCCAATATATTTTTGAGATTTGTTTTTATTGCAAAAGGAAGAGGAAAGTAGGCATTAGGTTTTCCACGAGTTCATGACAGCAACATCATGAGGTTATCCTTCTTATCCTTGATAGGGACAGGAACACACAAGAGGTTAAAAGGCCCCTCCCTCCACCACCCCTCAGTGATTTTTCCAAGTACCACATCGCAGGATCGATGCAATTCTATTTTATTCTATTTTCCTTCTACATACGTTACCGTCATATATCAGATAGTAATTTTTAAGGGAGGGAATGTAATTGGTGCTGTCATGATGGACTCCTGGAAAACCTATTACCGGTAGGTCTAATGCCTACTTTCCAGGACGTGCCTCCTGACAGCACCATCAGTAGAATGCCAGAGAATACATTCAGGGCGGGACCACTGCTTGGAGGATTTTCCTCCAGAAGGCCATCTTTTGGCCCGCTAAAACGTCCAGTTTATAGTGTTTGCAAAGGGTACTAAGATTTGTCCTGGTTGTAGCCCTGCAGATCTGGTCTACCGAGGCACCTGCTTTGCTCTGCCGAAGATGTGGCTACTGCTCTTGTGGAATGGGCTCGAATATTGACCGGGGGAGATTTCCATTCAGATGTGTAGGTCAGGCCGATTACCGATCTGACCCATTGTGCCAATGTCGCTTTTGACGCCTTTTTTTCCTTATTCTTCCCCCAAAACTGTCGGAACAGATTGGGATCTACTCGCCAGCCATTTGTGGCTTCCAAGTACCGGAGGACTGTTCTTCTGACATCTAGGGAATGAAAAGACCGTTCCAGACTATTTTTATGGTTTTGACAGAAGGAAGGCAAGACTACTTCCTGACTCATGTGAAAGGGAGTCACTACCTCTGGCAGAAATGCAGGGTCTAATCTAAGTATAATGCAGTCATCTAAGATTCTTAGGTATGGGCTCTTTATGGAGAATGCCTGTATTTCCCCAATCCGCCAGGTGATTGCTATGGCAACCAGGAATGCAGTCTTAGGCTATGTGCACAAAACAGGATTTCTTGCAGAAATTTCCTGAACAAAACCGGACATTTTCTGCAAGAAATCCGCATGCGCTTTTTTTTGCATTTTTTTCTGGAGGTTCCCAATGCAATTTTATAGTGGGAAATCTTCAAAATTAATGAACATGCGTTTTTTTACTGCAATGCGTTTTTTTCATGGAAAAAAAACGCAACATATGCACAAAAATTGCGGAATGCATTATAAATGATGGGATGCATATGTAGCATATGTATGCGTTTTTATAGCGAAAAATCCTGAACGTGTGCACACAGCCTTAAGGGAGAGAGACTTTAAATCCGAGTTCTCAAGCGGTTCATATGGTGGTTTGCATAGTCCATTTAAGACAGTTTTCAAATACCATGGTGGAACGTAGGCTCTAACTGTGGGTCTTAATCTGCCTGTGGCCTTCACGAACCGTTCAATCCATGGATGGGACGCCAGCGGATAGACCATGAAAACACTCAGAGCCGAGATCTGTACTTTTAAGAGTACTAGGCCTTAGGCCCTTCTCAAACTCTGCTTGTAGGAATTCTAAGATCCTGGGAATGTCAGATTTAAATAGTATTGTTGTCACCTCAGGATATTGTGAACAAAACTTCTTCCATATTTTTGTATATATTGCTGAAGTCACTGGTTTCCGACTATTCTGAATAGTCGCTATGACCGCATCGGAGAGACCTCTCGACCTCAAACTCTGCCGCACAGGATCCAGGCAGATAACAGTAGGAGCTTCACCTTGGGATGTGTACTGGTCCCTGGAACAGTAGATCGCGTCTTTCTGGAAGGATAATAGGATCTTCTATGACCATCCTCCTTAGTAGGGGGAACCAAATCCTTCTGGGCCAAAATGGTAATATCATGATTACTGTGGCTTGGTCTCCCCTTATCTTCCTCATAACTGCTGGGAATAGAGGAAAAGGGGGAAAGGCTTATGTCAGGTCCGTGTCCCACTTCTGAGATAGACAACAGGAGTGGACGCCCTATCTCCGTGATTGAGGGAAAACAATATCTCTACTTTTGAATTCCTGGTAGCGAACAGGTCTACTTTGGAGGTACCCATTGGCGTATTATATGATTGTCTTCTTCCCTGTTCCGACTGCTGAACTGTTTCCCAGCTGAGAAAATCTGCCACCACATTCTGGGACCCCTTCAGATGTATCGTGGTCACTGATAGCACCGTCTTCTCTGCCCAAAGGAAGATTTTCCATGCTACTGATTGTAAAAGGTGGTGTCTTGGACCCCATTGATGCTTGATGAAGGCCACTATGATAACATTGTCTGATAGAATTCGGATGTGATTGTTTTTTTAGACTTGGCCCACTACGCTTTAGTGTTTCCCAGACTGCCTTAAAGGGACTCTGTCACCTGAATTTGGAGGGAACAATTTTCAGCCATAGGGGCGGGGTTTTCGGGTGTTTGATTCACCCTTTCCTTACCCGCTGGCTGCATGCTGGCTGCAATATTGGATTGAAGTTCATTCTCTGTCCTCCGTAGTACATGCCTGCACAAGGCAATCTTGTCTTACGCAGGCGTGTACTATGGAGGACAGAGAATGAACTTCAATCCAATATTGTAGCCAGCGGGGGTAAGGAAAGGGTGAATCAAACACCCGAAAACCCCGCCCCTATGGCTGAAAATAGTTCCCTCCAAATTCAGGTGACAGAGTCCCTTTAAGCTCTCGGAGGTTGTATGATCTGGGAGGATCAGAACTCCGTCAGGTGCCCTGTATGTACTGATCCTGCACCTGTGCCCCTGTTGTGAATTCCGTTCTCGGGCTCCCTCCTGTGGTCGTGAATGGTACTTTGGTGAGTTCTGTCCTTGGACACCCTCTGGTGGCTTTGAGTGGAACTGCTGATCTTTAAGGTTGGCTTTCTCAGCTGCCCTCGCTTATTGCTTCTGCTGGCTTCCCTATTTAACTCTGCCCAGGTCGTTAGTTCATGCCAGCTGAAAATGTCTCAGTACTGGTTCAGATCTCTCTTGGATTTCTCAGATGACCTGTCTACTCCAGCAGAAGCTGGAAGTCCCTGCTAGTTCATTTGCGGTTTATTGGTTTTTGAATATATTTCTCAGTACATGCTATGTTTCTAGTCCAGCTTGCTATTATGATATTTCCTTGCTAGCTGGAAGCTCTGGGGGTGCAGAGCTGCACCTGTCTTTTTGCACACTCTGCGTGGTTTTTGTAGTTTTTAATACTGACCGCACAGTTCCCTTTCCTATCCTCTGTCTATCTAGAGAAGATTCGGCCTCCTTTGCTAAAATCTGTTTCATTCCTGTGTTTGTTACTTCCCTCTTAACTCACAGTCAATATTTGTGGGGGCTACCTTTACTTTGGGGAATTTCTCTGAGGCAAGGTAGGCTGCTATTTCTATCTTTAGGGGTAGTTAGCTCTTAGGCTGTGAAGAGGCATCTAGGGAGAGTTAGGCACGCTCCACGGCTATTTCTAGTGTATGTGATAGGATTGGGGATTGCGGTCAGTAGAGTTACCACCTCCTCAGAGCTTGTCCCAGGTTTTCTGTTTTAACCATCAGGTCATTTCGGGTGCTCCTAACCACCAGGTCCATAACATGCCCCCCAGCCTCTCCCGCTTGTGTCCCTGGTGATCAATACAAATGGGGACTGTCTCCACATAATCACCTTCCTCAGGTTGCTTGTGGACGTCCACCAGGCTAAAGACCTTTTTGTTAAGGCCGACAGTCTTAATTTCCTGTCTAGCCCATCTGTCCTCGTGTTCCAGGCTGACAGGACCTGATGTTGTCTTGAGTGGAACTGACACCACCGAACTCCTGGAATTGAAGCTCATCGACCCAGAATCCTCATAGCCTCTCTGATGGACACCTGAGATCTCCATTCGACGGCTAAGACTTTGTCTTTGAGTTGCTCCGGTTTCTTCTCTTGTAGGAATGACATCTGCTGCTCGGAGTCCAAGAGAATTCCTAGGAAGACTTTGTCTTCCTGGCACTAGATCTGACTTGTTTATAATCCATCCTCTGTTGTTTAACAATAAGATGGTTGACGTTAAATTGGCTTTCAGTTGCTGGGGGGACTCTGCCATCAACAGGAAGTTGTCCAGATACTGGACAATCAATATTCTTTGTTCTCTGAGAAAGGCCATTACTTCTGCCATCAGTTTGGAAAATATGCGCGGCGATGAGGAAAGACCAAATGGGAAGCATCTGAATTGGTAATGAGGAACTTCCTTCCCTTCCATCACCGCAAATCTCAGAAATCGCTGGCTGTGAGGATGAATAGGCACGTGATTATATGCTTCTTTTAGGTCTAGCGTGCACATCACCATATTTTCCTTGATTAGTGGAGTTGTAGATCTTATAGACTCCATTTTGAATTTTTTGTATGAAACCCATCTGTTTAGTGATTTCAGATTTATTATAGTGGTTTCTTGATTGAGAATAGGCCCGAATAGTAGCAGAGACCCCTCTCTGCCTCTGGTACCGGAACCACTGCTCCCGTACGAGCCAGGTTTTTTTTATGTCTGCCCGCAGTCTTTTTGTGACCTGGGGAGATTGGACAGCTGTCAGGTGGAATCCTCCCTGGGGTGTCTGCAGGAATTGAATCTTGTAGCCTTCCCCTATCATCTGCAGTATCCACAGATTTTTGGATACCTCTGCCCACACTGGGAGAAAGTTTTGAAGTCTGCCCCTTACCTTCCTGGCATCATTGTTTCCGTGAACTGTTTGTCGCATCGGAAAAGGTACTTGTACCTTTACTGCAATTCAGGTAGCTCCATCTACCGGTCTTTCCCTTTCCTTTGTATTCCGGTTTCTGATGGGAATAAGGCCTCTGAAAGGACAACACCTTCTTAGGTTTTTCTTCAGGGAATCCTTTTTTTGTCATCCTTAGCCCTCTCCAACATGTCGTCCAGTACTGGACCAAACACTCGAAGGTCAGAAAAGGGAGCACAATTTGTTTTTTGAGTTACAGTTCCCTGACAAAGTCTTGAATCATATTGCCCGTCTTACTTTATTTGCTAGAGTCTCGTTCCTTGCGGCGAATCTATTTGATTCCGCTGAGGCATCTGCCATAAAAACGGTCACCATTTTGAGCAACGGTATAGACTCCAGGATCTCGTCTCTAGGGGTTTTATTTCTTAAATGGCCTCCAACTCTTCCATCCATATATTAATGGACCTAGCCACTGAGGTAGAAGCTATATTTGCTTTAATTACAGCTGCAGAGGTCTCCCATGTCTTTTTTGAGAAGGCCCTCTGCCTTTCTGTCCATATGCAAATTGCCTCTTCAGAGAAAAAGAGGACTTGAACTTTATAGCGCCACATATTAGAAGAGAAGTAGTGATCCTACGAGTCACAATCAACCCTTTAACGAGTCTTGTAATATGACTTAGAATAAAAGCCAAATCAGTATCTCAATTTGCAGACACTTTCGGGCTGTTGGCTCTCTTCAGTGCAAAGCATGAGAACTCATTTGGCTAGGCGAGAGGCTCTGGACTGTGGCCTAAGGTTTCTCCTTGTGGAGAGTGACATACCAGCTCTGGCTTGTCAAGGTAAGAAGGCTTATTCTCTTTAAGGTATGATGAATCTTCAAAGGGCATCGCTGTTTTCTTTGCTACCCTTGCTATAGGGATATCTACCTTTGGGATTTCTTCCCATAATTTTATATCCTCAGCTTCAAATGGTAGACGTGATTTAAAACTTCTTGGGATTGTTAGTCTTTTCTCCACATCTTCCCACTCCTCTAGAATCACGGCTTTAATGTGGTATTGACAGGGAACACTTTATTCATACGTCTCCTCATCCAGCCGAACATTTCATCCTGTACTGAGGAAGGGGGTTGGTGGGCATCTCCCACCCCTATAGTATTTCTAACAGCTGATAATAGGGTGTCTGTATCTTCCCAAGAGAAAAGGTACTTTTCCTCTAGGAGAGTTGTCACAAACCCTTCACTTTCCTCCTGTTCCAGGTCAGTGTAGTTAGATAAATCCTCTCCTTCTGAACTGGATTCCATCTCCGATCGCTGTCTTTTTGGCCAGGGAGCCATCCGGCAGAGATGTAGGGTAACTAACTCTGCAACGGAATTCTGAACTTCCTCCCTTATTATGGTTCTTATATCAGTCATAAATGAGTCATTTAACTACTTTGGCTATACACTCAGGGCATAACTGTTTCTCATATGTGTCCGGCAGTTTAGTATTACATATGGCACATCCCTTTCTTTTTAGGTGCAGACGGTGTCATGATCCTTTTAGGGGCTGTCCTATAAAGGAACAAAGGAAGATACTATGAATAATACCCCCAACCACAGACAGTGCGACAGTGTGAGACTCAAACTCCCAGAAAAACTCACTTGCACCGGGGTCTCAGTAGGGGTAATCAGAAAGGTTAGTGGATTGATCTTCCATAGCTGGCTGACCTGATGAACTGAAACATCAGCTTGCCCAGTCTATACTTTAAATAGTATTGCCTCAACTGTCTTCCATCTGAATCGTCAAAGGTGGTTCCTCTTCAAGGGTATGTGCACACGTTGCGGATTTTGCAAAAGATCCGCAGCGGTTTTGAAGCTGCAGATTCGCAGTTGTTTTCCCTGAGTTTACAGTACCATGTAAACCTATGGAACAGAATCCGCAGTGCACATGCTGCGGAAAAAAACACGCGGAAACGTAGCATTGTTTATTCCGCAGCATGTCAATTCTTTCTGTGGATTCCATAGCCGTTTTATACCTGCTCCATAATAGGAATCCGCAGATGTAAAACCGCAGGTGGAATCCGCACAAACGCAGTGCTTTTTACCTGCGGATTTCTTAAACAGGTGCGGAAAAATCAGCAGAGGTTCCATCTACGTGTGCACATACCCTAAATCAGGATTCGGCGCCCTTTTTTTCAATACCACCGGAAGTGCGTTGCACAGTGGAACGTACGCCGGGCACTAGAGGTCTGCGCGTCATCCCTTGAAACCGCAAGTTCTTCAGCGTGCACTGAACCATGCGCCGGGATGAGCCGAGAGCCCCTCTGGAGGGGAAGCTGCTCACTCCAGGAGTCAACGCTCACCTGGACCAGGCTGAGGGACCCCTTGATTGGCGGGGTGTCAGCCTCCGGGCCACCAGCAGGAGAAAGAGGGGAGATGGTGAGCACCCCAACCCGATCCCCCTGCGTCCGGCATCAGGAGCTCCTGCTCCCTGGAAGCAATAGGTAATCCTCTTTGCGTCCGTCCCTAATAGGGACAGTAAAAACACTGAGGGGTGGTGGAGGGAGGAGCCTTTTAACCTCTTGTGTGTTCCAGTCCCTATCAAGGATAAGAAGAACAACGTCCTGATGGTGCTGTCAGGAGGAACGTCCTGGAAACAATTACTTGAATATCCAAATAAGAATTTTTTTATTTTTAGGGCTGTTAAAAGTTCATGTACGAAAAAAATAAATATGTGCCTGGTAAGGAAGATGGAAAATAGCCCAGTCCTGAACTAGCTAATTAGTGGATCGTGTTCAGATGTCAGAATTACAACATAATGCTGAAAACTGAAGTATGAACAGGTCACCGGTGATCATAAAGAAAGCGGTTCTGCCTAACACCGGCATCAGGTGCATTTTGCATATTCACCTCCGTGAGATGTAATCGTCTCCTTACGCACCAAACAAACTTCATATGCATCACTTTTACCTTTCTGTATATGGTTTATTGGACACAGCAGATTTCGGAGTGCAGTCAATGTAACATTAATTTCTCCCAAAAAACAAGTTTACAATTTATGTTACAAGTTTTCTTTGGCTTTGATATAACAGGTAAGGCAAGAAAAATGCTGCATTTCCATCATCGGGTAGCAGGTTGAGGAAATCTTGAAGGTCAAGTTCTGTAGCGATAACATCTAAGGTTTCTAAAAAGAGACAAACCTGAAATTAATACGGATTCTCACATCTGGTACAATGGTATTTAGTGACAGCTCATTCCATGTAACAATGCCCTGATTCCAGAAGAGCAAATGTGGGCAAAGAGTGGCCCATGGGTCACATTTGCGCCTTTATCTTTTCATGTCAGGCACAGACAAAAAGCAGGAAACCGTGGACTACTGCACCACACCTCTTTCTCCTACATTGCCTTACATCTCAATTTTCAAGATATCTACATGCTCAGGTTGTGGACACAATGGTCGAAGAGGAGCTCTCTAATCCATGATTCAGCCTGTCTCATTGCAGCAGGCACGACAATGTCACTAGATCGTGCCTGCTGTGCGGAGCCTCAGTCCATACTCTATATAGACTGGAGCAGCGCATCGGAGAACAGGGTTAGGCCAGTAGGTTTTACTTTAGGTCAATATTGGGGAAAACTGTGGGGGCCATCATGTATGTGTGTGGGGGGAGGGGATGTTATTGATGAAGGGACATCTAATACTTAGGATTTATATTTAAAGTGAATCTGTCACATGGTTTTTTCTCCTAATCTGAGAGCAGCTTAATGCAGAAGACAAAGACCCCGATATGTCCCTTACTGGGCTGCTTGCTGCAGTTTTGAAACATAACTTTTAATAAATATAAATAAGAAATGTGTGAAACAAATGTCACCAAAAACGTGTGAATAAAAAGTACCACTAGGTATGTTCAAATTTGTGTACTATATATAGATAAACACTAATGGATAAACTTCAAGACACTGGCAGTAGTCCAGTGTTCAAATGTTTAGACCAAGGAACCTGGTTTAGTGACAAAAAGACAACATAAACCAATGGTACTTGTCAAGTACCCAAACCAATAATAAGGTACCCTGGTTGCATTAATATTAGCAGTCAATCGTATACTGAAAAAAGAGGGGTACAAATAATGGGAGATTAAATAATTATGGAACAATCTCACCAATTCTTGTCGAGGATGAGAAAACCGGAACCCCAGTAGTGCTTCTATAACAAGTCCGTTTTGTCGCACAATTTCAGGAGACAATTCCCTGTCAATCCCTATGGGGCTATTATTGATCTCAATCCCCGAACTCCTGCCCTTACAAGGACAGTCCACAGCTACCCCTACAAAATAACAAGCCCTGCACTCTCCCTAGAAGGTCCCAACGCGTTTCTTTGCAAGCAGGATCATCAGGGGACTAGCTTGCTGGGAGATAAAGTGCTTCAGTGCTAAAGATAGAGCTGCCACCCTCTATGCTGAACTGCAGAGAGTGGAGGGAACCATTGCTTTCAAATTTATATAGTGTGCTATAGGGCTGAAAATAACCAATCTCCTATTAGATAGGAGTCATGTGACCGATATAGCCGGTCTAATGGGTCAGAGGTGATATGACATGTTGCTTAACAAACGCTAAAAGTCATTTCATAAAGCGAGCAATTGCGGGATATATCCCATCATAAACATAAAATGCCCCCCCGATGCCCCTTTACTTACTTAAAAGCATCGTAAAAATCCATGATTGCACTCAGAAGGTATTTCCTGCAGTCACCGGAAGTGACTGTTACCATGGCCACGGTACGCTGACGAGAAAGCATATTTAATATAGAGATCGGTAACAATAACAGCGTTTATCACTAAGCGAATATCGCTGGCGTATACCCGATGTAAAAGTTCATATAGTAAACATACCAAATAAATTACCGGTGTATGCAAGGAAAAGAGACTTCCGGTAGGGGCGGATAACATGGTTGCTAAGGTGACAAACAAACCGCCACACCGGAAGAAACCCAAACAGCAATACATCCGCGAAATACAATGATATAGTACATTTGTACATTTGTCACCTTGGCAACCATGTTATCCGCCCCTACCGGAAGTCTCTTTTCCTTGCATACACCGGTAATTTATTTGGTATGTTTACTATATGAACTTTTACATCGGGTATACGCCAGCGATATTCGCTTAGTGATAAACGCTGTTATTGTTACCGATCTCTATATTAAATATGCTTTCTCGTCAGCGTACCGTGGCCATGGTAACAGTCACTTCCGGTGACTGCAGGAAATACCTTCTGAGTGCAATCATGGATTTTTACGATGCTTTTAAGTAAGTAAAGGGGCATCGGGGGGGCATTTTATGTTTATGATGGGATATATCCCGCAATTGCTCGCTTTATGAAATGACTTTTAGCGTTTGTTAAGCAACATGTCATATCACCTCTGACCCATTAGACCGGCTATATCGGTCACATGACTCCTATCTAATAGGAGATTGGTTATTTTCAGCCCTATAGCACACTATATAAATTTGAAAGCAATGGTTCCCTCCACTCTCTGCAGTTCAGCATAGAGGGTGGCAGCTCTATCTTTAGCACTGAAGCACTTTATCTCCCAGCAAGCTAGTCCCCGGATGATCCTGCTTGCAAAGAAACGCGTTGGGACCTTCTAGGGAGAGTGCAGGGCTTGTTATTTTGTAGGGGTAGCTGTGGACTGTCCTTGTAAGGGCAGGAGTTCGGGGATTGAGATCAATAATAGCCCCATAGGGATTGACAGGGAATTGTCTCCTGAAATTGTGCGACAAAACGGACTTGTTATAGAAGCACTACTGGGGTTCCGGTTTTCTCATCCTCGACAAGAATTGGTGAGATTGTTCCATAATTATTTAATCTCCCATTATTTGTACCCCTCTTTTTTCAGTATACGATTGACTGCTAATATTAATGCAACCAGGGTACCTTATTATTGGTTTGGGTACTTGACAAGTACCATTGGTTTATGTTGTCTTTTTGTCACTAAACCAGGTTCCTTGGTCTAAACATTTGAACACTGGACTACTGCCAGTGTCTTGAAGTTTATCCATTAGTGTTTATCTATATATAGTACACAAATTTGAACATACCTAGTGGTACTTTTTATTCACACGTTTTTGGTGACATTTGTTTCACACATTTCTTATTTATATTTATTAAAAGTTATGTTTTAATTCCTGCTTTAGCTATGTTCCCCAAATTCAGGTAGGATCATGTGATTTATCACATAAGATTATTTATTGCTGTTTTCGCGCGTTGCTGCAGTTTTGATAAAAATCAGTAGGAGATGCTGCATTCATCACTATGTACAAAAAGAAGCCATCCTGCAGAGGTTCAGAGATGGATCCCATGCTCTATTCCAAGGATCAAAGATTCTAATCCTACCGGACCTGTTCCACCTGACTTTGCAAAGAGCATTGAGACCTCTTTTGGATTTGCATCGAGATCATAACTTGCTGTATAACTGGGGGTTTCCATTCCGTTTGCAGGTCCGTCATGCAGGCCCGCAAGCAAATCCTGAGGTCCCCATCAGACATTGCATCATTTACATCAACCTTGAACCTCCCTCGGATTGAAATTATGGACCTACTAATTCCTGTGTGGAGGCCTCTGGCGGGTTATCCCAAAGTCTGCCGAGGGCCACTCAACCCTGGGGCAGGAATCGCTCTCCTCTCCTTGAGATCTGTGGTCTGGGGATGATTTCCTTTCAAAATGAATGCACTATTCTGATATGCAAGGTTATGTTTTGATTTCAAATACGGATTGCGGAATGTAGCTCTAGTTATCTATATTTGTAACAGTCATCAGGAGTTGTTTTATCAATGTTTTCTTCCCCTTGGCTTGGTGACCTTCTTCCCCCTCCCTAGACATAGACAACAGGTTAAGGTTTTTATGCTAATTTTCAGCTGCTTTTTACAATACCAGCAAAGCCTATAAGATTTCAGAAATCTCATGCACACACATTTGTTTTTTTGTGTGATCAGTATTTTGTGCTTTGCTGCGTTTTTTGGACATACAGCATGTCACCACTTTTAGCGTTTTTGCTGTGTTTTTTCACCCACTGACTTGAATGGGTGTAGAAAAAAAACGCAGCAAAAACGCAGGTATTTGCTGAGTTTTTGCTGCTGAAAATTTAAGGACATTAGCATGGACAAAGAGAAAAAAAATGCACCAAAAAAACCCACCAATAAAACCGCACCAAAACCGCACCAAAAATGCACCTAAACCTGCGTTTTTGATGCAGCTTCTTTCCTGCCAAGATGATCAGGTTTTGAGCAGAAAAAAAAAAAAGCAGCAAAAACGCCCAGTGTGAACTTACCCTAATAGTCTTGGGCAAGGGAGGGTCCTGGGGCTTGTATTCTGTATATATAATTGTACTCCGTTCTCCTTGGTTTTTATATGGGGAGCCAATGGCACTTAGGAGGCGGATTCAGCTTTGGTGTCGTCTTGGCCTGGGGAGTAGAGTCCCCACTGGGAATTCACGTCACATTGTTGGACGTTAAACAATTTTCCCAAACAATACCTGTGCACTTCGCACATCTTTTTGTACATGTTCTTTTGTATCTTAGAATATCCACTCTAACCTAGTTAGTACGTTTGTCTGTTTTCTTCCCTTACATTTTAAAGGGAAGGTGCCACCAGTTTTCTTGTAGTTTGTTTTTTTGTGAAATTAAGCTTAAAATAGTAAATAAAATGTACTAATGCAATGTTTGCACTGTTTGCAAACATTTCTATATGAAAAATATTATATATTTTCTTACAAATATATATATTGACCACTAGGGGGAGCATTTTCCGTTTTAGACCTCAAGCAGCTATAGTAAGACTTACCAGCTTTACTGTTAGCTGGAAAATTGGGGCAGTAACTGCTGACATCACCATTTCCCTCCCCTTTTGGGTGGTCTAATATCCCTGGGGCAGAATGAAGAGCAGCATCACAGGGCAGGGCCATTTTGTGTGTGACTGCCCTGTGATCTGCTATCACCAGCAGTTTATAGTTTACGTGGTGTGTATGGAGCAGCATTGTCTGTGCAGAGCTGTCTGTGACTCATCCCTCAGTAAGATAAGAAGGAGCTCCAGGTCTGCAGTGAATAGCCAGGCATTGTGGAGGGAGGGGAGAGAGACATTGTATGGCAGAGACAGGTGTCAGGTGTCACCTCTCTCTGCAGGCTGTGAATGCAGCTTAATGGAGTGAATGGAGCTCCTGTGATAGAGAGTAAGTGGAGCTTGGCAGATAGCACTGGGCTATAATAAAATGGCGGCTAGTCACACCTACAGCAGTGAGTTGTGCAGCCCACAGAGGTGTGCCCAGCTCACTGCTAACGCCTCTCCAATGTTAAAGATAGGAGATAATAGACCGGCGCTGACCCTATGTCCATGGGGTGCTGTAAAATGACACTGTTAGTGTCGTGAACTGCTGTGAAACCAAGATGTCAGCCCCCAGTTCCTTCTTTAAACACATATAACACACAAAATCTGTTTCACTTGCATTTAAAACTTGGTTATAGCAGCATGTTATGCTACATTACAGTGATTTATTAATGATCTACAAACGCGGTACCTTACCTTTAATTCTCTCCCTTACTGAATTTAATATTTTCCTTTCTCTTCCCTCTACTCACTCCTGTGTCTGCTTCTGTCCCTTCTTTTCCTCCCTCTCCCATATTTTTCTTTTCTTTTTCTTCTCTCTTTCTTCTTTCTCTACCTTTTCCTCCCCTGCTTATAAAGTACTTTCCTATTAGCATGGAACGGATCAACAAAGGATCCATCAACGCTTGAGGGATGAAAGTCCCTCAGAAAAGGTTTCAGATCTTGTATGATATGCATAAAAAGCAGACTCACATCCTCCTGCTCCAAGAGACTCATTTCAAGGCTGGCTGTCTCCCCACCCTGAAGGATCGATATTATTGCTCTTGGTTTCACAGCCCTAACCCCGACTCAAAGCCAAAAGGGGTCTCAATAGCCCTACATAAGTTATTGGCCCATTCGGACCTAGAGTCTAGGATTGACCCAGAAGGCAGGTACATTCTCCTAAAACTTTGTATTAACTCAATAGTATTCACCATAGCTAATTGGTACCTACCCAATAAAGACTCGACTTTAGCTTGTTCCGCTATTCTGTCACTCATGTCAGATTTTGGAGAGGGGACTCTAATTGCAGGCGGTGACTTCAATTTTACCTTTGATCCGGAGGTGGATACTTCATCTACGCGCCATTTCATGCCCCGTAGACGTATCAATGCTCTTAAATGTAACACTCAGAACCTACGCCTAGTAGAGGCCTGTTGAGTCCTGCATCCTACGGATTTTGACTATATGTATTACTCCCCGACGCACTCTTCATATAGCCACATATGTATGCTATAAATCAGCCAGAATGCCCTGACCTGGCAGGCCCAGGCTTCTATTGGTCACATTTCCTGGTCGGACCATGCTCCGGTGTTTCTCCATCTTACCCCACCAAATGGCCTTCACCGACCATGGATATGGCGCCTCAATGATAACTTTCTTAAAGTCAATCTCTGAATTTCTAGAAATCCATGAACGTGACCAAACGTCCCTTCCTACCCAGTGGGAAACACTTAAGTGTGTTATAAGGGGTCTTTTGATAAAGCATGGCTCTAGATTTAAAAAAAGAGAAGGCCTTGCTAATTTCCAGTCTGCTCCAGCGGATTAATACATTGGAATCCTCACATAAACAATCTCTATCTTCTCCTGTGTATGCAGACCTGTTAAAAAGGAGATTTTTGTGTACTCACTGTAAAATCTTTTTCTCCGAGCCAATCATTGGGGGACACAGGACCATGGGTGTTATGCTGCTGCCCAGGGCCGGCTCCAGGTTTTTGTGGGCCCCGGGCAAAAGAGTCTCAGTGGGCCCACATACCACGATTCATGATGCACAGATACGGAGGAGAAATATAGATATACTACACAGGGCCTAGCCTTCCCCCTCATCCTTCACATAGGCAGATCTGCACACACAAAATACGCAGACATGTGCACACACACACACACACACAAAATGCGCAGACATGTACACATACAATATGTAAACATACACATACATACAGTACGCAGACATGCACAAACATACAATAAGCAGACATACACACATACAGTACGCAGACATGCACACACACAGTACGCAGACATGCACGCACACACACACACACACACACAGTATGCAGACATGCACACACACAGTACGCAGACATACACACAGTACGCAGACATGCACACACACACACGGTACGCAGACATGCACACACACACACGGTACGCAGACATGCACACACACACACGGTACGCAGACATGCACACACACACGGTACGCAGACATGCACACGCACAGTACGCGGACATGCACACACACATAGTACGCAGACATACACACACACACACATAGTACGCAGACATGCACACACACACACATAGTACGCAGACATGCACACACACAGTACGCAGACATGCACACACACAGTACGCAGACATGCACACACACATAGTACGCAGACATGCACACACACATAGTACGCAGACATGCACACACGCACAATACGGAGAGATGCACAGCACACACATACAGTAAAATACGCAGATATACACACACAATACGCAGACCTGCACACACACACACACACAATACGCAGATATGTACATACATATATTTGAAGACAAATACACAAAAATACATAAATATATACAGTCATACACACTGATATACACACAGATATGCACATCATACATGCATGCATACACAGACACAAGCCTCACTCACCTCCCCCTGGCTTGTCGCTCATCAGGCTGCTCTGGCATGTGGCTATGGAGGGCGCGCTGTTTGATGGCCGTCAGACATGGCTGCACACAGTGCACTCTGCAGCTGTGTCTGCTACTAAATGATGCGGTCGGCCGGCACTGTGCCTTTAACTTTGCTTGTGTATCTGCCGGGCCACATCATTACTACAGCTGCAGAGTGCACTGTGCGCGACCTTGTTTGTTTAAGTGATGGCTGAGCTCAAGTGATGCCGAAGCTGCTGGGGGAGCGGCCAGGGCTCCCTTTTGTCCCGGCCACCAGTGGGCCCCCCATTTGTTCAGGGCCCCGGCAGTTGCCCGGGTATGCCGGGTGCTGACGCCGGCCCTGCTGCTGCCACTAGGAGGACACTAAGTAAACACAGAAAGAATAGCTCCTCCCCTGCAGTATACACCCTCCTGCTGGCTCTCAGTGAACCAGTTCGGTAACAAAGCAGTAGGAGCTTAATATTTAACAAGGATGAACTATGTCAAAACCAAGTTAACTCAAAACAAAACCAAAGAAAATAGGCTAACAGGGTGGGTGCTGTGTCCCCCAATGATTGGCTCGGAGAAAAAGATTTTACAATGAGTACACAAAAATCTCCTTTTCTCCTACGCCTCATTGGGGGACACAGGACCATGGGATGTCCTAAAGCAGTCCCTGTGTGGAAAACAATTAACTGCAATTGCTGCTTGTACCCACAAGTTACATATGCGGCACCGCCGCCTGCAAAATTCGTCTGCCGACGGTCGCATCTGCCGAGGCCTGAGAGTGAATATGGTAATGTTTTGTAAAGGTATGCAGGCTGGAGCAAGTCGCAGCCTTACAAACTTGTGCTGCCAAAGCTTGGTGCTGGATGGCCCAAGATGCGCCCACTGACCGAGTGGAGTGAGCCTTAATCCCTGCTGGGACAGGAAGACCTCTGACTCGGTAGGACTCTTGAATAGGATCCATTTGGCTATTGTCGCCTTGGAAGGGGAAATCCTTTCCTCGGTTCTTCCGGGAGCACGAATAGGGCATCTGACCTGCGGAAAGACGCTGTCCGCGAGATGTATCTCCTAAGAGCTCTCACTAAATCCAGTGTGTGAAGGGCCTTCTTGATGCGATGGACTGGTGCCGGACAGAGTGACGGTAAGACAATCTTCTCATTGAGATGAAAAGAGGATGCAACTTTCGGTAGAAAAGACGGGGATGTCCTCAAAACCACCCTATCCTGATGAAAATTCAGGAACGGAACTTGAGAGGATTAAGCCGCCAGCTCGGAGACTCGTCTAATAGAGGTGACCGCAACTAGAAAAGCAACTTTCCATGAAAGAAGATACAGGGAAACGTCCTGTAGAGGTTCGAAAGAAACCTGTTGCAAAACTCCGAGGACCAGATTAAGATCCCATGGTTCCAACGGCATCCTATAGGGGGGCGCCCGATGGGAGACTCCCTGAATAAATGTCTTGACCTGTAATCTGTTGGCAATCCTGCGTTGGAAGAGAACAGACAGGGCTGAGATCTGCCCCGAGAGAACTAAGGGCGAGACCCAAGTCCAAACCCGTTTGTAAGACCTGGAGAATGGAATGGATGGAAAAATGTAGAGGAGAACGTCCTCGGTCGCTACACCATGAAAAAGGAAGTCTTCCAAGTGCGATGATAGACACGCATAGACGTAGGCTTTGTAGCGCTGATCATGGTAGCTATGACTTCTGGAGAGAAACCTGCCTGGGTTAGGACCCAGGACTCAACGGCCATGCCGGCAAACACAGGGCCTCTGAGTTCTGTTGGCAAAAGGGGCCTTGAGATAGCAGATCTGCGCAATTCGGTAATCGCCAGGGAACGTCGGCAACTAGTTGAACTAGTTCCGCGTACCACGCCTGGCGCGGCCAATCTGGCACAATCAGGATTACCGGTACCCTCTCCGCTCTGATTTTCTTGATGACTATCGGTAGGAGAGGAAGCGGGGAAATATGTACGGAAGCTGAAAATGATGCCACAAGAGCGTCTGCCCTGATGGCTGCCGGATCATGGGACCAAGCCATGAAGTCTGGAACCTTGGAATTTAGCCGTGAGTCCATCAGATCCACGTCCGGGGTTCCCCAACGGCAGCAGATCTAGTGGAAGATCTCCGGATGGAGAGACAACTCCCCGGAGTCGAGGCATTGCCGACTGAGGAAGTCTGTCTCCCAATTGTCCACTCCCGGGATGTGAACCGCAGAGATCATTGAGCGGTTTTCCTCGGCCCATCGGAGGATGTGGCCTACTTCTGTCATGGCCGCCCTGCTGCGGGTTCCCCCTTGGCGGCTGATGTATGCCACTGCAGTGGCTTTGTCGGACTGAATCCTGATTGGGCGACCTGCTAGGAAGGGATGGAACTGGAGAAGTGCCAGCCTGATCGCCCGGATTTCCAAGATGTTGATTGGAAGGCGTGATTCCTGGGGGGACCAGCAGCCCTGAGCAGTGTGATGAAGGAACACCGCTCCCCAGCCTAGAAGACTGGCGTCTGTCGTCACAACCAGCCAGTGTACTGGAAGAAAAGACTTCCCTTGATTCAGGGAGGATTTCAATGTCCACCACCTGAGAGACTGTCTGACTCGCTGGGGAAGGAGAAACCGACGGTCTAGGGAGAACGGGTTCCTGTCCCGAACAGCCAGGAGGACATGCTGTAGAGGACGGAGGTGTAGCTGGCCAAATGGAACCGCCTCCATAGCTGCTACCATCCTGCCAAGGACTCTCATACTGAAGCACAGAGAGTGAGAGCGAGGCTGAGAGCTTCTGAGCTTCTCGCTGTAAGACTGAGATCTTTTCCGAGGGAAGAAGAACCAACCCCCGGGACGAGTCGAGTATCATTTCTAAAAAGGAAATTCGCTGAGCCGGCACTGGGGAAGATTTTTTGAAGTTTATCTTCCAACCCAGGTGAGAAAGGGTATCTATTGTGATGGCCACGGCTTCCTTGCAGGAGCGGAAAGAGGGGCCTTTGATGAGGATATCGTCTAAATACGGGAACGCCACCACTCCTCGGGTGTGGAGTATGGTCACGGCAGCCGCCATGACCTTGGTGAATACCCTGGGAGCGGTGGCGAGGCCGAAGGGCAGAGCAACGAATTGGAAGTGATCTTCCTGAACTGCGAAGCGAAGAAACTTTTGGTGAGAAGGTAAAATAGGAATGTGGAGGTATGCGCCCTGGATGTCTATAGACGCCAGGAACTTGCCTTTTTCCATGGAGGCAATGACAGACCGAAGCGATTCCATCCGGAACCGTCGCACCCTGACGAACTTGTTCAGCAGTTTTAGGTCCATTATGGGCCGTACTCTACCGTCCTTCTTTGGAACAATGAAGAGGTTTGAATAAAAACCTTGAAACCTTTCGCTTTGAGGGACCGGAATAATAACTCTGTCTTTTCTCAGAGAGCTTATAGCTTTGAAGAACTCTGATGCTTTTGCCCTGGGAGGAGAAGACAGGAAAAAAAAAACGGTTTGGGGGAAGAGATAAGAGATCTATCTTGTATCCGGAGGACACTAGATCGCGGACCCACTCGTCGTGAACGACCGAGAGCCACGCGGCACTGAAGGAAAGCAGGCGGCCGCCTACTTTGAGGGTGTCCCCGGATACCGCAGGTAGTCATTGTGTGGAAGGTCTGCCAGTTCTGGCGCCTCTGGATCCCGGCTGCCTTGACCTGCCTCTCCATGAAGGGGAGAAGGGGAAGGCTTAAAAGAGGCCTGTGAACCTCTGTCTCCGCGTTGTGCCCGGCCGAAACCTGGAGATGTGGAAGTAGAGGACCAGTTTGAGTTGTAACGAAAAAAAATCGGGACCGAGCCTGTGGTTGCAGGTTCCGAAAAGGCTGAGCGGGTCTCTGTTATGGAAATTTTACTCTTTCCTCCAGCAGCGTCAGAAATTAACTGGTCGAGCTTTTCGCTAAAAAGGCGACCGCTCTGATATGGGAGAGAAGTCAATGATTCTTTGGAAGTAGAATCCGCATGCCAGTCCCTGAGCCATAAGGACCTCCGGATGGTGATGGCATTTGCTGCTGCTTGAGAAGCGCAGTCAGCGGCATCCAGGGACGCGGTCACTACAAAATCTCCAGCTCTGGCTATCTGAGTAGCGAGGTCGGCTATCTCGGGGGGAAGATTGGTATCCAGTACTGCTGAAGACAAGACCTCAGCCCAGTGGGTCATAGCCTTAGCCACCCACGTAGCGGCAAAAGATGGAAAGAGTGCGGCCGCTGAGGCTTCAAAAGCTGAACGCGCCATATTGTCGATCTGACGATCGGTTGGATTTTTAATAGAGGTGCCCTCCGAGGAGGATAAAACAGATTTCGTAGCCAGGCGCGATACCGGAGGATCTACCAGGGGAGATTGTGACCAATCTTTTCTTAGATCCTGGGCAAAGGGATATTAGGACTCCATGGGCTTCGCCCTGTGAATCGTTTATCTGTGAGATTCAATTTGCTTAAACTCGGGATGAGTGGCGAACACTCTGTGAGCTCGTTTGGTCATCTTAAAGGACACGGCATGATCCGTTTTAGATAAGGGTTCCTCCTCAAGTCTCAAAGCCTTTTTCACTGACTCAATTAGAGAGTCGAGAGTCTCCTGAACGTGATGAAATTCCTGATCTAGGGACGTGTCAGAATCATCCTCTGAAACAGGTTCTCTACTAGCCCTATGGAAGGGGAGCGAGAAGTGGAGCTCTCAGAACCCGAAAACCGGTGATGGTCTGGGGATATGGCATGAGTCCTTTTCCTGGAAGAGTGAGAACTCCTTGGCAAGGTACGACCCCTGGAGTACGAGGGGTTCTGACCATCGGAAGCGTCGTCCGTATTAGTGCCCTGGTTAGAGGAAGGGTCTCGGAACGCTTTTGCCAGGGATGCCATAGACCGGGAAAGGGAGGTTGCCCACTCAGGGGGACTAGGCTCGCAGGGTTCAGTATCAGCAACAGGTGGTTCCTGAGCCGTCACCGGTTCACAAGCTGTGCATAATGCAGTATTGTGACCCCAGGGTAATGATACCTTACAAGAGGGACATGCAGCGAAAAATACAGTGTGGGTTTTCCCAGACTTTTTGTGAGGCTTTGGTTGAGACATAGTAAAGCCTGGAGGAAAGCGCTTACTAGCAGGGGAAGGGTTAAGCTATGTTTCTGAAGCTTACCCATGGTCCTGTGTCTTGAGTCCCCAGGGGAGGTCCGCATTGTGATGCCACGGGAGTTATGCACAGGAATCGCTAATCCTGAAGGCGGTGATTGAAAATGCTGGAGCAGCGCTGCAGCATCAGCCCTGTGGGTGTACCAAGATGGCCACCGAGATCAGGAAGTGAAAGTCTTTCTCAGGGAACGAGAAGCGCCAGAAAGAGTGGGCGGCGGTAACTGCCGGTGGGCGTGGCCAAAACTCCGTCCTGTATGAAAGGGAAAAGCCGGGGGCTAAATTTTAAACCTGCGGTTGTGGCCTGCAGCGCCGCGAACGCTATTAGCGCAATTCTTAAGCCACACTCTCTGAAGGAATTGCCGCACTGCAGACCACCCATGGACCCGGGCTTTAAGGTGCGGACCTCCCATACCAAGGGGACCAGGACCCCCCATCGCCTCGGCCCCCGCAGTGTACTCTCGGTAGATGCGGTGGGCCGGTGCTTAATCCACCGTCGCCATAGTCAGGGAGGGGGTGGAAAGCTTCTGCCGCCATGCGTCATCCGCTATATCAGTGGTGATGCAGAGGGGGGCTGCACGGATGCCATTCATAATATGTCCGGCTATGCACCTGGCTCCAGGAGAGGTAGGTGGAGGGCTACTCCATGTGGTCGCCTGCTATGGAGGGGGGAGATCGGAACGCAAAGGAACCGTCGCCCGCAAGATGAGCTCAGGGCTGGCATCCAACGTTGCAGGAAAGGATACGGGAGGGACGCTCCACGTACTTGCCTGTTGATGGTTTGGGGGAGATCGGAGCCTAGAAAGGATCCGTTGCCCCCATTCGCTCAGTTAAAGGAAAAAATAGAACAAAAAATCAAAAATTAAAATAAAAACGGTTGGGTCTGAAACAGACCCAAGTGCCTCCTACAGACACTAAGCAAGAACTGGTTCACTGAGAGCCAGCAGGAGGGTGTATACTGCAGGGGAGGAGCTATTCTTTCTGTGTTTACTTAGTGTCCTCCTAGTGGCAGCAGCATAACACCCATGGTCCTGTGTCCCCCAATGAGGTGTAGGAGAAAGCAAGGGTCCTACTTGATCAAAAATATTCTTGTAAAAAAAAAAAAAAAAAAAATCAGATTCCGTTGATTTATGTATGAACATGCTGATAAATGTGGCAGGGCATCGGCTAGGTTGCTACATCCCAGAAAGGACACTAGTTATATCCCACAAATAATGCAGATCAGGGGGCCCGCACACAGGATAAATCCAAATTACCGAATCCTTTCGAGCCTATTATAGTGACCTATATAATATTAAGGGCCAATTCAGGGACATGTCAGCTTCATCTCTTCACCTTAAAATAAATGACTACAGTACAGACCAAATGTTTGGATACAACTTCTCATTTAAAGATTTTTCTGTAATTTCATGACTATAAAAACTCTACATTCACACTGAAGGCATGAAAACTATGAATTAACATGTGGAATTACATAACAAAAAAGTGTGAAACAAATGAAATTATGTCTTATATATTCTAGGTTCTTCAAAGTAGCCACCTTTTGGTTTGATGACTGCTTTGCACACTCTTGGCATTCTTTTGATGAGCTTCAAGAGGCAGTCACCGGAAATGGTCTTCCAACAATCTTGAAGGAGTTCCCAGAGATGCTTAGCGCTTGTTGGCCCTTTTGCTTTCACTTTGCGGTCCAGCTCACCCCAAACCATCTCGATTGGGTTCAGGTCTGGTGACTGGAGGCCAGGTCATCTGGCGTAGCACCCCATCACTCTCCTTCTTGGTCAAATAGACCTTACACAGCCTGGGGGTGTGTTTGGGGTCATTGTCCTATAGAAAAATAAATGATGGTCCAACTAAACGCAAATCGGATGGAATAGCATGACGCTAGCATAACACCCATGGTCCTGTGTCCCCCAATGTGGCGAAGGAGAAAGCATGACGCTGCAAGATGCTGTGGCAGCCATGCTGGTTCAGTATGCCTTCAATTTTGAATACATCCCCAACAGTGTCACCAACAAAGCACCCCTACACCATCACACCTCCTCCTTCATGCTTCACGGTGGGAACCAGGCATGTACAGTCCATCCGTTCACCTGCGTTGCACAAAAACATGGTGGTTGGAACCAAAGATCTCAAATTTGGACTAATGTCCATTTCTTGTGTTCTTTAGCCCAAACAAGTCTCTTCTGATTGTTGCCTGTCCTTAGCAGTGGTTTCCTAGCAGCTATTTTACCATGAAGGCCTGCTGCACAAAGTCTCCTCCTAACAGTTGTTGTAGAGATGTGTCTGCTGCTAGAACTCTGTGTGGCATTGACCTGGTCTCTAATCTGAGCTGCTGTTAACCTGCGATTTCTGAGGCTGGTGGCTCAGATAAACTTATCCTCAGAAGCAGAGGTGACTCTTGGTCTTCCTTTCGTGGGGCGGTCCACATGAGCCAGTTTCTTTGTAGCGCTTGATGGCTTTTGCCACTGCACTTGGGGACACTTTCAAAGTTTGTCCAATTTTTCGGACTAACTGACCTTCATTTCTTAAAGTAATGATGGCCACTCGTTTTTCTTTACTTAGAATTTGTATAATGGCAAGAAAAAAGCAGCTAACAGTCTATTCAGTAGGACTGAATCCAGCTGTGTATCCACCAGACTTCTGTACAACACAACTGATTGTCCCAACCCCATTTATAAGGCAAGAAATCCCACTTATTAAACCTGACAGGGCACATCTGTGAAGTGAAGACCATTCCCGGTGACTACCTCTTGAAGTTCATCAAGAGAATGCCAAGAGTGTGCAAAGCAGTCATCACAGCATAAGGTGGCTACTTTGAGGAACCTAGAATATAAGACATAATTTCAGTTGTTTCACACTTTTTTGTTAAGTATATAATTCCACATGTGTTAATTCATAGTTTTGATGCCTTCAGTGTGAATGTACAATTTTCATAGTCATGAAAACACAGAAAAATCTTTAAAATGAGAAGGTGTCTTTAAATGAGAAGGTGTGTCCAAACTTTTGGTCTGTACTGTATATCAGACAAAACGCCCTCCCAACTGTCCATCCTGAACTTGCAGACTCTCTGGAGGAGGACTTTTAAAACTCTTCTCCTGATGACTCGGGCGAGGTCCAGATCACTCCAGTTGTGTGTGCTTTCGGTTGACGCAGAGAAGGCCTTCGACTGGGTTAGCTGGAGCTTCATGTCGGCTTCCTTGCATCAATTGAGCCTGGGCGCCAAATTTCTTGAGAAGATTCTCTCTCTATATAGGAGCCCTTCAGCAATGTTAGGTTTAATGGGTTCCTGTCCTCCCCTATCCACATCAACAACAGTACACGGCAGGGGTGTCCTCGGTCCCCTCTCTTGTATGCATTGATAATGTAACATCTGGCAATAGCCATTAGAAAGAACCCCAGCATTCACGGTATTCCAGTTGGGGTAGGTCAATGTAAATCTGCCTTATATGCAATGACCTCCTCATGTTTATATCACAGCGTCGCATTTCCTTCCCCTCCATAGTCAAAGAATTTGAGACATTTGGCCATCTAAGTAATTTTAAAGGGAATTATTCTAAATCGGATGCCCTTAATATAACTTTATCTAGAGATGACGTTCAACATCTTAAAGATAATTTTCCCTTTAAATTGCAGGAAACAGCATTAAAATACTTGGGAGTAACAGTCCTGGCGCATCATACTAAACTATATTCTTTAAACTTCCAACCCCTTTTGGATAAGACTTTGAAAGACATATAGCTATGATAAGAGGAAGCTCTCATGGTTCAGCTGCATCAATGCGATAAAAATGGATGTACTGCCTCGCTTCCTGTATGTTTTCCAGAAAGTTCCTAAACCTTCTTTACCAGAATCCAATCAGCCATCTTGAGGTGTGTGTGTGTGTGTGTGTGTGTGTGTGTGTGTGTGTGTGAAGGGACAATGTGTGTGTGTGTGTGTGTGTGTGTGTGTGTGTGTGCGTGCGTGCGTGCGTGCGTGCGTGCGTGTGTGTGTGTGTGTGTGAAGGGACAATACTAGATGCTTTCATGTTAAGGGTTCGGCCATGCCCACTTTCGAAACAGCCGTTAGGAGGCAGGGGCCCTTCTGATTGGTTGGAATACATCCAACATAAAATCCTTCCTCTCGTCTCTGTTGGTTTGGCCTTTCACAAGAGCCACAGTCGCTCACATGGCGCTTTAACAAAATTAATTGCCCAACCCTACAGTAGAGAAATTAGCTAAAACAATCTGTGGTATTAATTGGAACCCGTCATCAGAAAAGGTTTCCTTCACTTTAGTAATTTGGAATAATATGTTATGGCAGGTAAGAGTCAGAGCAAGAGTGCTCGGTAAAAAGACCCCTTAAAAAGGACTTAAAAATGTACGGTAACCCCTTCTGACTGAATGAGAGGACTATCAGACTGTAACAACATGTGGCATTTTACCTGTCACCTCTATGTGTGGTGAAGTTTATGTTTTGCCACACGGCATTTGTAAGTGCCATTCCTGCCAAATCATAATTGTAGCTTAGAGCGCCAGCAACAAAATGTAGATGACCCAACAAAATAATAACTTTACCTTTTAAAGAAGAAATAAATACTTCATTAGTGTTTTCACTCTCACGAACTCTATTGCAGAGCTCAGGTAACAACTTGTTCCACCACAGGGCCTACAATCCAAAAATAGAAAAAAAAAATGAAGTACAAAGATCTCGACAGGAAATCTAAAAATTAAAATCAAGAGAGAAAAATTAGTCACAAAAAAACAAAAAATCAGTAATAACTGCGATAAACCTGAAAAAAAAAACAAAAAAAACATTTACATAAAGCCAAAATTGGGAGTCCCCTTTTAACATTGATAAAGCTGAGTATTTAGGAGACTGAGCCAGCCAATAGACAAATGTATCTTACTTTTTCAGTCTCTTGAATAACAGGCAGTGCCACAGGATTTCATGGTGGCTAATGGATCTTATTTAGAAAGGGTACAAAGCTAGAGGTGTATAACACGGGTGTGTAGAAAGTAAAATATTTTAAGGTATTATAAGAGTGAAGAAAAAGAATAATTTAATATAGGATACTTCCAATAGATTCAGTAAAAGAAGGCCTAATCAACATGCTTCCTTTGTAAGAGGTGGTAAGTGCAAGTCTGGATGCTTCTCACCATGGGCTAAAGCCCGCAGTGGGGGCCAAAGGAATCAGGGTTAGGCCTAACTTTAAATAACACTGTAGGAGTCTTAAACTCAGCTTGATTGAATAATATTACAGAAAGACTGGAATAAGCTGGCTGTGTGGGTAAAAACATGGAAGATGAAGCTTAATGTTGTTAAATGGCGTATGGCGACATACACATTCAATAGAAACATACTAGGGACTACAGAACAAGACCGACTTCTATTCTGGTTTCCAGTAAGCTAAGCAGCAACCATCAATGTCAAGCAGCAGCTGCAAATGAAAATACTTTTTGTATGTATAATAACTCTTGTAATTCTAATGTACCATTACTCTTCTGTCTAATCACACTGTAAAAAGACATAGGAAAAGCTGAAATTGATTTTTTCTTTTGAAAAGTTAACATCACAGGTTCTGGTTACATAGTGGCATCAATAAGCAATAAATCAAAGGTTTTGCTTGATTTCATGAGACCCAATGATTTGTGTGCCATATACATGTTATACATGTATAGTGGTGGTAATAGCAAATGATAGAGCAGCACGGTGGCTCAGTGGTTAGCACTATACATTTGCTGCCTTGCAGTACTGGGTTTAAATCCCACGAAGGTCAGCATCGGCAAGGGGTTTGTATGTTCTCCCCGTGTTTGTGTGGGTTTCCGCTGGGTCCTCCCACACTCCAAAGACATACTAATGGGGAATGCAGATTGTGAATCCCAAGAAGAATAGTGGCGCTGATCACTTAAAAGCATTGTGGAAATGAATGCTGCTATACAAGTAAAATAGATAAAAACTAAATAGAGAGGATATATGCAATATCAGTGAAGAGGTTAACGTTACCGATTTGTGAGGATTTTCATCTGATCCGTGATCTTACCTGACTTCCATCTTTTATCTCATGGTGTGCATACAAGGTAACGGCTTCTGGACACCGATCTAGAAGTCTCTCTATGGAGCCCTCGTAATTCAGGAGCCGCGTTGCACAAATTATGTGAATGCTTAGATACGAATTGTTGCTGTCCGGTATGGAGTCCAGAAATGGAAGAAACGACACAATATCCAGTGAAGGCCCACACAGGAGAGACTGAATGCAAAGTAAAACAAAATTGGAATAAAAAAACCCCAAAAAGACAAGGTTTTATATTTTTTCCTACTCTGGCTATAGCTCTAGTCCTGTAGTCCAAAATATCAGTACTAGAAGTCCTAATAACAGATTCAATAGTGAAAAAGCAAGTAACAAAAGGATGAAAGGAAAGAGACATCAGTCCTCTCCCCGGTGTCACCCCTGTATTAGTACAGTAGCAGTAGGTTGGGATGAACACTGGGATGTCCTTCTCCTACAAATAGATTAACACAAACCTGTAATTTCACCAAGTCCCCACAGGCCGCACATGACGCAGGTTCTGAAGACGTCATCTTTGTTATCCAAGGGCTGATCACTCCAAAATGGCTGCAGGAATTCCTCTGAAAAGACAGATTTCCTTACACAGAAAGAACATTGAAAGTGCAACAAAAACAGCGGCAGGGTGAAAGGGTACAGATGATAGGAATGCATGGACGGATCACAACACCTACCAGATCTTCTGGGCCTCGGAGAGACGTGACACACACGTGCTGTGGTTTGCAAATCCTGCACACATAGTGAGATGTAAGCTTGGACAGCACGTCCTGGAGTATGGATTCTGGAGGATACGAGGACAGAAGGGCTTCCCAAAAATCTACAAGTATTTGTGGTTTATCATCATCCTCTGGTTTGTTACCCAGAGACTAGGGAAAAAATAAATAACAATGAAAATTGGCTTACTACCTAAAAAAATTATCCTTACGCCGATCATAATAAATTCCGTAAATTTGTTTTCCTACTAAGCACTTAGTCAAGCTTGAGAAAGGTTCCTGTTGGGACCAAAACGTCGCCCTCTGGGCTGATTAAATAGCTCCATTTCACTACAAACGTTTTTCTGGATTTAATATATATATTGGAACAGCACCAAACACAGTACCTTAAAGGGAACCTGTCATCCCCCCCCCAGTCGTTTCAAACTAAAAGAGCCACCTTGTGCAGCAGTAAGGGTATGTGCACACGTCATGATTTCTTGCAGAAATTTCCTGAAGAAAACCGGAAATTTTCTGCAAGAAATCCGCATTTTTTTTTTTGCGTTTTTTTTCCCGGTTTTTTTTTTTAGCATTTTGCAAGCGTAATTAGCTTGCAGAATGCTAAAGTTTTCCAAGCGATCTGTAGCATCGCTTGGAAAACTGATTCACAGGTTGGTCACACTTGTCAAACATAGTGTTTGACAAGTGTGACCATCTTTTTACTATAGATGCAGCCTATGCAGCATCAATAGTAAAAGATAGAATGTCTAAAAATAATAAAAAAAATGGTTATACTCACCTGCAGACAGCCGATCTCCTCAGCGGCTTCCGTTCCTATAGATGGTGTGTGCAGGACCTTCGATGACGTCGCGGTCACGTGACCGCGACGTCATCGCAGGTCCTTCACACACACCATCTATAGGAACGGAAGCGGCCGCGTGCACCGCCGAGAGGCGGGAGGACTCCGGGGGCGATCGAAGGTGAGTATATCATGATTTTTTATTTTAATTCTTTTTTTTTTTACCAATTATATGGTGCCCAGTCCGTGGAGGAGAGTCTCCTCTCCTCCACCCTGGGTACCATCCGCACACAATCTGCTTACTTCCCACATGGTGGGCACAGCCCCGTGTGGGAAGTAAGCAGATCAATGCATTCCTAGGTGTGCGGAATCCCCGCAATTCCGCAAATTTAATGAACATATTGCTTTTTTTTTCGCGATGCGATTTTTTCGCGGAAAAAAATGCAACATTTGCACAAGAAATGCGGAATACACTGAAAACAATGGGAGGCATATGTAAGCGTTTTTATCATGTTTTTATAGCGAAAAATACTGAACGTGTGCACATGGCCTTATGCTGCATTCTGACAAGGTGGCTTTTTTAGTTCTGGGTGCTGTAACTAGAGAAATAATCAGTTTTATAATTTGTCCAAAATACCTGGTCCTCAGTCAAGTGGGCCAGCGTTTCCCCCCTGCTTCAGACAGCACATAGCTGTCACTCACATCTTCTTGGCGCCGGGCGCCGCCTCCTCCTCACCGCTGTTTTCAAAATAGCCGGCGCCTGCGCTCTTTTCCCCTGCCTAGTGCAGGCGCAGTGAGCGCTACCTGTCTTTCCTCATATGCAGTCCAGCTGACTGCGCCTGCGCGGCCGCCCTGCTTGTGATTCCCAGCCCCGCAGTCACTTATGATTTATACACATTGCGGGGCTGGGATTCACAGGCAGGGCGGCCGCGCAGGCGCAGTCAGCTGGGCTGCATATGAGGAAAGACGGGCAGCGCTCACTGCGCCTGCACCAGGCAGGGGAAAAGAGTGCAGGCGCCGGCTATTTTGAAAACAGCGGTGAGGAGGAGGTGGCGCCCAGAAGATGTGAGTGACAGCTGTGTGGCGTCTAAAGCAGGTGGGAAACGCCGGCCTCCTTGACTGAGGACCAGGTATTTCAGACAAATTATAAAACTGATTATTTCTCTAGTTACAGCACCCAGAACTAAAAGAGCCACCTTGTCAGAATGCAGCAGTATGCTGCACAAGGTGGCTCTTTTAGTTTGGAACGACTGGGGGGGGGGGGGGGGGGGCGTGTGACAGGTTCCCTTTAAAGTGCACGCATCCCCAGCCAGCAATCTCAGAAGGTTCCTTGCAATAGTAGAAAGGATTGTATCCAAAACGTCGCCACGCCATTTGCGCAATAAAGGTCACACTTTCTTTTTTTTTTTTTCTGGAAGTCTGCCGTGCTGTTTTCTATATATATATTAATAATCTTTATTTTAATAATCTTTATTTTGTTAATAATAATCTTTATTTTTATATAGCGCTAACATATTCCGCAGCGCTTTACAGTTTTGCACACATTATAATTGCTGTCCCCGATGGGGCTCACAATGTAAATTCCCTATCAGTATGTTTTTGGAATGTGGGAGGAAGCCGGAGTGCCCGGAGGAAACCCACGCAAACACGGAGAGAACATACAAACTCTTTGCAGATGTTGTCCTTGGTGGGGTTTGAACCCAGGACTCCAGTGCTGCAAGGCTGCAGTGCTATTCACTGAGCCACCGTGCTGCCCCACGGTGGCTTATATATATATATATATATATATATATATATATATATATATATATATATATATATATATATATGTATATATGTGTATGTATGTATGTATATATATATATATCTCTCTCTATATATATATATATACGGTACCTATATATATATATATATATATATATATATATATATATATATATATATACACACACACATTATCTCTATCTATAGATTATCTCTATCTATAGATTATCTCTATCTATAGATTATCTCTATCTATAGATTATCTCTATCTATCTATCTATCTATCTATCTATCTATCTATCTATCTATATATATATATATATATATATATATATATATATCTCTCTCTATATATCTCTCTCTCTATATATATCTATATCTTCAGTGCTATATATATATCTATCTCTTCAGTGCTAAATAAAATGGCCCACATCTCTGGTCGTCAATGTCTGCTGAAGCCTATTCACAGGCCTTCTGTAAACACAGCTGTTTTAGGACGTTGGTGAAGAAGCGGTACAGTGTTTAGTCTATTGTTCTCTGCATTACCCATATTGATATGCAACATTTCAGAACCCGGTTGCAGTATTTGTAACCCCTTAGGCTACTTTCACACTAGCGTTAACTGCATTCCGTCACAATGCGTCGTTTTGCCGAAAAAACGCATCCTGCAAAAGTGTTTGCAGGATGCGTTTTTTCACCATTGATTAACATTAAGCGACGCATTGTGACGGATTGCCACACGTCGCACCCGTCGTGCGACGGATGCGTCGTGCAGTGGCGGACCGTCGGGAGCAAAAAACGTTGCTTGCAACGTTTTTTGCTCCGTCTTTAAACGTCTTTTCCGACCGCGCATGCGCGGCCGGAACTCCGCCCCCACCTCCCCGCACCTCACAACTGGGCAGCGGATGCGCTGGAAAAATGCATCCGCTGCCCCCGTTGTGCGGCGGAGACAACGCTAGCGTCGGGAACGTCGGCCCGACGCACAGCGACGGGCCGAGCCAGACGCTAGTGTGAAAGTAGCCTTAGTGACAGAGCTAATTTTGACCTTAAGGACCTGTCCAAAATATTTAAAAACTGACCAGTGTCACTTTACGTGGTAATAACTCTGGAACGCTTCAACTGATCCTAGTGATTCTAAGGCCGGGTTCACATTTGCGTCTGTGTGCGCAGTGTACGATCCGCATGCGTACATATCTTTAACATTGTGTATACAGGGACATGTTTTTGCATGCATTCGCTTGTGGATGCGTACGCATGCATCGTTTTCAGGTGTGCGTCGGGGTCTGTTAAACGCAACATGTTGAATTTTTGAGGTGTCAAATATTGCGCAATCGTCCACATGCGGATGATTGCGTAGGAAAAAAAGCATTAGTGCCTATGGGAACGCATTGGTACGCAATGACATAGGTACGAACGCGTTCAATACGCATGCGTTCTTCAGACTGCATGCGTTCTTCAGACTGCGCATGTCCAGAAAATGATGTCACCGCCTCCACCATGCCTATAAACGCAAATGCATGGCAAAACGCAATTAAATGCATGCACATGCAGCGTTTTTATTTGAAACATGCAGACGATACGCTGCGCACAGAAACGCTAATGTGAAATTAGCCTAAGACATTTTTTTCGTGACGTATTGTACTTCATGTTATTGGTAAATTGTGGTCTATATGATTGGCGGATATACAGCTCTGGCAAAAATTAAGAGACCACTGCACAGTTTTATAAAAATTAGCTAGAGAAGCTGATTTTTGTGTACTCACCGTAAAATCTCTTTCTCTTAGCCTCTAATTGGGGGACACAGCTCCCACCCTGTTGTCCTTTTCGGGCCGTTGTTACTGTTGAGTTCTCATATTGTTCTTTGAGCTCGTACATAGTGGCCTTCTTATAGGCATGTCTATGTAGAGAACATGTCTGACAGCCATTCAATTCCTGTCTCAGTTGAATTCCAACCAGAGTACACCTCATTCTAATTAATGTGCTTCTGATTGTGTGATCACCTGAACCAAATCTTACACAAAAGAAGAGGAAAGACCAGGTCTATAAGCACAGGGATCACCACATTAAATGTTAAACAAAACACAGCTTTATTCAAGAAACAATACAAGTAGCAAACCACATACATTTTAAAAACATTAAAAGAGGCACAAAACTGGCCATATACAAAAGCCCACAATAGGGCAAGTAGCCCACACAAAGCTCTTAGGACATGAACATGAAGAGTGACAAAATCACTGTGGCCAACCCCTATATGGACAGCATATCCTTGTAATATGGACTACACAAATAGAAATGGACAGCCAGATAACGCAGACCATATAAAATAGTGACGCCGTGCACCATAATACGCATGCCTATAGGGTCTATGCAAGAAATGAATAAAGTGTAACATGCATAAATCTCACACACTGCGTAGGTAAATACATAGACAAGATCTGACCATTGAGCTGCCTAATAACACCAACCAAATGAAACATGGAGAGACCGTCCACAAATGCCTAACATCAGACTGTAATACATGGGCCCTGGGACACAACATCAACCCAGTATTCCATGAAATGCAAAGTCACTGATGAGTCAATGTCCTTATAGTTACCACTCTAAGGTTTTTCAATATAACAGGCCGCTAGGCAGAGTCCAAGTGTGGGCTACACAACAACCCAACACGTGTCGCCACTGAGGCGGTGGCTTCGTCAGGGGTGGCGACACGCGTTGGGTTGTTGTGTAGCCCACACTTGGACTCTGCCTAGCGGCCTGTTATATTGAAAAACCTTAGAGTGGTAACTATAAGGACATTGACTCATCAGTGACTTGATGACTGCGTTTACCTACGCAGTGTGTGAGATTTATGCATGTTACACTTTATTCATTTCTTGCATTCATTTCTTGCATAGACCCTATAGGCATGCGTATTATGGTGCACGGCGTCACTATTTTATATGGTCTGCGTTATCTGGCTGTCCATTTCTATTTGTGTAGTCCATATTACAAGGATATGCTGTCCATATAGGGGTTGGCCACAGTGATTTTGTCACTCTTCATGTTCATGTCCTAAGAGCATTGTGTGGGCTACTTGCCCTATTGTGGGCTACTTGCCCTATTGTGGGCTTTTGTATATGGCCAGTTTTGTGCCTCTTTTAATGTTTTTAAAATGTATGTGGTTTGCTACTTGTATTGTTTCTTGAATAAAGCTGTGTTTTGTTTAACATTTAATGTGGTGATCCCTGTGCTTATAGACCTGGTCTTTCCTCTTCTTTTGTGTGGCATTGTTGTATTTCAGGTCTGAGTGTGATCCCACAATCCGTGGTGCCCCTTTAAAGCTATCTGAACCAAATCTTATTTATCAAAAGAAAATATAAAAAACCCTGCTGTGGTGTTCACAATCCTTTTGCAATAGGACAAAATGGATGGTATAACAAGTGCTAGTGACATCCCAAAAGTAAGAGGAATGAAAAGGAGATTTTTGTGTACTCACCGTAAAATCTCTTTGTCTTAGCCTCTAATTGGGGGACACAGGACCATGGGTGTTATGCTGCTGTCCACTAGTAGGCGACACTGTGCATAATCTGAAAAAGATTAACTGTGGTTCCTCCTCTGCAGTATACACCACTGGACGGCGACAGCTTTCTCCAGTTTTGTGCAAAAGCAGTAAGAGGAATGTAATATGAATAAAATAGACATGCCTATAAGAAGGCCACTATGTACGATATCAAAGAACAATATGAGAACTCAACAGTAACAACGGCCCGAAAAGGGCAACAGGGTGGGAGCTGTGTCCCCCAATTAGAGGCTAAGAGAAAGAGATTTTACGGTGAGTACACAAAAATCTCCTTTACTCTGTCGCCTCATTGGGGGACGCAGGACCATGGGATGTCCCAAAGCAGTCCCTGGGTGGGAAGCAATGGACGAATATTGTGCAGACAGGCCCCTATATTTGGGGCACCGCCGCCTGCAGAACACATCTACCCAGGCTTGCTTCCGCTGAGGACTGGGTATGAACCCTGTAGTGTTTAGTAAATGAGTGTGGGCTAGACCAAGTGGCCGCCTCACACACTTGTGCCGAAGCCTGGAGCCGCATGGCCCAGGAGGCCCCTTCCGCCCGTGTAGAGTGTGCCATAATACCGGCTGGAAGAGGAGAATTCTTAAGGCGGTAGGCCTCTTGTATGGTGGATGTGATCTTCCTGGCAAGGGTAGCTTTGGAAGCTGGCAGACCCTTGCGGCCGCCTTCCGGAAAAAGGAAAAGGGATCAGACCTGAAGGACGAAGTCCTAGACACATATATACACAATGCCCTGACAAGGTCAAGCGCATGCAGAGCCTTCACCACTCTATGAACCGGGACCGGACAAAGGGAAGGCATAGAAATTTCCTCATTGAGGTGGAAGTTGGACACAACCTTTGGAAGGAAGGATGGGACCGTACGGAGAACTACCTTGTCCTGGTGAAAAAACAGGAAGGGCCGTCTGCAGGAGAGTGCTGTCAGTTCAGACACCCTGCGTAGCGAGGTGATTGCCACCAGGAAAAAAACACCTTCTGGGAGAGAAGGCGGAGCAGGACCTCCTTAAGGGGTTTGAAGGGTGGTTCCTGCAATGCTGTCAGGACCAGGTTGAGGTTCCACGTTTCTAGTGGTCATCTGTAGGGGGGAACCAATCGGGAAACCCCCGAAGAAAAGTCCTTACTCGCAGCTTGGTAGCAATGCGCCTTTGAAAAAAAAAGCACTGAGAGGGCTGACACCTGGTTCTTAGGCGAGCCCAGGGACAGCCTGGCCTCCAGACCCAATTAGAGAAAAACTAGGTAGTTTGTGGAGGGAAGAAGGGAATGGGGTCTGGCCGCGATATTCGCACCAGGTAAAGAGAACTTTCCAGGTACGGTCATAGATCTTGGCTTCCGTGCCCTGATCATGGTCCTAATGACGTCCGTCGAGAGCCCTGCCTGGGTTAGAACCCAGGTTTCAAGGGCCACGCCGTCAAATTGAGAGCCACTGAGTTCTGGTGGTAGAACGGGCCTTGTGATAGAAGATCCGGGCGGTCGGGGAGGCGCCAGGGGGCGTCTGCTGTGAGTTGTACGATGTCGGCGTACCATGTGCGTCTGGGCCAGTCCGTTGCAATTAGGATGGTTGGAACTCCCTCTTGCTTGATCTTCCTCACCACTCTGGATAACAGGGGGAGAGGTGGAAAAATGTACAGAAGCTGGAACTGGGTCCAGTCCTGAACCAGAGCGTCTGCTCTGAGCGACCGCGGATCGTGTGCTCTGGCCATGAAGTTGGAGACCTTGGCATTGAGGTGGGATGCCATTAGGTCCACATCTGGGGTCCCCCAGCGATGGCAGATCTGGCAAAAAATTTCGGGATGGAGAGACCACTCTCCCGAATCTATTCCTTGTCGTCTGAGGAAGTCTGCTTCCCAGTTGTCCACACCCGGAATGTGGACCGCCGAGAGAACCAAGCCTGTGTCCTCCACCCAGTGGAGGATGTGTGACACTTCTCGCATCGCCTGGGTACTGCGGGTCCCCCCTTGGTGATTCACATATGCCATAGTCGGGGCATTGTCCGATTGTATTCTGATGTGAGAGGCTGCCAGTAAGTAATGGAAGGCCCTCAATGCCAGGAGGATGGCATGAATTTCCAGGATGTTGACGGGCATGGTCGCTTCCACTGGGGACCACTTGCCCTGTGCCCTGTGGTGTAGGTGCACTGCAACCAGTCAGGCTCGCATCGGTGGTCAGAACCTTCCATTGACCTGTGAGAAAGGATTTCCCCTTTGCTAGCGAGGTTGGCTTGAGCCACCAGTGCAGGGACCTCCTGGTTGACGACATTAGCTGGAATTCCCTGTCGAGAGGAAAAAGGATTCCTGTCCCAGGACTTGAGAATGGCTAGTTGGAGAGGCCTGAGGTGAAACTGGGCTAAATGGGACCGCTTCTATTGCTGCCCCCATCCTGCCGAGGACTCTCATGGCAAACCAGAGAGATCGAGGAGGTTTGCGGAGGAGGATGCAAACTCCTAGGCGGAGAGCCAGTGCCTTGTCCCTAGGAAAGAGCACTAGACCCCTGGAGGTGTTGTATAGCATTCCCAGGAAGGTCAGAGACTGACTCAGGGTTGGTGATGACCTTTGTAGGTTGACTAACCAGCCCATGAGACTCAGAGTGGCGGTTGTGATTGAGACGCTGAGCTCACAGTCCTTGAAGGTAGGAGCCTTGATGAGTAGATCATCCAGGTATGGAACGACTACTATGCCTCTGGAGTGCAGGACGTCCATGGTGGCCGCCATGACCTTGGTAAACACTCTGGGAGCCATGGCGAGTCCTAACGGGAGAGCCACGAACTGGTAGTGGTCCTGGTCGATTGCAAACCTGAGAAAAAACTCTGATGAGCAGGTGCAATCTGTATATGCAAGTATGCGTCTTGTATATCTATGAAGGCGAGATATTCTCCCTTCTCCATGGACGCAATGATGGACTGAAGGGACTCCAGCAGAAGTGACGAACCCGTACGTATTTGTTGAGCTGTTTTAGGTCCAGTATGGGCCTTCTTTCTTGGGGACTATGAATAGATTGTTGTAGAACCTTCGGAAGCACCCGGCCGCGGGAACCGGTACTATGACTCCTGCTTGAAGAAGCGAGGAAACCGCTTGGTGGAAGGCACGAGCCTTGGCTGGCGGTTTTGGGGGAACAGAGAGGAAGAATCGGTTTGGTGGGTTGGAAGTTGAGCTCTATCTTGTATCCGGAAGACACTAGTTCCCTGACCCACCTGTCTTCTGTAGTAGGCATCCAGACTTGCTAAAAAGAGCAAAGTCGCCTAAGGGTGGGATGTCTTCTGGGGTCCGTGAGTCATGAGGAGGAAAAAAGTCTGAGGTTTTCCTCCTTTGGGCTTTGACTGGCCTGCTTTTAACTGCCAGGTCTTGTCCGACCTTTGCGTTGACCGTGAGTTGTCCCTGTGTGGGGAACGGTTACGTGCTGGACGCGAGACGGACCAGCCCAGGAATTCCGAAAGGATCGGATTCGGGTTTGTTACACTTCTTGAAAGTGCGTATAGGTTTCAGTTGATGGAGAGAGGTACTCTTCCCCCCCCGCTGGCGTTGGATATCATTGTGTCCAACTCTTCACCGAAAAAGTCACTCACTGAGATACGGGAGGTGCGTGAGGGACTTCTTTGAGGCTGCATCCGCTTTCCATTCCGCAGCCAGAGGATACGCCGAATCGTGATGGCGTTTGATGCTATCCCTGCTACGCCCCTTGCTGAATCCAGAGCGGCATGAAGCATGTAATCTGCTACAACTGCTATTTGAACCGCTTGGTCCGACAGCTCAGGAGCAGATGCTTGGAGGCCAGCTTGTAGATTTTTGGCCCAAGCCAAGATGGCCTTGGCAGCCCAATCTGAAGCGAACGCGGGAGCCAGGGAGGCCCCTGCCGCCTCAAAAAATTGAACGAGCCATGCGTTCTACCTGCCGGTCTGCTGCGTCCCTGAGGGTTGAGCTATCTGGCAGTGAAAAGAGGGTCTGTGCTGCTAGTCTAGAGACTGGGGGGTCCACTTCGGGTGGATCTGTCCATTCCTTGGTGTCCTTCTGTGGGAAAAAGTACTTTGCCTCCAGATATTTGCGATTAGCAAATTTTTTCTCATTCTGTGAGAGCTGCTTTTTAAGGATCGCTTTAAACTCTGGGTGGTTAGAGAAAACCTTAGGCGGCTTCAGAGGTCCTTCAAAGGAAATCTTGTTCTGGGGCCTCTGGTGGCAGATTAGAAATGTCCAGCACCTGGATGGAAGAGATTATGTCCTCGACTAGCGCTGTATTGCTAGGGGGGATTGGGATCAGGGACCCCTCCGTTTCCCTGTCTGAGTCGGAGTCAGATTCTTTCCGAATCCTGTGTATAACTGAGGCGTCCCCTGCTGGGTGAGCGGAAGGTCTAGATGACCTGGAATTGACCTGGAACTACGGTGTATCTCCCTAGAAGGGGTGCTATGGGATGCCGCAGATGGACTTGACCTATGGGTCCGCTTGCGTCCTGACCTAGACGTGGATGTGCCAGGTCGTTCTGTTCCTGAGTCAAGCTCTCCCTTTGCTGGGTAATGGTCATAGCCGAGGCATGACTCTGCAGAGCCTGAAGCAATGTGGAGGTTTGTTATCTATAGACTGCTTCATAGATTGCGACCTCTGAGTGACCCATTCTGGCGAGGCATTAGACACCGAGACATTGGCAGGGGCTTCTTGGGGCTCTGACGCAGTAGTCTGGATGCAGTCCTTGCTGCTACTGGGGAGAGCGGTCCTGCAGGCTGTGCAGAATGCATAATAGCATTGCCTGGTTCTCCTGGACCTTGAGCCCGGCATAGTGCACAGAGTGAGGAAGGGCCTCCAGAGGACCCTACAGGGGTAGCTATGCAGAGGACCCTATAGGGGAGCCTTATAGGGAATATGGATTTGCTGTGATCTTACCCCACCAGTTTGCCCCTAGGTCCAGCGCAGAAGATACACAGTCCTGTGCCCCCTAGAGACTGGCTGGCCTGGTCCTGCTGACCGGGAGATGCAGGGTTAGTCCTTGCTGCAGTAGAAATGGCGGCCGAGGAGAAGAGGCAGGGGGAGAAGGGGTGGAGAGCTGAGAAAAAAGGCGGCAAAGCTGTGTAAAAACGCGCCCTGTCTTGATCCACCCCCTCTATGACACTGTAGAGTGTCATATTTGTCATCCGAGGGGCGGGCCGGGGGGCGGAGAGGAGGCGGCGGCTTCAGCTAGGCCGAAGCTGGGGCCTAAATTAGATGCCTGATGCCCAGAAAGGCTCCAGGCCGGCGTGAAAGTCCGGGGGGGTTCGGATCTGAACCGGACCCCCCGGATTTAACGGCAGGATAGCGGTAGGGTTATAAGCGGAAGGGGGGCCCTGTGAGGGGTCCCCCTGAGGCAGTATAGAGCTGGTGCTGCCGCAGAGACAGGGGAGCAGGGAGCCCTGTGTCTCTATTGTACCATGCCTGCCTGCACTCCCCCCGGCCCAGACATGAGCCCGCAGCTGGGCTGGGGTCCCTGGATGCAGGCGCAGTGTGCTGGCCCATTGCTGGGAGCTTCAGAGTGCTGCCTGTACAGGCCCTACCTGAGGCGTCTCAACCTAATGCCCCCAGAAGGGGAATAGGGAGGGTGCAGTTGTCACCTTCAGGGGCCTTTATCCTCGCCTCGACCTCAACCCAGAAAACAAAAGGAATTTAGGAAGGAGGGGGGTCTCGACTTCGAACCAGCACCAGAGGGACTGGGGAAGGAGCGACATGGGGAATAGCCATCTCCACTTCAACCGGGCACCCCATAATAGGGGGCCGAGGAAGGAGCCATGCCGGGAGTCTCACAGGAGACCCACTTTTCTTCATCTGTAATCCGTCGGAAAAAAACGGAGTAAAAAATCTTAGGTGTGCCTCCTATGCGACACTAATGAAAAACTGGAGAAGGCTGACGCCGTCCAGGGGTGTATACTGCAGAGGAGGAGCCACGGTTAATCTTTTTCAGAATATGCATAGTGTCGCCTCCTAGTGGACAGCAGCATAACACCCATGGTCCCGTGTCCCCCAATGAGGCGACAGAGTAAATAACTTTTATCCATGCCAAAGGAGTTGAAAAGAAAAGTGTTAATTGAGGAAAAGAAGGGATCAATTCTGGCTTTACTAGCAGAGGGATACAGTGAGCGCCATGTTGCCTCCATCCTTAAAATTTCAGTCCAAACAACTCTCCACTGACCGGGATGACAGTCATCTTATTGGAATGTCACTCAGCAACCGCAGGATGACATCAAGTGACCTACAAAAGGAATGGCAAAACGCAGCTGGTGTGAAGTGCACGGCAAGAACAGTTCGTAACAGGCTCCTAGAGGCAGGACTCAAGTCATGTAAAGCTAGAAAAAAAGCCTTTCATCAATGAGAAGCAAAGGAGAGCCAGGCTGAAGTTTGCCAAAGACCATAAGGATTGGACTGGAGTAAGGTAATCTTCTCTGATCAGTCTAATTTTCAGCCTTGCTGAACACCTGGTCGTCTAGTGGTTAGACAGAGACCTGGAGAGGCATACCAGCCACAGTGTCTTGCACCCACTGTGAAATTTCATGGAGGATCGGTGATGATCTGGGGATGCTTCAGCAAGGCTGGAATTGGGCAGGTTGTTCTTTGCGAAGGACGTATCAATCAAGCCGCATACAAGGTTATCCTGGAAAAACAGTTGATTCCTTCTGCTCAGGCAATGTTCACCAACTCTGAGGACTGGTTTTTCCAGCAGGACAATGCGCCATGCCACACAGCAAGGTCAATCAATGTGTGGATGAAGGACCACCACATCAAATCCCTGCCATGGGCAGCCCAATCTCCAGACCTGAACTCCATTGAAAACCTCTGGAATGCAATCAAGAGGAAGATGGATAGTCACAAGCCATCAAACAAAGAACTGCTTAAAATTTTTGCACCAGGAGTGGCATAAGGTCACCCAAAAGCATTGTGAAAGACTGATGGAAAGCATGCCAAGATGAATGAAAGTGGTCATTAAAAATCATGGTTATTCCACAAAATATTGATTTCTGAACTCTTTACGAATTAAAACATTAGTATTGCTGTTTCTATATGATTATGAACTTGTTTTCTTAGCATTATTTGAGGTCTGCAAGCAATGCATTTTTTGTTATTTTGAATATTTCTAATTTTCTGAAAATAAATACAAAATGTATTGCTTGGAAATTCGGAGCCATGTGGTCAGTAGTTTATAGAATAAAAGAGCAATTTACATTTTACTCAAAAATATACCTATAAAGAGATAAATCAGACAAACTGAACATTTTGCAGTGGTCTCTTCATTTTTGATAGATATGTATTTTTTAAAATATTGAAAATTTGACAAAAATTTTTTAGCAAATTTCACAATTTTCAAACTTTAAATTTTGAATGCCCTTAAATCAGATGGTTATGCCACATAAAATAATTAATAAATGACATTTTCCACATGTCTACTTTACGTCTGCATTATTTTTGAAACAATTTTCTTTTTTGTTATCCAAGCAGTTAAAACTTTAGCAGCAATTTCTAATTTTTTCAGCAAATTTACAAAAAAAAAAAAAAAAAAAAAGTGTCTCTTTCAGTTGCTACACAGGAATTAATGCAAAGTGGAATGAAAAAAATAAACATTTTTATTTTACCCCTAAAATCTTGCTTTAGCCCCAAATTTCTCACTGCTGCTAGGTGCAGGGAGGCAGATATTGGCAGACGCACTGTGCATGCGCCCGCCATTGTTTTACATTATTCAATGAATAACGACGATCACATGATAAGGCACCGTAAAAACCAGCCATGTTCTCTAGTGTCTCAGCTACCCCCGGTAGCGGAGACTGCAAAGAATTTCCAATTCTGGGGGCCGCTATCCCCTTATTCCTGATCACCGTTTTAAAATGGCGGTGAGAAAATAAGGCCCCTTAGCCACTGCCGTTTTAGGCTACTTTCACACTAGCGTTGTTTTGTATACGTCGCAAAGCGTCGTTTAGGAGAAAAAAACGCATCCTGCAAAGTTGTCTGCAGGATGCCTTTTTTCCCCATAGACTAACATTAGCGACGCATTGCGACGTATGCCCACACGTCGCAACCGTCGTGCGACGGTTGCGTCGTATTTTGGCGTACCGTTGGCACAAAAAAAGTAACATTTAACTTTTTTGCGCGTCGTGCCCGCCATTTTCGACCGCGCATGCGCGTCTGAAACTCCGCCCCCTCCTCCCCGGACCCTACAATGGGGCAGCGGGAGCGTCGTAAGACTGCTTCCGCTGCCCACGTCGGGCATTATTTTCACAACGCGCGTCGGGCCGAAACATAGTGACGGCTCCGTGCCGACGCTAGTGTGAAAGCAGCCTTAATGCAGTCAGTAAGAGTATTAAAGATGCTTATGAAGGAAAAAAAGCAAGAGAAAAAGTAAATTTTTTATATATAGTTAATATGTTTAATTCTGTATTATTTTCAATGTTAATTCCTCATGGTTTTCATTCTTTTTCAGAGGGTAAAAATTGTCCTGATAATGTGATGGAAAGAGTCCTGAAAAGTAAATTGAAGCTATGACTCCATCACATCATCTGGAAGAAATGACCGGGATCTTGAAAACTGCAAGGAAACGATACACGAAGCGTATTAGCATATCAGAAATCGTTATTATGCTATTCACAGTGAAAAGGTTTTATTTTCTGACACCCTTAACCCGTTCACAACCAACACCGTACATGCATGGCGCTCCTCAGACAGGAATAAATGGAGGGAGCTCAGGAGCGGAGCCTGCCCTATTTCCAGTAGATGATGGCTGTTTCATTTGGCCATCATCTACCGTGAGTGGAGCAGAGCATTTACAGCAAGCGTCCTGGGGGGGCACCCTATTCTAACAGCTCATCCGTGATTGCAATGATGGCTGGGGGCCCGCTGACGATACACCAGTGAATGCCAGCTTCTTGCTGGTAATCATAGGAGACAGTTATTCGTTCTATATACAGAAATACTTTGCTATTGCTGTATATTAGTGCAAGTGATTGGATGATCGCAGGTTCAAGTACCCCAAGGGCACTACCAGATACAGTAAAAAGTTGATCTGATGATTTCTGCTACACATAGCAAGGCTGGAGCCCTGCTATATGTACCACAGCGATCAGATGATTGCACCTTCAGGCCTCCTAAGGGGACTACTGGAAGCAAAAAGTGTAGAAAAAAAAAAATATATAAAACAGTTGAAATCATCCCTTTTGCCTCATTCAAAATAAAAGAAAAAAAAAAAATCAAGATACACATATTGATGTTAAAAAAAAAAAAAAAAAAAGTTCTGGCTCTGGGGAAAAAGGGCCCAAAAAACGAAAACACAAAAACGGAAAATCTGAAGTTCGCGAAAGGGTTCAGGGTAGTTGATCAAATGCCAGCGTAATAACATTAGAAAACATGACAAGGAGCACAGTATAATAAGGATATACAAAAAACTGTATATGTGAGGAATTTGGTTCTATAGATGTGAGAATGAACAGAATTCCTATGGAAAGTCTCTCTGCTTTGATAATTAGGAACAAATTGTTTCAGCCTGCAAGATCACTTAAAAAAATTAGTAAATAAAAAAAAAAATCAAGGATAAAACCTTAAAGAAGGACTCTGCTTCTTTCAGAATAATTTTACTGTTTTCATGAAAAGCCACCAGAATCGCTACAAGGAGTCCAGGCAGTGTGTCTCGGAAGTGTAATGCCATTTCTGTGGGTATGATCTCTCTTTCTCTACGTCTTATAATAAGCCTCGGTTCATCCAGGAAACCGTACAGAAGCTGCATCTGAAAGCAGAAAAATCGTAAAATTTACATGCACATCTCTAGGGCAATGAATAAAGAGATTGTTTAATTACCTAAATCACCGTTTTTTCCTTAAATGCCTAAGGATAATAGCCCTAATGTTCCCAATATACCTTTTTTGCTCATTTTCATTTGTTTTGTACCTCTTTTGCTTCCTGTGCCCTGGCACCAGCTCTCACTTCCTCTGCAGAATCATCTGCTCCTTTCTGACTTCAGTTTCCACCATTCCTTGTGTTAAGCTACAAGCCACAAGTGAGCGCAGACCTGTAACTCCACCTAAACCGCTCACATTCCTCCCCCAGAGTTTCTACCTGCATCAGCACAGTAACCTGCACAAGACACACATTCAGGTACTAGAAGACACATGCAAAACACAAGAACAGCAGCTCTGGCAATAAAGATTATCCCTTACTGTTTGAGTGACTGGGATGGGTGGATGGATGGGATGAGGGATATGAATGTATTCATATAATAGAGGGAATACAGCAGGGTGTATATACATTACACAGGGTGTGTGCACATACAGACAGCAGGAAGAGCTGGGTCTGCAACAGCATGCACAGGTACAGTGAGCTCTGCTGAATGAAGGTCTGCCCACCAACATGCAAGCCACGCCCACCTGACATTTTCCAAAGCTCTTAGGTACCTGACATCCCAGAAGTCAGGATCCTCAGCCAGAGATCGTGTGACCAGAGGAGCTGCTACAGCAGGATTTGAGAAGGCACAATATTTAGTAGAGGGGTTACCTCCGGCACTTTGCTCCCATGATAGGGGCTAGTAAAGCAGTGGCCTACCCCAATGATCTGTGAGGCCAAAGTTATCAGACTGGGTCACACATTACAGTTACATCCATTAGTGTATGAAGCGATGACACCACTGCAGTGTCATCACTTGCTCTTAGGCTATGTGCCCACGTTGCAGAATAGAAAGAGATTTTTCCTCATCAAAACTGCACACCCTTGCCAGGGAAAACGCATGCGGATTTTGATTCGTTTTTCTAAGCGTTAAGCGTTTTTGAGCACAAATAAAGTTGGGACAAAAAAAAGGCTCCAATTAGGTAATTTCCTAGTCCAACCCCTCTTCTCCATTTTATTTTCTTGTTTCTAATCCCAACCCTAGCCCTAACCCTAGCGCAAAAATCATTACAGAACCAGACATGATATGACACTTGGTTTACATACAGTAAACCATGTCATATCAAAACTATTTTTTGATGTAAATGTTCAATAAATTTAGCAGCTTGTGTGGGCTCCCACACAATTTTTTCTGCCAGAGAGGGAAAGCCAGTGAGAGAGGGCAGATATTAATAGCCTAGAGAGGGACCACTGTTTTTGCCCCCCCCCCCCCCCGGCTAACAAAAATCTACCCCCAGCCACCCCAGAAAAGGTGCATCTATAAGATGCGCCTTTTCTGACACTTAGCCTCTCTCATCCCACTGTCTTGTAGTGGTGGCATATGGGGTAATAATGGGTTAATGTCACCTTGCTATTTAAGCCGGGTTAGTAATGGAGAGGTGTCAATAAGACACCTATCATTATTAACCCCTTAAGCCCCGAGGGTGTTTGCACGTTAATGACCGGGCCAATTTTTACAATTCTGACCACTGTCCCTTTATGAGGTTATAACTCTGGAACGCTTCAACGGATCTTGACGATTCTGACATTGTTTTCTCGTGACATATTGTACTTCATGATAGTGGCAAAATTTCTTCGATATAATTTGCGTTTATTTGTGAAAAAAATGGAAATTTGGTGAAAATTTTGCAATTTTCCAACTTTGAATTTTTATGCCCTTAAATCACAGAGATGTGTCACACAAAATACTTAATAAGTAACATATCCCACATGTCTACTTTACATCAGCACAATTTTGGAACCAACATTTTTTTTGTTAGGGAGTTAAGGGTTAAAAGTTGACCAGCAATTTCTCATTTTTACAACACCATTTTTTTTTTTTTAGGGACCACATCTCATTTGAAGTCATTTTGAGGGGTCTATATGATAGAAAATACCCGTGTGACACCATTCTAAAAACTGCACCCCTCAAGGTGCTCAAAACCACATTCAAGAAGTTTATCACAGGAATCTTTGGAATGTTTAAATAAAAATGAACATTTAACTTTTTTTTCACACAAAATTTATTTCAGCTCCAACTTGTTTTATTTTACCAAGGGTAACAGGAGAAAATGGACCCCAAAAGTTATTGTACAATTTGTCCTGAGTACGCTGATACCCCATATATGGGGGTAAACCACTGTTTGGGCGCATGGCAGAGCTCGGAAGGGAAGGAGCGCCATTTGACTTTTCAATGCAAAATTGACTGGAATTGAGATGGGACGCCATGTTGCGTTTGGAGAGCCCCTGATGTGCCTAATCATTGAAACCCCCCACAAGTGACACTATTTTGGAAAGTAGACCCCTTAAGGAACTTATCTAGATCTGTGGTGAGCACTTTGACCCAACAAGTGCTTCACAGAAGTTTATAATGCAGAGCCGTAAAAATAAAAAAATCATATTTTTTCACAAAAATGATCTTTTCGCCCCCAATTTTTTATTTCCCCAAGGGTAAGAGAAGAAATTGGACCCCAAAAGTTGTTGTGCAATTTGTCCTGAGTACGCTGATACCCGATATGTGGGGGTAAGCGACTGTTTGGGCACATGGCAGAGCTCGGAAGGGAAGGAGCGCCGTTTGACTTTTCAATGCAAAATTGACTGGAATTGAGATGGGACACCATGTCGCGTTTGGAGAGCCCCTGATGTGCCTAAACATTAAAAACCCCCACAAGTGACACCATTTTGGAAAGTAAACCCCCTAAGGAACTTATCTAGATGTGTTTTGAGAGCTTTGAACCCCCAAATGTTTCACTACAGTTTATAACGCAGAGCCTTGAAAATAATTTTTTTTTTTTTTCACAAAAATGATTTTTTAGCCCCCAGTTTTGTATTTTCACAAGGGTAACAGGATAAAGTGGACCCCAAAATTTGTTGTCCAATTTGTCCTGAGTACGCTGATACCTCATATGTGGGGGGAACCACCATTTGGGCGCATGACAGAGCTCGAAAGGGATGGAGCGCCATTTGGAATGGAGACTTAGATGGATTGGACTGCAGGCGGCACGTTGCATTTGCAGAGCCCCTGATGTACCCAAACAGTAGAAACCCCCCACAAGTGACCCCATATTGGAAACTAGACCTCCCAAGGAACTTATCTAGATGTGTGGTGAGAACTTTGAACCCCCAAGTGTTTCACTACCGTTTACAACGCAGAGCCGTGAAAATAAAAAATCTTTTTTTTCCCCACAAAAATGATTTTTAGCCCCCCAAATTTTTATTTTCCCAAGGGTAACGAGAACTTGGACCCCAAAAGTTTTTGTCCAATTTGTCCTGAGTACGCTGATACCCCATATGTTGGGGTAAACCCCTGTTTTGACACGGGAGAGCTCAGAAGGGAAGGAGCACTGTTTTACTTTTTCAACGCAGAATTGGCTGGAATTGGGATCGGATGCCATGTCGCGTTTGGAGAGCCCCTGATGTGCCTAAACAGTGGAAACTCCCCAATTCTAACTGAAACCCTAATCCTAACATGCCCCTAACCCTAATCCCAACGGTAACGCTAACAACACCCCTAACCCTGACACACCCCTAACTAATCCCAACCGTAAATGTAATCCAAACCCTAACCCTATCTTTAGCCCCAACCCTAACCCTAACTTTAGCCCCAACCCTAACCCTAGCCTTAACCTTAGCCCTAACCCTAGCCCTAACGGGAAAATGGAAATAAATACATTTTTTTTAATTTTATTAATTTTCCCTAACTAAGGGGGTGATGAAGGGGGGTTTGATTTACTTTTATAGCGTTTTTATAGCGGATTTTTATGATTGGCAGCTGTCACACCCTAAAAGACGCTTTTTATAGCAAAAAAGTTTTTGCGTCTCCACATTTTGAGACCTATAATTTTTCCATATTTTGGTCCAGAGTCATGTGAGGTCTTGTTTTTTGCAGGACGAGCTGACGTTTTTATTGGTAACATTTTCGGGCACGTGACATCTTTTTGATTGCTTTTTATTCCGATTTCTGTGAGGCAGAATGTCCAAAAAAGAGCTATTCATGAATTTCTTTTTGGTGGGTGGGGGTGGGGGGGGGGGGGGGGGGCGTTTATACCGTTCCACGTTTGGTAAAATGGATAAAGCAATTTTATTCTTTGGGTCAGTACGATTACAGCGATACCTCATTTATATAATTTTTTTTAGGTTTTGGCGCTTTTATACGATAAAAACTATTTTATAGAAAAAATAATTATTTTGGCATCGATTTATTCTGAGGACTATAACTTTATTTTTTCGCTGATGATGCTGTATGGCGGCTCGTTTTTTGTGGGACAAGATGATGTTTTCAGCGGTACCATGGCTATTTATATCTGTCTTTTTGATCGCGTGTTATTCCACTTTTTGTTCGGCAGTATGATAATTAAGCGTTGTTTTTTGCCTCTTTTTTTTTTTTTAACGGTGTTCACTGAAGGGGTTAACTAGTGGGACAGTTTTATAGGTCCGGTCATTACGGACGCGGCGATACTAAATATGTGTACTTTTATTGTTTTTTTTTTTTATTATTTAGATAAAGAAATGTATTTATGGGAAACATTTTTTTTTTTTTTACACATGTGGAAGTGTTTTTTTTTTTTTTTAAACTTTTTTACTTTGTCCCGGGGGGGACATCACAGATCGCTGATCTGACAGTTTGCCCAGCACTCTGTCAGATCAGCGATCTGACTTACAGTGCTGCAGGCTTACCAGCGCCTGCTCTGAGCAGGTGCTTGGTAAGCCACCTCCCTGCAGGACTCGGATGCAGCCCCGCGGCCATTTTGGATCCGGGGCCTGCAGGGAGAGGAGGTAAGAGACGCTCGGAGCAACGCGATCAAATCGCGTTGCTCCGAGGGTCTCAGGGAAGCCCGCAGGGAGCCCCCTCCCTGCGCGATGCTTCCCTATACCGCTGGAACACTGCGATCATGTTTGATCGCAGTGTGCCGGGGGTTAATGTGCCGGGGGCGGCCAGTGACCGGATTAGTGCCGGATGTCAGCTGTGATAGTCAGCTGACACCCGGCCGCGATCCCCCCGTGAGCGCGGCCGATCGCATATGACCTACTATCCCGTCACTGGGAATTAAGTCCCAGGTCACCTTGACGGAATAGTACGTCATATGGGATTAAGGGGTTAACCCTAGAATAGTAAAGGGTTAAAAAAAGACACATTAATTAAAAAATCTTTTAGTGAAATAATCACACCAAGTTTTTGACAAAATTTATTATTCTGCTTATCAAAAAAAAAAAGCAACAGTATCCATACCTCTCCACAGTACAGTCAGGTCCCACGCCGTAAATCCATCACAAAGGGTTAACTAGTTTACAACAGGGACTGATGCTAATGCTACCGGCACCGCTGTAAACCACTGCAGAATGAATTAAATCATCTCTGTGCAGGCTCCCCGGCTGACCGGGGATGCACTCGGGTGAACTCGTTATAGTTATACAAAAAATGGGGTCACTTTACGGCCCCGTCATTGTATCGGCAGCGGCTGCTTAGAGCAGCCACGTTATGTTTAGATCTAACTTTAGATCATTGTGGGACACTCGTTTAAAATGGATTCTACGGAGGGTAGGTATCTTTTGAGGATTGTTATTTTACTTTTATTTTAAAGTGAACGAGGGCTTCGGGGAATTAGGTGTCTAGGTAAGTATATGGTATTTTTTTTCTTTATTTTATTTTAGGTGGCGATCGGCGGGGACAGGTATGTATAATTTATTTCCACAGGTAACCACTGGCCACCAATGCAAATTTATTTTGGGGACAAATTAAAAAAAAATAATAAATAAATAAATAAATGGGGAAAAAAAGGGATGGAATTAATAATAATGGGCCATGCTAAAAAAAAAGGAATAAGGGGGGAGGAATATTTGAAAAATGGGGGGGGGGGGGGCAAAAAAAAAAAAAAAAAAGCATGTTTTTCTTACAGCAGGAACAGTTCTATGGGAAATACTGCTCCCATCGAGCTGATACTTCTGCCACCAAAGGAGAACAGACATAGGCCGATGGGAGTAGTAGTCTCATCGGCCTATGTCTAGTTACACACAAATGACGCAAATACAACACACACACACTTACCACACTGATCATGAAAGGAACATCCAGCGCCATGCGATCATACCAGTCCATGTTAACAGCCATCATCCAGGAAGACCGGAATGATCTGGGATTCTCGTCTTCCTGGATTATGGGATGCTCATGAGATGGCATCATGATGGATGCCCATGATGTCACTTCCTATTTGCTGCGGTTTTGATTTACAAAGCCGCAGCAAATGCGCTTGAAATCCACAAACATTTTAAATATTTGTGGATTTCAAGCGTTCCAATACAAGTCTATGGCGGCGGAATCACCGCGATTCCGCAAAATAAATGAACATGCTGTGTACTTTACCGCGAAGTGATTCCGCTGCGGAAAAATATGCAGCATGGGCGCAGCAGTTGTGGAATGCAATACAAATTAATGGGATGCGTTTTTTTAAGCGTTTCCGCAGCGGAAAAACGTGGCGGGAACGCTTAAAAATGCAATGTGGGCACACAGCCTTATACTGAATGCAGTTTACTACTCGAGAAGAAAATAAAGGGATGTTTATGGTTGTTTGATAAATACAACGTATATTACATAAGTGGCTAAAGTAAAATGAAGAAAAAAAATAAAATAAAATAAAATAGAATGAGGCTTTATTCAAGCATCAGTAATATTTTCCACAGGCTGTTTTCCACCAGTGTGCTGAATCTTGTTTTGGTCTGTGTCCATTATTGCCATCTGCACAAGACATATGTTTTTCTCACGTGAAAAATTAAATAAAAACAACACTGACAGAACATGAAAGAAATACTGACGTGTGAATAGGGCCTGAATATAACAGACACAATTCCTTCCATATCTATTACTTAAGGAACTTGTCCACTACTTGTACAACTTCTTGTCAAAGCTTATACTCCTCCCCTCCCATGGCGGCACTGTTGTTGCGGTGTCATCACTCGCTCTGCCCGGGGATTCCGTGTTGCTGTGACCGGTGACCCTGGAGCGCCCCCACGTAAGGGCGATGGGGTACTCAGTACCGGGTCCTTCGGTTCTCAGTGGGGATGTCACGGTGGCTGACCCGGTCCGTGGCCCTAGGGGCGTCCGTTGATAAATGGGGGAAAGGTCTTTAAAGGGATAATGTTCATGACGCCACCTGTGGTATTCGGTCAGGGTGACCGATGCTGCTTAGGGGTCCGCTGGGGTGATGTAATGGCAGCTAGATGGTATACCTTCCCACAGGTGAAGTATGTCCCCAGGGCTTCCCAGTGTGTAGATGGTGATGGTGGATGGTGTAAGGCGCAGTGAAGAACGAGGACACAAGGGTGCAGTCTCTTTACCTTTACTGAAGACTTCAGCATCCACAGTCCAGGGTACAGACCACAGGGCTGGCTGAGTCCGGCCGGTCCGAAGGCAAATCCAGAGTCCCCTTATCCAGGTGGAAATCAGTAGCCTTCCTACTAGCGCCTGTGTGTTGTAGTACCTCCCTGCCGAGCTTCTCGGTAAGGTCCTCACAACTGGTGTAGATGTTCTAGATGTTATGTCTTCCTCTCTGTCCCCCAGATGGTATGGATAGGACAAACCCGTATGACTGATGGCCTGAGGCAAAGCCCAGTCAGCTTCTGACTAACTTTCTATCCAGCCCATCAGTTTTACCCTAACTGTGAGGAGTGCCCTAGTAGATAGGAGCAAGGCTCCCCTGGTGGTCTGGAGTGTGAAGTGTGGCGTATGGTTTGTGATACCTGGTAAGAAGATCTCCTTTATTGCCATCAGACGTAATATCACTCCCCCTGGTGGAAGAACAACATTACTGCAACGACCAGGACTCTGGGGCGCTGCAACCCCGGCGCCAATCAGCGTCACTGTCTCCACCTCCTGTCAAATTGAACATGAAGAGAAAATCAGAGATCAGCAGCTGCAGCTCAGACTTCCTCTTATTGTTCGATTTGTTTGAAGGTGGAGACAGTGACACCAACGCTGATTGAGTCACAACAACTGCCTGCACAGGAGCCCTGGGAGAGTGAGTGCCGACACCACGGACACAGCGCCGGACGGGGAGTGGAGTATAGGCTTTAGGCCACGTTCACACGCTGCGGGTTCCTCTGCGGGTTAATCCCGCAGCGGAATTGATAAATCTGCAGGGCAAACCCGCTGCGGTTATCCCTGCAGATTTATCGCGGTTTCCGCTGCGGGATTACTGCTGTACTATTGATGCTGCATATGCAGCAATATGCAGCATCAATAGTAATGTAAAAAATAATAAAAATTGGCTATACTCACCCTCTGACGTCGCGATCTCCCCGGCGCTGCAAGCGGCTGTGCCGACAAGGACCTTCGTGACGTCACGGTCATGTGACCGCGGCGTCATCACGGTCATGTGACCGCGACGTCACCACAGGTCCTGTTCGGCACAGCAACTGAGACCGGATGCCGCGGGCAGCGCTGAGAGGTGAGTATAGCATGATTTTTTATTTTAATTCTTTTTTTTACACCCAAATATGGTTCCCAGGGACTAGGGGGAGAGTCTCCTCTCCTCCACCCCGGGTACCACCCGCACATTATCCGCTTAACTTCCCGCAACGTGGGCACAGCCCCATGCGGGAAGTTAGCGGTTCAATGCATTTCTATGGGTGCAGAATCGCTGCGATTCTGCACCAAGAAGTGACATGCTCCTTCTTTTTTTCTGCAGAAAATCCGCGCGGATTTTCCACAGAAAAAAAGGATCGTCGGCACAGCGGGTTTTGTTTTCCATTAGGTTACATTGTACTGTAACCTACATGGAAAAAGGATGTGGACCCGCAGCTGCAAAACAGCTGCGGGTCCGCAGCAAAACCCGCAGCGTGTGAACATAGCCTTATTATTTTATGGGGGGCCAAAAATTTTGATCAAGAAGAGGTTGTCCTAGTAGTGGACAACCCCTTTAAGTGTAAAGGTTGATAAAGTTATGGTGATTTGGTCTAAATTCATCCCAAACATAATGCCCTGTTCTGTCCATACATCATCATTGTGAAAAACTGGTCAGCTTTGACATGGAAAAAATAGTTTGCATGTTTGTTGCAGTCTACAATATCCATTCGTTCATTCACTTTCAGCCACCAGGTAAGCTGCTCTTCACACATTCAGTATTTGATCAGTATTTTACATCAGGATTTGTAAGACAAAATCCGGAGTGGAACAATCAGATAAAGAAAAGTATAATAGAAACACATGCACCATTTTTCACTTACTCCTGATTTTGGCTTACAAATACTGATGTAAAATAGCGATCGTGTGAATGTGGCCTTAGTCCCAGACTCTTCTCACGTGGATGTGTCCCTCCAGTAACACCTGTTGGATATGAGGTCTGTGTGTCCATGGTAATGCTACCTTCACTAGCTCTCGTGTATCAGCAGAGCTTCATTCTTGGGCTGATTTCCACAGCTCAGGAAAGATCTGGTCTCCCTTGTGCCATCAGTCAATGTGCTAAGGAGTAGAGATGAGCAAACATCGTCGGCTCCCTCCGTATTCGGCAAGCTATAGCGCTTACCGAAGAAGCTGCATCAGTAACCTGAATACCTGGTGCGCTCCCGATGATCAGATGTTTGGTGCCGCAGCTGCATGTGTGGCGGCTGTGTGACAATCTCAATGCATGCCTGTGTGTTGTGACTGTCACACGGTTGAGACACAGGCAGCTGCGGCACCGAACAGCTGATCATCGGGAGCGATCCAGGTATTCAGGCTACTGATGCAGCTTCTTCGGTAAGCGCTATAGCTTGGGGGCTTACTATACAAAAAATTTTTTATTACCAAGGGAAAGACAAAATGGCTTACAAACGAAAAATAACCCCCGTAAAAATGGAATACTTTATTAAATAACACACTAAAACCGAAAAAAAACCCCTATCTAATAGGTCAGTATTTCAGGGGAAAAGGATATAATCCCCTATACTCAATATATAGATAACCAATGCTGGTAGAATACCACACATAGATAATTTAAATATCCTATAAAAGTGATATAACACTCGTGATATACACTATTTAGCTGTAAGGGTATATGAGTACAAGTGCAATATCCCTAACAACTAAAAAAATATTTAAACCTAAGGACTGATCCTACCTAGATGCGGAGGTTGGCACCCTAAGAAAAATGCGAGAATGGCGCCCCCGCTCGTACGATGACTATCCCTGGTCTCCTACTATCTCCCTATAAGGGATAGGATTTGAAACAGAAGGCCAGGTGGCTGATAACAACGTGTGAAAATATGTGATACCAACTATACAACATCTCAGGCCCAACCCCCACAGTGTGATGTAAGGTTAAAGGATAGATGTCCTAACTACAATATCACTAGATATGACACAAAAATAATAATAAATAGAAACCATAGGACAAGTAACAACAGATACATATGTAATGTGTAACCAGCACTGTTATAGACTGACTAATAATCAATAAGAATACTCATACCATACGATAAATAACAAAGCACGCCACCACATACACCTAGATATGAATTGTCATAAACTGATAAAGCCAGCTCAATGGGAAATGCAGTTAATGCCAGAGATACATATTCATGATGATGATAGTATACTCATCTGCTGCATTAGTCATCCCCAGCCGATCATTCGTCCAGGAATAGTGGCTCACAAAGTGACTCAGGGCGAACAAAATCTGCAAAACACCTCTCGACGCGTTTCCCCCACATGCCTGGGTTCATCAGGAGAGTCAAGATAACAGCATGGCAGTATGTAGATATACAGAAAGATAGGGCAGCCCTATCTAGTCATCGTACGAGCGGGGGCGCCATTCTCGCATTTTTCTTAGGGTGCCAACCTCCGCATCTAAGTAGGATCAGTCCTTAGGGTTAAATATTTTTTTAGTTGTTAGGGATATTGCACTTGTACTCATATACCCTTACAGCTAAATAGTGTATATCACGAGTGTTATATCACTTTTATAGGATATTTAAATTATCTATGTGTGGTATTCTACCAGCATTGGTTATCTATATATTGAGTATAGGGGATTATATCCTTTTCCCCTGAAATACTGACCTATTAGATAGGGTTTTTTTCGGTTTTAGTGTGTTATTTAATAAAGTATTCCATTTTTACGGGGGTTATTTTTCGTTTGTAAGCCAAGCGCTATAGCTTGCCGAATAAATAGGCAAAAAAAGCGTCAGTTAAGAATATTATATAAACATCTATGGCGACTCTTACTACAAATAATGATATAAAAGGAGAACCAAGAGTCAAAACTGGCCAATAAAGGTTCACAAAAAATTGTATTTATTGAAAAAGATCGGTCATATTAACATCAGTGTACCATACAATAATAAATAATTAGTAAAAAATACGTAGCGACTATATCCATGAATACATCAAAATGATCCAGGTACAAAAACAGAACTGGAGTAAGTGTAATAGACACTATTTTAAATCATGCGTGCAAAAGTAATCAATCCACACATAGGGTCAGCCCCCTGAGGAAGCGATAACGATTGAACGCGAAACGCGCGTTGGGGTACGTGATCCAGGACGCAGACAGGACTTCTTTACACACATGGGTAATTCACTTGTTTGTTTTGATTTATATGCTATTACCGGTATATTTGGGACATGTGGTGATTTTTAGAATATCGCTAATATGAAGTATACCACTTGGTCTAATCACCGCATGCGTTAAATAGCTGACCCTATGTGTGGATGGCATTACTTTTGCACGCATGATTTAAAATAGTGTCTATTACACTTACTCCAGTTCTGTTTTTGTACCTGGATCATTTTGATGTATTCATGGATATAGTCGCTACGTATTTTTTACTAATTATTTATTATTGTATGGTACACTGATGTTAAAATGACCGATCTTTTTCAATAAATACAATTTTTTGTGAACCTTTATTGGCCAGTTTTGACTCTTGGTTCTCCTTTTATATCAGCTTGCCGAATAAGGAGGGAGCCGACGATGTTCGCTCATCTCTACTGAGGAGTATAGGATTTCCTCCTTGCCTCACCGCAGTCTCCCAGAGATGCTGTGTATGCATGTAAAGAGAAATGTGTGTGATTTACCTCCTCCTTGCAGACAGCCATGAGGCTGCTTTTCTTCCTATCTATGCTGTAATCTGCACTCCTAGGAAACCTAGGGTAAATGCTTTCCCTACTCTCTGATCTGCCAAGGGCATCGTTCCCCTCAGCAGCTTCTGACTAGGAGCGTTCATTCACACTTATGGGTAGATCACCTTTCTATTAACTGGAGAATAATCAGTTACCAGGTACATGCAGCTAAACTTCCGCTACATCATCAGCCACAACATAAGCAAATGTGCATTTTTTTCTCAGTCTTCGGCAAGTAATCAGATGATTTCATACCTCTGAATGACGCTGCATCGCTGCCTCATAAGCCTGAAGATCTTGCATTTTCAGCGCCATGGCTGCTTTTGTTAGAGAAATAAGGGCTGAAGGTTCTGATGCCTCTAAGGTTTCCAAAAAGCCCAATGCTCTTCGGGGGCAAGCATTACTCATACAAGGACTGCACAACGCATGAGGCAGCTGGCTTGGTTCTGTCGCAATAAAAATCTGCAAGACTGTGTGCGCCACCGCCTGGGAGAAGAAAAACAGAGCAATCAACCATGCTGAAACGTCAAGCACTAAGATAAGGCGAGCGACAGATCATAAACACATCCGATTTCTTTTGCTGGATAAAAGCATAGAGTCATAGTTATATTAGCTTTTACAGCTAAAACTGTAGCGGTCGGTGACTTTATATTTTCAGGATTTCAGATTAGAGACTAATGGAAAGCAGGGGGTATATAATTCCAACAGGACTATTAGTTACATTATTGTAGGATTTAGCTTATACAATCACTACTTTTAAGTAACTTCAGAATAATCTGTCTTGTGTGTATATAAGGAATAACACTATATCTGGTTATTTACGTCTTGTAGCCTGCATTTTCCTCAGTTTTTCCTATGCATGTTCCATTTTCAATTTACTCTAAGCTTGTGGGAAGAGACAAGCTACTATGAGTTTTCATTCCTTTGTCGCACCCATAGAGAAGCAACAGAAGCACCAACAACATTATACAGCAGTACGGAGGTGCCTGGATGTCAATCAGCTATTGGGTGATGTAAAAAACTTGTTAGAAAACTCAGGACAATCTTTCAATGTCTCCCTCTGCCCGTTTCCTCTCCCTGCTCCTCACTCCTCCTCCCCTCGTCTTAGAGTATAATAGCTGTGTCACATGACACCAAACTGAGCTGGCAGCTCTATTTTTCAGAGCAAAACAAATCTGAGCTGGATGTTCAGAGAATATGACAAATTTAGGAGGCAGGGGAGAAAGAAGAGGCTGACAAGCGGGGGAGGAAAGGATTTCTCTTATAAATGTATATTACAAACTCTCATTTTCTTGTACTACTAATTTATGCAAAGTTTGTTGAAAAGTACAGTGCACTACAGTAAAGTTAGCGGTAAAATGACATTCCAGGAAGACACAGACCATGTCATATCTGCTTCTTCCCATGTGCTAGCGCCAACTCCGGTACAAATTACCCATTATAAGACAGTTCCTACAGTTCTCTTCTCAAACTACATCAGCGCTATATATGGCTTGATTACAACTATTATTACAATAGAAGTCAAATCACTAGAGTCAGGAAATGTTCTAGTTTTTTTTTTCCAACACCAGGGATTCACCTTTGTGGCCAATTCTTTTCTTACTTGAATGCATGCAATTGGAGATAAAAAAAATATTTTTTCCATTGGCTTTCATGAAAAATATTGCACCATTTGCATCCTATAGCCATTGTATTAAACAGTCTGTTGCTGGCTGCAGAATGAGGTGTCAGAATCGGCCACATTGTCTTTATTCTATCAAATGTGTTGGGAACGAGATTCTGTGGCACTTACTATTATATAGGTCACAGGTTCTCCTCCTGCCCTTGTTAGTACAGATTTCCTCTCAGACTGCACGGCTCTCCAGGTCATACAATGGCTGTCGATGGAGGAGCATGTGACAAATTTTAAATGATATCCAATTGCAAAAATAATTTTTAGCCTCAATTGCATCCATTTAAGAAACAAAATGGCGGCCCCAAAGGTGGACAACCCCTTCAAAGCAGCATAACTTGTGACTCTACAGGACAAAAATAAAGGCATTCATACGTCACTAAGCTTCTCATCTAGTTCTTCATAAAGTGAATGTTTGAGGTAAAACATGAAGCCTTTCCCGTAGTCTTGCTGCGAGTCTTTAGACCGGACACGATCTATAACATCGGACATGGATAAGCAGGACATTTTGTAGTAAGGGAGAGCGAGGTGGGAATTCTTTGTGTCGAAGCTGAAAACCATAAAAGAATGGAAAAATACACATGAATTAATGGGATATGTAAAATAATACACAAAGTTATGAAACCAAATACATCCATAAAGGCCTTCAAAAGGATTGTTTCTCTCATGTCTTAAAGGGGTTGTCAAAAAAAAAAAAAGATTGCAGAAGGTGGGAGTCAAACTGCCACAACCAGCACAGATTCTTAGGATTTTGTGCCATCCTTATGCACCAGTTGCATGGAAAAATCAATCCGAACAATGTGGCATCATTGGACAATCGCTTTAACCCCTTCACGAGACGTGATACACAGGTACATCACACGTCAGGCAGATGTGTATGGAGCGGACTCAGGTTCTCTAACAGCAGTGAATCGGTGTTCTCAATTGTTGTGGTTACCCATATAAATGTCATTGTGAATCTCTAATATTGGCATTTATGAAATGCTTTCCAATGTTGTCACTGTTCTAGAGCCCACTGGATCCATCCAAGGGTGCTGAGGACTTCAAACTGTAGCCAGGGGTCTTCTGAAAGCCCCCCATCACCACCATCTTTGCTGGGATTCATAGATCATCATTTATTTTTTTATATTGCAGCAAATGGTTCAAGCAATCAAGGCTCAAGAGGTTGCAGATTTAGGTCATAATTGTGGATATATATATATATATATATATATATATATATATATATATATATATATATATATATATATATATATATATATATTTATTTAATATTTTTAAACCCAGACTTGCAGTTTCCTAGTCACCATACCTCCTGCCAAAAAAACGCAGTGAAACATGATTAAATATATGAAAATAATTTTGGGGTGCCATAAAAACATGAGTTCCCTATGCAAAAAAAAAAAAAGCCATCAAACCGTGTAATCAATGGAAAAATAAATGGATCTCTAAAAGTGACATCATAAAGCGCAATTTTTTCTTCTCATTTTTACGAATATGGAGAAGAAAAACTAAAGCAAAAAAATGAAATCATCACGCCATAAGAGGGCTAAAAACTATACATAACACGCAGATTTAGTGACTTCATATGATTTCCAAATGCTCACCTACTGAAGCAATCTCCCAAGTAAGCACAGCTCTCTCTGAATGCCGCCATCAGTTCCCTCTGGTCTTCAGAATCCACCAAATTTGGGTTTAATAATGCCGCTCTCAGCAAGAGGTGGGCTTCACTCAGGAGGTGAATACTGCCATGGGTCTTCACGGTCTCATATCTCTTGCTGTACTCTACCTGGTAAAGACAGAAGATAGAATGGATGATCAAGAAAATTCAGTACAGTATGTAATTAAATTCGGGCCAGAAAGTATGGCAACACAACCAACGATTTCACAAGGCTCCAAATGCAGTATCCTTACAGTCATCCATCTACCAAGACTTACAGTTCCTGGACTTGGGCTAAAGGTACCTTCACACGAAACGACTTTGTAACGATATCGCTAGCGATCCGTGACGTTGCAGCGTCCTGGATAGCGATATCGTTTAGTTTGACACGCAGCAGCGATCAGGATCCTGCTGTGATGTCGCTGGTCGCTGAATAAAGTTCAGAACTTTATTTGGTCGTCCGATCGCCGTGTATCGTTGTGTTTGACAGCAAAAGCAACGATACCAGCGATATTTTACACTGGTAACCAGGGTAAACATCGGGTTACTAAGCGCAGGGCCGCGCTTAGTAACCCGATGTTTACCCTGGTTACCAGCGTAAACGTAAAAAAAACCAAACAGTACATACTCACCATCTGATGTCCGTCAGGTCCCTTGCCGTCTGCTTCCCACACTGACTGAGCGCCGCAAAGTGAAAGTGAAAGTACAGCACAGCGGTGACGTCACCGCTGTGCTCTGCTCTCACTGTACGGCGGCACTCAGTCAGAGCAGGAAGCAGACGGCAAGGGACCTGACGGACATCAGATGGTGAGTATGTACTGTTTTTTTTTTTTTACTTTTACGATGGTAACCAGGGTAAACATCGGGTTACTAAGCGCGGCCCTGCGCTTAGTAACCCGATGTTTACCCTGGTTACCCAGGGACCTCGGCATCGTTGGTCGCTGGAGAGCGGTCTGTGTGACAGCTCTCCAGCGATCAAACAGAGACGCTGCAGCGATCGACATCGTTGTCGCTATCGCTGCAGCGTCGTTTCGTGTGAAGGTACCTTTACTCTTTACCTTCTAATTGCTTTATAGGATGCTGCTGAATGTCTTATTTGCACAGCCAACATTCTCCATTAACGAAGAGAGGATCAGACTGGACTTTTTCAATTAATAAGCTTCTGTAGCTTTAGTTATTAAAAGGGTCCATAGGTGTAAATCAGTGTAAGTTACTCACTTCATTAATCTTACCGTTTTATTGTTGACCCTCTTTCTTGGGTCGTCTATAATGAACATAAAGTGAGGTTCCTGTTTTCCATCTACATGCCAATAGCGCTGTAAATGTGGCAGAGGAGAGACATTCTGGAGGATACTCCGCGTGCTACAAAGACCATGGCACAGCGCAATCTACTCCTGCAATCTTATGGAAGTGTTTGCGCTGCTTCTCTGCACTTTGCCAGCACCGCTCTGATTTTTACATCTGTGCAGCGGGTTTGTGCTTGACTATTTTTTAAAATCAGTAGAATATCGAGAGAGCGTCGAATAGCAGGCGCCGTCACATGAATGAGAGGACATGGTGTATGCTATGTTCACAGAAGATGACCGCGAGGAGCAGCGGTGAAAGCTTTGCTGTGGTCGTAGTGATACACCTTGTAAGTGAACACTAGTACTGGGAGAAAGGAACGACAAATCTGATGCCACCAGATTGCATTATATATAATGTGCTCAATGTAATGGAAGCAAACAAGTCACCTTCACGTCTGCCACTACTGCCCATCACCATAGCTTAGGCATCATACCAAAGAAAGGGGCAAAAAGGGGGGGTGAAAAGACACCAAAAGACAACTGGAAAGTCCATAAGGAATATAAGATATCAAATCTTTATTATACAAATATCCAAACAGGTATGGGAAAACAGTGGGCAATACCACATAAAATCAAATGCACAAACGTTATATGGACCCACAGGAACCGGTGATTTCATTAACAACCTGGCTACAATCATATACCCATTATGTGTCATATGTATAATACTAGGTTATTAGTATTAAAGGGAATCTGTCACCCCAAAATTGGCCTATAAAGTAAGGCCACAGGCATCAGGGGCCTATCCACAGCATTCTGTAATGCTGTAGATAAGCCCCCGATGTAACCTGAAAGATGAGAAAAACAAGTTATATTATACTCACACAGGGGCGGTCCGGTCCGATGGGCGTCGCAGTCCGGCTCAAGCGCTTCCCATCTTCATACTGCAGCAAAGTACTGCAGTGCGCAGGTGCTGGGCCTCTCTAACCTTTCCCTGCGCACTGCAGTACTTTGCTCTGCCCTCAACAGGGCAGACAAAGTATGCCTGCGCAGGAGCCGCGACAGGAAGAGGACGACGTTGTATGAAGATGGGAGGCGCCGGACCGCGACACCCATCGGACCGGACCGCAGCGGGACCGCCGCTAGGCGAGTATAATATAACCTGTTTTTCTTATCTTTCAGGATACATCGGGGGCTTACCTACATCATTACAGAATGCTGTAGATAAGCCCCTGATGCCGATGGCCTTAGTTTATAGGCCAATTTTTGGGTGACAGATTCCCTTTAATGCCTAGACTGGATCCACCATAACAATAAATAATTTTAACATGTATTTTCTTTACCTAAGAAAAAGTGCTGGAGGTATTCACGATAGGAAATGTACTGTGTCTCTCCACCCCGAAGCGCGTTTCGCCTTGCTTCTTCCAGGGGAAATTAAATCAGTGAGCTTTTATTGTCCTATACACTTCATATTTGGATAAAGTTACTCAAAAAAAAAAAAAGACGCACTAACTAAAACCTATTTTCATTTTTGCATTATGGTAATTGACTATTGAAGATTTACATTTTATGCAAAATTCCTCTAGTGTTAACCTCTTTGGTCCTGGGATGCATTTTCTGGGGTCATGATGTTGTAATCATGTTGCAACCAAAAACCTTGCTGACTGTATTTTCCGAATAGTGACATGATGAAATCCTGTGGAGAATTATTTAGGTGCCTTGGATAGGTCTCACATCAGCGTTACAATCTAGTAGATGACCAAGATTGGGAGCATAAGTGCTGGAATGAAGGAGGACTTATCAGGGAGCTACTGCACCTATTATTTTCACACATTTTTACTCTTGCCTATTTGTTTTCTTAAATGTACAAAATTTGAAAAATCTGGTCACTCTTTAAAAGCAGCAGCACATGTGTCCACGGCCTGTGTCTGGTGTTGCACCTCAGCCCCATTTACTTCAATGAAGCCGAGCTGCAGTATCAGACAAGGCCACAAATCAGCCATGTTCTTCTAATCTTGTACAGCCCTGGTAAGGTGAATACATTACATCATGCACACACACTTGTACTATAAAGTATGTAATACCAATGAATACCATTTCTTTGTAGAGCTGGAGAGTAGGTGTAGTGCTTACAACGTAGAGATTCCAGCCATGCTCGGACGCACTGGGGGTCTTCTTCACACTGCTCACATTTCTTGGGCTGCAATGACATATAAGCTAGCATAAATAAATGTACACGCAGGGTGGTACTAGACAGCTATGGCAAAAAATGTGAATATAGTAAAAACTGGCTGATCGTGCCCTGTTCTTGTGAAATGGGTTGTCCGGTGATTGGTGAGGGACCAATGGCTGGGACTGGCACCAATCGGCAGAACGGGAACTTGTATTCCTGTTGGAATGGAGCCCAAACACGACTGTAGCACTATTCATCCCCTATGGGACTGCCGAGTGCCACGCTCTGCTTTTCCCAGCAGTACCATAGAGAATGAATGGATCTGCGGTCGAGCATGCACACTACTGTTCCATTGTAACAGTGATAAAAGGTTCCTTTCTGCCAAGCGAAGTGGGTAACAGTGGTCGGACCCCCATTGATCTATACGTTATTAGTTACCTATCCTATGGCTAGGTGAAAACTTGCCTTCACTGGACACCCCCTTTAAGGCATTTTCTCACCTATCTACAGGCTAGATAATAAATGTCCGATCACAAATGGCTTCTTACTTCAGGAAACCCCAGACTCCAAGGTCCACCACACTGCAAGCCCTCAGATACAAGGAGTTTTGGTCGAGCCCAGTGGCACGTGAGCGGTGTCACGCAATTTAAACTTTTCCTGACATGTTGTTTAGTGTGGAAGAATAGGGGGATCGAGACCCTCGCCCATGTGATCACTGCAGTATTTTATGTTTTTTTTTAGTACAGTGTTCTCCTTCCCAATACAGAAGAAAACAGGTATAAAAGGCAAAACATACCTCTTGGTGTTTTTTCTTTTCTTATTTGCCAATTCCTCAATATCTGCTCTTGTCAAGATGATTATGAAGTTATTAAAGTGCTGGATGGCTTTTAATCCAATAAATAGCTGCATCCTTAGTGTACAGACATTGAGGGATACCGGCGGGCACGTCTGGGAATGGAAAAGGGTGAAGTTCAGAAACGCCACAGAGGAGAAGCTAAAACCAACTGGATCCAGGAAATAAAAACGTATATACAGGAAAGTGAAACTGACAAGGCGGCTCCTGAATTCCGATACATGAAATCTTTGTCTTATCCAATAGCCGTAAATATTACTTAAAGGGATATTTCCCATCTCCAAGATTCAGTATGCATCTTTACTCACGTGCAGGCATTGCAGGACCTTAGGTAGCCATGGTTACAACCACTGATGTAGTGACAGCTAGTTGATAGCGCTCGTAACCATGGATACCTAAGGTCCTGCAATGCCTGCACATGAGGAAAGAGACATAGTGAATCAGAAAAACTATACTACATTTCTAATTGGAGATATTTGCTAATATTATTACACCCACTACATATTGGGATAGGATCTTGGAGATTGGAATATCACTTTAATTTTTCACAACCAGGTTAATCATACTGGTTGGTCGTACTACTGCTATTTGGGTCTGATCTCCCATACATGCTTGTATCCGTCTAGTCTGCATGTTTATTGCTTTAGAAAAAGAGGAGGATGTACCTGGCTGCGATTTAAACGAAGAAAAAAAAAATATCACATCTATAGCACGCCCAAATATTGTGTCCCCTGACAAATCTCATAGATCTACTGCCCCAAATTTTGTGTCAAAATCTCGTTGGAAGACGAACTGCCCAAACACACATTAAATTGTCAGCGGACCTGCCAGCCATTAGTTATCCAAGATTTATAGATAGCATATAGGGAACATAAGGGCAAAAAATGTTTGTTTTTTTCTTTAAAAATTAGTTTTTCAGAATTTTGATCAATGAAATCCGATTGACGTCTGCCTCCCGGGAGCACTGCTGATCTGCCAGGCTCAGCTGAGTACATTTAGTAGACGCCATGCCTGGCATTGCTGCTCAGTCCCAGCACCACACCTGGTAAATAGCATCGAACCTCAATGACCCACCACATATCTGATATTGATGGCCTATCCCATGAGTACACCATAAATATCAAGTCACAAAACCCCTTTCACTGTTGTGACCCTTTCCATAGTGCTGCCAAATGTGAGTCACAAGGATCCTTCCGGCATTACCTGCATAGATCATACAGCACAGAGTTTTTGATTTAAGGGAAGGTTTCTGCTACCCATCTGAGAGCAGCATGATATAGGGGCAGAGACCCCAACTCCAGCAATGTGTCACTTACTTGGCTGCTTGGTGAAGTTTTGATGAAATCGCTGTTTTTTTTTTCTGCAGCAGATCTAGCAGTTCTCTGAATGCAGAGCTCTGTATAACCCCGCCCTCACCACTGATTGGCAGCTTTCCCTGTACACTGTGTATAGGCAGAAAGCTGCCAATCAGTGGTGGAGGTGGGGTTATATAGCGCTCATGAATAAGGAGGCCTACATGACAGCAGGTTTACTAGTCTCCTCCTGATAAAATGGTTTTATCAAAACTACAGCAAGCAGCCCAGTAAAGGCCCCGTCTCACATAGCGAGATCGCTAGCGAGATCGCTGCTGAGTCACAAGTTTTGTGACGCAACAGCGACCTCCATAGCGATCTCGCTATGTGTGACACGTACCAGCGATCAGGCCCCTGCTGCGAGATCGCTGGTCGTGTCAGAATGGCCTGGACCTTTTTTTGGTCGTTGAGGCCCCGCTGACATCGCTGAATCGGTGTGTGTGACACCGATCCAGCGATGTCTTCACTGGTAACCAGGGTAAACATCGGGTTACTAAGCGCAGGGCCGCGCTTAGTAACCCGATGTTTACCCTGGTTACCAAAAAAAACAAACACTACATACTCGCCTTTCGGTGTCCAGGTCCCTTGCCGTCTGCTTCCTGCTCTCACTGACTCCCGGCCGTACAGTGAGAAGTGAGAGCACAGCAGTGACGTCACCGCTGCGCTCTGCTCTCACAGTACGGCGGCTCAGTCAGAGCAGGAAGCAGACGGCAAGGGACCTGGACACCGAAAGGCGAGTATGTAGTGTTTGTTTTTTTTGGTAACCAGGGTAAACATCGGGTTACTAAGCGCGGCCCTGCGCTTAGTAACCCGATGTTTACCCTGGTTACCCGGGTGCTGCAGGGGGACTTCGGCATCGTTGAAGACAGTTTCAACGATGCCGAAGTCGTTCCCCTGATCGTTGGTCGCTGGAGAGAGCGGTCTGTGTGACAGCTCCCCAGCGACCACACAGCGACTTACCAACGATCACGGCCAGGTCATATCGCTGGTCGTGATCGTTGGTAAATCGCTTAGTGAGACGGGGCCTTAAGGGATAGATCGCCTCAATCAGGGTCTCAGTAATTACAGTAGACTGCTCGCAATGAAACAGAACTGTACTTTTAACAAATGTTGCATAAATCAATAGTACAGGTGGTAAGAAACTTTGTAATGTATCTTATCAGAGAAATCAGCCTCCTCCTCCTGCTCTCACCATCCACACTGAAAAAATATCTGAAGTCAGTCTTGCTCAGAGAAGATGTACTACAAGTGTCATGTAACACAGGCCATTCTCCTCTATGGAGTGGGGAGGATGAGGAGCAGACAGAGGCGGGCAGAACACCATCGCTCAGAGCTCCATAACAAGTGCACAAACAGCTGAGCTCTGCGGTACAATGTCCTCCATGCTGCTGCCGCTTGTCTCTGTGAGGTCGGCGGTGACTGAAGAGCCGACATTTCCCTCTCTGTATATGGGAGGAATCTGCAGCCCAGACACCAGGGCATGGCAAGTTACAGAAGGAGCGTGGAGAGGGGAAAACTGCTGAGATTGCAGGACAAGTCACGTAATAACCAGAGATGGGGATATCACGTCTGCGCACACACAATACATTACTGTACATAGCTGCTTGAAAGAACAGTTACCCCTTAAGTTTACTGTAATAATAATAAAATTTTAAAAAAAAGGGCCATCAGATACTGCATGCAAGTTGCATCCGTAGGTCACGTTCACACATTCAGCATTTTACCTCAGTATTTGTAAGCAAAAACCAGGAGTGGGTGAGAAATACAGAAGTGGTGACGTGTGTCTATTATACTTTTCCTCTGTTTCACTCCTGGTTTTGGCTTACAAATACTGACCAAATACTGATAGTGTGAACGTGGCCTTAGGGATACTTTACTTACTTTTTTATGCAGACTCTCCTCTAAAGGAAATGGACACTAAATTACATTGCAAAATGTCATGGTCATGACTTCAGAGTCCATGAAATGTGAGATGCAATGTGGCCACCTACCTTCATCGTTGTATCGATATAGGGGTCTTCTTCCCGCGCTGCGGCTGCGCTGCACCTGACTGTGAAACACTGCAAATTGTTACTGCAAAGGGAACATTGGAAAAACTATTATTAGTGACTTCTTGCAGACAATCTGCAAATTCTTATGGTACAGCGTATGATCGCTGTAATTGCACTGTGCAAGTAATGGCTGAATAATAGATTCTCCGTCTGCAGAACATCCTAAGCACAGAACATCCCTGGAAGTAGGAACGCTTTTGCATGATAAATTAGCTTTACTGTTTTTGCTCTAATTGTCAGGCATTTCACATTTTATGATAGTACATTGCGCTGCATATGAAAAAGATGCTAATACATCTGACGCACGATATTACAAGCATATCCCTCAGTGAAACTCATGATTCTTCACCTTCTGGTCTTCATTATTTCTGGCTTTGTAGGTAACCTCGAACATAAAAAATACCAAAGACAGAAACATGCTAAGTAAATAATCAGCAATAGTGCATGGAAATTACACAGGGAACTTGGTTAACAATTTTATTAAAAAAAAAAAAAAAGCCATCCAACCACTGCACGGTGACCCTAATAGGGATGGTCCTAACTCGAATATTAAAAACCTTATCGTTTATCAAGTGACATGCATGTGGATTAGGGCTGAGAAGGACTGAACCCAACTAGTGACCACATAGCCAAGGGAAACCACATCAATAATGCACAGCTCAAAAGAAAGGTAGACCACACCTTTATATGCACATGGTGCAAGCAGACTGAAAAAAACAGCATGCTGCATGCATACCAGTTTATATCCCAGTTAATTTCTTTAATGTGAAATGGTAAGTTTTAAGTTAGGACCAACCCAATTAGGGTCACCGTGAAATGGTTGAATGGCTTTTGCATTTTTTTTAATCAAAATTATGTTAACTAAGTACTCTAAAATTTTCATGCACCATTGCTGATCTTTTATTTATTTACTGCAGGGTATTTACTTATTACGTTTCTGTTTTTTTTTTTATGTTCAGTGGCTAGTGTGAACGTGCGCTTACATGATGCATGCACACCAGTTTATATCCCAGTCCATTTCTTTAGTTTTATTTTAGTAACCTCTAACATAGCATAAACCACCCTAATCATGGCTGCTCTCCAAAACTGGCTAACCATATGTTATTGCTCTTATTCTTACAAGGAGCATTTTCAATAATGACAAGTTATTATTAGATAATTGTTGGAATAAATCAACACCAGGGAAAAGTTTACCCAAAATTGGGCAACGATTATAAGGCTTGTCCCACCATCTTAACCAGCCTTCCCCCACTTCCTGCTTGCTGGAGGTCTGGTGTGATCCTGCGTCACTGACAGTTCAGACCAGTGGCACGATTGTTGCGGGGGTCCCTAACTACACGATCTCAATGTTTTCATATGGGGCAACTTTGCCTGTGCGGCAGTAGAGGAGCACAGTGGCACAGGCACTGGCCGGAGCCAAGTGTGTCATCACCACCAGCTTCAGTGCAGTGCTTACAAGCTCAAAAAAAAAAGCGCACAGTGCGTGTTCAGCCACCACTGCTAGACTGCAGCGGTGGCCGGTGACCTAGGCCATAAGCGGTAAATAATAATTAACAGTAAATTGGAAAGTTGCCTGTATGGCCATCATAGAGATAGGATTAGCCCCTTAACCCCTTCACCCCCAAGGGTGGTTTGCACGTTAATGACCAGGCCAATTTTTACAATTCTGACCACTGTCCATTTATGAGGTTATAACTCTGGAACGCTTCAACGGATCTTGGCGATTCTGACACTGTTTTCTCGTGACATATTGTACTTCATGATAGTGGTAAAATTTATTCGATATAACTTGCGTTTATTTGTGAAAAAAACGGATATTTGGCGAAAATTTTGAAAATTTTGCAATTTTCCAACTCTGAATTTTTATGCCCTTAAATCACAGACATATGTCACGCAAAATACTTAATAAGTAACATTTCCCACATGTCTACTTTACATCAGCACAATTTTGGAACCAAATTTTTTTTTGTTAGGGAGTTATAAGGGTTAAAAGTTGACCAGAAATTTCTCATTTTTACAACACCATTTTTTTTAGGGACCACATCTCATTTGAAGTCATTTTGAGGGGCCTATATGACAGAAAATACCCAAGTGTGACACCATTCTAAAAACTGCACCCCTCAAGGTGCTCAAAACCACATTCAAGAAATTAACCCTTCAAGTGTTTCATTTTTGGAATGTTTAAATAAAAATGAACATCTAACTTTTTTTCACACAAAATTTATTTCAGCTCCAATTTGTTTTATTTTACCAAGGGTAACAGGAGAAAATGGACCCCAAAAGTTGTTGTACAATTTGTCCTGAGTACGCCGATACCCCATATGTGGGGGTAAACCACTGTTTGGGCGCATGGCAGAGCTCGGAAGGAAAGGAGCGCCATTTGACTTTTCAATGCAAAATTGACTGGAATTGACATGGGACGCCATGTTGCGTTTGGAGAGCCCCTGATGTGCCTAAACATTGAAACCCCCCACAAGTGACACCATTTTGGAAAGTAGACCCCCTAAGGAACTTATCTAGATGTGTGGTGAGCACTTTGACCCAACAAGTACTTCACAGAAGTTTATAATGCAGAGCCGTAAAAATAAAAAATCATATTTTTTCACAAAAATTATCTTTTCGCCCCCATTTTTTTATTTTCCCAAGGGTAAGAGAAGAAATTAGACCACAAAAGTTGTTGTGCAATTTGTCCTGAGTACGACGATACCCCATATGTGGGGGTAAACCACTGTTTAGGCGCATAACAGAGCTCGGAAGGGAAGGAGCGCTATTTTACTTTTCAATGCAAAATTGACTGGAATTAAGATGGGACGCCATGTTGCGTTTGGAGAGCCCCTGATGTGCCTAAACATTCCATTTTGGAAACTAGACCCCCTAAGGAACTTATCTAGATGTGTTTTGAGAGCTTTGAACCCCCAAGTGTTTCACTACAGTTTATAACGCAGAGCCGTGAAAATAAAAATTCCTCTTTTTTTTCACAGAAATGATTTTTTTAGCCCCCAGCTTTGTATTTTTACAAGGGTAACATAATAAATTGGACCCCAAAAGTTGTTGTCCAATTTGTCCTGAGTACGCCGATACCCCATATGTTGGGGTAAACCCCTGTTTGGGTACACGGGAGAGCTCTGAAGGGAAGGAGCACTGTTTTCCTTTTTCAACGCAGAATTGTCTGGAATTGAGATCGGATGCCATGTCCCGTTTGGAGAGCCCCTGATGTGCCTAAACAGTGGAAACCCCCCAATTATAACTGAAACCCTAATCCAAACACACCCCTTACCCTAATCCCAACGGTAACCCTAACCACACCCCTAACCCTGACACACCCCTAACCCTAATCCCAACCCTATTCCCAACCGTAAATGTAATCCAAACCCTAACCCTAACTTTAGCCCCAACCCTAACTGTAGCCTTAACCCTAGCCCCAACCCTAGCAATAACCCTAGCCCTAACCCTAGCAATAACCGTAGCCCTAACCCTAGCCCTAATCCTAACCCTAGCAATAACCCTAGCAATAACCCTAGCCCTAACCCTAGCCCTAACCCTAGCCCTAACCCTAGCCCTAACCCTAACCCTAATGGGAAAATGGAAATAAATACATTTTTTTTATTTTTTTATTTTTCCCTAACTAAGGGGGTGATGAAGGGGGGTTTGATTTACTTTTATAGCGGGTTATTTAGCGGATTTTTATGATTGGCAGCCGTCACACACTGAAAGACGCTTTTTATTGCAAAAAAATATTTTTTGCCTTACCACATTTTGAGAGCTATAATTTTTCCATATTTGAGTCCACAGAGTCATGTGAGGTCTTGATTTTTGCGGGATGAGTTGACGTTTTTATTGGTAACATTTTCGGGCACATGACATTTTTTGATCGCTTTTTATTCCGATTTTTTGTGAGGCAGAATGATCAAAAACCAGCTATTCATGAATTTCTTTTGGGGGAGGGGTTTATACCGTTTTGCGTTTGGTAAAATTGATAAAGCAGTTTTATTCTTCGGGTCAGTACGATTACAGCGATACCTCATTTATATAATTTTTTTATGTTTTGGCGCTTTTATACGATAAAAGCTATTTTATAGAAAAAATAATTATTTTGGTATCGCTTTATTCTCAGGACTATAACTTTTTTATTTTTTTGCTGATGATGCTGTATGGCGGCTCGTTTTTTGCGGGACAAGATGACGTTTTCAGCGGTACCATGGTTATTTATATCTGTCTTTTTGATCGCGTGTTATTCCACTTTTTGTTCGGCAGTATGGTAATAAAGCGTTGTTTTTTGCCTCGTTTTTTTTTTTTTCTCACGGTGTTTACTGAAGGGGTTAACTAGCAGTTTTATAGTTTGGGTCGTTACGGACGCGGCGATACTAAATGTGTGTACTTTTATTGTTTTTTTTTTATTTAGATAAAGAAATGTATTTATGGGAATAATATATATATTTTTTTCTTTATTTAGGAATTTATTTTTTATTTATTTTTTTACACATGTGGAAATTTTTTTTTTAAACTTTTTTACTGTGTCCCGGGGGGGACATTACAGATCGGTGATCTGACAGTGTGCACAGCACTCTGTCAGATCGGCGATCTGCTGTGCAGGGCTGCAGGCTTACCAGCGCCTGCTCTGAGCAGGCACTCGGTAAGCCACCTCCCTCCCTGCAGGACCCGGATGCCGCGGCCATCTTGGATCCGGGACCTGCGGCGAGGAGGGAGGTAGGAGACCCTCGGAGCAACGCAATCACATCGCGTTGCTGCGGGGGTCTCAGGGAAGCCCGCAGGGAGCCCCCTCCCTGCGCGATGCTTCCCTATACCGCCGGTACACCGCGATCATGTTTGATCGCGGTGTGCCGGGGGTTAATGTGCCGGGGGCGGTCCGTGACTGCTCCAGGCACATAGTGCCGGATGTCAGCTGCGATATGCAGCTGACACCCGGCCGCGATCGGCCGCGCTCCCCCCGTGAGCGCGGCCGATCGCGTATGACGTACTATCCCGTCGGTGGTCATACGGGCCCACCCCACCTCGACAGGATAGTACGTCAGATGTCAGAAAGGGGTTAAACTTTATACACCTTAGATAGCTGTTAACTTTGCTAGGCCAGCCATGCAGGTATTTTGTAGGGAGAGGGAAATTACGCTGCTGAAAAACTCATCTTCCCGGAGAACAAAGAATCAGGCATACCAAAATTCAACATACATGACCTTTCTTTCCCTGGATATCAGGTCTTTTTAAACAATGAGTACAACTGTATAGGTGTTCTTATTAGAACTATTACTATAGTGCTCTATGGAAAACAACAGAAAGATTTTAATAAAAGGAATACCTTGTGATGACGTGTAGGAACTGGGGAGTGAGCACCGCCTGCTGGGACCTCTCCGGATACTGGTAGACCGATATCAGCTCTACAGCACTGACGAGGGTGTACAGGTAGCCAGTGTGTGGCATGGAGAAGAAGCAAAAAAGGCTCGAAACCTCCTTCCAAGAAACTGCACTTTTGGATTCATTCGGAAGAACACGATTTTCTAGGAGGAAAAAGGGAAAACTCAAATTATTGTCAAAACGGAGGAACTGTGCCATTCAGAAATCACTAGAGATCAAATCTAACTACAGGGCTGCCCGGGTATTAATTATAGAACATAACCAAAAGGCCACTAACAAAACTCACATAGCTCATGAAATAGGTTTTTTCTTTTTTTTATTACCACAGAGGACCACGAAAATGTACCCAACTTAGCAGGGTTGGTAACAACAACTTGGATTCACATCTTTTATATTTTTATTTACCGTATATATTTATTTTTTTACCTGTTTAAAAAAATTTTTAATATTGAAACGTCTTTATTTTTATCTTATTTCCCTTGGAACTTTGGTTGGTATATTAGCCCCAGTTACAGGGGAAATGCAACCTGCAGGCCCTGCACATCAGAGCTGTCTGGGTCTCCTGTCCTCCTCTCCAAGCAGCTCCTGTTTCTTGTCTATACAGTCACACTGCGCATGGAGGAAGCGTCATGGGCCCGGTCTAATACTGCATACTCCGTGCAGGATAGGAAACTTGCATGCAGCGCTAAAGAGCACACAGACAATAAGGAACCAATTGTGCCTTCTCTATGGGTCTCTGACAGCTGGATCCCTGCTTTCTTTTAGATGCTCTCAGTCTATGGGCAGTCCTGAAGCAGTTAAAAAAAAAAAATAATCAGATGATACCATACTATGGAAGAAAAAGATATGTCTTCACTGCATGAAAATTGCAAATTACTATTTTCATGATCTATGCAGAGAATGTGATATTTAACCCCTTCATGACGGATATAGATATATATTATATATGTTTACGTTCTATCCCTCCCCTACTTCCAAGAGTGATACTTTTTTCTGTCAAAATAGACGTATGAGGACTTATTTTTTATGGGACGAGTTGTAATTTTGAAGGATACAATTCATTTTACCATATAACACACTGTAAAAGGGAAACAAAATTCCAGTCCTAGCCAGAGGGCTATCATTTAACTACATTACAGAGGATTTGGAGCGGTGTATCAGAAAAACCACTTCTGGTCACTATGAAGATAAGACTATATAAAATAACACATTATATAAAAAAGGCATGGTGTTAAAATGGTTGAGGTTGTCCTTGATTAGGACAAAAAAAGAAAATGTAGCACTCTTCTGAAACGGTCTCCAGTACTGCAGATCATCCGCACGTTAGTGAGTTAGGATGATACAACAGTGAACAATGGTCTAAGAGGATGGATTAGCTGGTAGTATGTACGGGCAGTGGTGGCAGGCACAAAGTACCCTACTTTAGTTCCAGGCTTTGGTCATTGATGTTTTAAAAGCCTAAAATCCCTGAATGTAATAAACATTTGGGATATCACATTTTCCAGCAGAGTATTTTATACCTGTCCTATACATAGGTAGCAGCTGTAGGGAATGCAATCTTGTGCTTTCCACACTGAAGCCATCGGCAAAGTCTGGTGCAAACCTCCTAAATAACGACAAAGCACAAGATTAGAAATATACACACATACTGTACATGTACCCTCAAACTATCCGCTGGGCCACAATCACAGATTTACTCTTTACAAAGGTAAGAGTACGGTACATTATATACAGTAAAAACTACAAAAACAGACAGGTTATTTAGTGAAACTCGGCTGCGGACAATCAGATTTCTTTCTCGCTTCATTGGGGGACACAGGTAACCATGGGGTGTATGCTGCTGTCACTAGGAGACTGACACTATGCAAATAAAGAAGTAACTCCTCCCCGGCAGTATACACCCTCCGACAGGCACCAGGCAACTCCGTTTTTGCTTAGTGTCTGTAGGAGGCGGACCTGGATCTAACACCAGATCCGCATTTCTTTTACAGGGATTTGTTGTGTGTTTTTAATCATTTCCCCTTTCTTTTTCAGACTCTTTCTTCAGGGTAACAGGGTGCAGTTTTCTCACCCTGTCTTCCCCACTTTGAGCGACCGAGAGAGCAGTGTGGTATCACCCACATCGCACCCTCTCGGACCCGCTGGGCAGGACTTTGTCCCCTGTCACCCATTTGGGTGTTCAGGGTGACCCTTTCTTCGGTGGCCAGTCCTGCCCGTTTCCCCTCCTCATCCCTCTCCTCGGAGCGGGCTGAGAGGAAGACGGCGGTCACATCCAGTGACCCTCTCCCCCTGTTCAGGGGTCGACGCCGTCTTCTGCGCCGGAGAGTCGTGGCGCGGGAAGGAGGACTACTTCCAGGACCCTCTATCTACCAGGGATCCTGATGATTCCTCATCTGCAGGTAGGGAATCTTCAATCAACAAACCCCCCATCCCCACCAATACCCTGCCCAGCAGCGATCTCCTCTTACCATAGGGGAGCATCTGACAGGGAAGTGGGCTGCATATTCGGGCGTTGAGACCACGTAGGAATGGGAGCAGGAAGGCTGGCATCTTTTCCCTCCTTATTCAAACTTGCAGGCTCGTTCGCCCGCCATTTCTCTCTGCCTCATTTTCCCTTTCTTAGCGCTTGAGCGCCCTCTGGTGGTGGCCGGAATTAGTGCGGCCGGGATGTGCAGCGTCTCCCTGCTTTTCCCTTTCTTGCCGCTTGAGCGCCCTCTTGTGGCGGTCGACGGTATAGCGGCCGGATTGCTTTCAGTTTTACAGGGGGCGTTCCTTTCTTTCCCCCCTTCGGTCCTGTGCACGCCCACAGCGTCGCACTTTCTCCGCGCTCTTTTCTCCTGCTTCCTGCTCCCTGTCAGCGTCTGCTCATCGCGTGGGACACAGGATTTCTCGGGGGAACACAGGCACCTGCGGTTACCGCTGTCTTTCACCAGGCTCAGCGCTACCTCCTACTCCACCTGGCAGTATTCTCTGGGGACAAGGTAATATCCACCTATGTCCGACCCCACCCCGGCCTTTGCCCCTACGGCCATCCATTACGCCTGCGCTCACTGTAAGAAAAAGTGGGTTTCAGGTCAGCCATCTCCTTTCTGCCCGTCCTGCGTTCCTCCCACCATGTCAGCTCCCCTGGAAGCTTCAGGGTCCCGGGACGAGTGCACCCCCCCTCCCCCGGAGTGGGCTGTTGCTATGTCTCAATCTGTGTCCGACCTGACTAAGGTTTCTCAGTCCCTGGTCCAGGCACTTGAACGCATCCCGCTTCTCTCTAATGCCACCAGTGCCACGAACGCCTCTCACGGCGATTCGCCCGCACCTGTCCTAGACTCTCACAGAGGCAGACCGGACAAAAGAGACAGAAAACGGACTTTATCTAGATCCTTCTCCAGTTCACCGGACCACATCGGGATTCCCCTATCTGCCCGTTCCCCTTCCTCACAGGCGGACCTCGGGTCTGATGTCACCTCTCAGTCGGAATCTGACTCGGATGCAGATCAGACTTCCGGAACACAAGACATGGTTGATAGCCTTATCTCAGCTATCATTCAGACGCTTGATCTTAAGGAGGATGAGGCAAGCTCTCAGGACGTCTCCGTTGCTTTTAAACGGATTAAACGTCCCTCTAGGGTTTTCCCTAATCACAAGGAGTTTGACAACACTACCGCCACTCACTGGGAAAACCCTGGCAAGCGTTTCCCAGGCAGGAAACTGCTTGATGTGTTATACCCTTTTCACTCCGACCTGGTCTCCAAGTGGTCCGAGTCTCCTAAGGTCGACCCGCCTGTGTCCAGGCTATCCTCACAGACAGTTCTGTCTATTCCGGACGCGGCTTCCCTTAAGGACCCCTCGGACAGACAAATCGAGACGCTAGCAAAATCAGCATTTGAGGCCTCCGGAGCCTCCCTTTGCCCTAGTTTCGCCTCGTCATGGGTAGCCAAGGCTGTTTCAGCCTGGGCCAAGACCATGCGCAGGGGCATTTCGGCCTCTGCTCCTGCTGAAGAACTGTCTGAATTAGCGGATCAGAATTCACTGGCAGGAAAATACCTGATGAATGCCTCCCTTGATGCAGCGGCCTGCTCTACCAGGGCTAATGGCAACATTGTCGCCATTCGCCGGATTCTTTGGTTAAAGGCGTGGAACGCTGACCCCGCATCTAAGAAATCGCTCACGGGTCTGCCCTTCCAGGGCTCCAGACTCTTCGGCTCGCAGCTAGATCAAATGATCTCGGACGCTACTGGCGGTAAGAGTACCTCCTTACCCCAGTCCAAGCCGAAACGTCCCTTCAACAGGAGGGGTCCCCAGTCCTTTCGTCCCTTTCGGTCTTTTGCCTCTTCAGGAAACCCCGTCCAGGACCGTTCCTCCTCACAAGGGGACCGAAGAAAACCTTCTTTCAGGCCTCCGCCACGCTGGAGAGCCAAGAGCCACCCCGCAAAACCATCGGGATCTCGGGGCCGCAGGTTTTCTAATAAATGACGGGTCGCCCCCACCTGGAACTCTTTCCAGGGTGGGAGGCCGCCTTCTTCTATTCTCAGAGGTTTGGCTTTCAGTAGTCGACGACGCCTGGGTCAGGGAGATCGTCACGTCAGGCTACAAAATAGAGTTTTCTTCGCCCCCAGGAAGACGTTTCATGCTCTCTCGTCCTCCCAAAAAGCCCTCTCATCTCCCAGGGCTTCTCCAAGCCGTCGATTCGCTCCTCGCCTCGGGAGTCGTAGTGCCGGTGCCTTTTCGTCAGCGGTTTTCCGGGTTTTATTCAAACCTGTTCGTGGTTCCAAAAAAGGACGGCTCTCTCCGTCCGATTCTGGATCTCAAACGATTGAACCGCCACCTTCGGATTCAACACTTCAAAATGGAATCTCTGCGCTCGGTGATCGCGTCCATGGAGCCGGGAGAGTTTCTGTGCTCAGTGGACATTCGGGATGCGTACCTTCACATTCCTATTTGCGTGCAGCATCAGAGGTTCCTCCGATTCGCGATCAGGGAGCATCATTACCAGTTCACTGCCCTCCCCTTCGGGCTGGCATCTGCTCCCAGGGTCTTTACGAAGGTCATGGCAGCTGTCATGGCCATCCTGCGTTCAAAAGGGATTCTGGTAATCCCATACCTCGACGACCTATTGATCAAGGGCTCATCCCAGGGGGATTGCAGCCAGAGCCTCCATCTTACTCTGGACACCTTAGTTCGCCTAGGCTGGTTGATCAACTACCAGAAATTTTCCTTGATTCCAACCCAACGGCTGGAGTTCCTAGGCATGGAATTCGATACCTTTCGGGCTCAGGTCTTCCTTCCCAAGGAGAAGTTTCTTTCTCTTCGTCGGGGTGTCAGATCGCTAAAGGGTCCGAGTCCTCTGTCCCTTCGTCTAGCCATGAGAGTTCTGGGGAGAATGGTCGCTTCTATGGAAGCGGTCCCCTATGCTCAGTTCCACTCTCGTCCCCTCCAGCTGGCTCTTCTGTCTGCCTGGGACAGGAACCCGCTTTCCCTGGACCGTCCGTTTCGCCTCTCCCCCAGGGCGAGACAGTCTCTCTCTTGGTGGACGCTGTCCACCTCCATTCTGCGCGGGAGGTCATTTTTACCCCCCCACTGGCAGGTGATTACCACCGACGCCAGTCTCCAAGGTTGGGGAGCGGTCTTTCTCCACCTCACAGCCCAGGGCCGCTGGACTGCTCAAGAGGCGTGCCTCTCGATCAACCTCTTGGAAATCAGAGCCATCTTCCTAGCCCTCATCCGCTGGGAGTCTCTCCTTTCGGGAAAGCCGGTCCGCATTCAGTCGGACAACGCCACGGCCGTGGCATACATAAATCACCAAGGGGGGACTCGCAGCAGTCAAGTCATGGCGGAAGTAGCAAAAATTTTCCGCTGGGCGGAGGGTCATGTTCCCTCTCTGTCAGCCGTCCACATCCCAGGAGTGGACAATTGGGAGGCCGACTTTCTAAGTCGCCAGGGCATCGTGGCGGGCGAGTGGTCTCTTCTTCCAGCAATCTTCAGCCAGATTTGCCAGCGGTGGGGCGTTCCGGACGTCGACCTGATGGCCTCCCGGGCAAACCACAAAGTTCCCCAGTACGTCGCCAGGTCTCGGGACCCGATGGCCGTCGGATGCGACGCTCTCGTGATCTCTTGGGCCCAGTTCCGGATGCCCTATCTGTTCCCGCCTCTCCCTCTGATCCCAAGGGTCGTAAAGAAGATCAAGTCGGAAGGGGTCCCCGTACTCTTGGTAGCTCCAGATTGGCCTCGCAGAGCCTGGTACGCAGAGCTGATAAACATGTTATCGGATGTTCCGTGGAGACTTCCGGATCTTCCGGACCTTCTTTCACAGGGGCCTCTCTCCCACCCGAATTCTCGGTCGCTGAATTTAACGGTATGGCCGTTGAGGCCGCGGTCCTGAAGAACGCGGGTTTTTCTCATAGCGTCATCCAGACTATGATAAGAGCGAGGAAACCGGCCTCATCGCGTGTCTACCACAGATGTTGGAAGGTCTTTTTCCGGTGGTGTCAGGATAACAATCTGTTTCCTATGACCTTTTCCCTTCCTTCCCTTCTCAGCTTTCTTCAAACGGGCCTAGATTCGGGTCTTTCCCTTAGCACCTTGAAGGGTCAGATCTCCGCTCTATCAATTCTTTTTCAAAGAGACCTGGCTTCCCTGCCTCAGGTGAGGACCTTCATCCAGGGGGTCGCTCATATAGCTCCCCCTTACCGGTCTCCTGTTGAGCCTTGGGATCTCAACCTCGTCTTAGCTGCCCTGCAGCGGCCGCCCTTTGAACCGCTTCAGGATGTTTCCTTCTCGCTTCTATCCTGGAAGGTAGCCTTTTTGATCGCCATCACCTCCATTAGAAGGGTTTCAGAGCTGGCGGCTTTATCCTGTCGTTCTCCCTTTCTGGTCCTGCATCAAGACAAGGTGGTTCTTCGTCCGGTTCCTTCCTTCTTACCGAAAGTTGTCTCATCTTTTCATATCAACGAGGACATTGTCCTCCCGTCCTTTTGCCCTTCCCCGGTTCATCCATTGGAGAAATCCCTTCACAAGCTGGATGTGGTCAGGGCTATCCGGATTTACATCGCCAGAACTGCCTCTTTTCGTCAGGCCGATCCTCTGTTCGTCGTCTCGGATGGGCGTCGAAAGGGTCTTCCTGCCTCCAAGTCCACGATTGCTCGTTGGATCCGTTCAGCGGTTTTGGAGGCATACCGCGTCCAAGACAAACAGCCTCCTTCGGGGGTGAAGGCTCACTCTACCCGGGCAGTGGGAGCTTCCTGGGCAGTTCGTCACCAAGCTTCGGCCTCGCAGGTTTGCAAGGCCGCTACGTGGTCTTCCATGCACACCTTTGTCAAATTCTACGGGGACGCGAGCCTGGGTAGGAGGATACTGCAGGCGGCGGTTTCTCACCGGCCAACCTGACTCCTCTTTTTCTGCAGAATACCCGCCCTAGGGACTGCTTTTGGACGTCCCATGGTTACCTGTGTCCCCCAATGAAGCGAGAAAGAAAGAGGGATTTTTGGTTCTTACCGTAAAATCTCTTCTTGGAGCCTTCATTGGGGGACACAGCACCCTCCCTTGAAGTTGTACCGTGTTGGCTAACGTGCCGTTGTTGTGGGTTGGTACATAGGTTGAGTTTTATATTACCTGTTCCTACTACTGCTTTTGCACCAACTGAGTTGCCTGGTGCCTGTCGGAGGGTGTATACTGCCGGGGAGTAGTTACTTCTTTATTTGCATAGTGTCAGCCTCCTAGTGACAGCAGCATACACCCATGGTTACCTGTGTCCCCCAATGAAGGCTCCAAGAAAGAGATTTTACGGTAAGAACCAAAAATCCCTCTATTCATTCTATTACCTGTACAGCATATACTTCACACGGCAATGACTGGGGGCATCTAGGCCTGTTGACTCTGGTGTCACCACTATGTTACAAGATTCACAGTCTTCTCCAATAAGTTCCACAGGCCTTTGACACACGACAAAGTCCTCGCACTCCAACGGGTGGGACGCGGTCACAACCAGACTAGTCTTACCACCTGGGAAAAGGAAGTAGATAGCAAGTGCCTGTTAGATGACATTACTCAAAATTGCAACGGATTGTGTACTTTTGGGTTGTTTGCTACTATTGCTGAGTGTATTCAATATTGTGACCATATGTGGAGGAACGCAAAAGCAATGGCTGGTCAATAGCCTTGTTATGTAACACAACCATTCTATAGTGCTTTTTCAGGAGATCACAACACTAAGCATTGGATATCAATGATCAAGCTGTTGTTAACAGTCTTGGGCATCAGGCACTGAACGGCAACCATTAGAGATGGACACCGATAGGTTAAATAGTTTACTCCCTTAGATGCCGCGGACATAGTGATCATGGGATCTAAGGCGACTTACAGAAGACAGGGGCTCACTCACTGTGCCCATCGGCCCACGTAATACAATCTCAGGGGGTTCACGTTTTCCTATGACACTGTAGGCATGAACCTGACAAAGCGCCCCAGTATCCCATAATCATGACTAAGGCTACATGCACAGTCGTGAATGTTACCGCTGAGAAAAGGACGGGCTTGGTTTTTTCAGATGTGATCACATTTTTTCTTTTACTGAACCAGGTAGACTTTCTAAACTTTTTCTTTTTTTACAATTTTTTTCTATTACCCCTTAATGTATTAGTTAAAAAGAGAAGCTCAGATGTAACTGAAGTACAAAGTTTGCCGATCAGTGTTTCATCTATTTTACATGGTTCCCCGCAGACTTAATGGCAAAACAGATGAGAATAGGATGTGCTCCAAGTCTCATGGACTGGGCACACAAACCTGGTTTTAAAAACTGCTGCATTTAGGATATTAATGAAACTCTGGGTCAGTAATGAGTCTAGACAGGCAGCGCTAGGCGGTGTCACAGAAGTGTGCATGCAGCCTTAGCCACACGAGAGGTGTCTGGCAGCTGCTCTTCCCTGTCCCCATTCAGAACCGAGCATGCCTGTGTGTGGAGGCGAGAGATCGGGTGGAATAGCTAACGGAAGTGCAAGCTTTCTGACGATAGTCATCTGATAAATATGACCAGCTTAAGCACAGGGTGGTCGAGGATTTATTTTTTTAAGACACATCAAGAGAGCCGGCAGGGACATGAAGAAAAGTAGTAGGAGATATCCTTACATCTCACAACAAACCTTAAAGTGTCATTCACAAAATCGCAATGTAGTCTTAATAATGTCCACATTTATGTATGCCAATACATCCCTATTTTACATCTGCCTGTTTTGCACATATCACCCCTGAATGACACTTCTCTCCATTTAACCTCCAGTTGTCAGGGAACCATCATACAGTAATTCCAATTCATGGTCAACCATGTGCAGTGCAGTCTCTCAGCGGGTATCATGCCAACATACAAGTGCTGCTCACTAAATTAAAATATCAAAAGGATAATTTATTTCAGCTCTTCAACACAAAAAGTGAAACTCATTATATAGAGTCATTACACAAACAGTGATGTATTTCAAGTGTTTATTTATGTTAATTTTGATGATTATGGCTTACAGCCAATGAATACTCAACAGTTATTATCTCAGTAAATTAGAATTATTAACTTAAAACACCTGCAAATGCTTCCTAAGCGTTTAAAAAGGTCCCTTTAGTCTGTTTCAGTAGGCTCCACAATCATGAGGAAGACTGCTGACTTGACAGATGTCCGGAGGGCAGTCAATGACATACTCCACAAGGAGGGTAAGCCACAAAAGGCCATTCCTAAAGAAGCACTGATGCAGTAACTGATGTAAAAGGAGCCCCGACCAAGTATTGAGTGCATTTACTGGACATACGTTTCAGTAGGCCAACATTTCGGATTTTATAATCAATTTTCAAGCTGGTGTTATAAAAGTATTCTAATTTACTGAGATAATGAATTTTGGGTTTTCATTGGCTGTAAGCCATAATCATCAACATTAACAGAAATAAACACTTGAAATAGATCACTCAGTAATGACTCTATATAATATACGAGTTTCACTTTTTGTATTGAAGAACTGAAATAAATTAACTTTTGATCATATTCTAATTTAGTGAGAAGCACCTGTAGCTCTGGCTCTGGGACGTGTCTAGAACAGAGGAAAAACAAAGAAAAGGGTAGTTTGCAAACAAAAAGGGATCACCAGGATAATTTACCAAAAAAATATAACACTTTTATTAAACCACAATCATTAGATACACTACAGCATAATTGTTAAAAACACTTAAAATATTGCATAACAAAGCAAGTCATGAAAACTAGACCTGTAATAAGGTCAAGCCACAATGCCACCCTACAAAGTACCTGCAGAGTCAAATAGAGAGTTCCCCCATAGTTACCAAGCAGTCAAATCCAAGGATGTACCATACTACCTGATAGAAAATGCCAGGCCTCGCAGGTGGCCTCCCACTAGAGCATATCAAGGCAATAGAACAGGGGGGGAAAGAAAAGGGCAGGTGGCACCGGGCAAGGATGCCCAACGCGTGTCGCCAGCGAACTGGCTTCCTCAGGGGCGATGGCAGAAGTGTCCCTAGACTGTGGTTAAATACCTGTAGAATAATTGTCAGAGTAGGGTCAGCTGGGAACCGGAGGTGTCCGGGCTTTAGATTAAGCCTGTGCACATACGATCAGGACCGGATGTGGCCCACAAACGCCGGCGGCTGCGCAGTAGAGATAAAGTGCTGATAATAGATCATGTGCCGGGGCGCAAGTGCGCATGCGCTGGAGTGCGCACGCGCCATATACACCAGGCGGGCATGGAGGGACGGGAGATATAAGGACAGGCGCCGTAGAATGGGCGCATGCGTGGTAAGGCACCTAAGGTAATAGTACCCTGTCCCAAGTTGCCCGCCCCGGGCCCCGTACACGCGCGCAAAAGGGCGCACGCGCAGAGGGCCAGGAGCGGACAACCGAGGGGCAGGGAGGTGGGAAATACAGGAAGAAAGGAGCCAAGGTAGCCACCTCAAATAAAAGGACGGTGTATGGTAAATGGAGGGGCAGAAGGATAGAGGGGGAGGCATCCCAAATAAATGCTAGAAGGATGTAAATTACACGAATTTTTGAATGAGGAATTAATCTTAAAACGGGCAGACATACAAACAGCCTGAAAGAATGAGATAAAGAATCTCAAAGAAAGGAATGTTTACTAGATGATGGAAAAATGTCAACATAAAAGACAAAAACAAAAGCACATAAATGGTCAAAAGTCCTCGCTTAGGTCTCTAGATAAGTCATGACATAGCAAAATAACTGAAAAGAAAAAACGAGAAAAGAAAAACTTGATGCTACATACATATTCATATATAAACATATAAAGACATAGTGCTAAAGATTGAGAAATACTATGTCTGTACAAGTCTGATGGCTGCCAAATCCTGACATAATAATAGATGTAACAAAAAGAGTTTTATATATATATATATATATATATATATATATATATATATATATATATATATATATATATATATATATATATATATATATATATATAGATATTAGATGGAGCTCATATATAAAAAATAAAAATTTGTTTTAAAAACCATGGTTTTTTAACGGATAGAAACTAGTTCATCCGCAAAAAAAAAAAAAAAAAATTTAAATTAAGTTATTATATATATATTTAAATATTTTTATAGAAGATGTTGTAATATTCAGGACCTAAGAAGGGGAAGAAAAGTTACAATGAAATAATGCACATCTGTGATCTCACAGCTGAATATTTTTAAAGTTGTTTGTAGTATCCAGTAAAAAGCAGTTCCTCATTCAGTCCATGCGGGGTCAGGGTATTTAGATTATGAATCCATTTTGATTCACATCTTAACAGTTTTCGGGCGGCGTCACCACCTCGGATATTATGCGGGATTGCCTCAAGTCCCATGACCTTTAGTCCCCTAATCCGTCCATTATGAAAGTCCAAGAAATGCGCAGCAACAGATGAAATGCTCTTGCCCTTATCGCGGTCCCTGGATGCCGTGGAAATATTTGATAGATGTTGCTGTGTTCTTCTACGCAATTCTTGTGTGGTCTGTCCCACATAAACTTTCGGGCAATCACAAACCAAGGCATAGACGAGAGAACGCGTCTTACAATTAAAATAGGCTTTGTTTGGAATGATCTGAAAAGGAGAAATGGTGAGTGAAAGACCATCTTGCGCCACCATGTATTGGCAGATATTGCAGCCCCCACATGGAAATGTACCAAAAATCCTAGACCCCCTATTAGTTCTAACCACAGGCCGTGTGAAGTGACTGTGACAGAGCATATCTTTCAGGTTCTTTGCCCTACGGGCTATTAGCTTAGGGGTAGGTGAAATAAATGGTGTCAGCCTGGATTCGCTCAACAAAGTACCCCAGCTACGGCCCAAGATCTTGTAGATATCTTGCCACTGATTATTAAAAGTGGTCACAATGCCAAGTGGCATATCCAACTCACGTGTTTGTCTTTGAAGCAGGTCTGAGCGTGAGCTATTCCGGGCTCTCTGATATGCAGAGGAGATGATCTTCTTAGGGTAACCCCGATATCTGAAACGATCCGTTAGTAGTTTTGCTTCATCCTGGAAGTCTAAGGTCAGACTGCAATTTCTCTTCAGGCGCAGAAACTGGCCAGTTGGAATCCCATTCTTGAGGTGCCTAGGGTGGAAGCTTGAATAGTGTAACAAACTATTCGTCGCTGTCGGTTTGCGATAAAGAGTAGTGACAACATTTGAATCTACCAGGCTTACTTTAAGATCCAGAAATTCCACCGAAGTAGATGAAACATGTGATGTGAGCCTGATATTGAAGGGATTCTCATTAAGATCAGCAATGAACCGGTTACAATCATCTTCGGTGCCTGTCCAAAACATCAAAATGTCGTCAATATAACGAAGCCATTTGGGACAACATTTTCCAAATGCTTCGTGTTTGTACACTACTAGCTCCTCCCACCATCCTAAAAATAAATTCGCATAGGAGGGTGCACATCGTGCCCCCATGGCGGTCCCCTTTACTTGCCTGTAAAAACTCCTGTCAAAAACAAAATAGTTTTTGTCAAGGATAAAGAATAGAAGGTCCAGAAGAAATTGGTCATGCTCCCTGTCCCCCGTGGTGTTTGAATCCAGGAAAAACGAGGTAGCTTTTAGACCAACATCATGATTGATGTTGGTATAAAGGGACTCAACATCTAAAGTGATTAAGATCGTACCAGGTGGTAAACAGAGATCTTGAAGGAGTTGTATAAGATGTGTTGAGTCCCTAAGGAATGATGTAAGTTTCATGGCTAATGGTTGTAGAAAAAAATCTACATAGGTGCATGGCTTCTCAAATAGGCCATTAATGCCAGACACTATTGGCCTACCTGGAGGATTGATCAATGACTTGTGCACCTTCGGAAGAAGGTAGAAGGTCGGCACAACAGGAAAGTCCGTTGTCAAAAAGTCCACCTCTTTTTTGTTCAATATGCCCCGGCCAGCTGCTTGTCCAATAAGTTGGTCCAATTTTCCTTTAAAAAAACCGGTAGGGTCTGCTGGAAGACGGGAGTAGCAAGTGGAATCACCAAATTGTCGTCCAACCTCCTGTAAATAGAGGGAATAAGTCCACAGAACAATATTGCCTCCCTTATCCGCCTCACGGACAAGGAACTCTCTATTGTTCTGTAAGTCCCTAAGAGCTCTGCGTTCAGATAGACTTAGATTATTATTACGATTACCGTCCATATGCAGGGCCTGGATCTCTCTGCAAGTTTGGTTAAAGAAAATCTGGACCGCCGGAAAGAGGGAGAAAGAGGGGGTGGCCTGCGAAGGTAGTCTTCCACCAAACCGTTTCCTCATAGGTGCCATTTCGTTCTCATGAAGGAGGTCCATGAGGTCTCTGAGTACTTGTCGCTCATCATTCGGGAGCAGATCTAGTGAGGAAGGATGGTGATATAAAAGCTTAAAAGTTAATTGGCGGCAGAAAAGATAGACATCTTTGACCAGAGTAAACTTATCCAGGACGTTCATTGGAGCAAATGAAAGGCCCTTCTCCAGAACCTGTTTTTCATCAGGAGTCAGTATATGTGTAGACAAATTAATAATTTGTACATTACCTGGACCATTGTGTTGGTTCAGATGCTCAAGGGCAGACTGAGGGAATAAGTCTACCGTTTCCTGTGATTGAACCTCGTTTCCCGTTTGTATGATGGGGACGAGTTCTTGAACCCCCTGGTGCGTTTTTTGGTTGTAATTCCTCCTGGCCTTACGTCTGCCCCGCCTGCAGCCCCTTCTAGATCGCTCGGATCTGATGATAAAAAATCACTAGAGGAAACTTCCAATCTAGTATGCGTGTTGGTATGGGTGTTTGTCTCAGAGGATGTAACTCTTCTATTGCCCGGATGGCCCCATTTATAGGCCCGACCACCCGTATAGTCCATCTTGTCCCTATGAAATTTGCGTCGTTTGCCCTCAATAATTTCTTTTTCAAATTTGTCAATATTATTTTTGAGTTGTTGTTTAAAAGTAGCAACTAAAGATGCTTCAAAGGTAGCAAGTAAAGCCTCTCTATCCTTAATATCCTCCTTGAGTCTAATAAGGAGAGCCTGGTCATGCGCTATTAACATATCCATTAGGATGGAGGAGCATTTCATTAAGCCAGCCTCCCAAGAATTCTGAAATGATGAGTCCACTTCCCATGCAGGGAAGATCTGCACCCTGAGGCCCCGAGGAACAAAGCCTGTGACCTTATATTCCTCTAGGCTTCTTATGTTCCACCACACCTTTGTGAGAGTTTTGTGTAAGTTGGTCAATTCATTAGAAACTTTAGAGAAGCCCCCATCAACACTTGCTGTTTCCGTCACACCTTTGTCACCAATATCAAAAAGCCCTTGAGTCCTCTGGCTCCAAGCCGACTCCCTAGTCTGTAGATCCATAGTAATAAACGGATCCAAAAGTATCAATACACACAATAGATGTGAGTTACACACGGTGTGCCACACACCAAGAAATGAGAGACCACAAGGCTCTCAACACAAAACTGTCTGCACCAAGAAGTATCGGCAGGCACCACCGTCAGGGATCACCTCTAGCATACTACGGAAGAGCACATAGGAAAAACAAAGAAAAGGGTAGTTTGCAAACAAAAAGGGATCACCAGGATAATAAGGTGTCTAGAACAGAGTTTCTTCAGCGAGGGAAGATTTCATGTAAAGTGTAGGAGGATCTTCCATAATGTGCAGAGCTAATACCAGTCAGCAATGGCGTGTGTGTTGCCAAGGAGGGATGAACTGCAGGATGGTAGTTTATACAATTGGCTGAGAGTAGAGATATACTGCATATGGTACTGAAAAGAAAATATTCTGCATAAATGGGCTCTATATAGACAGGTTAAAATTAGTTGAGCCTGCTTTTTGTTGCCTGCTGCTAAGAGTTAAGTAATGCGAAACTTCACATAGCGCTCTGTCGACACATATGACAATGGATTATCTTCTGCCCTATGCTTCAATAGAACAGCATTTTCAGTTTCATGTCACGGATCTATTAGCAGCAGGCATCACAGTGAAGGAGTGCAGAGTGGAGTTAGGTGAGAATCAGCTAATGATGTAAAATGACACTGCAGTTATAATGATGTAGATGTGAGAATAATATTGGCCAGGCAGGGTACTGTACAGGAGCAGAGAGTGCACAGAAGCATAACATGAATTAATGGTGGCCCTAAGTCAGGAGCACACAGGAAAGGTGGGATGGGTGTGAAGTACTGAGCATAGAGAAGTGCTGCTGGGAAATGTGGTTTTAAGAGTTCGTACCACCTATTCAGCTATGTGAAGCTAGATGCCCAAAGGAGCATACAGATGAACAGGGTACAAGAATTCAACTTTATGGTGGGCTTATTCTGTATAATAAGTATGCATTTACTGTGCTTTTGAAAAATAATGCAATTCTGGGAATAACCTTTTAGGCTATGTGCACACGTTGCAGAATTGCCATGGAAATTTCTGTGGCAATTCTGCAACTCCCTGCAGTGGGTATAACGTATGCAGAATTGACATGCGTATTCCCGCTAAACACAAGGGTTTTACAAGAGTAATTAGCTTGCAGAATGCTAGCGTTTTCCAAACACTCTGTAGCATCGCTTGGAAAACTGATTGACAGGCTGGTCACACTTGTCAAACATAGTGTTTGACAAGTGTGACCAACTTTTTACTATTGATGCTGCCTATGCAGCATCAATAGTAAAAAGATATGTTAAAAATGTTAAAAATAATGTAAAAAAAAAAAAATCGTCAAATTCTCACCTTCTGACGGCCCCCGCAGCCTTCCCGATGCTCGCCATGCTCCCGTTCCCAGTAATGCCTTGCGGCAATGACCCCAGATGACGTAGAATCACGCGAGACTGCTACGTCATCACAGGTCATTGTCGCAAGGCATTACTGGGAACGGAAGCATCGCGAGGAGCGGGAAGGCTGCGGGGGCCGCCGGAAGGTGAGAATATCACGATCTTTTATTTTAATTCTATTTATTTTTTTTTACAGGTATATGGTTCCCAGGGCCGCAAAACATGTGGAATGCATTAAAAACAAAGGGATGCTTATGTAAGCTTTTTTCAGCGTTTTTTCCAGCGGAAACGGACGAAAAAACACAAAATCCTGAACGTGTGCACATAGCCTTAAACTGCAGATGAAAATTGAAGAAGCACACAAGAATAGCCCTAGACTCGCAATTGAAAATAGTAACTTCATACCTTTCTCTGGCAATGTTTCATCATCCATAGTTTTCACAAAAGCTCCGGTTCCTTTTGTGGGCTCTGAGCTCACGCTAAACACCAAGACTTCCAGATCATTTGAGATGCCGATATGCCAGGAACAGAAGCTCAGCTGACTAGGTACAATGCCATTTATGTGTAAAACCAAGGATCTGTCAAAATCCAGCACTGTTGTATCACGAGCGGCAATGTACTTCAGACTGAAGACCATTAGTTTACTTTTGCTGCTGACCAGAAGATCTCCTCGTACAGGACAACAAGAGAGGCATAGCGGGTTTTCAGAGAGAGGAATCTCTATGATTTCCATCTGGTCCTTCGATATTCCACTTTGTAGAGATTCTTCTTGGAGGCCAACCATCCGCACACTGATCCGGTTGCCTGTAGTCTGACATCGCCAATTCACATAGGCTCTCAGGGAAAAAATATTGTTTTTCTCTTCAATAGTAACCAGATAGTCTCCTAGGAATGAGGACAAGTTATAATAGATCACATGCAACCAAAACTGGAAGATGCAAGTTATTGAATGTTTAGTGGTTTGGGATGTAGGCATGATTGCCAAGATTACTATCAGCTGATTGCACCCGGGATTCTTTTCCACTGTGTTTTGACCCCTCTGCAAATTGTCTTTTCATAGAGAAAGAGGACTAGAACTCTAGCGCCACCTATTGGAGGTCGCAATCCTTAAAGTCAATATCGACTCTCTAACCAGCTGTGCCAAATGACTTAAGGTACCGTCACACTAAGCAACGTCGCCAGCGATCTGTGACGTTGCAGCGTCCTAGGGAGCGATATCGCTGTATTTGACACGCAGCAGCGATCAGAATCCCGCTGTGAAATTGCTGGTCGCTGCTAGAAGGTCTGCACATTATTTGGTCGCTAGGTCGCCGTGTATCGCCGTGTTTGACAGCAAAAGCAACCATACCAGCGATATTTTACACTGGTAACCAGGGTAAACATCGGGTTACTAAGCGCAGGGCCGCGCTTAGTAACCCGATGTTTACCCTGGTTACCAGCGTAAAAGTTAAAAAAACAAACAGCACATACTCACCAGCGCGTCCCCAGCCTCTGCTTCCTGACACTTACTGAGCTCCGGCCCTAAACTGAAAGTGAAAGCACAGCGGTGACGTCACCGCTGTGCTGTTAGGGCCGGAGCTCAGTCAGTGTCAGGAAGCAGAGGCTGGGGACGCGCTGGTGAGTATGTGCTGTTTGTTTTTTTAACTTTTACGCTGGTAACCAGGGTAAACATCGGGTTACTAAGCGCGGCCCTGCGCTTAGCAACCCGATGTTTACCCTGGTTACCCGGGGACCTCGGCATCGTTGGTCGCTGGAGAGCGGTCTGTGTGACAGCTCTCCAGCGACCAAACAGCGACGCTGCAGCGATCGGCATCGCTGTCGCTATCGCTGCAGCGTCGCTTAATGTGACGGTACCTTTAGGATAAAAGCCAAACCAGAATCTCAAGTTGCAGATTCTGGTTTTGGCTTTCATCCTAAGTCATGTGGCACAAGTCCTTAAGGTACCTTCACACGAAGCGACGCTGCAGCGATAGCGACAACGATGTCGATCGCTGCAGCGTCGCTGTTTGGTCGCTGGAGAGCTGTCACACAGACCGCTCTCCAGCGATCAACTATGCCGAGGTCCCCTGGTAACCAGGGTAAACATCGGGTAACTAAGCGCAGGGCCGCGCTTAGTAACCCGATGTTTACCCTGGTTACCAGCGTAAAATCTAAAAAAAACAAACAGCACATACTTACATTCACGTCCCCCTGCGTCCACTTCCTGACTGACTGAGCGCCGTACAGTGAGAGCAGAGCGGTGACGTCACCGCTGTGCTGCTTTCACTTTCACTTTGCGGCGCTGAGTCAGAGGAGGAAGCAGACTGCAGGGGACGCAATGTGAGTATGTGCTGTTTGTTTTTTTTACATTTTACGCTAGTAACCAGGGTAAACATCGGGTAACTAAGCGCGGCCCTGCGCTTAGTAACCCGATGTTTACCCTGGTTACCAGTGTAAAATATCGCTGGTATCGTTGCTTTTGCTTTCAAACACAACGATACACAGCGATCGGACGACCAAATAAAGTTCTGGACTTTATTCAGCGACCAGCGACATCACAGCAGGATCCTGATCGCTGCTGCGTGTCAAACGAAACGATATCGCTAGCGAGGACGCTGCAACGTCACGGATTGCTAGCGATATCGTTATAATGTCGTTTCGTGTGAAGGTACCTTTAGAGAGTTGATATTGACTTTTAGAATTGCGACCTCTAATTGGTGGCACTAGAGTTCTAGTCCTCTTCCTCTCTGAAGAGACAATTTGCATATTTCCCAGAGGAACAGTAAATGACTTAAAAAAGTCTCATCAACTGGGCATGTCAGGACTGACATGTTACTTTCCACAAGGAGAAACGTTACCCCTTTGACCCATGTGTAACATATGCTGTGAATGCTCCCCACTTATGGGTGCGAAAGGGGGGTTTATGGCTGCACGGTCAAACCCTTTACAACTATAGCATTTTACTTAGTTGCATATTTTCACTCATTTTAATGTGGAGGGTTCCAAGAAGTATCGTTTCTCCTTGCGGAGAGTGACATGATAAGCATGTCGAGGTGAGGAGACTTAAAGCCGCAATGCTCCTCTGGGAAATATGCAAACTTGTCTCTTCAGAGAGGAAGAAGACTAGAACTCTAGTGCCACCTATTGGAAGTAGCAATCCTAACAGTCAATGTCAACCCTTTAAAAAACCATTGTAAATGCTAATAAAACATTTACAGACATTGTATCCGGCTCTGCTCTGCCCTTGTTCGGGCAGATAGTGTCCTCCATTGTGTTCCCGCACATGTGTACTTCTATGTGGATGACCTAAGATGCGTCATCCACCTGAAGCAGGGAACGAGGACGTAGATCGCAAAAAGAAAGGAGGAGATGGAACAAGACCACAGATGCCCATCGGACTGCCCCATCTGTGAGCATAATAAAAGCTACATTGTGGGATCTACCGACTGGATTGGGGCAGACATACAGCATTCCAGTGTGCTGTATAATGGCTCTAATGCTGCTGGTTGTACTTTATATGGGGAAAACCTGGTGACTGGTTCCCTTTATAGGGTTATATTCCCACAATATCAAATAGCATAATGGCTTCAAATTCTAAAATAAAATTGTGAAATGTAATCATTTTCTACATCTGACATCTCTTCTGGAGCAGTGAGTACTTTTAGAAAAGGATATCTGCATGCTGGAGGCTTTAGCCCACGAATACGTCCTGTAGTTCTATGACAGGTCGCACACGCACAGTAGATGCCGACTATTCTTCAGTAGAGATATCCTTCTTACTTTACAGGGAGATGGCAAATGTACAGTTGGGACGTTCCCATTACACAAGGTGAACATGGGCACTGTGTGTCTGCTCCTATCTTTCCCTCCGATAGAGCAACCCAGCTCTGCAATATGCGGACTCCAGAGACTATTTTATTATAAAATAGAGCATTATTAGACAAGTAACACTGGACAGTAGAACTGAACTTTGTTTTACAACAAACACATGAGTAGCTGCAGGTCTCTCAGCTCTGCTGTATTGTAAAAATATTGAGGCCCTGTCAGCCTGTGAGATGGAATCTGAATCCGAGAGGAACCTGCAGATGTGTCCTGTCCCATGATTTGGGAATCAGACAGTATTGTATTATTGCGTTATACTGTGCTGTTTTGCTGCTGTGCAATAAGGCTTGCTCTCTTTAGAAGTTGTTCCTCTCTCCCTGTCTCTTTGATGTAGTTCTGATGTCAGTAAATCCTCCCATCTTCCCCATTTACTGTCAATCAGCCATCTTAGAAGTCCATGTGTTTGAAGCTCTGGTCAGAAAAGTCTAACTACTGTATGTGAGCAGATCTACAAGATTTCAGCTGGAAAATAAATGACGGTATCTTCTGGAATCTTCATACGTGCCTCCTGCAGTAGACTTCAAGCTGATAATTCCCGTATCTACTTGTGAATACTGGTTTCAGGAGAGGGCTTAGAAACTGTGTCTCAAGTGTCCTATACTCTCAGATTAGTTATAGAGTCAGAATAAGTCGTGTCAGGTATAATCACACACAGTACTGCAGTGAGATTAGGAGAGCAGAGGGTGGCCATTACATGTCACACTGGTAACTCCACCTTCATGAAAAAAAATAATCTCTGGAGGCAGATTCTCATGCAGATCCGTGTCTGGGCCATAGATCTTAACAGCTCATTTACATATACAGTTATGTAAAAAGTGTTTGTCCCCTTCCCGATTTCCTATTCTTTTGCATGTTTGTTACACTTAAATGTTTCAGAACACCAAACACATTTAAATACTACACAAAGATAACACAAGTAAACACAGAATGCAGTTTTTAAAAGGTCTTTATTATTAAAGGAAAAGAAAATCCAAAACTAATAGGCCATGTGTGAAAAAGTGATTGCCACCCCACCCCTTAAAACATAAGTTAACTGTGGGTTTATCACATCTTTAGAAATCGGAGCTCAAACTTCTCTAGCCACACGCAAGCCTGAATACTGCCACACCTGTTCTCAATCAAGAAATAACAAATAGAGCCTGCCTAAAAGTGAAGCAGACCAAAAGATTCTCAGAATCTAGACATCGTGACGTGATCCAAAGAAATTCTGGGCCAAATAAGAAAAAGTAATTGTGATCTATCAGTCTGGAAAAGGTTACCGTATATACTCGAGTATAAGCCGAGATTTTCAGCCCATTTTTTTGGGCTGAAAGTCCCCCTCTTGGCTTATACTCGAGTCATACCCGGGGGTCGGCAGGGGCTATCTAATTATACTCACCTACTGCTGGCGCGGTCCCTGCTTCTTCCAGAGCTGCATATTCTTCCTGTACTGAGCGGTCACATGGTCCCGCTCATTACAGAAATGAATATGCGGCTCCACCTCCCATAGAGGTGGAGCCGCATATTCATTTCGGTAATGAGCGGTAACTGTGACCGCTCAATACAGGAAGAAGATGCAGCACTGGAAGAAGCAGGGACGCGCAGGGACCGCACCAGCAGTAGGTGAGTATACAGCACTGCGAAATATTTACCGCTCCTCGTTCCGGTGCGGCTCCGTCATCAGCTCATTACCGCATATTCATTTCGGTAATGAGCGGTAACTGTGACCGCTCAATACAGGAAGAAGATGCAGCACTGGAAGAAGCAGGGATGCGAAGGGACCGCGCCAGCAGTAGGTGAGTATACAGCACTGCGAAATATTTACCGCTCCTCGTTCCGGTGCAGCTCCGTCATCAGCGTCCTCTGGCTGTGACGCTCAGGTCAGAGGGCGCGGTGACGTAGTCAGTGCGCGCCCTCTGCTGAACGTCAGTGCTGAAGACGGAGCCGCTTGAGGAGCAGGTAAATATTGAAAGTGCCGGGGGTCCTGAGCGAAGAGAGGTGAGTATGTGATTTTTTTTTTTTTATCGCAGCAAAAGCATATGGGGCAGTGACTGTACGGAGCATCTTATGGGGCAATAACCATTGTGCAGCATTATATGGGGCAAGTGACTGTACGGAGCATCTTATGGGGCCATAACCATTGTGCAGCATTATATGGGCAAGTGTCTGTATGGAGCATCTTATGGGGCCCTTATTACCCTTTATGCAGAATTATATGGGGCATATTTTAATATGGAGCATCTAATGGGGCCCATCAAACTTTATGGAGCATTATATGGGGCTCTTGATTCAATATGGATATTCAAAAACACAACCTACTGATGTCTCAATTAATTTTACTTTTATTGGTATCTATTTTTACTTTTGAAATTTACCGGAAGCTGCTGCATTTTCCACCCTAGGCTTATACTCGAGTCATTAAGTTTTCCCAGTTTGTGGCAAAATTAGGGGGGGTCGGCTTATACTCGAGTATATACGGTATATAGCCATTTCTAGAACTTTGGGACTTCAGCTAACAGGGAGAGTCAATATCCACAAATGGTGAAAACATGGAACAGTTATGAACCTTCCCAGGAGTGGCCGGCCCAAGAGTGCAGCAATGACTCATTCAAGAGGTCACAAAAGACCCCACAACAACATCCAAAGAATCACATGCCTCACTTAAGGTCAGTGTTCATAACTCCACCATAAGAAAGACTGGGTAAAAATGTCCTGTATGGCAAAGTTCCAAGAAAAAAAACATTGCTGAGCAATAAAAACAAAGGCTTGTCTCAGTTTTGCCAGAAAACATCTTGATGATCCCCAAGACCTTTGGAACAATACTCTATGGCAGTGTTCCCCAACTCAGGTCCTCAAGAGCCACCAACAGGTCATGTTTTGAGGATATCCTTAATATTGCACAGGTTATTGAATGCCTGCCTGTTCATGTGATGCAATTATCACCTGTGCAATACTAAGGAAATCCTGAAAACATGACCTGTTGGTGGCTCCTGAGGATCAGAGTTGGGGAACACTGCTTTATGGACTGACGAGACAAAACGTAAATTTTTTATGGAAGGTGTAGGTCTCATTACATGTGGTGTAGAAGTAACACAGCATTTCAGTAATATCATACAAACAGTAAAATATGGTGGTGGTAGTGTGATGGTCTGGGGCTGTTTTTCAGATTCAGGACCTGGAAGATTTGCTATGGTAAATGGAACCATGAATTCAGCTGTCTACCAAAAAATCCTGAAGGAGAAAGTACGGCCTATTTGTGACCTAAAGCTGAAGTGCACTTGGGTTATGCAGCAGGACAATGATCCAAAACACACCAGCAAGTGCACCTCTGAATGGCTTAAGAAAAGCAAAATTATGACTTTGGAGTGGCCTAGTCAAAGTCCTGACCTTAATCCAATTGAAATGCTATGGCTAGTCCTTAAAAAATGTTTGGAAACGCTCTCCAATGTGGCTGAAGTACATCAATTCTGCAATTATGAGTGGGCCAAAATTCCTCCAGAGCATTGGAAAAGACTCATTGCCAGTTATCGCAAATGCTTGATTGCAGCTGTTGATGCTAAGGGTGGCCCAACTAGTCATTAGGTGTAGGGGCAATCACTTTCACACAGGGTTCTGTAGGTTTGGATTTCTTTTTCACTTAATAATAAAGACCTTCATTAACCCCTTCACCCTGAAGCCTGTTTTCAACTTCCTGACCAGGCCATTTTTTTCAATTCTTACCACTGTCACTTTATGATATCATAACTAGGGTTGAGAGAAAAGGATCGGACAAATTCAAAAGTCGCCGACTTTTGGTAAAGTCAGTTTTCATGAAACCCGACCCGATCCTAGTGTGGGATCGGCCATGTGGTCGGCGATCTTCGCGCCAAAGTCGCGTTTCGTATGACGCGTTCAGCGCCATTTTTCAGCCAATAAAGGAGTGTGGGCAGCGTGATGACATAGGTGTCGTCGGAGGAGGAGGAATTTTTTTTCCCATTGACTTGCATTGGGTTTCGTGTTTCGGTCGATCCCCGACTCTTCGCGATAATCGGCCGATTTCACTCGACTTTTGAGGAAGTCGGGTTTCGCGAAACCCGACTCGATCTTAAAAAAATGAAAGTCGCTCAACCCTAGTCATAACTCAAACACTTCAACGGATCCTGGTGATTCTGAGATTGTTTTCTCGGGACATATTGTACTTTATGATAGTGGTAAAATTTCTTCAATTTGACTTGCGTTTATTTGTGAAAAAAAATATGGAAATTTGGCGAAAATTTTGAAAATTTTGCAATTTTTAAACTTTTAGCTTTTATGCCCTTAAATTAGAGTCGTATCATACAAAATAGTTAATAAATAACATTACCCACATGTCTGCTTTAAATTACCACAATTTTGGAAACAATTTTTTTGTTAGGAAGCTATAAGGGTTAAAAATTGACCAGCGATTTCTCATTTTTACAACAAAATTTGTAAAGCCATTTTTTTTTTTTTTTTTTAGGGACCACCTCACACTTGAAGTGACTTTGAGGGGTCTATATAACAGAAAATGCCCAAAAGTGACACCATTCTAAAAACTGCACCCCTCAAGGTACTCAAAACCACATTCAAAAAGTTTATTAACCCTTCAGGTGCTTCACAGGAATTTTTGGAATGTTTAAAAAAAAAATTGAACATTTAACATTTTTTCACAAAATTTTTACTTCAGATTCAATTTGTTTTATTTTACCAAGGGTAACAGGAGAAATTGGACCACAAAAGTCATTGTACAATTTGTCCTGAGTACGCCGATACCCCATATGTTGGGGTAAACCATTGTTTGGGCACATGGCAAAGCTCGGAAGGGAAGGAGCGCCATTTGACTTTTCAATGCAAAATTTGCTGGAATTGAGATCGGACACCATGTCGCGTTTGGAGAGCCCCTGATGTGGGGGGGGGGGTTTCCACTGTTTAGGCACAAGCGACACCATTTTGGAAAGTAGACCCCCTAAGGAACTAATCTAGATGTGTGGTGAGCACTTTGAACCTCCAAGTGCTTCACTTTAGTTTATAATGTAGAGCCGTAAAAAAAAACAAAAAAAAACACCTTTTTTTCACAAAAAAATTTCTTTTCGCCCCAAATTTTTTATTTTCCCAAGGTTAACAGGACAAATTGGACCCCAAAAGTTGTTGTGCAATTTGTCCTGAGTACGCTGATATCCCATGTGAGGGGGTAAACCACTGTTTGAGCGCATGGCAGAGCTCGGAAGGGAAGGAGCGCCGCTTGACTTTTCAATGCAAAATTTGCTGGAATTGAGATCGGAACCCATGTTGCGTTTGGAGAGCCCCTGATGGGCCTAAACAGTGGAACCCCCCACAAGTGAACCCATTTTGGAAAGAATATCCCCTAAGGAACTTATCTAGTTGTGTGGTGAGCACTTTTAACCCCCAATTGTTTCACTAAAGTTTAGAATGTAGAGCCGAGAAAATTAAAAAAAATAATTTAGCCCGCAGTTTTTTTTCCCCCAAGAGTTAACAGGAGAAATTGGACTGCTAAAGTTGTTGTCCAATTTCTCCTGAGTACGCTGATACCCCATATGTGGGGGGGGGGGGGGGGGGGGGAACAACTGTTTGGGCGCACAGCAGAGCTCGGAAGGGAAGGAGCGACATTTGGAATGCAGACTTAGATGGATTGGTCTGCAGGCGTCACATTGCATTTGCAGAGCCCCTGATGTACCTAAACAGTAGAAACCCCCCACAAGTGACCCCATTTTGGAAACTAGACCCCCCAAGGAACTTATCTAGGTGTGGTGAGAACTTTGAATGCCCAAGTGCTTCACAGAAGTTTATAATGCAGTCGTGAAAATAATTTTTTTTTTTCCCACAAAATAGATTTTTTAGCCCCCAAGTTTTTATTTTCACAAGGGTAACAGGAGAAATTGGACCCCAAAAGTTGTTGTCCAATTTATCCCGAGTACGCCGATGCCCCATATGTGGGGGTAAACCACTGTTTGGGCGCACCGCAGAGCTTGGAAGAGAAGGAGCGCCGTTTGACTTTTTTTTTTTTTTTTTTAAATTCGTTTATTTATCAAACACAAAATAAACACAGCATACATATTTGTCCTTGTCATTAGTCTGCATGGTTACATTTACAGGGGATGAAAAAGACAGAGCATACATATGCCAATCATTTCACATAGAAGAACATGTATATATATGTAAAGTTATGGAACAATCGGAACATAAGGTTTTTAAACTACAACTAAACTAAACCTCCAGAACTACTAAGCCGCCACTTAGTAGCTGGGTGTTTTTTCCCCATTGCGCAATACTAGTAGAGCAAAGGTGAAACCACGTCCCCATCGACCAGTCAGATCACAGAGTGAGGTGAGAGGCATTCCATTTATCCCATATTTTGTTGAACTTACCCGGGCAACCCCTGTTTTGATAAAGAGTGCGCTCATAGGGGATGACTGCATTCACCAACCCAATCCAGGACCTAATGGAGGGGGGTGAGTTCCCCATCCACCGCAGAGCTAACAACTTCCTTGCTAGAAAAAGTGTTTCTCGCGCCGTTTGACTTTTTCAATGGAGAATTGGCTGGAATTGAGTTCGGATGCCATGTCATGTTTAGAGAGCCCCTGATGTGCCTAAACACAAGTGACACCATTTTGGAAACTAGACCCCTTAAGGAACTAATCTAGATGTGTGGTGAGCACTTTGAGCCCCCAAGTGCTTCACAGACGTTTATAAAGTAGAGCCGTGAAAATAAAAAAAATCGCATTTGTTTACATAAAAATGATCTTTTCACCCCCAAATTTTTTATTTTCACAAAGGTAACAGGAGAAATTAGACCACAAAAGTTGTTGTGCAATTTCTCCTGAGTACGTTGATACCCCATATGTGGGGGTAAATCACTGTTTGGGCGCACTGCAGAGCTTGGAAGAGAAGGAGTGCCGTTTTACTTATTCAATGTAGAATTGGCTGGAATTGAGACCGGACACCATGTCGCGTTTGGAGAGCCCCTGATGTGTCTAAACAGTAGAAACCCCCCACAAGTGACCCCATTTTGGAAACTAGACCCCTTAAGGAACTTATCTAGATGTGTGGTGAGCACTTTAAACCCCCAAGTGCTTCACAGAAATTTATAACGTAGAGCCGTGAAAATAAAAAAATCTTTTTTTTTTCCTCAAAAATGATTTATTTAGCCTGCAATTTTTTATTTTCTCAAGGGTAACAGGAGACATTGGACCCCAAAATCTGTTCACCAGTTTGTCCTGAGTACGCTGATACTCCATATGTGTGTGGGGGGGGGGCACTGTTTGGGCACCCATCAGGGCTCGGAAGGGAAGGAGCGCCGCTTGGAATGCGGACTTTGATGGGATGGTCTGCGGGCGTCATGTTGCATTTGCAGAGCTGCTGATGTACCTAAACAGTAGAAACCCCCAAGTGACCCCATTTTGGAAACTAGACCCCCCCCCCCCCCCAAAGAGCTTATCTAGATGTGTGGTGAGCACTATGAACCCCCAACTGCTTCACAGAAGTTTATAATGTAGAGCCATGAAAATAAAAAAAAAAAAAAATGTTTCCACAAAAATGATCTTTTCACCCCAAAATTTTTACTTTCACAAGGGTAACAGGAGACCCCAAAATTTATTGTGAAATTTATGTTGAGTAGGCTGATACCCCATATGTGGGGGTAAACCACTGTTTGGGCGCATGGCAGAGCTCGGAAGGGAAGGAGCGCCATTTTGGAATGCAGACTTTGATAGAATGGTCTGCGGGCGTTATGTTGCGTTTGCAGAGCCCCTGATGTATCTAAACAGTAGAAACCCCCCACAAGTGACCCCATTTTGGAAACTACACCCCCAAGGAACTTATCTAGATGTGTGGTGAGAACTTTTAATGCCCAAGTGCTTCACAGAAGTTTATAATGCAGAGTCGTGAAAATAAAAATATTTTTTTCCACAAAAAAAGATTTTTTAGCCCCCAAGTTTTTATTTTCACAAGGGTAACAGGAGAAATTAGACCCCAAAAGTTGTTGTCCAATTTATCCCGAGTACGCTGATGCCACATATGTGGGGTTAAACCACTGTTTGGGCGCACGGCAGAGCTCAGAAGGGAGGGAGCACCATTTGACTTTTTGAGCGCAAAATTGGCTGTGGCTTTTAGAGACCCCCTGATGTACCTAAACAGTGGAAACACCCCAATTCTAACTCCAACCCTAACCCGATCCATAATCCTAATCACAACCCTAACCCCCAAAACACCCTTAGCCCTAATCCCAAAGCTAACCATAACCCTAATCAAAACCCTAAATCCAACACATCCCTAACCCTAATCCCAAACCTATCCCTAATCCCAAACCTATCCCTAATCCCAAACCTATCCCTAATCCCAAACCTATCCCTAATCCCAAACCTATCCCTAATCCCAAACCTATCCCTAATCCCAAACCTATCCCTAATCCCAAACCTATCCCTAATCCCAAACCTATCCCTAATCCCAAACCTATCCCTAATCCCAAACCTATCCCTAATCCCAAACCTATCCCTAATCCCAAACCTATCCCTAATCCCAAACCTATCCCTAATCCCAACTCTAACCCTAATGCCAACGCTAATCCAAACCCTAATTCCAACTCTAACCCCAACTTTAGCCCCAACCCTAACCCTAAGGCTATGTGCACACGTTGCGGATTTTGCTGCAGATCTGCAGCGTGTCAGCAGAAGTTTCCCATGAGTTTACAGTACAATGTAAACCTATGGGAAACAAAACGCTGTGCCCATGCTGCGGAAAAAAACACGCGAAAACGCAGCGGTTTACATTCCGCAGCATGTCAATTCTTTCTGCGGATTCCGCAGCGGTTTTACACCTGCTCCATAATAGAAAAGTGCAGGTGTAAAACCGCAGGGGAATCCGCACAAAAACCGCGGTAGATCCGTGATAAATCCGCAGGATTTAACAAATCCGCTGCGTAAAAATCCGCAGAGAACCATTCTACGTGTGCACATATCCTAACCCTACCCCTAACCCTAACTGGAAGATAGAAATGCATACATTTTTTTTATTTTAATTATTTTTCCCTAAGGGGGTGATAAAGGGGGGGTTATTTACAATTTTTTTATTTTGATCAATGTGATAGGATCTCACAGTGACCAAAATAAAACAAGAGGAAGAATCTTCCCCTGCCGGCGGGCAGATCATGGCGGGCGCACTGCGCCTGCCATTTTCTTACCGGAGCAAGAAGCCAGCGGCCAGCAGAAGAACCCAGGGACACCGGTAAGTATAACAGGGTCCCCAATCCCCCTATTTCTCGGTCCTCTAATGTGCGATCACATCAGAGGACAGAGAATGACATCGCTTTATTTATTTATTTTTTTTGCGGTCGCCGGTAAACAGTTAATTACCAGCGATCGCAAAACAGGGGTCGGTAAAAACCGACCCCGATCATGTTCTTTGGGGTCTCGGCTACCCCCGGCAACCGAGACCCCAGAGAAAATCCGACTCTGGGGGGCGCTATTCACTTTTTCCACAGCGCCGTTAATTAACGGCGCTGTGGTTTAAGTACCCTTAAATGCCGCTGTTAAAAGGCATATCGGCGGTCGTTAAGGGGTTAAGTGACCAGCTATGTTTATTTTGGAGTGCAATATATATGGGGAGCTCCTCCCCTCTATGGTTTACTATATATTACTTTGTATGACCATGTTGCTCTTTATTGTGTACATACTTTGTTTTATTTTGATGTAGATTGAGTGATGGTAACTCATATTTTTCTGTTAATTTTTGTACATAGTTACTGAAGAAGGCCAACAAAGGCCGGAAAGTTTATTTTCTCTTTTGCAATAAACACAAAAGAGATCCACCTTAAGTTGAGTGCCAGGTCTATTTTCTATATTATCACATGGTGTGGGATCCTACCTTGGCACCTTCACTGGGTAGTGCATACGGTATCATTCCTATCATTATATTAGATCAGATCGCTGATCTGTCACTTTGCATAGCACTGTGTCAGATCAGCGATCTAACAGGCAGTGCAGGAGGCTTTCCTGCACCTGCTCTGAGCAGGCGCCGGCTAGCCACCTCACTTCAGGACCCCGAAGGAGCCCCGCTGCCATCTTGGATCCGGGGACTCCTTCCAGCACACCACAATCGCATCGCGTTGTTCCGGTGGGGGAGCCCCCGTCCCTGCGTGATGCCCTCTTGAGGAAGCGAGAATCATTCTCGCGAAACGCACGTCGGGGAGAGTGACCGCTCCCAGGTCTTACATCTGTTAATATGGGTAACTAATCCTTTACTGTATTACTGATATGTGCATTACTTTGATTATATGTGCGATATTTACTCGTTGCACATTAGTATCATTGGGAAGATTATGTCCCTGTTTGGATCACACATGCATGAATGAAAGCACCTTTTTTACTTCAAGCTTTTTTTGTATATGCCCATTCGGTGGTAATTGTTTGAGACTTGTTATATTCTCAGCCCTGATGTAGCGATCACGCTGCGCTGCCACCTGGTTGGATCACATTAATTTCCATACTAATGACATTTTGTCTTAACGTTGTTATTAGGAACTTTCTGTTTAAACTAATTTTTTTATATGTAATAAAAATATACCTTTTATACATAAAAACTCTGAATTTTCTCCGATTATTCGTGATGCCCCTCTATGCCGCTGTCACTACTGACAGTGGCATCAGAGGGGTTAAATGCCCACGATCGGCGCTGCGCCGATCGTGGGCATTGCTGCGGGGTTTCAGCTGTCATATACAGCTGACACACGCACGCGATCGCTGCAGTGCTCAGCGTGAGGCCGTGCGATCGTGCCGCCGTACTAGTACTGCGGTTTGTGTTAACTCAGTTCCCGCACAGCAGTACTAGTACGGTGCATGTCGGGAAGGGGTTAAAAAAACCTGCATGTTGTGTTTACTTGTGTTATCTTTGTCTAATGTTTACATTTGTGATGTGAAACATTTAAGTGTGACAAACATGCAAAAGAATAGGAAACCAAGAATGGGGAAACACCTCATACAACTAAGAAAAATGTGGATTTTCTCTGGTGCCCCCTCATAGGATGACAAGTTTCATCAGTGTATGCAGAACTTTGAAGGCTACAACATCAAAGTGATATCAGGCCCACGAGTTGCAGCAGCACCATCTCACACATACACACACCCCGCCCTTAAGGGCTGGCACCTTCCTCACACCCCCGAGCGGCCGGCAGCGCCCTCACCAGAGGTAGGCAGCACCCTCACACCCCCGAGCGGCCGGCAGCACCCTCACCAGAGGTAGGCAGCGCCCTCACACCCCCGAGCAGCCGGCAGCGCCCTCACCAGAGGTAGGCAGCGCCCTCACACCCCCGAGCAGCCGGCAGCGCCCTCACCAGAGGTAGGCAGCACCCTCACACACCCCCGAGCAGCCGGCAGAGCCCTCACCCCCTCAGGAACAGCAGCACCATCTCACACACACCCTCCCCTTAAGGGCTGGCACCTTCCTCACACCCCCGAGCGGCCGGCAGCGCCCTCACCAGAGGTAGGCAGCACCCTCACACCCCCGAGCGGCCGGCAGCACCCTCACCAGAGGTAGGCAGCGCCCTCACACCCCCGAGCAGCCGGCAGCGCCCTCACCAGAGGTAGGCAGCGCCCTCACACACCCCCGAGCAGCGCCAGGTCCTTACCCACATCGCTGTAGCTCATGTGCACCACTCTGCCCAGCGTGCTGAAGCTGCAGAGCGGGTCACACAGCTCGGGGCCCACGCTGAACACTTCCACCTTACAGCCGCCGGCGCTGGTCACGAACACGCTGTCCCGCCCACAGGAGAACAGCTCCGGCGCCTGCCGGGTGGGCACGATCCTCTGCGAGCCGAAGGGATGGCAGTTGTAGAGCTGCACCATGGTGTCACCGTGTGGGGCGCACCGTCATGTCCGGGTGCAGAGGGGGTTATTTAGGGCCCTGGAGAGAGGAGCTGCGCAGATCCATGGAGACGATGAGGCGCACAGTCCCCCGCACACCTGTACAGGGACACAAGCACAGTGTCAGCGCTGCGGCTGGCGGGACCCGTGTCCGTGCGCTGCGGCCTCACCTGTCATTACACTGCGGCTGTCAGGCAGAGCAGCCGCACTCCCTGCCCCGCAGTCAGCACACAGCGGCCGAGACTCCCCCTTCCTCCCAGCAGACATGTGACGCCAATTACCAGATCACATGCACAGGGGAGTGGGCGCGTCCATTACAGATGGAAAGAGAGGGGGTGTAGCGGTGTAAGATTGCCTAGTCAGCCTCTGTTCTCCCTGGATATCGTCTCAGCAGCTTCCCCTCAACCCAACCCCCTTCCCAGCCCCTCTACACTTGCCCTCCTTCTATCCCTACCCTGTAAGTGCGGTCACGTGACATATAGAGTGACCACGTGATTTATCCTAAACAAGTCCCGGTTGGCGTGTATCTAGTCTGTGTAATGAGAGAAGCCCTCAGGCCGTCACCCTCCGCTGTCAGTCACACAGGAGGAGGCGGATACATTATAGTCTCAGCCCCGTGTACCGAGACGTGACCAGGACACAAATAACACCGGACTGCTCTGGTTGTGAACACTGCTCGCACCACCCCGGCTTCAATCATGGCTCCGCCCCCGCCCGTTTCTTATTGGATAACATTGTATTCCTGTGACTTTAATTGGGTGTCGGGATCTTTGCTGCGCGCTCATTGGCTGTGACTTGAGGGGTGTACTCACTGCACTGGGACTGTGAGAGCGGGAAGGCGGCCTGTACCGCTGCGGCTGTCGTGTGTGTCACCATGTCGGGGTTCCTGAGGTAACGCTGTGTCTGTGCAGTGTGCACTGCGGCCGGGAGTTGTGGTCGAATCATCGGAGTTGTAGCTTTGAATGGCGTTAGTGACTTTACCTCACAGTGTGCACCACGTGAAACGCTTAAAAAAGACGCAAAGCTGCCATTTTTTTTGTTTTTATGGCGTTCATTGTGCTATAAAAATGACCCAGATACTTGATTCTCCAGGACTGTAGGGTTGTGGCGATGACAAACTTTATTTCGCAATTAACCAGAATCCCTCAATGTCTGTCTGCTATTTCATCCTTCTCCACTAGATTTCTAAAACTTAACATGGACAAAACAGGATTCATCATCTTTCCCCCATCTCACGTGACACCCCCCCCCCCCCCCCCATTACAGTAAACGGCTGCCCACTCTCCCCAGTCCCACAAGCTCGCTGCCTTGAGGTAATCCTTGACTCTGATCTCTCCTTCAAACCACGTATCCAAGCCCTTTCCATTTCCTGCCGCCTTTAACTCAAAAATATTTCACGGATCCGTACATTCCTCAACCAAGAATCTGCAAAAACCCTAGTCCATGCCCTCATCATCTCCTGCCTCGACTACTGTAACCTCCTGCTCTGTGGCCTCCCCTCTAACACTCTTGCACCCCTCCAATCTATTCTAGACTCTGCTGCCCGACTAATCCACCTGTCCCCCCGCTATTCCCCGGCCTCTCCCCTCTGTCAATCCCTGCACTGGCTCCCCATTACCCAGAGACTCCAGTACAAAAGCCTAACCATGACATACAAAGCCATCCACAACCTGTCTCCTCCATACATCTGTGACCTCGTCTCCCGGTACTTACCTACATGCAACCTTCGATCCTCACAAGATCTTCTTCTCTACTCCCCTCTTATCTCCTCTTCCCACAATCGCATACAAGATTTCTCCCGCGCTTCCCCCCTACTCTGGAACTCTACCACAACACATCAGACTCTCGCCTACCATTGAAACCTTCAAAAAGAGCCTGAAGACCCACCTCTTCCGACAAGCCTACAACCTGCAGTAACCACCAATACAGCATTCTATAATGCTGTATATCTGCCCCCAAGCCGACCTGCAAGAGAAGAAAAATAACCTTTGTTATACTCACCTGCGGGGCGGTCTGGTCCGAGGGGAGTCGCTGGTCGTGGTCTGGTGTCTCCCTTCTTCTTGCGATGCCGCCCTCTTGCTTGCTTCGTGTGGATGACGCGTTCCTTCGGCTCTTTGACCTTTCCCAGCGCACCGGAGTACTTTATTCTGCCCTCGACAGTGTAGAGAAATACGCCTGCGCAGGAGCGCGGTGCCGAGAAGACGTTTTATCCACACAAACCAAGAAGAAGCAAGAAGGGAGGCGCCAGACCAAGACCAGCGACACCCATCGGACCGGTGAGTATAATAAGGCTATGTGCACACGTTGCAGATTGGTGTGCAAATTTTTCCGCACTGTTTTTGCAAAATCCACTGCTGATTACCCGCGGATTTACCGTGGTTTTTGTGCGGATTCCACCTGCGGTTTGCTGCTGTTGAGGAGCAGGATTCCTATTATGGAGCAGGTGTAAACCGCTGCAGAATCCGCACAAAGAATTGACATGCTGAGGATAATAAACCGCTGCTTTTCCGCAGCATGTGCACTGCGGATTTTTGTTTTCCATGCGTTTACATGGTACTGTACAACGCATGGAAAACAGCTGCAGATCCATAGCAAAATCCGCAACGTGTGCACATATTGTTACCATAGTCCTAGTTTAGAAAGGCTATTAGTCACTTCAAAAGATTCAACAATTACATATTCAATCATGGATTACCACAAAAGAAAGAATTGAAGGAAGGATAATATTAAAAGTAATATATTTATTAGAGAATATTTTTAAAAATAAGCATAAATACAAAGGGATATCAAAAAAGAGAGGGGGAGTTTAAACCACCAGACTATAAAAGAGGAGGGAAACAGTGCTGCACAGAACCACCTGGTTAATGAGGTAAAAGTTAACCAATCTATATCATAGGAAGATTAAATTTGTGATGATATAGTTACAAAAAACCCAGCAATCAAAGGCACACGCCACTAGTATGTATACATCTGCCAGGAATAAGTCAGAGGGGTATCCCCATTCTTTTGGTTTTACCAATGAAAAAATAATAAATGAAACATGTATATCCAGCAATACAACTTAGTTGTTAATAGAATGAAACAACAGAACCATGTAAAATAATGACCCTTTGGGGTGGGACAATCTCTCAGGCCTTGGCACGCCACTTTGGTAAATATACTTATACTTATATTTGCACATATATACCCGCACTTTGGTGACTCTGATTGGATTAGGAACTTATGAGAAAGACCCGTAATAGGTTTTGTTCCACTTAGGTATGATTTACCAGTGGCAGCCGTTGATATTTGAATAAGGGGTCTGGTTACTATGCATTAATTTCATTATGGTCAGAAGTATCCTCAGTGGAGTGGGGTGGTGCAATAAGAAGCATATATTCATAGTGCCTTAGACCTGAGTGATGGTTTAGTTGCACTGTGAGGTACCTTGTTTTTTGCTGCTTTTTTTGCTGCTTTTATTGTTATGTTTAAATTTTGTCAATAAAATTGTGTATTTTGCATTCCTTGAGCCATGTCATTATTTTACATGGTTCTGTTGTTTCATTGAATCTTACGGAATGGGACCAAGCAATTATCAGCTATAGGTCATATAGGATTAATATGTATGCATTAGTTGTTAATAGGCAGGAAAGTAAAACTACTATATGCTTCATAAAGAGTACCAAAATGGGGGGGGTCCCATGACATGGGCTAATTACCTGTGATTCAGAAGTACCTAGAATGGTGCCTAGCGCTGATGGTGGAGTGCAGGTACTATTCCCCGGCGCCCGACAAGCGCTGTTTCGCCGTAGCTTCTTCAATAGGGGCGAGGACAGAATGCTGTATATAAGCCCTGAAAGGTGGTGGCCGTATCTCCTATCGGCCAAACCTGGTGACAGGTTCACTTTAAGGGGGTCCCAGCTGTCTCCTAAGAAAGTTCAGTAAGTGCCAGGACCATCTTCAAAAGAGGATTGAGCTCCAGGATCAGTTTAACTCCAGCGCAGACTGTGCTCAGAAATAACAGCAGGTCGGTGTGACGTCATCTGCTGGCCGGGTGACAGGACGGCCTCTTCTGTCCCATAGAAGCACCACAGATTGACATTTGCAAGAACTACAGGGATTGGACTGGGGTAGAGAGGCCATCTGTGATCAAGACTCCATCAGACTTTGGGACATCTGCAGTGATTGTCCAAGTGATTGCTACCGAGTAACGAGTATATTCGCTCATCACTAATTGATACCTCTCCATTATTAACCAGGCTTAATTAACCATGGTCCCTCTCTAGGCTATTAATATCTGCCCTCAGTCACTGGCTTTCCCTCTCTGGCGGAGAAAACTGCGCGGGAGCCAACACCATTTTTTTCTGTGAATTAACTCTTTAATTTAACAGCTACAGCTCCAAAAGTTTACACACACACACACACACACACACACACACACACACACACACACACACACACACACACACACACACACACACACACACACACACACACACACACACACACACACACTACTAACATTATTAGTGAGGGACATATAAAAATCTAACAGATATGCAATGGTTTACTGTATGTAAACCATGTCTCATATCCTATCGGCTTCTGCAATGATTTTACAGAACCCGACAATTGAATTATCGGCCATTCTGCTATCCAGCTCCATATGGAAAAAAAAAAAATATACCGGTGTGTGTGTGTGTGTATGTGTATATATATATGCCGAGAAAATTCCGCCTGACCTGATGCGAGCTGCCCCATAGATTAACATTGGTCCGAGTGCTATGCGATATTTTTTTTTTTTCTTTTTTTATCGCATAGCACTCGTCCGTATTATGCTCTAGTGTGATTCCTCCGGCCTTAGGCCACGGCTTTAAGCGTAGCTCATCAGTTCTGCACAACCCAATTAACTGTTTTGTTCCTCTTGCAAATTCACCAGGGGCTCAGCTTGGAAATTCTTGCAGTCTCCGCAGTATAACAGAAGAGGTAGCCATGTGGTGCACGCTTCTCCCAATATATTTTTTGATGAAGTACAAGACATTACGTCTTCAGCGGATGATTCTGCATCTGGAGAGGAAGATCTGGACTCTCTGCTGTTATTCGGTGTGCTGAGAGGCAGTGTGGTTGGATTGCGTTACTATACAGGAGTGGTAGGTATAATTATTTCTCCTTTGCCTCATTGGGGGACACAGACTGTGGGTATATGCTGTTGCCACTAGGAGGCTGACACTAAGGCTAGTTTCTCATTTGCCTTAGAATCCGCAGCGTTTAATCCGCAACCGCAAATGAAGGAAAAACCACATGGAAACATGTACAAACGCAGCGTTTTTTTTAAAAACGCGGTATTTTCATGCGTTTTGCATGCGTTTTGCATGCGTTTGCGTTTTTTGTGCGCATGGTGGAAAATTTTACAGGAGAAAAATCTAGATAACCAGACACCGCCAATGTGACTACAGAGGGTGTGTATTATGGGATCTCTATATATAGACCCTTGGACTGCTGAAATGTTAACAGCGTGCTACTCTATCCTGTGTCATGATGGATCTTCGCATGGAGAGCTTTTATTTCAACCTGGATTTAAGCATCAAGCTGTTTCTTGCCTGTGCGTTTGCTTGGGAGCAACAAAGAAATCGAGAAAGACAGAGAAGGACACGGCGTCGGCGTTTTTGGAGACACCCTATTATCAAACTCCGGGAGAGCCGTGGAGCCTATCACACGCTATATGGCGAGCTTAATGCCAAACAGGGCAAATTCCCGGAATATACCAGGATGTCGCAAGACTCTTTCCGGGATTTGCTTGCTCGTGTCCAAGGAGCCATCCGGAGACAGGACACCCAGCTCCGTAGTGCGATTCCTGCAGAGGAACGTCTGCTGGTTACATTAAGGTACGTAATAATTCTAAACAAATGCCAGTCCTAATTATTGTTGGTCTGACATGTATTCTTTGTATTTTCTTTTATGTCTTTAGCAGAACAACACCATAAATAGAATTGATTGTAATTTATTTTTTATTTATTTTATTACAGATTTCTGGCAACCGGAGAGGGCTTATCCCTCCACTTCCAGTACCGGCTTGGAATTTCCACCCTGTCTGGAATAGTTGCGGACACCTGCCGGGCTTTGTGGGACATTCTCCGGGATGGATTTATACCCCTACCCACCGAGGACATGTGGATGGGAATTGCAGAGAAATTCTCGAGTGTGTGTGATTTCCCCAACTGTTTGGGAGCGGTGGATGGAAAGCACATGCGCATTATCAAACCCGCCAGAACTGGCTCAGAGTACTTCAACTACAAAAAATATTTTTCTCTTGTGCTCATGGCAATAGCAGATGCGGACTGTCGCTTCATCGCCGTGGACATTGGAGCTTTTGGCCGTGGCAACGATTCCCAGACTTTCAAGAACTCGGATATGGGCCAACGTGTGTATGGCAAAAATTTTAATTTTCCACGACCTCTCCCCAACACTCAAGGCCCACCGATGCCATTTGTTATGGTTGGGGATGAGGCCTTTCAGATGTGTGAAAACCTACTGAAGCCCTATTCCAGTCGTGACTTGAACCACACTAAAAGGATTTATAACTACAGACTGACCAGGGCCCGAAGAACAGTGGAGTGTACCTTTGGGATTCTAGTCTCAAAATGGCGCATTCTTGCAATAGCCATTAATGTAAAAATGGAGACAGTTGATGAGGTGGTCAAAGCCTGTGTGGTTCTCCACAATTACATTATGGCTAAGGAGCGACCCAACATTGAACTGGATGAACCAGTTGCAAACCCATTGCCAGATTACCAGCATCACCCGCTGCGGTCAACTGTTGAAGTTGGCCACATGCGGGACCAATTTGCTGCCTTTTTTGATTCTGATATTGGACGTGTGGCATGGCAGGACAATATTGTGTAAAATGTCCCGTTGGGTTTGGGTCTGTACCAGTTATGTTTTAAATGTTAATAATATTTGTTGTTAATAAACTACGTGTTTTGTTATCTTGACATTGTCTCCTATGTATTTCCTCTACAAACCACTTAGGTTGTTAATGGTAACGTAGTTGACGTCATTGCTTCCTGATTCTGTTCTGCAGTATCTATTGGACGCAGACTGAATAGACGATGGCTGTTTACAAAACAGATCTATACTCATCAAGTCAGGTGTCAGAAATAATGAATTCATGATGCACAAATAACAGCCTCATGAATTCACTATTTCTGACACATGTCCAGGTGAGTATAGATATGCCTTGTATGACCTCCATCGTCCCTTCACTTTGTGTGAAATAGATTACGTACACAGAAGAGAAAATGGAGGTCATACAAGGAAGTTCTCTGCTCACCAGGTCAGGTGTCATAACTAATGAGTTTTTGGACACATGACCTGTTGAGTATAGTTCTGCTTTGTATTACCGCCATGTTCTTTTCAGTCTGCAACACAGTCACAGAGTAAGCAGAAGGAAGAGATTATGGAGAAAATACAAGTTTTTTTTTTTTGGCCACCTCATATCTCTATACCAAACACAGACAAAGCTGCAGTGTTGTACTTACTAACTACTGGAGCTATGAGGTGGCAAAAAAAATAAGTGCGGCGCAGTGTTTTTATTCGGCGCACGGTGTGTGTTGCTGGCGGCGAAATACACAATTAACCAAACATTATTGGTGGCAAAAAACATTATTATTTTTTACACAAAAAAAAAAATTAACTGCGCCTGCTTGGGGTAGAGTGCCGGAAATGGGGGGTATGTAGCTGTGAAGCTTGACTAACTGGACGACGCAGGGGTGGCAGGAAAAGGGGCAATTAAATTACTGGGGTCTGGCAGTTCGGGGATGGGGCTTGACGCATGAGAGGGCAGAGACACACTGGAAGGGTGAGACAAACCAGACATTACAAACACATTGGGAGGTGAGGGATAGCGATAGTCCTCTATTTCTTTTTTCCTTTCCCTTTTTGGGATCGGCGCTGCATTACGGGGAGCCTCGTTGGGCTCATTTCTAGCGGCCTGGCTGTGGTGGCCGACCTGTCAGGGTCCGTGTGCTGCAGCATGGTTGTGGTGGGGAAGGCCATGCCAGGGTCCATGTGCCGCTGCTGCTGCATGGTTGTGGTGGTGGGGAAGGCCATGCTAGGGTCCGTGTGCCGCTGCTGCATGGTTGTGGTGGGGAAGGCCATGCCAGGGTCCGGCTGCTGCTGCATGGTGGTGTGGGGAAGGCCATGCCAGGGTCCGGTTGCTGCTGTTGCCGCTGCTGCGTGGTTGTGGTGGTGGGGAAGGCCATGCCAGGATCCGTGTGCCGCTGCTGCTGCATGGTTGTGGTGGTGCGGAAGGCCATGCCAGGGTCCGGCTGCTGCTGCATGGTTGTGGTGGTGGGGAAGGCTATGCCAGGGTCCGTGTGCCGCTGCTTCTGCATGGTTGTGGTGGTGGGGAAGGCCATGCCAGGGTCCGGCTGCTGCTGCATGGTGGTGGTGGGGAAGGCCATGCCAGGGTCCGGTTGCTGCTGCTGCATGGTGGTGTCAGTGGAGGAGGTCCAAGCAGGAGCAGCAGTTGTCATGGTGGTGGTGGAGGGCTGTCCAACAGCACTCGGCATGGTGGTGCTGTAGTGGTGTCCGGCAGTGCTTGGAATGGAGGTGGCCGTGCAGTGGTATGCAGCAGAGCTCGGCATTGAGGTCAAGCGTGACAGTGTAGGCACAGGTGGATATGCCTCCACTGCTGAAAATACAGACTCTGCTGCATAGCCTGCACATAAGCAAGCAGCATTGCATGACACTAAGCTGGAGATCAGGAGTAAGGTGTTCCAACATGCCCTGTTCAATTTGATTAAAACAATGATGTGCTGGACTCTGGAGGTCTGCTTTCACTTGGTCAAGGCTTTTGGTGACCACCTGGATACGTGTATTCATATGGCTAATGGCAGTATCCAGTTGGCCACCCATCGCCTTGAGTCCATCATGAAAGACAGAGCTCAAGTGCAAAAACTCGGGCACGAGTGCGAACTCTGCTTCAGGAAAATGGCCGCCGCGATCTCCATCTGCGCACGCGCGGCATCCCGCGGCCATTTTCCTGAAGCCGCGGCCAGCAGAGCGCCGCTTCTGCGCACGCGCGGCCAAAGGAAGATGGCCGCCCCCACCGATCACCAATGAAATAGTGCACATCGCGCTCTTTTAACTCCCCTGTGCAGTGGATTCAGGACCTTGGGCATGCGCACACCACTACGCCACCAACGGAAAACTAAGCAAGATCTGGGGGAAGACACCACGCCCTTTTGACCAGACCAGCCTGATTGACAGGCGAAAACGGCTACTTTGGTAACGTATTTTGGCAGCATAGGTGGGGAATCGGGGTCCAGAAAATACACTGTTGTAATGCACAGCTCAGGCCCTATTTAACAGTATTTTTATCTTATACTGAAAAAACGGGGTGACAGGTTCCCTTTAAGCATCAACTCCTGTGGAATAGAAACATACAAATTAAGGCAATACAATACAACCTAATACACCAAAAAAATACTTACCGTATATACTCGAGTATAAGCTGACCCGAGTATAAGCCGACCCCCCCTAATTTTGCCACAAAAAACTGGGAAAACTTATTGACTCGAGTATAAGCCTAGGGTGGAAAATGCAGCAGCTACCGGTGAATTTCAAAAATAAAAATAGATGCTCCATACCGTTCATTATGGCCCCATAGATGCTCCATAGAAAGCTGTGACATACATAATGCTCTGCACCGTTCATTATGGCCCCATAGATGCTCCACATAAAGCTGTGCCATACATAATGCTCTGCACCGTTCATTATGGCCCCATAGATGCTCCACATAAAGCTGTGCCATATATAATGCTCTGCGCCGTTCATTATTGCCCCATAGATGCTCCATATAAAGCTGTGCCACATATAATGCTCTGCACCGTTCATTATGGCCCCATAGATGCTCCACATAAAGCTGTGCCCTATAGAATGCTCTGCACCGTTCATTATTGCCCCATAGATGCTCCATATAAAGCTGTGCCACATATAATGCTCTGCACCGTTCATTATGGTCCCATAGATGCTCCACATAAAGCTGTGCCATATATAATGCTCTGCACCGTTCATTATGGCCCCATAGATGCTCCACATAAAGCTGTGCCATATATAATGCTCTGCACCGTTCATTATTGCCCCATAGATGCTCCACATAAAGCTGTGCCATATAGAATGCTCTGCACCGTTTATTATGGTCCCATAGATGCTCCACATAAAGCTGTGCCATATATAATGCTCTGCACCGTTCATTATGGTCCCATAGATGCTCCACATAAAGCTGTGCCATATAGAATGCTCTGCACCGTTCAGTATGGCCCCATAGATGCTCCACATAAAGCTGTGCCATATAGAATGCTCTGCACCCTTCAGTATGGCCCCATAGATGCTCCACATAAAGCTGTGCCATATAGAATGCTCTGCACCGTTCATTATTGCCCCATAGATGCTCCACATAAAGCTGTGCCATATAGAATGCTCTGCACCGTTCATTATTGCCCCATAGATGCTCCACATAAAGCTGTGCCATATAGAATGCTCTGCACCGTTCATTATGGTCCCATAGATGCTCCACATAAAGCTGTGCCATATATAATGCTCTGCACCGTTCATTATGGTCCCATAGTTGCTCCACATAAAGCTGTGCCATATAGAATGCTCTGCACCGTTCAGTATGGCCCCATAGATGCTCCACATAAAGCTGTGCCATATAGAATGCTCTGCACCGTTCAGTATGGCCCCATAGATGCTCCACATAAAGCTGTGCCATATAGAATGCTCTGCACCGTTCAGTATGGCCCCATAGATGCTCCACATAAAGCTGTGCCATATAGAATGCTCTGTACCGTTCAGTATGGCCCCATAGATGCTCCACATAAAGCTGTGCCATATAGAATGCTCTGCACCGTTCAGTATGGCCCTATAGATGCTCCATAGAAAGCTGTGCCATATATAATGCTCTGCACCGTTCATTATGGCCCCATAGATGCTCCACATAAAGCTGTGCCATATAGAATGCTCTGCACCGTTCAGTATGGCCCTATAGATGCTCCATAGAAAGCTGTGCCATATATAATGCTCTGCACCGTTCATTATGGCCCCATAGATGCTCCATAGAAAGCTGTGCCATATATAATGCTCTGCACCGTTCAGTATGGCCCCATAGATTCTCCTTATAAAGCTGTGCAATATATAATGCTGCTGCAATAAAAAAAAATGACATGCCTCTCTTGCTGCCCGCAGCTCCTCAGCGTCCCGTTTCGGCGCCTCTCCGCACTGACTGTTCAGGCAGAGGGTGGCGCGCACACTAGTACGTCATCGCGCACTCTGACCTGCACAGTCACTGCAAGAGGACGCGGAAGACAGAGCGGCGCCCGGCATGTGGAACGTGGACAGGTAACTATGACATACTTACCTGCTCCCGGCGTCCCTGGCTCCTTATCCCGGACAGATGATCTCCGGGTGCCGCAGCCTCTTGCTCTGTCAGCGGTCACCATTACGGCTCATTAGAGAAATGAATATGCGGCCCCACCCCTATGGGAGTGGAGTCCATATTCATAACTTTAATGAGCTGTCCCACGTGACCGCTGAACAGGGGAAGAGCTGCGGCACCGAAGACCGTGGGACGGGCAGGGGGAGCGCCGGGACTAGGTGAGTATACGACAGTCCTCTCACCCGCCGACCCCACCGCCGATCATGACTCGAGAGGGGCACTTTCAGCCCAAAAATTTGGGCTGAAAATCTCAGCTTATATTCGAGTATATACGGTATGTTCTCTGGGCAAGGACCGGTCTCAAAAATGCCAGAATGCAGTGGTATTTATATTTTCAGATCCTTGCTCCAGAACCACTAGGAACCCGGCTCTCTTGACGAAGGTCCTTGTTGAAGCGATCCTTCATCGAATGCCAACGTGTTTTGACTTTGAGCACTGTTGAAAAAACAAAAAAGAATGGTTAGACAATGGACTTTTGGCCGTGATCACACAACTGTGTGTGATGAGAGAAACTCCTGAGAGTTTCTCTCATCACACACAGTTGTGTGACCACGGTCAAGGTCACTGCTGCATCACACTGCATTGCAATACTTACAAAATGCATTTCGGACCCGAGTCGGGGCGTTGTCCCAGCCATCCCACATCGCTTTGGCCACCTCATTCCATATCCGCTGGATCGTCACATTGTCCGAGTGCTGTGGAACCCGGGTGTCCCACAACGGGACTCGCTCATGGACCAGGGAGATAAGGCGGTCATTTACAATGAGGTCCTCATCCCGTTCTGGAACCTAAAAAATAAATAAAGCCATTAATGTTGGAGACATTAACATAAGGAAAAGAAAGAAAACAGACAGAAAACTGGCATGAATATTGAAAGTCAAGAAACAAAAGGAGTCAAGAAGAAAAAGGGAAAGAAAGAGGAATGTAAAGAAATGAACATCCAATAGTTAAGTGAGGATACAATAAACAGTCAGCCACATATGCGTACATGCTGCCGCCTTGCCACCCGACCGTGACCCTGCTGCTCCTGCTGAGCCTCTGCCGCAGTGGAAGAAGTTCTCTAAAAAAAGGAAAAAAAATTGTCATATGTGTAGATGTGACAGTAAATACTTACCAATCTGAGAAGGTGAGTACTCACTTCAATGACCTGTTCGGCTTGTGCAGGCCCAGGCCGTTGCTCCTCGTCAGAAGAAGAAGACATTCTGATGCACGCAGAAAGAAAGAAATGGCAGAAATTAGGACATATAGAGACAGAAAATAAAGACATTGGCTAGGATATACTCACATTGTTCAGAGTGTAGATTCCTTCCTGTGTCTGCTCTGCTGCGTCTGCTCTTGTTCCCAGTCTGCTGAGTAGTGACCTGCAAATGTCCACTCCCTCCCTTTATCAGTTTGTATGTGGGGGGTGGCTAATCAGTGTCTAGACATGTTTTCCTGTGGTGCAACGCATGCTTTTGCGAACACATGCGTTCACATAGATAGCAATGCGTTTTTTTGCCGCATTCCTTCCACTAACAACCGCATACTTTTCTAGGCGGCAAATTGACGCCTCTAAAATCACTACATGTAGCGTTTACCGCGCCAAACCGCAGACGACGAAACGCGGCAAAACGCAACCGATCGCAGACACATGCGTCCCTAATGTTAAATACAGGAATACACGACGCATGCGGATACAACCGCAAATGTGAAACCAGCCTACATGGACGGGTCTGCTATTCAGACTCAAAAGTCTAATTATTTTACTTTTCAATTTTTACTCTATGCCTTTTTGATTTTTAATTTTTCCACGGACGAATGGGGTGACGGATCCTTTCAAGGTTCCGATCTCCCCGAACCATCAACAGGCGAGCACGGAGAGTGTCGCCTCTCCGTATCCTCTCCTGCGATGTGCCACGCCTGAGCTGACTTTTAGGGGTGACAGGTCCCTTCAAGGGCACCCTAAAAAAGAGATGGTGGATTACCCTTTTATCCCTGCACCGTCCACGCTGTAATACCTGACCTGCAGCAGAACAGTAGAGTGCGCGCGCTTTCCTCGGCGCTGAAACCCTGTCATCCGCGGCGGCGGACTCTGCTGTTATTCGGTGTGCTGAGAGGCAGTGTGGTTGGATTGCGTTACTATACAGGAGTAGTAGGTATAATTATATAAAGAAAAATTATAAATCAGCACAAGCTTCTATATATTGGGTAAATCAGAATATGAACAATATTCAAGATACATATATTTGTAATTCTTAGTATCGATCTGTGCGCTTAGCTGAAAATATTCTTCGAGATCGGTTTAGTGGAGGGCAGGACGGCATGGAGCTGCTGGAATAAACAACACTTACCGTACACTTTTACTCAGATTACTCACGATACAGAGAGGATTCTGTCAGACTGAGCAGAAATGCCCTGTCCGGCTGAAGACAGTGAATTCCAGCAGCTCCTGTCAGGCTCAGCGAATAGAAGAATACGCGCTCAGGATACCTGACAGGACGCTGCTCTCACCCGACGTATGTCTGGAGCAGATGTTTTTACCCAGCCCGTCCTAGTACCTGTCAGCTGGAAACTGCTATGGCATATGACATTTAAAATCCCGAAAGAGCACAGGTACAGGTGCTCCTCACAAATAATTTGAAAATTTATTTCAGTTATTCAATACAAAAAGTGAAACTCGCATATTATATAGAGTCATTACAAACAGAGTCATCTATTTCAAGTGTTTATTTCTGTTAATGTTGATGATTATGTTATGATTATCTGTGTGTGGTGGCTCTTGAAGCAATGACTCCAGCAGCAGTCCACGCCTTGTGAATCTCCCCTAAATTTTTGAATGGCCTTTTCTTAACAATCCTTTCAAGGCTACGGTTATCCTGGCTGCTTGTGCACCTTTTTCTACGGCACTTTTTCCTTCCACTCAACTTTCCATTAATATGCTTGGATACAGCACTCTGTGACCAGCCAGCTTCTTTAGCAATGGCCTTTTGTGGCTTAGGCTACTTTCACACTAGCGTTAACTGCATTACGTCTCAAAACGTCTTTTTTTCGAAAAAACGCATCCAGCAAAGGTTTTTGCTGGATGCGTTTTTTCCCCATAGACTTGTATTGGCGACGTATTGCGACGGATTGACATACGTCGTGTACGTTTTACGACGGATGCGTCGAAATTTGGCGATACGTCGTTGGCAAAAAACGTTGCTTGTAGCGTTTTTTGTCTCCGCCTAAAAAACGTGTCGCGACGCATCCTGCGGCATGCGTCGTTGACTACAATGGAAGCCTATGAGCGACGGATGCGTCGGGACACGTCGTACGACGCAATGCAGCGCTGCAATACGTTTTTTTACACTGAGCATGCTCAGAAGCTGGATTTTGTTGCCAATTGGCCAGACACCCCCAAATCTATATAAACCTGGCCTGGGCCTTCAACCCCACATATATGGCCGCGTATATACGTGGCACTTATATACGTGGCACTTATATACGTGGCACTTTATAATTATATAATATAAGTGCCACGATATTTCAGTGCCACGTATAACCACGTAGTTATAGTATTTATAGTACGTGGCACTGAAATACGTGGCACTATGACTGTCAGAAAATGTTCATTAAACGGTTAGGTGTGAGGTTAGGGGTAGGGTTAGGGTTTGGATCCCTTTATCATCATCCGTAGTTCATTAATCGGATGAATCCACAGTCGTCTCCGTTGCTGCAGAAGCATCCTACGTCTTTCCGCTGCCGCCTCCTTCTCCCGCACTATGATATCCAGGCGATTCGTCTCAAAGATAACGTCAGTAACCAAACTAGCAATCCTCACAAGAACACCTTCCATCGCTGCCACAAAACTAAAACCCTCAAAGATGGGCTGTAAAAACAGTAACTATATAGTTTTCCATATTTTCCAGTAGCCAATCAAATTTGGGAGCCTCCCATTTTAAAAACGGATCCGTCGTAAAAACGGATGCAACGGATGGTAAAAACGTATGCAACGCATCCAGTATTTTCGACGGAAACGTTTAGCGGATTTGCGACGGATCCGTCGAAATGCTGTATGCGTTGCATACGTTTTTCACTTTTTTTTTACGCATCCGTTTTTTTCGGCAAAAAACGGATTTGCGACGTAATGCAGTTAACGCTAGTGTGAAAGTAGCCTTACCCTCCTTGTGGAGTGTGTCAGTGACTGCAGCAGCAGTCGGCAGTTTTCCCCATGATTGTGGAGCCTACTGAAACAGGCTAAGGGTATGTGTCCACGTTCAGGATTGCATCAGGATTTGGTCAGGATTTTTCATTAGTATTTGTAAGCCAAAACCAGGAGTGGGTGATAAATACAGAAGTGGTGACATGTTTCTATTATACTTTTCCTCTAATTGTTCCAGTCCTGGTTTTGGCTTACAAATACTGATGAAAAATCCTGACCAAATCCTGATGCAATCCTGAACGTGGACACATACCCTTAGGGACCTTTTTAAACGCTTAGGCAGCCTTTGCAGGTGATTTTTTTGCTTTACTTGCCCTTCCTGGGTCCAGCGTGAGTCTCTGCCAGTTTCTCTCGCTTCTCCTTGTGTTTGTTAAGGTAGGTTCACACGAGCGTATAAAAACTTGTTCAGTTTTATCTAGAAAAAAAACAAATATTTTTTTTTTCTACTTGTCATCTGTATATATCCTCCTTTATTGTGTACAGCCAATAAGTGAGCTCATTGCTGTGCCCTGGTATACTGGATAAGCGTCTCGGAGCCGCCAGGTCACTGGCTCCCGCTCTGTCAACAGCAAGCAAAAATAGACTCCGGCTCAGTGCTGGACCTGGGGAGGGTGATGAATACAGTGTCTTTGTTTTGACCCCTTTAAGAACATTTTATAGCTGGACATACATATTTTTTAAATAATACATTGTCTTTTTTTGCAGGTAAACAATAATGAAATGGTAGCCCTCCAGCGAGAGCCGAGCAATCCGTATGACAAGAACGCCGTCAAAGTGAATAATGTTAATGGGGAACAAGTTGGTCACATCAGGAAAGAACTTGCTGCAGCTTTAGCACAAATTATGGACGAGAAGATGGTGAGAATTGAAGGGTAAGTTACAGCTTCACAGAATGCAAGGCTTGTGTCTGTAGCATCTCATATGGTTTATAGCCCTAGTATCATCTGTGCATTTAGCTGGTAATGCTTCTAATTTGACAATTAAGTTATTAAACTTGATGCTCTGGCCTGGACAAATTGGTTCAAATGCATAGCTGAATTAGGGTATGTGCACACGTTGCGGATTTGCCTGTGGAATTTCCTGTGCAGATTCTTCCCTCTCTTGCCAGAAAACGCAGGTGCATTTTTGCTGCGTTTTTCACTGCGTTTTTTCTATGCGGATTTGTATGCGTTTTTGAAAGCTAAATAAAGATCTGTTATTGAAGAAGAAAAAAAAGATTTGTGATGTCATTTCTTGTCCAACCTCCTCTTTTACATTTGTCCAACCCACACCCCATTACACACAGATAGACAGAAGGAATGAGATAGAAGGAAAGAGGCCGGCGTCACACTAGAGAGTTTTACGGACGTATGAGAGGCGCAAAAACTACGCATTGCACACGGACCAATGATTCTCTATGGGGCAGCTCCTATCTGCCGTATATTTTGCAGCCGCATTTTACGGGCGTAGAAAAGCGCAGCATGCTGCGTTTGTCAGCGTATTGCTCAAAATATCCGCCAATGAAAGTCTTGCCAACGGATTACATACAGAACACTGTTTTGGGAACATTTCTGCGTATTGCGCCCGTAAAAAACGGTCCGTATTTTCCTACGCCAAGTGTGGCGCCGGCCTGAGATAGATAGAAGGAATGAGATGGATAGATGTAGATAGATATATGGATAGTTCGGCTACTTTAACAAATCAGTTTTTTTTCCGTCAGGATCGGGTGAATTTTTGAAAAACGGATCCATTGCAAATATTGAAAAACTGATGCAACTGATACTTTTTTTTAAAAAAGAGAGCGAATGGAAAATGTGCATGATTTGAATGGAAACATGCATGAAAAAACGGATTCGGAGGCCGGATACATAATTTCACATCTCAGTTTCATACTTTTTCACTGGATCCATCGCTGTGCGTTTTTTCGCCGGACAGAAAAACCGTTCCTCTGTATGTTTTCTCCATCCGCCGTAAACAGCTTTTTTGACGGATCCGGCAAAAAACGGATGAAACATGTGGCCATCAGGCGCAATCCGGCGCTAATGCAACTCCTATGAGAAAAATACGGATCCGGCGGAAAAAAAAACGGATCCGTTTTTTTCAAAACTCGCCGGATTGGGCCTGACGGCAAAAACCTGATGTGTGAAAATGATGTAGGGTCCCCCTATATTTTATAGCCTGAAAGGCTATGCGGACAGCTGCGGGCTGATATTCATAGCCTAGAGAGGGGCCATGGATATTGCCCCCCCCCCCTCAGCTACAAATACCAGCCGCCACAGAAATGGCGCATCTGCAAGATGCGCCAATTCCGGCACTTAGCCCCTCTCTTCCCACTCCCCTATAGCGGTGGAATACGGGGTAATAAGGGGTTAATGTCACCTTGCTATTGTTAAGGTGACATTAAGCCGGGTTAATGGAGAGGCGTCGGTGAGACGCCTTTCCATTATTAATCCAATAGTAGAGAAAGGGTTAAAAAAATAAATAAAGACACAGCCAGAAAAAAGTATTTTAATATTCTTAATTTAACCATACTTACCATACTCGATCGCCTGCAAAAAATAAAAAAAAATAAACCAACCGTATACTAACTGTCCGTCGTAGTCCAATTAATAACGAGTGTCCCACGATGATCTCTCCTATACAACACTGACATCGGGTGATGTCACTGCTCTATAGGGCCTTCAGTGACACACTGACAGGACACAATGGCTCCTGCAGTGTTATCACTGAGGTTACCTTAGTTCAGGGTCTCACTTTATGGCATTGCTGCGTGGGAACTTTCTCACACAGCAGTGTCACAAGTGAGACTAGAGACTATTTTTTACAGTGGCGGAGGAATACAGTGCGGAAGGATACCTTCCGTCATTTTATTCCTGGAGCCCCTGGAGAGCGGTCGCATCAGCTGATGCTGCTGCTCTCCACGGGAGATCTTCGTGGGACACTCATTTTAATTGGATTTCTGCAGATCAGGGAGTATAGTGTTTTTGTTATTTTAATATTTTTTACAGGTGACACTGGCTACGGGGAACAAAGTGACAAGGTGATGGCGAATATGTACTGTATGTAATGTATGACTGTACTGTATGTATTGTATGTCTACATGTATGTTGTATGTACTGTCATATGTTGTATGTACTGTCATATGTTGTATGTTGTATACAGTGGGGCAAAAAAGTATTTAGTCATTCAGCAATAGTGCAAGTTCCACCACTTAAAAAGATGAGAGGCGTCTGTAATTTACATCATAGGTAGACCTCAACTATGGGAGACAAACTGAGAAAAAAAAAATCCAGAAAATCACATTGTCTTTTTTTTATCATTTTATTTGCATATTATGGTGGAAAATAAGTATTTGGTCAGAAACAAAATTTAATCTCAATACTTTGTAATATATCCTTTGTTGGCAATGACAGAGGTCAAACGTTTTCTGTAAGTCTTCACAAGGTTGCCACACACTGTTGTTGGTATGTTGGCCCATTCCTCCATGCAGATCTCCTCTAGAGCAGTGATGTTTTTGGCTTTTCGCTTGGCAACACGGACTTTCAACTCCCTCCAAAGGTTTTCTATAGGGTTGAGATCTGGAGACTGGCTAGGCCACTCCAGGACCTTGAAATGCTTCTTACGAAGCCACTCCTTCGTTGCCCTGGCGGTGTGCTTTGGATCATTGTCATGTTGAAAGATCCAGCCACGTTTCATCTTCAATGCCCTTGCTGATGGAAGGAGGTTTGCACTCAAAATCTCACAATACATGGCCCCATTCATTCTTTCATGTACCCGGATCAGTCGTCCTGGCCCCTTTGCAGAGAAACAGCCCCAAAGCATGATGTTTCCACCACCATGCTTTACAGTAGGTATGGTGTTTGATGGATGCAACTCAGTATTCTTTTTCCTCCAAACACGACAAGTTGTGTTTCTACCAAACAGTTCCAGTTTGGTTTCATCAGACCATAGGACATTCTCCCAAAACTCCTCTGGATCATCCAAATGCTCTCTAGCAAACTTCAGAAGGGCCCGGACATGTACTGGCTTAAGCAGTGGGACACGTCTGGCACTGCAGGATCTGAGTCCATGGTGGCGTAGTGTGTTACTTATGGTAGACTTTGTTACATTGGTCCCAGCTCTCTGCAGTTCATTCACTAGGTCCCCCTGCATGGTTCTGGGATTTTTGCTCACCGTTCTTGTGATCATTCTGACCCCACGGGGTGGGATTTTGCGTGGAGCCCCAGATCGAGGGAGATTATCAGTGGTCTTGTATGTCTTCCATTTTCTAATTATTGCTCCCACTGTTGATTTCTTCACTCCAAGCTGGTTGGCTATTGCAGATTCAGTCTTCCCAGCCTGGTGCAGGGCTACAATTTTGTTTCTGGTGTCCTTTGACAGCTCTTTGGTCTTCACCATAGTGGAGTTTGGAGTCAGACTGTTTGAGGGTGTGCACAGGTGTCTTTTTATACTGATAACAAGTTTAAACAGGTGCCATTACTACAGGTAATGAGTGGAGGAAAGAGGAGACTCTTAAAGAAGAAGTTACAGGTCTGTGAGAGCCAGAAATCTTGATTGTTTGTTTCTGACCAAATACTTATTTTCCACCATAATATGCAAATAAAATGATAAAAAAAACAGACAATGTGATTTTCTGGATTTTTATTTCTCAGTTTGTCTCCCATAGTTGAGGTCTACCTATGATGTAAATTACAGATGCCGCTCATCTTTTTAAATGGTGGAACTTGCACTATTGCTGACTGACTAAATACTTTTTTGCCCCACTGTATACTGTCGTATGTTGTATGTACGGTCGTATGTTGTATGTACTGTTGTATGTTCTGTCTTATGTTGTGTGTTCTGTCGTATGTTGTATGTACTGTTGTATGTTGTATGTAATGTTGTATGTACTGTCGTATGTTGTATGTAGTGTTGTATGTTGTATGTACTGTCATATGTTGTATGTGCTGTTGTATGTACTGTTGTATGTTGTATGTACTGTCGTATGTTGTATGTAGTGTCGTATGTTGTATGTAGTGTCGTGTGTTGTATGTAGTGTCGTGTGTTGTATGTAGTGTCGTGTGTTGTATGTAGTGTCGTGTGTTGTATGTAGTGTCGTATGTTGTATGTAGTGTCGTATGTTGTATGTAGTGTCGTATGTTGTATGTTCGTTTTTTTTTTTTTCATTCAACACATTAGCCGGATGATGGAACTACTACTGTCCCATCATTGGCTAATGTGTCACTCACTGTCACTGTAGCAGACAAAGCCCGATGGGACTTGTAGTCCCATCGGACGATGCCTGCACGCGCACACACCCCAAAGACCCCTCACAGCCCACCGCAGACCCCCGACAGCCCGCCGCAGACCCCCGACAGCCCCGCACAGACCCCCAGCAGCCCCGCACAGACGCCCGACAGCCCCGCGATCCCCGCAGACCCCCACGATCGCCGGACACAGCCCCGCAGACACACACAAACACCCGCACACAGACACGCACAACTTCCCCGCACACAGTCTTTTTTAGATCTGCGGTTTTGCTGCGGATATGCCCGACTCCATGCAAGTCAATGGGTGCAGAAACGCTGCAGATCCGCACAAATAAATTACATGCTCCTTCTTTTAACCCGCAGCGTTTTCAGTGCGGAATTTTCCGCACCATTAGCACAGCATTTTTTTTTTCCATTGATTTACATTGTACTGTAAATCACTTGCAGGAAATCCGCAACGTGTGCACATGGCCTTAGTGTGTGTGATTAGCCATTACAGTCATGATCATTTGTTTCCATATATGTATTATCAATAATTGATTAAACTAGTTGGCCTGTGCAAAATTTTCGCACAATAGTCGTCGGGGGCGCAGGCAATTTCCAAAAAAGCGAACTGGTGAAATGTAAATGTATTTAATGACATGATGAACACAGTCAGGTATTTATATATAGATTGTTAATACAAAATTTTTTTTTGATAAGTAGAGGCCAAAAAAATGTCTTAGCAAAATAAAATATCGCTGTTATAAAACCTCCTTAAACACAACATAGGGGGTGATGATGTCAGTCTCGAATGAAGAGGCCTGCGTAAGTTGGGTTCAGGTGGTTGTAAACTTCCCACCATGTGATAAACCTGGCCATGTATTTTCCAATATTTTTATTTTGGTTTCATTTTAGTAACATAACATGACTCATGTTTATAGGCATTGTTTGCCATTAAGTAACATATAATACAATGATATTTGACATATAATAATTGTCTATAATGCTTTGTTTTGTTTTGTTATCAACATTCAATTTTAAGCGTTTCAAACGCTTTATAACGCTTTAAAGTTATAATAGCCTGGCCATGTATTTTGAAACAATACGGCCCCCTGCCAGGAATATTGACAGTTCACTTGAACTGAAGCAAAAGCCAAAGCATTATTAAATTGCCATATATTTTGCAAATAGTTTTGAGCTACGTGATCAATCTTTTCAATAAGTGTCTGAAGTTCTTTACTAACAGTAATGGCATGTAATTGAACCTTTCCCTTGTGGCAACAGATGGAAGCAGATGGGTCACGATCGACTTCACCTAAATAGAGCTTTGCTGAACAATGTGGACATACCTTATCCATACTCCTAACACTGTGGGTTTTAACATCATTGTCTGGAAATAATAAGCGAGCACAACAGTATGTCATTGGAAGTGAATGTTGGCACCTCCTTGCACAGATGTCTTGTAGACTCGGGAAGTAATCAGGTGGAACTAAATCGATACAGTGCTCTTGCAGTAGTGTTCTACGCTGATTCACTATGTGTTGTCTGTGCTTCTGTTGAGCCTGTCTATGGTTTTAAAAGTCGTTGTTTCCTTTGTTCATGACGTTGTAGCTAGTGATGAGTGAGTATACTCGTTGCTGGGGTTTTCCAGAGCACGCTTGGGTGGTCTCCGAGTATTTATGACTGCTCGGAGATTTAGTTTTCCGTGCCTCAGCTGGATGATTTACGGCTGCTAGCCAGCCTGAGTACATGTGGGGGTTGCCTGGTTGCTAGGGAATCCCCACATGTAATCAAGCTGTCTAGTAGCTGCAAATCATCCAGCTGCGGCAAGAAAAACTAAATCTCTGAGCAGTCATAAATACTCGGAGACCACCCGAGCGTGCTCGGGAAAACCCGAGCAACGAGTATACTCGCTCATCACTAGTTGTAGCCTGTTTGATGTTCGCTGAGATGGTGTCTGAAGAGGTCTGGGACGTCTCGTTCGTGTTGGCCTGCTTCGAGGCCTGCTTTTTATACGCCTCTTCCTAGTCTTCCTGCAAAGTAATTCCAAACCAAAACAATGTCAGGTCTGTGCTCCAAATGCAGCTTGAAATGTACAATAGGCAGTGAATGTTTCCAATAGAATAAGCAGTGCATGTTTCCAAATGTGTTTGCATGTGTGACTCACCTGCAGTGAAGTGTGCAATCTGTTAGGATTTGTTTGTGATGTCTGTAAGCTGCTTTGTAGTGTTGTGCTTTGGGGTAGTGTGGGGCCTCCAGGTCATTTTTCCTTACTGCAGGTTTATCAAAATTAATGTTTAAACTGTATTTTGTGATCGCATTGTGGATGTGTGGTTTGTTTGGCTATTTTCTTGCTGAAGGGGGCAAGTTTACCTTTCAAGTGGTGTATCATTTGTTTGTGTGGGTGCAGTATGAACGGAGATGCAAAGTAATCACAGAAAGAGTGTTTAGAAATGATATATAAGTATTGCTATGTATTTATTTATTTTCTTGTAAAGCTGCGTTGAAGCTGTCAGGTTCTTTATTCTCACTGTTTAGGGGCTCCTTTACTATAATGGTCACTCCCTGTAAATGCTTCTGCAGAGAGCAACTACAAAACAGCCAAATGTTCCCTAACCAGTGGCTCCGGAGCCACATATGGCACTGTCAGGGCGCCTCCATGAGGACTATGTTGTGGTGCCCCACTTACTAACCTTACGTTATTATTATTATTCATTTTTATAGCGCCATATATTCCATGGCGCGTTACACGTGGAAGGGGCAATTATAGACCAGTACAATAAACATGAGCAAAGCAAGGCACACACAAGTACAGAGGGAGAGAGGACCCTGCCCGCAAGGGCTCACAGTCTACGTTATCTTGTGAAGTCCGATTCTAAAAATCCACTCCTTATACTCCTGCCTGAATGTAGCCTGAAACTCTACACAGTTTTAAAGATGATAGAAATAAGTGATTCATGTCTGTGGCATCATTCTGCAGGGCTTATAGTGAATCAGGTGGGGTGTTCTTGCAGACAAGATAAAGGGGGGTCCTTCTGCAGTCCGGTCCTACAACTACAGAGCTGTAATATGGGTGCCATTGCCCTAATGTCATCACGATGCAGTGATCTTTTTTCCTCTCAGTCTTGCACAGTATATAAAGCAGACATGTAATATTAATATTAAGAGATTTCTGTGTGAAATAACATAATTTTTTCTCCTTACACAGTGTAGTTCCATATGGTTCACACAATGCTTTCACAATGCCGGTCACCCTGAGTTTTTGGGGAAGGGAAGAAAACAAGCAACATGTTCTGGACCATATGAAGAAAAAGGGTTATAAACTTGAGCCGGTTTCCAAAAGTGAGTAGTAGTAGTAGTAGTAGCAGCGGCCTTACTGTCTGTTTTGTATTCAAGAAAAAGATGAGTAATGTATATATGACTTGATGGATGAACAAGTGTGGAGATGAAGAGGAACCGGCACTAAGAGTAAGTTGCCCAGGAGAGCATGAGTCAGAGTTGTTCTCTGCATTCTGCAGGAGCGCACAGCTTCTGCCCTCCTGACTAACAACCCGAACTGTGTGCGCTCTGACACCGCAGGCAGAGGAAGCTCTACCCCTGCAGCATTTCAGGAGTGCCCCCTGCTGTCTTGCCTGTATACTCTTTCTTCACAGGAACTGTGGTTTGATCAGACCATGTTCTTGTACAGTAAGACACAGCCATTACACAGTACACATCAGGGAGGGGCACATTTATAAGATTATTTCATCACAGGAACATTTTATTTTAACACATCCAATTGTCGAACTTATTATTACCATATATACTCGTGTATAAGCCGAGATTTTCGCTGAACGTCCCTGCATCTCCGTTGTCCCGGTGCGGCAGCGCTTCCTGTGCTGAGCAGTCACGTGGTACTGCTCATTAAGGTAATGAATATGCACGCGTCTCCACTCCCATAGATGTGGAGCGCATATTCATTACCTTAATGAGCAGCACCACAAGACCACTCGGCACAGGAAGAGCTGCCATCAGACAGCAGAGATGCAGGGACGTGCAGAGACGGCGCAAGGAGGGTGAGTATGACGGGGGGGGGGGGGGGAGCCGAGCCGAGCCATGCATACATGGATGGGACGGGGGAGCCGAGCCATGCCATGCATACAAGGATGGGACGGGGGAGCCGAGCCATGCCATGCATACAAGGATGGGATGGGGAAGCCGAGCCATGCCATGCATACAAGGATGGGATGGGGAAGCCGAGCCATGCCATGCATACAAGGATGGGATGGGGAAGCCGAGCCATGCCATGCATACAAGGATGGGATGGGGAAGCCGAGCCATGCCATGCATACAAGGATGGGATGGGGAAGCCGAGCCATGCCATGCATACAAGGATGGGATGGGGAAGCCGAGCCATGCCATGCATACATGGATGGGATGGGGAAGCCGAGCCATGCCATGCATACAAGGATGGGATGGGGGAAGCCGAGACATGCCATGCATACAAGGATGGGATGGGGGAAGCCGAGCCATGCCATGCATACAAGGATGGGATGGGGAAGCCGAGCCATGCCATGCATACAAGGATGGGATGGGGAAGCCGAGCCATGCCATGCATACAAGGATGGGATGGGGAAGCCGAGCCATGCATACAAGATGGGACGGGGAGCCATGCATACGATGGGACCTGGGGACCTATGCATACGAAGGGGGGAGCCACACAGAGCAGGACAGGACGGGGGAACCAAGCATAGCAGGACAGGGATGAGGGGACAATACATACCCGGCTTATAATCGAGTCAATAAGCTTACCCAGTTTTCCGTGGCAAAATTAGGTGCCTCGGCTTATACTTGGGTCGGCTTATACTCGAGTATATACGGTAGTTATTTTATGTTTTGGCGCTTTTACACAATAAAAACTATTTTATAGAAAAAAATATTTTTGCATTTCTTTATTCTGAGAACTTTATTTATTTTTCCGGTGATGGAGCTGTATGGTGATTTGTATTGTTGCGGGACAAGATAACATTTTCAGCGGTACCATGTTTATTTATATCCGTCTTTTTGATCGCGTGTTATTCCACTTTTTGTTCGGCAGTATGATAATAAAGCATTGTTTTTCTCCTACGTATCATTGGGGGACACAGGACGAATGGGTGTTATGCTGCTGCCACCAGGAGGACACTAAGTTAAACACACACAAAAGATTAACTCCTCCCCTGCAGTATACACCCACAGGCTGGACAATCCAGAGCCAGTTCTTACTTAGTGTCTCAGGAGGCACTTGGGTCCTCAGGACCCCACCAATTTTTGTTTTTAACGGAAGGGAGCGACAGGCAAATTTTCAGCTCTGATCTCTCCCGCACCAACAACGGGCAAGTACATGGAGCGTTCCTCCTGTATCCTTTCCCGCGACGATGGACGCCAGCCCTGGCTCACTTTCCAGTGTGGCGACGGTTCCTTAGCGTTCCGATCTCCCTCCCTCCCTGTCAGGCGACCACGGGGACTAATCATCCACCTAAGTTTCCTGGAGCCAGGGCACAGCCGGACAGAATGCCATGGCGTCCGTGCAGCCGCCCACTGCATCACCACTGAACATAGCGGATGTTGCACGGCGGCAGAAGCTCTCCACCCTCTCCCTACTAAGGTGAAGGTGGATGGAGCATCGGCCCCATCGCACAAGGTAAGTGCGGGGGCCGACCAGCTGACAGGGGACCGCCCGTTCAGGGATCCCTTTTCCTCCTTCTAATGCGGCGCTGCAGCCGCGGGGCATCCCTCCCTCATACAGCAGGATGGCGGTGGCAATGGCAGCGTTCCGACGCGCATAGCAGGGAATCCACCGCCCGCCCACGACACGCCCCCCCCCCTCTCTCTCTCTCTCTCTCTCTGGGCGCTTCTCGTTCCCGAGAAGCGCCCTTCTCACATCTCGGCGGCCATCTTGGACCAGGAAGTGCGCTGGCGGCTCTGCAGCACCACAGCGCACAGGACTTCAGGATCTCCCTGCCAAGCACCGCAGAACTTGGTGAGACGCACTCAGTAGGATTGTCTCTTCCCCTGCCAGTACGCTCACTTCACGGCAAGATGTCACAGTCTAAGCAAAAACGGACTGGAAAGACCCACTCTGTTATTTTTGCTGTGTGCACCTCCTGCAAGGTATCTCTGCCCCGAGGTCACACTACCCCGCTGTGCTCCGCCTGCGAAATGTCTGCGGCACAGGATACTCCGGCCTCTGACCCGGAATGTAGTGAGCCTAGTACCCCCGCATGGGCGTCCTCCCTTGCTCGATCTGTGGCATCCTTGGAAAGGACGATACAGTCCCTCCGTGACCCGTCCCTTACCCAGGGCGCTTCCACGGATGATGTAACGCGGCCTAAGAACCCCTCTCGGCCTAGAGGTCGTACCGTTTCCAGAAGCCCTCTCTCATCTAGAAAGAAGTCCAGGGTAATATCTCCGGTCCGTGATCAGCCCTCCGGCTCAGAGAGCGAAGTCTCTCGTCACTCATCCCCAGCTCATAGCAGGGAATCCTTTCTGGACGACGCATCCAGCGTGTCCTGTTCCCCAGAGTATCGTCACGACCAAGAGACCCTAGATTCTCTCATAGACTCTGTAAGTCAGATGCTACAGTTAGAGGAGGAAACCCCGTCCAAGGCGGTTCATCCCGTGTCATTCGGGCGAACCACAAAGGCTCATAGATTTTTTCCTACGCATCCTCAATTCAAGGACATTGTCGATCTCCACAGAGTCCGTCCGGATAAACGCTTCTCAGGTCAGAAGGCTATGCAATTGAAGTATCCGTTTGCTCAGGACCTTGCTAAGGAGTGGTCTCAGTCACCCTCCGTGGACCCGCCAGTGTCGCGGCTAGCCACCAAGGCGGTTCTATCCTCCTCCGAGGGCGCGTCCATCAAGCATCCCACTGATAGACAAATTGATCAGATGGCTCGCTCGGCTTTTGAAGCTTCCTCGGCTTCTCTCTTCCCTTCTTTTGCCGCCACATGGGTCGCAAAAGCCATGACCCATTGGGCCGAGTCTTTAGCCTCTACAGCACTACACGCCGACTTACCCCCCGAGGTTTCACACCTGGCCACTCAGATTGCCAGAGCGGGGGACTTTGTAGTTTCCGCATCCTTAGACGCGGCCAACTGTGCCTCACAGGCAGCGGCCAATGCTGTCACGATCCGCAGATCCCTTTGGCTCAGGGACTGGAAAGCGGACTCAGGATCCAAAAAATCTCTCGCGTCCCTTCCATACCAGGGCGAACGCCTTTTTGGGGACAAACTAGATAAAATAATCGCAGACTCCACAGGGGGAAAGAGCAAATTCCTTCCCCAGCAACGGACCTTTCGCCCCTTTCGCAACCAACAGGGCCGAGGCCGATATTTCCGTTTCGGCTCCAATTGGTCCAATCCTCCCTCCGCGCCACCCGGCGCCGGGAGAGGTCAGCGCAAGGACAGAACCTCCCAGCCATCTTACAAACCTTCTCCCTCTTGGAGAGGCAGACCCAGACAACAGGGGTCCAGGGGGCCCAGACCTAACAGGTCTCCACCTCAATGACTCTTGGCAGACGCCAAAGGACACCGACAGAGTTGGCGGCCGCCTACTCTTCTTTCGGGACGCGTGGCTCTCGGTAGTTCCCGACCGATGGGTCCGCGAACTGGTATCCTTCGGTTACAAGATAGTTTGTCTCTCTCCCCCCATCTCGTTTCTTCCAGTCCCCTCCTCCCAGAGCAAGGGTCCGTCAGTATTTTCAGGCCATAAGATCGCTATGGGAAGACGGGGTCATCATCCCGGTACCTCAGAACGAGAGGTACCAAGGTTTCTATTCCAATCTTTTCATTGTACCAAAGAAGGACGGCTCAGTACGTCCAATATTGGACCTCAAGCTCCTCAACAAGTACGTCCGTGTACGTCAATTCCGTATGGAGTCCCTCCGCTCGGTAATTGCCTCTCTGGAAGAGGGCGAGTTCCTTGCATCTCTAGATGTTCAAGACGCTTACCTGCACATTCCCATCCTACCGTCTCATCAGCGCTTCCTCCGCTTCGCGGTCCAGGGGCACCATTTTCAGTTTGTCGCCCTACCTTTCGGGCTGGCCACTGCTCCTCGGGTGTTCACCAAGGTCATGGCAGCTGCCGTGGCCATTCTACATGCTCGAGGCATAGTGGTGTTGCCCTACTTGGACGACATCCTCATAAAAGGCCCCTCCTTCCGGTCCTGTTCAGAAGCGGTAGACCTCACTATAAATACCTTTTTGCGCCTGGGCTGGAAAATCAATTTCAAAAAATCTTCCCCAGTCCCGGCCCAAACCATATCCTACCTGGGAATGATCTTAGACTCCTCTCAGGGTCTAGTACTTTTGCCTCCGGAAAAGGTATCCACTCTTCAGAGAGAAGTCCGGAAGCTTACTCAACCTCGCTCTCACTCCCTACGCTTCTCCATGAGGGTACTCGGCAGGATGGTGGCGGCAATGGAGGCAGTGCCCTTTGCGGTTTTTCACCTCCGTCCCTTACAACACGCCATTCTGGCAGTATGGGACAGGAATCCCGCCTCGCTCGACCGCCGTCTCCTTCTCTCTCGCCCAATCAGACAGTCCCTCAGGTGGTGGACCAAGAGGTCCTCCCTGACTCGGGGGAAGTCTTTCCTTCCGGTGCACTGGCTGGTTGTCACAACGGACGCCAGTCTCTTCGGCTGGGGTGCAGTGTTCCAGCGCCACTCGACTCAGGGTCGCTGGTCTCCGCAGGAGTCCCAGCTGCCCATCAATATCCTAGAGATTCGGGCAATCAGACTGGCTCTCCATCATTTTCAGCCGTTCCTCTCCGGCCGTGCGGTCAGAGTCCAGTCCGACAACGCCACTGCGGTAGCCTACATCAACAGCCAAGGGGGCACTCGCAGCAAGGCGGCCATGGTCGAGGTGACGCTAATTCTCCGCTGGGCCGAGACACATCATTCCATACTCTCAGCAGTTTTTATCCCAGGCGTGGAAAACTGGGAAGCGGACTTTCTCAGTCGCCACAGCCTCGATCCCGGAGAGTGGTCTCTCCATCCCGCAATCTTTCACCAGATATGCTCTCGATGGGGGACCCCGGACGTGGACCTAATGGCATCTCGCCTCAATTGCCAGGTTCCCGTCTTCATGGCCAGGTCTCACGACCCCTCAGCCTTCGGAGCCGACGCTCTCGTCCTCTCATGGCAGGGTTTCAGACTCCCATACATCTTTCCCCCAATTCCTCTTCTGACAAAGGTGATCAGGAAGATCAAGGCAGAACGGATCCCAGTACTTCTCATCGCTCCGGACTGGCCGCGCAGGACATGGTATGCCGAGATGGTTCAACTGGTCTCAGACGTACCTTGGAGGCTGCCGAGTCGCGCAGACCTCCTGTCTCAAGGGCCCATTTACCACCCGAACTCAGAGGCCCTGTGTTTAACGGTGTGGCCGTTGAGTCCTGGGTACTGAGGCAGAAGGGGTTGCCCCAGACGGTGATATCTACCATGCTCCGCGCACGCAAGCCTTCTTCTATGCGCATCTACCACCGCGCCTGGAAGGCATACTTCGCCTGGTGCAGGAAGCGGGGACGTTTCCCCCTCCGTTTTTCTATCCCTCACATTTTGGAATTCCTCCAATCAGGCGTAGACTTGGGTCTTGCTCTCAGCTCTCTTAAGGGCCAAATTTCTGCTCTCTCGGTTCTTTTTCAGAGAAAGATTGCAAACAGATTGCAGGTCAGGACCTTCATCCAGGGTGTTTCTCATATGGCTCCGCCTTACAAGATGCCCTTGGAACCATGGGACCTGAACCTAGTTCTCTGTGCTCTTCAAGAGCCCCCCTTTGAGCCCTTGCATGAAGTGTCTTTGCTGTTCTTGTCTTGGAAGATTGCCTTCCTCGTGGCTGTCACGTCTATTAGACGTGTCTCTGAGCTGGCAGCTCTGTCGTGCCGACCTCCTTTCCTCGTGTTCCACCAGGACAAGGTGGTTCTGCGGACATGTCCGACTTTTCTTCCGAAGGTCGTTTCCTCCTTCCATCTTAATGAGGAGATTGTCCTTCCCTCACTGCCCTGCTCCTTCCCACCGCACGGAAAGGGCGCTCCACACTCTGGACTTAGTGAGGGGTCTCAGACGTTACGTCTCCAGGACTGCGTCTCTCCGTAGGTCAGACGCCTTGTTCGTTCTTCCGAAGGGGCCACGGAAGGGACTACCCGCTTCCAAGGCCTCCATTGCCAAGTGGATTCGTTCCGCCATCCAAGAGTCCTACCGTGTCAAGGGTCACGCCGCACCTCCGGGGATCAAGGCTCATTCTACCCGGTCAGTCGGCGCGTCCTGGGCCATCCGGCACCAGGCATCGGCAGCACAGGTCTGCAAGGCTGCTACATGGTCCAGTCTACATACGTTCACGAAACACTACCATGTGCACTTTCAGGCTTCGGCAGACGCTTCCGTCGGTAGGCGAATCCTACAAGCGGCTGTGTCTCATCTGTAGTTTGTAGGCTCGCACAGCATTTATAACTTCTGGTGACCCACCCAGGGACTGCTTTGGGACGTCCCATTCGTCCTGTGTCCCCCAATGATACGTAGGAGAAAAGGAGATTTTTGTGTACTCACCGTAAAATCTTTTTCTCCGAGTCATCATTGGGGGACACAGCACCCTCCCTGTTAGCCTAGTTGGCTCAATTGTTCTTTTCAGTCTGTGTTTTGACTATGACATGTTTTCTGTTTGTTAACTGGCTTACTCCTACTGCTTTGTTACCGAACTGGCTCTGGATTGTCCAGCCTGTGGGTGTATACTGCAGGGGAGGAGTTAATCTTTTGTGTGTGTTTAACTTAGTGTCCTCCTGGTGGCAGCAGCATAACACCCATTCGTCCTGTGTCCCCCAATGATGACTCGGAGAAAAAGATTTTACGGTGAGTACACAAAAATCTCCTTTTTGCCTTGTTTTTTTTTTTATTGCGCTCACTAAAGGGGTTAACTAGTGGGACAGTTTTACTGGTCGGGTCGTTACGGACGCAGCAATACCAAATATGTGTACTTTTATTGTTTTGTTTGTTTTTTTCATATAAATATTTATGGAAACGATATCTTTTTTTTTACTTTAGATTTTGTTAAAAAATATATTTTTACAATTATTTAAATTTTTTTTTTTTTTTTTTTTTTTTTTATAACTTTTGTACTTTGTCCCATTATGGGACCATCATTTTTTGCAGGTTGATTGCTTCTACAGCATGGGGATGCAGAAGCATCTCTGCTGTGCAAACTGTCATCTCTGCACTCACAGGGAAAGTTGCTGATCACGTACTGCTCATGATGACCAAGTTTCCTAGCTCTGGTGACCCGGATGTCGTCATGATGACATCCGGTCACCATGGCAACGTGTCGCGGTGTTTCCCATCCAAACACAGAGGGGTTAACAGGCTCCCAGAATGCTGCGATCATGTTCGATAGCAGTATTTCGGGGTTTAAAGTGCTGGGAACGGTGCGTGACCTCTACTGGCACTTAGTGCCGGGTGTCAGCTGTCAGAATCAGCTGACACCTGGCGGCGATCGCCCACACACCACCTGTGTGCGCAGGCGATCGCGTGGGCATAATAATCTGTCCCTGGTCAAATAGGCCCAGTGCACATGGACGGATTATTACATCTGATGTCAGAATAGGGTTAAGTATTTTTCATCATAAGAGTAACATTTTTAATTCTAAAACTCGATACTGAGACGTTTGATTACGTCTGATTTGATTATGCTAGAGCGTGCATTCCTTTGTTACGGAAAAGTGATATCACTCCGACAATCTCACTCTGGTTTTCCAAAATAAATGAGACTATGCTAATGGTGGAGTTCGCCTCAAAATTAATAACTCTCATGATACAGGAAAGATATATATCTTGGTACCGTGTTAGCCAGTAGATAGAAAAATGTTTAGAATTGAGTCTTTTCAGTTAGCCATTAAAAGGTATCAACCACTGAGGACTCTCAATTCTAAACATTTTTCTAAAGGTACCTTCACACTAAACGACTTTGCAGCGATAATGATAGCGATCCGTGACGTTGCAGCGTCCTGGATAGCGATATCGTTGTGTTTGACACGCAGCAGCGATCTGGATCCTGCTGTGATATCGCTGGTCGTTGCTGAAAGTTCAGAACTTTATTTCGTCGTCAGATCGGCGTGTATCGTCGTGTTTGACAGCAAAAGCAACGATGCCAGCGATGTTTTACAGTGGTAACCAGCAGGTCCGCGCTTAGTAACCCGATGTTTACCCTGGTTACCATTGTAAATGTAAAAAAAACAAATAGTACATACTCACCTTCTGCTGTCTGTCACACGTCCCTCGCCGTCTGCTTCCCGCACTGACTGCTGCCCTGCGCTTAGTAACCCGATGTTTACCCTGGTTACCCGGGGACCTCGGCATCGTTGGTCGCTGGAGAGCTGTCTGACAGCTCTCCAGCGACCAAACAGCGACGCTGCAGCGATCAGCATCGTTGTCGATATCGCTGCAGCGTCGTTTAGTGTGAAGGTACCTTTACTCTCATGACAAATTCTTCACAACATGGTTCTATTGGATGAAGTTTAATTATCTGCTGATTATCTCAGCTAAGTCCACACTTTCGGAGCCTCTCTGTTCCCCTTGCCCTCTTTCCTGGACTTCCCATCACCTTTATCTTCGTGTGTATTTATGGTCTTCACTTCTTCTGCTGCTTTTTCTTTCTTATTCCCCCTTGTTAACTTACAGTAGTATGTAATAACTCAGCATTTAATTTTGTGTCACTATGTAGGTAATATTATTATATAACATGTTGAACCAATGTACAACCTGTGACTGTACCTTGGATTGTGTTTTCTTTACTCTATTTTCCCTTAAGGCTGTGTGCTCAATTTGCGTTTTTTATGCATTTCCGCTGCAAGTTTTGCCGCAGCGGAAAAGCATAAAAACACATTCCCATGCAATTCTATGGGATTCCGCCATTGCTGTGCGGAATCGCATAGCGGTAAAATCCACAGCATGTTCATTATTTCTGCGGAATCGCTGAAATTCCACATCTATAGGATTTCATTGAAACACTCACTTTACGCATGCGCCCACCATGCGTAAAGTGAGCGCTTCATGTGCGGATGGTACCCAGCGTCTGGAGGAGAGGAGACTCTCCTTCAGGCCCTGGGTACAATAGTCCTGTAAAAAAAAAAAAAAATTTTAAATAAAAAATAGGGATATACTTACCTTCTGATGGCCCCCGAAGTCCTCCCGCCTCTCAGCGGTGCACGCGGCGGCTTCCGTTCCCAGGGATGCATTGCGCGAATCACCTGAGATGACGTCACGCGACCATGACGTCACAAAGGTCCTTCGCGCAAAGCATCCCTGGGAATGGAACGTACCGTGAGCGCCGCTGAGGAGATCGGAGGCCGTCGGAAGGTGAGAACCATATTTTTTATTTGTTTTTAATTTATTTTTAGCATTCTATCTTTTATTATTGATGCTGCATAGGCAGCATCAATAGTAAAAAGTTGGTCACACTTGTCAAGCACTATGCTTGTGTGACCAACCTGTCAATCACTTTTCCAAGCGATGCTTCAAATTGCTTGTAAAGTGCAAGCATTCTGCAAGCTAAAAACGCTTGTGTTTTGCGGGAAAACGCATGCGTTTTACCCGCGGCAGGGAGTTGCAGAATGCTGCGGACATTTCCACAGCATTTCTGCAACGTGGGCACATAGCCTAAATGTTCTGAAGATAGTTTATTGTTATTTCCATGTGGTGTTGTTGACCCGCTATTTCCTGCACAGTTAATGCTTTGTGTTTTGCATTTGTATTTCTCATTGAAACTTGATACAATTTTATAGTTTCTAGTTCTTAGTCCTGATATTTCCGGCACAGTGTGTGTGCGTGTAATACTTGGGCACACATGTGGCAACTGTGTACCGCATCAGTACCACACAGATAGGCGCCAGGGAAGAAACCATACAGTAAGAGCTTTCCCCAGCGCCTAGTGCTGAACATGGCTTTCTTCCCCCTCTCCTGCTTTTCCGGGGAGAATGATAAGAGTTGTATTCAAGTGAGAACATAAAGGAAGGACAGAGGGCACCACTGTAGGTTAATTCAGGATCACCTATGGTATGCAGGGACAATATGCAAAAATCAAAGGAGAAAGATCTTTCCATGCAAAAAGGATCACCAAAATGAAATATACAAAATTATTTTATTAATGCAGACTACTTCCAGCGATTAAAAACAATTAAAAGTCAAACACATTACTGTACACACAGCTGCCAAAATAGGGTGATGAGCCCCGTCTTTACCCTGTCTTTGTTCCTGACCTTACTTGACCCATGCCACCATGCTTGTCCTGTGATCAGCACCATTGGCATCTCTGCATTCTAGGCATAGGTATTAATGCAATCATTTATTGGTTTATTGCACTACCAGCATCTTATAATTTGTTCACTTTGACCTTTATGTTTATATCATTATCTTGATTCAGGGCAACAAATATTACTACTCTTGTACTTGTGTTATCTATTTTTGGTGCTGTTGATATTTTGCAGAGACTTTTAGGTTAATAGCCACAGGGCAGTGCTAATATTGAGATCAATACCTTGCTGCTCATGGTGATTTAATTTGATTTGTATACTTGCCTTTTTTGGTTCACCATATCAGAACCTGCCATTTACTTACTTTTATACTTCCAATGCAGAATGATAGTCTGGGTCTCAAATCAAATATTGTGTATAGGCCATTTTACCGTACACTAACTGCTAGACGAGGCCCATCACCCTATTTTGGTGGTTGTGTGTACAGTCATGTGTTTGACTTATAATTGGTTTTTAATTGTTGCTAGTAGTCTGCATTAATATATTCATTTTGTACATTTCATTCTGGTGATCCTTTTTGTATAGCATGATCTTCTCCTTTGTTCTTTGCATTCAAGTGATAACAATGACAGCAGGCAGCAGCTGATGGGACTATCACTCCCATCAGCCGACGCCTGCTGCCGCTAATAACAGTGAGTGCAGGATCTGCTGATAGGAGTATTCATCACCCGCCACCTGTGCCATAAATAAAAAAAAAATAATAATAATTTGGTGTAGGTTCCCCTGTATTTTCTATAACCATCCAGGCAAAACTCACGGAGAAAATTTCTCACGGTGATCTGCTGTGAAGTCACTGAGCTTGGACTGCGGTGACCTCATCACTGACTTTTTCCTACGGTGCTGAGGTCACCGCAGTTCAACCCTGTTGAGAACGCAGCCTCAGTGACCAGAGGTAACCACGATGATGTCACCGCTGGTCACTGATGCTGCGCTTGCTTCTTGGCACCCTCCAGGTTGAAAACTATTTATCCTCCAGTCTACGTGGATTAAGGCGTGGGACAGAAAAACGGATAGGTGAGGGATATTGTTGTATTTTTATTTTAGTTTTATTACAGGAGACGAGAGATTCAGCGGAATTAGGCATTAGGTGAGTATAACTGTGTTTTGTTATTTTTAAATTTAAAAAGGAAAAGTGTGTTTAGTCTAATTTCTAATAAAGGACTTTATTCTGGCTGTGTCTTTATTTACCATGTAATTATATGATTAGCAATGGATAGGTGTCTTATAGACGCTTCTCCATTGCAAATCTGTGGGCTTGATGTCACTGGACAATACAAAGGTGACATCAAACCCACAAATATGAACCCCACTTGCCACCGCTCTAGGGCCAGTGCGAAGAGCCGGGCAAAGCGCCAGAATTGGCTCATCTAATAGATGCACCGTCTCTGGGTGGCTGCGGGCTGCTGTTTTTAGGATAGGGGAGTTAATATCCATGGCCCCTTACCAGCCTGAGAATGTCAGCTCCCAGTTGTCTGCTTTCGCAATTCTGGTTACCAAAAATGGGGGCGGGACTCCACATCATTTTAAAAAATTTTTTACATTTAAATAATTAAAAAAACAACAACTTGGGGACCCTTCTATTCTTCATAACCAGCTTTGCTGACAGCTGAAGGTTTCAGCCCCCAGCTGTGAGTTTTGCCTGGCTGGTTATAGAAAATACAGGATTTGGTTGTTTGTAAAATTTGCTCGGACAAAGGCATGTGTTGAAAAATAAGTGTTGAAGTACCGTAATACCTCCCTCCAGCAGTCTCATGCCCCTCATGCTGCAGCAATGACACCCCAGCACTGGGACTGCAGTCAATTACATGTATGATGTAATTACATGTAATTACATGTATGATGTATGATCTCTATGAAAGCACATATCTTCATGTTTCTCACATGGCTAAATGTTTTCTTTTTTTTTCTTCTTAATTAGGTAAAGCTGCTGGATCCAGTTTCAGTGCTTCTCTTCCAGCTGTGCAGATGACAGTCGAGCAGGTCTGTATTGCATGCTTTCCATTCAAAGCACTTGTCCCAAGATCATAACTTACCACCTTTGCACATATATATACATATATATTTAAGGGAAATATGTCTGAGCAGGAGGTAGGTAATATCCATGTGCATGTCACTTAACCTGATGCAGGTGAATGGATTTATTTTTCAGTTACTACATGGTAACAATACAAATATGTTGTATGATGCAGGCCCTGGTGGTGTATGGGGCGGGATGTCGAAGACCCCAGTGGTTTATGGGGTGAGACGAAGAAGGCTGAATGCAGATGGGCCCCAGTGGTTTATGGGGTGAGATGCGGAAGGCAAAATGCAGTCTTGGTGGTGTATGGGGAGGAATGTGGAGGGCAGGATGCAGACAGGCCCCAGTGGTAACATAGTAACATAGTTATTAAGGTTGAAGAAAGACTTTAAGTCAATCTAGTTCAACCCATAGCCTAACCTAACATGCCCTAACATGTTGATCCAGAGGAAGGCAAAAAAAACCCATGTGGCAAAGAGTAAGCTCCACATTGGGGAAAAAAAATTCCTTCCCGACTCCACATACGACAATCAGACTAGTTCCCTGGATCAACGCCCTATCAAGGAATCTAATATATATACCCTGTAACATTATACTTTTCAAGAAAGGCATCCAGTCCCCTCTTAAATTTAAGTAACGACTCACTCATTACAACATCATACGGCAGAGAGTTCCATAGTCTCACTGCTCTTACAGTAAAGAATCCGCGTCTGTTATTATGCTTAAACCTTCTTTCCTCCAGACGTAGAGGATGCCCCCTTGTCCCTGTCTCAGGTCTATGATTAAAAAGATCATCAGAAAGGTCTTTGTACTGTCCCCTCATATATTTATACATTAAAATAAGATCACCCCTTAGTCTTCGTTTTTCCAAACTAAATAGCCCCAAGTGTAAGAACCTATTTTGGTATTGCAGACCCCCCAGTCCTCTAATAACCTTGGTCGCTCTTCTCTGCACCCGCTCTAGTTCAGCTATGTCTTTCTTATACACCGGAGACCAGAACTGTGCGCAGTATTCTAAGTGTGGTCGAACTAGTGACTTGTATAGAGGTAAAATTATGTTCTCCTCATGAGCATCTATGCCTCTTTTAATGCATCCCATTATTTTATTTGCCTTTGTGGAAGCTGCCTGACACTGGCCACTGAATATGAGTTTGTCATCCACCCATACACCCAGGTGTTTTTCATTGACGGTTTTGCCCAGAGTTTTACAATTAAGCTCATAGTTATACATCTTATTACTTCTACCCAAGTCCATGACCTTACATTTATCCCCATTAAAGCTCATTTGCCATTTATCAGCTCAAACTTCTAGTTTACATAACTCTTCCTGTAATATAAAATTGTCCTCCTCGGTATTGATTACCCTGCAGAGTTTAGTGTCATGTGCAGATATTAAAATTCTACTCTGTATGCCCCCTACAAGGTCATTAATAAATATGTTAAAAAGAAGCGGGCCCAACACCGACCCCTGTGGTACCCCACTACTAACCGCGACCCAGTCCGAGTGTGCTCCATTAATAACCACCCTTTGTTTCCTATCCCTGTGCCAGCTCTTAACCCACTTACACATATTTTCCCTATCCCCATTATTCTCATTTTATGTATCAACCTTTTGTGTGGCTCCGTATCAAAAGTTTTTGTGTGGCAGGAGGGATGTGGAGGGCAGGATGCAGACAGGCCCCCGTGGTGTATGGGGAGGGATGTGGAGGGCAGGATGCAGACAGGCCCCCGTAGTGTATGGGGAGGGATGTGGAAGGCAGGATGCAGACAGGCCCCTGTGGTGTATGGGGAGGGATGTGGAGGGCAGGATGCAGACAGGCCCCAGTGGTGTATGGGGAGGGATGTGCAGGGCAGGATGCAGACAGGCCCCAGTGGTGTATGGGGAGGGATGTGGAGGGCAGGATGCAGACAGGCCCCAGTGGTGTATGGGGAGGGATGTGGAGGGCAGGATGCAGACAGGCCCCCGTGGTGTATGGGGAGGGATGTGGAGGGCAGGATGCAGACAGGCCCCAGTGGTGTATGGGGAGGGATGTGGAGGGCAGGATGCAGACAGGCCCCCGTGGTGTATGGGGAGGGATGTGCAGGACAGGATGCAGACAGGCCCCAGTGGTGTATGGGGAGGGATGTGGAGGGCAGGATGCAGACAGGCCCCAGTGGTGTATGGGGAGGGATGTGGAGGGTAGGATGCAGACAGGCCCCAGTGGTGTATGGGGAGAGATGTGGAGAGCAGGATGCAGACAGGCCCCCGTGGTGTATGGGGAGGGATAGGGATGTGGGGTTAGGATGCCTATTATTTCAGGCTGGTTTTCAGCTGTAATAGGAAGCTCCAGGTCCTGTTTATCAATTTATCATTAGGGATTTTTTATACGTATGTGTTTGTCATGTTATAGCCAGGAGGCTTAATAGATATTACTTTAATTAAAAGTTATGTTTTATTAATCTACCTACGCTATAGATTATACCGTTTTGTAGATACCGTATATACTCGAGTATAAGCCGAGATTTTCAGCCCAAATTTGTGGGCTGAAAGTGCCTCTCTCGGCTTATACTTGAGTCATGTTCGTCGGTGGGTGAGGGGGAGAGAGGACTGTCGCATACTCGCCTGCTCCTGCCGCTCCTAACGCTGTCCCAGCCTGTCCCATGGTCTCCCTCGCTGCAGCGCTTCCTCTATTCAGCGGTCACGTGGTGCCGCTCATTAAAGTAATGAATATGGACTCCACTCCCATAGAGGTGGAGCCGCATATTCATTACTGTAATGAGCGGTACCAGTGACCGCTCATTACAGGAAGAAGCTGCGTTACCATGGGACAGGCACTGACAGCTTCAGGAGCGCCGGGACCAGGTGAGTATTTCATATTCACCTGTCCACGTTCCATTCGCCGGGCGCCGCTCCATCTTCCTGTCCTCTTGCTGTGACTGTGCAGGTCAGAGGGCGCGATGACGTATTAGTGTGCGCGCCGCCCTCTGCCTGAACAGTCAGTGCGGAGAGACGGGACGCTGAGGAGCAGCGGGCAGCGACGAGAGGTGAGTATGTATTTTTTTTTTTTATTGCAGCAGCAGCAGCAGCATTACATGTGGCACAATGCTGTATGGAGCGTCTATGGGGCCATAAAGAACTGCATGGAGCATTATATGGGGCATCTATGGGGCCATAACTGCATGGAGCATTATATGGGGCATCTATGGGGCCATAACTGCATGGAGCATTATATGGGGCATCTATGGGGCCATAACTGTATGGAGCATTATATGGAGCATCTATGGGGCCATAACTGCATGGAGCATTATATGGGCATCTATGGGGCCATAACTGCATGGAGCATTATATGGGGCATCTATGGGGCCATAACTGTATGGAGCATTATATGGAGCATCTATGGGGCCATAACTGCATGGAGCATTATATGGGCATCTATGGGGCCATAACTGCATGGAGCATTATATGGGGCATCTATGGGGCCATAAAGAACTGTATGGACATGGAGCATCTTATGGGGCCATAATGAACTGTATGGAGCATTATATGGGGCTCCTGATTCAATATGGATATTCAAAAACACTTAACCTACTGATGTCTCTATTAATTTTACTTTTATTGGTATCTATTTTTATTTTTGACATATACCGGTAGCTGCTGCATTTTCCACCCCAGGCTTGTACTCGAGTCAATAAGTTTTCCCAGTTTTTTGTTGCAAAATTAGGGGGGTTGGCTTATACTTGGGTCGGCTTATACTCGAGTACGGTATATACAGTAATTTATCATTGGATGCTCCTTAAATTTATGCTTAGCATGTTTTCTGCGCTTTTGTGGTCGTAATGAAAAGTGAAAAATACAGACTTATTTCCTATCTTTCTTGTCGTTTTTTTGCCAATATTGAGGGGAAAATGTAAACATTAAGTGACATTTCTGGCAAAATAGAAAAGGCAAAAATTAACTTGAATATCTAAACAAGAAAATTGTTTAGAGCTGTTTAAAAGCACATGTACGATTAATCTCGAAGCTGTGCCTGGACAGAAAGGGGAGGGGTTGGACCAGTCATGAACTGGTTAATGAAGCAGTTGTGGAGGTTTGGCACTTGGTGACTAAAATGCACACATGTAGCAAGATGTTACTTTGGTGAGTGCAATAGTCAGAAAAATACAGTAGTTGGCAAAGAAAACACCTTTTTTTTTTTTTTTGCTGAAACTGATCTGCTACTTGTTTCTAAATAAATATACTGCCATTTTATAGATCTACCGTAATTATCATGGATATATTGTACTTTAATTTTTTTAAAACTTCCATTACGGTTGGGTTCATGAAATCAGATTTTTTCTTTTTTTGTGTAAACTGGATAAATAAGAGGTTGTTTTCTTGTTCTCTGATCTATGTTTTCACTTGTTTCATTTTAGTTGAAATCTGAATTTGATAAATTATTTGAAGATTTGAAAGAAGATGACAAAACACAAGAATTAGAGCCTGCAAAGGTGAATTTCTGTTTGTGAATTATCCATTTAGTACCCTTTTTGTTTCTCAAATGAAAAAGTAAAAAAATTGTACAGCTTCTCCTATCCATTACAAAATTAGTCATTGACTGCGATACCGAGTTGCACCTGCATATGTAGGATGTGCGAATATGTCTCACAGCCCTACTAAATAACACAACCGAACGCTTTGAGACAGTTTGGCGCCCTAGGACACATAATGGGTAAAAGACTGTTAATGAACATGGTTATGAAAAGTAGTGTATGTATTAAGTGTTCAACTAGAATTGCTCTTCAACTCTTCTCCCCCCTTTCTTCCCTCTGTGTCCTGCCGGTAAATATCCATGTTTAATTGTAAGATGTGAACTTCTCAGTGTTGAGTTTACTTATCGTTACTGATTGGGAAGCCCGGTGGCTCAGTGGTTAGCACTACGCCCTTGGGCTGAAGTCCTGGGTTCAAATCCCACCAAGGACAACATCTGCAAGGAGTTTGTATGTTCTCCCCGTGTTTGCTTGGGTTTCCTCCCATACTCCAAAGACATACTGATCGGGGACAGTGATGATAATGTGTGCAAACTGTAAAGCGCTGCTTAATATGTTAGCGCTATATAAAAATAAAGATGAGGTGATTATGAAGTCGAACTATGCAATATTATTTGCTAATATTTAGAATTTTATGATCTCACTCTGCAATTTCAGTTTTTAAAAAATGTGTGTGTATGTGTATATACAGTATATGTATGTGTGTGTGTGTGTATATATGTATGTATGTGTATGTATATATATATATATATATATATATATATATATATATATATATATATATATATATATATATATATATATATATAATATATATATATATATCCCTTCTCACTCACTGGGAGTTTGAGGATTCTGCGCAAGATCTCAGTTGTTTCCAGCTTTGTGCTTTTCTGGACAGAGAGTTCAGATGTTGTTTTGGGATCTGTTGTGGCCACTTTCCCAACTTAGGGGTCACTGCTCCAAGTGCTCCTCTCACCACTGGAATCACTGTTGCCTTCACCTTCCACATGTTCTCCTTTGAGGCCCTGGTATTTCTCCCGCTTCTCATATTCCTTCTTTCTGATGTTGCTGTCACTTGGCACTGCCACATCTTATTATCATTGCTGTCTTCTGATCCTTGTCTACTGTCACAATGTCTGGTTGGTTAGCCAACACCTGCTTATCCATCTGGATCTTGAAATCTCACAGGATTTTAGCCCTTTCACTCTCCACCACTTTCTCTGGGGTCTCCCACCTGGACTTAGGGGGACTTAGCCCATATGCTGTGCAGATGTTCCTATATACAATTCCCACCACTTGGTTGTGGCGTTCGGTATATGCTGTTCCTGCTTGCATCCTGCCACTGTAGATTCCTGCTTCTATGGATCTGGTACTTAATGCTTGCTCTTGTGCCGCTAAGATTAGTGCCTCTGTGCAGTCTCGGAGTCCCGCTTTCTTCAGCCATTGGTAGGATTTCTCCATGTTAGCCACCTCCTTTATATGTCAATGGTACATCCCATGCAGTGGCTTGTCTTGCCATGGCGCTTCAAGCCCCTGTTCTTCCTTTCACATCTGTTGTTGTTGCTGCCTTAGGCTGGCTTTTCAGGACCTGTCTTTACCCTTTCATGTCTGCACATCTGCTATGTGCCCTGCAGGTAATTCCACTCCATCAGTCTTGACTACCTTGCCTCTTTTTTACCAACAAGCTGTACTTCTCCAGTCCGAAAGACATCCCTATGTCTTCGCTGTAGATCCTTGTCAGGTGGATCAGTGAATTGATGTCTTGTTCATTTTTTGATATACAGCTTGATGTCATTCATGTTTGTGGCTGATGGTGCTTCTACTCTTGAACTTGTATCCATTGCCAGACTCTGTAATTATCTGACTGAAGGGGGTTGAAGCCTATGCAGAACAGCAATGGGGACCTTGGTATATGCCGCATTTGATGGTCACTTGTGCTAGTTGTCTTGAGTTGACTTCCATTGTTGTTCTCCATAGCCCCATTGAGTTTCTGAGGAAGGTTTTTAATTTCCTGTTGACATTGTACAGTAGAGAGCCAAGCATTCACAGATCCATGTGCGTGGCATTGAGTCATAGGCTTTCCTGTAGTCAGTCCAGGCTGTGCTGAGAATGGTCTGTCTGGAACTTGAGTGACATACTAGGAGCTATGATGCCTGACAGGAGTTTCCATGTTGTTGTAAGGCAGGTTATTGGACCTTACAACTGCCTTACAAGTTCATGTACCGCTGTTAATTTCTTGAGCCAGTAGGTGTGTATCATCATGGGTGGGCCAGGTGCTGTCCAGCTCTTCATGATCTTGACCCGCTGCTGGTTGCTGTTTCATTCTCAGATCTTGCAGCCACATTGCACTAGTGTTGTGTTTTTTCCCTTCTCCCATATGTTCCTGCAGTATTGTTCTGCTATTGGAGTTGTGCTGTTATTCTGTAGTAGTACACCTTAGATGGTTCTTTGGAGAACAGGGTATTTATCTTCTTGGTCTGTGCTGTGAGCCTTTGTGTAGCACTAGGGACTAGGGCTTCAGTTGGGGGTCAGGCCTTTGTACTTGTCCAGCTTGGTCTTAATCTTGATCTTTACACCCTTCTGTACATCTGTTAGTTGGCTGACTTCCCTTCATGTCACCTTGATTGGCTGCAATGCTCTCTAGTTGCAGGATTGGATCAGGATTTTCAGGGGGTTGCACATGTTGTTCTTCTCAACTTGTGATAATGGCTTTCTCTTTATGACATTGAAACGTTGGGTGGCTAGTTGTTTCTCAGTCAATGGACATGCAGGTCTTGTATCCATCCAGAGTTTCCTCATACGCTTCATATATCCTCTCTCATTTGGTCTGCCATTATAGTAGTATTTCATCAGATCCAGTTCCTCAACATATGACGTGGACCTTGTTAATCCGGGCGATTTCCGAGCCCGCGTGACTTTCTTCATGACACTGTCTCATGTTTATTGATGTAGGCACTATAGTGTAGTCTTGCCCAAGGACCACTACTGGTATATCATTTCCAATAAACAATTTGGACTCCAGTCTCTCATGTCGTAGGCTGTGCACTTAACCATTACAATATACCAGCCACTATATACAATATGCCTATATATAGGCATAGGCCAATCCTATATATAATGATATCATTATATAGATGATTGGCCTATGCATGGAAGACTTGGCACCCATATCCCATTTACTGTTTGCTAGTGCTGTTTTTTTTTTTTTTTTTAAATGGTCCACACATGAATGCCGACCCTGTGTTGTATGTGATTTTTTTTTTTTTTTTGGATGGAACCAAAGACTTTTATGGGTAATTTTAATTCATGACTTGGGTCATTCCTCCTTGTTTATTTTTGCAAATAAAGTGGTATTGAAACAGATCACTGACATGTAAATAGCACAATAGAATATAATGAATACATGTTTTACCCATGAAAAACCCCGAACACGTATGTTATTCATGGACGTCTGAATGAGGCCTAGGAAATAATTGTACGGATCTCACACTTCACTTGCCCTCAGTCTTGAATTTGCTTGTAGCACTCTCAGCTAGCGCTTGTTTCCTGTCGCTGGGTGGTTGAATTTTATTGAATTGCAGAAATTATCCCATGATCTTGATCTATAATCCAAAATGGGCATGCAAATTTTAGGGTCACGTTACTATTGCTGGCCTCCACTGCAAGGGTCACGATGGAAGGGTTCACTTGCTGGTGACAGCTTCACCTGTGTATCTCATTTCTGGGTTTTGTGTTGTTTGATATCTGTAATTTAAGAGCTTTCAAGGCATTAAATGTTGTCTGTGTTTGTTGGCTTTGCGCCCGTGCATGATATTGTTCCTGGGCACAGAAGAGAAGACGCAGTGAGTCCGGAGCATGTCCATCATGCCCGAAGGATCGTGACTGCAGCCTGTACAACCAGACTGCTTTTAGTGAAGAAATGGTCCCCTAGTTAGTTTTCCTATGCCAACCACAACATTAAAAGTTATTTTTGCTTCTATTGTCTCGAGTATCGGAGACATTAATTGGGAAACTTCATGCACAATGTAAATTTTACTGGGGCCGGTTTAGGTAAAGTGATATGTTAATGCTTATCACTTTATGATCACTGTAAGGTTCAGGGGCGTCTGGCGATGTCAGACACTCCGAATTTGGAATATAAGACGTGGGCATTTTTTTTTTTTTTTTGTCCTTCCAAAAAGGGTCTTGTTTTCTATAGAATGTAGTATACTATCTTTAAAGCATAAGAGAACTGAATGTAAGAAAGTTGACACAATGCCACTTTCGGCATCCTAATAAAATCGCTTTTCTTTTCTGTATAGGCCGTACAAACTGTGTTGCTTCCACATCAGAAGCAGGCGTTGGCATGGATGGTTTCACGAGAGAACAATAAAGAGCTGCCGCCTTTTTGGGAGCAGAGAAGCAACCTATACTACAACACTCTTACAAACTTTGCTGAGAAAGAAAGACCTGAAAGTGTCAGAGGAGGGATTTTGGCAGATGACATGGGCCTGGTATGTACGATATTCTTTAGTTCTGATTAATATGATTAGTAAGCATAATTTTATTAGTAATGTGCGGCCTAAATATTGCTGTTATCATACAAACTATACCTTTTGAAATTGTTGTTTAAATGAGACTTAGACAAACTCTGAGCTGCATCAAAGCAAAAAATGGTGAGCTTACCCTGTTTTGATAATGATGATGCTTTGTATCATTCTTAAAACCATAGGTGGCATATTCCACTGGTGAAAAACAGCAGTAGTAAGAAAAAAGGGAATATTGGCACATCCACTGGTAAAGTAATTAATCAATTTATTGTAGACATATTTAATAAAGTAATACCATATGGAAAGCAAAACTACCAGGGGATGTGCCAATAACCCCTTCTTTCCCACTTCTGAGCTGCATCTTGTACTGTTGCCACCCTTGCACTCTTTTCTCGCCTACATACTGCATGATTTAATGCAGAGGCTGCTGTGATCACAGGACCGGGTTTTCTACCTTTATTACCCTCGTGCCCTGTCTGAGCAAAGCCATGCATGGTAATATAGGCAAATAGATCAATGGCTGCACTCAATTTTACTGTGCTAAAGCAAGGAAATGTGCGATACATGAAATGTGAATAGCATAATGGCTTGTGAAATCTATGAAAAAACACATGAGATGCTTAGCACAAGATTTGGCCAAAAATTGTGAGCCCATCCACCAAACGTCAAGGTAATCTCAAATCGGATGGGTACCTGACCTGTCTGCCTAGTGTGAACACTTACCTCTGGCTAATAACATGCTAAAGCCTGCATTTATTGGAAGGTCAGAACCAACTGTGTTTGGATGTAATTAAAATCACAGCATGGTGAAGGGCGTGGCGTTCAAGTCAGAAAAAATAGTACATAGTAAATATAGGAAAACTGACTGAACAGCAATCTAGTCTGAACTGGTGCATAACCAAAAAGTCTTACATAGCAAATAGATCGATGGCTGCAATTTGAGATTACCTTGACGTTTGGTGGATGGGCTCACATTTTTTCTGACTTGAACGCCCCGCCCTTCACCATGCTGTGATTTTAATTAATCCAAACACAGTTGGTTCCGACTTCCTATAAAAGCAGGCTTTACCATGTTATTAGCCAGAGGTAAGTGTGCACACTAGGCAGTCAGCTCAGGTATCCATCCGATTTGAGATTACCTTGACGTTTGGTGGATGGGCTCACAACTTTTGGCCCAATCTTGTGCTAAGAATCTCATGTGTTTTTTCATGGATTTCACAAGCCATTAAGATATTCACATTTCATGTATCGCACATTTCTCGGTCTCCCATGACAGCACTACGGAGAGAGAGGGGATCCGCCCTTCAGGGACAGGAAACCTACAGATAAAAGGGCGGTACCTCTCCCTCGCATCAGTTGGTTTCCTGTCCCTGACAGGGAACCTCTCTTCGGACGGTACCTGCATGAAGACCGATGGACCGGGACCGGGCGGTCGAGTACCGGCAGCGAGGAGGCTCCTGCCGCGGCTTGTCCGGCTCCCGAAGCCGCCACCGCTGGGACCGAGGGGTCCTTCAGGGTGTGCGAGGGGAGAACGCCGCCAAATCAAACGAGGAGGGGCGCTGGATCACCGGAGCTCCTGCGCCGACGAGCGCACACTCCGGGTGCACAAAGATGGCCGCTGCTCCGGAAATGCGGCAGGACTTCCGGGTCATCGCCGCGCGCATGCGCGGTAATATCTTCTCCCTGGGAGCGCAGGAACCGGAAGTGCGGCAGACGCCGGGGGATTGGCGCCGGTTTCAAAAAGGGAGATTGTGCGCACATGGGAGTCGCACTTTCTCCCTGTAACCATGGAGGACAGCGATCCACAGGAGCTGCAGCCAGGACAGCAGCGCCGCACAAAGAGCACCAGAAGTGGATCCAGCAGCCGTTCCACACGGCGTAGCAGATCAGCTACGAAGACTGATACTCCGTCTCAAGCGCCTTCCTTAACAGGCCCGCCCCCTCCAGAACCGGTACCTGCCTCCATATCCGAGTGGTGAGTGACCTTCGTGAATGTACATATTTTATAATGGGGCTCCCTCTTCTCCCTTACTAGGGTAAGAAGAGCCTGGAGAAAAGGAAAAATAGGGTCTGCCCTACCTGTGACAAAGCTTTACCAGTAACCTGGGAGAAAAAGCTTTGCAAGTCATGCATCCAGAGCTTACTATGTGAGGAGACCCCCGACTTCGCCTCTGAACTTAAAAATGTAATCAGGTCTGAGGTTCAGAATGCCCTTCTATCCTCCAAAAAAGAGGTGAAGAGGGTGAAGGAGTCGGTACATTCCCATTCGGCCCGATCGTCATCCGAAAATGCTGATTCGGACGATTCAAAATCCCCCCTATCCTCTTCTGAGGAAGAGTCTGGCCGACATTGCTTCCCACTAGAAGAAGTGGATTCCTTAGTGAGAGCAGTTAGGGCTACTATGGGGGTAGAGGAACCCAAACCCGACAAAACGGCCCAAGATGTGATGTTTGGAGGTCTGGGACAAAAAAAGAGAAGGACTTTTCCCCTAAATCCTAATGTCCAAACATTAATTAAAAGAGAATGGGAGAAACCGGATAGAAGAAATTCCTCGGTACCCTCCCTTAAAAGAAAATATCCCTTCGAGGATGAGGCTTCCTCTTTCTGGGATAAGGCACCAAAACTAGATGTTGCAGTGGCCAAAGCCTCGAAAAAATTTGCGCTGCCATTCGAGGACATGGGTACCCTCAAAGACCCATTAGATAAAAAAGCGGACACTTTCCTCAAGGGAGCATGGGAATCAGCTGGGGGTAGCCTGAGACCTGCAGTTGCAGCTACTTGCACCTCAAGATCCCTTATGGTGTGGATCGACCAGCTGGAAAGTCAGATTAAAGACGGGTTACCCAGAAAACAATTGCTGGATTCATTCCCTGCAATGAGAGCAGCAGCAGCGTTCCTGGCGGACTCCTCGGCGGACTCTGTACGCCTAACATCTAAGGCCGCTGCTCTTTCCAACGCTGCCAGAAGAACCTTGTGGCTAAAGAGCTGGCCGGGGGATCTACAAACAAAATTAAAATTATGTTCTATCCCATGTGAGGGAAATTTTTTATTCGGAGAAACCCTGGATGACATTCTCCAAAAGGCGGGAGATAAGAAGAAGGGGTTTCCAAATCTGGGTCCGACTCCATTTAAACAGTCTTTTCGGAGCCGCAGATTTTTTCGCCGTAGACCCCCCAGAGAGCAGAATAAGTGGGAAGAAGGAAGGAGAAGGGATAGGGGTTACCTCTTTGGCAACACCTCCCGTGATAAAAAGTTCTCCAAATGACATTTACCCTCCGGTGGGAGGAAGGCTGACATCATTCCTTCCCGCCTGGGAAAAAATTTCCAACAACATCTGGATCTTAAATATCATACGGTATGGTCTAAAAATAGATTTTGTCTCTTTCCCTCCCCGGAATTATGTAACAACAAAAACAAGATCTTCGGCTGCAGAACAAACTGCATTAGAGGAGGAAATTATGTCCCTACTACAAAAATCTGTGATTCGGGAAATATCTCCTCAGGAGATAGGGGAAGGTTTTTTCTCCCCTCTATTTTTAGTACCAAAGCCCGACGGGTCCTTTCGGACAATCATAAATCTAAAAAACCTAAACAGATACGTCGTAAATTACAAATTCAAAATGGAGATGATAAGGTCCACTATAAAGATTCTCTTCCCGAACTGCTACATGGTCGCAATAGATCTAACCGACGCATACTATCATGTGCCCATCCACAATCAATCCCAAAAATTCCTCAGGATGGCAGTCTCCATAAAGGGCCAAATAAGGTTTTTTCAATACAAAGCTCTTCCATTCGGGATTTCAATAGCCCCACGTATATTTACGAAAATAATAGCGGAAATGATGGCCCACGTGAGGGAACAAGATATACTAATAGTCCCTTACCTGGACGACTTTCTTATCGCAAGCAACTCAGCACAAAGTTGCAGAGAAAAGAGAGACCAAGTGATGACCATCCTGACGGACTTGGGATGGCTTATAAACTTAAAAAAATCGAAATTGGAACCCTGTCAAGTACAAGAGTTCCTAGGACTGACATTGGACTCTCGGGTCCAAGAATGCCGGCTTCCGGGTCCCAAAAAAGACAACATATTGTCCATGATAGCGCGAACGTTACACAATCCCTCAATGACTCTAAGGAGAGCAATGTCGCTTCTGGGCTCTCTGTCCTCATGCCTACCAGCGATACCCTTTGCGCAATTCCATACAAGAGAGCTTCAGTGGCACATCCTGGAATGGCAATTGTTACTAAAAAACAAATTGGAAAGCCGGCTCACCCTAGATTCATCAGTTATTCATTCCCTTCTCTGGTGGGGAAAAGACCAAAACCTGTCAAAGGGAGTCCCTTGGGTACCAAACATCTCTCGGATAATAACAACCGATGCGAGCCCCAAAGGGTGGGGGGCCCACCTGGGGGACAAAATAGCCCAGGGAAATTGGTCAGATCAAATACTATTGGCATCCTCAAACCAAAAAGAACTTTGGGCGGTATATCATGCTCTTCTTTTTTTCCTAGCCGATATTCAGGGACACCATGTCCGAGTTCTTTCGGACAACAAAGTGACTGTAGCCTATATAAACCACCAGGGGGGAACAAGGTCTCGTTCACTGATGAGTTCTTCAGCCAAAATTATCAAACTGGCGGAAGAAAACTTACTATCCCTCTCGGCACTACACATCCAGGGTTCAAACAACGAAAGGGCAGATTACCTGAGCCGGACTCAGTTAAAACAAGGCGAGTGGTCCCTAAACCAATCCATCTACAATCAGATCACAAAAATGTGGGGGACACCAACAATAGACCTGTTCGCCAATTGCAAAAACAAAAAAGTAGGCAAATTTTGTTCTCTAAGCCCAGAAGGGAATCCTCAGGCTCTGGATGCTTTTCTGATTCCATGGACACACAAACTGACATACGCCTTTCCGCCAACCATTCTGATTCCAGCAGTCATTCGGAAAGTCAGAGAGGACAAAACAAAAATGATCCTGATTGCCCCATTCTGGCCAAAAAGAGCATGGTTTTCCTGGCTAAGGATACTATCGATATCAGACCCGTGGGTTCTACCGGATATGCCAGACCTTCTACATCAAGGTCCAATCTTCCACCCACAGGAGTCGAACCTCCATTTGACAGCCTGGTTTTTGAACGGGGACTATTAAGACAAAGAGGTTTCTCAGATAACTTAGTGGCTACACTCTTAAAAAGTAGAAAGCCCATCACCACTAAAATTTATGGGAAGACATGGAGGAAATTCCTATCTGTCTCCAAGGTAAAGATCCAGGACAGGCCTTCAATTCCTAAAATTCTGGAGTTCCTACAAAAAGGTCTGGAGCAGGGGCTGGCAGTCAGTACCCTGAAGGTACAAATAGCAGCTTTAGGAGCCTTATATAACCAAAACATTGCTGCTAACCCATGGGTAATAAGATTTATTAAGGCGGTTACAAGATCAAAACCCTTAGTTATTCAAAAAACACCCTCATGGGACCTAAATTTAGTCCTTTCAGCATTAACGGGCCCTCCATTTGAACCTATACAGACGATTCCAATAAAAACATTATCACTCAAAACTATTCTCTTAGTTGCTTTAACATCTGCACGCAGGATAAGTGACATTCAAGCCCTTTCCTCTAATCCACCTTTCACTAAGATCTTGGATGATAGAGTCACTCTTAGACCCGACCCAGCCTATTTGCCGAAAATGGCATCAAAATTTCATAGGTCACAAGAAGTATCCCTGCCATCTTTCTGTCCAAACCCAAAAAACGAGAAAGAACTAAACTTCCATAATCTAGACGTTAGAAGATGCCTAGTCCAATACCTAGATTCCACCAGGGAGTATAGGAAGGAAGGCTCTTTGTTTATCTGTTTTCAGGGTCCCAGAAAAGGATTCCGGGCGTCCAAGGGGACCTTAGCCAGATGGATTAAGGAGGCAATAGCCTTGGCATATTCATCTTCGGGGAATATAATCCCGGATGGTATAAAAGCGCATTCCACAAGAGCAGTAGCTACCTCATGGGCTGAGAGGTCAGAGGTATCAATAGAGCAAATCTGTAAGGCGGCCACCTGGTCATCACCATCAACCTTTTTTAGGCACTATAGACTAAATCTAGCCTCTGTATCTGACTTAACCTTCGGACGAAGGGTCCTTGAGGCGGTGGTCCCTCCCTAAGCTTAATCTCTGCAATTCTCTCCGTAGTGCTGTCATGGGAGACCGAGAAAGTCATAGTTACTCACCGTTAACGGTGTTTCTCGGAGCCCATGACAGCACCTGCTTATTCCCTCCCATCACGAGTGCGGTGAGCACTTTTTCTAAAATATAATTTATATAATTTATATGATGTATATACTATAGTTTAGGCACGGGGTTCCTCTTTTAAGAAATGTTATAAATATAATGTTCTCTCTGTTGTAACTAACCTGGAGGTCCTCTGATGCTCTGTAAACCAACTGATGCGAGGGAGAGGTACCGCCCTTTTATCTGTAGGTTTCCTGTCCCTGAAGGGCGGATCCCCTCTCTCTCCGTAGTGCTGTCATGGGCTCCGAGAAACACTGTTAACGGTGAGTAACTATGACTTTCCTTGCTTTACTACAGTTGAGTGCAGCCATTGATCTATTTGCTATGTTAGACTTTTTTGGTTATGCACCCGTTCAGACTAGATTGCTGTTCAGTCAGTTTTCCTATATTTACTGGTAACATAGGCACACACACAGAATGATTTTCTGCTTTATCGGATTGGCTGTCTTGATGTCGTCTTGCCTGAACTGATGGGCGTAGAAGTGGCTCAGCCCTTTACAGTTTTAGCAGTTCTTTCATTGTAACACTTCATCCTTGTTGACTATAAAAAATGCAACAACCTAATTAGTAATTATGAGGTTTATGGTGAGTAACCTTTTCAATGTGTGTGTTGTTTTCACAGTCTCTTTGGTCATTGTTTGTTTTCTACAGGGAAAAACACTGTCAGTTATTGCATTAATTCTTACGAACTTTCATGATGGAAAACCTTTGCCAACTGTGAAACTCCAATCAGGAAAGCAGGTTAAGTTTGTGTTTATTATCATGCGAATATTATGGCTATTTTTGATTACTAATAGTGGAAGATGTCATGATTTCCCTTATTTTTTTTATCCAGAATACTAACTTAGCTGCCAGATCAAGAAATAGCGAGTCACAGGGACCGTACGGGGGTAAGGTTATCAAGATATAATCATTTATTTGTGTCTATAATGGGTAAAACAGAGGATTTATCACTGTATTACAAATCCTAGGTTGTGTCCTTATTTTAGTAGAGGACAGTCTTAATCATATGTATTCTGGGGTACTAAACTAGGTTGATTGGTCAGAAAAGCAGCACGGTGGCTCAGTGGTTAGCACTGTAACCTTGTAGCACTAGGGTCCTGGGTTCATATACCATCAAGAACCACATCTGTAGGGAGTTTGTATGGTCTCCCCCATGTTTGCATGCTTCTGGGTTCTCCGCTTTCCTTCCACACTCCAAAGACATACTGATGGGGAATTAAGGTTGTGCACCCCATTCTACCTTCCCACAAACGTGTGTGTGGCTAAGTAATGGCCTCCCTCCTCTGTCCTAAATGCTGAGCCCCCTTTCCTCAGCTCGGCTCCAGCAGACAATAATATGGATAAGCAGGACATTAACTCCTATGGTCTACAGGACTCTTTCAGAGACATACAGAGTATTTGGCAGGGCTGAGCAGGTGGGACTTCATGGGAGAACGTTCTTTTCCAATAGACCATAGTTCTGTAAATTAAAAGGAATCTATCAGCAGCTTTTTGCTATGTAACCTGAGGACTGCATGATGTAGGGGTTAAAACACAGAATTCAATCATGTGTCACACTGTGTTCTGCTGTTTACTAACATTGAAGGTTTTATCACTAGGACATTATCATTGCTGTGACAGGCTGGCGAGCGCGTACCGGTCTGACTGGCCATCCTGTGATAAGCTCCTCACTGTCTATAGACAATGTATATACAGAGCCGTGGACGGGATTAGTTTTATTAGCTCTGCTGCATCCTACAGCTAAAACTCTTGATTGTGGCAGAACTGCTCGATATCGATTTTTATTTTTTTTCCAGTTTCGCTCATCTTCTGGTCCATCTGACTCTGCAGCTTTGTCCACTCACACAGGGAGGGGCAGCTTCTACTTTCCTAATGTGAGCTTAAGAGGCTGGGAACCAGGCTGCACAAACTTACAAGTGCTTCTCACTAAATTAGGCTACGTTCACATTTGCGTTGTGCGCCGCAGCGTCGGCGCCGCAACGCACAACGCAAACAAAAACGCAGCAAAACGCATGCACAACGCTGCGTTTTGCGCCGCATGCGTCCTTTTTTTCATTGATTTTGGACGCAGCAAAAATGCAACTTGCTGCGTCCTCTGCGCCCGGACGCGTGCGCCGCAGTGACGCATGCGGCGCAAAACGCAAGTGCGACGCATGTCCATGCGCCCCCATGTTAAATATAGGGGCGCATGTCGCATGCGGCGGCGCCCGACGCTGCGGCGCAGACCGCAAATGTGAACGTAGACTTAGGATATCATCAAAAAGTTAATTTATTTCAGTTCTTCAATACAAAAAGTGAAACTCACATATTATATAGAGTCATTACAATCATAGTGATCTATTTCAAGGGTTTATTTCTGTTAATGTTGATGATTATGGCTTACAGCCAATGAAAACCCAAAAGTCATTATCTCAGTAAATTAGAATACTTTATAACACAAGCTTGAAAAATGATTTTAAAATCCGAAATGTTGGCCTACTAAAATATATATTCAGTAAATGAATTCAATACTTGGTCAGGGCTCCTTTTGCATCAATTACTGCATCAATGCTGCATGGCATGGAGCCGATCAGCCTGTGGCACTGCTGAGGTGTTATGGAAGCCCAGGTTGCTTTGATAGCAGCCTTCAGCCTGTCTGTATAGTTGGGTCCGGTGTCTCTCATCTTCCTCTTGACAATATCCCATAGATTCTCTATGGGGTTAAGGTCAGGCCAGTTTGCTGGCCAATCAAGCACAGTAATACGGTTGTTTGAAAACCAGGTATTGGTAATTTGGCAGTGTGGACAGGTGCTAAGTCCTGCTGGATAATGGAATTAAAATCTCCAAAAAGCTTGTTGGCAGAGAGAAACATGAAGTTCTGTAAAATTTCCTGGTAGACGGCTGCGCTGACTTTGGTCTTGATTAATCACAGTGGACCTGTACTAGCAGATGACATGGCTCCCCAAACCATCACTGATTGTGGAAACCTCACACTAGACCTCAAACAGCTTGGATTGTGGCCTCTCTAGTCTTCTTCCAGACTCTGGGACCTTGATTTCCAAATGAAATGCAAAATGTACTTTCATGTGAAAACAACACCTTGGATCACTGAGCAACAGTCCAGTTATTTTTCTCCTTGGTTCAGGTAAGACGCTTCTGGCGTTGTCTATTGGTCATGAGTGGCTTGACACAAGGAATGCGACAATTGTAGCCCATGTCCTGGATATGTCTGTGTGTGGTGGCTCTTGAAGCAATAACTCCAGCAGCAGTCCACTCCTTGTGAATCGCCCCCAAATTTTTTGAATGGCCTTTTCTTAACAATCCTTTCAAGGCTGCGGTTATACCGGTTGCTTCTGCACCTTTTTCTGCCACACTTTTTCCTTCCACTCAGCTTTCCATTAATATTCTTGGATACAGCACTCTGTGAACAGCCAGCTTCTTTAGCAATGGCCTTTTGTGGCTTACCCTCCTTGTGGAGTGTGACAATGACTGCCTTCTGGACATCTGTCAAGTCAGCAGTCTTCCCCATGATTGTGGAGCCTACTGAAACAGACTAAGGGACCTTTTTAAACGCTTAGGAAGCTTTTGCAGGTGTTTTTTGTTAATTGCTCGAATTTACTGAGATAATGGCTTTTGGGTTTTCATTGGCTGTAAGCCATAATCATCAACATTAACAGAAATAAACACTTGAAATAGATCACTCTGTTTGTAATGAGTTTCACTTTTTGTATTAAAGACCTGAATTAATTAACTTTTTGATGATGATGTAATTTTGTGAGAAGCACTTGTACATTATGAAAGCGACTTCTAGCCATATTTTTGCAAATCGGCTAGTCTGATTTTTTTTAGGTCACGTGGTCCAGAATATGAATGGGGCAGCGCTGGAAACCATGGAATAATGTGATTGCTAAGTATTTTATTACACTTACAATGCATTATACACATATTTAGAGAGGATTAGGGAAAACAGATTTACTGGGAGAGCTTCTGTAACACTACATCTTAAACCTGCATAATTTCCTTTTTGTCAAATTGTTACTCTCTATGTCCGTCTTCACGCAGCAAGTGTGGACTTGGCTTCAGCAGCTGGCTTTCTACACAGACGACTTTGGTTCCCATCTTGCATTTGTGGCTGCAGTGGCCCCTGAGCTCCTATGTCCCAGACTTGGCTTATTACGAGCTCAGAGGGCTGGAGATGTGATAGAAATACTCATTCTTGTGATAAAACAGGCAGAAAAATGTTTTGCCTAAGAAACCAGCAGCTGTTTTTTTTTTGTCTATATACTCACGTGTTATAAGCGATTTATGCTCTCCCCCACCACCACCCTCCCTGACCTGGAGCTGTGGTATGTGCCGACCAATACACCGTCCATAGCAGGGGCACATCTATAAGGTTATTTCCACGCATGGACATTATTTGTATTTTTTCTGAGTTGACGTGGAGCAGCAGAATTGCTGGTCCACAAGCCTTGTAAAACAGGCGTGTAGTTGGAAACGTCCTGCCTGTTAGTTCTTAGGCCCATATTATTAAATATTAAATATGTTTATAAAGTGCATTACAGTTATCCAACAACCCCTTTTTTTTTGTTTTCTTTTTTTTAAACTAAAGAAACGTCTACGAGTGGTAGCAGCCAAGTTACAAAGGCAAATCTTAAAAGGTATGTATTAAATAAGTATTATAAATATTATCTACATTTTTTTTTCCATCAATTGATAGTACAAGTGAAAATAAGATTGCCACAATAGTTTATTAGCATAATCAAAACACAGAAATATGCTACTTTCTCTACTCTATCATTGTTTATTATCTCCTGCACTGCTCCTTTATCGTATATACTCGAGTGTAAGCCGAGACCCCTAACTTTCCCACAAAAAAACTGGGAAAACTTAGTGACTCGAGTATAAGCCTAGGGTGGAAAATGCAGCAGCTACCGGTAAATTTCAAAAATAAAAATAGATACCAATAAAAGTAAAATTAATTGAGTTATCAGTAGGTTGTATTTTTGAATATCCATATTAAGTCAGGAGCCCCATATAATGCTCCATACAGTTTATGATGGGCCCCATAAGATGCTCCATATTTAAAATATGCCCCATGTAATGCGAAATCGCGGCGAAAATGCATACACAACACAGCCCATTGAATTCAATGGAATTCCGCAATGCTATGCTAATTCTGTGTATTTTTCCGTGGTGGAATCGCATTGCTGAAAAATACACAGCATGCTCATTCTTTGCGGAATCACGGCGATTCCGCACACACAGGAATGCATTGATCCGCTTACTTCCCACATGGAGCTATGCCCACCATGCAGGAAGTAAGCGGATCATCTGAGGACACACAGGAATGCATTGATCCGCTTACTTCCCACATGGAGCTATGCCCACCATGCAGGAAGTAAGCGGATCATCTGCGGATGGTACCCAGGGTGGAGGCGAGGAGACTCCCCTCCAGGCCCTGGGAACCATATACCTGTAAAAAAAAAAAAAAAGAATTAAAATAAAAAATAGTTATATTCTCGGCAGCCTTCCCGCTCCTCGCGATGCTCCCATTCCCAGTGATGCTTTGCGACAATGACCTATGATGACATAGCGGTCTTGCGTGATGCTATGTCATCTGGGGTCATTGTCGCGAGGCATCACTGTGAACAGGAGCATCGAGAGGAGCGGGAAGGCTGCGGGGGCCGCCGGAAGGTGAGAATATCACGATTTTTTTTATTATTATTATTTTTAACATTATATCTTTTTACTATTTGATGCTGCATAGGCAGCATCAATAGTAAAAAGTTGGTCACACTTGTCAAGCACTATGTTTGACAAGTGTGACCAGCCTGTCAAGCTAATTACGCTTGTAAAACACTTGTGTTTAGTGGGAATACGCATGCCAATTCTGCAACGTGTGCACATAGCCTTAGAATAATTACCATTTTTGCAAATATGCTTGACATACACAGGACATATACACAGGACATATACAGGACATCCGTCAGTGAACCAGTGAACTCTCGAGTGGACTACATAATTTCTGTAGAATATGGCCTGCAGTTTTTCGAATTGCTCATATGGCTAGAAGAACTTTGCTAAAGCCTGACGATATTTTTGCTGTTTTACATTCTATAAATTAAAGTTACAACAATACCAGGAGCAAGAAACTCTCAAAATAAACGAAAGCAAGCCAGGAGTCAAAATGACTCCACTCAGTAGTTCTAGGGCTGGTCACCAGTCCGGTAGTCCTAGTGTTACACTATCCTACTAGTGTACCCCTTTATTGAACACCATAAAAAATAAAATAAAAAAAGGCAAAAAACAATGCTTTATCATACCGCCGAACAAAAAGTGGAATAACTCGCGATCAAAAAGATGAATATAAATAAACATGGTACCACTGAAAATGTCATCTTGTCCCTCAAAAGACGAGCCGCCATACAGCGTCATCAGCGAAAAAATTAAAATAGCTGTCAGAATAAAGTGATGCAAAAACAATTATTTTTTCTATAAAATAGTTTTTATTATATAAAAACGCCAAAATATAAGTGAGGTATCGCTGTAATCGTAGTGGCCCGAAGAATAAAACTGCCTTATCAATTTTACCACACGCGGAACAGTATAAACGCCCCCCCCCCCCCCCCAAAGAAATTCATGAATTGCTGTTTTTGTGTTCATTCTGTCTCCTATAAATCTGAATAGAAAGTGACAGAAAAGAGTGCCCAATAAAAACGTTTACCTGTCCTGCCAAAAGCAAGACCTCACATGACTCTGTGGGCCAAAATTTGGAAAAAGTATAGCTCTCAAAATGTGCTGATGCAAAAACTAGTTTTTGCAATAAAAAGCGTCTTTTAGCATGTGACAGCTGCCAAACCTAAAAACCCACTATAAGGCCTCTTTCCGCGTCCTGATATTTCCGGTACCGGAGATGTCAGTTTCTGTGTGTAATACTTGCGGCACACGTTTGGCATGTGTGTGCCGCATCAGTAACACAAGGACGGGCGCCAGGGAAGAAGCATTGCAGTAAACACTGTTCCCTGGCGCCGGGTGCTGAACACGACTCTCATCATTCTCCCCTGCTATGCCGGTTATCGGCGTGAGCAGGGGAGAAGGAGGAGAGTTATATTTAACCCCTTAACGACCGCCGATACGCTTTTTAATGGAGGCAGTTAAGGGTACTTAAACCACAACGCCGCTTTTTAGCGGCGCTGAGGTTTAAGGTTCTAGCGCCCCCCAGCCTCGGAATTTCTCCGGGTTGTCATCTGCCAGGTGTAGCCAAGTCCCCAGAGAACATGATACGGGTCGGTTTTTACTGACCCCGGTGTTGCAGTAAATCAAATTCCCTTTTTTCACCCCCTTAGCGAAAAATAATAAAATAAAAAAAATATATTTATTTACATTTGGGTTAGGGTTGGGGCTTAATTTAGGGTTGGGGCTAGAGTTGGTGTTAGGGTTTGCATTACGGTTAGAGGTGGGGTTAGGGTTAAGGTTGGGATTAGGGTTAGTGGTGTGTGCCCAAACAGTGATTTACCCCCACATATGGGGTATCGGCGTACTCGGGACAAATTGGACAACTTTTGTGGTCCAATTTCTCCTGTTACCCGTGGGGAAAAATAAAACATTGCGGGCGAAAAGATCATTTTTGTGAAAAAATTATGATTTTTTTATTTTTACGGCTCTACATTATAAACTTCTGGGAAGCACTTGGGGTTTAAAGTGCTCACCACCATCTAGATAAGTTCCTTAGGGGGTCTAGTTTCCAAAATAGTGTCACTTGGGGGTTTCCACTGTTTAGGCACATCAGGGGCTCTCCAAACACGACATGGCGTCCGATCTTAATTCCAGCCAATTTTGCGTTGAAACAGTAAAACGACGCTCCTTCCCTTCCGAGCTCTGCTATGTGCCCAAACAGTGGTTTATCTGCGTACTCAGGACAAATTGTACAACTTTTGGGGTCCAATTTCTCCTGTTACCCTTGGTAAAATAAAAAAAATTGGATCTGAAGTAAAAATTTTTGTGAAAAAAAAAAGTTAAATGTTCATTTTTAAAAAAAAATTCCAAAAATTCCTGTGAAGCACCTCAAGGGTTAATAAACTTGTTAAATGTGGTTTCTTTCTCGCTTCATTGCAGGACACAGGTAACCATGGGGTGTATGCTGCTGTCACTAGGAGGCTGACACTATGCAAATAAAGAAGAAGTAGCTCCTCCCCGGCAGTATACACCCTCCGACAGGCACCAGGCAACTCCGTTTTGCTTAGTGTCTGTAGGAGGCGGACCTGGATCTAAACCCAAATCCGCATTTCTTTTACAGGGATTTGTTTTGTTTATTAACCTTTTCCCTTTCTTTTTCAGATTTTTCCTTCAGAGTTACAGGGTGCAGTTTTCTCACCCTGTTTTCCCCACTTTGAGCGACTGAGAGAGCAATGTGGTATCACCCACATCGCACCCTCTCGGACCCGCTGGGCAGGACTTCGTCCCCTGTCACCCATTCGGGTGTTCAGGGTGACTCTTCCCTCGGTGGCCAGTCCTGCCCGTTTTCCCCTCCTCATCCCTCTCCTCGGAGTGGGCTGAGAGGAAGACGGCGGTCACTTCCAGTGACCCTCTCCCCCTGGTTAGGGGTCGACGCCGTCTTCTGCGCCGGAGAGTTCGTGGCGCAGGAAGGAGGACTTCTTCCAGGACCCTCTAGTCTACAAGGGATCCTGATGGTTCCTCATCTCCAGGTAAGGGATCTTCAATCAACAAAGCCTCCCCCGCCCCCCTTCCTTCCCTCTCCCTGCCCTGCAGCGATCTCCATATAGCTTACCAGGCTTCCCCTGTGATAAGAGAGAGGGTCGCATTTTCAGGCGCTGGGTCGCGCTAAACCGCGGGGAAAGGCTTCACATTAACGCCGGCATTCTTTCCCGCCATTTTTTTCTCTGTCTCTCCCGGCTTTTCGGCTTTTCTCCTTTTCTGGCGCTTGAGTGCCCTCTGGTGGCGGCCGGCATTATTGCGGCCAGGAGTTTTTTTTCATCTCCCGGCTTTTTCTTCACTGTCTTTTTGGCGCTTGAGCGCCCTCTGGTGGCAATATTTCAGTGCTGTTGGGGGCGTTTCTTCTGCTTCCCCCTTCAGCGCTTGTGCCCGCCCACAGTGTCGCGCTGTCTCAGCGCTCTTTTTACTGCTTCCTGCTCCCTGTCAGCGTCTGCTCACCGCGTGGGACAGAAGTTTTTCGGGGGAACACAGGCACCTGCAGCTGCCGCTGTCTCTGGTTTTTCGGCAGGCTCAGCGCTACTGCTCTCTCGGGCTCTACTCCTCCCGGCAGTACTTCTCCGCTCCAGGACAAGGTAATATCCACCTATGTCCGACCCCACCCCGGCCTTTGCCACTACGGCCATCCATTACGCCTGCGCTCACTGTAAGAAAAAGTGGGCCTCAGGTCAGCCTTCACCCTTCTGCCCGTCCTGCGTTCCTCCCATCATGTCAGCCCCTCAAGAAGCTCCTAGGTCCCGGGATGAGTGCACCCCCCCTCCCCTGGAGTGGGCTGTTGCAATGTCTCAATCAGTGTCCGACCTGACTAAGGTTTCTCAGTCCCTGGTCCAGGCACTTGAACGTATCCCGCTTCTCTCTAATGCCACCAGTGCCACGAACGCCTCACACGGCGATTCGCTCGCACCTGTCCTAGACCCTCACAGAGGCAGACCGGACAAAAGAGACAGAAAACGGACCTTATCTAGATCCTCGTCCAGTTCCCTGGACAGGATTCCCCTATCTGCCCGTTCCCCTTCATCGCAGGCGGACGTCGGGTCTGATCTATCCTCTCAGTCGGAATCTGACTCTGATGCAGATCAGACTTCCGAAACACAGGAGATGGTTGATAGCCTTATTTCGGCTATTATTCAGACGCTTGATCTTAAGGAGGTTGAAGCGAGCTCTCAGGACGTCTCCGTTGCGTTTAAACGGATTAAACGTCCTTCTAGGTTTTTTCCTAATCACATGGAGTTTGACAACACTACCTCTACACGCTGGGAAAACCCTGGCAAGCGTTTCCCTGGCAGGAAACGGCTTGACATGTTATACCCTTTTCACTCCGACCTTGCCTCCAAATGGTCCGAGTCTCCTAAGGTTGACCCGCCCATCTCCAGGCTATCCTCGCAGATGGTTCTGTCTATCCCGGACGTGGCTTCCCTTTAGGACCCCACAGACAGGCAAATCGAGGCATTAGCAAAATCGGCATTTGAGGCTTCCGGAGCCTCCCTTTGCCCTAGTTTCGCCTCGTCCTGGGTAGCCAAGGCTGTGTCAGCCTGGGCCAAAACCCGGGGCCTTTTGGCCTCTGCTCCTGCTGAGGAACTGTCTGATTTGGCGGATCAGATTTCTCTTGCAGGAAAATACCTCATGAATGCCTCCCTTGATGCAGCGGCCTGCTCCACCAGGGCTAACAGCAACATTGTGGCCATTCGCCGGATTCTCTGGCTAAAAGCGTGGAACGCTGACCCCGCTTCTAAAAAATCCCTCACTGGTCTGCCCTTCCAAGGTTCTAGACTCTTCGGCACACAGCTGGATCAAATGATCTCGGACGCTACGGGTGGTAAGAGTACCTCCTTACCCCAGTCCAAGCCTAAACGTCCCTTCAACAGGAGGGGCCCCCAGTCCTTTCAGTCCTTTGCCTCCTCAGGAAAACCCCAACCAGGACCGTTCTTCCTCGCAAGGGGACCGAAGGAAACCTTCTTTCAGGCCTCCACCGCGCTGGAGAGCTAAGAGCCACCCTGCAAGACAATCTGGATCTCGGGGCCACAGATCCTTTAATAAATGATGGGTCGCCCCCACCTGGAAATCCCTCCAGGGTGGGAGGCTGACTTCTCCTGTTCTCAGAGGTGTGGCTATCGGTAGTCGACGACGCCTGGGTCAGGGAGATCGTCACTTCGGGCTACAAGATAGAATTTTCTTCGCCCCCAGGAAGATGTTTCCTGCTCTCTTGTCCTCCCAAACAGCCCTCCCACCTCTCAGGACTTCTTCAGGCCGTCGAGTCGCTCCTCGCCTCAGGAGTCCGTAGTTCCGGTGCCTCATCGCGAGAGGTTTTTGGGTTTTTACTCAAACCTGTTCGTGGTTCCAAAAAAGGACGGTTCTCTCCGTCCAATTTTGGATCTCAAGCAGCTGAACCGGCATCTCCAGATTTGACGTTTCAGGATGGTATATCTATTCTCGGTGATCGCGTCCATGGAACCGGGGGAGTTTCTGTGTTCCGTGGATATCCAAGATGCGTACCTTCACGTCCCTATTTGCGTACATCATCAGAGATTCCTCCGGTTTGCGATCCAGGGTCATCACTATCAGTTCAAGGCCCTCCCTTTCGGTCTGGCGTCTGCGCCCAGGGTCTTTACGAAGGTCATGGCAGCTGTCATGGCCATCCTACGTTCAAAGGGGATTCTGGTAATCCCATACCTCGACAACCTCTTGATGAAGGGTCCATCCCGTCGGGATTACAGCCAGAACCTCCAGCTTACTCTGGACACGCTTCTTTGCCTCGGCTGGATAATCAACTACCAGAAGTCTTCTTTGATTCCATCTAAGCGGCTGGAGTTCCTGTGCATGGAATTCGATACCTCTCAGGCTAAGGTTTTTCTCCCCAAGGAGAAGTTCCTTTCTCTTCGTCTGGGGGTCAGAGCACTAAAGAACCCGAATCCTCCATCTCTCCGCCTCGCCATGAGGGTTCTGGGAAAGATGGTCGCCTCCATGGAGGCGGTCCCCTATGCCCAGTTCCACTCTCGTCCCCTCCAGCTGGCCCTTCTGTCGGCCTGGGACAGGAATCCACTTTCCCTGGATCGCCCATTTCGCCCCTCTCTCAAAGTGAAACAGTCCCTCTCTTGGTGGACGCTGTCCACCACCATGCTGCGTGGGAGGTCATTTCTCCCTCCCCACTGGCAGGTGATCACCACCGACACCAGTCTCCAAGGTTGGGGAGCAGTTTTTCTCCACCTCACGGCCCAGGGCCGCTGGACTGCTCAGGAGGCGCGCCTCCCTATCAACCTCTTGGAAATCAGAGCCATCTTCCTAGCCCTCATCCGCTGGGAATCTCTCTTTTCAGGGAAACCGGTCCGCATTCAGTCGGACAACGCCACGGCCGTGGCTTACATAAACCATCAGGGAGGGACTCGCAGCACACAAGTCATGGCGGAAGTGGCAAAAATTCTGCTTTAGGCGGAGGGTCACGTTCCCTCTCTGTCAGCCGTCCACATCCCAGGGGTGGACAATTGGGAAGCCGACTTTCTAAGTCGCAAGGGCATCGTGGCGGGCGAGTGGTCTCTTCTTCCCGCAATCTTCAGCCAGATTTGCCAGCGGTGGGGCGTTCCAGACGTCAACTTGATGGCCTCCCGGGCAAACCACAAGGTTCCCTGGTACATCTCCAGATCTCGGGATCCGATGGCCGTCGGATGTGACGCTCTTGTAATCCCGTGGACTCAATTCCAGATGCCCTATCTGTTCCCACCCCTCCCCTTGATCCCAAGGGTCGTAAAAAAGATCAAGACAGAAGGGGTCCCCGTACTCTTAGTAGCTCCAGATTGGGCTCGCAGGGCCTGGTATGCGGAACTGGTGAATATGCTATCGGATGTTCCGTGGAGGCTTCTGGATCTTCCGGACCTTTTTTCGTAGGGGCCCCTCTTCCACCCGAATTCTTGGTCTCTGAATTTAACGGTATGGCCGTTGAGGCCGCGGTCCTGAAGAACGAGGGTTTTTCTCATAGCGTCATCCAGACTATGATTAGGGTGAGAAAACCGGCTTCCTCTCGTATTTTCCACAGGTGTTGGAAGGCTTTTTTCCGGTGGTGTTAGGACAACAATTTGCTTCCTATGACCTTTTCCCTTCCTTCCCTTCTCCGCTTCCTTCAAACGGGCCTAGATGCGGGTCTTTCCCTTAGCACCTTGAAGGGTCAGATTTCCTCTCTGTCCATTCTTTTTTCAAAGATACCTGGCTTCCCTGCCTCAGGTGAGGACCTTCATCCAGGGGGTCGCTCATATAGCTCCCCCTTATCATTCTCCTGTCGAGCCTTGGGATCTCAACCTCGTCTTGGACGCCCTCCAGCGTGCCCCCTTTGAACCGCTTCAGGACGTTTCCTTCTCGCTTCTATCCTGGAAGGTAGCCTGTTTGGTCGCCATCACTTCCATTAGAAGGGTTTCAGAGCTGGCGTCATTATCCTGTCGTTCTCCCTTTCTAGTCCTGCATCAGGACAAGGTGGTTCTTCGTCCGGTTCCTTCCTTTTTACCGAAGGTTGTCTCATCTTTTCACATCAATGAGGACATTGTCCTCCCTTCCTTTTGCCCTTCCCCGGTTCATCCCCTGGAGAAATCTCTTCACAAGTTGGATGTGGTCAGGGCTATCCGAATTTACCTCGCCAGAACTGCCTCTTTTCGTCAGGCCGATCCTCTGTTCGTCGTCTCGGATGGGCGTCGAAAGGGACTCCCCGTCTCCAAGTCCACAATTGCTCGTTGGATCCGTTCGGCGGTTCTGGAGGCATACCGTGTTCAAGACAAACGTCCCCCTTCGGGGGTAGAGGCTCACTCTACCCAGGCTGTGGGAGCTTCCTGGGCAGTTCGTCACCAAGCTTCAGCCTCGCAGGTTTGCAAGGCCGCTACATGGTCATCCATGCACACCTTTGTAAAATTCTACAAGGTGCATACTCGGGCTTCTGCGGATGCGAGCCTGGGTAGCAGGATACTGCAGGCGGCGGTTTCTGACCGGCCGACCTAACTGCTCTTTTTCTGCAGAATATCCCACCCTAGGGTCTGCTTTTGGACGTCCCATGGTTACCTGTGTCCCCCAATGAAGCGAGAAAGAAAGAGGGATTTTTGGTTCTTACCGTAAAATCTCTTGGAGCCTTCATTGGGGGACACAGCACCCTCCCTTGAAGTTGTACCGTGTTGGCCAATTGGCCGTTGTTGTGGGTTGGTACATATGTTGAGTTTTATATTACCTGTTCCTACTACTGCTTTTGCACCAACTGAGTTGCCTGGTGCCTGTCGGAGGGTGTATACTGCCGGGGAGGAGTTACTTCTTCTTTATTTGCATAGTGTCAGCCTCCTAGTGACAGCAGCATACACCCCATGGTTACCTGTGTCCCCCAATGAAGGCTCCAAGAAAGAGATTTTACAGTAAGAACCAAAAATCCCTCTTTTGAGCACCTTCAGGGGAGCAAATTTTAGAATTTTGTCACTTTTGGATATTTTCTATCATATAGACCCCTCAAAGTGACTTCAAATGTGATGTGGTCCCTAAAAATACAATGGTGTTGTACAAATGAGATATTGCTGTTTAACTTTTAACTCTTATAACTCCATAACAAAACAGTAACATATCTCTGTGATTTAAGGGCATGAAAACTCAAAGTTGGAAAATTTCTTTTTTTTTTTCACAAATAAAAGCAAGTCATATCAAACAAATTTTACCACTATCATGAAGTACAATATGTCATGAGAAAACAGTGTCAGAATCACCGGGATCCATGGAAGCATTCCAGAGTTATTACCTCATAAAGGGACAGTGGTCAGAATTGTAAAAATTGGCCCGGTCATTAACATGCAAACCACCCTCGGGGTAAAGGGGTTAAAAAAATACATGAACATTTTCAATGACGACCTAATGTTTTCAAATTTTGTGTAGTATATGTTGGTTCAAAATGCTTCAATACCCCTGTATAAAATCTTTGAGGGGGTGTAGTCTGCTGTTTAGGCACATCAGGGGTTTTTCAAATGCCACATGGTGTCCGCAATCTTTCAGCCAAATTTGTATTCCAGAATTCAAATGGTGTGCCTTCCCTTGAGCCCTGACGTTTGTCCAAACAGAAGTTTCTGACCACATGTGGGGTATCCGTGCAAAGTTTGCCGTTCATTTTGTCATACTATCCCTTGTAAAAGTGAAAAAACTAGGGTTAAACCAACATTTTAGCGGTAAAATTTGCATTTTTTTTCATTTCATTCCACTTTGCATTAATTCCTGTGTAGCACCTGAATGGTTAAACAATTTCCCGACAGCTATTTGAAGTACTTGATAGGAGTAGTGTTAAAAATGGTATAACTTTTGTGGAGTTTCCAATATTTAGACCTCCCAAACACCATTTAAATCATAATAGGTCGCTAAAGAAACAGGTTTTGCAAATTTCTTGAAAAAAAAAAAAGAAATTGCTGGTAAAGTTTTAACCCCTCTAACATCCTAACAAAATAAAATGTTTGAAAAATGATGCAGGTGTACAGTAGACATATGGTAAATATTATTTATTATTTTGTACAGCATGACTAACTGGTTTAAGGATATCAACATTGAAAGTTTAAAAATTGCGACATTTTCAATATATTTGGCAAAATTCTGATGTTTTCCATTTGTTTGTGAAATTATCGACCTAAATTTACCACTAACCTAAAGTACAATGTGTCACAAAAAAACAGTCTCAAAATCACTGAGATCCGTTGAAGCGTTTGAGTTATTACCACATACTGTGACAGTGGCCAGAATTTAAAAAAATAAATAAAATTTGGTCTGGTCATTAAGGTTAAAATTGGCTCCGTCACTAAGGGGTTAAGGAATTGCTAAATGTTTTTGTCATCCATCAGTTGTGACAGATTTATATTGAAGTTTTATGTTTTACAAGACAGAAACCCAGAAAAGCCAAGTGTGATTTCAACGAGCCTGAAGAAGAGTGGCTACCGCGAAAAACGAAATGTGAGTTTGACATAGACCCAACATGATAAATATGCTAAAAATGAATTATTTAATTACGTATGTGTTTTTTTTTTCTTTGTGTAGTGATACTGACTTAAAGGGAACCTGTCACCCCCCCCCCCCCCCAGGCGTTTGAAACTAAAAGAGCCACCTTGTGCAGCAGTAATGCTGCATTCTGACAAGGTGGCTCTTTTAGTTATTGGTGCTGTAACTGCAGAAATAATCAGTTTTGTAATTTGTCCTAAATACCTTTCTTCAGTTAAGGAGGCAGGCCTTTCCCCCCCTGCTGCAGACGCCACTCAGCCGTCACTCAAATCCTCTTGGTGCCGGGCGCCGCCTCCTCAGCGCTGTTTTGAAATGAGCCGGCGCCTGCGCTCTTTTCCCCTGCCTGGTGCAGGCGCAGTGAGCGCTGCCCGTCTGTCCTCATATGCAGTCTAGCTGACTGCGCCTGTGCGGCCGCCCTGCCTGTGAGTCCCAGCCCCGCAGTGTCTTCTGATTTATTCACTTTGCGGGGCTGGGATTCACAGGCAGGGCAGCCGCACAGGCGCAGTCAGCTAGACTGTATATGAGGACAGAGGACGGGCAGCGCTCACTGCGCCTGCCCAAGGCAGGAGAAAACAGCGCAGGCACCGGCTCATTTCAAAACAGCACTGAGGAGGCGGCGCCAAGAAGACTTGAGTGACGGCTGTGTGGCGTCTGCAGCAGGGGGGAAAGGCCTGCCTCCAGGACTGAAGAAAGGTATTTGGGACAAATTACAAAACGGATTATTTCTGCAGTTACAGCACCCAGAACTAAAAGAGCCACCTTGTCAGAATGCAGCATTACTGCTGCACAAGGTGGCTCTTTTAGTTTCAAACGCCTGGGGGGGTGACAGGTTCCCTTTAATTGTTCCATTTACTATTTTGTATTCTATTTAGCGTCTCCGGCCTGCAGTCTCGTTAATGATGATTTGTTCGCTATGGCTCTGTCTGGTGCATCTCCTGGGGTGAATAAAAAATCTAGGAAAAAAGGTTAGTATTTTAAGAGACAATGCATAGTGTGTGTTATTAACCTCTTAGGCTACTTTCACACTTGCGTTTGGAGCCGCTGCGGAGGGCTGGGGACTTCCTCCGTGAAGCCCCGCCCTCCGCCGCTAGCTCCGCCTATTTCTGCATGCGGCCGGCATGCGGCCTGTGTACCTATATTTAACATTAGGTACGCAGGTCGTGCCGCAGTATGCGGATGCTTCCGCATGCGTCGTTTTGACAATGCGGAGACCAGCGTAGGACGCAGCTCGTATCAATTTTTTTTTTTTTCCGCATCGTCAAAACGACGCATGCGGAAGCATCCGCATACTGCGGCACGACCTGCGTACCTAATGTTAAATATAGGTACACAGGCCGCATGCCGGCCGCATGCAGAAATAGGCGGAGCTAGCGGCCGAGGGCGGGGCTTCACGGAGGAAGTCCACAGTCCTCCGCAGCGGCTCCAAACGCAAGTGTGAAAGTAGCCTTAACTCCTTCATGATATTGGATGTACTGATATTTTGCAGGCGGTTCCTGCAATTGGACATACTGCTATGTCCTGATGGAGTTGAGGCCCAGAGACCGTGCCTAACGATTACGGCAAAAGCTTGGCTTAAGTGGAATCTGTCAGGTATTTTTATGTAGTATACTAAGAGTATCCTGAAACAGGGCTTGGACAGCTCTTTCAGGATATGTAACTTTTCTGTATGTGGCCCCATTGTGTTCCTGTAGGACCTGGAATATGTATATTCTGGCTCCGGCAGGTTAAGCATATACGAATTGCAAATGCATATTCACCCCTTCCCCTGCCCAGCCATCTGGGCCGGTGTCACTATTTTAGTCAGACTGCTGGATGCCCGAGGATCACATCACAATCCTCGGACTGGCATCTGCTTCAAGAGAGCAAGCGTCCAGTCCGAGGATTGTGAGGCGATCCTTAGGTGAGTAACTCAGCAGTCTGACTGAATCAGTGACACCGGAGTAGAGAGGTGGGTGGGATTATGGGCAGGGGAAGGGGTGAATATCCACTTCACATTTACATGCGTGCCATCAAGTCAATCGTATGTAAATGCCAAATGAATATACCCCTTCCCGACCCATAATCCTGCCTACCCCTCCCGGCTAGTGTCACTGACTGGATGCAGTCAGACTGCTGAGTTACTCGCCCGATGATCGCATCACAATCCTCAGGCTGGCAATCCTCTCTCCTGACATGAGTGTGACAGCATGTATGTCTATGCAGCTGTCACCCTCAGGTAAGGAGAGGAGATGGCCCGTCCGAGGACTGCGATGCGATCCTCAAGCATGCGTCAGTCTGACTGAATCAGTAACGCCAGTGCGGAGGAGTGGTCGGGATTATAGGCAGGGGAAGGAGTGAATATTCTATGGCAATTTACATATGCTTTACTTGCCTGCCCGCAATTATACATTTTTTCATCAGGGCTCACAGTAACACAACACTGAACGTACAACAATAAAAGTTACATACCCAGAAAGAGCTGCCCAAGCCTTATTTCAGGATACTATTAGTATACTACATAAAAATCACCTGAAACATTCCCTTTAACTGACAGCCAAGCTCCTACTGTAACAGCCAGGGCCGCTGCCAGCATTTTGGGTAATTGCAGGGTGCGGATGGTTGTTATGACACTTGGAGGTCGCACAGTGAACTCTGGGTTTGCCAGGTACAGTGTCATTGTGACACTGACGGGTCTAATAGTCTGCAGTGTACGCAGGGTATTAAAACGTAATCAGATAAATGACAGTTAAAGTCTCGTAAAGGGACGACCAAAAAGTTTAGAAAAATTGTAAAAATCTAAAGAAAAATCCTGACAAAATAAAGAACAAAAAAGTAATTGATATGTGTGTGTAATTTAAAAAGTAATTGGTGTGTATATACATATACTATTTGCACACTTGTCAGTGTGCAAATGATTAAGAACAATAGTAAAACACTAAATGGGATCTCCTCCAAAGTAATAATGCAGATTGCTTTCCAATATCAGTAGGTATCGCTGAACAAGGGATAAAGCCATAAAACTTAGTGTAACCGTCTTTTACTTTTATTGTATAAATCAATAGTACACATAAAAATAAGAAACTCTGATACGGTTCATCAGACAAATTTGCTTCTTTCTCTGCCAAAAATTGATCAGTCATGGGCAGCATGGTGGCTCAGTGGTTAGCACTGGGGTCCTGGGTTCAAATCCCACCAAGGACAACATCTGCGCGGAGTTTGTATGTTCTCCCCTTGTTTGTATGGAGTTCCTCCGGGCAATCCAGCTTCCTCCCACACTCCAAAGACATACTGATGGGGATCTGAGATTGTGAGCCCCATGGAATACGATGGCGCTATAACAGCAATAAATAATAACGTCAATCTGTATTCCATGAAGCCTTTCCCATTATTGAGATAGGAGATGACTGCTGCTACTGATACAAGTCTACGTAAATGGTAGGAGGAGGAGCTAGCAGTAGAGCTCCTCCCCTTCTATCTAGCTGGCAGTTGCTATGGATACAATTCTATCTAGATGGAAGGGGGAGGAGCTCTGCATGTAGCTCCTCCCATCTACACAGAATCTTCTCAGTCGCACGTCCTATCTCAGTAATAGGAAAGTCTTCACAGAATACAGATTTTACCTCCGAAGTGAGATTTTTTTTGATAATTTTGACAGAGAATTTCTGTAATAAGATATATTATAAACTTTCTTATTTTCATGTGTCATATTGATTTGTGACATAAAAATTAAAACACTTGCGCTTTAACTTTTATTAAAACATTTTTTAAATAACTATAACATTACTAACGAAGTGCAAAAACATTTTAATTAAATATTGTGTCTCTAATTAATCCAATTGTTTGGGTGTGAGTCTCCTGGTGAGTCGCGCTGAGAGGTGGTGATCAGAATCGTGGTATCTTCTGCTGGGCAACAATATCTAGAGACAACTTGTGTTTTTTATGTTATTTGCAGTCTAGTCTCTTCCTGGAGTTTTACTCAGGATTTTAATTACTTTAGGTAGTAATGTTATGGTTATTTAAAAAATGTCCTAATAAAAGTTAAGTGGATTTATCCCTTATTCAGTGAGTCCCTAATATCCAGGATAGAATTTCTGTTTTGTTTTTTAGTGAATCTCTGGTATCCCTGAATGAGGACTGACCTAGTTTGAGTGCAGGTTCTAGTGTACACAGGTTTCAGGGTGATGATCAAGACTGTGAAATCTGTTAAGGTTAAAATCCTCCTTCCTAAATAAAGGCCATTGGTGTCCTGTAGTTGTACCACTGCGGGTGTAAGTGCGCCCCCAGCCGGGACCCACACCTGCCGCTGTACAGTAGCTCTTCATGTGCAATAGTAGCAAACCTTATCTAAATCTGGTATCTGTAATTGTACTGACCCAAACATAAAGCGGTCTTCTCACTCATACCACACAAACAGCTTAAAAGAACAATTTGCTGCTGTTTTGTGATTAACATAATCCGGAGGAATTGCGTAACACATTATGTGACCCTGTTCTCTCGACTACACCAATACCCCATCATTGGTCACAAACTACTGTTCAGGAAAAATCCCAAGCTCAGAAGGGATAGAGAACCTCATTGGGGTAGAGGTTTTGCTGAAATGGTTTACGGGTGCCATGTCACATTGGCAGAGCCCCTGAGGTGTCAGTAATAGCAGAACCCTCCCACAATTACCCCATTTTATAAATTACTCAATGAATTATTCTTATGATATAGTGGACATGTTGACACCAAAAGTGTTTCAAAAAATGTTATACCATGGGGCAGTGAAAAAAAAAATTACATTTTTATCACTAAAACTTTGTTTTAGACTCAGATTTTACTTTTTCACAAGAAGAAATAGGTGAAATCAGACGACATAATTTGTTACACAATTTCTCCTATTTGTCTTTGAGAAAATTAACTGGACAGATGCAACATCTTAGCGGAAAAACACAACATTTTTCTTTTTCACAGAAATGTTATAAAATCCCATGAATTTCATTTGGATTCAAAATGCTCACTACTTTTCTAGATGAATTCCTCAAGGAATATAGTTGGCAAAATTGTGTTGCTTGCGTGGTATGGGGTTTACGGTTTTGGTACCTCATGGGCTCTCCTTATGCAACATGGTGTCCGCAATCTATTACAATACGTTTTGTGCTCAAAAAGTCAAATGGCACTCCTCCTGTGGCTTGCCATGTGCTCTAATAGTCGCTTCCAACCTCAAGTGGTGGACTGACGGACTCGGGAGAAAATGGACAACACAACTAGTTGTGCCATTTCTCTTGTTAACCTTGTGAAATTGAGACATTTTATATATATGGGGAGGCCGTGCGGGGCTCATGCAGTATATGGGGAGGCTGTGTGCGGCTCATTATGCATATGGGGAGGCTGTGTGGGGCTCATGTTGCATATGGGGAGGCTGTGTGGGGCTCATTATGCATATGGGGAGGTTGTGTGGGGCTCATGCAGTATATGGGGAGGCTGTGTGGGGCTCATGCAGTATATGGGGAGGCCCTGTGGGGCTCATGCAGTATATGGGGAGGCCATGTGGGGCTCATGCAGTATATGGGGAGGCCGTGTGGTGCTCATGCAGTATATGGGGAGGCTGTGTGGTGCTCATGCAGTATATGGGGAGGCCCTGTGGGGCTCATGCAGTATATGGGGAGGCCGTGTGGTGCTCATGCAGTATATGGGGAGGCCCTGTGGGGCTCATGCAGTATATGGGGAGGCCATGTGGGGCTCATGCAGTATATGGGGAGGCCCTGTGGGGCTCATGCAGTATATGGGGAGGCTGTGTGGGGCTCATGCAGTATATGGGGAGGCCGTGTGGTGCTCATGCAGTATATGGGGAGGCCCTGTGGGGCTCATGCAGTATATGGGGAGGCTGTGTGGGGCTCATGCAGTATATGGGGAGGCCGTGTGGTGCTCATGCAGTATATGGGGAGGCCCTGTGGGGCTCATGCAGTATATGGGGAGGCCCTGTGGGGCTCATGCAGTATATGGGGAGGCCCTGTGGGGCTCATGCAGTATATGGGGAGGCCCTGTGGGGCTCATGCAGTATATGGGGAGGCCCTGTGGGGCTCATGCAGTATATGGGGAGGCCGTGTGGTGCTCATGCAGTATATGGGGAGGCCGTGTGGTGCTCATGCAGTATATGGGGAGGCTGTGTGAGGCTCATGCATTATATGAGGAGGCTCTGTGGGGCTCATACTGTACATAGAGGCTGTGTGGGGGCTCTTACAGTATATAAGGGGCTGTCGGGGAACTCCTACAATGTACATAAGGGGCTGTACTCGGGTTCAAACGATATATAGGGGGATGATGGCATACTTAATTCTGCTCAATATTAAGTGATACAATTAATATTAATATAATTATCTGTAATATAATTACTGCAATATATTGATATTAATATTAAGTAGAATTAATTTTGGCCTATTGGTTCGGCCCTCCACAACAGTCACGTTCTCTCATGTGGCCCACCGGGAAAATTAATTGCCCGCCCCTGCTCTAGACAAACCTTCCATATGAGCGGCCTGTAACATCTCGTGACTGACACGTGATAGATCTGTCCTCTCACCAATTGCTGCAATATGAAGCCTCTAGAAAATCACATATTATTTCTTATGGTCATCTCCTTTGTGTTTCCTTCTTGATTTTTAGCACACAAGGCTGCTCATTTCTACTAAGCTACTTTTCTAAGAGTTCCCCTGCACTGTTATTCATTTTTCATGTTTTCTATTACCGTATATGTTATACATAGATCTTGGCAATAAAATATAACCGTGTATATATCTTTATCAGAAAAAATTTTAAATGTCATCAGTACTTACATTTTTTTTTCCTACAGATAAAACTACATCGCAGAGTCCTTCCATGTGTGATGGAAACCTTCCGAGACCAACCCTGATTGTTTGTCCTCTATCAGTGATGAGTAACTGGATTGTATGCAGAATTTATTTATTTTTATTTTTGTCCGTATATGAAAATTGTTAGTCTGTTCGGGTGTATTTACACCACTGAAAGATTATTGTCAATGAAGGTTCATAAGAACGCTCGTTTTGTGATACTGTTTCTGTGTTCACAAAACACTTATCAGGTGTATTGATTCTTTGTGCAGTTTCAAACTGCCTAGAACCATGGCCGCCTACATGCACTGAGCGATGGAAAACAGATGGCTCAGTGAACATCAATTTCTATGGTCTGCCTGTGTAAAGCTATCAAGTGACTGCAGATCAGTAACAGTTTACCAGTCTGCGGTCATTTAGCACTGCTAAATGGTGTGTGTGAATGGATCCTTGCAATGTAGATTTACACCAGATGTGTGATTCATGTCTGATGTGGAAATCTGCATATATAATAAGTCTGTGTTCATACTAGAATGTATTGTTTTAATACATTTTGTCAAAAAATATTGGAACCCCTTAAGGCAACATTACACAAAGAGGTTCTGTCTGGATCATTCCTGATCTGTCAGAAGATATGATGATATTGTGAACAGAGCCTAAATATTTCACTTTAGGGGATTTTTCCTAATCTTTCACCAACATACATTGGGGGTATATGGAGTGAGCACACGGTGTGCCCCATACCCGGGAGATAATGTCTGTGACACACAGCCAGGACCTGCCGCCCCAGACTGGTAAATGCCGCTGTCAGCCTTTGACACTTGCGGCCCTGTGACTGGATGCATTGCTATTACAGTTGGGGTCCTGATGAAGAGCCTGTGGTTGGGCTTCAAATGAGACCTTGATTTTTACTATATACAGTAATACAGTGGTATCCCTCAAAACAGCTCTCTCCTCTAAATACGAAAATGTTGTGCATCTTGGAAAATGGTGGCACAACCAAAAATTTTAGCTTTTGTTGTTTTTTTGTTTTTTTTCCTTAAAACCGCCAAAATAATAATAATTTAAAACAAAAACTGTACAATTTTTGTATTGCTGTAATCTGACTGATGAGGAGAATCATACTGGCAGGTCATTTTTGCCAAATAATGTACACCATAAACATGTCAGAATTGCGTGTTTTGTTTTTTCTTTCAATTTCATTGCCGTTGGAAATTTTTCCAGTACACTATGTGTTAATATGAATGGGGTCACTCCGAAGTACAACTCGTCCTGGGAAAAAACCCTCACATATCTGTGGACAGAACAGTAAAAAAAGTTATGATCCTTGAAAGAAAAGGGGAGGAAAAAAATTAAAATGCAAAAGCTGAAATTGTCCATTTCAGGCAGGGGTAAAAAGGATTTTGTGCATAGCAAATTGTTCCAAGGCTGTAACTCCTAGTTGAGATAAATAAAACTTTAACTGAGGTTCTAGTACAAACCCCAATTCCCCCCAAAAAAGTTAGGACACTGTAAAAGGTAAAGAAAACAATAGCCACATTTTATCCACAACAGACCATAGCACATGGATCAGAAGGTGAAAATTAGATATTTCTTCATTTCATTTGAAAAAAATTACCTCATATAGACATTGATGGCAGCAACATATCTTGAAATAAACATTGGACGGGGCCATGTCTACCATTGTGCGTCATCGCCTCTTAACAACAGTGTGTAAATATCTCGGAAGTGAGGAGACCAATTTCTGGAGTTTTAGGTGAGGAATATTGTCCCATTCTCATCTGATGTAGGATTCTACCTGCTCCGCAGTCCGGGGTCGTCTTTTCCAGATTTTTCTTTTATAATCTGCCAAATGCCAAATTCGTCTTCTGTGAAGCCATGCTGTTGTGATGAATGCAGTATGTGATTTAGCATTGTCTTGCTGAAATATTCAAGATCGTCCCTAAAATAGTCGTCTTGGTGGATTATATGTTGTTCTAAAATCAGTATACAGTGGTAAGTGCCTTGTAAGATGTGTAAGATGTACACTGATAACAAGCTGGATGGTCCCTCCCCGCTTTATTTTGCAGAACACGACTTCCGTGGTTTCCATGAAAAATTTCACATTTTGATTCATCTGACCGCAGAACAGCTTTCCATTTTGCCTTGTAAATTAGCTTTGGTGGGAGGCAATGGCAGAGTTTCGGTGTTTTGTTGATATATGGCTTCTGTTTTGCATGCTAGAGCTTTAACTTGCATGACAAACTGTGTTCACAGACCATGATTTCTGGAAGTATTCTTGATCCTATGCAGTAATTTGCCTGTTTTTAATGCAGTGCCTGTAGACCTCAAATATCCAATACTGACCGTTAGCCTCGTCCTTTGTGCACTTGGATTTCTCCACAATCTCTGAATCTTTTGATGATTTTATGTACTCTAGAACTTGGGCTATACAAAGTCTTTGCAACTTTACATTGAACAATTGTCTACTGTCTTTCAACAGTTTTTAGAGTTTGTTCTTCATATTAGTGAACCTCTAACCATCTTTGCTTCTGAGAGACTCTGCCTCTCCAACATGCTTTAAAATTTAGTTATAGATAGTGATGAGCGAGTGTGCTCGTTGCTCGGGTGGTCTCTGAGTATTTATAACTGCTCGGAGATTTAGTTTTTGTTGATGCAGCTGCATGATTTACGGCTGCTAGCCAGCCTGAGTACATGTGGGGGTTGCCTGGTTGCTAGGGAATCCTTACATGTATTCAAGCTGTCTATCAGCTGTAAATCATGCAGCTGAGGCAACGAAAACTAAATCTCCGAGCAGTCACAAATACTTGGAAAACCCGAGCAACCAGTACACTCGCTCATCACTAGTTATAGGCATTGGAAAATGACCATGCCAGTTGTTTTTCATTAGTAAGACTTACTTTTCCAGACTTCTGTTAACCGTATCCCAACTTTATTAAGATGTGTTGCTGCCACCATTTTCTAAAGAAATGAAATAGAACACATACCAGAAGTTGAAAGTTAGACATTTTTCCTTGTTCTCTTGTGAATACAATATGACTATATAAGAGATTGCCAAATCATTGTATTATACTTGCTTGCTAACTCCCTGCCGATGTTGTCCTGGGAGGGATTTTAACCCAGGACCTCAACGTTACAAGGTTGTAGTGCTGTAATTATATTTATGCCACATTTGCACAACCACTTCTTAATGACCGTCGATACACATTATAACGGCGGGTACTAAGGTGCCTTATTCCCTCATTGCAGTTTTATAACGGCGATCAGGAATAAGGTTATAGCGCCTTTCCCCAGCATTAGAAAATCTCCAGGGTTTCAGCTACCAGGGGGGTAGCTGTGGCTCTGGAGAACACGATTAGGGCCGGTTTTTACGGTCCCTGATCACATGATCGCCACTATTCAATGAATAATCGCTATCAAACTAAAAAAAAAGTTTGGGAGCTATTACAAACATTTCTCTCTTCTGACATGATATACAAGCCCCAACCCTTTACCACTGCCATCCCCCGGTCCCTCTAGCTCCATCTCCCTTAGGCTACTGTCACACTAGCGTCGTATGACGCATAACGAATTGCGACGTACCGACGCTAGCAGTGAATGCGCTGCACAACGGGGGCAGCGGATGCTGTTTTTCAACGCATCCGCTGCCCCATTGTGAGGTGCGGGGAGGAGGGGGCGGAGTACAGGCCGCGCATGCGCTGTCGGAAATGCTGGACACGACGCACCAAAAAACGTTACATGCAACGTTTTTTGGTGGCGATGGTACGACGCAACCGTCGCTCGACGGTTGCGACGTGTGGCAATGCGTCGCACTGCATCGCTAATGCTAGTCTATGGAGAAAAAAACGCATCCTGCAAGCAGTTTTGCAGGATGCGTTTTTTTCTACAAAACGACGCATAGCTACGTGCAGTGCACGACGCTAGTGTGAAAGTAACCTTAGCATTTGCCTCCTAGTCCTGGCGCATGTGCAGGGCGCCCGCTGAGATCCGGCACCCAGCAACAGCAGCTAATTTTCTTATTGGTTCATTTCGATCACTGTGATAGACCCTATCATAGTGATCAAAAGCAAATAATTTGTGTCATTTCCCACCGTGTCATTCCCTTACATTTTTTTTTTCAATAATTTTTTTTTTCATTCCTTGCCGTTGGGGTTGGTGTTAGGGTTGAGCTTATGGATAGGGTTGGGCCATGGTTAGGAATAGGGTTAGCGCTTGGGATAGTGTTTTTTCAAAAGTAAAAAAAAAAAAATGTTGACTAGTGTTGAGCGCAAGTACTCGCTACTTGCTCGCTCGAGCATCAGTGATACTTGGTGCATACTGAAGCTCCCAATGCAAACATGAATAGCGAGCACTTGCACTCAACACTAATGACATATTCAGTATAACAACCTAATGTTATCAAATTCTGTGTAGGACCTTTGGGTTAAAAATCCTCACTATCCTCCTGGGTAAAATGCTTGAGGGGTCTAGTTTCCAAAATGGGGTCACTTGTGGGGGATTTCCACGGTTTAGGCACATTTGGGGCTCTCCATTTCTCCTTCCACATTCTATTAATTCCTGTGAAGAACCTGAAGGGTTAGTGTTGTCAGGAATATGATTTTGAGTACCTTGATGGGTGCAGTTTTTAGAATAGAATGGTGTAACATTTGGGTATTCTCTCTCATATAGGCCCCTCAAAGTCAGTTAAGATGTGATGTGGTCTCTAAAAAAAAAAAAAATGGTTTTGTAAATTTTGTTGGAAAATTGAGAAATCGCTGGTCAACTTTGGACCCTTCTAACTTGCTAACATAAATTATGGTGATGTAAAGTAGACATATGGGAAATGTTATTTATTCACTATTTTGTGTGGTATAACTATTTGATTTAAGGCCATAAAAATTTAAAGTTTGAAAATGTCAAAAATTTCTATTTTTTTTTTGTGTCAAATTTTCGATATTTTCAAAGCTATAAGCAAGTCATAGCACTCAAAATCTACCACTAACATAAAGTACAATATGTCAAAAAAACAATCTCAGAACCAGTGGAATATGTTGAAGCGTTTTAGAGTTATTACCACATAAAGTCAAAAATTGTGGCTTGGTCATTAGGTCAAAATTAGGTCCATCGCTAAGGGGATAATAGTCTTCTGTGGTACAGCCTTCAGTCATGTGATACATGTTACTATAACTCTTCTTTTTTGTAATCTAAGAAGTTAATGATTTTATTGTTCCATTTTCTTTTTCAGGATCAATTTGAGCAGCATGTAGAAGGTGAAGTGGACCTAAATATCTATGTGTATTATGGACCTGAGCGAAGCAGAGATGCAGCTACCCTTTCTCAGCAGGATGTTGTGCTGACCTCCTATAGTACTGTCACCCATGATTATGGGGTAGGTGCAATATATGTCGCCTGTCTGCAAAGTGTGAGCATCACCCCTAATGATAGCAGGGAAAGTTATGGCATGCACAGTTTTATATGACCAGTTTCCTCGGGCTCAGCTACTATTGTGAATATCATACCTCAGTAGAAAGAGCTCTTATATGATGACCGTAGCAAAGATGAGAAGGAAATATCCCTGGGCTGCACATTACACAAGTCAGGGAATGATGGAGGTGGTTAAGAACATTTAATCCATTTACTGGTCTCTATTATAATGTGTATTGAGAAGTAAATTGCTTAAGGAAACCACATATAACGTGGCTGAGCTATTGTACGCTGGCATCCACAGTATGTTGCCCAATGGTACAGATGGCTTGTACTTTCTAGCTCTCTCTCCCAAGGTTTCAAGTGTTTTGCAATCACTTAAGGTGCTCTGATGCGTCCATGGTTTAGGAGGGGAGTCATCGCAGGGCATAAGTGAAACCAAAATCACAGTACAAAAGCCAAGGTGACCATTTTATTAAATTCATCTAGTTTCTGCTTAACCCTAGAACGCATACCTGGGGCCTCGCAGGCCTACCAGGTTACTTGTTTTCTATTTTCTGTAAAAGTACTTTAGTTAGAATTTTGAAAATCTAGGCAATCCTCAGGTATATAGTTGTTAGTAATTTCCAGTTATTCATATATTTTTATGTTACAGACGTTTCGGTATAACAACCTTTTTTTGGGACTACCCCATATTCACGCACCTGGGGCCTTTTAGGCCTGTACTAGGTTTACATGTGATACTCAGTCTTTTTGTCTGTATTGTCGCTGGGGAAGAACTTTTATGACTCTGCTATTGCTGGGAAGAGGGTGGATTCTGCATGACAACATAAAAATAAGAAAAAAAAAGAATAAAAATATTACAATGGATAATTACTTTACCAATTTTGAAATGGCCAACTTTTTGCTTCAAAAGCAACTTACACTTGTTGGTGTTATGAGGCCAAACCGCCGCGAAATTCCTCCAATCATGAAGCACAATGCACAGCGAACATTCTACGAAAGTGTATTCGGTTTCTGCAATCAAGCATCAATGGTGTCTTATGAACTTTTGATGCCTACTATGATGGAGAGAAGCATCATGATATGCTTATCAAGTCAAATTACGGAGGCAATGATCCGATGTGGAATACGCTTTCTGGAACATCCAGAGCAAAGAGAAAGAAAAAGAAAGCGCTGCTATATTTGTCCAGCAAAGAAGGAAAGAAAATCGGAGCGTTTCTGTTCTACTTGCGGACAAAATGTATGCAAGGAACATTCAGCCGAAAAAATAATATGCGAGAATTGTCGGGGGAATATGTAAAGTTACAAATAAATATTCCTGCACCAAGTTTGCTACAACCAAAAAATGTTTTCATAAAAAAATTGCATATAGAATGCCTATATTTGGCGTGCCCGTTTACTTACTTTTTTGTTGTTTTATGCACATAATTATGTTTTGAAATATACACATCTTAGGCTGTGTTCCCAGTAGCGCTGGGGTTCGCCAGAAGGGGATCCATAATGGATCTGACCTCCTGGTAACTCCGGGATTCCGCCAGCCTTAGCTGGGGTCACCAGGAGGTCAGATCCATTACGGATCCCCTCCTGGCGGACCCCAGCGCTAGTTGGAATGCATCTTTACCTTGCAATTGTAAAATAAATTTTGAAAAGTATTTTTATTTGAGTTATTCCGTGTTATTTGCACACAGGCCTAAAAGGCCCCAGGTGCATGAATATGGGGTAGTCCCAAAAAAAGGTTGTTATACCGAAATGCCTATAACATAAAAATATATGAACAACTGGAAATTACTAACAACTATATACCTGAGGAATACCTAGAGTTTCAAAATTCTAACTAAAGTAATTTTACAGAAAATAGAAAACAAGTAACCTGGCAGGCCTGCGAGGCCCCAGGTATGCGTCCGCCAGCCTTAGCTGGGGTCACCAGGAGGTCAGATCCATTATGGAATCCCGTCCTGGCGGACCCCTGCGCTAGTGGGAATGCATCCTTACTTTGCAATAAACTTTGAAAAGTATTTTTATTTGAGTTATTCCATGATAATTGTAAACAGGCCTAAAAGGCCCCAGGTGCGTGAATATGTAGATTTCTATGGGTATGCGTTCTAGGGTTAAAAGGAAGCTGTCATGTCACCCAACTAAGTTGGCCGAGTTGCCATATGTCATGTAACATGTACGCCTAACATGTTTGTGTAAAGCTAAATGCACCAGTAAAAACCTCCCCTCTAATGGAAGTGACTGGTTGGATGGCACTGGATATGGATTCAGTCACGCCATTGTCATTTCCACTGAGTGATGTCGGCTGCACTATTCCCAGATGAAGTCTGCCGCCTGCACGCTGTCTGGCAGTTTCCTGGAATTTCGCATTGAAGTTGGGTGTATGTACCCAATTTCATATCCAATCTGTTCATGCTCCGGAAGCCTCTCGTGTCCACCAGCCTCCTACATGACATTCGTACACAAAGCCCTCTTGGAGAAATGCCAAGCAGCTCTATTGGTTTGGTCGCTAGATTAAATTGTGGACCAGTGACGGATACTTCAATTTTGTTAATATAACTTGGGTGAATCCAGCGCACTTGACCTCTTGGTAACAGAGGTTGTGGCCCAGAGAGCGTGACACAGGAAGCTTCTGCACCCCAGCGGCTTCTGGAGCACGTGACATGCTATCAGAGCAGTGCATCACATCACTCAGCGGTGGGAGTGACCACATGCTCAGGAGCGTGTGTGATCCGATATCCAGCACTGCCCACATGGCTGAAAGCTAGTCATTTACATGCAAGGGGACAGCATGGGTGGCAGCTTCCTTGTAAATTTATAGAAAATTATTGGAAATAATGTGTCCCACATTCAAACATGTAAGGAGAAATTGTAGATTTCCAATAAATAACAATGTACAAATTGTGGGCGAGAGGATAGGCAAAATGTCAAGGTGGCCAATACGTCAGTACAGCATACCAGGAAAACCAAAAGCAAGGTTAGGAAGTGCTACTCCTGCATACTAACAGGGCAAAGAACCAGGGAATCTTTAAAAAAAAAAAAAAAAAAAAAAAGACAGAGCGCCCTTAGTCGTAGCATAGTGGGTGCATCAAACAATCTAGTTTTAATGACAAGAGGAGAAAATCACATGGCATCCGTAGTGACGTATATTAACCATTTGGAGAACATACCCAAACATCCGACAAAACATATAAAACAAAAAAAAACAAATACAGCTAGTATATAAAAACAAATCATTCTCAAAATTCATGCCTCATTTATATTAGTATCTGCAGTCAGAATGCCTCACATAGGGTGAGATGTTTTTGCCATCTGCCTCGTCTGATGAGACCTAATACCAGGGAATCATGGATGCATCATAAGCTGTAAGTACCTGGGGACAACGTGAACACATGGAACTGTGCCTGCAGTTCCTCAGTCTTCTGTAGGCACGTCAGATGTCCATTTAACAAGGGAGTTATTATAATAAATATACCACGGAGTGGTGAGGGAGAAAAATATTCCAGCAAATGGTCTGGCTAATATTGAGGAGTGGAGTATCTGGGGTTATCTCTAAGCACAGAATGGAAACTGGATTGTCTGATCTGGGCTGGGAATAAATCACCACGAGGTACTGAACCTTTTAGTAGGTGCTGGGATAAATTAAAGACTAAATTTGTGAAAAAATACCTTTTTCTATGTAATTTTTGTTCTTGCAGCATGACAGCCCACTGCATAAAATAAAATGGTTGAGAGTGGTGTTGGATGAAGGGCACACAATCCGAAACCCAAATGCACAGCAGACGAAAGCTGTTCACAGCCTGGAGGCAGTAAGAAGATGGGTGCTAACAGGTACAAATAAATGAAAAATGTAAGCTTTGTGTGCTGTTAGTATCCCCTGGACTCTTGAAGATAAATATGATCTGTTACCCTCACAAGCATTCCTTGTTGGATGCTATGATATTAGGACATTTTCGTAAAACGGTTATCTATGTTTAGTGAATGGTAAGGAATCAATATATGTGACCCTTGTATGTTGGAGGAAATTTATCTAAATGGGGGCAAAGAAAGTGGTGCAGTTACCAATAGCAACCGATCTTTCCTCATAAAAGAAGCCTCTGGTGGACAGTTGTGTCTCTGGTGGGCTGCGGAGGAGGAGTGACCAGCAGGGGGAGAAAGAGAAGCAGAGGGAAACCATCGATCATACTGAGCTTTCCAACAAGTCTCTTGACTCACCTGAGAGCTGATTCACATCCAGACAGCTCAGCACTGCTGCGTATCCTTTTAGTGACGGAGCCAACTTTGATCTTAATGACAGAGGGCCATATTTCAAATCTGATGTGTCACTTTAGTGATGATAGCTCTCTTGGTGCTTTAAATTTAGGTCAATATGTTTTACATTTTTATAAAGATATCTGAAATTTGAAAAGTGCTAATTTTTGTAATTTTTATCAAACACAGAATGTTTATATAATTAAACAGACTTCAAACAAGTAAAAAAAAAAGAGAGCATGTCAGTTCTTTAACACCTTTCTGACTCTGGACGTAATATTCCGTCCATGTGACCTGGGCCTATTTGACAATGGATGGAATATTACATCATCGCAATCGCACACACACACACACACACACACACACACACACACACACACACACACACACACACACACAGAGGTGTGTGGGGGCGATCGCCGCAGGGTGTCGGCTGATTCTGACAGCTGACACCCAACGCTGGGTGCCAGGCACTTCCCCCCCCCCCCCCCCGAGGTGCTGCAAACAAACATGATCGCATCACTGACAGCCCCTCTGCCTTTGGATCGGAGACCCTGCAGCGTGATGCGGGGTCCTGATCGTTGCCATGGTAACCTGACGACATCCAGGTCACCAGAGCTACTAGTAAAATTGCTGATCGTGCACTATGCATGATCAGCAAGTCTCTCTGTCAGTGCAGAGCTGACCGCTTCTACTGCATGGAGATGAAGCAGCATCTGCATGCTATAGAAGCGATCAGCCTACATAAAATGATGGTCTCATAGTGGGACTACAGTAAAAAAAAGTTAGAAAAAAGTAAAAAAAAAAAAAAATGTTTTAAAATAATTGTAAAAAATTTTTTTCTTTAAATCTAAAATAATAAAAAAAAAATCAGTATTCTATCACTGAATAAATATTTGAATAAAAAAAAAATCTAAACATTAAAAGTACATATATTTGGTATTGCCGCGTCCGCAAGTGCCCAATCTATAAACTGTCCCACTAGTTAACCCCTTTAGTGAACACCATAAAAAAAATAAAATACAAGGCAAAAAACAATGCTTTATCATCTTACTGCCAAACAAAAGGTGGAATAACACACAATCAAGAACACAGCTATAAATAGCCATGGTACCGCTGAAAATGTCATCTTGTCCCGCAAAAAACAAGCCACCATAATGCTCCATCAGCAGAAAAATAGAAAAGTTATAGCTCTCAGAATAAAGTGATGCAAAAATATTTTTTTTTCTATAAAATCGTTTTTATTGTATAAAAGCGCCAAAACATAAAAAAAATATATAAATGAGGTATCTCTGTAATCGTACTGACCCGAAGAATAGGACTGCTTTACCAATTTTACCATGCACAGAACAGTATAGCACCCCCCCCCCCCCCAAAAAAAAAAAAAAATTCATGTATTGCTGGTTTTTGTTCATTCTGCCTCCCAAAATCGGAATAGAAAGTGATAAAAAATGTCATGTGCCCTAAAATGGTGCCAATAAAAACATCAACTCGTCCCGCAAAAAACAATCCCTCACATGACTCTGTGGGCCAGAATATGGAAAAATTATAGCTTTCAAAATGTGGTGAAAAGAAAACTATTTTTTGCAATAAAAAGCGTCTTTTAGTGTGTGACAGCAGCCAAACATAAAAAACCGCTATAAGGTCTCTTTCACACAACTTGATATTTCCGGTACCGGAGATGTCAGTGTTCGTGTGTGTAATACTTGCTGCACACGTGTGGTAACCGTGTTCTGCATCAGTACCACACGGACGGGCGCCAGGGAAGAAGTGTTACAGTAAGCGCTGTTCCCTGGCTCCGGGTGCTGAATACGTCTCTCATCATGCTCCCCTGCTCTGCCTGCGATCAGTGTGAGCAGGGAGTTATATTTAAGTGATAAAAGAGACAACAGGCGGCGGCTGATGGGACTATTACTCCCATCAGCCTATCCCTGCTCCTGCTAATAACAGTGACAGCAGGAGCGGCTGATGGGGGTATTCATCAACCGCCACCTGTGCTATAAATAGATAAATAAATGAAAAAACAAAACTCAGTTGGAGGCTGCAACCCTCAGGTGTCAGCTTCATCATGGTTGGTTATCAAGAATAGAGATGTCCTCACACTGTGTTTTTTTAATTATTTAAATAATTTAAAAAAAACGGTGTGGGGTCCTCCCATTTTTTTGACAACCAGCCTTGCTAAAGCTCTCAGCTGTGGTCTGGTATTTTCAGGCTGGTAAGGGTCCATGGATATTGACCCCCCCAGCCTAAAAATAGCAGCCCACAGCTGCCCAGAAAAGGCATATCTATTAAATGCGCCAATTCTGGCACTTTGCCCAGCTCTTCCCACTTGCCCTGTAGCGGTGACTTCCGTGAGATCCCTTCTAGATCTCACCGCAGCTCATCCTGGCTGGGAACGGAGCCTCAGTGACCAGAGGTAACCTCTATGACGTCACCCCCGATCACGGACACTGCGTCCCAGCAGCTCATCCACCAGTAGTAACCAGCCTGGACGGTTGCATCTTGGCACCGTCCAGGTTGAAAACTAATTATCCCCCAGACATGGATTACGGCGTGGGACAGAACGACAGACAGGTATGGTATATTGTTGTTTTTTTATTTTAGTTTTATTACAGAAGAACGAGAGCTTCGGTGGAATAGGCGTTTGGTGAGTATAACTTTTTTTATTTTTAAATAAAACAAAAAACAGTTTCATTTATTTTTTTCTAATAAAATACTTTATTCTGGCTGTGTCTTTGTTTACCACGTAACTATAGGATTAGTAATGGATAGGTGTCTTATAGACTCTTCTCCATTACTAAGCCGTGGGCTCAGTGTTACCTGACAATATAAAGGTGAAATCAACCCCACAAATATGAACCCCACTTGCCACCACTACAGGGCAAGTGAGAAGAGCTGGGCAAAGCGGGCTACCATTTTTAGTCTGGGGGGTCAATATCCATGGCCCCTTACCAGCCTGAGAATACCAGCCCCTAGCTGTGAGCTTTAGCAAGGCTGGTTGAAAAAATGGGGGAACCCCACGCCATTTTTTTTAATTTAAATAATAAAAAATTAAAAAACAGCGTGGGGACCCCTCTATTCTTGATAACCAACCTTGCAGAAGATGGCAGCTGAGGGTTTCAGCCCCCAGCTGTGAGTCTTGCCTCGGAAACGAAGCAGCGCTTTGTGGTTTTTTTTACCCCAAATTTGGCTGGAGATCATCACAACAGCCTCTGGTAATGGGGCAGAGGATCACCAGAACAGCTTGTGACAATGGGGCAGAGGATCACCAGAACAGCCTGTGACAATGGGGCAGGAAATTACCAGAAAAGCCTGTGACAGAGGGGCAGAGGATCCCCAGAACAGCCTGTGACAATGGGGCAGAGGATCCCCAGAACAGCCTGTGACAATGGGATAGGAAATCATCAGAAAAGCCTGTGACAGAGGGGCAGAGGATCACCAGAATCAACCGTGATAATGGGCCAGAGGATCACCAGAACAGCTTGTGGCAATGGGGCAGGGGATCACCAGAACAACCTGTGACAATGGCGTAGAAAATCACCAGAACAGCCTGTGTCAATGGGGCAGAGGATCACCAGAATCAACTGTGATAATGGGGCAGAGGATCACCAGAACAGCCTGTGGCAATGGGGCAAGGGATCACCAGAACAGGCTAACAGTGGGGCAGGAAATCACCAGAACAGCCTGTGACAATGGGGCAGGGGATCACCAGAACAGCCTGTGACAATGGGGCAGATGATCACCAGAACAGCCTGTGTCAATGGGGCAGGGGATTACCAGAAAAACATGGGGCAGGGGGATCACCAGAATAACATGTGGCAATGGGGCAGAGGATCACCAGAACAGCCTGTGGCAATGGGGCAGGGGATCACCAGAATCAACTGTGACAATGGGGCAGAGGATCACCAGAACAGCCTGTGGTAATGGGGCAGAGGATCACCAGAACAGCCTGTGGCAATGGGGCAGGGGGATCACCAGAATAACATGTGGCAATGGGGCAGGGGGATCACCAGAATAACATGTGGCAATGGGGAAGGGGATCACAGAACAGCCTGTGATAATGGGCAGAGGAGCACCAGAACAGCCTGTGGCAATGGGGCAGGAAATCACCAGAACAGCCTGTGACAATGGGGCAGGGGATCACCAGAATCAACTGTGACAATGGGGCAGATGATCACCAGAACAGCCTGTGACAATGGGGCAGATGATCACCAGAACAGCCTGTGTCAATGGGGCAGGGGATTACCAGAAAAACATGGGACAGGGGGATCACCAGAATAACATGTGGCAATGGGGCAGAGGATCACCAGAACAGCCTGTGGCAATGGGGCAGGGGATCACCAGAACAGCCTGTGGCAATGGGGCAGGGGATCACCAGAATAACATGTGGCAATGGGGCAGGGGGATCACCAGAATAACATGTGGCAATGGGGCAGGGGATCACAGAACAGCCTGTGATAATGGGCAGAGGAGCACCAGAACAGCCTGTGGCAATGGGGCAGAGGAGCACCAGAATCAACTGTGATAATGAGGCAGAGGAGCACCAGAACTGCCTGTGGCAATGGGGCAGGGGGATCACCAGAATAACATGTGGCAATGGGGCAGGGGATCACTAGAACAACCCATGATAATGGGGCAGGGGGATCACCAGAACAGCCTGTGATAATGGGGCAGAGGATCACTAGAACAGCCTGTGGCAATGGGGCAGGGGATCACCAGAACAGCCTGTGGCAATGGTGCTGAGGATCACCAGAACAACCTGTGGCAATGGGGCAGGGGGATCACCAGAATAACATGTGGCAATGGGGCAGAGGATCACTAGAACAACCCGTGATAATGGGGCAGGGGATCACTAGAACAACCCGTGATAATGGGGCAGGCAATCGCCAGAACAGCCTGTGACAATGGGGCAGGGGATCACTAGAATAACATGTGCTTGAGGGACTGTGCTTACAGATGTTAGATTCTCAACAACCAGTTTTGTTTATTAATATCTCTATTATTTAGCTTTTTTTTTGTTCCAGCAATGTATATAAGGACTAAAAAAAGTATTAAAAATTATAACAGATTTCACTCAGCGGTCAAGTTTCTCATGCCAGCTTTTCCTTGGTCTCCAGTAAAGTTTAGCTGCTGCCGTTTTGTGTGTGTGACACGTCATTGAGCACTGCAGTGATGTCAGTGTCCGCCATGTGACTGCTGTTATTACTGATTATTACTCATGAGGGATCAGCACATGATACGAAAGAGACTTCGTTATTTTAACCCAAATCTATGTGATATATGTATGGGGACAGAAAGCCTATGCTTTTTTTTTTTATATACTTGGTAATTAACATGTTTTGACACTTAAACCCCAGGTACGCCTATTCAGAATTCCCTGAAGGATTTATGGTCCATTCTGTCTTTTTTGAAGCTGAAACCATTCACTGAAAGGGAGTGGTGGCACCGTACGATTCAGAGACCAGTCACCACTGGAGATCAAGCCGGATTAAGGTAGAAAAGTGTAACGTCTAGAGGTTGTTAGACATCAAAGGTGTTTTTCTTATGGTCTGTTATTACAAAATATATGTATGTGTATATATAATATATCTTTTCAACAAATTAATGGAAGAGCTTCATCGTATAGCCTGGGACAACGTTGTGGTAACTGGGGATACCATGCATAAATATGGCATTTTTGAGGAAATTCTACTAGAATCCTGCAGAAAACATATACCCTCTGGTAATAAAATGTCAAGGAATAAAAAGAAACCATTATGGATGAACAGGACAGTACGAAGTTTAATAAGACAAAAACAAAGGGAATTCAAAATCTTGAAAGCCGAGAATACTGATATAGCATTTCAGGAGTTTAAAGATCTAAATAAGAAATGTAAAAATGAAATCAAGCTAGCAAAGTTATCTACAGAGAAACAAATTGCCAACGACATTAAAAATAAATGCCAAATTTTTTTATAAATACTTCAATGCCAAAAAGAAAAAAATTGATGGTTATCGGCCCCTTAAAAGATGACAATAACAAGATAATCACAGAGGATAAAGAAAAGGCTGAGATATTAAACAGGCACTTTTCATTATTGTTCATCAATGAACGGTCTGTTACAGGGATCATTCAACAAGGCAAAAATCAAAATTCACAACCTGATTTAACTAGTTTAACACAAAAAGAAGTGCATCTATGTCTGAGCAATTTAAACATTGACGAATCCCCCGGCCCAGATGGCATTCATCCACGGATACTGAGGAAATTGAGCTCAATAATTGACAGATCACTGTATCTCATATTCTTAGACTCTCTTGTAACAGGGGTGGTGCCACAGCATTGGAGGATGGCTCACGTGGTACCAATATTTAAGAAAGGTAAGAAGGTGGATCCAGGCAACTACCTTCCGGTAAGCCTGACATCAGTAGTGTGCAAAAATTTTTAGGGCATCAGTAGAGATCACCTGCAGAAATATATTGCAGAGAATCTATATATATATATATATATATATATATATATATATATATATATATATATATATATATATATATATATATATATATATATATATATATATATATATATATATATATATCTATATATATAATTGTCTAAGGGTTTTTCCGTCTGTCTGTCTGTCTGTCTGTCTGTCTTTCTGTCTGTCTGTCTGTCTGTCTGTCTTTCTGTCTGTCTGTCTGTCTGTCTGTCTGTCCTGGAAATCCCGCGTCTCTGATTGGTTGAGGCCGCCAGGCCTCGACCAATCAGCGACGGGCACAGCATGGCGACGATGATGTCATAATGGAAATCCCGCGTCTCTGATTGGTCGAGGCCACCAGGCCTCGACCAATCAGCGACGGGCACAGTATCGACGTAGATGTCATAATGGTTGCCATGGCGACGATGATGTCATAAAGGTCTCTGATTGGTCGAGGCCGCCAGGCGACGGGCACAGTATCAACGTAGGTCATAATGGTTGCCATGGCGACGATGATGTCATAAAGGTTGCCCCGACCAATCAGCGACGGGCACAGTCTGCCGCGAATTCTGGAATCATCATTGTCCATATACTACGGGGACATGCATATTCTAGAATACCCGATGCGTTAGAATCGGGCCACAATCTAGTATATAATAATTGTCTAAGGGTCTGTCTGTCTGTCTTTCTGTCTGTCTGTCTGTCTGTCTGTCTGTCCTGGAAATCCCGCCTCTCTGATTGGTCGAGGCCGCCAGGCCTCGACCAATCAGCGATGGGCACAGCATGGCGACGATGATGTCATAATGGAAATCCCGCCTCTCTGATTGGTCGAGGCCTCCAGGCCTCGACCAATCAGCGACGGGCACAGTATCGACGTAGATGTCATAATGGTTGCCATGGCGACGATGATGTCCTAAAGGTTGCCTCGACCAATCAGCGACGGGCACAGTCTGCCACGAATTCTGGAATCATCATTGTCCATATACTACAGGGACATGCATATTCTAGAATACCCGATGCTTTAGAATCGGGCCACAGTCTAGTATATATATAATTGTCTAAGGGTTTTTCTGTCTGTCTGTCCTGGAAATCCCGTGTCTCTGATTGGTCGAGGCCCCCAGGCCTCGACCAATCAGCGACGGGCACAGCATGGCGGCGATGATGTCATAAAGGTTGCCTCGACCAATCAGCGACGGGCACAGTCTGCCGCGAATTCGCCTCGACCAATCAGCGACGGGCACAGTATCGACGTAGATGTCATAATGGTTGCCATGGCGACGATGATGTCATAAAGGTTGCCTCGACCAATCAGCGACGGGCACAGTCTGCCGCGAATTCTGGAATCATCATTGTCCATATACTACGGGGACATGCATATTCTAGAATACCCGATGCATTAGAATCGGGCCACAGTCTAGTAATATAATAACTGACAACCAGCATGGATTCATGAAGAATAAGTCGTGTCTAACTAACAGGTTGGGTTTCCATGAGGAGTTAAGTGAAAATCTGGATGTTGGTAATGCGGCTGATGTGATTTATCTGGACTTTGCAAGGGCATTTGATACAGTTCCACATAATAGCCTTATACTGAAGCTACAGAAGCAAGGACTGGGGCAAACTATATGCAGATAGGTAAGGAATTGGCTAAATGACAGGAAACAAAGAGTTGTCATAAATGGTACGTTCTCTAAATAGGATATAGTCAGCAGTGGGGTACGTAGGGATCTGTGCTAGGACCGATTCTTTTTAACCTCTTTTATTAATGACCTAGTGGATGGGATTGAGAGTGAAGTGTCAGTCTTTGCTGACGACACCAAACTATGTAGGATGTTTAAATCTGACCTTGACATTACAATATAGCAAAATGATCTGAATAAGATGTCACAATGGGCAAACACTTGGCAATTGAGATTTCCGTGGGTGCGGAAAGTATTCAGACACCTTTAAATTTTTCACTCTGTTTCATTGCAGCCATTTGGTAAATTCAAAAAAGTTGATTTTTTTTTTTCCTCATTAATGTACACTCTGCACCCCATCTTGACAAAAAAAATCAGAAATGTAGAAATTTTTGCAAATTTATTAAAGAAAAACTGAAACGTCACATGGTCATAAGTATTCAGACCCTTTGCTCAGTATTGAGTAGAAGCACACTTTTGAGCTAGTGCAGCCATGAGTCTTCTTGGGAATGATGCAACAAGTTTTTCACATCTGGATTTGGGGATCCTCTGCCATTCTTCTTTGCAGATCCTCTCCAGTTCCGTCAGGTTGGATGGTGAATCTTGGTGGACAGCCATTTTCAAGTCTCTCCAGAGATGCTCAATTGGATTTCGGTCAGGGCTCTGGCTGGGCCAGTCAAGAATGGTCACAGAGTTGTTCTAAAGCCACTCCTTTGTTATTTTAGATGTGTGCTTAGGGTCATTGTCTTGTTGGAATGTTTATCTTCGGCCAAGTCTGAGGTCCAGAGCATTCTGGAAGAGGTTTTCATCCAGGATATCTCTGTACTTGGCCGCATTCATGTTTCCTTCAATGACAACCAGTCGTCCTCTCCCTGCAGCTGAAAAACTCCTCCATAGCATGTTGCTGCCATCACCATGTTTCACTGTTGGGAATGTATTGGGCAGGTGATGAGCAGTGCCTGGTTTTCTGCACACATACCGCTTTGAATTATCACCAAAAAGGTCTATCTTTGTCTCATCAGACCAGAGAATCTTATTTCTCATAGTGTGGTAGTCATTCATGTGTATTTAGCAAACTCTGTGCAGGCTTTTATATGTCTTGCACTGATGAAAGGCTTCCGTTCGGCCACTCTGCCATAACGGCTCGACTGGTGGAGGGCTGCAGTGATAGTTGACTTTGTGGAACTTTCTTCCATCTCCCTACTGCATCTCTGGAGCTCAGCCACAGTGATCTTGGGGTTCTTCTTTACCTCTCACTAAGGCTCTTCTCCCACGATTGCTCAGTTTGGCTGGACGGCCAGGACTAGGAAGACTTCTGGTGGTCCCAAACGTCTTCCATTTAAGGATTATGGAGGCCACTGTTCTCTTAGTAACCTTGAGTACTGCAGAAATTCTTTTTAACCTTGGCCAGATCTGTGCCTTGCCACAACTCTGTCTCTGAGCTTCTTGGCCAGTTCCTTTGACCTCATGATTTTCATTTGGTCTGACATGCACTGTGAGCTGTGAGATCTTATATAGACAGGTGTGTGCCTTTCCAAATCAAGTGCTATCAGTTTAATTAAACACAGCTGGACTCCAATGAAGGAGTAGATCCATCTCGAGGATGATCACAAGGAAATGGACAGCGTGTGACTTAAATATGAGTGTCAGAGCAAAGGGTCTGAATACTTATGACCATGTGATATTTCAGTTTTTCTTTTTTAATAAATATGCAAAAAAAAAATCTACATTCTGTTTTTTTTTTCAGTCAAGATGGGGTGCAGAGTGTACATTAATGAGTAAAAAAAATGAACCTTTTTGAATTTACCATATGGCTGCAGTGAAACAGAGTGAAAAAATTTAAAGGGGTCTGAATACTTTCCATATCCACTGTAAAGTAGATAAATGTAAAGTAATGCACCTAGGACGGAGTAATCCTATTGCTGCCTATACTTTAAATGGGAGTATACTCGGGGCTACAGAACAGGAGAAGGACTTATTATTCTCGTTACAAGTAAGCTGAGCAGCAGTACTCAATGTCAAAGCTGCCGCTGCAAAAGCAAACAAGATATTGGGATGTATAAAAACAGAAACTCCCGCGATCCCAACATATTACCGTATTACCCCTTTATAAATCACTGGTGAGACCACATCTAGAATATGGGATCCAGTTTTGGGCTCCACATTTTAAAAAGGATATTCAGAAGTTAGAATCGGTTCAACGACGGGCAGGTAGATTATTACAAGGGATGGAAGGCCTCTCATATGATGAGAGGTTGGAAAAATTGGGCTTGTTTAGCTTAGGAAAGAGACGCCTCAGAAGGGATCTCATTTACATGTATAAATATATGTGTGGCCAGTACAAAACACTGGCACGTGACTTATTCCTTCCAAAGACCATACTGAGGACTAGGAGGCACTCATTATGGGAAGAAGAAAGATGATTCCGGCAGCTAAACAGGAAAGGGTTTTTTAGGCCATGTTCACACAGTGCGTTTTTTACCGCGGAACCGCAGCGGTTTTGCCGCTGCGGTTCCGCAGCTTTTTTCCATGCAGGGTACAGTACAATGTACCCTATGGAAAACAGGAACCACTGTGCACATGATCCTGAATTTTAAAAAAAAAGCCGCGCTGAATAGCTGCGGGAAAAAAGAAGGAGCATGTCACTTCTTTGCCCGAAACAGCAGCGGTTCTGCACCCATAGACCTCCATTGTGAGGTCAAACCCACAGTAAAACCCGCAGATCAAAAATATATCTGCGGGTTTTATTGCGGTTTGTGGTGCAGAACCGCTGCAGCCGGAAGTGCGGGGAAGCGGCCGGAAGTGCGTGGGCGGAAGTGCTTGGGCGGAGAGACATGGAGGCATACCGTCGCATGGGGATCGTGTCGGCTGTTTGATTGATTTGGTATGTGTGTGTGTGTATGTATGTGTGTGTGTCTGTGTGTGTGTATGTGTGTGCGTGTGTGTGTGCGTGTCCCCATGCGACGCTAGTGCCACCATTGTGCTAAGTCGCCGTATGGGACTACTACTCCCATCTGGTATTAGGATGGGAGAGTTGTCCCTGTGTCCGGCGACTTAGCACAGTTGTAAAGTTACACAAAACACACACAGTACACATACATGACACACAGTACAGTACATACAACACATAACATAGAGTATATACTCACCAACAGCACACTTGTAGGCGAAGCCCTCGATCCTCCAGGAAAAAATCACAAAATAAAAAATCAAATTCATACTCCCTGTCCGCAGAATCCATAAAACGAGTGTCCCACGCCGATCCCCTGCTCTCCGGCGATACACTGCCAGGAGCGAAGCTCCTAGCAGTGTATCGCGTACTGTTCCGGAGTTCAATGACTCCGGCGTCTCGGTTAACGGCAGTACAGCTGCGTTGAACTTTCCCACGCAGCACTGCCGTTAAGCGAGAGTGCCGGGGTCAATGACCGCCGGTAAACTCGCTCGCGCATGCGCAGTGACACACCGACAGGAACTATGGCTCCTGTCAGTGTGTTGCTGCAGCCGTGGAGAGCAGACATATCTCTAGATGTGTCTGTTCTCCATGGAAAATCTTCGTGGGATACGTGGCACTTAAATACGTGGCAATTAAATACGTGACACGTGGCACTTATACGTGATACGTGTCACTTAAATACGTGATACGTGTCACTTAAATATGTGATACGTGGCACTTAAATACGTGGCACGTGGCACTGAACTACGTGGCACTGAAATACGTGATACGTGGCACTTAAATACGTGGCACGTGGCACTGAAATACGTGATATGTGGCACTGAAATACGTGGCACTGAAATACGTGATACGTGGCACTTAAATACGTGGCACGTGGCACTGAAATACGTGATACGTGGCACTGAAATAAGTGGCACGTGGCACTGAAATACGTGATACGTGGCACTTAAATACGTGATACGTGGCACTGAAATACGTGGCACGTGGCACTGAAATACGTGATACGTGGCACTTAAATACGTGGCACTGAAATACGTGATACGTGGCACTTAAATACGTGGCACGTGGCACTGAAATACGTGATACGTGGCACTGAAATACGTGGCACTGAAATACGTGATACGTGGCACTGAAATACGTGGCACTGAAATACGTGGCACATGGCACTGAAATACGTGATACGTGGCACTGAAATACGTGGCACTGAAATACGTGGCACTGAAATACGTGGCACTGAAATACGTGGCACTGAAATACGTGGCACTGAAATACGTGGCACTGAAATACGTGGCACTGAAATACGTGATACGTGGCACTGAAATACGTGGCACTGAAATACGTGGCACTGAAATACGTGGCACTGAAATACGTGGCACTGAAATACGTGATACGTGGCACTGAAATATGTGGCACTGAAATACGTGGCACTTAAATACGTGGCACTTAGGCTATGCGTTGTGCGCTGCAGCGTCGGCGCCGCAACACACAACGCAAACAAAAACGCAGCAAAACGCATGCACAACGCTGCGTTTTGCGCCGCATGCGTCCTTTTTTTGATTGATTTTGGACGCAGCAAAAATGCAACTTGCTGCGTCCTCTGCGCCCGGATGCGTGCGCTGCAGTGACGCATGCGGCGCAAAACGCAAGTGCGACGCATGTCCATGCGCCCCCATGTTAAATATAGGGGCGCATGACGCATGCGGCGACGCTGCGGCGCCCGACGCTGCGGCGCAGACCGCAAATGTGAACGTAGACTTAAATAGCTGGATAGAGCTGGATCCGCGGGCTGTGATCTGGCCTACGCTCAGCACTCTGCGGAGCGCTGTCATTCAAAACACGTCCACTCATTTTGGTGTTTAGTCCCAAAATGGAGGATGGAAGAAGAAAAGGGTTGGACAAGGAAATGACATCATTTCTTTTTTTTTTTTCCCCCACTGCAGTTAAAGCTTTATTTGTGTCAAACACAGACAATCTGCAGAGAAAACTGCATAAAAAACCGCACTAAAAACCGCATCAAAAACGCATCAAAAACCGCACCAAAAACGCACCTGCGTTTTCTGCCAAGAGCTGCGGTTTTTGACCTGAAAAAAAAGGATTGAAATCAGGAACGTGTGAACATACCCTTACAGTTAGAGCAGTCAAGACTGTGGAATGCCCTACCACAAATGGTAGTAATGGCAGACACTATAATAGCTTTTAAAGAAGGGCTGGATGATTTCCTTGATACACATAACATTGCGGGTTATAGCTAAATTACTGACGAAATGTACAATTGGTGGAGAAAGTTGAACTTGATGGATCTACGTAACTGTGTATGTGTATGTGTGCAGCGCTGGGGTCCTGGGTTCAAACCCCACCAAGGACAACATCTGCAAAGAGTTTGTTTCCTCCCACATTCCAAAGACATAATGATAGGGAATTTAGATTGTGAGCCCCATTGGGGACAGCGATGATGATGTCTGTAAAGCGCTGCGGAATATGTTAGCGCTATATAAAAATAAAGATGATTATTATGTATATATACAGTGCCTTGCAAAAGTATTAGTCTCCCTGGAACTTTTCCACCTTTTCCCACATATCATGCTTCAAACATAAAGATACCAAATGTAAATTTTTGATGAAGAATCAGCAACAAGTGGAAAACAATTGTGAAGTTGAACGAAATTTATTGGTTATTTTTAATTTTTGTGGAAATTCAAAAACTGAAAAGTGGGGCGCGCAATATTATTTGGCCCCTTTAACTTAATACTTTGTTGCTCCACCTTTTGCAACGATTACAGCTGCAAGTCGCTTGGGGTATGTCTATCAATTTTGTACATCGAGAGACTGAAATTCTTGCCCATTCTTCCTTGGCAAATAGCTCGAGCTCACTGAGGTTTGATGGAGATCGTTTGTGAACAGTAGTTTTCAGCTCTTTCCACAGATTCTCGATTGGATTGAGGTCTGGACTTTGACTTGGCCATTCTAACACCTGGATACGGTTATTTGTGAACCATTCCATTGTAGATTTTGCTTTATGTTTGGTATCATTGTCTTGTTAGAAGACAAATCTCCGTCCCAGTCTCGGGTCTTTTGCAGACTCCAACAGGTTTTCTTCAAGAATGATCCTGTATTTGGCTCCATCCATCTTCCCATCAATTTTAACAATCTTCCCTGTCCCTACTGAAGAAAAGCAGGCCCAAACCATGATGCTGCCACCACCATATTTGACAGTGGGGATGGTGTGTTCAGGGTGATGAGCTGTGTTGCTTTTACGCCAAATATATCGTTGGGCATTGTGGCCAAAAAGTTCGATTTTGGTTTCATCTGACCAGAGCACCTTCTTCCACATGTTTGGTGTGTCTCCCAGGTGGCTTGTTGCAAACTTTAAACAACACCTTTTATGGATATATTTGAGAAATGGCTTTCTTCTTGCCACTCTTCCATAAAGGCCAGATTTGTGCAGTGTACGACTGATTGTTGTCCTATGGACAGACTGTCCCAAGTTAGCTGTAGATCTCTGAAGTTCATTCAGAGTGATCATGGGCCTCTTGGCTGCATCTCTGATCAGTCTTCTCCTTGTTTGAGATGAAAGTTTAGAGGGACGGCCGTGTCTTGGTAGATTTGCAGTGGTATGATACTCCTTCCATTTCAATATGATCGCTTGCACAGTGCTCCTTGGGATGTTTAAAGTTTTGGAAATCATTTTGTATCCAAATCCAGCTTTAAACTTCTCCACAACAGTATCACGGACCTGCCTGTTGGTCTTCATGATGCTCTCTGTGCTTCAGATAAAACCCTGAGACTATCACAGAGCAGGAGCCGAATAATATTGCACACCCCACTTTTCAGTTTTTGAATTTCCACAAAAATTTAAAATAACCAATTAATTTCGTTCAATTTCACAACTGTGTTCCACTTGTTGTTGATTCTTCACCAAAAATTTAAATTTGGTATCTTTATGTTTGAAGCATGATATGTGGGAAAAGGTTGAAAAGTTCCAGGGAGCCGAATGCTTTCGCAAGGCACTGTGTGTGTGTGTGTGTATATATATATATATATATATATATATATATATATATATATATAATCTTTCTTAGCTGCTTTTTTTCTTGCCATAATACAAATTCTAACAGTCTATTCAGTAGGACTATCAGCTGTGTATCCACCAGACTTCTGCACAACACAACTGATGGTCCCAACCCCATTTATAAGGCAAGAAATCCCACTTATTAAACCTGACAGGGCACACCTGTGAAGTGAAAATCATTCCTGTTGACTACCTCTTGAAGCTCATCAAGAGAATGCCAAGAGTGTGCAAAGCAGTCATCAACGCAAAAGGTGGCTACTTTGAAGAACCTAGAATATAAGACATAATTTCAGTTATTTCACACTTTTTTGTTAAGTATATAATTCTACATGTGGTAATTCATAGTTTTGATGCCTTCAGTGTGAATGTACAATTTTTATAGTCATGAAAATACAGAAAAATCTTTAAATGAGAAGGTGTGTCCAAACTTTTGGTCTGCAATGCATGTATATGTGTGCGCGTGTGTGTGTGTGTGTGTGTGTGTGTGTGCGCGTGTGTGTGTGTGTATATATATATATATATATACAGCCCGTTAACGCATGTGTTGAATGGGCTGCTGTTAACGCAATGTGAACCTAGCCTAACTTATATTTTCATGAAACTGGTTTAATAAAAATGTACTACTCTCAGTATTGAGAAAGAAACGCGTTAGTAGGGATTTTTTTCTGGGGTTACCACCAGACCCATACTTGGCGTACTGCCCTTGTGAGGCCGGACGCAAACACACGGGGCATGACAGGGTAGATAGAGGTGATAACTGGACATTAGGATTTATTGGCCATTTATGTAGGTAATACATGCGAGTTGGTCGTCAATTTTTCCAGAGAATATTCCTATTTTATTGGAATCATTAAAAGTTATGTCTTAAGAGAGACATTTTCTTTTCTGATTGAATTACTGATATAGCACCATCATATACCGCAGCGCTTTAAAGATATTGTCATTACTGCTCCCATTGGGGCTCAATATCTGCATTCCTTATCCGTGTGTCTTTGGAGTGTAGGAGGAAATCGGAGAACCCGGAGTGAACCCACACAAACATGGGGAGAACATACAGACTCCCTGCAGATGTTGTCCTTGGTGGGATTTGAACCCAGGACTCCATCGCTGCAAATATACAGTGCTAACCACTGCGCCACCATGCTGCCCATACTGCCGGCACAAATAAGAGGCCTTACTTTCTTGGGAGAAATTGTACCAAGGCCAGTGTCTACAAGAGATGTGTAGGAAGCAAATTGCCGGCTGGTCACTTGTACTCTGATGTAAAAAAATTTTCATGCTTAAGCTAAATTCATTAATGTCTTATCGGTTTGTATAAAAAAAGTCTTCAGTTGAATTTATGTTTTTTTTTCTGCAGACGTCTTCAAGCACTTATTAAAAGCATCACGCTGAGAAGGACAAAAACAACGAAAGTCAAAGGGAAACCTGTGCTTGAATTACCAGAGCGCAAAGTTTATATCCAATATATCAAACTTTCTGCTGAAGAGCGGACACTATATGAATCTATGCAAAATGAAGTAAAAGATGTTATTGGAAGGTGATGTGTAATGTTCTCAATTTGATACATGTGGATACATTACTGGAAGCCCACCACCACATTTGGCATCCATTCTGTTAGTCACAAAGGGGGTATTTGTAAATAGCGTCTCGGCTTCTGATGTGTTCAGTGTCTGAGGCTGACGGGGGAAGTAGCCGAATACAGCACTCGGCCATCTGTCAGTCCAATAGACGTAAGTGGAGCAGCAGTGGTCCTGCACAACCATGCTGCTGCATTGATGAGAACCACCTTCTGGATTAGTACTTTCTTATGTCAGTAGCAGCACAGTGTAAAAATCCAGCGTCTGCAGGAAATGAGGTATGTATATGAAAACATTACTTTATTGGCAACATAGTTAAAAAACAAAAGAGGGGACAAATTAAAAATCAAAACATACAAAGGGAATAAAAGGTCACATACATATGCGTTTTGAGCATAACCGCTCTCTGTCCTGACAGTACTAAGAGGTTATGCTCGAACGGCGTAGACCTATGTCCTTTAATTCTCTTTGTATGTTTTAAATTTTTCTTTTTTTTTTTTTTTTTAAGTATGTTGCCAATAAAATAATGTTTTAATATACGTACCTCATTTCTTGCGGATGCTGGGTTCTTCCATTTTGCTGCTATATTTTTACACCCAGAAGTCGGTCTGGAGCCTCTGCCTCTGTGCACTGCACCTTGAATCACGGCATTTTTTAACAGTTGGTGAGCTGATCTACAACTTTTCTGTTTGTTACTTTCTGGCATCAAACAAAGATAAGTAATTAAAAAAATTAGTTTCATAGCTTGTGAATAGCTTATCTAATGGCAAGCCAATATTCCTAGATGAGTGAAATAAAAAATACATATTTAAATAGGTATTCTCACAAGTGTGGAAGTTATCCCTTTTTTGTGGAACTTTCAAACTTGAGAATAATTATTTTCCGTTAATTTTACTATGCCAATTTATTTCCTTTATATTGTATGTAAAGGGGTTGTTCACTACTAGGACAACCCCCTCTTAAACGAAATGTTCTGCCCCAATCAAATAATAAAGCTCATAGTCTCCTCCTTTGTCGGCGCTGTTCCAGCGGTGTTGGCACTGGCTCCACCCGCGGCTGTGATGTGGTGCTGTAACACTTGACACCGGCGCGCAATCAGTTCTCGTGTCCGTCTCCACTTTCGTACGAACTGAACATGAAGAGGAAGCCAGCGCTGCAGCTGATCCCACGCCCCCCCCCCCCGGCTTCCTATCCATGCTCACTTTGTCCGGAGGCGGGGACAGTGACGCAGTGCTGATTTGGTCCCGGTCATCACGTCTTTCCACCGCATCACAGCCCCGGGACCGCAAGTGCTGACATCGCTGGAGCGGAGCCGGCACAGGAGGAGAGTATAGGCTTTATTATTTTATCGGGGCTGAACATTTAGTTTAAGAAGGGGTTGTCCTAGTAGTGGACAAACCCTTTAATACTATGTTGACGCCATGTTTCTGCATCTTTGCATTCCAGACACTTACAGGAAGGAACCGTCCTGACACAATTCGCAGATGTGCTGGTTGTGCTGCTGCGGTTAAGGCAGCTTTGCTGTCATCCCCATCTTGTCTCAAGCAAATTGTCTTCCATTTCTCCTGTTGGTGAGAACAGATTATATTTATATCTACAATGGTAGCCCGCAGATAGAAAGGATACACACTGAGTCACCTGTAGTTAATAATTATAATGGCTACATTGGAGGTATGCAGCAGTAAGATGTGTCCACTGTATAGCCATGCCTTGGCTTTTCTTTTTGCATCGGTTGGTTAACTGCAGGCTTATAAAGGTGTTTGCTATATGTGCCTGGAGTATTCGTATGGCAGATGGACACAGCCATGATCTTTCAAGTTGGGCTCAGTCTCACTGTGTTTGCACACGGTAAGGCTGTAGTCCCACACCGATTTTGTCTGCTGAGAATCACACAAATGTTCTCCGTATGGTGATCCATATGTCATCCGTGTGCAGTGCCAGGATGCGGTTTTTTCTCAAAAAAGTATCCGTGTGTCATCTGTATGTCATCCGTATGATTTTCTCACACACTTGCAAAATGAGCAAATAACGGCTGAGCCAATTTCCTGTCACCTGCCCAATGCCTGAGAATTTCTCGCAAGTCACACTGATGGTCCGTGTGCTGTGTGATTTTTTTTTTTTTTTTTTTTTTCTCGCACCCATAGACTTGCATTGGCGTTTCTCGGCTGAGATACGCGGACAATCTTAGCATGCTGGGATTTCACTCACAAGTATAATACGGACGAGAAAAAAATGGATGATGGGAGCTGCCCCATAGATTAACATTGGGCCGAGTGCTATGCGATTTTTTTAATCGCTTAGCACTCGTCTGTATTATGCTGTAGTGTGACTCCGGCCTAAGCGTTCAGGACTGCTATATAGACACATGAAGACACACATCTTTTACACAAGAGCAGACCTCAGTGTGTGACTGTAGCTCTCACAGTCCTCAGGAATAGTGCAGTACAGAAGGCAAATTAAAATAAGCCCTCACTCTTTCCTAGATCATGAAAAATGGAGACGCTACGGGTTTTTTCTTTATCGCCTCTCATTGGGGGACACAGGAACCATGGTGTATGCTGCTGCCACTAGGAGGCTGACACTATGCAAATAAAAAAGATAGCTCCTCCTCTGCAGTGTACACCCCACCGACTGGCATTATACTCTTCAGTTTAGCTTAGTGTCAGTAGGAGGTGGACACGGGTCTTTTTTAGACCCTTATCTACCTCAATGTGCGTCGTTCCTTTTCAGGTTTTCCGGAGGGATACAGGGTGAACAGTCACACCTGTAGTCCCATAATATGGACTATGAGTACGGCGTGTACTGCCACCCCGTATCCTCATAGATCCCTCTCCAGGACCAAGATCCTAGCACACAAGCGTGCTCAGAAGTCCGGTCCTGGCTCCGTCCCTCACCCACTCGCCCACCAGAGCCTGTCGGTCGGAGGAGACGAGGACGTCCGTCATCGGCTCCACGGACGTCTAATATCTTCCACGCTTTTTCAAGGTTAGTACGACGGCGTGGGATGTTAGGTGAGTATTTGTGCTACCTGTGGGAGCCCCTGCGGCCGCACCTTTTCTGCACAAGGGTCCCACCGCACACTTTAAAAAAAAAAAAAAAAAAAATCTATTTCCAAATGGGCCAAGGATCTCCGTCGAGGTATCCTGGACGAGGCGCCTCCCGCGCAACTAGCGGAGCTTGCCAACCAGATTTCCCACGCTGGTGAATACCTGGTCTCCGCCTCCTTGGATACCGCGTCTTGTGCGGCTCAGGCTTCCAGCAATGCTGTTGCCATCCGCCGGACTGTTTGGCTCAAGGCCTGGCAGGCGGACTTATCTTCCAAAAAGTCCCTTACCAGTCTGCCCTTCCAGGGCTCTCGTCTCTTTGGTCCCCAGCTGGACCAAATCATTAAGGACGCCACTGGGGGTACAAGTTCTCTTCTCCCCCAGGCTAAGCCTCGCCGCCCTCCTCCTAGACGGCAGTTTCGATCCTTTCGGCCTTTTCGACGCTTCGCGGCGTCAAACTCCTTTGCCCAGCAGCAACAGAGGCCTCAGGCACGTCAAGAGAAGAAGGCGGTGTCCTTTAGGCCCACTCCGTCCTGGCGTCCTCGCTACTCCCAGGGTAGATCTTCCAGGCCCAGGACCGGAAGATCCACCTCTGCATGACTCTCGGCAAGACTCCAGCCCAACGTCCAGGTTGGGCGGCCGTCTTCTCTTTTTCAGGGACGTCTGGCTTTCCGCAGTAGAGGACGCATGGGTCAGGGAAGTTGTATCCTCGGGATACAAGATAGAGTTTGTTTCACGACCCCGGGATCGTTTCTTCGAATCCCGTCCTCCAAGAGATCCCGCTTTAGTTCCGGGCTTCTTTGCAGCCATTGCTTCTCTTCTCAAAGCCGGGGTTATCTTTCCCGTACCAGAAAAAGAACGTTTCACGGGTTTCTACTCGAACCTTTTTGTGGTACCGAAAAAGGACGGCAAGGTTCGTCCCATTCTGGACCTCAAATTGCTGAACAGGAGAGTTCATCTGAGACGCTTCAGGATGGAATCTCTTCGTTCAGTAATTGCTTCCATGGAGGCCCAGGAATTTCTGTGCTCAATCGACATCCAGGACGCCTACCTCCATGTCCCGATATTTCCCGGACATCACCGTTTCCTGCGCTTTGCAGTGCTCCGGGAACATTTTCAGTTCGTCGCCCTGCCGTTCGGCCTCGCAACCGCTCCAAGGGTGTTCACAAAGATCATGGCGGCACTGATGGCGGTCCTTTTTCCTTACCTCGACATCCTCATCAAGTCTCCATCCTTTGCTCAGGCTCACGAAAGCCTGTCTATTGTTATCGACACCTTTGTCCGTTTCGGGTGGCTGGTCAACCGGAAGAAGTCCTGCCTTATCCCTTCTCAGCGCATCATCTTTCTGGGCATGCTCTTCGACACTCGTCAGACCAGAGTCTTCCTTCCCAAAGACAAGAAATCCACCCTTTGTCGGGACATACGCTTGCTCCAGGGTCCTCGGCCTCCCTCCCTCCGTTCGGCCATGAGGGCTCTTGGGAGGATGGTAGCAACATTGGAAGCGATTCCCTTCGCCCAATTTCACTCGCGACCCCTCCAGCAAGCCATTCTGTCTCAATGGGACAGGTCTGTCTTCTCCCTGGATCGGCCAATCCGTCTCTCTTCTCGGGTCAAACGGTCTCTCAACTGGTGGCTCACGTCAGGGGAATGGTCCTTGCATCCGGAGGTCTTCCATCAGATTTGTCTTCGATGGGGGACTCCGGACGTGGACCTCACGGCGTCTCGAATGAACAGGAAGGTCCCGCAGTTCGTCTCCAGGTCTCGCGATCCTCTCGCAGTGGGCGTCGACGCTCTGGCCATCCCTTGGTCACAGTTCAGGCTGCCTTACCTGTTCCCACCCCTTCCACTTCTTCCCAAGCTGTTGAAGAAGATCAAAGTGGAAGGGGTGCCGGTCATCGTGATCGCTCCGGATTGGCCCAGGAGAGCTTGGTTCGCAGAGCTCGTCAACCTTCTCGCGGACGCTCCCTGGCGCCTTCCAGACAGGCCCGATCTGCTGTCTCAGGGTCCGATCTGCCACCCGAATTCTCGGTCGCTCAGTTTAACGGTGTGGCTGTTGAGACCGCGGTTCTAAGAGCATCCGGCCTTTCAGACCGGGTGATTCACACCATGATTCAGGCTCGGAAGCCCTCGTCTTCCAGGATCTACTACCGTACCTGGAAGACTTACTTCCGTTGGTGCGAGTCCAATCGCGTTCCATCTATGTCCTTTTCCCTGCCTTCTCTTTTGGCCTTCCTTCAGGCAGGACTGGATTCGGGCCTGGCTCTTAGCTCCCTGAAGGGCCAGGTTTCTGCGCTTTCCATCCTCTTTCAGAAGACTTTAGCTTCTCGGCCACAGGTTAAGACCTTCCTTCAAGGAGTGGCCCACACTGTCCCGCCGTACAGGGCTCCTGTGGATGCATGGGATTTGAACCTGGTACTGGATGTTCTGAGGGTTTCTCCCTTTGAGCCCCTTCGGGAGATTCCTCTATCAGTTCTATCTTGGAAGGTGTCCTTTCTTGTGGCCATCACATCTATTCGCCGCGTTTCCGAGTTGGCGGCTCTGTCTTGCCAACCTCCGTTTTTGGTCATTCACCAGGATAAGGTGGTCTTCCGGCCTCCACCTTCTTTTCTTCCTAAGGTGGTTTCAACCTTGCACCGCAACGAGGACATCATTTTACCTTCCTTTTGTCCAGCTCCGACTCATCCTCTGGAGCGATCTTTGAACAAGCTGGACCTTGTCAGGGCAGTGAGGATCTACCTGGATAGAACCTCCACTTTTCGAAAGACTGACTCCTTTTTCGTCATTCCTGATGGCACGCGCAGAGGCCAACCGGCTTCTAAGGCGACTATTGCTCGCTGGATCAGAATGGCAATTTTGGAGGCTTACCGGGTCAAGAACAGAGTGCCCCCTCCTGGGATTAAGGCTCACTCTACCCGGGCAGTCGGCGCCTCCTGGGCGGTGCGCCACAGGGCTTCCGCCCTACAGCTTTGCAAAGCGGCAACTTGGTCTTCCATTCACACGTTCGCCAAATTTTACAAGGTCCATACCTACGCTTCGGCGGACGCCAGCCTAGGCAGAAGGATCTTGCAGGCGGCAGTGGTGAGTCCTCTGACCTGATGGAAGTCTGTTTTCCCGCCCTAGGGACTGCTTTGGGACATCCCATGGTTCCTGTGTCCCCCAATGAGAGGCGATAAAGAAAACAGGATTTTTGGTTGCTTACCGTAAAATCTGTTTCTTGGAGCCTTCATTGGGGGACACAGCTCCCTCCCAAGTTTTCTGTTATCTGTTATATGACTGTTCTCACGTTACAGTTCTCAAGTTTGTGGTTATGGTTTTTCAACCTTGTTCTTTATCTCCTACTGCTTTCTCACTAACTGAAGAGTATAATGCCAGTCGGTGGGGTGTACACTGCAGAGGAGGAGCTATCTTTTTTATTTGCATACTGTCAGCCTCCTAGTGGCAGCAGCATACACCCCATGGTTCCTGTGTCCCCCAATGGAGGCTCCAAGAAACAGATTTTACGGTAAGCAACCAAAAATCCTGTTTTTTTTTTAGCAAACTTTGGAATTTTTTTTACCACTTAGATAAAACCGAACCTAGACATGTTTGGTGTCCATGAACTCGTAATGACCTGGAGAATCATAATGATGGGTTAGTTTTAGCATTTAGTGAACCTAGCAAAAAATCCAAATGAAAACAAGTGTGGGATTGCACTTTTTTGCATTTTCACCACACTTGGAATTTTTTTCCCATTTTTGAGTACACGACATGCTAAAACCAACGGTGTCGTTCAAAAGTACAGCTCGTCCCGCAAAAATAAGCCCCCAGATGGCCATATTGACAGAAAAAAAATAAAAAGGCTATGGCTCTGGGAAGAAGGGGAGCGAAAAATGAAAACGCAAAACCGAAAAAAGCTCTGGGGGTGAATGGGTTAAAGACATGGCTATCTGTGACTACACTTGCCAAGTGCACACGGCGAGCAGTAAAATATTTACACAGAACGATGTTCTGCCAAGAGGAATGATTTTCAAGCAAGCTTAACAATCATTTCAGCCCACAAACGAGCTATTTGCTTATACGTCGGGTGCTTGGCAGCCAATAGGGAAATTGTCTTTTCTAGGAACACTCCTTCACAATAATCGGCCAGTATAAATGCACCCTAAGAATTGCCTGCTATCTGTTTCCTTAATGACCTGTAAAGTACGTTTTCGTAACTGGTGCAGGGTATATAGGAGTTGTGCCCTGTGTATACTTGTGCTGCTGTTTAACCATTCAAATGCCAATATTGATTAGTGACAGCAGCATTTAAAGGACCTGCTGCAGGCTGTCAACCCAAAACCACTTTCCCCAATAAACCTCCCACACGTGACACAATTGTGGGGAACCGATGGCGTACCACGGCAGGTGGGGTCCTCCATTCCTGCAATCTTAGTCTTCCCTTTTGTTTGGGCTTCATACCGTAGTATATAGTGTAACTAATGTTCTCCTGTCATACTACTCTATTGTAGTAAAAAGTATGACCAATCATACTATCAGAAATTAATTTCCCCATTCAAAAAATGTAAATATTTTAAAAATTTGAAAAATGTAAACCAATAAACATAGTTGGAATTGTCATGTCTGTAAAAGTCTAGTCTATCGAAATACATTAAATGGTATGTTAAATGCTGAAAATAAAATACAAATGGAACGCCAGAATTGTTATTTTTCAGTTGGAACACTCCTGCCTTCCCTCTTCCTCCCAAAAATGCCATGAAAAGCAACCAAAACCTCCTAAGTCAGAGGTGTCAAACTGCATTCCTCAAGGGCTGCAAACAGGTCATGTTTTCAGGATTTCCTTGTATTGCACAGGTGATCATTTAATCACCTGCACAGAATGATTCCAGCACCTTGTGCAATGAGAAGGAAATCTTGAAAACACGCATGGTTTGAGGCCCTCGAGGAATGCAGTTTGACACCCCTGTCCTATGTAACCCCAAATAGTAATAATTTAAAAACTAGAACTCGGCACACAAAGAAAAAACACCCTCACACCCCATAAACGTTATGGGTCTTGGAAACACAAACATTTTCTTTATAAAGTTCTGAACTTTTCTTCTTTTTTTTTTTTTTTTGTAAACCACTAAAATATAAAAAATAAAAACCTCAGAAGCTTGGTACCACTGTAGCCCTACTCACCTAGAGAATCGTGGTGCCAGGTAATTTTTACTTCTGAGTGACTGCTGTAAAAAGAATGGCAAAATTATTTTCTTTATTATTTGTTCCAACAACCCCACCCCCACCCCCATTTACCTTACCTAAATATTTCCGTTTTTCAGTATATTATATGATAAAATAAATTTAAAATGTAACTAGTCTCACAAATAGTCCTCCTATTGCTATGTCAAACGAAAAAAAGTCAGTTTTTTAAAGAACAGGAGGGGAAAAAAAAAGTAAGGTCTAATTTGAAAAAAATGATCAAGCCTTGAAATGGTTAGATATTTTATGGAAGTTTTTCTTCTATTTACTTTATTTATATATTTAGTGTTAATTTTGGCTGTAGTGTAGAGTTGTGTGGATGTGAGTAGAATGAGGGCTGGGGTTCTTTGGGCTAAGGCTGGGTTCACAGTGTGTTCAGTGACTACGTTAAAAGGACTACGTTACACCGCGGCATAACGTGGTGTAACGTAGTCTGTTAACGCCGCCATTGAATGCAATGTCGGACGCATCGCTAGCGCATGCCCACAATGGGCGTGCGCTAGCGATGTGCCGTCATTGAGTGACGGACCCGAGACGCGGGCTGCAGCGTTTTCGGGTCTGTCACTGCTAGCGCAGATGGAGCTAGCAGATGCTCTATCTGCGCTAGCGCGATGGAACGTCGGCACTTGCGTTAACAGCAGCCCGTTAGGCTACTTTCACACTAGCGTCGTTTGGCCTCCGTCGCAATGCGTCGTTTTGGAGAAAAAACACATCCTGCAAAAGTGCTTGCAGGATGCGTTTTTTCTCCATTGACTTGCATTAGCGACGGATTGCCACACGTCGCATCTGTCGTGCGACGGATGCGTCGTGTTTCGGCGGACCGTCGGCACAAAAAAACGCTACATGTAACGTTTTTTTGTACGATGTGTTTGCCATTTCCGACCGCGCATGCGCGGCCGGAACTCCGCCACCTCCTCCCCGGACCTTACAATGGGGCAGCGGATGCGTTGAAAAACTGCATCCGCTGCCCCCGTTGTGCGGCGCTTTCAACGCTAGCATCGGCACGTCGCATTGCGACGTACAGTGCACGACGCTAGTGTGAAAGTAGCCTTAGCGTATGTGCTGAACGGGCTGCTATTAATGCAATGTGAACCTAAAAATCACTAAAATCTGTATCTTTTTGTCCTCCATAGCGAGCTCCAGCGCAGAAGAGTTACGGGAGAAGCTCATCAATAAGATAAAGCTGGTACTCAGTTCTGGGTCGGATGAAGAGTGTGCAATTTGTTTGGACTCTCTGAACATTCCCGTTATCACTCGCTGTGCCCACGTCTTCTGTAAGCCCTGCATCTGTCAGGTTATCCACAAAGAAAAAGTAAGTTAATGTGGTAAACCACAGGGGGTGACAATTGCCTGCACTCTGGTTATTGGTGTATAACACTGGTTCCCAATCTTTGTTACTTACATTAAACTCTGGAAGATGGGTGTTAGCAACATGCACCTGCCCCCACCAGTAGTGACCGAGTTCCCAATTACTGCCATAACAACCACATGTCCACCAAGATCTTACGACGCTCTCGCTTATAGGCAGTAAACTTACAACAACTTCAACTTTACCTCCATCCGATATTCTCCCATCAAGCACACATCACACTATTGCTTCTAGTTTTCAGCACTCCTGTAACTGGCAGTATCATCCTCCTCTCCCCCCCCCAAGCTAACCATATTTATTCCCCCACTTGTCCCATATTAGAATGTGGGCCTTCAGATCTTCTCTTCTGTGCAGGGCTATTCAAAAAAAGTCACAATATGGAGACCTTCTTCAGAGCTGTTTGCTAGACCTGGTGCTAATGCAGCGAGCTGGCAGGGAACCACACATCATATAGCCACAAGCTGCATGCGGTTCCTGAGCCATAGCTTGAAGACCTCTGGTTTATAAAGTAAATTTTATGGTTGCAGAAAAAGCTAATATTGTTAACATCTGTATTCTACCCAAGCCAAACGCCAAATGCCCTCTCTGTAGAGGTGAGATACGTCTGGAACACTTACTGGAGTGTCCCGAGGAGGAGTCCGCCTCCAGCACAAAAAAGGATCAAAAGTGGATGTCAAGTTCAAAAGTAAGAAACATAATAAATATACTGTGTGTTCCTACCTGAGAATACAGAAAGTTTGATATTTCAGCATTCGTTTCCAGCAAAGGACTAAATATTGAATCACACTACATATTGTGGTCTTGTAAGATGTTCCAAGACATAAAGGCATATTTTCAGTAGTTCTCAGAGACAGTCCAGCATTTATAACTAAGCAGCATACCTCTATTTTGACCCTTTGAAATTCAAGAAACACAGCTAGACCTGATGATTCCCTAGCATGTTTCAGGTGGTGATTACACCCTTGAGCTTCTTTCAGATGCCTGTTTTTCACTTATAGATCATGTGGCCATTAGAATCTATGGAACTGTTCACGTCTGTTTTTTTCCAGAATGTTGGTCTATAGGCTGACGGCCGAATGAGGCCTTGGTGTTGGCTATGATGAGGCCTTGGTGATGGCTGTGGTGAGGCCTTGGTGATGGCTATGTTGAGGCCTTAGTGATGGCTTTGATGAGGCCTTAGTGATGGCTATGATGAGGCCTTGGTGATGGCTATGATGAGGCCTTAGTGATGGCTATGATGAGGCCTTGGTGATGGCTATGATGAGGTACGGCCTTCCCAAAACCCTGTCTGATGATCACTAAGGCCTCATCATAGCCATCAGCTAACATAGAAAAAACTCAGAAAAAATACATACAATGAGATACGGCCTTCCCAAAACCCTGTCTGATGACAAATGCACACTTAGCAGGATGCAGCAGGCCTCCACTGATAAAGGCTAGGAGCGGCACAGGTGCAGACTACTTGATAAAAACAACCACCCCCACCCTCCAGACATTGCAGGGGTTGGCTGCCTAGTAGAAAAAATGCACATTGATATATGTGAGTTATATCAATGTGCATTTTTTCTACTAGGCAGCCAACCCCTGCAATGTCTGGAGGGTGGGGGTGGTTGTTTTTATCAAGTAGTCTGCACCTGTGCCGCTCCTAGCCTTTATCAGTGGAGGCCTGCTGCATCCTGCTAAGTGTGCATTTGTCATCAGACAGGGTTTTGGGAAGGCCGTATCTCATTGTATGTATTTTTTCTGAGTTTTTTTCTATGTTAGCTGATGGCTATGATGAGGCCTTAGTGATGGCTATGATGAGGCCTTAGTGATGGCTATGATGAGGCCTTAGTGATGGCTATGGTGAGGCCTTATTGAATGCTATGGTGAGGCCTTAGTGATGGCTATGGTGAGGCCTTGGTGATGGCTATGGTGAGGCCTTAGTGATGGCTATGACGAGGCCTTGGTGATGGCTCTGGTGAGGCCTTGGTGATGGCTCTGGTGAGGCCTTAGTGATGGCTATGATGAGGCCTTAGTGATGGCTGTGATGAGGTCTTAGTGATGGCTATGTTGAGGCCTTAGTGATGGCTATGATGAGGCCTTAGTGACGGCTATGATGAGGCCTTGGTGATGGCTATGATGAGGCCTTGGTGATGGCTATGATGAGGCCTTGGTGATGGCTATGATGAGGCCTTGGTGACGGCTATGATGAGGCCTTGGTGATGGCTATGATGAGGCCTTGGTGATGGCTATGGTGAGGCCTTGGTGATGGCTATGGTGAGGCCTTGGTGATGGCTATGGTGAGGCCTTGGTGATGGCTATGTTGAGGCCTTGGTGATGGCTATGTTGAGACCTTATTGATGGCTGTGGTGAGGCTTTAGTGTTGGCTATGACTAAGGGTAGAATAGAAGCTGGACTTTCTCTCTGAGCTATTGTACATGTCAGCAGAGCCTGATGTCTGTGCATACACCTACGGTAATTGCTGCAGGGAAGCTGGAGTATTGCTGATTCTTCCATATTTTATTAGTAGTGTATTCTGGGCTGATACCTGATAATCCACCTTCATTTCATATTAATGCAGAATTGAATGTACTTTACTGTATGTGCTTAATATTTCAGATAGATGCTCTTATTGCTGCATTGGTAGAACAAAGAGTTAAAGATCCTTGTGTGAAGAGTATCATTGTTTCACAGTTCACTTCATACTTATCTTTAATAGAAACGCCTCTAAGGTAAGATAATTCTATAAAATTGTCAAAAAAGGTTTTTATCTTAATGTCATATGTAGCTCATATTCCGAAGCGTGCAGTAGCCTTCTATACCAGTTTTGCTGTGGTGTCGGTGGATTTATATGGTCACCGTTCATGTTCTTCTCTAGTGTCCAGCCCTACACCAATCCTTTTCTGAGTCATATGACTTAAATTCTGACTCTCTGGGTCACACATTTGTCTGTGTGAACTGGAAGTGACTTTTACAGTGAAAGTCTATGGAGCGTCAGAACATAGCTCCATAGAGTTACATTAGTAAGGCCGGGGTCAGACGACCTAATGTTGTCATGCAACAGAATCGGGACGATTATGCTAATGACATTCTGCTGAAACTGTCAAGAGTATGAGCCATGTGTGATCTGATTCTCTTGCATGAGATAATCGCATTACAGGAGTAGAACTTAATTTCTCCATCTTCTCCATTGTCTCTGTTCCCATAAATTGGACTGTACTCTGATGACATGTGAGTGCAGGTCGATGTTTTACAATCACCCATAGACTTGTATGGGTGCGCATGGTCCGATTATTGAATGCACACGCAGCATGCTGTGACTTTTATTTTTTTTTCTCAAGTAAAATTTGCATGAAAAAAAAAAAACGCTAGCCGGCAATGCCCCAAAGTATAAAACACCGTATAGACATTCAACACTTTTTTAGGTTAGAAATTATGGGGTCGATTCCTCAAAGCTATTAGCTATTATACCACAGAAGTGGTGTGAAACCTTTGGAAAGTCACAAATTTTGTGCAATGCGGAGTTAAAAAAAAAAAAAAAAAAGTTTGTGGTTTTTAGCATTTTCATGCCAATTTGAATCTGCTCCACCCATATGGATGGTGAAAGGAAAGAGCCAGAACAGGCCATGGCCACGCCAGCCCTTCCAATTCATCAAAACCGCCGGCGTTTGTTTGTTTCTTATTACAAGTTTATAGTGGTCAGAGACATAGACCCACAGTTAAAGGGAACCTGTCACAGACCAGAAGGTGAGCAGATATCTCTAGCTTTGCATATATGCCTTTTATATGACTGCATACAGAGCACGCTGTCAATCACGAAGACTGGACTCCTAAGCATAGAAGGAGCAGGTTATACTGAATAACTTTCCACAGACCTGTAAAACGTTCTACTCTGCTCATTTGCCGTATACACTGATGCCCACAGATAAGCCTGCGTGTGCAGTAAGACAGGCGGCCTTTACATGAGGGCATTCTGGCCACACACAGACCTCATTAGTGGAAACTGGCATTGTACTCCATTATAAACAAGTATGAAGTCAGTCCCTAGGCTGCTCATAGAAGTTAAAGGGTTACTCCACTACTTTTATATTGATGAGCTATCTTTGGGTCATCAATATCAGATTGGTTGGGGTCCTGTACAAATTAAAAGGAGTGGATCCAGCAGCCGAAACTGTTCTGGTAATGGAGTTGTGCTGTTCAGCTGCGCAAGTACAAACATTGAGCTCCTGCCAGTCTAATGTGGATGACCTCTCCCAAGGATAGGTCATCCACATAAAAAAAGGGAAGCAACCCTGAAATCCCACTGGAGCTGGTGTTCCCCCTTCCCCCACACAACTTTTGTAAAGTCGCTCTCTTGTTCTTTTATGGTTAAAATTGCAAAGTGCAATTTGTTTGATTTTTAAAATTCCGTTCCTGGATTTTTTTTTATTTTTTTTTCATGGTCTATAGCTCTGTGCCTAGATTACCAGCCACTGCCCCAGTCTAGCAGTCCTAGCTGAATGCACAGGGCTTACTAGCTCTTTCCAATTGTTCTTGTGAGCACTGCTCTAAAGCCGGCCAGATCGCTGAAGTGCGATGTTACTTGGTGATCCACCAGCCTCTGTGCAACCGAAGCTGCCTCCTTATAGCGGCACGCTGCTGGTTGGAAATGTCAGTCAAGCAGGGGCAGACTGCCCCCCTCCCACCCTCGGAAATGTCAATCAAGCAGGGGCAGACTGTCCCTTCCCACCCTCGGAAATGTCAGTCAAGCAGCAATTATGAGTCTGGGGAGTATTGTGCGTCTCCCACCCATGATGATAGGACAGCCCCTTTAATGTGGGACCAACTGATGATGATTTAGGTCTACAACTTAAGCACAGTAAATAATTTTTGCCAGTCATGTTCGCTCTAAGTTTTTTCTTTGGCCCCCTTTTGGCATTACATTTTAGAGCTGGGTCCATGAAGACAGGCCTGTTCAGCACAGTCACAAAGAGACAGTCACAAAGCCCTCTGTGGTGGGCTTGGGGTGGTTGTAGCCACCTTGCAGCTCCTTCAGCCCGTGTAGTGCCGTGCCAGAAGTTGACCTTCTCTGGTATCGTAATATTTCACATTTTCACTGCTACTCAATGACAGTGCTAAATAAAAGAAATGAAAGGCATGTTCCTGTAGGCAGTGGATAGGGGATCACCTCCGGGTGAGTGGGCCGACTGCTGAGTGTGCGCTGTACGCAGGCTGCTATACTGGAGGCTAAGTTTAATAAGGATGTAGAAATCCCGCCATATTTCAGCCTTTCTTCCCTTTAGCAGTTATGTAACCTATTTTCCTTTTTGCGTAACAGCACAGGCTTGATGCCAGTCTGATTTTTCCATCCATGTAATAATTGTTGTCATAGAAACTGTACACTGTCCTAATTTTGTGTAGATCAACTGGATTCATGTTTACACGCTTGGACGGCTCAATGACACAGAAAAAGCGAACCGAAGCAATTCAGACTTTCCAAAGCAGCCGTGATGACTCTCCGACCATTATGCTGCTGTCACTGAAGGCTGGAGGAGTGGGTCTGAACCTGACAGCAGCCTCTCGCGTGTTTTTAATGGATCCTGTAAGTAGCTGAATTAAAATATGGATTATTTTTTCATGTTGACGCGTTCTACAATGTCTCTGCCTCTACTTTTGTGAAGTGGATTCTCCAAGAAGTTATTTGCAGCTTCAGGGAACGTCTGCACAGAAAATTGGTCAAATTTTGCTGAGATGTTCTGAGTATTTCACCCTTTCCATCGCTCAGTGTAAATCCACAGCTTACATTGTACTCTGAATTGTGTCTGCAGTTGTGGAGGAGGTTTCTTAAAATCTCATACACAATACTAGATCTGTAATACACAGCGCGTTTTTTATCTGGACACATGTCCAACCTGTGGGGACATACCCCCAAAGGTTCTCTGAGACTGTGTAAGGAAAAATGAGGGACAGAGGAGAGCCTTGATGCATCAGACTACCCATTATCACTTTATGTAATGCATACATAGAAAACATGACCGATGACAAAACCAGGCCCTAAGGCTGCAACACACACAGGCACAGCAACACGTGTCCTGCATAGAAAGATTCAGACAAGTTGTGAAACCAAAACAATTTGTGCAGTATGGCTGGAATTTTCCTTTTATGTAACTACATCATAGCTACAATTTGGCTGTAGTAAAAAAAAAAGCAAAAAAACACACAGCAGACTTGTCGCATTTAACCTGCATTAAAAATCTGTGAAGGCAAAGTATTGTTAAATGAATCCATCTGCATTAAAATGTTTGCAACAAACTCATCCCTGTCCCAACAGGACTCTATTGACCATCATTAGATTCAATGTCATGTGACCTGAACATCGCAGTGTTGCATTACAACATACTTCACAGTTTAGCCCCGGCATTAATAGGAAATCTGATATCTGCCCTAAACCATCACCATGACTATATTGCATAATTTTCCTACATTCTGATAAGCCCCTTTATGTTGCTTAGTTTTACTTTAATTAGCAATCACTAACTTTAAACCCTGCCCTCACGTAAAAGTAAGTCAGTGAGTGACCAGTCTGGGGACATTGATTTCCCCATAGTAACCCTCTTTCTCATTGTGTAAGCACACCCTTGTCTGTGAGTGACATAATTTGTAAGAGCGACGTCAATGCCAGCTCTTTGCAAATCTCTGTGATTGCACAGAGCGCCATAGATACCAGGGAGTGTACACTCGACTTCATTGCGCATTCCCAGGGAGGCAGAACGTTGCACATTAGCATAAGGTTTTCAAGGAGTCAGATGTGAACTCCCTCTTAAAAATAATGTCACTCACGCCCACAAGGGCATATTTAGACAATGAGAGGTAGAATTATTCCTAGGGAATCAATACCTCCATCTAGTCACTCAATGATTTACATAGTGTAAGGCTTCTTTCACACTTACCTTGATTTTAGCGGCCCTTTTTTTTCGCTGGCCATATCGCCGTAATTTTTCCGGTCTGCCGCAAAAACGGGCCTCAAAAAACTTGCGGATCGCCGTTTTTCTGGATTAGAATAGTAGGGAAAAAGTAGGGACCAAAAAAAACGGCGATCCGCAAAAACGGAATTCACGGTGCATTTTCAATGGGGCTGTTGTCCGTAAGCCATGAAATATATCGAGCAAGCTCGATATTTTTTCACGGCCGTAAATATGGGCCTTAAGGCGTACGGCGCTCCTATGAATTTTTGCGGCCCCATAGAAATGCATTGGGCCGCAAAAACGTGCCGAAAAAAAAACACGGCAAGTGTAAAACCAGCCTACACGTAGGGTTTAACGTTATAAAGTTAATTTTAAATTTATTTAGCATCAAAAAGAGGCTTATTGTAGTGTAGGAAAAGGGAACAATACAGTCATGGTGGCAGTTAAGGGAGGCCAGGGCAGCTGTCAAGGTTTCCTTTAAAAACTATCTTCTCTGATTAATTTAGGCATGGTCTTCCTTATAACTAGAAATCCAATAAATCTTTAGTTGATTTTTTTTTTTCCCTTCAACCATGATGGCACATTTGAGAGAGGGATCCGCCCAGCCAGGACAGGAAACTTACTGAAATAAAAGAGCGGTACCTCTCACCCGCTTAAGTTTGGTTTCCTGTCCTGCCAGGAACCCTCATGCTGAGACCTGGGTGGGATTTTATTATTTTTATTCCTGCTTACCTACTCCTGTCCCAGTACTAGAAGAACAGGCACATCCCTGTATGACAGCCTTCAGGTGCTGGATGCACTGTCTGCGGGACAAGAGGGGCTTAGTGTATGTGTGGGTGGAGGCGGCACATACATGGACTAGGTCGGTTCTTCTGGATCCACCGCACTGCTCTCCCTCCTCCATCTTCCGGCCTCAGCTCCTTAGTGAGTTAGGCTTCTGGGGCTGCACTCCGATGACATCACGTGCAAGGCAGGCAGGAAATGGGCATGCCCAAGTAAAGTCGGAGGGGGTGCGCTGGATGCAAGATGGCGGTGCCCTGGGCGAAAAAGTCGGCCCAGTTACAAGGAGACTTGGCACATCCTTGCATGGGGAGGGGCATTGTTTCGGGCATCGAAGGATGCAGATCTGAGGAGTAGCTGTTATGACCCCAGTGGACAGGGTCTCAGAGGAACGTGTAAGTCTGCAAAATACAAAAATCCAGCTCATAGGGCTGTGGTAACTGGGTTGACCAAATAGCTACTCCTAACGCCAACACTAGAAGTAGCCGGGGATCATGCCTACGGTGATCGCTAGATGACTCGCGCCAGCCGGAGAATCTAACTACCCCTAGGAGAAGAAAACAAAGACCTCTCTTGCCTCCAGAGAAAGGGACCCCAAAGCAAGATACAAGCCCCCCACAAATAATAACGGTGAGGTAAGAGGAAATGACAAACACAGAAATGAACCAGGTTCAGCAAAGAGAGGCCAGCTTACTAATAGCAGAATATAGCAAGATAACTTATCTGGTCAACAAAAACCCTATAAAAATCCACGCTGGAGATTCAAGAACCCTCAAACCGTCTAACGGTCCGGGGGGAGAACACCAGCCCCCTAGAGCTTCCAGCAAAGGTCAGGATACAGATAGGAACAAGCTGGACAAAAATACCAAACAAAACAAAAGCAAAAAGCAAGGAAGCAGACTTAGCTTGAAAAACAGGAACCAGGATCAGAGGACAAGAGCACAACAGATTAGCTCTGATTTCAACGATGCCAGGCATTGAACTGAAGGTCCAGGGAGCTTATATAGCAACGCCCCTGAACTAACGGCCCAGGTGAGGATATAGGAAAAGACAGACGCTCCAGAGTCAAATCACTAATGACCACTAGAGGGAGCAAAAAGCAAAATCACAACAGTACCCCCCCCCTTAGTGAGGGGTCACCGAACCCTCACCACGACCACCAGGGCGATCAGGATGAGCGGCGTGAAAGGCACGAACTAAATCGGCCGCATGAACATCAGAGGCGACCACCCAGGAATTATCTTCCTGACCATAGCCCTTCCACTTGACCAGGTACTGAAGCCTCCGCCTGGAGAGACGAGAATCCAAGATCTTCTCCACCACGTACTCCAACTCGCCCTCAACCAACACCGGAGCAGGAGGCTCAGCAGAAGGAACCACAGGCACAACGTACCGCCGCAACAAGGACCTATGAAACACGTTGTGGATAGCAAACGACACAGGAAGATCCAGGCGAAAGGATACAGGATTAAGAATTTCCAATATCTTGTAAGGACCAATAAAACGAGGTTTAAATTTGGGAGAGGAAACCTTCATAGGAACAAAGCGGGAAGAAAGCCACACCAAATCCCCAACACGTAGTCGGGGACCCACACCGCGGCGGCGGTTGGCAAAGCGCTGAGCCCTCTCCTGTGACAACTTCAAGTTGTCCACCACAAGATTCCAGATCCGTTGCAACCTATCCACCACAGAATCCACCCCAGGGCAGTCAGAAGGTTCCACATGACCCGAAGAAAAACGAGGGTGGAAACCAGAGTTGCAGAAAAACGGCGAAACCAAGGTGGCGGAACTAGCCCGATTATTAAGGGCAAACTCCGCTAACGGCAAGAAGGTCACCCAATCGTCCTGATCAGCAGAGACAAAACACCTCAAATAAGCCTCCAAAGTCTGATTAGTTCGCTCCGTCTGTCCATTAGTCTGAGGATGGAAAGCAGACGAAAACGACAAGTCAATGCCCATCCTACTACAAAAGGATCGCCAGAATCTGGAAACGAACTGGGATCCTCTGTCTGACACAATATTCTCAGGGATGCCGTGCAAACGAACCACGTTCTGGAAAAACACAGGAACCAGATCGGAAGAGGAAGGCAGTTTAGGCAAAGGAACCAAATGGACCATCTTGGAGAAGCGATCACATAATACCCAGATAACAGACATGCCCTGAGACACCGGAAGATCAGAAATGAAATCCATGGAGATATGTGTCCAAGGTCTCTTAGGGACAGGCAAGGGCAAGAGCAACCCGCTGGCACGAGAACAGCAAGGCTTAGCTCGAGCACAAGTCCCACAGGACTGTACAAATGACCGCACATCCCTAGACAAGGAAGGCCACCAAAAGGATCTGGCCACCAGATCTCTGGTGCCAAAAATTCCTGGGTGACCTGCCAACACCGAGGAATGAACCTCAGAAATGACTCTGCTGGTCCACTTATCAGGCACAAACAGTCTGTCAGGTGGACAAGAATCAGGCCTATCAGCCTGAAATCTCTGCAACACACGTCGCAGATCTGGAGAAATAGCTGACAAGATAATACCATCCTTAAGAATACCAACAGATTCAGCGACTCCAGGAGCATCAGGCACAAAGCTCCTGGAAAGAGCATCGGCCTTCACATTCTTTGAACCTGGTAAATACGAGACAACAAAGTCAAAACGGGAGAAAAACAATGACCAGCGGGCCTGTCTAGGATTCAGGCGTTTAGCAGACTCGAGATACATCAGATTTTTGTGATCAGTCAAGACCACCACACGATGCTTAGCACCCTCGAGCCAATGACGCCACTCCTCAAATGCCCATTTCATGGCCAACAACTCCCGATTGCCCACATCATAATTTCGCTCCGCAGGCGAAAACTTCCTAGAGAAAAAGGCGCAAGGTCTCATAACAGAGCAACCAGGGCCTCTCTGCGACAAAACGGCCCCTGCTCCAATCTCTGAAGCATCCACCTCAACTTGAAAGGGAAGCGAGACATCAGGCTGGCACAAAACAGGCGCCGAAGTAAACCGACGTTTCAACTCCTGGAAAGCCTCCACGGCAGCAGGAGCCCAATTAACCACATCGGAGCCCTTCTTGGTCATATCCGTCAAAGGTTTCACAATGCTAGAAAAGTTAGCGATAAAACGACGGTAGAAGTTAGCGAAACCCAAGAACTTCTGAAGACTCTTAACTGACGAGGGCTGAGTCCAATCAAGAATAGCTCGGACCTTGACTGGGTCCATCTCCACAGCAGAAGGGGAAAAAATGAACCCCAAAAAGGGAACCTTCTGTACACCAAAAAGACACTTTGAGCCCTTGACAAACAAAGAATTTTCACGCAAAATTTTAAAGACCATCCTGACCTGCTCCACATGCGAGTCCCAATTATCAGAAAAAACCAGAATATCATCCAGATAAACGATCAGAAATTTATCCAGATAGTTCCGGAAAATGTCATGCATAAAGGACTGAAAAACTGAAGGGGCATTAGAGAGCCCAAAAGGCATCACCAAGTACTCAAAATGACCTTCGGGCGTATTGAATGCGGTTTTCCATTCATCCCCTTGCTTAATGCGCACAAGGTTGTACGCACCACGAAGGTCTATCTTGGTAAACCACTTGGCACCTTTAATCCGGGCAAACAAGTCAGACAACAGCGGCAAAGGATACTGAAATTTGACAGTGATCTTATTTAAAAGCCGATAGTCAATACAAGGCCTCAAAGATCCGTCCTTTTTAGCCACAAAAAAGAATCCCGCACCAAGAGGGGAAGAAGACGGACGGATGTGTCCTTTCTCCAGAGACTCCTTGATATATGAACGCATAGCGGTATGTTCAGGTATCGACAGATTAAACAGTCTTCCCTTAGGAAATTTACTGCCTGGAATCAAATCTATTGCACAGTCACATTCCCTATGAGGAGGCAATGCACTGGACCTGGACTCGCTAAAGACATCCTGATAATCAGACAAGTACTCCGGAACTTCCGAAGGCGTAGAAGAAGCAATAGACACAGGCAGGGAATCCTCATGAATACCACGACAGCCCCAACTAGACACTGACATAGCCTTCCAGTCAAGGACTGGATTATGGGTCTGTAACCATGGCAGCCCCAAAACAACCAAATCATGCATTTTATGTAGAACGAGAAAACGTATCACCTCGCGGTGTTCAGGAGTCATGCACATGGTAACCTGTGTCCAATACTGCGGCTTATTTTCTGCCAATGGCGTAGCATCAATACCCCTAAGAGGGATAGGATTTTCTAATGGTTCAAGAATAAAACCACAGCGCTTAGCAAATGAGAGATCCATAAGACTCAGGGCAGCACCTGAATCTACAAACGCCATGACAGGATAAGATGACAGTGAGCAAATCAAAGTTACAGACAGAATAAACTTAGGATGCAAATTACCAACGGTGACAGGACTAACAACCTTAGATATACGTTTAGAGCATGCTGAGATAACATGTGTAGAATCACCACAGTAGTAGCACAAGCCATTCCGGCGTCTATGAATTTTCCTCTCATTTCTAGTCAGGATTCTATCACATTGCATCAAATCAGGTGTCCGTTCAGACAACACCATGAGGGAATTTGCGGTTTTTCTATCACATTGCATCACATCAGGTGTCTGTTCAGACAACAACATGAGGGAATTTGCGGTTTTGCGCTCCCGCAACCGCCGGTCAATTTGAATAGCCAGGGACATGGTATCATTCAGACCTGTGGGAATGGGAAAACCCACCATAACATTCTTAATGGCCTCAGAAAGGCCATTTCTAAAATTAGCGGCCAGTGCACACTCGTTCCAATGTGTCAGCACGGACCATTTCCGAAATTTTTGGCAATACACCTCAGCCTCGTCCTGGCCCTGAGACATAGCCAGCAAGGCTTTCTCTGCCTGAATCTCAAGATTGGGTTCCTCATAAAGTAAACCGAGCGCCAGAAAAAACGCATCAATATCAGCCAATGCCGGATCTCCTGGCGCCAACGAAAAAGCCCAATCCTGAGGGTCACCCCGTAAGAATGAAATAACAATTTTTACTTGTTGAGCAGAGTCTCCAGACGAACAAGGTTTCAGGGACAAAAATAATTTACAATTATTCCTGAAATTCCTAAACTTAAATCGGTCTCCTGAAAACAGTTCAGGAATCGGAATCTTGGGTTCAGACCTAGGATTTCTGGTAACATAATCTTGTATACCCTGCACACGAGCGGCAAGCTGGTCCACACTTGTAATCAAGGTCTGGACATTCATGTCTGCAGCAAGCTTAAGCCACTCTGAGGTAAAGGGGAAAAGAAAAAAAAAAAAATGAGAGAGGGAAAAAAAAACCTCAAAATTTTCTTTCTTATAATCCCACTTCTGCAATGCATTAAACATTTAATACTGGCCTGGCATACTGTTATGACCCCAGTGGACAGGGTCTCAGAGGAACGTGTAAGTCTGCAAAATACAAAAATCCAGCTCATAGGGCTGTGGTAACTGGGTTGACCAAATAGCTACTCTTAACGCCAACACTAGAAGTAGCCGGGGATCATGCCTACGGTGATCGCTAGATGACTCGCGCCAGCCGGAGAATCTAACTACCCCTAGGAGAAGAAAACAAAGACCTCTCTTGCCTCCAGAGAAAGGGACCCCAAAGCAAGATACAAGCCCCCCACAAATAATAACGGTGAGGTAAGAGGAAATGACAAACACAGAAATGAACCAGGTTCAGCAAAGAGAGGCCAGCTTACTAATAGCAGAATATAGCAAGATAACTTATCTGGTCAACAAAAACCCTATAAAAATCCACGCTGGAGATTCAAGAACCCCCGAACCGTCTAACGGTCCGGGGGGAGAACACCAGCCCCCTAGAGCTTCCAGCAAAGGTCAGGATACAGATAGGAACAAGCTGGACAAAAATACCAAACAAAACAAAAGCAAAAAGCAAGGAAGCAGACTTAGCTTGAAAAACAGGAACCAGGATCAGAGGACAAGAGCACAACAGATTAGCTCTGATTTCAACGATGCCAGGCATTGAACTGAAGGTCCAGGGAGCTTATATAGCAACGCCCCTGAACTAACGGCCCAGGTGAGGATATAGGAAAAGACAGACGCTCCAGAGTCAAATCACTAATGACCACTAGAGGGAGCAAAAAGCAAAATCACAACAAGTAGCCCAGGGGATCCCTTATAAAATGGGTGATGACCATGAGGAAGCAGATGCGAAACGCGCGTCGGGGAAACTGAGGTCTAGCGTGCCACGAGGCAGGATAACGGCAGCTGCTCAGGTAATATGTATTGAGCAGATTACATGTCTATATGCAGGCTTTGTGCGTTACAAGTCAGGTGCTTTTTAGGAGGCCGGTGGGAAGTGCAATAGTTCCATGGTTATTGTCTGGGACAGTATGTGCTTGCGATGCTGGGGTGACTCTTTTCCCTATATACATTTGTGATATTATGCCTAGTGTTCTTGTGTGAACACGCAAGGTGGGCAATTGCCCGGTTTTTCTAAGTAATGCGGTGTTAGTGACTGATACTCGGTTTACTAAATAATGATTGAGGAATATCATGCTTGGGTGCTTCCCTTTTGATTAATTTGGCAATGAGCACTCCGTATTTGCACCTTATCTAGTAATGTTCACAGTGCCTATTGACATAGCAGGAAAGGAAATTATTTCTTTCCCTAACACCTGCTGTTTCCTTTGTTGGCCTGTATTAATATTCTGGTTTTGAGGCACTATTTTAAATGTCTGTATTTTTTTTATGTGAATAAAGGTTATTTTTAAATGCTAAAACACTTCATGACTGGGTATTGTTTAATAATCCTTACGGTCAATATGTGTATATCTATTTTGGGGTGTTGCCCATCCTGAGTGTAAAGGAAATGGACTGGTGCTTTGTGTTTATCATTAAATTACTAGGAGCCTAGGAAGGCTAGCACAAAAAGAACAACAAAAAATGTGCCCTTTGTAGGACCCCGGTGGCAGTCCATTGGCAGAAAAGTCTCTGCTCGGACTGTATCCAAAAAAACTAGATGGGATGAGACCCCTGTCTTTGCCTCAAGCCTTAGGTCTGTGATCAGGGCTGAGGTGGAAGGTTCCCTAAAGACTCTGTTTAAAAAAAAAAAAAAAAGGGGGGGGGGGGGACAAAAGAGCTCAGGAGGTCATTACAGAATCGGAGGCCTCTCTATGGTCTGTTGGAGAATACATAGTGAATTCCCGTCCTTCTTGGACAGTGATATAGGTGGTTGACCGTGCCTTCCGGCTGAGGACATGGATAGATTGGTCAGGAAAGTCGGATCCACAATGGGCCTGAAGCACCTAAGTCCCTAGAGGATATAATATTTGAGGGCCTGGAGGAAAGGAGGAAGTGCACCTTTCCATTTAATTTCAGGTGTGAGGTGACCCCTGTTACAGCTAGGGGGCGCTGTATGTGCTCTCCAGAATGTGCATGGAAGCATAGAGAGGCCATGAGGGCGTACTGCAGACACAGATGTGGCTGTAATTAGAATAGTGAAGCAGTGACTGATTAAAAGCCCTGTAGTAGAGGGGGAGGTTTGTCAGTGTTGGTTTGGAAGCAGACAGAGAAGTTGTCTGCAGAGCTCTTTGTGTGTGGAGAAACACGGGGACAAAAGGAACTGACACTCTGCGTCCCGGGCTATCTTGTGTTGCCAGGCTGCAATCCGGAGGATAGCGTGATGTGCACGGCCTGAGTAGAGACTTGGTATCGGCGGGTGGTCACCCCAGGGAAACTGGACAAAGGGAAATCTGGCCTGTGTAGGGACTGCAAAGGTAAAGCCGGTTACTGTGTATTTCTGATGGACTATGTGAAGAAGCCATGTACTGTATATTTTCCTTTGGCCTAGATGAAGAAGCCGTTTACTATGTATTACTAAAAGACTGTGTGAAGTAACACAATAAAGAAATGTTTTGATTGAACTTGCTTCGGTCACTGCCGTTTCACTGCGTATGGTCCTACCGCTGCATCACACAGGATACAAGCTGTCATAGATAAAGAATAGAAGAAGCCAGGAAGATCTGCTGGCTTACCTTCATCTTCAAAGAGGATATTCCGAGTCTTTCTCCTCAAATGGGCGAGTTGGGATAAAATCTTTTAAATCGATGGGGCAGTTGTGAAATCCTCCAAGAGGTCAGCCCTGCCCTTTGAGGATTCCAGCGCACTGCCCGATCCTTTATGATTTGGCTGCAACAAATGGAACAAGCTGCTTAGGAACAAGGCCCCGAGAGATGAAATCTTAGCCAATATGCTTCTGTAGCAAGGAGCAACAGCCTTTCTGACAGACACTTCTGCAGACTCTGAGGTTAGCGGCTAGGTCTGCGAGCCTATCCAATGCGGACAGATAGGCCTTATGACTGAAAGGGTGTCTGGAAGACGTACCTTCAAAAAATACACTCTGCTCCAAAACTTTTTATCGGGTCCAGTGGATAAGACAAGTAGAGGGATGTGTTATCACGACAGATGCGAGCAATGCCAAATGGGGGACACATCTATCGTCTCACTCAGTTCACGGGATCTGGTTTCCTCTAGAGAGGGAAAAAAAAAAGCCAAACGGCTATATAGAAAAGAAATATAAATATATTGATCATAAAAACCTAAGAATACCAAGCATAAATATCACCCAAAAATTATTCATAGTACAAAATAAAAAATATATCACTTTATTGAGATATATTTTAAAAAAATTATTACGCAAAATACCAAAGAAAAACATTTAAAAGAAAAAAAATTGATGTCACAAAAGAATGTTTTATTAGAAAATAAATGACATAAAAACAATATTAAAATTAATGCGTGAATGGGGGGGACACGGAATGACAGACGGATCAGCAAGAAAATATCTACATATATGAGGCATTGTGATAACTTGCTAATCCTGCCCCCTGCACAGTAGCTCCGCCCCCACCCCATTATTACACACAATCCCGCCCCCCCACCACATTACCACACACAATCCCGCCACGCCCCACCACATTACCACACATAATCCCGCCCCCACCACATTACCACACATAATCGCGCCCCCCACCACATTACCACACACAATCCCGCCCCCACCACATTACCACACACAATCCCGCCCCTCCCACCACATTACCACACATAATCCCGCCCCCCACCACATTACCACACACAATCCCGCCCCCCACCACATTACCACACACAATCCCCCACCACATTACCACACATAATCCCACCCCCCACCACCATATTACCACACATAATCCCGCCCCCCCACATTACCACACGAGGCTCCATCCCCACACATTATCACAAGAGGCTCCGTCCCCACACATTACCACACGAGGCTCCGTCCTCACACATTTCCACACGAGGCTCCGTCCTCACACATTACCACATGAGGCTGCGTTCCCACACATTACCACATGAGGCTCTGTCCCCACACATTACCACACGAGGCTCCGTCCCTCCACATTACCACACGAGGCTCCGTCCTCACACATTACCACATGAGGCTGTTTTCCCACACATTACCACACGAGGCTCCGTCCCTCCACATTACCACACGAGGCTCCGTCCTCACACATTACCACACTAGGCTGCGTTCCCACACATTACCACACGAGGCTCTGTCCCCACACATTACCACATGAGGCTGCATTCCCACACATAACCACACGAGGCTCCGTCCATCCACATTACCACACGAGGCTCCGTCCTCACACATTACCACACGAGGCTCCGTCCCCACACATTACCACACGAGGCTCCGTCCCTCCACATTACCACATGAGGCTCCGTCCCTCCACATTACCACACGAGGCTCCGTCCTCACACATTACCACACGAGGCTCTGTCCCCACACATTACCACACGAGGCTCCGTCCCTCCACATTACCACACGAGGCTCCGTCCCTCCACATTACCACACGAGGCTCCGTCCCTCCACATTACCACACGAGGCTCCGTCCTCACACATTACCACACGAGGCTCCGTCCTCACACATTACCACATGAGGCTGCATTCCCACACATTACCACACTAGGCTGCGTTCCCACACATTACCACACGAGGCTCCGTCCCTCCACATTACCACACGAGGCTCCGTCCCTCCATATTACCACATGAGGCTCCGTCCTCACACATTACCACACGAGGCTCCGTCCTCACACATTACCACATGAGGCTGCATTCCCACACATTACCACACGAGGCTCCGTCCCTCCACATTACCACACGAGGCTCCGTCCTCACACATTACCACACGAGGCTCCGTCCTCACACATTACCACATGAGGCTGCATTACCACACGGGGCTCTGTCCCCACACATTACCACACAAATCCAGTTTGCTTTTGATTTTACACTGTGAATAAAATGTATTAGTATTATTCTGATTTTTAATTATTATGATTGTTATTAACTTCATTTTAAGTTAATTTACCACCTGCGTAAGCGCTATTGAATGTTGTCATTATTTACTTTAGTTTAATCACTAGCAGCGTTAATTAGATAGCAATGAGCATGCAGAGCGTTAGCTGGCTTGAAACAGCTAATCATATATAAAAAGAAAAAATGATGAATAAAAAAGTAAAATGATTTGCACAAATGATATGGCAAAAAGTGGCACCAATGACTACTTCATATAAAATGTGAAAATATATAAATAAATCAATTAATAAATGCCTTGTGGCAATTTATATGATACGATCAGTATATACAAAACATGATAAGGTAATGACAGTCTTATTTAATTTAATGGTAAAAAATGACAAAAGTGAATATCATCATAAAAAATGAAATAATAAAAATTCATACCCATACAAAGTAGCTGAAGTGCACATTAAATAACAACTATGTGGCCAGCCATAGTAAGTATTATAAAGTGCAATTAGTAAAAGTGCATAAAAAATCCCACACAGACTAGTCTGACACTCCACTGCTCCCCCACACACACACACCACTCTGTAACGCGTGTTTCGCTTCCGCTTCGTCAGGGAGTGTGGGTTGTGGACATGGCCTTGAGGCACTTTCTCCCCTTCCCCGAGCAGTCATGGCTTATATCAACAAGCAAGGGGGAACAAGGTCCCATAACCTAATGATGGCAGCGGACATTCTACTCCAGCTAGCAGAGCAACACCTACTGTCCCTTACGGCACATCACATAAGGGGAATAGACAACACAAAGGCAGACTTCCTGAGTCGCACAAAATTGAGACCGAGAGAATGGTGTCTAAATTCCCAGATTTTCCATCAGATAGTGCGGGCATGACAGTGGCTGGAGATTGATCTGTTTCCCAGCTTGCACAACAGAAAAGTGAAGAACTTGGATGCTCTTCAGATTCCCTGGAGATTCAGGATTCAGTCATGAGGAAGATCAGGATGGCCTATGCATTTCCTCCAATAGCGACGATTCCAACAGTCATGAGGAAGATCAGGCGAGGGTGATTCTCATTTCTCTATTCTGGCCGAAGAGACCATGGTTTTACCATCTAAGGCTAATGTTCGTGTCCGATCCATGGATCCTGCTGGAGATCCCAGACCTTCTTACCCAGCTGCCAGTATGCAAGTCACAAGTGAAGGGCTTCCATCTAGCAGCATGTAATTTGAGAGGACATTACTGAGTCAGCAGGGGTTCTCACCAGGGCTAGTCTCCACCTTTTTGAAAAGTAGGAAACCAATTACATCAAGGATCTATGGTAGAACATGGAAGACATTTCTGGATTTTTCATGGCAACCCTTAGGGGATGAGGCCCGGGAAGGGTCCATTCTAGAGTTTCTGCAATTGGGGTTGAAACTAGGGTTAGCAACTAACACTCTCGAGGTGCAGGTATTGGACCTTGGTTCCTTGTATAATTGCAACCTAGCAGCAACTAAGTGGGTCTCTCAGTTTATAAGATCCTGTAGTAGGTCCAGACCGGTTATAGTCCCAAAGATTCCTCCATGGGACCTGAACTTAGTGTTAGAGGCGCTAACTAGAAACCCATTTGAGCCCTTACAGGATTTATCTGCAAAGTTCCTCACTCTTAAGAAAGTTTTACTTTGTGGACCTGGCATCAGCCCGCAGGGTGAGCGATATACAGGCCCTGCCCATATGTCCCCCCTGCACACAGGTGTATGACCATAGGCCGAGTCCAGCCTTAGAACAACTCTATCTCTTCAAGGTGGTTCTTAAATTCCATAGGAGCCAAGAGAGATTACTTTGCCCTTCTTCTGTAGTAACCCTAAAAATCCTGGGGAGGAAAAATGCCATACCTTAGATGTGAGAAGATCCATGTTGGAGTATATGTCCATGACCAATCAGTGGAGAAAGGACAAGTCCCCTTATAGCCTTTCAGGGTGGCAGGAAGGGGTATGGGGTATCCAAGGGTACCATTGCCAAATGGATCAGGGAGGCCATTAGTTTATCTTACACTACGAGTGGTGCTCTGTTTCCCGAAGGCATCAAGGCTCACTCCCCCAGAGCTGTGGCAACTTCCTGGGCAGAAAAAGCGGAGGTATCAGGCCGCTACCTTTTTTAAGCACTACAGACTGTATCTGTCATCCTCTGCTGACTTGACCTTTGGTCGAAGGGTGCTGCAAGTGGTGGTCCCTCCCTAAGGTGTTTCAGTTCTCCAAAAATCTCTCAGGTGTGCTGTCATGGGTGAAGGGAAAACACCAAGGTTACTTACCGATAGCCGTTTTTTCCGGTACCCATGTCTTCAGATGGTTTTCACAAGCCAGCCCGAGAGACATCTGAAGTGTTAGGGGGAATAGGGTCCTGGCTGTCAGATTAGAGATGGTGTGATGTGGACCGCACCACACTGTTCTCTCTGTCCCTTAGGAGGGAAATCAGGGTGGGAATTTACACTCTGTTGCCTGAAGTCACAAACTGTATCTCAAAGAAAAAAATTATTAGTAAGCCACAACAAGATGGTAGAGACTGGTCTGAACTCAGACCCTTGTCTGCCTCACTGGACACAAAGCAAAAACTGGTTAGTTCTCTACCAGTCGGTGGGAGTAGCCTGCTGGGGATGAGTTTTTTTTCTGCCTAGTGTCAGCAGCATACCCCCATGGTTTCCTGTGTCTCCCAATGAAGTGATAGAGAAATGCTGTGTTTCCATTTTTTTTTCATTAATATTCTCAAGAAAAAAACACAAGCTAATATATATTTATCATAGGACCTGAATATTAGGCTCCACATATTGTTAAACAAGGCAGTTATTTGAATAACTGGAGTGAGAGAAAAAAATGGCATGTCCTAAAAAAAATATGACTACTCATGAACTGTTTATGAAAATGAATAGTTGTTTTATGGAAATGCAGGTCTGCTGTTTTATGGCGCTTTCCGCCTTGATCTCAGTACATCCCTATCATAGCCAGTTTATCAAGAATGGTCTTGGGGTGGTTCTTATAGATCCAGTTCTGCTGTTCTCTTTTAAAGTATTGGTCTCTTTTTCACTGAATTTCCTTAGGCTACTTTCACACTAGTCCGTCGAAACTGGCCGTCGCAAACCGTCGGCCTGACGGACAGTGTGTTAATTAATCACAGGGGACGGAGTTCCCGCTGCGCATGCGCGGTCGGAAATGGCGGACACGACGCACAAAAAAAGGTACATGTAACTTTTTTTGTGCCAACGGTCCGCCAAAACATGACGCAACCGTCGCACGATGGTTGCAACGTGTGGCACTGCGTCGCTATGTATAAGTCTATGGAGAAAAAATGCATCCTGCGGGCAACTTTGCACAATGCGTTTTTTTCTACATAACGACGCATTGCGACTTGCGTCGAACGACGCTAGTGTGAAAGTAGCCTTACATACGACATCTTAAAATTCTTCATGTATTTTTGAATATGGATTTCATGTGTTTTTTGTTGAAATATGGCCTCTACTATTGTGACCATTCTGTGTCCTTCTATACCCACTTATTGATAGGCCTGGAATCCAGCCGCTGAAGAGCAGTGCTTTGATCGTTGTCATCGTCTTGGACAGACTAAGGAAGTGATCATTACTAAGGTAAACCTGATTAATATTGCTTTAAAGGGACAAGCCTTGATCATGTGAAGGCCTTCTCTACTGATCAGCATCATTTCGGCAGTGGTGACTGTGAATGGCTCCTAAGAAAGCCAAGGAGAGAATGTGTTTGGTGAATGAGTTCCTGCTGTAAATTGGACAGATGTTCCCTGCGGCCTGGGATTACTTGATGACATCTCGCAGTGGCTGCAGTTATGAATGTGTCATATTGGATTGAAATTTAGTTACTATCAGAGCCAGTCATACATCCTACATAATAATCGCCAGTTGGGACTTCCGGCCACTGTCCCCGAACCCCAAAAGGCACCGTGGCAGTGTCCCTTGCGCCTGCGCAAGTGACATACCGTGTGTCCGGCGGTTGCTGGCCGGTGCTGCGGGTGTCTCCGGTGCCCAGCGGTGCTGCGTGGGTGTCCGAGGCGACAGGCCAGAGCCCCGGTACTTCCACGGTTCCATGTGCGGTGGTCTCTGGGAATATGGCTGCCGCCAAGGGCGGCTCATGCGCAGATGGTGATCTCGGGACAAAGATCTCGAGAGATGAGATCTCAGCGCTGAAATCTCATCTCTCGAGATCTTGGTCCCGAGATCATCATCTGCGCATGCGCCGCCCATGGCGGCGGCCATATTCCCAGAGACCACCGCACATGGAACCGTGGAAGTGCCGAGGCTCTAGCCTGTCGCAAAATGTTGGCAGAGCCCTGGGCAGCGCCGCTGGGCACCGGAGACACCCGCAGCACCGGCCAGCAACCACCGGGCACCTGGAGACACCCGGCAGCAGCACAAGACCCCCGCAGCAGCGTGCCGCACATCGGAGCCCCCCTCATCCCTGACTGCGGCCTGCAGCATCACCCCACTCCTGCCTCCTCCAGCAGCTACCCTGGGACCCCGCTTCACCACAGCCACCACCCCTGGTAAGCAATAAGATAAAATGGTGGTGCTTCTTATAATCCTTTTCATTAAAAAATATTTTTTTCTTATTTTTCTCCTCAAAATTTGGGGTTCGTCTTATAATCCGAAAAATACGGTATGTTGGAAAGCGCAAACGGTGTGAGACATGTCCGCTGCTCCTGTCAGCACCACTAAGCATGCACAGATGTTAGTTTCACCGCACTCCCGATGCCATAGCATCGGGCCTATTTCTAGTGGGGAGATAAAAAGCACTTTGTGTGGTGTTTTTGAAGGCACTAGGTTCTGGATGAAGTGGCCATAAATCCAGCTGATAATCTGCAGGTGCAATTCTACTGCTAACACCATTCCACAACCAGTATGTAGTGACTGCTGATCTTTGCCATACACTATAACATCTGCTTCCTGCGGGATGAATAGAGCAGGAACTGGTTTTCAGACTAACGCCGTCCACACCCGCTGATATCGACAAGTTTGACTGACCCTCTACTGTGTACGGGGGGGCATCCGTCAACTGCATCCATATTCATTACTTTAATGAGCGGTACCACGTGACCGCTGAACACAGGAAGAGTTACCAGCACCCGGAGACCATGGGACATGCAGGGACCGCACTAGGAGCAGGTGAGTATGATGTGACAGCCGCCGCTCCCTCACCAACTCCCTGGGACAACGACTCAATTATAAGCCGAGAGGGGCATTTTCTAAAAAAAATGGGCTGAAAATCTCAGCTTATACTCGAGTATATACGGTATTTCACACATTGCGCTTTGCAGGAGGTCATAACCACATAAAAATGTATGTAAATGTTTTCTGAGTTCCCCACTAACTGGGACTGCCATATTATCCCCAAGTGCTAAATTTTGCCTTTTTTCTGCACAGCAGAGCTGATGTGGGTCTTGTAGGACCCAGCAGCTCCTACCCAGCAGTCACACATTATTGGGACCGGAGGAATAAGAGCTGTCTGCCCTTTCTTTACTGTAGATATAGCACTTATTCCGGTCATAAGCTATCTTGGTTTTCTCTAGCAGAGTCTGGCGGTTTCTTACAGCCGGCTCCTTGCTCCTGCACCATCTCCTTGCAGTCGCTGATGTCCTCTAACATCATTAGAGAATAGCATTGGGACTGTGTGTGAGTGTTCAGGAGTTGGGTGGTCTGCAAGTGGCCAACAGCAGTCCAGGAGCTGTCACATGATGGGAATGAGCAGCACCTGGTGGGCCACATTAACTATAATGGGGTCTGTTGGATTTCCGCCATGTTGTCCAGTATTTTACCCAATAAAATAATACAACCTTCTTTGCTACTATGTCTGCTATTTGTAGTGAAAGCTGTGACTGAGGCGCTGCAGCAGATGAGAACCTGGGCCTGTGCTGAGGCACGTAGCACAATGTCTGTGGCCTGATCACTGGTGACAGGCTGGATTCACGGATGATATCATTCTTCTCTGAACAGTATTATTTGGGGTTTTCATTTTGTAAATGATTATTGCAACCGAATGTCTTCTACTCTCAAAAAACCTGTTTTCTGGCTGACATCAGGGAGGCCAGACACTCTCACGCTGATTTCTTACAATTTAATAACTTACAATCTTATCCTTGTGTTATGTTTTCTGACCTCTTTAACTAAACTGAAGCCTTTAGTGTACTTGACTCTGCACATTCTAGCTTATTGCAAATACATTAACAGAGGTACAGTCTGAGTGATGTGCACCAACGTATTTCAGATGCGAGTTGATACAATGTGACCTCTGTGATGAAGGCTAGCTTCACACTAGCGTTCGGCAGGGCTGCGGATGGCAGCCTTCTTCCTCGATTAAGCCCCGCCCACTGCCGTGCCTCTTCCTTAAGCTCCGCCTACGTCTGCATGTGTTCTGCGTACCCTATCTTTAACATTGGGTACGCAGGCCATGCGGATGCCTCCACATGCGTCGTTTTGAAGCTGCGCCGACTGCAACAAAATCCTAACATGCTGCGTTTGATACAAGTCAGCGCAGCGTCAAGATGACGCATGCGGAGGCAAGCGCATACATCCGCATGGCCTGCGTACCCAATGTTAAAGCTAGGGTACGCCGGACACATGCAGATGTAGGCGGAGCTGAAGGAAGAGGCCTTCACGGAGGAAGAAGGCTGCCATCTGCAGCCCTGCCAAACGCTAGTGTGAAGCCTGCCTAAGATCATGAACACCCCAGAATGGTGGGTACTGACCTCTCTATGGATGGCACTAGTGCCTGTATGGGGGAGCATGGTTATATACATTAAACTTCATATAGTCAAGTGATTTGTTGCTGAAATTCTTGTTATTTCTCCTTAGTTTGTTATAAAAGATTCTGTTGAAGAAAATATGTTAAAGATCCAGAGCAAGAAGCGAGAGCTTGCTGCCGGAGCCTTTGGAACCCACAAGCCAAGTGCACGTGAAATAAAAGAAGCTCGGATTAAAGAAATAAGGACACTCATTGATTTGTAAAGTTTGCTGTATAATTGCACAGAATAATGCTACATTCACACATACCTGTACCACAATGTGTGATGTACAGACTGATCGGGGTCTCCTGACCTGAACTCAACAACCTCCCAGGCATATATGAGGCTGCTGGGCTCAGGGCAGGAGACCCGCGGCTAATCCGTGCCTGGACAATGATACAGATGTGAATCTAGTGTTAATGTCTTATTGATATGATGCTTCCACATAAAACCAGTAAAACACCCTTACATTCCTGAAGCAGCCGGTGAGCTGATGTGCTGGGTCTTAGCAGTTGCCACAAGCAATAAGTTTAAAAGATGGAAGAATTGTTGCCCCCAATTTCTGCCTTTCTAACATGTTTATATAATTTCATTTTTAACATTTTAATTTCGTTCTACAGGTGCAATAGTGAAATTCGGTCTGTTATCATTATCATTTGTGTCCGAGTCTTTTTATATAATTTTTTGGTAATTTCCTTCTGCAAAACCAGATTTGCCAGTCTTACTAGACAACACTCTCAGGGGGCAGCATTGGAGATGATGTATTTTGGCATATAGTGCTTTTGTGATTGGACTAAAGCTTTTTCAATTATGCAGCTTTCATGTATGAATTAGATCATAGTGCAATCAATCACTTCTGAGTGGGAAGAACAGAAGTCGCACTCATTTGAAATAGTACCTGACCTCAGAAAAAGCAAGGTCTCATATATTGTGGCTGACAGACTAAAGTTTTCTTCTAGTAGCACTGAATTCTGTCCAATATGCAGCGTGTGGTGGGCTTTGCTTCCACTAGAGCCAGAAAACAACGTCCAGTTTTGCTCAAACATGGATGTGATTTTTATTATTGCATTTCTACCTTCAGATGGATTCTTAATCATGATGATAGAATGTTATATCACTATGTTTATGAAGGACATGCAATGGTAAAGTGCCGAGCTCTCTTATGGATAACACAAGTGCCTGGATCGGGGAGAACCTTTTTTTTTTTTTTTGTTTTTACACATTAAGGCTTCCACTAACCTCAAAAAGGACCTTTTACCAGTTTGAGCATGTTTAACTGTCCACATTGTGGAATAGTGGCTACATATCTGAATAAAACAAAGTACCTGTTAATGCCTAATTGGGTTCATCAAACATTTTTCATAGGGGCACGTGCTACTTATCCTTCATAACTTTGACCAATAAACAGGAGGTGTCATGCAGGAAAAAAAAATATGCTGCAGCTACTGTGTAGCAGAGATCAGAGCTGATCATTATTAAAAACACTTCCAATCTCTAGCAGTCGGTGTGGGGGGAAATGAGAATACAGCAATGCTGATTACAAACACTTCCAGCTCTCCTCAGCACAGTATCAGTGCGGGTGGAATGGGTAGCTCTTTCTGAGCTTGTGAGAGGAGAACTGCTGTAGATGTGTTTATAGTAACACTCAGCTCTGCTTTATACTACAAAGCATCTACAGAGAGCAGGACCTAATTTTTTGTTTTTATGCCCCTGCATGACGCCTCCAGCTTATGATTGGTCAATGTCATGCAGGGGGGAAAAGTTCACGACTCCAGAAGTAACGCTCAGTTGGACTTATAAATTATAACCTAGACTTTGCAAACCAATATATCTGGAACAGAGATTAAAAATATGTTTTACTCTGGTCTGCAGCTACTCCAAGATGTGGCCAGTTTTACCACTTATCGAAAGCAGTTATGACTTTTAATGATGGTCATTAATGAGCCTTATTCCTCAGTGTCACTTTTTTACATCGCTGAGAAATGTGTGTAGTACCCTCCTCAATGAGTGAAAATGCTGCCGGTTCAGTTGTTTTTGACAGCTGACGCCCTGTGGCATCGGTCCCGAACAGATCAGAGCCCATTTACCCCTTGGATGGCCTTGACCACAGCATTTTAGTTCTTGAGAGAATTGATTTGGGGCAAGATGACCTGTTAGACCTTTCCGATGGCAGGGTCTCACCACCGGTGTCCATGAAAAACTATCACTGGCATCATACACTGAAACCTGTCAAAGTATAAAATGATCATGTTTCATCTTGGGATGAAGTACTATATATATATATATATATATATATATATATATATATATATATATATATATATATATATATATATATATATATATAGTATTTTATATAAGACTTTTTGATCACTTTTTAGTACATTTTTTGCGTGTCAGTATAATGAAAAAGGTACATTTTTGTCACTTTTTTACAGTGTTGGCTGTACAGAATTTGCCACCAGAGATGCGGTTTAAAAAAAGAAAAGTACACAGAATTATCATTGCCTATAATCCTAACTATAACTCTGCCACATTTATTCTGTACAGCCAACACTGTAAAAAAGTGACAAAAATGTACCTTTTTCATTGTACTGACACGCAAAAAAATGTACTAAAAAGTGATCAAAAAGTCTTATATAAAAATATTATTTTAACATCCTAACAAGATAAATGATGTTTAAAAAATAATGCTGTCATAAGTTTGACATATGGGAAATATTATTTATTAACTATTTTGTGTGGTAAATCTTTATTAAGGATTTAAGCATTCAAAGTTTGAAAAACTTAAGTTTTCTACATTTTGATCAAATTTCAAATATTTTCATAAAAACTTTAATTTTAAAGGGGAATATTAACCAATAGATTGGAATAATAATAAATTCCACAATCGGATGTGTTAAATAAAATAATATATAATCTTATAAATGTGCCCCTGCTGTGTACTGTGTGTGTCTGACCGTGCAGGAACATGGTCTGATCATATCCTGGGAAGGTAAAAAAGGAGAGTATACAGGCAGGACAGCATGAGATCACTGTTGATTCTTCCTGTAAGGTAAAACATTCCCTGACTGTATTATCACAGGAGCAAGTGTTTCTGCCCCATCTCCAGCCCTCTGAGCTCACCAGAAATCCAGTCCATGAGCTAGAAGTATCAACTGCAGCTGAGCTCATAGGTCACTGACATGATTTATGATAATCCCAGAGGGCTGGAGGCTGTGCAGAGACACTGTCTCCTGTGATAAAACAGAGAGGTTTTACCTCAAAGGGCAGCATGGGATGGCAGCTGATTCTTTCTGTATCCTCTCTTTTGCTTCCGTCCCTGCCCAGGAGCTGTGGTATGATCAGACCATGATCATTCATGGTCAGATACAGCCATTGCACTGTCCTTAGTAGGGCAGTTTTATAAGAATATCTCCACAAGGGAACTTTGTTTTTAATAACACATGATTGTGGAACTTATTCTTCCAAGATCTATTGACTAAAATGTACTTTGTAGGACAACCCCTTTCTGGCATGATCGCAGCATTCCGGAGCCGGCAGAAGGGCTGACAGCCCCTCTGCCTTTGGATCGGAGACCCCACGGCACACCGCTGGGTCCCGATCGCTGCCATGGAGACCCGATGTCGTCATGAAGATATCTGGGTCTCCAGACCTGAGAAACTTCCGGTCATGCGCAGTGATGACCAGGAAGTCTCTCAAGTCAGTGTAACAGAAACACGGCGCACATTTATTCTGCAGTCTGCGCTGAGCGTTTGCTTGGGGGGGTTCCGTGTAAATCTCTGAAATACGTCCTTAAGACAAAACCTCTGGCAGAAGATTCCCTATAATGAGGCAGATGGAGGCACTGGACGCCATCTGATCTGGCGGTGTCCGTCTTTTTAGGATTGCATAAAAGTGCCATCGGCCACGGTTTTGTGCACTTCTGAAAAGGACACTGCTGAACAGAGGCCAGACAGGGTCCAGAATAACTCTGCTGCCTCATTATAGTGACTGGATCCCTCAGGGGTTTCATCTGAATCACATCACTCAGAGATTTAGTTGGAAACCACGAAGTAAGTGGTCAGTGTAGAGCGCCGGATAAATGTGATCCCAAACAATATCTAAAATGTTCCCAATAAAAGCTTCAACTCAATCCACACAAAAAGCAAGCCCTCACTCCGGTCTTTTATCGGTAATATAGGGGGCTTCCACGTTACTGGTAGCACAAAGGATCTGGAAAAGCAAAATGTCTCCTTACCCACCAAAAGAAATTCAGAAAATTCTCCGCTCGCAAATCCAAAAGCCTCCCGCCATTCTGAGCCACACAGTGTACCTAAACCACATGTAAGTGCTTCTCACTAAATTAGAATATCATCAAAAAGTTAATTTATTTCAGTAGTTCGATACAAAAAGTGAAACTCATATAGAGTCAATGCAAACAGTGATCTATTTCAAGTGTTTATTTCTGTTAATATCGATGATTATGGCTTACAGCCAATGAAAACCCAAAAGTCATTCTCTCAGTAAATTTGAATAATTAACAAAAACCTGCAAAGGCTTCCTAAGCGCTTAAAAAGGTCCCTTAGTCTGTTTCAGTAGGCTCCACAATCATGGGGAAGACTGCTGACTTGACAGATGTCCAGAAAGCAGTCACTGACACACGCCACAAGAAGGGTAAGCCACAAAAAGCCATTGCTAAAGAAGCTGGCTGGTCACAGAGTGCTGTATCCAAGCATATTAATGGAAAGTTGAGTGGAAGGAAAAAGTGTGGTAGAAAAAGGTGCACAAGCAACTGGGATAACAGCAGTCTTGAAAGGATTGTTAAGAAAAGGCCATTCAAAAATTTAGGGGAGATTCACAAGAAGTGGACTGCTACTGGAGTAATTGCTTCAAGAGCCGCCACACATAGAGGTATCCAGGACATGGGCTACAAGTGTTGCATTCCTTGTGTCAAGCCAATCATTACCAGTAGACAACACCAGAAGCGTCTTACCTGGGCCAAGGAGAAAAAGAACTGGACTGTTGCTCAGTGGTCCAAGGTGTTTTCAGATGAAAGTAAATTTTGCATTTCATTTGAAAATCAAGGTCTCAGTCTAGTGTGAAGTTTCCATAATCAGTGATGGTTTGGGAAGCCATGTTATCTGCTGGTGTAGGTCCACTGTGTTTTATCAAGACCAAAGTCAGCGCACTTCATGCTTCCCTCTGCTGACAAGCTTTTTGGATATGGAAATTTAATTCTCCAGCAGGACTTGGCACCTGTCCACACTGCAAAAGGAGCCCCGACCAAGTATTGAGTGCATTTACTGAACATACATTTCAGTAGGCCAACGTTTCAGATTTTAAAATCAAGCTGGTGTTATATAGTATTCTAATTTACTGAGATAATGACTTGGGTTTACATTGACTGTAAGCCATAATCATCAACATTAACAAAAGTAAACACTTGAAATAGATCACTCTTTCTTATGACTCTATATGAGTTTCACTTTTTGTGTTGAAGAACTGAAATAAATTAACTTTTGGATGATATTCTAATTTTGTGAGCAGCACCTATATTTAGATATAATCGCTTCAGGTAAAATCCTGCTGATTAGCTTTAATAATGTTGATGCTTTTCTCAGTGGTGTGCACCATGCCGGAAGTGTTATTTCTGTCAAGGACAGGAGAGTCATTTCAGGGGTAAACCGCCGGCATTTTTGTGGAATTTGACAGCTCTTTTTCAGCTCTGCCCAATTTAAGATAGCCACTTCAAACAGCAAAACAAACTGCCAAGTCTCAAAAATGTAGCAACTATTCAAAATTTTCTGCTGATTTTTTTAAATTACCATAAGTGGATAGGTAGATGAGGAATGATTGTCTGGCCACAAATCACCAACTCTTACCTAGATATACTTTGATTGCACCATACAACATTTGTAGACCATTGCCACCTCATTATAAGAAGTGGATTGTTACTATGAAATCCTTTTGTCAAATTCATTGGGGGTAAGGGACGCAGACCTTGGGTAATTGCTGCCGTTAGGAGGCAGACAGAACTAAAGTGTTTATTCCTTCCAACCAGCTATACCCCTTCACCTACTGAGCTGATTCAATTTGTAGCAAGCAGTAGGAGAGAAATAGCTGAAGCTTTAGCAGAAGTAAAATGCAGATCAGAGATCCAGTGAGAAAAAAAAAATGAAACTGGTGACACCAATTAATGTGATACCTATAAAATAAGAAAAAAAATTGTCATTGTGGAATACACACCTTGGGACATTCAAAAGCAGTACCCAAGTGGGCAAAAGTGTTCAGAACACAGCTGTCCCTGATCTACACGATCTGGAAATGGCAAAATGCAAATTTATGCACCTTATTGCACCAATATGTGGATTGGATCATATCTGTATGGACTATAGAACAGCTCTGTTTAAGCAGATACAAAGAAAATGACTTGCCCAATACTGCAATGGGGCATTCTGGAGAAGCGCTGTGAAATTAAACGCACCATACCAGACCAAACTTAAGGGAAGCCAAGAAGTTCAATACACCATGAGTATTAAAATCCCCCTTATGGAGGATAAGGAATAGGAAAGCAGCATTCTCGTGGTGTTATCTTCCTCCTCTCTCCCCACAAAAAAACAACACAAGTTTGAAGCAAAAACCAGATTATATTCCTATAAAAAAGTGGCTATACAATCTACAACCTAGGATTTAATCCCTAGTTTGGATTAGCTGTTCAGAGAAAGGAATGCGTGATCTCGTATGGAGGAGACAAGCCATGACACGCAAGGATGAAGAATCAATAATTTGGATGGTAGAGAGGAACCCAAGAGCAGAGCTAGGAGATGTAATTCAAAAAGTGACTGGTAAGCGATGCTTGTCAGGAGTAAAAAGCACTAGGATGTTTGTTGCTGAAAGATGTATAGTAGAAGCAGAGCTAACTACAATTTCAAGGGTGACCCAAGCACCTGCCTCAATGCCGAGTGTAAAGGTATGTGTCCACGTGCAGGCAATGCTGCGTGTTTGACACTGCGCAGAGCCGCAGCGTCAAACACGCAGCATCCAGATGTTACAGCATAGTGTAGGGGATTTTATCAAATCCCGTCTCCACTATGCGTGGTAACACGCACCCGGCGGCCCTGCGATTCCAGACATGCTGCGCGTCTTTTAATATCGCAGCATGTCTGTGCACCTTGCGGCGCCGCTGCAAGGTATATCACAGGGCCCTATGTGTGGGGTGCGATGATGCCGGGTGTGTGCAATGAACACACATTCGCGTCACAGAAGGGGGCGGGGCTTAGGGCAGAGCGGGTTTGCCGCTCCGTCCATACCGCCGGCCATCCTGAAAGTGGACACATACCCTAAGGATCTTCAGTCTCTGACCAGAATGAGTCAGATTAGAATTTAAGGATGTTAAACCTGATCTATACAAAATATGATTACTTAACTGACAGTCCTTTTTGGTGGACAAATTTTTTTTGCAAACCCCTACTGGGTTGACTGACCACAAGCTACAGCAGCCCATGTAAGTTGAAAGGAGAATGCATCACAGAAGAGGCCATATGATTGGAACCACTAGGCTGTAGGAAGACCTGGAAAAGTAGTACAAACCATAAGTTGCTTAGACTAGACTGGCCAATATCACCCCAAGGAAAGCAGTCACTGTACACTCACTGGCCACTTTATTAGGTACACCTGTCCAACTTCTTGTTAACACTTAATTTCTAATCAGCCAATCACATGGCGGCAACTCAATGCATTTAGGCATGTAGACATGGTCAAGACAATCTGCAGTTCAAACCGAGCATCAGTATGGGGAAGAAAGGTGATTTGAGTGCCTTTGAACGTGGCATGGTTGTTGGTGCCAGAAAGGCTGGTCTGAGTATTTCAGAAACTGCTGATCTACTGGGATTTTCACGCACAACCATCTCTAGGGTTTACAGAGAAAGGTCCGAAAAAGAAAAAAAAATTCCAGTGAGCGGCAGTTCTGTGGGCGGAAATGCCTTGTTGATGCCAGAGGTCAGAGGAGAATGGGCAGACTGGTTCGAGCTGATAGAAAGGCAACAGTGACTCAAATCGCCACCCGTTACAACCAAGGTAGGCCTAAGAGCATCTCTGAATGCACAGTGCGTCGAACTTTGAGGCAGATGGGCTACAGCAGCAGAAGACCACACCGGGTACCACTCCTTTCAGCTAACATAGAACAACACAAGAACAACAGCCATAAAGATCCTAAATGAATAATTTTATTGAAACATTATTACAAAAATAACAATGAACAGGTATAAAAGCATGGGGAAATGACACTCAGGCCACGGCCGGGCCAAAAAACATGACCAGGTGTCCACGCACAGACCAGGTCAGCAGCAAAGGTGCAGCATTGTAACAGATTAAATATTGCACAAGCCCATAAAAATTACAAGACCATGCTTGTCAGTGAATATTAGTATCCTGGGCAGTGCACTATTGCAAACAATAGACATATTAAGGATGTATATATTTTAGCTGCACACCCGGTGCACGCACAGAACAAATTGTGCAAGGTACTTGCCTATCAAGCGTACCAAACTATGCCTACACGTAAATATGTATATTTATATTATGGGTAGTGCAATGCTCAAATCAATTGCCATATCCAAACATACATACCTAAGCTGCACGACCGGTACACACACTGGACCACCTGGCCGAACCCCAACGCGCGTTTCGGAGCTGCCGCAACGCTCCTTCCTCAGGGGGTGACAAAAATCATGACGAAATGTGTCTTATATAATAGTATGTGCAGGTGAACTAGCCGCACCTGAACATCAGCGGCACAGACCGCCCCCATCATGGCCGCCGGCAACAAGGAACACGCGGGGCCCCACGTAACCAAGCGTCGGACGGCAAGTGGAAGCGTTCATGCCGCAGAGCAACAGGCGCATGCGCACAAAACAAGAACATGCAAAGATGCCATATTGAAAAAGGGAAAAACAATAAGGGCACAGGAAATATGAAGCAAGGACTGGAATAACATAAGATATACAAATGAGGGCAAAAGACTAAACAAAGAATATGACACAAATATAAAAAATAAGAAGTAAACAATACAATAACAAACCAATGTATAATGACAAGTGGCACCAGACATAACATAACAATACAAAATGATAAACCCACGTAAAAAAAATATACATATGCACCGACATAAATACAATTTACAATAGTCAAAATAAGCATAAATGTACAACCCAACATATATATGTGCATATTACTGCTAAATGAAAAATCCAAAATTCCAGTGAGCGGCAGTTCTGTGGGCGGAAATGCCTTGTTGATGCCAGAGGTCAGAGGAGAATGGGCAGACTGGTTCGAGCTGATAGAAAGGCAACAGTGACTCAAATCGCCACCCGTTACAACCAAGGTAGGCCTAAGAGCATCTCTGAATGCACAGTGCGTCGAACTTTGAGGCAGATGGGCTACAGCAGCAGAAGACCACACCGGGTACCACTCCTTTCAGCTAAGAACAGGAAACTGAGGCTACAATTTGTACAAGCTCATCGAAATTGGACAGTAGAAGATTGGAAAAACGTTGCTTGGTCTGATGAGTCTCGATTTCTGCTGCGACATTCGGATGGTAGGGTCAGAATTTGGCGTAAACAACATGAAAGCATGGATCCATCCTGCCTTGTATGGAGCATCTTTGGGATGTGCAGCCGACAAATCTGCGGCAACTGTGTGATGCCATCATGTCAATATGGACCAAAATCTCTGAGGAATGCTTCCAGCACCTTGTTGAATCTATGCCACGAAGAATTGAGGCAGTTCTGAAGGCAAAAGGGGTCCAACCCGTTACTAGCATGGTGTACCTAATAAAGTGGCCGGTGAGTGTATAGTAGAGACACATTAACCAAAGCAGAATGTGGTCCACAATTTTGGACTTGCAACACTGGTATCCAGAATTTTTTTAAAAAAGGGGAAGGAAAAGATATGGTCTTGGTAAAAAAAAAAAAGGGATCAAATCTGAAGGACCAGGAAGCTCACTCACATTAAGATATTGATTAAAGGAGGGGGTGAGGCCAAGCTGGCATGGGTGCCTGAAATTACCAGACAATGTTGTAGGGACAACATTTCTTTGGAGGAATGGTTCTGGGTGGTATTGTGGTAAGAGAAATTGCTGGATATTTACTGTATGTGAAAATAGCTGAAGTCAGACAGGAAGAGCTGAATCATCTAAAAGGCTACCTTAAATGGTGGACTTCAAGCCACCCTTCTCATCAACTCCAGGCATGTAGGTTAGAAGAAAAAAAAAGGAGCAAATTAATTTGTACTTCACCTTCTGTCTCAGGCACCCAGTGTTGGGGGAGCAGTAGTGCAGCACTGAAGACAACTGCAAGTGTGCTTGTTTGTAGTAGAACTGTACAGTACTGTGTTATAATCACACACAGCTCTGTAGCACAGCTGGCTGCACTATGAGGACAGCGTTAGCCTTGTACTATATTAGTAGTATTGTGTTATAATCACACACAGCTCTGCAGCACAGCTGGCTGCACTATGAGGGCAGCATTAGCCCTGTTGTACTGTATTAGTGCTGATCTGTGCAAAGCTGTGTGATTGAGAACACACCTGATTCCCGCCTGCCACTCCATGGGCAGGGGTTAGGAACTGGAGGAAGGAACATGTACAGAGCCATAAAGAGGACAAAACATGAAGTACAGAAAGGCAGCCTGAAATAATGAGTGTTAAGGGGAAGGCAGTGGTGAAGTAACCTGAAAGTCAGGAGCGTGGCTACATAGGATGTGACTGACCTGGTGAGGAAAGGGGGACAGGGAAGACCAGAAAGACACAAGAAAAAAAGAATTGATATTGCATTGTTGAGAACATCAGTTTCATGCAGATGTTGACCTGGTTGGTCACTGTAGGCATGTCAATAGCTGGAAGGTACCCATATCAGTAGGAGCCGACATTAGAAGTCACTGAAGCCAGAGGAGAGAGCCAGGTCCACTACGAACACCCACCCATCATCTACAGATGTTGAAAGCCTAGGGCATTGGACCGTGTTAAAACCTGTCCATTAGACAGCAGTGTGATCATAATCTCTAGGGCAGTGAACTACAACTGCTAGAAGAAATGTTTCATAACTGTTGTCCATATAATGGACGACTGCAGCTTATATTAGTCTTTTCACATTAAAGTCACCCAATTAAAAGGATTGTGTGTAATGGCATTTGAGAACTTGTATGGCATATAATCAGCAGTTTCTACCAGATGATCTGTCAGATTAACTCCTTTACCCCCGAAGGTGGTTTGCACGTTAATAACCAGGCCAATTTTTACAATTCTGACCAGTGTCACTTTACAAGGTTATAACGCTGGAACACTTCAACGGATCCCGGTGATTATGAGACTTTTTCATGACATATTGTACTTCATGACTACTAAAATTTCTTCAATGAAACTTGCGTTTGTTTGTGAAAAACAAAACGGAAATTTGGCAAAAATTTAGCGCTTTTCAAACTTTGAATTTTCATGCCCTTAACTCCTTCATGACCTTGGGATTTTCCGTTTTTCCGTGTTCGTTTTTCGCTCCCCTCCTTCCCAGAGCCATAACTTTTTTATTTTTCCGTCAATTTGGCCATGTGAGGGCTTATTTTTTGCGGGACGAGTTGTACTTTTGAACGACATCATTGGTTTTACCATGTCGTGTACTAGAAAACGGGAAAAAAATTCCAAGTGCAGTGAAATTGCAAAATAAGTGCAGTCCCACACTTGTTTTTTGTTTGGCTTTTTTGCTAGGTTCACTAAATGCTAAAACTGACCTGCCATTATGATTCTCCAGGTCAGTACGAGTTCATAGACACCTAACATGACTAGGTTATTTTTTATCTAAGTGGTGAAAAAAAATTCCAAACTTTGCTAAAAAAAGAAAAAAAATTGAATAATTTTCCGATACTCGTATCATCTCCATTTTTCATGATCTGGGGTCGGTTGAGGGCTTTTTTTTTGCGTGCCGAGCTGGGGTTTTTAATGATACTATTTCGGTGCAGATACGTTCTTTTGATCGCCCGTTATTGCATTTTAATGCAATGCCGCAGCGGACAAAAAATACTCAAGCTACTTACCAGGTAGCGGTGTTTTTCAGGAGTCCATGACAGCACTAACGAGAGAGGGGATCCGCCCTTCAGGGACAGGAAACCTACAGAGATAAAAGGGCGGCACCTCTCTCCCGCATCAGTTGGATTACAGAGCATGAGAGGACCTCCATTGATTAGTAACACATAAATATCTTAACACATTTCACCTTGTGACTAAATTTTGTAGAAAATTAACCTACATTAGAATATACTTATCGTGATGAAACCCATACCAGTAGAAAGGGAGGGAATATAGGAGTGCTGTCATGGACTCCTGAAAAACACCGCTACCTGGTAAGTAGCTTGAGTATTTATTCAGTCGTCATGACAGCACTAACGAGAGAATTACAGAGAAAAGAGTATTAGGGTGGGATTACTGCTTCCAGCACCCTTCTACCAAATGTGAGATCGTTGGAGCTACCAAGATCTAATCTATAATGATTCAAGAAAGTAGACGGAGATGACCATGTGGCCGCCTTACATATGTCCTCAATTGACACCTCCGATCTCTCTGCCCAGGAAGATGCCATGGCACGAGTGGAATGAGCCTTTACGCCTTCCGGGACTTCTAGGCCATGCCGGATAGAAGGCTAGAAGCCTGCCTCCTACCCGGTCCGCCAGTCATTGCGGCTTCCTGTTGTCTCTAAAGGAGCTAAACATGTAGCCTCTACCTTTCTTTTTGTTGGCATCGTATCTGGATCTTTCTCTATTTGGTCTTGTTCGATCAAACCACCTCCTATTAGTGCCTCTTCTGTAAGAGGACCTACCGAGGTAGGGAAACCGTTTCTTACTGTCTCCCGCTTTTTCTAATAACTCGTCCAGAACCGGACCGAATAGGTGTTCTCCCACACACGGGATGTTGCACAATTTGGATCTGGCCTGCATGTCTCCTTGCCAACATTTCAGCCAGATTGCTCTACGGGCTGAATTAGAGAGCGCGGCTGACCTAGCCGCCAATTTAACTGAGTCCGCTGAAGCGTCAGCAAGGTAAGCCGCAGCCCCCTGAATCATAGAGAGGGAGGATAATATTTCATCTCTCGGCATCAAGCTTCGGGGCTTTATCCCACGTGGCCGAAGCAGACTCCTCGAACGGATACTTCCGTTTGAAGGATGGAGGAAGAGAACCTTTTCTTTCCGGTTTTTTCCATTCTCTGGAAATTAGGGCGCTAACTTTCTCCACTACCGGAAAGCATCTGCGGGATTTACGGTCCAGACCTCGGAACATGACATCCTGCATGGATCTCTCTGGTGTCGTCTGCTCAATCCCAATTGTATTATTTACCGCTTTAACTAGGCGGTCTATGCGGTCAAAAGAAAAACAAGAATGTTCGTATTCAGAACCCGAGGAGGATACTGACGAGAGAGAGACTTCCGACTTCAGATCTCCTAAGTCACTATCCTCATGTGAACTTGGGGATCCAGGGTCTGTTATTTTAGACCCCCTATGAGATTGAGATCTTGTAGAGCTTCTAATCTCCTGTCTAACCATCTGTCTTAGACTAGAAGCGAAATCCGGTGTTTCTTCCGCTATTAGACGCTGGATACACGGACCACATAGTCTCTTAACGTATTCGTCAGGGAGAGGAATACCACATTCTGCACATTCCTTGTGCTTGGATTTAGAGGACCGCTTTTTTCCCTGATGTAAAAAGAGGGAATAAGGAGGGACACTAATCACTAAGTGAACTTTCACGATGATCACTTACCCCTACAGTGTCCAAGTGGTACCGAAGATTGCGGGGGGACCCTCTCCACCGAAGCAATATCCATCCGGCTCGAGGACTTTCCGGCTTTATCAGATTGCCCAGCTTTACCTCCAGGACGACTACTGCCACTAGAACGTCGCTGGGTGTTCGCTGTATGGGGCTTCTCCAGGGTTAAACACTGCTGCTCAGAAGGCAACTGCACCTGCTCCTGAGACTCCATTGTAACAATGGACATGAAGCATGAAGCAGCCATCATTGAATTCTTAAATAGCCGGCCCCCTGAAGGTACCTCCCCCTGATGGGGGACAGCCGGCCAATCCCGGTGAACTGCCTGGTACAATCTGGCGTGTGGGAGGCCCCTCCCCTTCCAAGACCCCCGCCAATGGTACCACGATCCTCGTCTGGAAGTAGCGCCGCCAGAAATATCCGAAAAATCCGCGCACGCCGCCTATACAAAAGAAAAACCGCTGGGCGCCGCCATGTTTTCCTCAGTGCGACGCACTGCGCATGCGCCGAGCGTCATTGCCTGCTGCCGAATTAAGCCCCGCCCCCCTATGCGCGTCACCTCCGGTGCGACGCTTCCTGGACGCTGAACGCAGCGCTCGTGCTGGTTAGGATGCCGGTGAAAAGGGAACGCTCCAGCGCAGTGCCGGCAGTAAGCGTATCGCTGCTGCGCTGTGTGTTAGTTTTAGACGCCGATGAGAGGGGACGCTCGAGTGTAGTGCCGGCCGTAAGAGTACCGCTGCTGCGATGTGAGTACCGTTTAGAACGCCGGTGAGAGGGGACGCCAGGGAATGGAGGGCCTCCCACCGTATACTCACGCGTACCTGGCGATGGGACACCCCTGGAGACAGCACTCCCCCTGAAGGCTGCTCCTGCCGTGCTGTTGCCTACCCCCACAGCCCTCTGTGGTGTGGCACATCCAGCGTCGCGATCAACACCGAGGAAGGGGCCATCCCGCCTCCAGGATCGGTGAGTCGGACCTGGGTCAAATTTTCTTCGCCTTCTTCCAAAGGCCTCTGCAGGGTCCCCTGTCAGGGACAGGAAACCAACTGATGCGGGAGAGAGGTGCCGCCCTTTTATCTCTGTAGGTTTCCTGTCCCTGAAGGGCGGATCCCCTCTCTCGTTAGTGCTGTCATGACGACTGAATAAAACGTAATTCTGGCGTTTCGAATTTTTTTTCTCGCTACGCCGTTTAGCGATCAGGTTAATGCTTTTTTTTTATTGATAGATCGGGCGATTCTGAATGCGACGACACCAAATATGTGTAGATTTGATTTTTTTTTTATTGATTTATTTTGATTGGGGCGAAAGGGGGGTGATTTAAACTTATTTTTTTTTCTTTTTTTTTCACTTTTTTTTTTTACTTTTACCATGCTTCTATAGCCTCAGTAGGAGGCTAGAAGCTGGCACAATGCGATCGCCTCTGCTACATAGCAGCGATCTGATGTTCGCTGCTATGTAGCAGAATTGCAGGAGTGCTGTGAGCGCCGACCACAGGGTGGCGCTCACAGCTGCCGGGGATCAGTAACCATAGAGGTCTCAAGGACCTCTATGGTTACTATTCTGAAGCATCGCTGACCACCGATCATGTGACGCGGGTTGGCGATGCGATCATTTCTGGCCACCCAGCCGGAAGCGGTAGTTAAAAACCCCTTCCCGACCTGTGACACAGCGTATGCGTCATGAAAGTCGGTGCCAATCCGACCGGTGACGCATATGCTGTGTCACAGAATGATCGCGTCCCTGCAGATCTGGTGAAAGGGTTAACTCCCATTTCACCCGATCTGCAGGGACAGGGGGAGTGGTACTTCAGCCCAGGGGGGGTGGCTTCACCCCCCCGTGGCTACAATCGCTCTGATTGGCTGTTGCACTTTCAACAGCCAATCAGAGCGATTTGTAATATTTCACCATGAAAAGTGGTGAAATATTACAATCCAGCCATGGCCGATGCTGCAATATCATCGGCCATGGCTGGAAAACCTGATCTGCCCCCCCCCCCCACACACCCACCGATCTCCTCCCCAGTCCTCCGTTATGTGGTCCGGTCCCCTCCGTCCGCCTGCTCGCTCCCCCGTCCTGTCCGCTCCCTCCTTGCTCGGATCCACCCCCCCTGTCCTCCGATCACCCCCCCTGTGCTCAGATCCACCCCCCCACCAACCCTTCATACTTACCGATCCTCCCGGTGTCTGTCCGTCTCCTCGCTGGGCGCCGCCATCTTCCAAAATGGCGGGCGCATGCGCAGTGCGCCAGCCGAATCTGCCGGCCGGCAGATTCGTTTCAGATATATTTTGATCACTGCGATATAGCCTATCACAGTGATCAAAATAAAAAAAATAGTAAATGACCCCCCCTTTATCACCCCCATAGGTAGGGACAATAATAAAAATAAATAAAATATTTTTTTTTCTTTTTCTACTAGGGTTAGGATTACAACTAGGGTTAGGGGTAGGGTTAGGGCATGTGCACACAGTGCAGATTTGGCTGCGAATCCGCAGCGGATTGGCCGCGGATCCGCAACGGATTGGCCGCTGCGAATTCGTAGCAGTTTTCCATCAGGTTTACAGTACCATGTACACCTATGGAAAACCAAATCCGCTGTGCCCATGGTGCGGAAAATACCGTGCGGAAACGCTGTGTTGTATTTTCCGCAGCATGTCAATTTTGTGCCGATTCCACAGCGTTTTACACCTGTTCCTCAATAGGAATCCGCAGGTGAAATCCGCACAAAAAAACACTGGAAATCCACTGTAAATCCGCAGGTAAAACACAGTGCCTTTTACCTGCGGATTTTTCAAAAATGGTGCGGAAAAATCTCACACGAATCCGCAAAGTGGGCACAAAGCCTTAGGGTTAGAGTTGGAATTAGGGCTAGGGTTGGAAATAGGGTTAAGATTAGGCTTGTGGTTAGGGTTAAGGATAGGGTTAGGGGTGTGTTGGGGTTACAGTTGTGGTTAGGGTTGGGATTAGGGTTAGGGTTGGGATTAGGGTTACGGGTGTGTTGGGGTTAGGGTTGTGGTTAGGGGTGTGTTGGGGTTAGGGTTGTGATTAGGGTTATGGCTACAGTTGGGATTAGGGTTAGGGGTGTGTTGGGGTTAGTGTTGAAGTTAGAATTGAGGGGTTTCCACTGTTTAGGCACATCAGGGGTCTCCAAACGCAACATGGCGCCACCATTGATTCCAGCCAATCTTGCGTTCAAAAAGTCAAATGGTGCTCCCTCCCTTCCAAGCCCGGACGTGCGCCCAAACAGTGGTTTACCCCCACATATGGGGTACCAGCGTACTCAGGACAAACTGGGCAACAACTATTGGGGTCCAATTTCTCCTGTTACCCTTGCGAAAATAAAAAATTACTTGCTAAAACATAATTTTTGAGGAAAGAACAATTATTTTTTATTTTCACGGCTCTGCGTTATAAACTTATGTGAAGCACTTGGGGGTTGAAAGTGCTCACCACACATCTAGATAAGTTCCTTGGGGGGGGTCTAGTTTCCAAAATGGGGTCACTTGTGGGGGGTTTCTACTGTTTAGGTACATCAGGGGCTCTGCAAACGTAACATGATGCCCGCAGACCATTCCTTCAAAGTCTGCATTCCAAATCGTCACTACTTCCCTTCCAAGCCCCAGCATGTGCCCAAACAGTGGTTTACCCCCACATATGGGGTATCAGCGTACTCAGAAGAAACTGGACAACAACTTTTGGGGTCAAATTTCTCCTGTTACCCTTGGGAAAATAAAAAATTGTGGGCTAAAAAATCATTTTTGAGAAAAGAAAAATTATTTTTTATTTTCATGGCTCTGCGTTATAAACTTCTGTGAAGCACTTGGGGGTTCAAAGTGCTCACCACACATCTAGATTAGTTCCTTGGGAGGTCTAGTTTCCAAAATGGGGTCACTTGTGGGGGAGCTCCAATGTTTAGGCACACAGGGGCTCTCCAAACGCGACATGGTGTCCGCTAATGATTGGAGCTAATTTTCCATTCAAAAAGCCAAATGGCGTGCCTTCCCTTCCGAGCCCTGCCGTGCGCCCAAACAGTGGTTTACCCCCACATATGGGGTATCATCGTACTCAGGACAAACTGGACAACAATATTTGGGGTCCAATTTCTCCTATTACCCTTGGGAAAATAAAAAATTCTGGGCCAAAAATCATTTTTGAGGAAAGAAAAATTATTTTTTATTTTCACGGCTCTGCGTTGTAAACTTCTGTGAAGCACCTGGGGGTTTTAAGTGCTCACTATGCATCTAGATAAGTTCCTTGGGGGGTCTAGTTTCCAAAATGGGGTCACTTGTGGGGGAGCTCCAATGTTTAGGCACACAGGGGCTCTCCAAACGCGACATGGTGTCCGCTAATGATTGGAGCTAATTTTCCATTCAAAAAGTCAAATGGCGCGCCTCCCCTTCCGAGCCTTGCCGTGCACCCAAACAGTGGTTCACCCCCACATATGAGGTATCGGCGTACTCAGGAGAAATTGCCCAACAAATTCTAGGATCCATTTTATCCTGTTGCCTATGTGAAAATGAAAAAATTGAGGCTAAAGAAAATTTTGTGTGAAAAAAAATCGTAGTTACTTACCGATAACGGTATTTCTCTGATCCCATGATGGCACCACGGAGAGAGGGGTCCGCCCCCAGGGACAGGAAACCTACAGGTGAAAAAGGGCGTACCTCTCTCCCACATCAGTTGGTTAACAGAGCCTTATACAGAACTTCAGCTGCAATTTGATATTTACACAAATTAAACTTAACAATTTTTTACTTAACAGAGGCACCGTGACTAAAGGTAACTAACTATACATTATAGTGTGCACACCTGTGTGTGAAAAGGGAGGGAATATACGGGTGCCATCATGGGATCAGAGAAATACCGTTATCGGTAAGTAACTACGATTTTCTCTATCCCCATGATGGCACCACGGAGAGATTTACATAGATTGTAATTTTTTAGGGAGGGACCACTGCCTCTAGAACCCTTCGACCAAAGGTGAGATCAGAGGAGGTCAAGTCTAAGCGGTAGTGTCTGAAAAATGTAGACTGGGAAGACCAAGTGGCCGCTCTACATATCTGTTGTATTGAAGCGCCCGCTCTTTCCGCCCAGGATGATGCCACTGCTCTGGTCGAGTGCGCTTTTATATTCTCCGGGATGGCCGTCCCGCTGGAAGAGTAGGATAGGGCGATGGCATCTCTTATCCACCTCGCTAGCGTAGCTTTTGACGCTTTCTGTCCCTTCCGTGGACCCTGGAAGCAGACAAACAGAGCCCTATCCTTCCTGCACTCTCTAGTGGCTGACAAGTATTGGAGTAGGCACCTCCTAACATCAAGGGTATGTAGTGTTTTTTCTCCCTCATTCTTGGGGTTGGGACAGAATGAGGGCAGGGAGACCTCTTGTGTCCTGTGAAATTGAGACGCGACTTTTGGGAGGTAAGCCGGGTCCGTTTTTAGAATGACTCTGTCCTCAAGAATTTGAGTGAAGGGAGGGCCCGCGGACAATGCTTGTATGTCACTAACGCGACGGGCTGAGGTTAGGGCCACTAAGAGTGTTGTTTTTAAAGATAGAATCTTTAGGGGTGCGTCTGCCAAGGGCTCAAAAGGAGATTTGGTTAGTGCATTTAGAACAAGGTTTAGATCCCATGGAGGGGCATTATGCAAAGGAACCGGTTTTAATCTACCCGAGGCTTTGATGAATCTCACGATCCATCGGTTTCTGGCTAGATCATAATTATATAGTGCTCCCAAGGCTGCTACCTGAACTTTTAGAGTACTCGTAGCTAGCCCTTTTTCCAAACCCTTTTGCAGGAATTCGAGAATCTTATCTATTGGGATTTCCCCCCCTGGGTCAACCCCTGATACAGACATGAATTTTTTCCACACTTTGCCGTATATTTTGGTGGTTACGGGTTTCCTACTCTGTAGTAATGTGGACACCAGGTTGGATGAAAACCCTTTGCTGCTTAATAGCTTCCTTTCAAAAGCCAGGCTGTCATATGTAGGCTTTTCACATTGGGGTGACACACTGGGCCCTGGGATAACAGATTTTGCGTGTCTGGTAGAACCCACGGACTGTCTAAGGACATCTTTCTCAGCCAAGAAAACCATATCCTGCGAGGCCAGAATGGAGCTATGATTATCACTGTTGCTCCCTCCTCCCGAATTTTCCTCAAGACTAGGGGAATGAGGGATATTGGAGGGAACGCGTAGGAGAGGCGATAGTTCCAGGGGACTGTGAGAGCGTCCAGAGCTACTGGCCCTCCCCGGGGGTCGATTGAGCAGAACTTCCTCACTTTCCGATTCTGAAAGTCCGCAAATAGGTCTATTTCTGGCTCTCCCCAACGTTTCACTATTTGGTTGAATACCGACTGTTTCAGCTCCCACTCCCCCTGTCTCAAGCGTGTTCTGCTGAGGAAGTCTGCGGTCTGGTTTTCTGAACCCTTTATGTAAAGGGCTGTTAGGGACTTCAGATTGTGTTCTGCAATGTAGAAGATAGACCGGGTTTCTTCCATCAGTGTTTGTGACCTGGTGCCCCCTTGGTGGTTTAGGTATGCTACCACTACCTGATTGTCCGAAAAGACTTTTACGTGGTGGGAGCGGATGATGTTTTGGAAGTGTATTAGGGCGAGTTTTACCGCTAGCAGTTCTTTCATATTTGATGAGGTTAGCTCCTGATTTTTGTTCCAGTTCCCTTGTGTCACCTGACCGTCTATATGAGCACCCCACCCCCAGGGGCTTGCATCGGTCGTTAGGATTTTCTCTGTTGGTAGTGACCAGGGGACCCCCTTGGTAAGATTTATCGGATCTGCCCACCACTGTAGGGAGTGTATCGTAGTTGGTGATATGCTTAACCGCCCGTCTAAATTTCCTCCCAGACACAGGCTTGAACTTAAAGTCTCCCATTGTAAGTCTCGGGAATGGCATTGTGCCCACTGCACTGCCGGGATACAGGATGTCATGGAGCCCAGCAGGGACATGGCTTTCCTGAGTGTGGTGACTGGGGATGATGACAACTGTACCGCTGCCTGTGTCATCTTTTGAATCTTCCCCTGAGGAAGATAACACGTTTGTGTGGTCGAGTCGAGGACTATCCCCAAGTACTCCTGTACCTGTGATGGGACTACTTTGGATTTGGTAAGGTTCAACAGCCAACCTAGGCTTGACAGAGAAGTCATAACCAAATCCAACTGCTGTTTGCAGTGATGGAATGATGTCCCTGCCACAAGGAGGTCGTCCAGGTAGGGGACTATCAGGATATTCTGCTCTCGTATATGAGCCATCACTTCCGACATTAGTTTCGTGAATACCCGGGGTGCGATAGCTAACCCAAAAGGGAGGGCCCGAAACTGATAATGTTTCACCTCCCCCTGGATATTCACTGCCAGCCGGAGGTACTTTTGATGATCCTTGTGGATCGGTACATGATAGTATGCATCTCGTAGGTCTAGAACAGTCATGAAACACCTGGGAAAGAGTATTTTTACGCAAGATTTTATTGTCTCCATTTTGAAGTGTGGGATCTCGAGAAAACTGTTTAACTTTGAGATTTATTATTGTCCTGTATGATCCATCTGGCTTCTTTCGGAGGAAGAGGGGAGAGTAGAAGCCCATGCCTCTTTCCTGGTGAGGGACTTCCTGTAGGACTTCCTTCTGGACTAGGCCTAGAATCTCTTCCTGAAGAGCCGACTGTTCTTGAGACTGTCTCTGTGGTGTCACCATGAAGAGGTTGTTGGGGGGAATGCGGAACTTTAGCTTGAGCCCTTCTCGTACTATGCCTAGTATCCAGGGGCTGCTTGAAATTTTTTCCCAGGCTGGGAGGAACTCTGTTAGTCTCCCGCCAACCTGGGGGACACCTTCATTGAGTTTTCTTGTTGTCGGGAGTGGGTTTGTTGAATAGGAACCCTCTGGTTTTATTTCTTTTTTCCTCCCATGTTTCTTTGTTCCCTTTCGGAGGTTTTCTCCGCATAAATTTTTTATTCCGAAAGGAACGTCTGTATGATTGGTTGGGGAAACCAGGGAAAGACTTTTTCTTGTCCTCGGCTTTCTCGAGGATGTCATCTAGCGTTGTGCCGAACAAGAATTCCCCCTCACAGGGTATTGAACATAGTTTTGTCTTTGTCTGAAGGTCCCCTGGCCAACATTTTAGCCACAGGGCACGTCTTGCGGCGTTCGAAAAGGCGGCAGCCCTGGCTGCTAGTCTGGCTGAGTCTACAGATGCATCCGCCAAAAAGGCTGCTGCACCTTTCATTACGGACACTGATTTTTGAATCGTGTCTCTAGAGACTTTTCCTTTTAATTGGGAATCCAAGTGCTCAAGCCACACCATTAGCGCGCGAGCTGTGCAGGTGGCCGCGACCGCTGGTTTAAGTCCGCCTCCTGCCGCTTCCCAAGAGTTTTTTAGAAAAACCTCGGCTTTTTTGTCCATCGGATCTTTTAAGGTACCCATGTCCTCAAAAGGTAGGGCAAACTTTTTTGAGGCCTTTGCTATGGCCACATCTAATTTTGGTGCCTTACTCCAGGATGAGCAGGCTGGGTCATCAAACGGGTATTTTCTTTTGGGGGTGAGGAGAGCTTTTTTGTCTGGTTTTTTCCACTCTCTTTTAATTAGAGAGTGAATTTTCTCATTTACTGGAAATGCTCTTTTTCTTTTTTGTTCCAGACCGCTGAACATTATGTCCTGCGCTGTTTTTTTAGGTCGCTCCTCCACTAGACCCATTGTTGCTCTGACCGCTTTCACTAAAGCGTCTGTTTCCTCGATAGGGAAGCAACTGCGCCCCCCCTCAGAGGATACTGAAGAGGTGTCAGAATCTGACGAATTATTCGAGTCAGATAGTTCACTCTCTGACTCGTCCGCACTGGATACGGGGGACTCAGGTGTTTTCTTATGTTTTTTCTTTGTGGCTTTAATGCCTTTAATGGCACTTTCCACCTGGCTTTTTATTAGTGACTTTAATTCGGATGCAAATGATGGGGTTTCCTCCTGAATCGTCTTTTTTATACAGACGCTGCATAGTCTCCCGCCCAACTTCCGGTTCTCTGCCAGCTTCACATGAGGGAATGAATGTACTGGGACGCCGGCGCGCGCGCAGTAGCGCTGCGTTTTCGCGATGATGGCGCCGGTGAGCGCACCAGCGCTCTATTACCGACGCCCACACCGATTTACCGGTAATTACGCCGGTGTCCTCTGGCCCGTCTTACTTGGCCTTTTATGGAAAGATAGCCGCCGCTACCTCCATATTATCATTAAGAGTCCTCCGGTGACCGCCGTCACCTGCTCCTTACCCCCCCTCTCTTTTTTTTTTTTTTTTTTCATGGAAGGCAGACTGGATCCTTTCACTGCCTTCCTCCACTCACCCATGAGGCCCGCCGACCCCTGTGGTGGTGCTTCAGGAAAGGGAGAAAAAAGAGAGGAAAAAACCGCTTGATCCAGCCGTAACAGGGCGCCCCCTGTTAGAAAGTCGACTGCATCAGCCCCTGGAACTCCACGAAGAATCCTTCAGGTACGTGCTGTAGGTTCCCCGTCAGGGACAGGAAACCAACTGATGTGGGAGAGAGGTACGCCCTTTTTCACCTGTAGGTTTCCTGTCCCTGGGGGCGGACCCCTCTCTCCGTGGTGCCATCATGGGGATAGAGAAAAGTACTTTTTCATTTTTACGGATCAATTTGTGAAGCACCTGAGGGTTTAAAGTGTTCACTATGCTTCTAGATAAGTTCCTTGGGGGGTCTAGTTTCCAAAATGGGGTCACTTGTGGGGGAGCTCCAATGTTTAGGCACACAGGCGCTCTCCAAACGTGACATGGTGTCCTCTAGCGATGGAGATAATTTTTGATTCAAAAAGTCAAATGGCGCTCCTTCCCTTCCGAGCCTTACCATGTGCCCAAAAAGTGGTTTACCCCCACATGTGAGGTATCGGAGTACTCAGGAGAAATTGTCCAACACATTTTAGGATCCATTTTATCCTGTTGCCCATGTGAAAAAGAAAAAATTGAGGCTAAAATAATTTTTTTGTGAAAAAAAAGTACTTTTTCATTTTTACGGATCAATTTGTGAAGCACTGGGGGTTTAACGTGCTCACTATGCATCTAGATAAGTTCCTTGGGGTCACTTGTGGGGGAGCTCCAATGTTTAGGCACACGGGGGCTCTCCAAACGCGACATGGTGTCCGCTAAAGATTGGAGCCAATTTTTCATTGAAAAAGTCAAATGGCGCTCCTTCCCTTCCGAGCCCTGCCGTGCGCCCAAACAGTGGTTTACCTCCACATATGAGGTATCAGCCTACTCAGGACAAATTGGACAACAACGTTCGTGGTCCAGTTTCTCCTTTTACCCTTGGGAAAATAAAAAAATTGTTGCTAAAAGATCATTTTTGTGACTAAAACGTTAAATGTTCACTTTTTCCTCCCATGTTGCTTCTGCTGCTGTGAAACACCTGAAGGGTTAATAAACTTCTTGCATGTGGTTTTGAGCACCTTTAGGGGTGCAGTTTTTAGAATGGTGTCACTTTTGGGTATTTTCAGCCATATAGAACCCTCAAAATGACTTCAAATGTGAGGTGGTCCCTAAAAAAAATGGTTTTGTAAATTTTGTTGTAAAAATGAGAAATCACTGGTCAAATTTTAACCCTTATAACTTCCTAGCAAAAAAAAAAAATTAGTTTCCAAAATTGTGCTGATGTAAAGTAGACATGTGGGAAATGTTATTTATTAACTATTTTGTGTCAGGTAACTCTCTGGTTTAACAGAATAAAAATTAAAAATGTGAAAATTGCGAAATTTTCTAAATTTTCGCCAAATTTCCATTTTTTTCACAAATAAACTCAGAAATTATCGACCTAAATTTACCTCTAACATGAAGCCCAATATGTCTCGAAAAAACAGTCTCAGAATCGCTAGGATCCGTTGAAGCGTTCCTGAGTTATTACCTCATAAAGGGACACTGGTCAGAATTGCAAAAAACGGCCAGGTCATTAAGGTCAAAATAGGCTGGGTCATGAAGGGGTTAAATGCCGCTGTCTGCGGTTGACAGCGGCATTTAACTAGTTAATAGGCGCGGGCAGATCACGATTCTGCCCGCGCCTATTACGGGCACGTGTCAGCTGTTCAAAACAACTGACATGTCCCGGCTTTGATGCGGGCTCACCGCCGGAGCCCGCATCAAAGCGGGGCTTCTGACCTCCGATGTACTATCCCGTCCGAGGTCAGAAAGGTGTTAAAACAGTTATATCACACAAAGTAGTTAATAAACAACATTTCCCACATGTCTACTTTACATCAGCACAATTTTGGAACCAAATTTTTTTTTTGCTAGGAAGTTATAACCAGTGATTTTTAGTTTTTTCAACAAAATTTACAAAATTTATTTATTTTTTTAGGGACCACATCACATTAGAACGCTGAAGGGACTATATGATAGAATAATGTCACTTTTGGGTATTTTCTAAAAACTGCACCTCTCAAGCTGCTCAAAACCACATTCAAGCAGTTTATTAACCCTCCAGGTTATGGAATGTGGAAAAAAAATAACTTTTTACCTTTCACAAAAATTTATTTCAGATCCAATTTTTTTTTTTATTTTCACAAGGGTAACAGGAAAAAATGGACCCCAAAATTTGTTGTGTAATTTCTCCTGAGGATGCAGATACTCCATATGAGGGAGAAAACCACTGTTTGGGCACATGACAAAGTTTGGAAAGGAAGGAGCACAATTTGACTTTTTGAATACAAAATTTGCTGGAACAATTTGATGCCATCTCGCGTTTGCAGAGCCCCTGATGTGCCTAAACAGTAAAAATCCCCAAGTCACACCATTTTGGAAACTAGACCCCCCCTCAGGGAACTGATCTACATATGTGGTGAACACCTTGAACCCTCAGGTGCTTCACTGAAGTTTATAAAGTTGCGCCGTAAAAAAAACAAATCCAAACAAATATGTTTTTAGCCCCAAATGCTGAATTTTCATAAGGGTAACAGGAGAAATTGCACCATACAATTTTTTGTTCAATTTCTCCCAAGTGAGCCGGTACCCAATATGAGGGAGAAAACTACGGCAGGGCTCGGAAGGGAAGGAGCATCATTTGAGGTTTTGAATGTAAAATTTCCTGGAATCATTAGTGGATGTCGTGTCCCATTTAGGCATATTGAGGGCTCTCCAAGCAGTGGAAACCCTACACAAGTGACCCCATTTTGTAAACTAGACCCCTCAAGGAATGTATTTAGTTATATAGTGAGCACCTTGAACCCCCAGATGCTTCACAGAAGTTTAGAACGTTGAGCCGTGAAAATGAAATCACATTTTCCCCACAAAAATTTTATTTTAGCCCCAAATTTTGCATTTTCATAAAGGTAAAATTTGTAGTGCAATTTCTGAGTATGCCGATACCCCACATGCGGGGGAATGCTACTTTTGAAGCACGGTGTAAAGCTCAGAAGGGAAGAGGGTGAAGAAAGAATAATTATATTTTTACCACTAAAATGTTGTTTTAGCCCCAAGTTTATAGTTTTTCTAAGGGCTAATTAGAATATATTTTTTTTTTTCTTACAACAAACGGCTCTATTTTTTTTTTTCCTGAGGTTGCCAATACCCTACATGTAATTACGAAATATTTTTCAGGCACAGTGCACAGGTCAGAAGGCAAGGAGCGCAAGATTTCTCTGTTCTGGTTTGCAGGTGCCATAACCCACTGGAAGACCCCATGACGTGCCAGAACAGCAGAACCTCCATTAAGTGACCCCATTTTACAAACTACACCTCTCAATGAATTAATCTAGGGATGCAGTGATCATATTGATACCATGGGTGTGCCACAGAATTTTATACCATTGGGCAGTGAAAAAATAAGTACATTTTTCCCACCAAAACTTCGTTTTAGCCCCAGATTTTACATTTTCACACAAGAAGTGGGTAAAAATGTCACCAAAATTAGTCTCACAATTACTGAATGTGGCAATACCCCATATGTAGCTGTACAGTACTACTTAGCCATGCACAAACTCGGGAGGAACGGAGCACTATTTGATTAGTGAAGCGCAGATTTTCCTAGAACAGTTTGTGGACTCCATATACAGAGCCCCTAATTCCTAGAAGAGCAGATTTCCCCCTCGAGTGACCCCATTTTGGAAATGAAAGGTGTAGTGAGAATTTTGACTTCATGTGTATTTTCCAGAAACAAGCAGCAATGAATGTTGCCAAGTGAAAATTGCCGTTGCAGTGACCAGTACGCTGTAGTCACTAGTACATTACGCCCAGCCTGTGCTTCTGGAGACATACACCTGTAAGTTAGGTGGGCTCTCATCGCTTTAGAGATGCCAAACATGTGAACGCTATATGTGGTTTAGGCACACTGTGGGGTGAGAAGGGAGGGGGCATTTGTATTCGGGAGCAGAGAATTTGCTGAATTTCTTTGAGGGTTATGGAGCCATTTTGTTTTTCCAGAGCCTTTGTGCTGCCAGTAATGTGGAAGCCCCGTATATTTTTGTTAGATGACGGACCTGAGTGAAGGCTTACTTTTTTTTGTAGATAGAGTTGAAGATTTTATTGGGAACATACCATTTGGGATCACATTTATCTGACATTCTATGCTGAGCACTTACATCAGGGTTTCCATCTAAATCTGAGTGACGTGATTCAGATGAAACCCGAGGGATCAGTTCACTATAATGAGGCAGCAGCGTTACTCTGGACTCCATCTGACCTGCTCAGCTGTGTCTTTCAGAAGTGCGCAAAACTGTAGCCGCCGGCACTTTTATGCAATCCTAAAAAGTCGGACACTGCCGGATCACAGGTCAATGACGTCCAAAGTCCCTCCATCTGCCTCGTTATAGAGAATCGAATCTTCCGCCAGGGGTTCGTCTGAATCACATATTTCTGAGATTTACATGGAATCCCCAGTGTAAGCTCTTAACGCAGGATAAATGCGCACCGAGCTTTCCTGTGATCTTTGAAGGCAGAATTAAAAAAAATAAAAAACAGGTGAAGAATTTTATTTACTTACACTGTTGCCCGTGTGGTACAGGTGATTAGGAGTCTATTCTTCTGGTCTGTGCGATTACAGCAATACCAGATTTATATCAGGTTTGTTTGGATGCGGTCACACTAAAAGATGCAAAAACTCTCACCACCATATTTTGGGAGCTATAATTTTCATATTTTATCCGACGGACGTGAGGGTTTTTTTTTTTGCAGGACGAGTTGGTTTATTGGTACCATTTCCAGACATGACTTTTTTTGATTGCTTATTCTGACTTTTGGGAGGCAGAGTTTACAAAAACCAGCAAAAAAAAAAAAAAAATAGTAGTTACTCACCGATAACGGTGTTTCTCTGAGCCCATGACGGCAGCACGGAGAGAGAGGGGATCCGCCCACCAAGGACAGGAAACCTACAGACAAAAAGGCGGTACCTCTCTCCTGCATCAGTTGTTTACTAGAGAACAATGGGAGACTATGAACAGAGACTTTATTTATTTAACATTACTTAATTGAGATACCGCGTGACTATTTACACTATTAGCATAAGGCACTATATTTCTGTGCACACCCAAGAAGTGAAGGGAGGGAATGTACGGGTGCCGTCATGGGCTCAGAGAAACACCGTTATCGGTAACTACTATTTTCTCTGACGCCCATGACGGTACCACGGAGAGAATTGCAGAGATTTGTACATTAGGGAGGGACCACCGCTTCCAGAACCCTTTTACCGAAGGTAAGGTCTGAAGAGGAAGTAAGGTCCAATCTATAGTGCCTATAGAAAGTGGACGGTGAAGACCAGGTAGCAGCTTTACATATCTGCTCAATAGAAGCTCCGGCCTTCTCCGCCCAAGAGGTTGCCACTGCTCTTTTTGAGTGCGCCTTGATATTTCCCGGGACGGGTACGCCACTCGATGAGTATGACAGGTTGATGGCTTCTGTAATCCATCTTGCCAGGGTGCCCTTAGATGCTTTCTTCCCCTTCCTGGGGCCCTGGAAACACACAAAGAGAGGTATCCTCCCTACTCTCCCTAGTGGCTTCTATGTAATGCATCAGGCATCTCCTCACATCTAATGTATGTAATGCCTCTTCCTCTTTGTTTTTGGGATTAGGACAGAAGGAGGGCAGAGATATTTCTTGCGTCCTATGGAAACGGGATGCCACTTTTGGGAGATATGCTGGGTCAATTTTCAGGATGACCCTATCATCAAGGATTTGTGTGAAAGGGGGGTTAGCGGATAGGGCCTGGATATCACTGACTCTACGTGCGGAAGTGAGAGCAACGAGCAAGGAAGTTTTAAGGGATAAGATTTTGATTGGAGCTTCCGCTAAGGGTTCAAAGGGAGGTTTAGATAATGCTTTAAGAACTAAATTTAGATCCCACCTAGGGGTAACCTTCACAGGTAGAGGTCTTGATCTACCGGCTGCTCTGATGAATCTAGAAATCCACCGATTCCCTGCTAAATCATAGTTGAATAAGGCTCCTAGAGCCGCTACATGAACTTTTAGGGTGCTTGTGGCCAGACCCAGTTCTAACCCTTTCTGCAGAAACTCAAGTATGGCTTTAAGGGGGACACCCTCCCCCATTTTGGCACCTGAGGATGAAAGAAATTTTTTCCATACTTTCCCGTATTGTTTGGTTGTAACAGGCTTCCTACTTTTCAGCAGTGTAGATACCAGCCCCGGAGAAAAACCCCTGTTTTCTAGTAACTCCCTTTCAAATGCCAAGCTGTCAAGTGCAAATTCTCCACCTGTGGATGATGAACTGGGCCTTGAGAGAGGAGGTTTGGGAGATCTGGCAGTACCCATGGATCGAAGATGGACATTCTCATCATCCAGGAAAACCAAGGCCTCTTCGGCCAGAACGGGGCTATTAAGATTATGTGAGCCCCGTCCTCCCAAATCTTCCTCAGCACTGCCGGAATCAGCGCAATAGGGGGAAAGGCATATGCTAGTGGATGGTTCCAGGGAATCAGGAACGCATCTAGAGATACAGGGTTGCCAAAAGGTGTTATTGAGCAAAAGGTGTTCACTTTTTTGTTTAGATGGTTTGCAAAAAGGTCTATATTTGGTTTGCCTCATCTTACTGAGATCTGAGAGAACACTGACTGATTCAGTTCCCATTCTCCCTGTTTCAAGCGAGAGCGACTTAGATAATCTGCCCTGTAGTTGTCCACCCCTTTTATGTGAAGGCCCGATAGGGATTGAAGGTTGGTTTCGGCTATGTGGAAGATTGATTTGGTTATCTCCATCAGACTCTGAGAATGGGTACCTCCCTGGTGATTTAGGTACGCTATCACCACTTTGTTGTCCGACATTACTCTGACATGGTGAGACCGAAGGGGACCCAGGAACTCTAATACTGCAAACTTGACCGCCAGCAGTTCCTTCATATTGGAGGACACCTTCTTCAGATGAGGTGGCCAAGCTCCCTGGGCTAACAGGTCGTTCAGGTGTGCACCCCACCCGCTGGGACTCGCATCCGTTGTTATTATCTGTGAGACTGGGGTTACCCATGGGATTCCTTGAGAAAGATTGTCTAGCGATATCCACCAACTCAGTGACCGAATTGTGCTTGGAGACAAGTTGAGCCGACCTTCTAAATTTCCTTTTAGAGAGACTTCTTCTGACAAGATTTGCCATTGAAGCTCCCTTTGAGTGAAACTGAGCCCATTGGACTGCCGGGATGCAGGCCGTCATGGATCCCAGGAGGGACATAGCTTGACGGAGGGTTATGTAGGGGGTGTCTCGCCTTTTGGATACTAGACTTATGATGTTTTGAATTTTTCCCTCTGGGAGACGGCATTCTTGCTTTATAGAGTCCAGAGTAAGGCCCAGGTACTCCTGGATTTGGCATGGTGACAACCTGGACTTTTTTAAGTTCACTAACCAGCCCAGATTTTCTAGTGAATGTCTGTCTTCAGCTGTTCCTCGCAATGTTGCGGAGAGGAACCGATTATCAAAAAATCATCGAGGTATGGCACTATCAGGGTATCTTGCTCCCTCAGGTGAACCATTACCTCCGCCACTAATTTTGTGAAGACCCGTGGCGCTATGGCCAGCCCGAAGGGAAGGGCTAAAAACTGAAAGTGGCATAACTCCCCCCTGATGTAGATTGCTATCCTGAGGTATTTTTGGTGATCTTTGTGGATGGGGACGTGATAATAGGCGCCCTTTAGATCCAGGACTACCATGGAACACAATGGGAACAACATTTTTATCGAGGTCTTTATTGTTTCCATTTTGAAAGACTGAATCTCCAGAAATTTGTTCAGATTTCTCAGATTTACAATCGTCCTGAAAGAACCATCCGGTTTCTTTCTCAAGAACAGAGGAGAGTAATATCCTTGTCCTCTTTCTTGTAGGGGAACTTCCGTAAGAACCCCTTTGCTTACTAGTCCCATGACTTCTTTTTCCAACGCTAGCTGTTCTTCCTCCGAAGACCTTAGCGATGTTGTCAAAGAAGGGGCGAGGGGTTTTTTGGAACCTCAGCTTCAGTCCTGATTTTATTATACTCAACACCCAAGGACTGCTGGTAATTTTCTCCCAGGCCGAGAGGAAGAGGGACAACCTTCCCCCCACCTGGGGCAAGCATTCATTGGGCAGGCTTTTTGTTGTCGTTGGGGTTCCTATTGAATATGAACCCCTTGGTTTTGTTTCGCTTATCTTCCCATTTATCTTGATTTTTTCCCGGTTTCCTTCGGAAGAACCTCTTGCTCCGAAAGGGCCTCCTGTACGAAGGAAAACTCAGGGAGGGAAAGGATTTTCTTTTATCCCCAGCTTTCTCTAAGATATCATCTAGAGTGGGCCCGATTTCCTTTTTGGTGTGAGTAGTGCCTTTCTTACGGGTTTCTTCCATTCTTTCTTAATTAAAGCCTGGATTTTTTTCATTAAGGGGGAAGGCCCTTCTTTTTTTGGTCGAGCTCCCCGAACATTATATCCTGAACAGATTTTTTGGGGTGAGAGTCTGCCAACCCCATAGTGCTTCTGACAGCCTTAAGCAGACTGTCTGTTTCTTCTAAGGGAAAGCAACTACGCCTTCCAGAGGAGGTCGAGGATGATGAGGAGGAAGAAGAGGTGGAGGTGTCTGAATCCATATCCTCCCCTGAATCACCGGACTCAGGAGACGGGGATCTGTGCTTGGTCTTCCTCCGCTTTTTCCCCCCTTTAAAGGGACTTAAAGGTCTCTTCTACCTGGACTTTGATCAGGTTTTTAAGGTCCGCTGCGAACCCGGGGAGGCCCTCTGACACTGTCTGTTGGATACAAACACTGCAAAGCCTCTTTTCCCACGAAGATGGAAGATCTTCTCTACACAGAGCACAAATCTTATGCTTAGACTTGCCTGTGCATTTCTTCCCCTATAGTAAGGAAGCACAAAGATAGGCCCTCACTATCACTAACATTCACGTAGATCACTTACCACCTTATGGACCCATAAATACCGGTTGGGAGTGATCCAATGTCGGTCTATCCTTAGAGCCGGACTCCTTGCTGCGCAGTGATCCAGAGCGCCCTTTACCGGTATCCTGGTGCCCTTTCTGGGGACGTTGCTTCTGCTGCGGCGATGCCTGCTCGACGTCGCTCATGACTGGTGAGCGCTGGTCGGACTCCATAGGAAGCGCCTGCCCCCATGTGTGTGCTCACTAAATAGCGGTGGAAGGTGCCATTTTTTATTATTTTTTTTCTTCGGCGCGATCGCGCCGAATCTCGCGCCTGCGCCGATCGCCGCATGTAGCGAGTCCCAGACCGCAAGTGTGGCTGTACAGCCCGCCGCACGTGCAGTTCCAGCGCGATCGCGCAGCGTGCCTGCGCGGCCCATCTGCCCTGAGTGCACGCACTGAACGAGAATCCTGGCGCGAGCGGTGCCGCAGCCAGCCGCGCGTGCGCAGAGACCCCTCCTGTTAAAATCCTGGGGAATCTTGCGCGTGCACAGCGGAATTCAAGATGGCGCCGCGCATCACCGTACCTTCTTGCTGGCTTCCCGGAACCCCCGGGAACTACAGCCCGCAGACTTACGCAGGAGGAGCAGGATGTTGGCTCCTATCCACAGAGGGACCCCCCTTGGATAATGCTGCTGCCGGTGAGTCTTACCTAGAGAGGTGGCCATGGCCCAGCCACCTCTCCGCGCACCCTAAAGGCCTACTAGCCCCAGCGGTGGCGCTTCGGGTCACCACACCAGCCGAGGCAGGGGGGCCCCCGCTGCCTGAATCGAGCTGATTGGCCCCGGCATTGTCCACGACGAATCTTCTCTTGACGACACCACGGAGGTGAATATGTAGGTCTCCCATCAAGGACAGGAAACCAACTGATGCAGGAGAGATCCCCTTCTCTCTCCATGGTGCCGTCATGGGTGTCAGAGAAATTAAAGCAGCTCCTCTGCACATCAGTGGATTACAGTACACATCTATAAAAATTTGTACAAATTTTTATAAACACAATCATAAGTGGCATTCTATACGTATACTATAACCCACCAACCAGAAGGTGATGAACTTAGTAACAGGAGGGAATATAAGGGTGCTGTCATGGGTTCTGTAAACATTAGCGGTAAGTAATACATGTTTTCCAGTCACCCATGGCTGCACAAAAGAGAATTACTCAATTAGGGAGGGACCACAGCCTGTAGAACCCTCTTCCTAAACATGGAGATCAGAAGAGGCAGAGATACAGTCTATACGAGTAAAATGTGGAAGGTGATTACCACATTGCTGCCTTACAGATCTGTTCTATGGACACGTCTGCTCTTTCTGCCATCGCTCTTGTCGAGTGGGCCCTCGGGGACTGGTCTTCCTGCACCTGTCTAGGCCAACATGATAGCCTCTTATCCACCTGGATAGGGTACCCTTTGATGCTCATTCCTTTCCTAGAGCCATGAAAGGAGATAAAAAGCCTTTTGTTTCCTCCAAGGTCATGTTGCTGACAAGTAGGCATCTCCTAATGTCTAGGGTGTGAAACTTCTTACTATTTCTAGGGTCAGGACAGAAGGACAGGTCTTCTGTGACCTATGGAACTAAGAACTACTTTAGGTAGATGGAATAGTCTTAAAACCAGAACCAGCCTTTTGTCCATAAACCAGGGTAAAGTGAGGGTCTGACAAAACCTGTATATCACTCACCCTACGTTAGGGCAACTAAGTATAGTCTTTAGATTAATCAAATTTATGGACCCTTCACTCAAAGGCTCAAAGTGGGCTTCTGTCAAAGCATTCAAAAACCAAGTATTAAGTCCCATGGAGGGGCCCTGGCTACTGGGACTGGTCTGGATCTAGCACATGCTTTAAATAAACCTGACCACCCACGAAGTTGTAAGTATACAGAGCATCTAAAGCTGTAACCTGGATTTTCAAGGTGCTAACCGCCAAGCCTTGTTCATGCCAATTCTGAAGTAACTCCAGGATTTTAGGGGTACCTTTCCTTCCTGTGGATGAAAAGAATTTTCCAAGTCCTAGCATTTTTGTAATTACTGGTTTCCTACTAGTAGGCAAGGTAGAGACCAGGTTGGGAGAAAACCCCCTTACCCTCTAGCACTGACCTCTCAAGTCCCATGCTGTTGAGTACAGCCTAGTCACCCGAGGATGGAATATGGGCCCCTGAGCTAGAAGATCTGGGATGACCCATGGTTCCATGACTGACAAGTTCCTCAGCTAAAAGAACCAGGACTTCTTGGGCCAAAAGGGCCCCCCTACCCCATGAGCACTACTCTTGCCTCATCTTTGAGAACTGCTGGAATTTGACAGATTGGGGAGGGCATAGGCCCGGGTGAAGTCACATCTGATCCCAAATGCATCCACTGCCTGAGGATTCTCTTTTGGATCCAGGGATCAGAATCCTACTTTGGATATTTATTTGCTACATTTCTGTCCTGACACCCCCACTTTGAGTATTGAGTGACCATTTGCCTTGTACCAGTGGTTTGTGGAACAAAAAAAAACTGATCTCGTCCTTCCCTCTGATGTGGAGAGCAGATGACAGTATGTTGTCTGCGAGGCTGAAAATTTGCTTGGTAGTCTGCATAAGGGAATGTGTTGGCTGTGCCAGGATGTGAGGCTGGTGGCTAACTATGCTGTTATAGTGCTGCAGACCCCTGCACAACTGACAGCTCCCAACCCAATTTCTGGAACCTTCTTTGCTTTTGCTGTGCAGGACTGAAAGGTTTTCCCCCGTCAAGGACAGGAAACCACTGATGGAGAGATGAGTTGCCTTTTTATCTTAATGGTTTCCTGTCCTTGAAGGCCAGATCCTCTCTTGGTGTAGTCATGGGTGACTGCAAAAACACTTTTTGGGAGGGATGTGCACATGCTGCAGAAAAAAAGTGCAGAAATGTAGCGTTTATTCCGCAGCATTTCAATTCTTTGTGTGGATTCTGCAGCTGTTTACACCGGCTCCATAATTGGAATCTGCAGGTGTAAAACTGGAGGTGAAATCCATAGTAAATCCCGGGGGGGGAGGGGTAGAAGGGGTTACCTGCAGATTTACCAAAATCAGTCTGGAAAAAAACCTGCAGAGTAAGGTACCGTTACACTTAACGACTTACCAACGATCACGACCAGCGATACAACCTGGCCGTGATAGTTGGCAAGTCGTTGTGTGGTCGCTGGGGAGCTGTCACACAGACCGCTCTCCCCAGCTACCAACGATCAGGGGGAACGACTTCGGCATCGTTGAAACTGTCTTCAACGATGCCGAAGTCCCCCTGCAGCACCCAGGTAAACATCGGGTTACTAAGTGCAGGGCTGTGCTTAGTAACCCGATATTTACCCTGGTTACCATTGCCACACACACACACACACACACAGATGTCTGTCACGTCCCCCGCCGTCAGCTTCCCGCACTGTCAGGCTCGCCGGCCGTAAAGCAGAGCACAGCAGTGACGTCACCGCTGTGCTCTGCTTTACGGCCGGCGCTGACAGTGCGGGAAGCTGACGGCGGGGGACGTGACAGACATCAGAATGTGATTATGTACTGTTTTTTTTTTTAACTTATTTATACCATTTGTCAGTTTGATTGTGTGTTTTATTCTACTTTGTTTAGCAGCATGATTAAACATTGTTTTATGGTGTTGACTAAATGGGTTAACTAGTGGGACAGTTTTATAGTTAGTGTAGTTCCAGATGTGGTGATAAAGTGTATGATTGTGTATATTTTTCCCCATACAAAGTTAATGGGTATAATCTTACTTTTGATATTTATTTTTTACTTTGTCCCACTATGGGACTTTTTGCAGTCTGATTGCTTGTATAGCATGGGGGATTCAGCAGCATCGCTATGCAAACTGTCAAGCTCTGCACCAACAGAAAGTTGCAGCTCATGCAAGTTTCCTAGCTCTGGTGACCTGGATGGATTCATGACAACATTGGGTCACCATGGCAGTGATTGGGACCCTGTGTCATGATATAGGTCTCAGCCCCTCTGCCCTTGATAAGTCATCCCTCTGCTGGCTCCTGGAAAGCTCAATAGCATCATTTAGGGGTGTTAAAGATCAGGACTGCTTCTGGCACTTAGTGCTGGGTGTCAGCTGTGAGTCAACTGGTGCCAATCGCACAGCCCGTTTACATGCCCGATCGTGTAGATTTAATCCGTCCTGCGTCAGGGCGCAGGGACTTAAGTATCATGTCAGAAAAGGGTTAATGGCCCATTACACAGCTAGTAGGTTTGACAGACTGATTTTTGTACGTTACCGATCTACAGGGCCTTGTGCTTAGTTTCTTCTTTATAGAATACCAGTGAAGTTGTGTAGAGACAGACCTCCACTACCAGATCTCACCAGTTATGGAGATGGGCAGTTGAGCTAGCAATGTCACATCACCCAGCAGGTAGTGCATGGATCCTAATCTGGGTAAAAACCTGGATGGACCTAAAGTGTTAAGGGATGAAGAAAGAAGTAAACAAGTTACTGACCAAAACCAGTTTATTTCTTTGAAGTGCCATATTACAGTTGGTTTGAAAGAAGCATTACATTAGCCCTCTGAGGTACAGAACAGGAAGGAGTAGTAGGCATTTACATTGTGCTTCTAGTTTGCTCTGTGACCAGTCACATCTGTACAGTGTTGATATTTATGTGGAGGCAAACAGAAGATTGACATCCTTCACTTGTTCAGGACAATGAAGTAGTGGGAACAAAAGCATCAATTCTTCTAATAATGGAAGGTAAAACGATGAGTGCCATTTACAGGTCAGATAGGTAAACTGGTAACCCAAAAAAACCAGTAGAGCCATGTACTAAGAATCCCTGGAGAAGTGGCACATAGCTGGGCATGTAACCAAATGATGCTTGTTTTACATATCCCACTTACAAAAGTGGACGAATCCACCAACTGAGGTTTAGTAAAGCTTCTAGCAGTTTAGTAAACATTGTGGTAGAACACTGTCCTAGATGCCAAACGGCAATGTCCATTTAGGTTTATGTTCTTGTGGAGGACACTACAATCCTATAGGAGATAGGTGTCCAGCTTCTTCTTGATGTTCTCATATGAATCTGCTCCCATGTAGTCAGCCTGGCCCTGTTCCCACCTTTCCCTGCGTTCTTCTGAAGATATAGAGGGTGGTGGAGGAGGTGCTACTGCTGCTGCTATGGACATCTGTGACATTGCTTCTGTAACCTCCTCCTAAAAAGTAAAGAAATAAGGTATGATGATTTTTCACTAGATGTTAAATCACATCTAACTAAGACTAGAAAATGAGGAAACCAATGGATAGCTTCCATGCAAGCAGGCAAGCAAAGCAGAACACAGCTGGCAAGAATATCAAAATTAAAGAAACCCAAGTGGGAAAAATCAAAAATGAACTGCATGAGGTCTGCAAATTGTACATAGCAGCTTAAGTTTAACGTTCATACCTCATCTCTACAGAAGCGACAAGAGAAAGCCAGTGAGCAGACCAAGCCCGACAGCTGTGGACAGTTACAGAAAAGTGGAAAGGTTGAAGAGTTATGATACCCCATTAGGAAGGAACCATCTGCGGAAGGAGGAAACGCCCGTGCACAAAAGATGCAAATGCCAATGTTTTATACAATGCCCCACTGACCATCGAGTGGCTTATATGTACTACAAGGTCAGGTTTTTTTGGATGAAAAATCCATTGGTGCGCAAGTAAGATACCAGTGTACAAGCCAGCCTTTAACTTATGGAGAGATTCAGGCTGTGCACCACTTTGCTGCAGTTGATAAAGGGGCTTCAGCAGCTCACCACTGATAACTAGGAAGCCTGAAGTTCTGTAGCCAGTTTCTCCCCACCACCAACTTGCAAAGCTCACAGTTGTCAATGTGGGTGCAGTCATGAGCCCTCACCTGCAGCTGAGCCAGGTTATTTTGACAAACAGGTAGTATTTCAGGAGGAGATAGAATTAGGGTCTCCACCCCAATACAAATGCTGCTTTCAGATTTTATACATTTTTCGTGCCCCATTTTTGTTGAGGCACAAAGACATGCATTTGTGCAATACCATAAATATGCAATTGTTTAAGCCACTCAGCTTGTAGGGCAACAATTTACACAGAATAAATGCACAAATCAAGATGTATGGCAAGTGGCTCTTATTTCAGTATACTTAGAATCTGATGGCAGTGTTCAGTTTGAGCTAACCAAGCTAACATGCTTTCCCTCCAACACATCTGTTTAATAAAAGGGGGCAGTGAGGTTTTTTTTTTTTTACATTCATTTTATTAAGTGCAGAATCCCAGTGCATGCTTTCTTGGTGCAGCAGTTAGTGGAAGGGAGTGAAAAGTCAGTTTTTGCAGTTGTCTGCACTAAAATCTTAATCTTTAAGCAATTATCCCAAGTGCAAAAAGCTAAGTCCTAAAATGTCATCATGGGGATGGGGTCCTATGAATTTTGCAAGGAAAACAGATGACACTTTTGGATGCTGCATGAACAAATGAACTGGATCTATCTATATTAAAGTTCAGTATCAGTCATAATCTGGTATTTTGGCCAATTGCTCATGCCCACCAATACAAGTTCTTAGAGAGGGACTTTACACGGAATGACTGGCTAAACCAAGTACAGGTACTTTATGCCCCAGTGTGGCCAGACATTTCAATACACCGTACCACCTACTTATTTTCCATCCATCGGTGGCTCTATGAAGCTAGAGATGTTGGGGATATTAGGGAAGCAAGCGTGTGGGAAACTGCACTTAAGCGTTTTGCCATGATGCAGTGTGCTTGGATTTAACAGTCATCGTTCAGAGTCCCTTTAAGATGTCATCTGAGCATTACATTTTAAACAATTAAAAATTTAGAGACTTGTTTTGTGCAGCTGATGTAATGCAAACATAGCGGCTCTTGCAGAATGGTAGCTGAGGTATGGTCACTCTCATACCTGCCACCATGTGATGCAGTTCTAGTCTGGCTATTTATTGCTCATTTCTTCCTCAAGTCATGTTTAACTGCATGAAATTTGGCTATACAGGCAAGTTTTCCAAGAAGTGTGAAGTCTGTAGTATTGGGGTTGTACCAAGAGAGACAATTAGAAAGAACTGCCAGGCAGACATACCGCTTTTAAGCCAGTTGAGGTGTCCTTAACCACTCCATGTTCTGTTAGAAGAGGTAGGATTCTAGATGTGTAGATGTCCCACCAAAGGCTGAGGAACTCTGGATGAATGAGAGTTTGGTCATGTACATCTCCTTTCACAGTCCGTGTTTTACTGTCATAGGTATAGTTCCATGGCTTCACTTTACCAAGGAAGTGCACCACTTTTGCATCAGCACCAAACCTGAAAAGGACAAACATTTTAGAGAATTTCTCACATTAAGAGTGCCCTCAAGGCCATCTAGGCAGTCTCCAATAGAGTAAAGCATCTGGCAGTCTGATGCAGAGATACTTTGTGAAAATCCTGGCTTGACATTGCTTTAGAAACATTGATGAAACCTGGCTGATGTCCCAGCTGGCCAAGCATACCTTATCTGACAGTATTGTGACGCATGAAGTGTCCAGTCACACATGGCTACTGGAAGCCCATGTCATTTTGAGGCAGAGTGATATCGCTGCAACCCTCTGATGTTATATCTAGAAACACGGGTATTACATACCTGGTAATGTGTTTTTTCATGAGACATGACGGCACCACGAGAGAGAGGGGATCCGCCCATCAAGGACAGGAAACCTTCAAGATAAAAGGGGCGGCTCCTCTCTCCACATCAGTTGTTTACAGAGTACGAGAGGAACTCCGCTGGTTAGTGTACACATAAATAATACATCCTATACGGTTCTATTCACCGATATCCCAGGGAGTGTATAATACAAATAATGCTAATAATGCACCCAACTAATGACGTGATCAAAAGGGTGGGAATATAAGGGTGCCGTCATGTCTCATGAAAAAACACATTACCAGGTATGTAATACCCGTGTTTTTCCATCATACATGACGGCACCACGAGAGAGTTACAGAGATTGTATTCTCTTTAGGGAGGGATCACTGCTTGTAACACTCTTCTCCCAAATGTGAGATCAGAGGTAGCAGATAGGTCTAGCCTGTAATGTTTAAAGAACGTAGACGGAGAGGACCAAGTGGCCGCCTTACAAATCTGGTCGATGGTAGCATCTGCTCTCTCCGCCCACGACGTCGCCATGGCCCTCGTGGAGTGGGCTTTCAGACCCTGTGGAACAACCTTGCCTGCACTACTATACGCTAGAATAATGGCCTCTCTCACCCATCTAGCTATAGTCTGTTTTGAGGCTTTAAGGCCCTTCCTTGACCCCTGGAACGAAACAAATAAAGCCCTATGCTTCCTCCAGGATTTTGTCACCTCTAGATACTGTAGGATACATCTCCTAACGTCTAGGCAATGGAGTCTCTCCTCTTTTTGGTTACTGGGATTGGAACAGAAAGAGGGTAGGGTTATGTCCTGAGCCCTATGAAATCTCGATACCACTTTGGGGAGATATGCCGGATCTAATTTTAATACAACCCTATCGTCCATGATTTGTGTGTAAGGGGGGTCAGCTGACAACGCGTGTAAATCCCCCACCCTACGGGCTGATGTAAGGGCCACTAACAAAGCTGTTTTTAATGTTAGTATTTTATCAGAAGTTGTATTTAATGGCTCAAAGGGGCTTTCCGTCAGGGCTGTTAACACTAGATTTAGATCCCATGGTGGAGGAGTAGGAGATGGAACAGAGTCGGCTCTACTACAGGCTCGGACAAACCTCACCACCCACCTATTACTTGCCAGGTCACAGTTAAATAGGGCTGCTAAGGCTGAAATGTGTACTTTGAGGGTACTAACAGCTAACCCCAGATCTAAGCCCTTTTGCAGGAACTCCAGTATTGCCACTATTGGGACCTCCCCTTCCCGTATTGGCCCTGAGCTGGAGAGGAATTTCTTCCATATTCTCCCATAGATCTTGGTCGTTACTGGCTTTCTGCTGCTGAGCAAGGTGGATATTAGCCCAGCTGAGAACCCTTCTTTCTCTAGTAACGACCGCTCAAATGCCAGGCTGTCAAATGAAGCCCGGAGTTCTGCGGGTGGTTGAAGGGACCCTGCGTTAGAAGGTCCTGGTCTTCCGGGAGAACCCATGGGTCCGTCACTGACATCACTCTCAGCCAGTAAAACCACGGTCTTTTCGGCCAGAAGGGAGCTATGACAATTACCCTGGCCTTGTCCTCCCTGATCTTTCTCAGAACCACTGGGATTAGACATATCGGTGGGAAGGCATACAGGAGTCCTGACGTCCATTCTATGCTGAAGGCGTCTACTGCCAACGGCCTGTCTGCTGGGTTCAGGGAGCAGAACTTTTGGACTTTCTTGTTGACTTTTGAGGCAAAGAGGTCTATCTTGGGTTTTCCCCACATGTGCACTATCCGTTGAAAAACGGACTTTTTTAGGGACCATTCTCCTTGCCTCAAGTGGTTCCTGCTTAAAAAGTCTGCCTTTATGTTGTCCACGCCTCGGATATGCAGGGCCGATAATGACAGGAGGTGCCTTTCGGCTAGAGACATGAGTCTTGTGGTTACGTGCATCAGAGCCCGAGAGCGGGTGCCTCCCTGGTGGTTCACGTATGCGACCGCTGTTCGGTTGTCCGATAGGACTCTCACATGATGCCCTGCCAAGTGAGGAAGTAATCTCTCTAGCGCTTTTTCTATTGCTAGGAGCTCCCACTCGTTTGAGGATAGATCTTTCTCCTCTTGAGCCCAGGGGTCTTGGACCCATAGTGTGTCTGAGTGGGCTCCCCACCCCCACGGACTGGCGTCTGTTGTGATCACCTTGGAGGCTGTGAATGTCCAGGGAACTCCTCTCGGGGATGACTCTATCTGTAACCACCATCTGAGAGATTGGAGCACAGAGAGTGGGAGAGTGAGCTTCTGCTCTAACTGCCCCTGAAGTTCCTGGTCGTTCTGCAGCACACACCATTGCAGTTCTCTTGCATGGAACTGGGCCCATTTTACTGCCGGTATGCAGGAGGTTAGGGATCCTAACACCGACATGGCCCTTCTTAAAGTCATTTCCGGTTTTTTTAAAGTGGTCATAATCATTTGTTTGATTTTTTCCTCTTTTCCTTCTGGGAGGCGACACTCCTGTGCCACGGAGTCTACCGTTATCCCCAGGAAATTCTGGACCATAGTTGGCTCCAGCTTGGACTTCTTGAGATTTAGTTGCCATCCCAGTGTCTGAAGAGTGTCCATCACTATCCTGACCTGTTCCTGACAGTGAGAAAAGTTCTTCCCCACTATCAGGAAGTCGTCCAGGTAGGGTATTATCAGAGTGTCTTTTTCTCTGAGATGAGCTGTGACCTCTGCTATCAGCTTTGTGAATACCCGTGGGGCTGTTGCTATCCCAAAGGGCAGAGCCTTGTACTGGAAGTGACGCAGCTGAGACCCCATCTGGACTGCCACTCTGAGAAACCGACGATCTTGTTGTCTGATTGGGACGTGATAATAAGCGTCCTTGAGGTCGAGGACGGACATGTAACACTGGGGATAGAGAAGTTTCACCGCTGATTTTATGGTCTCCATCTTGAATGATGGTATTACAAGAAATTTGTTGAGGCCTTTTAGGTTTATTATTGTCCTCCAGGAGTTGTCTGGTTTCTTTATGAGAAAAAGAGGGGAATAGAATCCTTCCCTTCTTTCCTCTATAGGAACTTCCTCCAAGACGTGTTTGTCTAGGAGTGATGTTACTTCTCCTTCCAGACTGTCTTGTTTCTCCTGAGAGGATTGTACTGGGGTCTGCATATACCTTCTTGGAGGCCAGTGGTGAAACTTTAGTTTTAGGCCTGATCCTACGATCTGCCGGATCCATATGCTGGATGAGATCCTCTCCCAGGCTGGAAGGAAGTGAGAGAGCCTCCCTCCCACCTGAGAAGGACCGTCACTGGGAGGGTTTTTTGGTGTCTCTGGGGGACTTGCCGAAATAGAAGCCCTTTCCTCCCCTGGGTCGCTTGTCCAGGTTGCTCCTGTCTCGGTCTCTGTACTGCTGTCTCCGGAATTTTTGACCTCTCCGAAAGGAGCGACGAAAGGGCTGAAACGGCTGTTTCGGGAAATTCTTCTTTTTATCCCCGGCTTTCTCCAACACCTCGTCTAAAGCCGGTCCGAAGAGGAAGTTCCCCTCACAAGGCAAAGAGCAGAGCTTCATCTTCGCCTGAGTATCTCCTGGCCAGCATTTAAGCCATACGGCACGGCGTCCTGTGTTGGCTAACGCTGCTGACTTTGCTGCCAGCCTAGCCGAGTCCGCTGATGCTTCAGCTAGAAACACCGCCGCTGCTTTCATAGTTGGTATTGCCTCCAGGATAGTTTCCCTGGGAACTTTTTTCTCTACCTGTTCCTCCAGGTTGTCTATCCAGATTTTAAGAGATCTGGCTACACAAGTGGCCGCGATGGCTGGCCTTAGTGCTCCTGCTGAGGCTTCCCAAGCTGTCTTCAGGGAACTGTCCACCTTCCTATCCAGAGGTTCTTTTAGAGAACCTAGGTCCTCGAATGGCAGGGAGGATTTCCTGGCAACTTTGGAGACCGCCACATCAATTTTTGGGGCTCTGTCCCAAGATGAGGACGCCTCCTCTTCAAAAGGGTACCTTCTTTTTAGGGAGGTAGTTAACTGGGACCTTTTTTCTGGCTTTTGCCATTCTCTTTTAATTAGTTCTTGTAGCTGCTCATTAACAGGGAATGACCTCCGTTTTTTCTTTTGTAGGCCAATGAACACGAGTTCCTGGGCTGTCTTTTTGGCCTTCTCATCTACCAGCCCCATGGTAGAGCGAACAGCTTTAATAAGCCTATCCGTAGCCTCTGCTGGAAAGATGTCTTCTTCCTCTGAGCTACTATCAGAGCAGCGGGCTGTATCGGAATCCTGCTCTGACCCCGAGGAATCTCTTTGGGATCCTACTGAAGGGCTGGATCTGTGCCTAGATCTGGCATCTGTGTCAGCTGTCTGTAATGCGTTTACGGACCTAGAGACTTCGGTCTGAATCAGGGACCTTAGGCTGTCCGTAAAGGAGGGTGTTTCCTCCGCAACAGTCTGGTTGATACATTCCTGACACAGTCTTTTACCCCAAGATGTCTTTAAGGGTTTTTTACATAAGGGGCACTCCTTATTTTTAGTTTTCCCCTGACGCTTTTTGGGGACCTCCTATACTCCACCCCGCAATGTATGTAAGAAAAGAGGGGAGAGACGGAGATAAGAGAAGAGAAAAGAACAGACATTAGCGTGCTGGACTTTCTCGCAGATCACTCACCACTCGGACGCTTTCAAAGTACGGGTACCGGATCCGGAGGTTGGCTGGATTTCTCCATGTCTCCCACTGAGACTAGGGACCCCTCCTTGGCACGGCGATCCGTCCGCACGCTGTCCGAGTGGCTTCTGCTGCTGCCATGGCGGGACTGGCTCTTTTCGCTTGAGCGAGACCGCCTCTCCTGCATCTCTTGCTGTGGCATCAAATGCTCTGGTGAAAGACTCTCCATCATACACGTTAACACTTAGCAAGAGTAGTCACCTTCAACCTGGCCTGGTTTTAGTGACACAGGGCAGCGTTTCTGGCTTGTTTAAATAGTTTCACTTTTTTTTTTTTTTTCCTAATGAATCACCTGGTTGATCCTGCCTTACTGGCTGCTTCAGTGATCAGGTGTATAATCGCACCTGTCCTGAATGATTACCTGGCTGATCGTGCCTGCACCACTTCCGGTGCTTCTATGTGCAATCAATCACCTGGTTGATCCTGCCGTCGCCAGCGCTGTATAATCATGCCAGCGCGCACCCGGCAACCACTTCCGGTGCGCGCTTTTCAATCCACCATTTTACCTGGTTGACCTGCCTCTGGCAGAGCCCTGCGCGCGCACCCGGACTTACTTCCGGTGCGCGCTCTGTATTGTGCTTCAGGCGCGCATCCGGTTACCACTTCCGGTGCGCGCCGCCTCTTTCAGTCCCCCTGCTGCTTAGCACCTCTATAATGTTCCGAGTGCTGCCGCTGGGTACTGTGCGCATGCGCGTACCTGCCATTTCCGGGTACCTGACGCCGACTGAGCAGGAGCTTGCAGCGCCGGAAAATGTCCACGCCACGGACCTCAGGAGCCAGATGCACCGCACTCACCCCCAACAAGCAGATGTTTCTCAGCGGACACCGCTCCTCTGTACAGGTACCGACCAGGGAGGAGGGGAGGAAGGGGGGGGGGGGGGGGGGGGGAGACCTGCTTTTTTACGCTCAACAGGGAGGGCCCCAAACCCCACCGAGGAGCTTACCTAGCCCGGGCACCGATGTGCCTCACGGGCTGCATGGCCACCTTTCGTCAACAGGGGGGGCACCATAAGGTGACCCCCGTGGACAGGCAGGATTTTTCAACTCAACAGGGGGGGAGAAGCGCACCTGCGGCCCCCGTGGAGAATCTTCACCCGGGCGTTCGCCTCGCGGGCTGTGGCCATGCTTCGCTCAGGGGGGGCATGGTATACATTGACCCCCGAGGCGACTACGGGTACCTGGTGACGGGTGCAGCAGACCAGCGCCTGCCCAAATCCACCCGACCCAGGCCCCGGCATCCTCTTCAATCTTCAGACGTCATCCATCTTCATCAGACGTCTTCCATCTTGAGGGTTCCCCGTCAAGGACAGGAAACCAACTGATGTGGAGAGAGGAGCCGCCCCTTTTATCTTGAAGGTTTCCTGTCCTTGATGGGCGGATCCCCTCTCTCTCGTGGTGCCGTCATGTATGATGGAAAAATAGTGTCTTTGCAAAAAGAACTTGTCAGCTGGCTGTACAATTGTAAATGTCAGCATGACATGGAGACGTTCCATCATAATGCTAGGCATACACTGACCATTCATGCGTCCATGGAGCTGCTGCAGGTCTCCTAACCTTAACAGCCAAATATATGCTTGTGTGACAGTTTGGGTCATGAGACCTGCAGCCACTCAGTGCTTACAACTGATGTGCGAGTCTGGTCTTAACAGCCATCACCAGATTGCACATTCAAGGGATGCAAGTCACTCACAAGCTTGACTTCTATTTGGACACTCAGGTTACACTGTAGAAGCCACTTTGGGTCACAGGGCAGTGAAGTCACTAAAATTAGCAGGATCTCACTGAAGGTGATTATTAACACTACAGATTGTGACACGTTCACAGGAGGGCCTCTATAATCCAGTCTGACTGCTAAGAGTAGTAGCTACTCAATATTCTTCATTGTTATATTTATCACTTAACATTGAGGAAAGTTAAGTTTGGTTCATTAGTTTGGACCTCCAGAAATAGATTTGTGTAGCCTTGGGGAAAATAAGTTGCTCACCCTTGTTAGAGGGAACTCTGTACCCGGTGAGGAAAGCCTGAGAAAACCACAAGATTAGAAGCCAAGTTTAGTCATGCTTATGTTAGCAGTTGCAAGGAGTCCATGTAACTTGATGTTGCAGTGCGTGGCGATGGAATTCTCATGTGATGTCTCGTCACTGATCCAGAGTAACCAAGTCTTCATACCTCCACCCCCAATAATGACCCTGCACAGCTTCCCATAGCCATGTACTTACGCTTTAAATGCTGGGAGATAGGAGTATATGGAGATGCTGCTCAAGTTATAAATGAAGGGCAGATGCTTGTGGATATCTTTTGTTGCCCAGGTATTAAAGAATGAGTTCAGTAAGCCTTGGTCACCTCCTGAAATAGAAAAATGTATGTATAATTGATATTTAATAGAGCAAGTTAACACAATTTTCTGCAGTGGACATTTCAGTGGGCAAAGGCCTTCTGCTGTCAGTAAGCACACTTGGTAAAGCCTGAAGGTACTAGATAGTGTTATAGGTGGCTCAGCCTCCAGTCGGGGGGATCACACCATGTCATGCATGTTGCATAAGCAAGCTACAAGGTTTTTTTTGTGTTTTTTTTTTTTTTTTTGAGTGAACCCGTCACACCCCCTCCAGAGGCTTTTGTAACTTAGGCTACTTTCACACTAGCGTTAACTGCAATACGTCGCAAATGCGTCGTTTTGCCGAAAATACGCATCCAGCAAAAGTTCTTGCTGGATACGTTTTTTCGTCATAGACTAACATTAGCGACGCATTTGTGACGCATTGCCAAACGTCGCGTCCGTTTTGCGACGCTTGGGCGTGTGTTAGCGGACCGTCGGGAGAAAAAAAAACCTTACATGTAACGTTTTTTTGCTCCCGACGGTCCGCTTTTTCCGACTGCGCATGCGCGGCCAGAACTCCGCCCCCACCTCCCAATGGGGCAGCGGATGCGTTGGAAAAATACATCCGCTGCCCCCGTTGTGCGGCGAGACCACGCTAGCGTTGGGAACGTCGGCCCGACGCACAGCGACGGGTCTTTCCCGACGCTAGTGTAAAAGTAGCCTAAGAGCCACCTTGTGCAGCACTAATGCTGCATTCTGTCAATGTGGCTCTTTTGGTTCTGGTCCCTGCCAACACTGCAATAAAATTGCTTTTATAATGTGCCCTCATACCTTGAATTTGTCAGGGGAGCAGGTCTTTCTCCCCCCCCCGACAGATGCACCGCAGCCATCACTCTGGGCCTCGGCATGCCACCTCCTTCATTAGAGTCCCAAGCGCCTGCGCTGTAAGTTTGAAGGGCAGTGCAATTGCGCATGCCCCCCAAAAAAATTAAACTTAAAGCGCAGGCAACGCTAATGAAGGAAGAGGTGGCGGCACCCAGAGGCACCGAGTGACTGCTGTGGTATCTGTGGGGGAAGACCTGCCCCCCCCCCTGACAAATTTGAGGTATGTGGGGCACATTATAAAAGCCATTATTGCAGCGTTGGCAGGGACCAGAACTAGAAGAGCCACCTTGACTGAATGCAGCATTAATACAGGTTCCCTTTAAGGCGCTACTCTGGGGCCTCAATTTGGAATTTGCAGTAATCTGTCAGAAACAGGTCTTCTCTTAAGTGGCATTTTGATCTGCTACTACAGTATTGTGGCTGACATTTGTATGAAGGGCAACCCCAAGCAATTTCTTAATGGACCCAGCCAAGGAGCAACACTTGTTCCTTCATTCCTGTATAGTTGGCAACACTACTGATGATCTATCAAGGTATGTTTCCATGTTCAGGAAACGCTGCGTGTTTGACACTGCGCAGAGCTGCAGCGTCCAGATGTTACAGTATAGTGGAGGGGATTTTATGAAATCCCATCTTAACTATGCATAACACGCACCCAGCGATTCCGGACATGCTGTGTCTTTTAAGATCACAGCATGTCTGTTTACCTTGCAGTGATGCCGCAAGGTAAAACACAGGGCCCTATGAATGGGGTGTGATGCTGGATGTGTGCAATGAACACATCTGGCATCATTGCGTCACAGAAGGGGCGGAGTGGGTTTGCCGCTCCGTCCAAACCGCTGGCCATCCTGAAGGTGGACACATACCCTCAGGGTACTGATTTTGCTGCAGACAGCCATATGCACAGAGCCCTGTGACCTCTTGATTAGGAAGTCTTGCCTATATGCTGATGACTCAGATCTACCTCTGGCCCAGATGTCACCTCCCTGATGTTCAGAATCCCAGAGTGCATCAGCCATATCCTTCTCTTGCTTACTTAAGCTCAGTGTGGATAAATCTGAATTATCTTTCCTCCATCTTGCATATCTTCTCTACCTGATCAATCACAAATGAAATCACACTTTCCCCTGTCCTGGAAATCGCTGCCTTGGAGTAACCCTTCAAACTACACCCCAATCTCTTGCCACCTTCAGCTCAAAAAAAATAAAAATTTCTAGAATGTTCTTTCCTTAAAGGTAAGGTACCGCGTTTGTAGATTATTAATAAATCACTGTAATGTAGCATAACATGCTGCTCTAACCAAGTTTTAAATGCATGTGAAACAGATTTCGTGTGTTATATGTGTTTAAAGAAGGAACTGGGGGCTGACATCTTGGTTTTGCAGCAGTAGCAGGGCACTAACAGTGTCATTTTACAGCACCCCATGGACATAGGAGATAATAGACCGGCGCTGACCCCATCTTTAACATTGGAGAGGTGTTAGCAGTGAGCTGGGCACGCCTCTGTGGGCTGCACAACTCACTGCTGTAGGTGTGACTAGCCGCCATTTTATTATAGCCCAGTCCTCTCTGCCCAGCTCCACTTACTCTCTATCACAGGTGCTCCATTAAGCTGCATTCACAGCTTGCAGAGAGGAGGTGACACCTGACACCTCTCTCAGCCATACAATGTATCTCTCCCCTCCCTCCACAATGCCTGGCCATTCGCTGCAGACCTGGAGCTCCTTCTTATTACTGAGGGATGAGTCACAGACAGCTCTGCACAGACAATGCTGCTCCATACACACCACATAAACTAACTGTGCTTCTGATGCAGTAACTGCTGGTGATAGCAGATCACAGGGCAGTCACACACAAAATGGCTCTGCCCTGTGATGCTGCTCTTCATTCTGCCCCAGGGATATTAGACCACCCAAAAGGGGAGGGAAAGGGTGATGTCAGCAGTTACTGCCCCAATTTTCCAGCTAACAGTAAAGCTGGTAAGTCTTACTATAGCTGCTTGAGGTCTAAAACGGAAAATGCTCCCCCTAGTGGTCTATATATATTTGTAAGAAAATATATAATATTTTTCATATAGAAATGTTTGCAAACAGTGCAAACATTGCATTAGTATATTTTATTTGCTATTTTAAGCTTAATTTCACAAAAAAACAAACTACAAGAAAACTGGTGGCACCTTCCCTTTAACTCTTACTCTACCAAAATGCTTGTGCATGCCCTAATCATCTCACAACAACCTCCTGTGGCCTACCTTCTAATGCTCACCAATCCAGTCTGTCCTTCACTCTGCTGCTCGACTAAAGAATCGCCTTGCAAATCCCTTCATTGGCTCCCAATTTCCCAGTATAAATTACTAACACTGACCTATAAAGCCATCCCTAACCTCATCTCTATATTCCCCCCCCCCCCACCACCATAATCTCCCAATATTTTCCCTCATGTAATCTCCGGTCCTCCCAAGACCTCCTTCTCGCTTAGTCGCTCCTCACCCGATCGCCTCCAAAACTTCTCCTGAAAATCCCAACACATTCTGGTTCCTTCAGATGGAGCCTGAAAGCCCACCTCCAAAAAAAAAAAAACCCACACTGCAGTGACTGCATGGCCAGCTCAACACCATTGGAGGTACTGTAACCCCTGACCTAGTGTCTCCTTCCCCATAATCCTGTAGAATGTAAGCCCTCAAGAGCAGGGTCCTCTTCCCCCTGTACCAGTCTGTCATTGTTTACTGTAAGTGATTTGTATTTTGATGTAACCCCTTCTCATGTACAGCACCATGGAATCAATGGTGCTATATAAACATTGCAGTGTCATGCCATAAAGTCTGGGGGCCAAAGACTCCAGGTGCGTGGTAGACTAGAGTGCCTACAAAGAATTCTCTACTTGTCAAAACTGAGTACATGGAATAAACACCATCTGTTCAACAAGTATATATATATATATATCTCCTTGCCGAGTTTATTGCCAACAAGTTAAAGCTGCTTTTGGTGGACATAGCAGTCTAATACCCAAGAACTGGTCCCAATTTTCATGCTGTAAACTTGCCATCTACGTAGGCTAGTTCTTGATCTGTGTCCTTCACCAATCCTTCACTTCCTAGCATACCATGCCCCTGCCTTTGTCCAGTGGCCTGCCTGCTCCAAGTAGAAAGCCAGTGAGATAGACAGCCACCTTCTGGAATCCATCTTAGCTGCTAGAGATAATGTCATCTGACCAGTGACAGCACTTTAGGCAAGACACCTAGCAGCTGGAACCCCAAGTCATTTTTAATGGTACAAAATTTAAACGATTTAGGTTTAGAACATTATGTAGTCTCAAAATATAGTGACCATTAAAACACCAAGCTACAAAATAAGGCTGATCACTCTGCAGTTACTGCATTCAATGTCCAATTCCCAAAACACTGTCTAGACCATTTGCTAGCAACAGTGTCTTCTGTCAAAACAAATATCAGTCACCTTTTGATATCAAGTCATGTGTGATAATTAATAGAGGAAACATCCATGTCAGACACAAGGGAGCCTATAAGTTTAGGCAAACATCTGTGTTAGTGACTACTTGGACACATTACTGGAAAAGGCCACGTTCACCCTGTTGCATTTGGAATCCAATGATGTATGATCCTAGCCTTGTGGCCAACTTCTGGCACTTAATGTGTTGATATTTTGGGTTTCCCATACTTACACAGCACCAAGTTAAGCATTTAAGCAAAATTTTACAGAACACAACAAGGACCAGAATACACAGATCTTAGGCATTTTAATTGTTTATTGAAAACCTACAGCTAGAAGAATCACCAGATTGTTACCAGGCAGCACTAAGTGGATCAGCCCACATATATCAGTTGCCTGGGAGTTAAGGGATGCATTAAAAAAAAAAAAAAAAAAATAAGAACTTGTTTTGCAATGCAGGGTCATATTGGTCAGTTTGTTAAATCAACATGTAGTTTAACAGCTCCTTGCTGTGGTAGGCAGGACAGTGCCATGTATTGTCTGGATTGTCAGCAGATTTACAGATTGAGGTCTTGAATCTTGAACATGGTGGCCTTTGACTGAATAAGTCATTTTGGGCAGTGTCATCATTGAGGCCTTGTGTAGTTTTAACTCAAAACACATTGATATCTGCATGCTACCTGGGTTAGGTGATGACATTGTATTAGGAGATATTATCCATTGACTCCATGTATACTGCGCCTGACAGGAATTAGAATGTCAGGTCTCAAAGTTGGAAGGCACTTTAGAAAAGAAAAATAAGTTTCTAGCATTCTAGTTTGGGCCCTAGTCCTATAGTCTGTACAGGCAGCAGTAAGAGCTCACCTGCAATATCTGGGGTACCAAGAGTCATGAGGTTATATACCAGAAAGACCATCTTGTGCTACTCACCATCAAAGCTGCCTTCTTCTGTGGCCTTATGTAATAACTGCTTGTAAGTTTCGACAGACGGTTGGAATACAAACACTCCAGAGTTAAAGCAGTCAGGCCAGCCGGGGTCTGGGGCTGCAGACAACTCTTCTCGCTCAAATAGGTCATCAATGTTCTGTAAAACCTAAAGATTTTACAAAGGAAATTCAAAAAAATTGGCTCCTACACTTAGGATCTTAGCAATCAAATGGCATTCATGAGATCCAACAAATATCAGGTTTGCTTTACCACTGTATCTGCATCCATAAAGACACATTTGGTATATTGTGTCAGTGTCCAGCAATGAAGTTTTGTGAGTGTGACACCAAGCTCTGGTCTCTCCAGTAAAGCCAAATGGGCAGAATCCTTACTGTCCAAGACATCCACAACTCTAACATCGTCGTAAACTTTGTCAAGTACTTTCCTGTAGAAAACACACTTGTGATTAAGACATTTTCACTACATCACCATGAATGCAACAGAAGAGCACAACTCACCTCATGGAGTCTGAGACTTGAGGAGTTATGAGCACAGCCAGCTTGTGTGAAGTATGTTTCCGCAGAGATGAGCCCAACACCAACGCTCCTTTTCCATAAGAGTCATTTGTAGCAAGGGTGACAAAAGCACAATCTAGGAGGGGGAGGAAAAGGGAAAAAAAAATAAAAAATTTACCCAAATACTGAACAGGTTTACAGATGAGCCATACAATATTGTGTCTTTACAGAATTATGTACACAGCTCAGATATCTTGAAGTCTCCCACAATGAGATTTCAAAAAGTGACCAATACCCACGTATGTGGCCCTTCCAATTATACAGCCCCTGCACTCCTGACAGACCCAGTCATAGCCTATGGGAGGGGGGAGTTGAGCATGTACAGTTAAGTCCATATATATTTGGTCAGACAACATTTTTCTAATTTTGGTTAGACATTACCACAATGAATTTTAAACAAAACCATTCAGATGCAGTTCAAGTTCAGACTTTAAGCTTTCATTTGAGGGTATCCACATTAAAGTTTGATGAAGGGTTTAGGAGTTTCAGCTCCTTAACATGTGCCACCCTGTTTTTAAAGTGGTAATGCCTATAACCCAAATTAGAAAAAAAAAAAAAATATATATATATCTTTTTCTTTTAAATCACTGGTTTGTTAGGTCAAACACTACTGGGACACTTCTAGATTTTCAGTTTGCAACTTTCCACCATGAGCAATGCATAGATAAGGGCCCACAAGGCCACCATGATATGCTACCCTTCTCATTGAAGAGTTTTTTTTAAAGGACAGAAATAGATGTGACAGTGTTTGCAGAGATCTTCTGATCTCTTGATTGATGGCATCACACTATGGGCACCATTTTCCAGTATTGTGTAGGGATACTTGGATCGTCATAGTGCAGAGCAGAGGTGACAGCTGCCAACTGTTTCTCACCACTAGTATCAGTGCCAAGTAGGTCTTGGTCTCCAAGGCACAGAATTAAACATTTAAATGCCAGGCAGTGCCACTCCTGTACCCATCATCTTCTAGAACCAGACTGTTTGCAATAAAGCCTAATGAGACCAGCAACTTGGGGCAATGTTTAGAGTACAGTCTCCATATCTGTGGATCAAGAGCCATAAGACAAGTTATCCAATGGGTGAACATTGACAATTACAGTCTTGTCTGCATTAGAGATGCCAGGACACAGGCACCAGCATGTGCAGGGTACAACATTAAGAGGCACAAAGTTTCAATTTTATATTTTCTGGGCATAGTAGTTCAGCATGGACAGGAAAAGAGGCAGTGGTTGAGCATGGTATAATGCTTCCTCTATAGCGGCAGTGTGGATGAATTACACCACACAGAACAGTCACCATTTTTTGTCTGATAGTTACTATACTAAATGTATAGAAAATAAAGCACTGAAATGCTGGCGAGTGCCACTTTAGAATATTGGGCATTGAAGTGCAATACCACCACTAGTTATAGCCCCCTGGCTGTAGAAGATGAAGACTGAGCAGTAGTGTGGTCAGCTTAGGCCTTTTTGCAGTGGATTGGCATTTCCCATTCCTGCTGGACCCCAAGCTGGTGACTCCACTTCTGTAATTTCGTTGATAGGCTGATTCCCTCCCTGATATGAGGAAGTAAGTAGTGAACTGTACTCTAGTGAACATTCTCAGTATACTCCCCAAGGCATGACGTAGGTTAGTATAGCAGGAACACAGCAGACCAGTCCTGCGATCAAGAAGAAAGGCCGACAGCTTAAGAACAAGCATTCACAGCTTCAGCCAGATGCAACAGTATCCAATTCATCTAGGAACAAGATCGGTCCTATATTACATGCAAGCATGGCGTTCTGTTACATAACCTGCCCATGCACAGGAAACAAGACGACAAAGGAGCACTGTGGACACTCGAGTTCTTGGCAGACGTGGCTCTAGAAAGAATGTGGAGGTGAGATCCAGACACAGGAGGCTTGTGCTTGCACACCTACTACAGGAGCCAGTAACATGCACCAAAAATAGACACTTCACAATCAAGAAGAGTCCTCCTAACACTATAGCAGTAGGATCCTGACTATCATTTGAGTGTAAGCTAGTGTGCTACCTCCATATAGCAATATGGAGGTAGCACAACTAGTTTACACTCAAATGATATATTCAGGATCCTTGTACTGGTTCATACAATCCTCAAGGAACTTAGTCCTCTTTTCTAGTGGCCTCATAATGGACAGATGCAGCCGCCAAAGGTATTGGTTTCGTAAGGTCACACTAATTGAAACTTGTGTTAGAAATTGGTAATAAATCAGTGATTAGCTGCATCATTCCAGTATACATCCATGTGCAAGCCATGGACACAAGATGTAAGAGCCTAGAACTCTTCATGGGCCAAACATTATGGATCAGGGGTTCTCATCTAGAGGCAACTCAAAGAAGTTCACTAAATTGTGGACAATTTATGGGTCTCTGGATCCAGTGGTCCTGACACCTGGGCCTCATCTGAATGGAACATGCTAGACTTGCTCCACCATTCATTGAGTGGATTCAGAGCATGAACAGCATCACTTACATAGGGCTCTGCTGTTCTTGGGGGAATCCTGTGGTCAGACCCTCAATAATGCTGGCCTTTTACCTATATGAATGATGTTGATTGTATCAGTATGCCTTTACTAGGCTGGCATTTTTTTTGGCTACCATTCACACAGCCCTTCATGCAAGCAGGTAAGCCTGCTGCCCTGAATAAGTGATGATCTGTTCAGGGAAAATGTGTCCTACTTTGTGAGAGAATGCAGATCAAGACTCTGCAAGTATCAGCGGCTTTATGGTCCAGCTACTAGAACTATTTACAGACTGGTATCAGATGAAGCCCGCTGTAATGCCATCCCCATCATTGTATGAGAAGTGGGGTGCAGTGCCTGTAGTGACAGATGAAGCAGCCCTCACATCAGCCCCTGGTCCACCCATACTCCAGATTACTGGCAGTGCCATCAGCGCAATACTGCATTATCTTGCTTGTTCTTTATCCCTCCAATCTAGTAATCCCAGCAGGATTAGATCTTGCTCACTATCAATCTATGTTTTTTGCCAAATAAAGCACAATGGGCCAAAAAAAAACAAAAAAAAAAAAACTGAAGAAACTTCCATGCTCGCAGGGCTTCACAACCATTTCTAGCCTTAGGGCCACTGTTCGCCAAATTCTGAACCTCTGCATTTTGACCTTCTATTCATGGGCCTCTGCATTCCTGAGATACAAGCCCAAAACCCTGTAAGCAAATCATGTTATCAAGGGAGTGTGGTTATCAAATTCTGTAGGAGTCCTGAGGATCACACCCACTTGGCTAGTAACTATTCACAGTTGAAGCAGGTGCCATCCCATGATCAGAAGTGCTGAAACACTAAAAGCAATAGCAGATTCAGGAGATCAGTGATATTTAAAGTAGACATGGGCATTTTAGTGTGTGACTAACAGGGCCGATAGTCCCTTCTGCCACAATACATTTACAGAACATGCCGTACTTTTGGAAGGGGGCTCCCAGGAGTGTAAACCTGTCTGCTTGCAGCCCTCAATACTTGAGTGGAGACTTGAGTTTCCAGGTTTGTCATAAAGATAGAGGCAGATTTACTAAAGTCATCAAGCTACCCTAGGCATACAGCCACCTCTACTAGAGATACTGCATAGCCAGCTGTGGCAAGTCTGAACATGCTGTCCTTCCCAATACAACCCCTTGGGAGCGCTGTAACCTGACAGTGAGGCTTCAGGACCAGAAGATGCTGGCCACTGCTGGTAAGGTGTCAGTCACCTCCACAGATGGACACCGATCAGGTCTTTAAACTGCCAAAATTATTTTTCTCTTCTATATAGATATGCAGTAGTACTGAGATACTTTGTTTACACCTTATTACCAGACAGACCACCTCAGCACTTACCAGCTGCAGTGAAGTAACAGCACCAGTGATATCAGCTTCAGTGCTTACCAGCTCAATAGAGAAGGGCTTGTAAGCGCTGTACATATTTGGCCAATACAGCTAGATCATAGTTATAAAGAAAATACCCAGAAAGGTTAATAAAAACCACTGTCAAAAACAGGCACAAAGCATACTCCAAAAAGGATATAGACACAAGAAAGAAAGGAGTACCAAACCACCAATGAATAAAATCTAATATTTATTAGTAATAAATATAAAATATAAAAGCACATAAAGGTACCAATAATCTCAATAAGAATACCATGGACAAACAAGTTAAAATTTGAAGGACACAGATCAACCAGGTTACATAGTGTAAATAGGACCATATAAGTATAGCATAATGTGCATTCCACCCCTAACACCGGTTATAGAGAAAGATCAAGGGTCAAACCCACATAGATCACCACAATTGTGGCCCAAAACTAGGTATCCAAAACTCAGTGTAGTATATATCAATATGGTGGTATCTTACCCAAATAGGTCCGTGCACGTGGTTGAACGTAGCCCCAATGCGCGTTTCGCTTGGGCTTCCTCAGGGGGCCCCCTAAGGAAGCCCAAGCGAAATGCGCATTGGGGCTACGTTCAACCACGTGCACGGACCTATTTGGGTAAGATACCACCATATTGATATATACTACACTGAGTTTTGGATACCTAGTTTTGGGCCACAATTGTGGTGATCTATGTGGGTTTGACCCTTGATCTTTCTCTATAACCGGTGTTAGGGGTGGAATGCACATTATGCTATATTCTTATTGAGATTATTGGTACCTTTATGTTATGTGCTTTTATATTTTATATTTATTACTAATAAATATTAGATTTTATTCATTGGTGGTTTGGTACTCCTTTCTTTCTTGTAGCTAGATCATAGTTGTTGGTCAGGAGGAAAAAAAAAGTTAATCCTAACAGCTGGAATATTAGGCAGTAAAATAAGTGTTTCCTGCAAGCAGTGATGCTACCCAGTTATTAAGATAGGAAAAACCCTCGAGAATCCATCACTGCTGTCACCACCAGTAATAGGACTCCTAGTCCTCGAGAGACCTGCCTATCTAATGTGGAAATATCGTAAAGACCCGGGCTTAGTGTGACACGAGGAAGAGGAGCTAAAAATAGGAGCACTGGAAGCGCCGTCAATAAGCCAACAGCTGGCGAGAGGGACACTGGCCGCTGGGATGAAGGAGTCTTCTGCAGATGCCCACGTCTCTTCATGGACCTTGTACCTTCAAAGTCTGAAACCTATTCATTTATAGTGAGTGAATGAATCTAGAGAAATCCAACCTGGCTATAGAGAAGCCTTCTGATCATTCCCACCACTGCTGCCTACAAGGCCCGGCCACCAAGACATGCACTGAAGACAAGCCTTTTTACTTTAAGAAATGGGGTGACTATTAGAGCCAAGCCTGCAAGTGTTAAGTTCCTAGAAGGAAACAAGCGGCACTGCAGCCTGCACCACCTGACCGCCAGCAAGCCCCTCCATGGAGCACATTCAAGGGCACTCAGGAACCTGCATCCCAGGGCTAATCAGGACCGGGTGGGTTACACCTCCTGCCCACAGACCGGCACCAACAAGACACCACTGGGATCCTGGGTGAGGAGTGGCACAGACATGTCATGTGCCAGTGAGGGAATACAGCCAGGCATGGCGACCTGCAGATAAGACATGCCATGAACTAATTGTATTGTGTGGCCTATCCACTGGCAGCAGGCTCAGTAAGGCATTACATGCAGTGCCACATCACCACTGCCCCAAGCTATGGCACAAGATGCTGGAGGCACAGTAGATGTGGCCATGTTCACACACTGAGGTTTTCTGCACAGTCTAAACCGCTTATACAGCAGGTTTTGCTGCGTTCTCATTGCTGCGGTTTGGTCAGGGGACGTTTGTGTTCTTGCTGATAAAGTTTAGTGCATATAAAAAACTAATGTGATTCAACTTCATCAAGTTTGACACAAACCCCCCAAAAAATTATGTTGCCGCGACCCTCTGTAAAGGTAACGTGCAGCCGCTTCTTTCCTATAAGGAGAAGCATCCTGACCAGGTGGGGCACAGACGGGCACCCATGAGTGAGGCCCATTATAAAGCCACCATTACCAGCGGCCCCTCACTCATATGGACCTTCTGATCCCAAGAGCCGTTAGTGGCACCAAGGCCGAGCCTTCCCCACACCATGCCACCGGGGCCATCGTGGAACCATCCAGAGGAGGCAGACGCTCACTTTCCAGTCCCAGGGAGGAGGGATGATTTGGTGTGTTTGCTTGGAGCCCCCCGCAAGGGCAGGAACACTAAAAACTTGGTCATCACCCGAGAGGCCCGATCCAGAGGGACCACAATCCCCAGCAGCACCACAGCTGGCACCAGACACCTGCTCCCTCAACTGTAGAGGAAAGTGGGGGAGGGGCACAGGTAACACCACAAGCTGCTGAGGTGGGGGGCACTGATTAGCCACTAGAGGACTAGCATTGCTCATTACACCACCAGCCAGTGTAGCCCCCACAAGCCCAGTGGGACCCCACACTTTCTAGCAATCCTGGTGGCAGGCATCATGACCACTCAGTGCAGCCCACCAGGTGTGGGGCCAGGGGGCTCACAGCTGGAGTAACCCTTCCATCACCATAGACAAGTACATGGCAGTGCCATCCTCCAGGTGCCAGCCGGTTACAGAGTGCAGGCTCCCCGGGAGGAGACCTCACTGCTGCATGCTTGGAGTTGTAGTTCCCCAGCTGGGTCCGTGCAAGTGGCCATTACCGCCCGTGTCACTGTGGTCCAGGAAGAGGATCGGACATCAAGACAAGTGCAGAGCAGGAAGGAAGGGGTTACCGGGCACTGACGAGCGGGAGCACGAGCACTTTCACTCTGGAGAAGCAATGGAGGCGGCAGAGGAAGGTGCTGCACAGGACGTGCCCGATAAGCAGAGCCCAGCACACCCGGGCACCTACCTGCCATCTCTGAGCCGATGTGTAACGCTGCGCGGTCCCGGAGCTGCTGCTGCCGTCAGTCACCTCTTCTCCTGCCCCAGCTGCACAGATGCTGCCGGTCATGTATCCGCACCGTGACCTCCCTCTTATATGCGGCGCCCATGTGACCAGGCCCCGCCCCCCGCACAGCAGTGTGGGCGTGTCCGGCTGGGAGTTCCGTTGTACACAGTCCCGGAGCCGCCGTGTGCGGACACTGACAGCCGCCAATGCTCTGCTGGAGGGCAGGGTCCATAATATGGCGCGGCGAAGAACGGGTTACTGGACTTAAAGGAGACGTGCAGTCCTGGTGATTTTCTGCTGTGCGGCAGATAGTGTGTGACCCGGACACTGCGTCCTCACAGGAGGGGACATTACTTACCATGAGAGCCCCTGCAGCAGGTGCAGTAATTTGTCCCATCTGTGGCAGCAGAGCGGGCGATGTGTGACACCTGCGGCCGATTTCCCATCCAGAGCCTCGCTGTAAGGGTAAATTTCCACTGCCGAGAGACAAATCGGTCCGTAATCTGGACCGAAAAAACGGATGTAACGTATGCGATTGTCATGCGAGTGTCATGCGAGTGCAATGCGAGTGCAATGCGATTTTTAATCGCATCATCCGTATGACATCAGTATGACATCCGTATTGCTGTCCGATTTTTACGCACCAGTGTCCTTTGAAAAGCCGGCAATTCAGCGCCGTGTACAGTAAAATCACACTGACAGGTTAGAATAGAGTAGATATATGCACATAGAATGTGTATATATACATATATACATGTCAGTGAGACACCTATATATGTATATTTATATTTAATGCAGCGCTAGATAGCATAAAAGCCGCTAATTCAATTGCCAGCTTTTTCCTTCTCCTTCCCAAACCCGACAGGATATGAGACATGGTTTACATACAGTAAACCATCTCATATCCCCCTTTTTTTTTGCATATTCCACACTACTAATGTTAGTAGTGTGTATGTGCAAAATTTCAGCGCTGTAGCTGCTAAAATAAAGGGTTAAATGGCGGAAAAAATTGGCGTGGGCTCCCGCGCAATTTTCTCCGCCAGAATGGTAAAGCCAGTGACTGAGGGCAGATATTAATAGCCAGGAGAGGGTCCATGGTTATTGGCCCCCCCGTGGCTACAAACATCTGCCCCCAGCCACCCCAGAAAAGGCACATCTGGAAGATGCGCCTATTCTGGCACTTGGCCACTCTCTTCCCACTCCCTGTAGCGGTGGGCTATGGGGTAATGAAGGGTTAATGCCACCTTGCTATTGGAAGGTGACATTAAGCCAGATTAATAATGGAGAGGCGTCAATTATGACACCTATCCATTATTAATCCATTTGTCTGAAAGGGTTAAAAAACACACACACACATGATTAAAAAGTATTTTAATGAAATAAACACAGCGGTTGTTGTAATAATTTATTGCTCTCTCAATCCATCAGCAACACCCTCGCTTGGAAAAATAATAAACGCACAAGATACATACCTTCTGATGTCCGATCACGTCCCACGCGGTAATCCATCTGAAGGGGTTAACTAATATTACAGGCACGAGCTGCGATAAACCACTCGCTCGTGCCTGTAATCCCCGGGTGCTGAAAGGAAAGCTGGATCTGTACTTACATTCAGTCGCGGTGATGCGCCCCTGCTGGATGTTCTCATGAACTGCAGCCTGGGAACTTTTTCCCACGCTCCAGGTCATATGAGGACATCCACCAGGGGGCGCATCACCGCGACTGTAGGAAATGTAGGTCAATGACCTACATTTCATTCATTCCCCAGGGAATTACAGGCACGAGCACAGCTGCATTATAGCAGAGCTCCTGCTTGTAAATTATTTTAACCCCTTCATATGGATTACCTCGTGGGACGTGACGGTTCAACAGAGGGTATGTATCTTGTGCATTTATTGTTTTGCCAAGCAAGGGTTTCCTAAGGATTGAGCGAGCAATAAAATATTAAAACAACCGCTGTGTTTATTTCATTAAAATACTTTTACATCATGTGTGTGTGTGTTTTTTAACCCTTTCATACAATTGGATTAATAATGGATAGGTGACATAATTGACGCCTCTCCATTATTAATCTGGCTTAATGTCACCTTACAATAGCAAGGTGGCATTAACCCTTCATTACCCCATAGCCCACCGCTACAGGGAGTGGGAAGAGAGTGGCCAAGTGCCAGAATAGGCGCATCTTCCAGATGTGCCTTTTCTAGGGTGGCTGGGGGCAGATGTTTGTAGCCACGGGGGGGCCAATAACCATGGACCCTCTCCTGGCTATTAATATCTGCCCTCAGTTACTGGCTTTACCACTCTGGCGGAGAAAATTGCGCGGGAGCCCACGCCAATTTTTTCCGCCATTTAACCCTTTATTTGAGCAGCTACAGCGGCCAAATTTTGCACATACACACTACTAACATTAGTAGTGTGGAATATGCAAAAAAAAGGGGGATATGAGATGGTTTACTGTATGTAAACCATGTCTCATATCCTGTCGGGTTTGTGAAGGAGAGAGCAAATGCCGGCAATTGAATTAGCGGCTTTAATGCTCTCTAGCGCTGCATTAGATATAAATATACATATATAGGTGTCTCACTGACATATATATATGTATATATACACATTCTATGTGTATATATCTAGTCTATTCTAACCTGTCAGTGTGATTTTATTGTACACCGCGCTGAATTGCCGGCTTTTCAAAGGACACCGGTGCGTAAAAATCGGACAGAACTCGCATGGTGCGAGTGCTGTGCGATTTTTTTCTCGCACCCATTGACTTGCATTGGCGAGTCTCGTCCGAGACTCGCAGCAAATCGCAGCAAGCTGCGATTTTTTTCTCAGTCCGATTTCGGCCGAGAAAAAAATCGCAAATGAAAAGACACCTATTGAATAACATTGGTCCGAGTGCAATCCGATTTTTTATCGGATTGCACTCGTCCGTTTTCCTCGCCAGTGGAAATGTACCCTAACGGAGGAAAACCGCATCACAATGTGCAATAAATCCACCTACAGCCCAAACCTGACAGAAAGTCTCAGGGAACTGCAACAAAATCAGGACTGGAAAATCCTCAACAGAAAATGTGTGTGACCGTGTCCGTAGGCCTCATCCACAGTCTGTGGTCTTGGTAGCGCATGTATCACGTCTATGGTGCTGTTCACATAGTCAGGTTTTTATATTGACCGTTCTAAAAAAAAAGTCGTGGAGACCAGTCTGATACTGATCTGAGTCCGGAATCAGAATCCCCCATAGGCCGGTGTCACACTGGCGAGTTTTACAGACGTATGAGAGGTGCAGAAAATACGGATTGCATACGGTACAATAATTCTCTATCACCCTGCTCCTATCTGCCGTATATTACTGATCCGTATTATACGGTCTTGTACGGCCGTAGAAAATCGCAGCATGCTGCGTTTGTCACCGTATTGCGAAAAAAAATCGTCAATAAAAGTCTATGGGGCGAGAAAAATACGGATAACACATGGACCATGCGTGTGACTTGCGAGAAATACGCAGCGGTGTTCTCTAGAAAAGCCGACAATTCAGTGCGGTGTACAGTAACATCACACTGACAGAATAGGTAGAATAAATGTCTACACATAGTATAGGTATATATATATATATATATATATATATATATATATATATATGTCAGTGAGACACATATATATATATATATATTTCATACAGCGCTAGATAGCATATAAGCCGGTAATTCAATTGCCGGCTTTTCATTTCTCCTTCACAAACCCGCCAGGATATGAGACATGGTTTACATACAGTAAACCATCTCATATGCCTTTTTTTTTGCATATTCCACACTACTAATGTTAGTAGTGTGTATGTGCAAAAATTGGGCCCTCTAGCTATTAAATTAAAGGGTTAAATCGCGAAAAAAAATTGGCGTGGGCTCCCGAGCAATTTTCTCCGCCAGAGTGGTAAAGCCAGTGACTGAGGGCAGATATTAATAGCCTAGAGAGGGACCATGGTTATTGCCCCCCCCCCCCCCCCCCGGCTAAAAACATCTGTCCCCAGCCACCCCAGAAAAGGGACATCTGGAAGATGCGCCTATTCTGGCACTTGGCCACTCTCTTCCCACTCCCGTGTAGCGGTGGGATATGGGGTAATAAAGGGTTAATGTCACCTTGCTATTGTAAGGTGACATTAAGCCAGATTAATAATGGAGAGGCGTCAATTATGACACCTATCCATTATTAATCCAATAGTACGAAATGGTTAATAAAACACACACACATTATTACAAAGTATTTTAATGAAATAAAGACACAGGGTGTTGTAATATTTTATTAGACTCTTAATCCACCTGAAGATCCTCGTTCTGTAAAAAAGGAAAAATAAAAAAACAACAATATCCCATACCTCCCGTCGTTCTGGTCACGTCCCACGATGTAAATCCATCTGAAAGGGTTAAATCATTTTACACCCAGGAGCTCTGCTAATGCAGTCGCTCCTGTCTGTAAAACTTGGTGAATGAATGGAAAGCTGGGGAATGTACTGTAGTTACCTTGAGTCGCGGTGATGCGCCCTCTGCTGGATGAACTCATATGAACTCGAGCGCGGGAGCCCATGCCAATTTTTTCCGCGATTCAATTTTTTCCACGATTTAACCCTTTAATTTAATAGCTAGAGTGCCCAAATTTTGCACATCCACACTACTAACATTAGTAGTGTGGAATATGCAAAAAAAAAAAGGGATAGGAGATAGCAAAAGCCGGCAATTGAATTACCGGCTTTTATGCTATCTAGCGCTGAATTAAATATAAATATGGATATATATATATATATATATATATATATATGTGTGTCTCAATGACATATATATATATATATATACACTCACCGGCCACTTTATTAGGTACACCATGCTAGTAACGGGTTGGACCCCCTTTTGCCTTCAGAACTGCCTCAATTCTTCGTGGCATAGATTCAACAAGGTGCTGGAAGCATTCCTCAGAGATTTTGGTCCATATTGACATGATGGCATCACACAGTTGCCGCAGATTTGTCGGCTGCACATCCCAAAGATGCTCCATACAAGGCAGGATGGATCCATGCTTTCATGTTGTTTACGCCAAATTCTGACCCTACCATCCGAATGTCGCAGCAGAAATCGAGACTCATCAGACCAAGCAACGTTTTTCCAATCTTCTACTGTCCAATTTCGATGAGCTTGTACAAATTGTAGCCTCAGTTTCCTGTTCTTAGCTGAAAGGAGTGGTACCCGGTGTGGTCTTCTGCTGCTGTAGCCCATCTGCCTCAAAGTTCGACGCACTGTGCGTTCAGAGATGCTCTTAGGCCTACCTTGGTTGTAACGGGTGGCGATTTGAGTCACTGTTGCCTTTCTATCAGCTCGAACCAGTCTGCCCATTCTCCTCTGACCTCTGGCATCAACAAGGCATTTCCGCCCACAGAACTGCCGCTCACTGGATTTTTTTTCTTTTTCGGACCATTCTCAGTAAACCCTAGAGATGGTTGTGCGTGAAAATCCCAGTAGATCATCAGTTTCTGAAATACTCAGACCAGCCCTTCTGGCACCAACAACCATGCCACGTTCAAAGGCACTCAAATCACCTTTCTTCCCCATACTGATGCTCGGTTTGAACTGCAGGAGATTGTCTTGACCATGTCTACATGCCTAAATGCACTGAGTTGCCGCCATGTGATTGGCTGATTAGAAATTAAGTGTTAACAAGAAGTTGGACAGGTGTACCTAATAAAGTGGCCAGTGAGTGTATATACATATATATATATATATATATATATATATATATATATATATATATATATATACTGTATATATGTTTGAATGAACATTTGAGCCCATAAATCCATTAGATGTCGGTTTTGCAAGCCTGTGAGAAAATATCGCAGTATGGATGCCATATGGATTACATACGGAGGATGACATGCGCAAAATACGCTGCCACACCCTGCCTACGGATGACATACGGATCACTATTGTGGGAACATTTCTGCGTATTACGGCCGTAAAAAACGGACCGTATTTTCATACGCTGAGTGTGACGCTGGCCATAGAAGACTGCAGGTCAGATCAGTGTTCTGTCCACGATAACAGTGTAATGGAGCAACGTTTTGTTATTTATCTCTCCATATGTGAAACTCACTGATGATAAAAACGGACGCCTGGTGCAAACACGTCTGTCACCCCACAACAGCCAAGTGATTTACGTCCGAGAAAAATCTCAGCCATCTGATTGAGGCCTAAGTCACAGTTCACATTAGCATGAAGGCCTCCACGTGGCCCCTGGTGGGGGTCTGATCCTTCTGACACCACATGTGCTGCTGTTGTTAAAAGTGGCACAAAGATGATGAAACCCACTGGCACTGTGAGCTTATGCCGGCGTCAGAGGCCGTACTACAACACGGGCGGACATGACTGCGTGCATTTTTCTGCGTATGGTACAAGTGCAGGCGCTGCCCACCATTACATACACTAGTCTGTGATACATCAGAGCACAGCAATGCATGCTGCAATGTATTCCATGCCTGCTGGTCCTTGTGGAACATCGTCCATGTGCACTGGCTTATTGGCTATAATGGGTGCGTGCGCTCTACGTGTGTGGCTCCAACAGCACCTGCCCCTATTACACACATGTCTGAAAGAGCAGGAGCCTCAGGCTGATACAAGACACTGAGACTAATCACATAAACCTCTGAGTATTGTTTAATGTGGGGTCCTCCCCTCCAGACCTCAAGACCCCGGAACACGACATGTTTTCAGGCTTTCCTTATACAGGTGATGATAACCAGTGATGAACAAAAGTGCTCGGTACTTGAGTTTGCCGAGAGTGCTCAAGTGACACGTTCGAGTCCCCGCTGCGCATGTTTTGACAGCCGAAAAAAACATGCGAGATTGCCTGCCATACACAGACAATCCCATGTTTTATGGCTGTATAACAGCCGCGAAACATGAGAGGTAGGGACTCAACATGGCGCTCGAGCACCCGCGATACATAGTGCATACCCGAGCACCCTCAGCAAACTAGTGATAACGCCAACACCTGCACAGGTTACCTGGGCAATACTAAGAAAATCTGAAAATACGACCTGTGGGGGCCGTGAGGACTGGAGCTGAGGAACACTGACCTCAGGGGCTGAAGCACTACATACTGTACAGCCTTCAATCTACAGCCTACACCTGCTGCTGCTAATACCAGTGAGAGCAGGCGGCGGCTGATGGGAGTATTCATCACCCACCGCCTGCGCTATGAATTAATAAATAAGAATTCTGCCGTAGGTTCCCCTGTATTTTCTATAACCAGCCAGGCAAAACTGACATCTGGGGGCTGCAACCCTCATTTGTCAGCTTCAGCAAGGATGGTTATCAAAAATAGAGGGGTCCCCATGCTGTTTTTTTAATAATTTAAATAAATAAATAACAACCTGCCAAGCTAAAGCTGACAGCTGAGGGCTTGTATTCTCAGGTTGGTAAGGGGCCATGGATATTGACCCCCCCAGCCTAAAAACAGCAGTCCACAGCCACCCCAGAAAAGGCACATCTATTACATGCGGCAATTCTGGTGCTTTGCCTGGCTTTTACCACTTGCCCTGTAGGGGTGGCAAGTGGGGTTCATATTTGTGGTGTTGATGTCAGCTTTGCATTGTCTGGTGACATCAAGCCCACCGGATAGTAATGGAGAGGCGCCTATAAGACACATCCATTACTAATCCTATAGTTACATGATAAATAAAGAGACAGCCAGAATAAAGTCTTTTATCAGCAGTTAGACTAAACACACTTTTCCATTTTTATTTAAAAATAACAAACACAGTTATACTCACCTAGCGCCCATTGAATCCCTCGTCTCCTGTAATAAAACAAAAATAAAAAAGCAGCAATATACCTCACCTGTTTGACGTTCTGTCCACCACAGTAATCCATGTCTGGGGGATAAATAGTTTTAAACCTGGAGAGTGCCAAGATGCGACCATCCAGACTGAGAACCACTGGTGACTGAGCTGCTACAAGTGCAGCCTCATTGACCAGCAGTGACAGATCACCATGACAATTTGTGCTGCAGCCACTGGTTTGGGCTTGAGGTCACCAGACAAGACAAAGGTGACATGAGCCTCACTTTCCATCGCTACAGATGAGAGCCATCTTCAGCACCCGGTGCCAGGGAACAGCGCTAACTATACTGCTGCTTCTCAGTGTTACAGGAATGTCAGATGCTACAGGCAGTCACATTGCATCTGGCTGCAGAAGGTCTGTGTTTGGCATTGCAGACTCCTTCTTAATCCTTCTGAGTTTTGGACCCAGTGGCAACCTTCCAGGGTGCTATTAGATTTGCCTAGGGGTCTCTTCTCCCCCTTTCCCTAGCGTTTTGGTTTCCTTCCCCTCATGTGGCACTTAGTCTTCCCACTCTGTGCGTGACTCTCAGGCACCGGTGCATATCACACAAATGACATCCCTGTGTGTCATCTGTGTGCACGTGTGTGGGACCTTTTGCGGCCCGTGCTGCTGGTAAAACTTGGACATTTCAGCATGTTTTGCCTATGGACACACGGTCCGTGGAAACACACTGACGTGCACAGACCCATTCAGTTGAATGGGTCTTCGTGTGTAAGTGTCTCTGGTACATGTGACAACTGTCACCACACGTACGGGAGACACTGACATCTGAAAGAGGCCTTAGGCGGGTCCTATTTAGGTGTTTTAGTGGCTGAGAACAGGTGTGGCAGTAATCCGGCCTGTGTGTGGGTAGGGAATTTGAACTCAGCTTCCCAAAGATGTGATAAACCACAGTTAATTTATGTTTTCAAGGGGTGGGGACGCAATCACTTTTTCACACGTGGCCCCGTATGTTTGGATTTATTTTTCCATTAATAAAAAATACCTGAATTTAAATACTACATTCTGTGTTTACTTGTGTTATCTTTATTTGTATCTACATTTGTTTAGTGATCTGAAACATTTAAGTGTGACAAACATGCAAAAGAATAGGAAATCAGTAAGGGTAAACACTGCTTCACACAACTGTAATTCTGTACACCCCCCCAACAAAAAAATATTGATCAGCAATGTATTGAATCAAAACTGGTCATGCCCGCGAAAAAGAACTTCACTTTCATGTGACTCACCAGATTGAAGTTTCCTGAGAATCGAACGCTTTTCATCATTCTTTACATACTTTCTTTTCCGAAATGTTGAGAGCTTTTTCCTCATATAAATTACACTGTTCTCACAGTTCTATCAAGAACGTTACTAGTGGCTGAAGAACTTCAGCAACTTCCAAAATATCAGTCTTCACATTTTGCACTCACATATTAGTTCACTTGGTGTAATCTGAGCAGCACCGTTCCCCAAAACCATGCCATGGACACTGTCTCACGGCTTGATTATTATACCTCTAGCTGCTGCTCGAGATCCTGAATTTTGTGCTTCGTCACTTTTAGAGCATCTATGATGGTGGTAGATATGTAGAAGTCAAGCTTATGCATGTAATGAATCAGTTAGGCTGCGTGTCCACGTTCAGGATGGCCGGCGGTATCGCCGGAGTGGCGAAGCCGCTCGGCGCTAAGCCCCGCCCCCTTCTGGGACGCGATGATGCCGGGTGTGTTAACTGTACACATCCGGGATCATCACACCCCTCCCATAGGGCCCTGTGTTATGCCTTGCGGGGACGCTGCGTCCCCGCAAGGTGGACGGACATGCTGCGATCTGAAAAGACGCACAGCATGTCCGGAGTCGCAGGCCCGCCGCGTGCGGGTTTCCACGCATAGTGGACACGGGATTTCAAAAAATCCCCTCCACTATGCTGGAACATCTGGACGCTGCGTGTTTGACGCTGCAGCTCTGCGCAGCGTCAAACAAGCAGCGTTTACTGACCGTGGACACATACCCTTAGAATCACTATTGTAACCCCAAGTCTGGAATGTTCATTTAACTCTTCGTTCACGCTGAGTGTGTGAGGGGGAAATAGCAAATGCCTTTTGTCTGTGACTGAGCGAAACAGCGCAAGAGATGGGCAAAGTAAACGTACAGTTCTGTTTAATGTTTATGGATGTAAATGTAAAAAAACAGTATTTTATATGGCTGAAACATTTGTAAATATTTGGTTATTTTTTCTGTATATACGCCGCCTGTCTCCTGTGCACTAGGCCATGGCCTAGGTTGGCATTGTGGGAAATCCATCCCTGTGTAAAATGTAAAATTTGGTGGGGGAGAGATAATGCCATCAGCTGGTTTTTCAAGGGTTGGTCTATGCTTGTAAAGGTACCTTCACATTAAGCGACGCTGCAGCGATATCGACAACGATGCCGATCGCTGCAGCGTCGCTGTGTGGTCGCTGGAGAGCTGTCACACAGACAGCTCTCCAGCGACCAACGATGCCGAAGTCCCCTGGTAACCAGGGTAAACATCGGGTTACTAAGCGCAGGGCCGCGCTTAGTAACCCGATGTTTACCCTGGTTACCAGTGTAAATGTAAAAAAAAACAAACAGTACATACTTACATTCCGGTGTTCGTAACGTCCCCCGGTGTCTGCTTCCTGCACTGACTGTTATTGCCGGCAGTAAGGCACAGCACAGCGGTGACGTCACCGCTGTGCTCTGCTTTTACTTTACGGCCGGCACTCACAGTCAGTGCGGGAAGCGGACGGCGGGGGACGTGTGACAGACACCGGAATGTGAGTATGTACTGTTTGTTTTTTTTACTTTTACAATGGTAACCAGGGTAAACATCGGGTTACTAAGCGCGGCCCTGCGCTTAGTAACCCGATATTTACCCTGGTTACCATTGTAAAACATTGCTGGCATCGTTGCTTTTGCTGTCAAACACGACGATACACGCCGATCTGACGACCAAATAAAGTTCTGGACTTTCAGCAACGACCAGCGATATCACAGCAGGATCCAGATCGCTGCTGCGTGTCAAACACAACGATATCGCTAGCCAGGACGCTGCAACATCACGGATCGCTATCGTTATCGTTGCAAAGTCGTGTAGTGTGAAGGTACCTTAAGGGCCAGTGATGGAAATCTTAATGCTTCAGCATACAAGACATTTTGAACAATTGTTTCCTTCCTAATGTTTTGAGGACAGTTTGGAGAAGGCCCTTATCTGTTCCAGCATGACTGTGCAAATCAAGGTCTATAAAGATATGGTTAGGTGAGTTTGGTGTGGAAAAACATGACTGACCTCACAGAGCCCTGACCTCAACCCCATCCAACACCTTTGGCATGAACTAGAACGGACAATGTGATCCAGACCGTCTCATCCAGCATCAATGTTTGTCTTCATAAATGCAGTTCAGGCTGAATTACCAATTACACACCAAAATCCTGTAGAAAGCCTTCAAAGAAGAGTGGAATCTTTAATAGCTGCAAATAGGGGACAAACTATGGATGTCATAAAAGTTCCTGTAGGTGTCATGTGTAGGTGTCCCATTTGGTTCATACAATGCAACTATATATAATAGAGAGTGGATTGGCACATCCAAGAATACATAAGATCTTAAAGCTTTATTCTAGATGCTGGCCCGATTCTAACGCATCGGGTATTCTAGAATATGTATGTAGTTTATTAATGAAGATTTAAGAATAATGCAATGAATACACAGGATTCGGCCAGCCGGCCGGGTGCAACCGATCAGCGAAGCATGGTTCAAATCCCACTCCAATTCGCGGCCGGACTGCGCTTATCGCTGATTTGTCGCGCCTGGCTGGGCGCAACCAATCAGTGAAGCCAGGGCTGGCTCCAGGTTTTTGAGGGCCCCGGGCGAAAGAGTGTCAGTGGGCCCCCCTTTAACACATACCACAATTCATGATGCACAGATACAGCAGAGAAATATAGCACAGCCACGTAGCATATAACACAGCCCACGTAGTATATAACACAGCCCACATAGCATATAGCACAGCCACATAGCATATAACACAGCCACGTAGCATATAACACAGCCACGTAGTATCTTGCACAGCCCACTGTTGTGAATTCTGCTCTTGGGCTCCCTCCGGTGGTTATAAGTGGTAGCGCTGCTGTCTGTCATTCACAGCAGTCATCAGGTTTGTCCACTTCGGACAGGGCTATTTAGTCTTGTTTCACCCTTTAGCCAGTGCCAGTTGTCCATTGTTCCTGGAGGATTCACATCCTTTCCTGGTCTCTCCTGCTTGCTGTTCTTTTCATCAAAGATAAGTTCTGGCCTTGCTTTTTGCAATCCACATGCTGTGGGCTTATTAGTTCTGTTCATTTCTACGTTTTGTTTTGTCCAGCTTGGTCTGTGCAAGGATTTGTTCAGCCATGCTGGTATCTCTGGAGATGCAGATATACCCTCCATATCTTTAGTTGGATGTGGAGATTTTGTACTTTCTGTGGTGGATATTTTCTAGTGTTTTTAATACTGACCGCATAGCACTCTGTTCTATCCTTTCTTTCTAGCTAGTACGGCCTCCTTTGCTAAATCCTGATTTCAGTCTGCGTATGTTATTTCCCTCTCCTCTCACAGTCAATATTTGTGGGGGGCTGTCTATCCTTTGGGGATTTTCTCTGAGGCAAGATAGTTTTCCTTTTCTTATCTCTAGGGGTATTTAGACCTCCGGCTGTGACGAGGTGTCTAGGGAGTGTTAGGTACATCCCACGGCTACTTCTAGTTGCGGTGTTAAGTTCAGGGTCTGCGGTCAGTACAGGTACCACCTTCTCCAGAGTGTTCCTCATGCTGCTCCTAGGCCACCAGTTCATAACAGCCCACGTAGCATATAATACAGTCCACTAGTATATAGCACAGCCACGTAGTATGTAACACATCTATGTAGTATATAGCACAGCCACGTAGCATATAACACAGCCCACGTAGTATATAACACAGCCCACATAGCATATAGCACAACCACGTAGCATATAACACAGCTACATAGTATATAACACAGCCACATAGTATATAGCATAGCCCATGCCGTATATAGCACAGCCCACGTAGTATATAGCACAGCCACGTAGTATATTACACAGGCACAGCCCATGTAGTATATAACACAGCCCATGTAGTATATAGAACAGCCCACGTAGCATATAACACAGCCCACGTAGTATATAGCACAGCCACGTAGTATATAGCACAGCCCATGTAGTATATAGCACAGCCCACGCAGTATATAGCACAGCCCACATAGTATATAGCACAGCCACGTAGTATATAACAGCTACATAGTAAATAGCACAGCCACGTAGTATATAACACAGCCACGTAGTATATAGCACAGCCCACGTAGTATATAACACAGCCCACGTAGTATGTAGCACAGCCATGTAGTATATAGCACAGCCCACGCAGTATATAGCACAGCCCACGTAGTACATAACACAGCCCACGCACTATATAGCACAGCCCACGTAGTATATAGCACATCCACATAGTATATAGCACAGCCCACATAGTATATAGCACAGCCCATGCAGTATATAGCACAGCCCAAGTAGTATATAGCACAGCCACGTAGTATATAACACAGGCACAGCCCATGTAGTATATAACACAACCCACGTAGTATATAGAACAGCCCACGTAGTATATAGCACAGCCCACGCATTATATAACACAGCCACCGTAGTATATAACACAGCCAAGTAGTATATAGCAGTGAGGGCACCATATCCCTGTTAAAAAAAGAATTAAAATAAAACTTAGTTATATACTCACCTTCCGGCGGCCCCCGGATCCAGCCCAGGCCTTTAGCGATACTCCTGCCAGGTCCATTCCCAGTTATGCTTTGTGGCAATAACCCGTGATGATGTAGCGGTCTCGCAAGACCGCTACGTCATCTGGGGTCATTACCGCAAAGCATTATTGGGACCGTAGCATCGCGAGGAGCGGGAAAAGCTGCTGGGGACACCGGAAAGTGAGAATATCACGATTTTTTTTTCATTATTATTATTTTTAACATTATATCTTTTTACTATTGATGCTGTATAGGCAGCATCAATAGTAAAAAGTGTTTAAATCCTGCCCCAATATCGCTGATTGGTTGCGGCCGGCCGGGCGCGACCAATCAGCAACGCGTGATTTCCGTTACAGACAAACAGACAAACAGACGGAGTGGACCTTAGACAATTATATATATAGATAACTTATACAATTAAAATCCATATGCCGATGGTAGAAAAAATGATCTGACGCGTTTCTGGCGCTGGTTGCTCCCTGAGTCATAGATTATCTGATTATCTCTATTATATGTATTTATCAGCACCCACTACAATAAGGAAAGGTTCATTTTTTTGTGCCTGGTCAGCAACATATCTGTTTTAATAATGCAGCTATAGTACATCAGATGACTTTGTTTAATTTCTTCATATAAGCCAGTGATGTAACTAAAGAACCATTGCCTACCCTATACTTCGGCTCTATCGCCACTGCTCCTCACCACCACTCTCCATTTGCTTTTCTGAAGTATCTACTCACGTGACGGTTTCAAGCAGTCACTAAATTCAATGGTCTTGTGCCATCCGTGACATTGTGTAATTACATGGTTAATTCTAGGAGACATATATCCTCACCTGACTGTACCACTTATGGGAAATCCAATAGCTACATCTGACCTATCATTACTGAATCCATACTTTGATTTATGGGCAGTGGTGCTTGGAAAACCAATTACTATTTGTAAAAAAAAAAAGTCATAGAAACAAAATTAATTTTTTTTTTTATTTAATTCCAGCCAAGATGGATATAATTTATTAAATGCATAACCACAAATCGGCAGACTCTTAGTGAATGCTTTGAAAGAGTCAAGAAAATGGATTCCCACAGTTCAGGGTTCACACTGGAAAACCAAAATTGCTATTGACTGCAGTGACAATGCTGTTCTCATTCAGTATCACGATGGCTCTAGCATTGGCTACCGCTGGTCCCAGTATGGACTTGGATTCCCATCCACCATATGCCAGGCATGGCATTTTCATGCATGACCAAAACGTAATGATCTTTTTTCTGAAAAAGGAGTCTTCTAACTTTTTTTGTTTACATTTTCCTTCTATTCTGCAGAGTGGCTTTTGGAGTGACAACAATCGCCTATGAAACAACCCAAAAATAACAGCACCACTCAAATGCCGCTGTCTGTAATTGACGGCTACATTTCAGTGGTTAGATAGTAGCAATTGGAGCTAGCTCTGGTCGCTGCTGTTAGAGGCACGTGGCGGTTGTGCAGGATGCCCTAGAGTGCGAGCCATAAAAAAATAGCCGGTTTCACATCTGTGGTTTCTAAAGGATAATACTGTCAATATTACAGTATTTTTGCCAATGGCAACCATGCAGAACTCCACTTCATCCCACCAGAGCAGTGTAATAAATGAATGAGGCCCATATATCCTCCAAGCCGAGTGGTACTCTCTGTAGAGGGCAGTTGTGATTTGTGTGGTGTGAGCCGCATGTCATATTCGACCCAACAAAGTATTATGGTAATGGAGGCCTATATACAGGTTCAATTACAGAAACACAGGATTGTTCTGTTGGACAATTTGCAGAATTCAGACCCTGATTCATTATTGCAGTTTGCGCCTTTTCTCTACACGTTTTGCATCACTGTACAAAGTTGTCTTTCCTTTTTAAGTCTCTTTTGATTTTTCCTCGTAAACTTTACTTAAACAGATATTTTAGACAGATTTACGATATGCAACTTTTACCAAACGTGACATTTTTTTGTGTGCATCTCACTCCATTCTCTGCCAGGAGTAAGGATTCTGGAGGAGTTTCCAATTGTCCAACATTTTTGTGTTGTGACTTTTAAAGGATTTGTAACTTTTGGTGATAAAGAGTTGCAAAAACTGGTCCAAGACAAAACTAAACAGCACTTTTAATTCATGGACCACTTGCACCATTTAGAAGCAAAAAACATCAGCGAATCCAACAAGCTAAAAAAAGATAGAGATCGCAAATATACTAATAAATAATAATAAATAGATCACAGAGGTGTTATAATATAGGATTCATGGCTGAGGCAAAAAAAAAATAGACAACAACTGTCAGAACGGTGTCATGTCCGTCCACATGGGAGACCTGGAGTTAGACGGTGACATCAGGTAATGAATCGCAGGACTTCTATAGAGATGGTGTGATTGGTGTCCCATATTAAATGGATTTAGTTTCTTCTGGTGCTGAAGAGGTTAACAACCCATTCTATGCTGGTCAGAAACATGCAGCTCCATTTCAGCTGCTTCTTATATGGTCATTACCTCTTCTTATATAAACTGGTCAAACCTTCTTGTCCCTGCCAGTGAAAGACTGTTCTTCCTGTGCTGTGTGGTAAAGCTGATTGGTTGAAATAGCGTTGTTATAGAGGTATTCTGTGGTTTGCTGTAGTGCGTGTTTATCTCCTGGTCCCTTTACCATTTAGCTTATTCCTCCCTGTCCCTATTCTCCTCCCTATTGTTGTCCAGTGCGTTGTATGATAGAGGTTTTCTTTATCCACGTTTTGTCTTTGTGTCTTGTTTACATTACATTTCCGTCCCATGCCTCATGAAGTGGGGGGAAGGGACAGATCAGGGTTTAACAGGAGCATAGAGGGTTGGAGACTCGGGCCTCTCTACCTTCAAGAGTACCTCCTGCACAGGGTTAGTTAGGGTCCCAGTTCCAGGGACAGTTTGAGGCCCCCCTTCCTTACCCAAGACCGTCACAGCGTGACAACATGTTTGAATATTTACTTCAAAAGAGAGCAGAAAATATCGCCTAGTAGTATGGCATGCTTCAAAAACAGCACACATCCAATATAGAGAAATAGAAGCATTTAGCCATAAATATATAAAAAGGATTTCCTTTATTTAAATTTATCCTTCAAACAACATATACATTTTTCATTGCTAATAAGTTAAAAATGGGGTAAAGCTACACAGAAAGACTACCGCCAAATATCACAGAGGTAACAAGCAAATGACATAGATGCCGAAAATTATGTTCCTTCAGGGTAAGTGTAAATGTTATTTACTAAGTATTGCACCTATTCCATAGTGTGTCCTATGATATAAATTGCACCCATGCACTAGATGCCTAGACTCGACCTTTATGATATCAAAGTGATGAATATCAGGGTTAAAGTGCCCTAAAGAAGTCTGATTCATAAGAGCATGGGAATATAAAGTATAAAAAAGTCAATTACCTGTGAGAAGTGGCGGTGACTCAACCCGGACGCGCGTTTCGCCTGTGGCTTCGTCTGCGGGGAAAGTGTGTAATGGCTTGGAGCGTGAGATTGCTTTAAGTAGTGCCAGGTTTATTATGGGCGGCAGCAGTTGCATGGCGGCGCTTCCGCCGGTTACACCGCGTGACGCCGCCATAGATCAGCGTCATGTGATCGCGGGCCGCTTCCCCTCCTGACGCGTCAAGAAGGGGGCGTGCCCGGGACCAGCTGAGACGCGTCTCCACGGAAACGCCAGAGCAGAGAGCCGGCGCAAGCGCACACTGCATACCGGGAGATGTTGTTCCCTCATTAATGGCCCGAAAGGTTGGAAAAAAGGAACTATATTGTGCCCTATGATGCGTTTCCCTATTGGCTAGAGACATTATGTCAATCCTTGTAGTGCATGAGTGCAATTGTGCAAAAAATGATGAAAGATAACATAAATTAAACCATACAGGTTTATAACTATTGCATACATCCCCGACATAATATTGAAAAAATACATGAACAATAAAGTGCATATAGTTAATAATTGTTCCAAACAGAGAATAAATATACAATATATGCTTCATAAAAATACAAAAATCTATAAATATGAATCCCCAACATGATATTAAGAAAGTGCATGAGCAATAAAGTGCATGTATTTAGTGAAAAGATAATTATTCCAAACAGAGAATAAATATCCAGTATATATTTCATAAAAATAAAAATGCCCAACATAATATTAGAAAAGTGCATATACAAAAAAGTGCATATAATTCATTAAGGAAGTCATTATTCCGGAAAGAGAATAATAAATATCCAATATATATTGCATAAAAATACAAAAATTTATATATATATGTATATGAAACATTATAAAAATACCTATTAATTTATATATGGTGATTTAGAATTTCATTGACTCAGCCATACACAGGTTACACAAATTAGTTACAGCAAAGTTTATTGTATAATTCGGCCTCACAAAGTGGTTTCCAGTATGCAGATTAGTAGAATATACTTGCAGGGGATTGAATAAAGCCACCACCCAATTGACGCCTTATTAATTCATCCTGCAATAGGATAAGGCTGCTCCATACTAAAAGAATAAAAACGTGTTATTAAAACCAGACAGAACACAAATTAAAAGCATATAGACGAATATTGCCATAGATCTACAAAAAAGGGGCAAAACTGAGGACTTCATTAAGCCCGTATGGTTGGACCGAGCCTACTTTATAAATCCATTGGACCTCTAGCTGCGCCAATTTTTTCCTCCAATCCCCTCCCCGACTGTCAATGTGTACCCTGTCGATGCCAACCGCAGATAGTATCGTGGCATCGCAACCATGGAATTCCTTAAAATGCCTAGGTATAGGCTTCAACAAAGATACGTCTTCAACAGCAGATGCATTCGAGATATCTCGAAAGTGTTCCCTAATCCTGGTCTTAAGGGGTCTAGATGTAAGACCCACATATAATTTAGGGCATGTGCATGAGGCAAGGTAGACCACTCCTATGGTATTGCATGTGATGTGCTGCGTAATTGTAAATGTTTTTTTACCATCACTTGATGGGAATTCGGTTGCACGTGACATGTTGGGGCAGGAAATGCATTGGCCACAGGGATAAAATCCCCATTTGGGGCCTTTAGATGAAAAGGATTTAGCTGGATGGGGACCTTTATAATAGCTGCGGACCAATTGGTCCTTCAAATTTGGTGAACGTCTAAAGGTAATGGCTGGCTGACGTGGAAGATATTTTACCAGGGTACGGTCTGCCGTAAGGATGGGCCAAAAATTTTTTATTTTTATGAAATATATACTGGATATTTATTCTCTGTTTGGAATAATTATCTTTTCACTAAATACATGCACTTTATTGCTCATGCACTTTCTTAATATCATGTTGGGGATTCATATTTATAGATTTTTGTATTTTTATGAAGCATATATTGTATATTTATTCTCTGTTTGGAACAATTATTAACTATATGCACTTTATTGTTCATGTATTTTTTCAATATTATGTCGGGGATGTATGCAATAGTTATAAACCTGTATGGTTTAATTTATGTTATCTTTCATCATTTTTTGCACAATTGCACTCATGCACTACAAGGATTGACATAATGTCTCTAGCCAATAGGGAAACGCATCATAGGGCACAATATAGTTCCTTTTTTCCAACCTTTCGGGCCATTAATGAGGGAACAACATCTCCCGGTATGCAGTGTGCGCTTGCGCCGGCTCTCTGCTCTGGCGTTTCCGTGGAGACGCGTCTCAGCTGGTCCCGGGCACGCCCCCTTCTTGACGCGTCAGGAGGGGAAGCGGCCCGCGATCACATGACGCTGATCTATGGCGGCGTCACGCGGTGTAACCGGCGGAAGCGCCGCCATGCAACTGCTGCCGCCCATAATAAACCTGGCACTACTTAAAGCAATCTCACGCTCCAAGCCATTACACACTTTCCCCGCAGACGAAGCCACAGGCGAAACGCGCGTCCGGGTTGAGTCACCGCCACTTCTCACAGGTAATTGACTTTTTTATACTTTATATTCCCATGCTCTTATGAGTCAGACTTCTTTAGGGCACTTTAACCCTAATATTCATCACTTTGATATCATAAAGGTCGAGTCTAGGCATCTAGTGCATGGGTGCAATTTATATCATAGGACACACTATGGAATAGGTGCAATACTTAGTAAATAACATTTACACTTACCCTGAAGGAACATAATTTTCGGCATCTATGTCATTTGCTTGTTACCTCTGTGATATTTGGCGGTAGTCTTTCTGTGTAGCTTTACCCCATTTTTAACTTATTAGCAATGAAAAATGTATATGTTGTTTGAAGGATAAATTTAAATAAAGGAAATCCTTTTTATATATTTATGGCTAAATGCTTCTATTTCTCTATATTGGATGTGTGATGTTTGAATATTTGTTGTTGCTGTAGACATCCAGGAGAGGATTATGAAAAGCTAAAAGTTCAAAAATTATCCAAGCAGGCGCATGTCAGCAGAACTAGGGAGACTGGCACACTGACAGTTCACACAGTAGACACTTTTTGTTCCTGGTGTTCTATTATGGGTTACATGAGCTTTGGGTCCAGTATTATTTGATGAAGTATGAAGAAAACATTGCACATGGACATCTTCCAGAAATTCTGTGCATAGGTAGCATTCACACCTGAGCATTGATTCCTTCAGTAGTAATCAGGGTTCTTGTTTTTGTGGCCAACCCTATATAAGAATATCACATGTTTTGGACCCACAAAAATAGCTAATTATTGCTCACAAAGTTGTCACTCCAACATTAGGACTGTCATTGACAGAGCTCAAGTAGATGAAACAACAGCATGTTAATGAAAGTTAATGACAGGCGTCAGTTGACAGAACAGTTTAACAAAAAGGTTCCTTTTATTATGCATCCAACAGTATCGTTGTTAAACGTTTTCGGTCCATACGCGGACCTTCATCAGAACTGGTACAGTTGCTGAAGTTCTTTCTCACCATGTGGTAGTCCTGTAGTATATTGATACTTCTACATGGACTCAGGCGCCTTTCTCCAGCGACGCAGATCGCCATCTACCCAAGCGCTGGCTCCTTCCTCTCATGGCATCCAGGAACCTTTTTTTTTTTTTTTCACTTTATCACTCCGTGAGTGCCAAGTTTTTTCAAGTACATATGCTACTGGCTGAACACCCTACTTGAGCACCACATCGCTTTAGTAAGAGTGCTGTGAATGTTATATATAGTTGACAAAACAGCATCTTCTATATCTGTGCTTGAATGCTGGCATTATTGTAAGCTGTATGTATTCACATGCCAACTTCTAGTAATAACTTTGACGGTGCCAGTGACTATTCATAGCCACAATGATTCAGTTCCCATTCACTAGATTCTTAGCAGGCATCAATAGCTTCACAAAATGATATCCTGAATAATTGATTAGATGCCCAAGTAGGAAAGATTTACATTTGATTCTGACAGCCAAGGTTTCCAGCAGGAATGTAAGACATATTATAACTAGTGTTGAGCATTCCGATACTGCAAGTATCGGGTATCGGCCGATACTTGCTGTATCGGAATTTCCGATACCGAGATCCGATACTTTTGTGGTATCGGGTATCGGGTATCGCAACAACATTAATGTAATAATGTGTAAAAAAGAGAATTAAAATAAAAAATATCGCTATACTCACCTGTCCGACGCAGCCGGGACCTCAGCGAGGGAACTGGCAGCGTTGTTTGTTTAAATTTTGCGCTTTTACTTGGTTACGTGAAGTCCCGGCTTGTGATTGGTCAGGGCGGCCATGTTGCCGGGACGCGGACCAATCACAGCAAGCCGTGACGAAATTACGTCACGGCTTGCTGTGATTGGTCCGCGTCCCGGCAACATGGCCGCCATTAACCAATCACAAGCCGTGACGTCACGGGAGGCTGGACATGCGCGTATTTTGAAAAGCGCGCGTGTCCAGCCTCCAGTGACGTCCCGGCAACATGGCCGCCATTAACCAATCACAAGCCGGGACGTCACGGGAGGCTGGACATGCGCGTATTTTGAAAAGCGCGCGTGTCCAGCCTCCAGTGACGTCCCGGCAACATGGCCGCCATTAACCAATCACAAGCCAGGACGTCACGGGAGGCTGGACATGCGCGTATTTTGAAAAGCGCGCGTGTCCAGCCTCCAGTGACGTCCCGGCAACATGGCCGCCATTAACCAATCACAAGCCGGGACGTCACTGGAGGCTGGACACGCGCGCTTTTTAAAATACGCGCGTGTCCAGCCTCCCGTGATGTCACGGCTTGTGATTGGTTAATGGCGGCCATGTTGCCGGGACGCGGACCAATCACAGCAAGCCGTGACGTAATTTCGTCACGGCTTGCTGTGATTGGTCCGCGTCCCGGCAACATGGCGCCGTGACCAATCATAAGCCGGGACGTCACTGGAGGCTGGACACGCGCGCTTTTCAAAATACGCGCATGTCCAGCCTCCCGTGACGTCACGGCTTGTGATTGGTTAATGGCGGCCATGTTGCCGGGACGCGGACCAATCACAGCAAGCCGTGACGTAATTTCGTCACGGCTTGCTGTGATTGGTCCGCGTCCCGGCAACATGGCCGCCCTGACCAATCACAAGCCGGGACCTCACGTAACCAAGTAAAAGCGCGAATTTTAAACAAACAACGCTGCCGGTTCCCTCGCTGAGGTCCCGGCTGCGTCGGACAGGTGAGTATAGCAATATTTTTTATTTTAATTCTTTCTTTTACACATTAATATGGTTCCCAGGGCCTGAAGGAGAGTTTCCTCTCCTTCAGACCCTGGGAACCATCAGGAATACCGTCCGATACCTGAGTCCCATTGACTTGTATTGGTATCGGGTATCGGTATCGGATTGGATCCGATACTTTGCCGGTATCGGCCGATACTTTCCGATACCGATACTTTCAAGTATCGGACGGTATCGCTCAACACTAATTATAACATTACACTAATTAATTAATTATAATTAGTGTTAATGGTCAGATTAACTGGTTGTCACACATGTGAGAAAGGTACAAACCCCTAAAATCAGAATTATTCCAGATCAGTACTGCACAACATATGCCTCAGGCCATATGAGCTCGTACCAGTACCAATGGCAATAACTTTAGGTGGAGAACCCATTTTATCGATTCAATAGTAAAGTAAAGCACCCACCAAATACATTCAGCAATAAACCAAAGAAAGACTGTATGTAAACACTCTTCTGTACCTGCAATATAATTGGAGCCGCACTGTTTGCACTTTTGATTGACAGGGCAGCAGGCACGGGCCCGTTGTGATCATTACAAGCATTCAGGCCAAGGTAATGTTAGGGCACAGTCCTATTCACTCAGGCCATGACACTGACAGAATGTAATGTGTGACCTCTGATTGAATCAGGAGACAACTGTGCTGTAGAAAAACAAGTTGCAGTCTTATAGACATGACATGAAGGATAATTGATAATAGAGGTACCAATTAGTCATGGTGCTTGCTATGGATCAGCACAGGTGTGTCACCACTCTGTTGTCGGGTGTCTCAGGTCCAGGGGCTCCTTCTCTGTCCCTAACACTACGGGTGCCCTAGCTTGGCCTGTTCCCCAGGTTACTTCTGATAGTGAAGACGCCGGGGCCATGTACCTTGCCTTAGCTCCTGAATCTGCCCTCAGTCTGCACCCTTCCCCACCCAGGGAAGAAAGGAGTAGAAGTGTACTGTAATACATCAACCAGACTAACAGGGTAATAAGAACAGGGGTAACAAAAAATATCAAACATACAAATATGCACTAGGGAGTGGAGGATGGGGTTAAATCAAAGTAGGAGAAGAAAGGGAATTATCACACACTCAAAACCTAGCAACAGTCACAGATAAATCCAACAAATGCCTTCTCCAATGATTGCCAACAACAACAACCTCCAGCCATGCAACATAAACTAAGTCTGACAGTGAGTGATAGCCAAGGCCCAGATTATATAGGAGATGCGAGTGGCTGACAGTGCACAGTTGAGAGCCTAAACGCTCCAGGAGCTCTCAACATAGCAGATTAACCCCTGCACTGCCAAAAGACATTTGCACCACTTAACACAAAGGTGAAGTTCTTCTAATTAGTGCAGGAGTAGGAAAAATCAGATTGACTCCTCTCTGTCGTGGTAAACCCACGACAGTGTAATTAAAGGGATGCATATAAAGGTAAAAGTTAACAGGCACTAACTGGTCTTAGGTCACTGAATGCCCATCAGTAAGGTTGCACGCACATTGTTTGACACGTCCAAGTGTTCTACTATTTTTTCTCAGACTGCACTTGAAGCCATAGAATAGAATAGATCTATTCACTCATCTATTAAAATCAAGGATCCCAGAGTGGGATCTCCGAGCATGTCCTGTTCTCATCTGATTTGTGCATCAGAGTTGGCCATTCAAGTGTATGGGGATGCGTGTGACATGGATGAAAACCGTAAAGGTTTCTATTTGCTTCCATTTTTAATCCAATCTGCGACTTAGTGATAAACTTGAATAAAAATGTGACAATCCAAAGGTTTTTCAAGGATTTGGAAGCAAGCACAATTCTTCGGTGGAAAAAAATGAAGAGAAGAAAATGAAAGCAACTGAGATAACATCAGAGAAAAAATCGTTCTGTTACTCTGAGATGGTAAAACTCACGTGTGTGTGAATGCAGCCCAAGTCTTGTATGCACTATTAGGAGATTTGCACTAACAGTCGCACTCCATCAGTACTTGCACTTTTTGCTTTCAGTATAACAATAATGTCTATGGATCATAATGAATTCCTTTTCCTTTGTTGTCCATCGCCTCCTCCTCATGGACGCGGTGTCACTTGGATGTCTTTGTAATTCCTTCTGTGAGTGATTGACACACAGATCCAAAGCTTGTGACCCCTCATCTCAGGACAGCATCCACGGTAATCCACAGCATGAAATCCACATCTCAGATTAGCCGACAATATCTTTATAAAGGTCTAGACGGAGCACGTGAGGATACTACATGGGTCACAGTGGTTTACATGGAATCTTTACAACCTTGTTTTATGACCCTTCTATCATTTATCTCCTATAGTACTAATGCAGGGGTTTTATATAAGTGGTAATATTTCGCTCAAAATCAAAAACCTTTCACAGTTGTGAATATCAGTTAATTTCAGAGAACAGCTTGGCCAAACACGTTTACATAGAGTAGCGACAACCCTAATTTTCCAAAGGCTATCCTAGAGCTTATAGGGTGTTTAATAGATAAAGGACAGAGATGGCACGTGGGAATGGCATCGTAGACACGAATCAAAGATCAGCGAGACTAAGGGTTGTCTGGTCCATATCCATTAGTCTGCAGTCACTCGGTGTAACTGCAGACTTATGAACCCCCCAGTGCATGCACTGTGTGCTAAGGTATTTGCCAGTTTATGAGCCAGGACCAGGGGGTATGTATTAGGGGTTGAGTTCCTTCCTCTGCACAGGGGGAATGTCGAGCCATCTCCGCTGCGGTCTCCCATTCTTCTTCTGCCGCAGTGGAGCCTGCTCGGTGGAGGTGTCGGTCCCAGTGTCATGCTCAGTCTGACACTGTGCAAAGGGTTACTGCTGTCCTTCCAGCTTCTGCCATTGTGGCCAGTAATTGTCAGCAGCGAGCAGACGTCTTTGGGACTAAGTCCTACTTTTCCCCTTCTGAGCATGCCCAAGGTAAGATCTCTCATTGGAGATCAAGGGTCACATGCTCAGGTACTGCAGCAAATCCTATTGGTCCTCTAGGAAGGTCCTGAAGGTGTTCAACGTCTGTGGCAGTCTCTCATTGGTCCTTCTAGGAAGGTCCTGTACTTGCTGCAGCTATAAGAGGTGCGCATGTCCGCACGGCCATGCGCTAGTGTCAATTTATGTACGAGCTCAGCGCGGTCATGTTTGTGTGTGTATTCAGTAGTGATGGGCAGTCTGGCTCTTTTTGGTGATCCGGCTCCGCTCACCAAAAAGAGCCGGCTCTTTCGGCTCACGAACCGGCTCTTTTTGGATCCTAAATGGATCCCTATTGACTATCTATTCAGGCGTCCGAAACTCCGCCCACCTACCGCAGAAACCCCGCCCACTTCTTAGAGCCAATTACATTTAAGAGTGGGCGGGGTTTGCTCAGGTGGGCGGAGTTACGCCTCCCGAAGTCCGGGATTTTACGCCCAGTGAGGGCCATTCGGGAATTTTAGTGGCTCTCACTGGTGTGCCGGCTCCCATCGTTCACAGCAGGGAGCCGGCTCTTTGTGTCGGCTCGTTCGTGAACGACACATCACTAGTATTCAGGGACCCGGGTGAAATAAGCCCCTAGAATGCTGGCACCTCCGGCGAGGAGTTTCATGTTTGCATTTGACTGCATGACCACCATCTGCTCTACTAAGTAGCTGTGTTCCTCTGTGAGCCAAACAGGGCACAGCGTTATCCTTGCTAACAGACTCTGTGAAGTAACAGAGTCTGCTTATATTACTAAATTGTACCGTCATATCTAGCTGTAGGTGCTTTCCTGCACGATGGATCCCGAGTTGCGAACGCACCAACTTCTAATAAATATATATATTCGGTGCGTTCCGCCAACCCTAACAGTATGTAAGGGGTGACAGAGACTAGTGTATGCCCTCACCCCTTTAAACACGTCCCAGTTAATTATATGTAAATTTCCATCCTGTAATGTTGTTAAACTGGGTATTGATGGTAATATTTAATGTTCTGGATCTTTTGCTGCTACTGTATAGTGTAATAATATGTATATATATATATATATATATATATATATATATATATATATTGTGTAGTTAGGGAGAGTGCAGTACTCCAGTTAGTCCACTAGATGGGGATATATAAGCCACGGTGGATCCCGGGTTGCGAACGCACCAACTTCTTCTAATAAATATATATATTCGGTGCGTTCCGCCAACCCTAACAGTACACTAGCGCCAGGATCTGGCTAGTTATGGCGGACACACAGCAATCCATGTGGTACATCCAGCAGCTGGAGGGTAGGTTGGCGGCTCTCGAGCGCGTAACCTCAGCTGTGGACGTAACCACAGTTGCTGTTCAGGCTGCTAGCGTGGCTGCAGCAACCATGTCCACTGCCACCCCTGTTCCGACTCTATCTCGCCTCCCGCTGCCAGAACATTTTTCTGGTGATAGTAAATCTTGTAGGGGTTTCGTGAGCCAGTGCTCTATACATCTCGAGCTTCTGGCCGCACGTTTCCCCACAGAGTGGGCTAAGGTTTGATTTATTGTGTCTCTCCTGTCGGACAGGGCATTGGAGTGGGCTACGCCGCTGTGAGAGCGTGGTGATCATGTGGTGCAGAGTGCTCCATTGTTCCTGAGCACTCTGAAACAGGTCTTTTTAGGACCTCGTTTCACCCATGATACTGCGCTCCAGCTGTTGGCATTGACTCAGGGCTAGTCCTTGGTCAGCCATTTTGCCATCCACTTTCGCACCCTAGCATCTGAGCTGGAGTGGGCGGATAAGGCCCTTATTCCGATATTTTGGAGGGGGCTGGCTGACCACGTGAAGGACGCTCTGGCCACTAGGGAGATTCCCGCCACACTGGAGGAGTTAATAACTGTATCCACTCGTATTGACCTCCGTTTTCACAAGCGGAGGTTAGAGCGAGCCCAGTGTAGGCAGAGGTTTCGGCTGGCTCCCACCTTTGCCAAACCTCTGGAATCTACGGTCCTGGTCCCTGAGTCACATGAGGCCATGGTAGGGTCACGAGTAGTGTTGAGCATTCCGATGCTGCAAGTATCGGGTATCGGCCGATACTTGCTGTATCGGAATTCCGATACCGGGATTCCGATACTCTTGTGGTATCGGGTATCGGGTATCGCAACAACATTAATGTTAAAATGTGTAAAAGAGAGAATTAAAATAAAAAATATCGCTATCCTCACCTCTCCGACGCAGCCGGGACTTCAGCGAGGGAACCGGCAGCGTTGTTTGTTTAAAATTCGCGCTATTACTTGGTTACGTGAATTCCCGGCTTGTGATTGGTCAGGGCGGCCATGTTGCCGGGACGCGGACCAATCACAGCAAGCCGTGACGAAATTACGTCACGGCTTGCTGTGATTGGTCCGCGTCCCGGCAACATGGCCGCCCTGACCAATCACAAGCCGGGAATTCACGTAACCAAGTAATAGCGCGAATTTTAAACAAACAACGCTGCCGGTTCCCTCGCTGAAGTCCCGGCTGCGTCGGAGAGGTGAGTATAGCGATATTTTTTATTTTAATTCTTTATTTTACACATTTATATGATTCCCAGGGCCTGAAGGAGAGTTTCCTCTCCTTCAGACCCTGGGAACCATCAGGAATACCGTCCGATACATGAGTCCCATTGACTTGTATTGGTATCGGGTATCGGTATCGGATTGGATCCGATATTTTGCCGGTATCGGCCGATACTTTCCGATACCGATACTTTCAAGTATCGGACGGTATCGCTCAACACTAGTCACGAGCGGGATCTAAGTCCCGGACCGCTCGTGCACTCCAGGCTTGTCATGTTTGCCAGCACTCAGGACATCTTGCCACCAGATGTCCTCAGCGGTCGAGGGAACGTCAGCGTCTAGTGGCAGTAGATGGAGGTACACTAGACACGGCGACGTTTGCCTCCAAATTGTCCTTTAAGGGGACAATTACTATAGGCTCATTTACCCACTCGGTAGAGCTCTGCGTGGATTCTGGGGCGGAGGGCAATTTTATGTCTTCTGCCTTCGCCCAACGTCACGCAATTCCCCTGGTAATGTTAGCTCAAGCAGTAACAGTACGTGTGGTAAATGGGTCGACACTGCCCTCACAGATTACACACCAGACCATCCCTTTCACTCTGTCCTTGTCACCGTCTCATCAGGAGATTATATTTCTGCTCGTCATTCCTGAAGGAATTGATGAGGTCCTGTTAGGGATGCCTTGGCTACGGTACCACTCTCCTCATATCGAGTGGTCCACAGGCAGAATTTTGGGATGGGGTGAATCTTGTGGGGCTAGATGTCAGAGGGAGAGCGTTCAGGTTGCTACAACAGAGGTACCCGCAGATTTTTCCTCTCTGCCCAAGCAGTATTGGTCCTATGCTGACGTGTTCTCCAAATGGGCTGCAGAGACCCCTCCGCCTCACCGCCCCTATGACTGTCCTATTGACCTCTTGCCTGGTGCTGAGCCTCCCCGGGGTCGAGTCTATCCATTATCTCTCCTGGAGACGGAGGCAATGTCTCAGTACATCCAGGAAAATCTGGCAAGCGGATTCATTAGAAAGTCAGTGTCACCCGCAGGGACTGGGTTCTTCTTCGTGCAGAAGAAGAGTGGAGAACTGCGTCCATGCATAGACTACAGGAGTCTTAACGCCATCACCATTAAGAATAAATATCCTCTGCCCCTGATATCTGAGCTTTTTGATAGGCTTCGGGGAGCAAGGGTGTTTACTAAACTAGATCTGCGGGGTTCTTACAACATGATTCGTGTTATGATCTGGTGGCCTAGGAGCAGCATGGACGAGCTCTGGAGTAGGTGGCCTCTATACTGACCGCATACCCTGAACTTAACACCGCAACTAGAAGTAGCCGTGGGATGTTCCTGTCACTCCCTAGACACCTCGTCACGGCCGGAGGACTAATTACCCCTAAAGAAAGAAACAGGAATACTATCTTGCCTCAGAGAAAATTCCCAAAGGAAAGACAGCCCCCCACAAATATTGACTGTGAGAGGAGAGGGAAATTACAAACGCAGACTGAAAAACAGAATTTAGCAAAGGAGGCCACGCTACCTAGACAGAAAAGACAGGACAGAGTACTGTGCGGTCAGTATTAAAAATACTACAAAAATCCACCACAGAGGATACAAAAATCTCCACACCTAACTAAAGGCATGGAGGGTAACTCTGTGACTCCAGAGCTACCAGCTTGGCTGAATAAATCCTTATACAGACAAAGCTGGACAAGAAAAAACATAGCAATTCACTGAACTATAAAGTCCACCGCATGTGGACTGCAAAAACAGAGCCAGGACTTATCTTTGATGATTTGGACAATCCAGCAGGAGAAACCAAGAAGAGATGTGAATCCCCAGGAAAACAGTGGACAACTGGCACTCACTAAAGAGTGAAGCCAGACTAAATAGCCCCGTCCAAAGTGGAAGCAGCTGATGACTGCTGTGAAGGACAAACAGCAGCACTACCACTTATAACCACCGGAGGGAGCCCAAGAGCAGAACCCACAACAGAATTCACAACAGTACCCCCCCTTGAGGAGGGGTCACCGAACCCTCACCAGAGCCCCCAGGCCGATCCGGACGAGCCAAATGGAAGGCACGAACCAAATCGTCAGCATGAACATCGGAGGCAACAACCCAAGAATTATCCTCCTGGCCATAACCCTTCCACTTGACAAGATACTGAAGCCTCCGTCTAGAAAAACAAAAATCCAAGATCTTCTCCACAACATACTCCAACTCCCCATCAATCAACACTGGGGCAGGAGGATCAACAGAGGGAACCACGGGCACCACATATTTCCGCAACAAAGATCTATGAAAAACATTATGGATGGAAAAAGAGGCTGGAAGGGCCAAACGAAAAGACACTGGATTGATAATCTCAGAAATCCTATAAGGACCAATAAACCGAGGCTTGAACTTCGGGGAAGAAACCTTCATAGGAACATGACGAGAAGACAACCAGACCAAATCCCCATCCCGAAGCCGGGAACCCACACGCCGACGACGGTTGGCAAAACGCTGAGCCTCCTCCTGAGACAACACCAAATTGTCCACAACATGAGCCCAAATCTGCTGCAACCTGTCAACCGCAGAGTCCACCCCAGGACAATCAGAAGACTCAACCTGCCCTGAAGAAAAACGAGGATGAAACCTAGAATTACAAAAGAATGGTGAAACCAAGGTAGCAGAACTAGCCCGATTATTAAGGGCAAACTCGGCCAATGGCAAGAAAGCCACCCAATCATCCTGATTGGCAGACACAAAGCATCTCAAATAAGTTTCCAAAGTCTGGTTAGTTCGCTCGGTTTGGCCGTTTGTCTGAGGATGAAATGCGGAAGAAAAAGACAAATCAATGCCCAGCTTAGCACAAAAGGACCGCCAAAACCTAGAAACAAACTGGGAACCTCTATCGGACACAATATTCTCCGGAATGCCATGCAAACGAACCACATGCTGAAAAAACAACGGAACCAACTCAGAAGAGGAAGGTAACTTAGGCAAAGATACCAAATGAACCATCTTAGAAAACCGGTCACAGACCACCCAGATAACAGACATCCTCTGGGAAACAGGAAGATCCGAAATAAAATCCATAGAAATATGCGTCCAAGGCCTCTCAGGGACCGGCAAAGGCAAAAGCAACCCACTGGCGCGGGAGCAGCAAGGTTTTGCCCGCGCACAAGTCCCACAGGACTGCACAAAAGAACACACATCCCGTGACAAAGAAGGCCACCAAAAGGACCTACTAACCAAATCTCTGGTACCAAAAATCCCAGGATGGCCAGCCAACACAGAACAGTGAACCTCAGAAATCACTATACAAGTCCATCTGTCAGGAACAAACAGTTTCCCCGCTGGACAGCGATCAGGTTTATCAGCCTGAAACTCCTGAAGAACCCGTCGCAAATCAGGGGAGATGGCAGAAAGAATCACCCCCTCCTTAAGAATACCAACCGGCTCAAGAATCCCAGGGGAATCAGGCAAAAAACTCCTAGAGAGGGCATCAGCCTTAACATTCTTAGAACCCGGAAGATACAAGACAACAAAATCAAAACGGGAGAAAAACAGGGACCATCGGGCCTGTCTAGGATTCAGCCGTTTGGCAGACTCGAGGTAAATCAGATTCTTATGATCGGTCAAGACCACAATACGATGCTTGGCCCCCTCAAGTCAATGTCGCCACTCCTCAAACGCCCACTTCATAGCCAACAACTCACGATTGCCGACATCATAATTGCGTTCCGCAGGCGAAAACTTTCGAGAAAAGAAGGCACACGGTTTCATCAAGGAACCATCAGAATTCCTCTGAGACAAAACGGCCCCAGCCCCAATCTCAGAAGCGTCAACCTCAACCTGAAAAGGAAGAGAAACATCCGGCTGATGCAACACAGGGGCAAAAGTAAATCGGCGCTTAAGCTCCTGAAAGGCAGAAACAGCCTCAGAGGGCTAATTCGCTACATCAGCGCCCTTCCTCGTCAAATCGGTCAGGGGTTTAACCACACTGGAGAAGTTGGCAATGAAACGGTGATAAAAATTAGCAAAGCCCAAAAATTTCTGAAGGCTCTTCACGGATGTGGGCTGGATCCAAACATGAATGGCCTGAACCTTAACCGGATCCATTTCTATAAATGATGGAGAAAAAATGAAGCCCAAAAAAGAAACCTTCTGTACTCCAAAGAGGCACTTAGACCCCTTCACAAACAAGGCATTATCACGAAGGACCTGAAATACCATCCTGACTTGTTTCACATGAGACTCCCAATCATCTGAAAAAATCAAAATATCATCCAAATATACAATCATGAATTTATCAAGATAATTCCAAAAAATATCATGCATGAAGGACTGAAACACAGATGGGGCATTAGAGAGTCCGAATGGCATCACAAGATATTCAAAATGGCCCTCGGGCGTATTAAACGCAGTTTTCCATTCGTCACCCTGCTTAATACGAACCAAATTATATGCCCCTCGAAGGTCAATCTTAGTAAACCAACTAGCCCCCTTAATCCTGGCAAACAAATCAGAAAGCAAAGGCAAAGGGTATTGGAATTTGACCGTGATCTTATTCAAGAGGCGATAATCAATACAGGGTCTCAAGGAGCCATCCTTCTTGGCAACAAAAAAAAAACCTGCTCCTAATGGAGAAGAAGATGGCCGAATATGCCCCTTCTCCAAAGACTCCTTTACATAGCTCCGCATGGCGGCATGTTCAGGCACAGACAGGTTGAAAAGTCGGCCCTTAGGAAACTTACAGCCTGGAATCAAATCAATAGCACAATCACAGTCCCTATGCGGTGGAAGGGAACTGGACTTGGGCTCATCGAAAACATCCTGGAAATCTGACAGAAACTCAGGAATTTCAGAAGAGGGGGAGGAGGAAATTGACATCAGAGGAACGTCATCATGAACCCCCTGACAACCCCAACTAGTCACAGACATAGATTTCCAATCCAACACCGGATTATGTACCTGTAACCATGGAAACCCCAGCACAATAGCATCATGCAAATAATGTAACACCAGGAAACGACAATCTTCCTGATGGGCTGGCGCCATGCACATGGTTAACTGTGTCCAAAACTGAGGTTTATTTTTAGCCAATGGTGTAGCATCAATCCCCCTCAAAGGGATAGGACTCCGCAAAGGCTGTAAGGAAAAACCACAACGTCTGGCAAATTCTAAGTCCATTGAATTTAAAGCGGCGCCTGAATCCACAAATGCCATGACAGAGAATGACGATAATGAGCAGATCAGGGTCACAGATAACAGAAATTTAGGTTGTACAGTACTGATGGTAACGGAATTAGCGATTCTCTTGGCACGCCTAGGGCAATCAGAAATAACATGAGCAGAATCGCTGCAGTAAAAGCACAACCTATTCTGACGTCTGAATCCTTGGCGTTCCGCTCTAGACACAATCCTATCACACTGCATAGGCTCAGGACTCTGCTCGGAAGACAACGCCATAGTGTGCACAACTCTGCACTCACGCAAGCGCCGGTCAATTTGAATGGCCAGAGACATAGAATCACTCAGACCTGCAGGCGTGGGGAACCCCACCATTACATCTTTAACAGATTCAGAAAGACCCTTTCTGAAAATTGCCGCCAAAGCATCCTCATTCCACTTAGTAAGCACAGACCATTTTCTAAATTTCTGGCAATATGATTCTGCCGCTTCTTGACCCTGACACAGGGCCAAAAGTGTTTTCTCAGCATGCTCTACAGAGTTAGGTTCATCATACAATAACCCAAGCGCCTGAAAAAAGGTGTCTACATTAAGCAAGGCCGGATTCCCAGATTCCAGGGAGAATGCCCAATCCTGCGGGTCACCACGCAACAGAGAAATGACAATTTTTACCTGCTGGATGGGATCACCAGAGGAACGGGGCTTCAGAGCAAAAAACAGTTTACAGTTATTTTTAAAGCTCAAAAATTTGGACCTGTCCCCAAAAAACAGATCGGGGGTAGGAATTCTAGGCTCCAAAACAGGAGTCTGCACGATATAATCAGAAATACCCTGTACTCTAGCAGCAAGTTGATCCACCCGAGAAGCAAGTCCCTGAACATCCATGTCAGCGCCTAACTCCTGAGCCACCCAGAAGTGAAGAGGGAAAAAAAAACACAACAGAGTACAGAAAAAAAAATGGATCAGCACTTTCTTTCCCTTCTTTTGAGATGCGGTTAACTCATTGTTGGCCAGTTGTACTGTTATGATCTGGTGGCCTAGGAGCAGCATGGACGAGCTCTGGAGTAGGTGGCCTCTATACTGACCGCATACCCTGAACTTAACACCGCAACTAGAAGTAGCCGTGGGATGTTCCTGTCACTCCCTAGACACCTCGTCACGGCCGGAGGACTAATTACCCCTAAAGAAAGAAACAGGAATACTATCTTGCCTCAGAGAAAATTCCCAAAGGAAAGACAGCCCCTCACAAATATTGACTGTGAGAGGAGAGGGAAATTACAAACGCAGACTGAAAAACAGAATTTAGCAAAGGAGGCCACGCTACCTAGACAGAAAAGACAGGACAGAGTACTGTGCGGTCAGTATTAAAAATACTACAAAAATCCACCACACAGGATACAAAAATCTCCACACCTAACTAAAGGCATGGAGGGTAACTCTGTGACTCCAGAGCTACCAGCTTGGCTGAATAAATCCTTACACAGACAAAGCTGGACAAGAAAAAACATAGCAATTCACTGAACTATAAAGTCCACCGCATGTGGACTGCAAAAACAGAGCCAGGACTTATCTTTGATGATTTGGACAATCCAGCAGGAGAAACCAAGCAGAGATGTGAATCCCCAGGAAAACAATGGACAACTGGCACTCACTAAAGAGTGAAGCCAGACTAAATAGCCCCGTCCAAAGTGGAAGCAGCTGATGACTGCTGTGAAGGACAAACAGCAGCACTACCACTTATAACCACCGGAGGGAGCCCAAGAGCAGAACCCACAACAGAATTCACAACAGATTCGCATCCGTGAGGGGGACGAATGGAAGACGGCTTTTAACACCAGGGATGGGCACTATGAATATCTGGTGATGACCTTTGGGCTCTATAATGCCCCAGCCGTTTTCCAAGACTTTGTAAACGCTATCTTGCGGAATATGCTCTCCACCTCGGTCGTAGTCTATCTGGATGATATTCCCATCTACTCTCCAGATATTGACTCCCACCGGAGAGATGTTTGCAGAGTCTTCGACCTCTTACGAACTAACTCCCTCTACGCCAAGTTGGAGAAATGTGTGTTTGAGCAGGAGTCTTTACCTTTCCTGGGCTATATCATCTCCGCCCAAGGATTGGCTATGGATCCTGCCAAATTGGCTGTGATGGACTGGCAAGAACCCCATTCCCTTAAAGCGGTGCAGTACTTTATGGGGTTCATTAACTATTATCGCCAGTTCATTCCTCATTTCTCAACCTTGGCAGCTCCCTTGGTAGCCCTCACCAAGAAGGGAGCAAATCCAAAATTGTGGTCTGTGGAGGTCTCCAAGGCTTTCACTTCTATTAAATCTCATTTTGCTAGCGCTCCCATTCTACATCGCCCCGATGTAGATAAGCCGTTTATAATGGAAGTGGATGCCTCTTCCGTTGGTGCTGGAGCAGTCCTCTTCCAAAAGGATGCTCAAGGTCGGAAGCATCCTTGCTTCTTCTTTTCCAAAACCTTCACACCAGCAGAGAGGAATTATTCCATCGGGGACAGGGAGTTGCTAGCAATGAAGTTAGCCTTCTCAGAGTGGAGACATCTCCTGGAGGGGGCTCGTTTTCTCTTCCAAGTATTCACAGACCACAAGAATTTGGTTTATTTACAGACCGCCCAGTGACTAAATTCTCGCCAGGCGAGATGGTCCTTGTTCTTCTCTCGGTTCCATTTCACCCTCCATTTTCTTTCTGGGGAGAAGAACATTCGTGCCGATGCTCTCTCTCGCTCCGTTGTATCATCTGAGGAGGAGGAAGAGGAGCCTCGGCTTATTGTCCCTTCCGAGAGCCTGAGAACTGTGGCCCCGGTTTCGCTAGAGTCTGTGCCTCCGGGCAAGACTTTTGTACCTTCCAGTTTGCGTCCAGAGGTTCTCTCTTGGGCTCACTCGTCTAGGGTGGGTGGACATTTTGGGACCAAAAGGACATCTGAGCTACTGGCGAGGACATATTGGTGGCCGCATATGGCCCGTGATGTCACATACTATGTTCGGGCATGTGTCTCCTGCGCCAGGAACAAGTCTCCTCATCAACGGCCAGCTGGGTTGCTTCATCCCCTGCCGGTGGCAGAGAGACCCTGGGAGATGGTCAGGATGGATTTTGTGGTGGGCTTACCTAAGTCTCGTAGCTGCACCATTATTTGGGTTATCACCGACCATTTTTCCAAAATGGTGCACTTGGTGCCTCTTCCACGGCTACCTTCTGCACGGGCTTTGGCGGCGTTGTTTATCAAACACATATTTCGCCTACATGGTATGCCGGACAAAATTGTCAGTGACCAGGGTCCCCAGTTTGCGTCTCGTTTCTGGAGAGAGCTTTGTCGTCTACTCAGCATTGAGTTGAATCTCTCTTCAGCTTATCATCCGAGACGAATGGGTTGGTAGAGAGGGCCAACCAGACCTTGGTCACATATCTTCAACATTTTGTCTCAGCCAGGCAGGATGACTGGGCATCCTTGCTACCGTGGGCGGAGTTTGCACTGAATAACGCCGTAGCCGACTCCACCGGACAGACCCCATTCCTCCTAAACTATGGTCAGCATCCGCGGGTACCTGTGCCTATGCCCGTGTCTTCTGCCGACTCCAGGGTGGCAGACTGGGCTGTGGAGGAGCGGGACATTTGGGACTGCACTCAGGATGCCATTCGGGCCTCCAAGGAGAGAATGAGGTCCTCCGCCGATGCACATCGGCGCCCCGCTCCGACCTTTGCTCCTGGCGACTTAGTGTGGCTCTCCGCCCGTAGCATCAGGCTGCGAGTTGAGTCCACTAAGTTTGCTCCTCGCTACCTGGGTCCTTTCAAGGTCCTCGAACAGGTTAACCCAGTGGTCTACCGTCTGGCTCTTCCGCCACGTCTGGGTATCACCGACACCTTTCATGTGTCCCTCTTGAAGCCCGTATACATGTCCCGGTTTTCCAAGTCATCTGCTGGGACATCGGGTTCGTCTACGGACGATTATGAGGTGCTTGCTATTTTGGGGTGCAAGGTGGTACGTGGCAAAAAATTTTATTTGGTGGACTGGAAGGGTTATGGTCCTGGGAGCCTGCTGAGAATATTCGGGCTCCGCAGCTCATTGCTGCCTTCGAGCATGGCGAGGTCCAAGGAGGGGGGGTAATGTTAGGGGTTGAGTTCCTGCCTCTGCACAGGGGGAATCTCGAGCCATCTCCGCTGCGGTCTCCCATTCTTCTCCTGCCGCAGTGGAGCCTGCTCAGCAGAGGCGTCGGTCCCAGTGTCATGCTCAGTCTGACACTGTGCGAGGGGTTACTGCTGTCCTTCCAGCTTCTGCCATTGTGGCCAGTACTGGTCAGCAGCGAGCAGATGTCTTTGGGACTAAGTCCTACTTTTCCCCTTCTGAGTATGCCCAGGGTAAGATCTCTCATTGGAGATCAAGGGTCACATGCTCAGGTACTGCAGCCAATCCTATTGGTCCTCTAGGAAGGTCCTGAAGGTGTTCAACGTCTGTGGCAGTCTCTCATTGGTCCTTCTAGGAAGGTCCTGTACTTGCTGCAGCTATAAGAGGTGCGCATGTCCGCACAGCCATGCGCTAGTGTCAATTTATGTACGAGCTCAGTGCCAGTGTGGTCATGTTTGTGTGTGTATTCAGGGACCTGGCTGAAATAAGCCCCTGGAATGCTGGCACCTCCGGCGAGGAGTTTGGTGTGTGTGTATTCAGGGACCCGGCTGAAATAAGCCCATAGAATGCTGGCACCTCCGGCGAGGAGTTTCATGTTTGCATTTGACTGCATGACCACCATCTGCTCTACTAAGTAGCTGTGTTCCTCTATGAGCCGAACAGGGCACAGCGTTATCCTTGCTAACTGACTCTGTGAAGTAACAGAGTCTGTTTATATTACTAAATTGTACCGCCATATCTAGCTGCAGGTGCTTTCCTGCACGGTGGATCCCGGGTTGCGAACGCACCAACTTCTTCTAATAAATATATATATTTGGTGCGTTCCGCCAACCCTAACAGTATGTAAGGGGTGACAGAGACTAGTGTATGCCCTCACCCCTTTAAACACGTCCCAGTTAAATATATGTAAATTTCCATCCTGTAATGTTGTTAAACTGGGTATTGATGGTAATATTTAATGTTCTGGATCTTTTGCTGCTACTGTATAGTGTAATAATATGTATGTATATATATATATATATATATATATATATATATATATATATATATATATATATATATTGTGTAGTTAGGGAGAGTGCAGTACTCCAGTTAGTCCACTAGATGGGGATATATAAGCCAAACAGTGTATCTTTAGTTATCTACTAGGAGGAGTCTGCTGTGGGTAAGCCAGGAACATTTCCTACGTTCAGTTCAGTGGAGCCAGAGAGCTGAGACAGCTCAGGAGGGCCAAAGTGCCCAGGCAGTCCCAGAGGGCTTTGGAGCCTGGGGCAACACAGTGGGCCCTGCAATGTTAAAGCAAGGGACCCAGCTGTCCAGGGCCACCAGGCCAAAAGTGCAGCAGTGAAAAGAAGCATTGACAGCAGTAGTCAGAGCAAGAGCTACCTCAGGAGTCACAGCAGGACAGTACGCAGGTCGCTCCATAATGTGGCAACTTATCACATGGGCTGATGCCCTCAGATCGGTGCGAAACGGCTGAGGAAACCTCCAAGCGCAGTGAGTTTGGACAGCAAGAACGCTGCAGTACCAGTCGGGTCAGAGCGGTCTGGGTACAAAGAGAAAGACATAGGAGAGAGCACAGCGAAAGTAAATGATGTGAACGGTGCCGTACTCTGTGTTGATGCTGTAACTGATGTGGACGTGCTGGCATTGAAACCAAGTAAATTTCTATGTTTAAAGTTCGAAATGGACTCTGTCTCTTTATGCGCAACAACACCAGCAGCAGTACTTCAGCAGCCCCCATGGGACCCTGATGGTGCAGAGGGTGAAGCATAAGGTATGCAAGAAAAGGGACATTGTTTATATTTATATGTGACAGGAAGCCAGGGCGTGTGTAACCAGATATGCTGAGCCACGACTACGGCCCTGGCGTCCCTCAAAGGTACGTTTGAGTTTTACATACCCACAGCCAGAGCCGTCCAGTGGGCGGGGCCTCGCTCTATACAAGTGTATGAAGCGAGGCCACACCCACTAGACGGGCCCTGACCGGGAGTATGTATAACTCATAGATATCTGGCCCCTGGTTAAGAAACCTGGAAAATCCCCTTAATGCACAGTGCATGCGCTGGGGGGATTCATAGGTCTACAGTCACACAGAGTGACTGCAGACTTATCGATCTGGACTGGACAACACTGTTAAGGATGATCTAAAATAATGCTCAATTGTAAATAAACAATATACTGTACAATTAATTTACTGCCCCATTCAAACGGCCCAAAAAACTGTATGGGGAAGAATGATGGTAAATACGAATGTTCTGTTCCCGTACAGCACTATGTTTTTGTGCTGCCGACAACAATGACTTTTGTGCCAGCATAAATGATATTACCTTATTCAATGACTGAGTGATCAGATCATTTTTGTTGAATTGCTTGCCAATAATCAGGCATGAGCTTTCTAATGATCGTTTGCTTGCTGAATATATCGGTCAATGTAAAATGCATTTGAAATCGCGCACAACATCACCACCACTTCAGTGTAGCTTGTTTTTATCAGTAATGTGATGCAAAAAATTTATTTCATGTATGTTATCATGGAATAAGGCAATCTTAAATGCTTTAATGTGACTTAAAAGTGGAAAAAATACTGGCGATCTCTAACCTACAGGAAGCCTCTTGTATTATAACAGTGAACTCTAGGGTTTATTTGTATCATAACCACAAACCCCAATAAAAGCTTTACTGCATTCTAGTACAGACCACATGTAGCACCTGAGGGGGTAGATGGAATAAATGTATGTGTACTTCCAATTAGGTACTAGGCATGCAGAAGGCAGAAGTATAGCTGCAGGGAGAGAGCCACAACCGGTAAGTCTGCATATATTACTTGCTGGTTTCTTCCTCCTTGCAGGCACCAGCACGGCCGACTCCAGGTTTTCGTGGGCCCCAGGCAGAAGAGTCACAGTGGGCCCCTTTATCACATACAATTCATGATGCACAGATACGGCAGAGACATATAGGTATAGTACAATGCCAAAGATTTCACTTCTCTTCTTACATTGCATGAGTGATATCTATTGTCAGTTCTACAATAGCTCAGAAAGGGGACAGTATAGTCCTCCATACAATATAATGGGCACCACATAGTGCTCCATACAGAATAATGAGCCCCATATATTGCTCCATACAGAATAATGGGCACCACATAGTGCTCCATACAGAATAATGAGCCCTATATATTGCTCCATACAGTATTGTGGGCACCACATAGCACTCCATACAGAATAATGAGACCCATATATTGCTCCATACAGTATTACGGACACCACACACAGCTCCATACAGAATAATCAGCCCCATATATTGCTCCATTCAGTATTATGGGCACCACATAGCGTTCCATACAGTTTAATGAGCCCCATATATTGCTCCATTCAGTGTTATGGGTACCACATAGCACTCCATACAGATTAATGAGCTCCATATATTGCTCCATACAGTATTATGGGCACCACATAGTGTTCCATACAGAATAATAACCCCCATATATTGCTCTATACAGTAATATGGACACCACAAAGCTTTCCATACAGATTAATGAGCCCCATATATTGCTCCATACAGTATTATGGGTACCACATAGTGTTCCATACAGAATAATAACCCCCATATATTGTTCTATACAGTATTATGGGCACCACATAGTGCTACATACAAAATAATGAGCCCAATATATTGCTCCATACAGAATAATGGACCCCACATAATGCTCCATACAGAATAATGAGCCCCATATATTGCTCCATACAGAATAATGGGCACCACATAGTGCTCCATACAGAATAATGAGCCTTATATATTGCTCCATACAGAATAATGAACCCCACATAATGCTCCATACAGAATAAAGAGCCACATATATTGCCATACAGTATAATGAGCCCCATATAATGCTCCAGACAGAATAGGACCCATATAATGCTCCTTACAGTATATGATGGGCACCATATAATGCTCCAGTATATGATGGCCCTATATATTACTCAAAACAGAATGGGCCCCATATAATGCTCCATATATAATTGGCCCCATAAGATGCTCAATATGTAATTTGACCCATAACGTGCTCCATATATACTGGTCCCCATATACTGCTCCATATATAATTGGTCCCAGCTCTCTGCATTGTGACTGTTCAGGCAGAGGGCGCACAGACGTGACGTCATCACGCCCTCTGACCTGAATGTCACAGAGTCAGGAGATGCGGAAGATGCCGCAGTGGTGGAGCGGAGAGAGGTAAGTGGAGCGCCCCCACGCAAGGGCAATGGGGTACTCGGCATCGGGTCCTTCGGTTCGGGGGATGTCACGGTGGCCCGACCCGATCCGTGGCCCTTTGAGGGGCGTCCAATAAAGAAGAGAGTTTTTATGGTTTTGGGAAAGGTCTTTAAAGGGGAAGTTCGTGACGCCACCTGTGGTATTCGGTCAGGGTGACCGACGCTGCTTAGGGGTCCACTGGGGTGATATAATGGCAGCTAGATGGTATAACTTCCCACAGGTGAAGGGTGTCCCCAGGGCTTCCCAGAAGTGTAGATGGTGATGGTGGATGATGTAAGGCGTGGAGAATAACGAGGACACAAGGGTGCAGTCTCTTTACCTTTACTGAAGGCTTCAGCATCCACAGTCCAGGGTACAGACCACAGGGTAGGCAGAGTCCGGCCGGTCTGAAGGCAAATCCAGAGTCCCCTTATCCAGGTGGAAATCAGTAGCCTTCCTCTAGCGCCTCCCTCGGTGTTCTGGCCACTGGCTACGTGCCTCAGAAGGAGGCAGCCTATTACAGGGCAGAACTCCTTCTGGTGTTATCTCCTTGTGCTATGACTTCGTTTCTCACCCTCTACAATATAATTCTCTTCGTGTCCTTTCTTAGGATGCTGCCGCACGTGGGGCTGGTGCAGCTCCGTGTCTTTCTGTTTCGCTAGGCCTCCGACAGGATCCCACCCCTGCCAGGGACTCTCTGTCTGCAGCTCTGATGTTCCTCCTTTCCCCCTGTCTGCCTGACAGGTGTTGCCTGGGCAAAGCCCAGTCAGCTTCTCTCTAACTTTCTATCCAGCCCACCAGTTTTACCCTTCTGTGAGGAGTGCCCTAGTAGATAGGAGCAAGGCTCCCCCTGGTGGACTGGAGTGTGAAGTGTGGTGTATGGTTTGTGATACTTGGTAGGAAGATCTCCTTTATTGCCATCAGACGTAATATCACTCCCCTGGTGGAAGAATGACATCACTGCAACGACCAGGACTCTAGGGCTCTGCATAAGTATCACAAGTGCCGGTGCTGGCAGGAGGGCCCACTGGTGGGCGCTGGAACAGGCATCGGGACCCCATAGTGCGCTGGTGTCCCCGCCTGCTCAGGGCCTTGGCACTTGCCCGGGTGTTGACGCCGGCAGTAATCTACAGTAGCATGTAAAAGTTTGAACAATCCTGGTCAAATTATTGTGAATAGTTAAGCAAGTTGAAGATGAAATGATCTCTAAAAGGCCTAACGTTAAAGATGACACATTCCCTATATATATATATTTTCATTTTTTACATTTTAAAAATTACAAAAAGGAAAATAGGCCAATGCAAAAGTGTGGGCACACTGCATGGTTAGTACTTAGTAGCACCCCCTTTTGAAAGTATCACAGCTTGTAATCACTTTTTTGTAGCCAGATAAGAGTCTTTCAATTCTTGATTGAGGGTTTTTCCTCCATTCTTCCTTGGAAAAGGTTCTGTGCAATTCCTGGGTCATCTTGTATGCACTGCTATCTTGAGGTCTAGCCACAGGTTTTCTATTGTGGATTTTGACGTATATTTTTGATCATTGTAGAAAGAAAAATGTTCTGCTCACCCCGTTATGTCCAGGTTCCTTGGCTGGTCATCGGCGCCTGGAGCCGCCCTGGTCCTGGCGGTATAGAAATCCAAAGTGCAAGAAAAGTTGTCTCCAGCAACCACAGGAGATATGATTCTTAAAACTTGACGTTTATTTATCATCATATTGAAAAGCACAGATACGCAGATATGAGCAATTCCAGTGCATGGAATGAATCCTACATATTTCAACCTACACGGTCTTAATCATGGATTGGATTGCTCATATCTGCATATCTGTGCTTTTTAATATGATGATAAATAAACATCAAGCTTTAAGAATCATATCTCCTGTGGTCGATGGAGACAACTTTTCTTGCACATTGTTTTGGATCATTATCCATTTATAGAAGCCATCATTTTTTTAACTTCAGCTTTTTTACAGATTGTGTTATGTTTGCATAAAGAATTTGTGAACATTTCATTGAATCCATTCTTCCATCTACCAGTTACATGTTCCCCGTACCATTGACTGCAACACAAACTCAAAGCATAATCGATCCCCCCCTATGCTTAATTGTTGGTGAGATGTTCTTTTCCAGAAATTCTGTGCCCAGTTTTTCTCCACACATACCTATGATCATTGTGGCCAAATAGTTCTATTTTAACTTCATCAGCCACAGGACTTGTTTCCAAAATGCATCAGGCTTGTTTAGATGTTCTTTTGCATACTTCTGACACTGAATTTTGTGGTGAGGATGCAGGAGAGGTTTTCTACTGATGACTGTTCAATGAAGGCCATATTTGTGCTGGTGTCTCTGAATAGTAGAACAATGTTCCACAACTCCAGAGTCTGCTAAATCTCTCTGAAGGTCTTTCGAATTGAAGCGGGAGTTCTGATTTGCCTCTCTAACAATCCTACTAGCAGCTCTCAGTGAAATTTTGCTTGGTCTTCCAGATCTTATCTTGACCTCCACTGTTTCTGACAACTGCCATTTCTTAATTACACTTCGAACTGAGGAAAGGGCAGCTTGAAAATGCTTTGTAATCTTCTTATAGCCTTCTCCTGCTTTGTGGGCCTCCACCATTTTCATTTTCAGAGTGCTAGGCAGCTACTTAGATGAACCCATGGCTGACACGTTTTTGTCACAAGGTTAGAGGAGGCTGGGTTTTTATATCACCTGGCCTTTCCTAGTGATGATAGTGAACAAGCCATAACCCTAAAAGGCTAATTAAGGTCTGAAACTTTGTTCCAAGTTATTTGAGTGCACAAATCTTCAAGGGTGTCCAAACTTTTGCTTTGGCCCATTTTCCTTTTTGTAATTTTTAAAGTGTAAAAAATTATATTTTTTTTTGCCTAAAATACAACGTAAATATGTCATCTTTAACTTTAGGCCTTTTAGAGATCATTTCATCTTCAACTTGCTTAACAGTTCACAATAACAGTCATTTTGACCAGGTGTGCCCAAACTTTTACATGCCACTATCAGTTCATTTTCACACTGCAGCCACTGCTCGAGTAAAGCTGTCATACATAATTTAATTTTTTTTTTACCTGCAAATTATCTTTATATTTACAGGTAAATAGTATATATGTAGGTGACGTTACAGTGAAGGAAATAATTATTTGATCCCTTGTTGATTTTGTAAGTTTGCCGAATGACAAAGACATGAACTATATTACAGTCTATAATTTTAAGAGTAGGTTAATTTTAACATTGAGTGATAGAATATCAAAAATAAAATCCAGAAAATCACATTGTATAAATTATATAAATTTATTTGCATTTTGCAGTGAGAAATAAGTATTTAATCCCATACCAACCATGAAGAGTTCTGGCTCCTACAGACCAGTTAGACGCTCCGAATCAACTCGTTACCTGCATTAACCCCTTCACCCCCAAGGGTGGTTTGCACGTTATGGACCGGGCCAATTTTTACAATTCTGACCACTGTCCCTTTATGAGGTTATAACTCTGGAACGCTTCAATGGATCCCGGTGATTCTGACACTGTTTTCTCGTGACATATTGTACTTCATGATACTGGTAAAATTTCTTTGATATTACCTGCGTTTATTTGTGAAAAAAACGGAAATTTGGCGAAAATTTTGAAAATTTTGCAATTTTCCAACTTTGAATTTTTATGCAATTAAATCACAGTGATATGTCACACAAAATACTTAATAAGTAACATTTCCCACATGTCTACTTTACATCAGCACAATTTTGGAACTAAAATTTTTTTTTGTTGAGTTATAAGGGTTAAAATTTGACCAGCAATTTCTCATTTTCACAACACCATTTTTTTTTAGGGACCACATCTCATTTGAAGTCATTTTGAGGGGTCTATATGATAGAAAATACCCAAGTGTGACACCATTCTAAAAACTGCACCCCTCAAGGTGCTCAAAACCACATTCAAGAAGTTTATTAACCCTTAAGGTGTTTCACAGGAATTTTTGGAATGTTTAAATAAAAATGAGCATTTAACTTTTTTTTCACACAAAATTTACTTCAGCTCCAATTTGTTTTATTTTACCAAGGGTAACAGGAGAAAATGGACCCCAAAAGATGTTGTACAATTTGTCCTGAGTACGCCGATACCCCATATGTGGGGGTAAACCACTGTTTGGGCGCATGACAGAGCTCGGAAGCGAAGGAGCGCCATTTGACTTTTCAATGCAAAATTGACTGGAATTGAGATGGGACACCATGTTGCGTTTGGAGAGCCCCTGATATGCCTAAACATTGAAACCCCCCACAAGTGACACCATTTTGGAAAGTAGACCCCCTAAGGAGCTTATCTAGAGGTGTGGTGAGCAGTTTGACTCACCAAGTGCTTCACAGAAGTTTATAATGCAGAACCGTAAAAATAAAAAATCATATTTTTTCACAAAAATGATCTTTTCACCCCCAATTTTTTATTTTCCCAAGGGTAAGAAAAGAAATTGGACCCCAAAAGTTGTTGTACAATTTGTCCTGAGTACGCTGATACCCCATATGTGGGGGTAAACCACTGTTTGGGCGCATGGGAGACCTCGGAAGGGAAGGAGCGCCGTTTGACTTTTCCATGCAAAATTTACAGGAATTGAGATGGGACGCCATGTTGCGTTTGGAGAGCCACTGATGTGCCTAAACATTGAAACCCCCCCACAAGTGACACCATTTTGGAAAGTAGACCCCCTAAGGAACTTATCTAGAGGTGTAGTGAGCACTTTGACCCACCAACTGCTTCACAGAAGTTTATAATGCAGAGCCGTAGAAATAAAACAAACATTTTTTTTCCCACAAAAATTATTTTTTAGCCCCCAGTTTTGTATTTTCCTGAGGGTAACAGGAAAAATTGGACCCCAAAAGTTGTTGTCCAATTTGTCCTGAGTACGCTGATACCCCATATGTGGGGGGGAACCACTGTTTGGGCGCATCGGAGGGCTCGGAAGGGATGGAGCGCCATTTTGAATGCAGACTTAGATGGAATGGTCTGCAGGCGTCACATTGCGTTTGCAGAGCCCTAATGTACCTAAACAGTAAAAAAACCCCACAAGTGACACCATTTTGGAAAGTAGACCCCCTAAGCAACTCATCTAGATGTGTTGTGACAGTTTTGAACCCTCAAGTGTTTCACTACTGTTTATAACGCATAGCCGTGAAAATTAAAAAAAAAAAAATTTCCCCCCACAATTATTTTTTAGCCCCCAGTTTTGTATTTTTCCAAGGGTAACAGGAGAAATTGGACCCCAAATTGTCCAATTTGTCTTGAGTACGCTGATACCCCATATGTGGAGGGGAACCACCGTTTGCGCGCATGGGAGGGCTCGGAAGGGAAGGAGCGCCGTTTGACTTTTCCATGCAAAATTGACAGGAATTGAGGTGGGACGCCATGTTGCGTTTGGAGAGCCACTAATGTGTCTAAACATTGAAACCCCCCACAAGTGACACCATTTTGGAAAGTAGACCCCCTAAGGAAGTTATTTAGAGGTGTGGTGAGCACTTTGACCCACCAAGTGCTTCACAGAAGTTTATAATGCAGAACCGTAAAAATAAAAAATCATATTTTTTCACAAAAATTATCTTTTCACCCCCAATTTTTTATTTTCCCAAGGGTAAGAGAAGAAATTGGACCCCAAAAGTTGTTGTACAATTTGTCCTGAGTATACTGATACCCCATATGTGGGGGTAAACCACTGTTTGGGCGCATGACAGAGCTCGGAAGCGAAGGAGCGCCATTTGACTTTTCAATGCAAAATTGACTGGAATTGAGATGGGACACCATGTTGCGTTTGGAGAGCCCCTGATATGCCTAAACATTGAAACCCCCCACAAGTGACACCATTTTGGAAAGTAGACCCCCTAAGGAGCTTATCTAGAGGTGTGGTGAGCACTTTGACTCACCAAGTGCTTCACAGAAGTTTATAATGCAGAACCGTAAAAATAAAAAATCATATTTTTTCACAAAAATGATCTTTTCGCCCCCAATTTTTTATTTTCCCAAGGGTAAGAAAAGAAATTGGACCCCAAAAGTTGTTGTCCAATTTGTCCTGAATACGTTGATACCCCAAATGTGGGGTAAACCACTGTCTGGGCGCATGGCAGAGCTCGTAAGGGAAGGAGCGCCATTTGACTTTTCAATGCAAAATTGACAGGAATTGAGATGGGACGCCATGTTGCGTTTGGAGAGCCACTGATGTGCCTAAACATTGAAACCCCCCCACAAGTGACACCATTTTGGAAAGTAGACCCCCTAAGGAACTTATCTAGAGGTGTAGTGAGCACTTTGACCCACCAACTGCTTCACAGAAGTTTATAATGCAGAGCCGTAGAAATAAAACAAACATTTTTTTTCCCACAAAAATTATTTTTTAGCCCCCAGTTTTGTATTTTCCTGAGGGTAACAGGAAAAATTGGACCCCAAAAGTTGTTGTCCAATTTGTCCTGAGTACGCTGATACCCCATATGTGGGGGGGAACCACTGTTTGGGCGCATCGGAGGGCTCGGAAGGGATGGAGCGCCATTTTGAATGCAGACTTAGATGGAATGGTCTGCAGGCGTCACATTGCGTTTGCAGAGCCCTAATGTACCTAAACAGTAAAAAAACCCCACAAGTGACACCATTTTGGAAAGTAGACCCCCTAAGCAACTCATCTAGATGTGTTGTGAGAGTTTTGAACCCTCAAGTGTTTCACTACTGTTTATAACGCATAGCCGTGAAAATTAAAAAAAAAAAAATTTCCCCCCACAATTATTTTTTAGCCCCCAGTTTTGTATTTTTCCAAGGGTAACAGGAGAAATTGGACCCCAAATTGTCCAATTTGTCTTGAGTACGCTGATACCCCATATGTGGAGGGGAACCACCGTTTGCGCGCATGGGAGGGCTCGGAAGGGAAGGAGCGCCGTTTGACTTTTCCGTGCAAAATTGACAGGAATTGAGGTGGGACGCCATGTTGCGTTTGGAGAGCCACTAATGTGTCTAAACATTGAAACCCCCCACAAGTGACACCATTTTGGAAAGTAGACCCCCTAAGGAACTTATCTAGAGGTGTGGTGAGCACTTTGACCCACCAAGTGCTTCACAGAAGTTTATAATGCAGAACCGTAAAAATAAAAAATCATATTTTTTCACAAAAATTATCTTTTCACCCCCAATTTTTTATTTTCCCAAGGGTAAGAGAAGAAATTGGACCCCAAAAGTTGTTGTACAATTTGTCCTGAGTACACTGATACCCCATATGTGGGGGTAAACCACTGTTTGGGCGCATGGGAGAGCTCGGAAGGGAAGGAGCGCCGTTTGACTTTTCACTGCAAAATTTACAGGAATTGAGATGGGACGCCATATTGCGTTTGGAGAGCCACTGATGTGCCTAAACATTGAAACCCCCCCACAAGTGACACCATTTTGGAAAGTAGACCCCCTAAGGAACTTATCTAGAGGTGTAGTGAGCACTTTGACCCACCAACTGCTTCACAGAAGTTTATAATGCAGAGCCGTAGAAATAAAACAAACATTTTTTTTCCCACAAAAATTATTTTTTAGCCCCCAGTTTTGTATTTTCCCGAGGGTAACAGGAAAAATTGGACCCCAAAAGTTGTTGTCCAATTTGTCCTGAGTACGCTTATACCCCATATGTGGGGGGGAACCACTGTTTGGGCACATGGGAGGGCTCGGAAGGGATGGAGCGCCATTTTGAATGCAGACTTAGATGGAATGGTCTGCAGGCGTCACATTGCGTTTGCAGAGCCCTAATGTACCTAAACAGTAAAAAATCCCCACAAGTGACACCATTTTGGAAAGTAGACCCCCTAAGCAACTCATCTAGATGTGTTGTGAGAGTTTTGAACCCTCAAGTGTTTCACTACAGTTTATAACGCATAGCCGTGAAAATTAAAAAAAAAAAATTTCCCCCCACAATTATTTTTTAGCCCCCAGTTTTGTATTTTTCCAAGGGTAACAGGAGAAATTGGACCCCAAAAGTTGTTGTCCAATTTGTCTTGAGTATGCTGATACCCCATATGTGGAGGGGAACCACCGTTTGGGCGCATGGGAGGGCTCGGAAGGGAAGGAGCGCCATTTTGAATGCAGACTTAGATGGAATGGTCTGCAGGCGTCACATTGCGTTTGCAGAGGCCCTAATGTACCTAAACAGTAGAAACCCCCCACAAGTGACACCATTTTGGAAAGTAGACCCCCTAAGGAACTCATCTAGATGTGTTGTGAGAGCTTTGAACCCCCAATTGTTTCACTACAGTTTATAACGCAGAGCCATGCAAATAAAAAATATATTTTTTTCCACAAAAATTATTTTTTAGCCCCCAGTTTTGTATTTTCCCAAGGGTAACAGGAGAAATTGGACCCCAAAAGTTGTTCTCCAATGTGTTCCGAGTACGCTGATACCCCATATGTTGGGGTAAACCCCTGTTTGGGCGCACGGGAGAGCTCGGAAGGGAAGGAGCACTGTTTTACTTTTTCAACGCAGAATTGGCTGAAATTGAGATCGGACGCCATGTCGCGTTTGGAGAGCCCCTGATGTGCCTAAACAGTGGAAACCCCCCAATTATAACTGAAACCCTAATCCAAACACATTCCTAACCCTAATCCCAACGGTAACCCTAACCACACCTCTAACCCAGACACACCCCTAACCCTAATCCCAACCCTATTCTCAACCGTAGATGTAATCCAAACCCTAACCCTAACTTTAGCCCCAACAATAACCCTAACTTTAGCCCCAACCCTAACTGTAGCCTTAACCCTAACCCTAGCCCTAACCCTAGCCCCAACCCTAGCCCCAACCTAACCTTAGCCCCAACCCTAGCCCCAACCCTAACCCTATCCCCAACCCTAGCCCTAACCCTAGCCCTAACCCTAGCCCCAACCCTAACCCTAGCCCTAACCCTAGCCCTAACCCTAGCTCTAGCCCTAACCCTAGCCCTAACCCTATTGGTAAAATGGAAATAAATACATTTTTTTAATTTTTTTATTTTTCCCTAACTAAGGGGGTGATGAAGGGGGGTTTGATTTACTTTTATAGCGGGTTTTTTAGCAGATTTTTATGATTGGCAGCTGTCACACACTGAAAGAAGCTTTTTATTGCAAAAAATATTTTTTGCGTTACCACATTTTGAAAGCTATAATTTTTCCATATTTGAGTCCACAGTCATGTGAGGTCTTGTTTTTTGCAGAACGAGTTGACGTTTTTATTGGTAACATGCTCGGGCACGGGAGATTTTTTGATCGCTTTTTATTCCGATTTTTGTGAGGCAGAATGACCAAAAACCAGCTATTCATGAATTTCTTTTGGGGGAGGCGTTTATACCGTTCCGCGTTTGGTAAAATTGATAAAGCAGTTTTATTCTTCGGGTCAGTACGATTACAGTGATACCTCATTTCTATCATTTTTTTAAGTTTTAGCGCTTTTATACGATAAAAACTATTTTATAGATAAAATAATTATTTTGGCATCGCTTTATTCTGAGGACTATAACTTTTTTATTTTTTCGCTGATGATGCTTTATGGTGGCTCGTTTTTTGCGGGACAAGATGACGTTTGCAGCGGTACCATGCTTATTTATATTTGTCTTTTTGATCGCGTGTTATTCTACTTTTTGTTTGGCGGTATGAGAATAAAGCGTTGTTTTTAGCCTCAATTTTTTTTTTTTTTTTTTACGGTGTTCACTGAAGGGGTTAACTAGTGATATAGTTTTAAAGGTGGGGTCGTTACGGACGCGGCGATACTAAATATGTGTACTTTTATTGTTTGATTTTTTTTATTTAGATAAAGGAATGTATTTATGGGAATAATATATATTTTTTTTTCTATATTTAGGAAATTTTTTTTCTTTTTTTTTTTACACATGTGGGAATTTTTTTTTAAACTTTTTTACTTTGTCCCAGGGGGGGACATTACAGATCGGTGATCTGACAGTGTGCACAGCACTCTGTCAGATCACCGATCTCACAGCCGTGCAGGCTTAAAAGCACCTGCACGGCACCCGGAAGTAATCCCTGCAGGACCCGGATGCAGCCCCGCGGCCATTTTGGATCCGGGGCCTGCAGGGATAGGAGGTAGGAGACCCTTGCAGCAACGCGATCACATCGCGTTGCTCCGGATGTCTCAGGGAAGCCCGCAGGGAGCCCCCTCCCTGCGCGATGCTTCCCTGTACCGCCGGCATACCGCGATCATGTTTGATCACGGTGTTTTGGGGGTTAATGTGCCGGGGGCGGTCCGTGACCGCTCCTGGCACATAGTGCCGGATGTCAGCTGCGATAGGCAGCTGACACCCATCCGCGATCGGCCGCGCTCCCCCCGTGAGCACGGCCGATCGTGCTGGACGTACTATTCCATCCTTGGGAATTAGGGCCCACCCCACATGGACGGAATAGTACGTCTAATGGCAGAAAGGGGTTAAGAACATTAGTCTTGCATAGTCACCTTTATTTATAGACTCCTGTCCACAATCTAAATTTATCAGTCAGACTCTAACCTCTACAACGTGGGCAAGACCAAAGAGCTTTCCAAGGATGTCAGGTATAAGATCATAGACCAGCACAAAGCTGGAATGGGCTGCAAAATGATACCTAAGTTGATGGCTGAGAAGGAGACAACTGTCGGTGCAATAGTAAGAAAATGGAAGAAAAACAAAATGACTGTCAATTGACATTGATCTGGGGCACCATGCAAAATCTCATCTCAAGGCAACTGGCACCACAGTCACCAGTCACCAAGAAAACCATTGGTAACACATTACGCTGTAAAGGTTTAAAATCCTACAGTGCCCGCAAGGTCCCCCTGGTCAAGAAAGCACATGTGCAGGCCCGTCTGAAGTTTGCCAATGAACACCTGGGTGATTCTGTGAGTGATTGAGAGAAGGTGCTGTGGTCAGATGAGACAAAAATTGAACTCTTTGGCATTAACTCAACTCGCCGTGTTTGGAGGAAGAGAAATGCTGTGGAGCGCCCCGCAAGGGCCTTGGAGTACCGGGTCCGGTCGTCATTAAACGGGTGGCCATGGTGGCAGGAACCCAGACCATGGCCCTGGGCTTCCAAATTAAAGGAAAGGTCTTTAAAGGGTTTTTTAGGAATAAGAATGTTAGTGACACCACCTGTGGTATTCGGTCAGGGATGACTGATGCTGCTTAAAGGGGTCCACTGGGGTGATGTTATGGCAGCTGGGATGGTATGGCTTCCCACAGGTGAAGCTGGGTCCCTAGGGCTCCCGGTGTAGTAGATAAAGATGGTGTAGTAAGATACAGAGGACACAAGGTTGCGGTCTCTTTACCTCTTTACTGGTGTAAAGCAGCCCCTGTCCAGGGCACCGGATCACAGCTACTCGTACGGTCCGGACGGCTTGGAAGTGACTCAGGAATCACCCTAGCCAGGTGGGATTGGAAGCCTTCTCTTCTGCACTATGTTGTAGTCCCTTGCTGCCTTAGGCCTCACACAAGGTCCTCACGTTCTCTCTGTCCCCCTTGCTGGTAGGACACTACCCACATGGCAGGTAACTCAAACAGGAAACAAAGAGTCGTCATCTAAATGGAATATAGTCAGCAGTGGGGACCGCAGGAATCTGTGCTAGGACCGATTCTTTTTAACCTCTTTATTAATGACCTTGTGGATGAGATTGAGGGCAAAGTGTCAGTCTTTGCTGACGACACCAAACTATGTAGGATATTAAAATCTGACCTTGACAATACAATATTGCAAAACGATCTGGATAAAATGATTGAATGGGCAAACACTTGGCAAATGAGGTTAATGTAGATAAATGTAAAGTAATGCACCTGGGACAGAGTAATCCTATTGCTGCATATACATTAAATGGGAGTATATTCGGGACTACAGTACAGGAGAAGGGCTTGGGTATTCTCGTTACAAGTAAGCGGAGCAGCAGTACTCAATGTCAAGCAGCTGCTGCAAAAGCAAACAAGATTTTAGGATGTATAAAAAGAGAGATAAAATCCTGCGATCCCAACATATTGTTACCCCTTTATAAATCACTGATGAGGCCACATCTTTTGGGCTCCACATTTTAAAAAGGATATTCAGAAGTTAGAGTCAGATCAAAGATGGGCAACTAAATTATTACAAGGGATGGAAGGCCTCTCATATGAGGAGAGATTGGAAAAGTTGGGCTTGTTTAGCTTAGAAAAAAAGACGCCTCAGAGGATATCTCATTTACATGTATAAATATATGTGTGGCCAATACAAAATACTGGCACATGACTAATTCCTTCCAAAGACCATACTGAGGACTAGCGGGCACTCATTACGAGTGGAAGAAAGATGATTCCGGAAGCTAGATAGGAAAGAGTTCTTTACAGTTAGAGCTGTCAGAATGTGGAATGCCTTGCCACAGGAGGTAGTAATGGCAGACGCTATAACAGCTTTTAAAAAAGGGCTGGACGATTTCCTTGATACACATAACATTGCAGGTTATAGCTAAATTAGTGACAAAATGTACAATTGGTGGAGAAAGGTTGAACTTGATGGACCTAAGTCTTTATTCAACCTATATAACAAATTCACCCTATACCCTGGTTCTGATGGCTCTTGTCCCTCCTACTTGTGTGGTTGCTGTGCTTGTTGTTAGCTAAAGAAAGACAATATATTTTCTTTTGTTCTGTTGAAATGACAATAGTTAATATTTTATCAGCCTCCCAGCTACTTTCCACTGGTAATGGCAATTCCCAGTTGGAGCCTTGTGTGGTTAGAGATGATTTGCTCTGAGGACGGGAGGAGAACTCAGAGGGGTTTCTCATAATAGGTTAAGTTCAATTTGGGCAATGATTACCTGGTATAGATGTAGCCTGTGAATATGTATAAAGTTGTGTGTAGGTATGATGACTGAAGGGTGCTAGAACCTCCTTATATTGTGATAATATCTCTATACAATGGCATTATAGGATAAGAATAGGAAGCAGATGTCTCATAGACAAGATTAAGATAAACTAGGAGTTAAATAGCCATATATAAAATTCAATAACTTTATTAAGTACTAGATGGCAGCCTGATTCTAAAGAATCGGGAGTCTAGAATCCATATATACTTTATTTATTCAAATGTAAGAATAATACAATTAATAAATAATAGTAAGAAAGAACAAAAAATGGCTGCACTCACCAGCTCTTGACAATTCTTGTTATTTAAGGTACAGTTACACAGGATCCATGAACATGCTTATGAGGGGAGTGATGAAAGACATCAGACAACAACTTTGCGTGTTGTGGCAAATGCCACAACAACGGTTCTTTGCTTAAGAACAATAATGTAAATAATAAATAATATGTATCAATAACTATGTATATTGGTATGTTCTATGACATTTTAAAATATTTCATTATTATGTGGAAAAGCTCTTAGTACCCATACTGGCGCATACTTGTGTGCCCATCAGGTATTTTCACAGTAATTTTACATCTGATGGGTTGGTATGAAACGTTTTTAATCATCTCTTGGGCTTAGCTAAGCCTTCATTTTAAATAATTCTAATAAGTACAACAGAAATAAAAGCCTTTTTGTGTATCCAAATTTTTTGTGTTTATTTTTACAGAAGTGTAAAATTTAAGAAATCAACGTTCATAGTACACCGATGGGCTAATATAAGCATGCCCATCAACCACGTCACGGTAGCCTTTGAACTGATGGGTCCTAACTAACTGATTCCTATTTCTTAATACTCAAACCTCTTTCACATCTGCATGTTTCTGATATTTGCAGAAGTAATGTTAAAAACAATACAACTTCCACACTTGGCACCAAAGAACTGACCTACAACACACTTTCAGCAAGTGCCATGCAATGCAGATGAAGCTTGGAGTTAACTTTCAGTAAATGCGGCAAACGCGGCTTCGACAATTGCATTAAATGCAGCCACAACAAAAACACTGGTAAGTGGAGATTTTGTGGCGAAAACTGCAGAAACCACATGTGCCGCACCTGCCGCAAGTGAAGTACAAATTCCGTATACATTGCATGCAACTTACAGCAAGAGTGGCGTGGGTCAGCCCTTAGGCAGGAAGTGCCGAAATAGCCTTTTTTCCACCATAAATTCTCCAAATAGCAGAAAAATGTTGATGTGAAAGCAAAATCTCTATTCTTTCCCTATCTATCTAAATATGTACCTATCTATATATCTATTTCTATGTACAGAACACACCTGGAGATAGAGATGTGTGTGAACAGCCATCCCACCCATCTCTTACCTGTTCACAAAAACCTCACCCTTTTTAAAAACAAAATGAAATCTCTCAGCAGCTATACTGCTGGAGCTTCAAATACAGGTTCCTATCACCAAATACAGGCATTTGGATGATACACATCTTACATCTTGTACTTAATGTGTGTTCTACTTACCTATAAAAATATGTATTGATATATCATATTTCTAAATTTATGTAGATATGATATAGAGTTATTAACCCTATATGCTAATGAGTACGTATGTTATATACGTATTTCCTACATAAGTACTTAAAATCTATATGTCTATGGCTACACTAATTTTTTTTTGTTTTTGTTTTTTTTCCTTATCTCTATACATAGAATTTGCCTATTGCTCTCTATGTTATTAGAAAAACTGAATAATGAAAAAAAAGAAAAGTAACTTTAAACTAAAATATTTTTGTAGATAATATTACGTGTGAAGACTTTAGTACTATCAGCCAATAATTGTCCTTGAAGTGGTGTATTAACCACTTTAACCCTCACATTGCAACATTGCTTCACCCTGGAAAAAGCAACATACAATTGACCATGGGCAAAAGCAGGTTCTGGTAGATAAATGCCAACTCGATGGAGGGTCTGGCCTTGAGATTTATTTATGGTCATTGCAAATGCGGGCTTGATGGGAAATTGTCTCCGTCTTAATTTAAAAGGTAATCCAGTCTCTGATGGACACAAATCAATTCGTGGAATGAATACCACATTTCCTGCTGCTGACCCACTAATTACTTTAGCCAGTATGATATTGGCATGTAAGGCAGTGACAATGAGCCGCGTACCATTGCAGAGACCTTTGTTCGTGTTCAGATTACGTAATAACATGACAATGGTGCCAATTTTAAGTTTCAGCCGATGTGAAGGCATTCCAGTTGGTGTTAGTGAATTCAAAAACTCAAGTGGGTATTGATCGAGGTCATCAGCTTCATCAGGATCGATGGAATCATCACTGATATATTCAGTATAGTCACCTATCAATAAATCCATGACTTGGGAATTGACTTTCTCAACGTCCTCATTTTTTGGACATAAAATTGCATGAGATGCAGCTGTATTTATGCTTTCGGTGTCATTCACATCAATACAAAGATTATCTCCAAAAAATTCAATTATTAAAGAGCCAGTGCATACCATGTCTGGAGGAATTTCAATTACATCATCTCCAAGGTTATGTTCATTAGATAGTTCACCATTTCCCAGTTGAAGCAACCAACTGCTGTAGTGAGGATCAATGGAGCGCATGTTGTTAATAAGTGGCAGGCGAGTAAAATGTTGCCAGTGTTGTGAATATTTTATACAGCTCTCTACAACATCAGTTCTTGTCCCATGAGGGATGACAGGAAGACATTGTCTAAAGTCGCCTCCAAAAACAATCACTTTACCTCCAAACGGTGTTTTTTCTTTGTGAGCTACATTTGTTGTCATGACATCACGTAAAACTCTATCAATGACATGCAATGCATATTTGGATAGCATTGTGCACTCATCAATAATAAAAAGTTTAGTGGTGTGCAAATCTTTTGCTGCATCGGTATCATTCTTAATCCTGGAAACAGATGTTTCATTCACAGGAATTGGAATCCCATAAAGAGAATGAATGGTTCGTCCACCTTGTAGCAAGTTGGCGGCAATTCCAGTAGTGGCAGCAGGTGACACAATGTCTCCTTGTCCTCTTAGCTGATGTAGGAGTAGATGATATAGGTACGTTTTTCCGCTGCCACCAGGACCATCAAGGAAAAAACACTTTGCTGTAGAATTAGTGTCTTCTAAAGCTTGAGTGATAGCATCAAAAGCAAAAAGTTGGTCCTCATTTAGAGTAGCTTTCATTTCAGCATCTGCTGATAACTCATAATCTTTATCATACTGTGGGAGGAGGTGTTGTTTCTTGACTGGACGTGGCAAATTAAAATCAGTATAAGTTTTACCATGAGCTTTAAGAACATGTTGGACATCTGTCATAGCATAGCCTTCACAATTGACACACTCCAGAGTGTCGGAGTGGTATGCATAGCAGTAGTCTTCTACAAAGTGTTCCTTAAATTCATCCCATAAGTCCCGAGGTTTAGCTGGAGGACCAAAAATACAAATGTAGGCAAACATGTCACGTAGCTGTGCTGGCATGTTGAGAATACTGGCATCAAGTAATGTATTTCTCCACAGACTATCATCAAATAGTAAGCCAAGAGCTAATGCCGCATCTTTGAAGGTTTCATGTGTGACTCCGTGTACAGTTTTTATGCTGTCAAAACTGGTTGCACCTTTGACATGTAACAATAACAATCTTAAATAGTAGCGTTCTTGGTCTTTCACACTGACAGTATACATTCGTCCAATCACAGAACCACCTGCTCGCTTTCTAACTTCCCAAGAACCTTCTTTCCAAACATAGTTTTTGGGAATTTCACGGTATAAATAAATATGAGCATGATGGTCGTTCTGATTAAGCTTGAAGTAGGCCATAAGTGTAGAATTTTGATGGAGCTTTTGTTTGATGTTTCCAATAGAGTCATCCTCATGAAAATAGAGTGGCTGAGAATGCGGTAGATGTACAGCAAGGCGAATGATGCTATGAGATTGTTTATGCATTGGATATGAGAATATTCGCCAAGCTGCCTCTGGTGCACTGACATATCTTGAATCCATGAATTGGTGTGTTTCATCATGTTGGATGTTAGTCTGGCAGATTTCAAGATTGGCTTTATCATGTCCTTTGTAGACGTATTTAAATAAATATTTCACAGCCTGAATGGAACCACAAACTTCGACATTTATATGGCACTTGTATTTTAATAGCAGGAACGGATTATATGGAACCACCCACGAATTGTCAATCATGTTAGAATGGTGTTGAAAAGATGGGCCAAAGTGTCTGCGATAAGTAGGATAGGTGTCCTTAGCTATGATGGTTCTTCGTTGCAAATCTTTAGGGAAACCTTTTGTACACTTCCCCAGATCCATACAGGGAGAATTTGGGTTGTGTTCTCCACACGGACCATGAATCATATGTTGGAGAACAATTTTATGGAGCTGACGGTAGTGGGTAGGATTGGGAATTTCAGCCCACACTGTATTGTCTATGTCCTCCTCAGTCCTTAATTTGGAGTTGCTGTCCAGAATAATCAAAATGTGAGCGTGTGGAAGGCCACGTTTTTGAAATTCAATTACATGAACCATAGCGCAAACTTTCCCAAATAATCCGTTGTTAATGTCTTTTAAGAGTGCTTCCAGTTTTATTTTGAAAACACGTGCCACCAAATCAGGTCTATGTTCCACACGCTGCCAAGGTTCCAAATTCTCAGTAATCTCATTCCATTTCGGATTACAGGTCATGGTGATGAATAGATCAGGACGACCATATTTAGTCACAATAGCCATGGCATCCTGGTACCGCTGCTGCATATTCCTGGGACTGCCTTCAAACGAAGATGGTAAAATGACCGTTTTTCCAATGGGGATGCCCTTCTCAATGGATTTTTTCTGGAGATGTTCCTGGAGTACACAATAATCCTCTACTTTCAAATCCTTTTGGTGTTGACGGATATAATTTAGGCGATTTGCCTCGATTTTCACATAAGCATCCACTAAGTACTGCTGAGTGAGTTTGCCACCATTCAGGAGTGGATTAAACTGATTACGGACAGAAAGCACATAGCAGTAATATTGCAGTTGTGTAACTCTGCGTGGACTTTGCCCTTGTTGCTTGAGGCCATCATGCCAGCCCTGGTCTCCGTAAGGGAAAAATAAAGGATAGAGTAAAGCATCTAAATTACTGTGTAGAATGCTGACCTGTTGTGTTCTTGGCGCCAAAGGATTTTTGGGGTCCGGTTGTAAATGTATTAAAATATCACGATTAAATGGTGGCTCTCCATTGTCATTTTCAAATACGACAGCAACTTCATTGACAATTGGATTATTATATCAGCGAGGGTCTTGATTCCGATCTTGTTTAAGGGCCATGATGATATTTGGCATGAGAGTGCCATTAGCTTCAGCTTTAAGATGTTCTTCATGTTCCACATCTCGTAACATTTTGTAGGCAGCAACAAAGGGATTCACATTGTCTAACTGAAGAGCAATTATACTCATCAAAGTTGGATGACATTTTTGATTTTGTTCACAGTTTAAACGTTGTTCATTCGCGGTAGCGGTATCCAAAATATACAGTTGGGCATAAGCTGGAACTTGATCATCACTGGGATGTAGGGTTCCAGTACGATGATATATTTGTCCATGTATACGGAAACAGTAAGGGCCATGTCCAGGTGGAGGGGATATATTGGCACCCATGGAGGCGAAAGCAAATGAGCTGTTAATACTACGAATATTTTCCATGAGATTCTTACTGAACTCACTCTCCCCTGTCAGCAATCGTTTAAAGACCTCGGGATATTGGGGTATAGGTATATGCACTTTACTCTTGTGACAACACAGAGTAAAATTTTTATCTGCTGGTATCTCAGCATTAAAATGTAATGCTTGACAATGTTCACATAAATAGTTCATAGGACCACAGGAGTGTTCTACTATGGTACTGTCATCATTAGTAAAACCTGTAGGATGTTGAGGTACAGGTTGTGGTAACGGAGCATTGGAATGTTTCTTTAAGCCAACATATATAAAGCGTGGACCTGGTAGAGGATCTTCACTGTCCACAGATTCAATCACTGAGGAGTTGGAAGGTGTATCGTGGTCAGGGTTTATTAATATGGAGGTGCAAGCGGTTTTTTTGCGCCGTTCACGGCGTGCACCAGCTGCATTTGGTAATGGTTTGTTTGTTGCCTTAGAAGAGTCAGGTGTGAAGCATGTCTTATAAGCAGACTTAACGGTGTACAGGCGACAGCGTTTATCATTTGGAGTGTAAGTAGGACAGTGTTTGCGCTTACGTGCAGATTTACCAACGGTTAAAGGAGCTTCAGGCTGCACACATTCTATGAATGGAGACAAAGAAGCTGTATTGTGGGCAGAATCTATGACTGAGGATGTGGAAATATTATGTTTGCAACGTTGAGAGCGTGCAGCAGCAGCTTTATTACTTAATCGATTAGTTTTGTCCTCAAAAGACTCATTAGTAATGCGTTTATTGCAAGCAGCATTAACAGTGTCCAAGCGCTTCTGTCTGTCCTCTGTAGTCTCGTTAGCACGCTGTTTGCGCTTACGTGCGGCATCGGCGGCTTTTCGCTCTGCGTCATTGGTATACTTATTATCAGACCTGATGTTACGTGCGCCATCAGCAGCTTTGGGCTCTGTGTCATTAGTATACTTAACAGTGTCCAGGTGCTTGCATCTATCCTCTGTACTCTTGTTAGCACGCTGTTTGCGCTTACGTGCAGCATCGGTGTCTTTTCGCTGTGCGTCATTGGTATACTTATTATCAGACCTGATGTTACGTGCGCCATCAGCAGCTTTGGGCTCTGTGTCATTAGTATACTTAACAGTGTCCAGGCGCTTGCATCTATCCTCTGTACTCTTGTTAGCACGCTGTTTACGCTTACGTGCAGCATCGGCGGCTTTTCGCTCTGCGTCATTGGTATACTTATTATCAGACCTGATGTTACGTGCGCCATCAGCAGCTTTGGGCTCTGTGTCATTAGTATACTTAACAGTGTCCAGGTGCTTGCATCTCTCCTCTGTACTCTTGTTAGCATGCTGTTTGCGCTTACGTGCAGCATCGGCGGCTTTTCGCTCTGCATCATTACCATACTTTATATCAGACCTGATCTTACGTGCGCCACCAGCAGCTTTGGACTCTGTGTCATTAGTATACTTAACAGTATCCAGGCGCTTGCATCTATCCTCTGTACTCTTGTTAACACGCTGTTTACGCTTACGTGCGGCATCGGCGGCTTTTCGCTCTGCATCATTACCATACTTTATATCAGACCTGATCTTACGTGCGCCATCAGCAGCTTTGGACTCTGTGTCATTACTATACTTAACAGTGTCCAGGCGCTTGCATCTATCCTCTGTACTCTTGTTAGCACGCTGTTTACGCTTACGTGCGGCATCGGCGTCTTTTTGCTCTGCATTATTAGTATACTTTATATCAGACCTAATCTTACGTGCGCCATCAGCAGCTTTGGGCTCTGTGTCATTAGTATCCTTACTATTAGAGCTCATGTTGGCTAAGCTAAACAGCTTTAAGCGTGGTGGTGGCAAACAACAGGTTAATAAGAGGCAGTGTCAGGTAGTAGGAAAATAGCCAGTTAATAATAGGCAATAGTTCTTTGCAGGAATACAGATATTAATAAATAGGCAGTTTATATTGCAGAGAAATTGCTGGGCAATAATGGACAATGTCCTTATGTGGCAAATAATAGAGCAATATACCCAGTGTGGCAAAGAAGAGGTTAATAAACGGCAGTCTCTCAGTATAACAGTCAGTGAATAATAGGCAGTATATGGAGAAAACACCAAACAAAAGTTCAAAATTGGTGTGAAAATGTCACTGAACCACTTCACAACTAAATATATATAGTTTTGGTAAATGGTATTATCATTTTTTTGACGAAATTCGGCAGGAGCTTGAAGAGCGACGTCACTGGGACCGCCTCCACGCAGTAAAAACTTGCTGTGAGGTAAAAATTCAAAAATCACACCAAAATGGCGGGCGGAGTGTGTCACAGTACGGCACATTTCTGATTGGTCGCTCGCGGCAGGCGGCAACCAATCAGAAAAGTGCCGCGCACCACGAAGGCATATATCTTTGTCCACCCTGAGCGGGTGTAGGACGCTGGTGACGTCACTTATCTCCGGACATTATCTCCGGACAAAGCCACGGAAGTTGGCACAAATTGCCGGAAGTAGTATTCTAGGCAATTATATATTAGATTGTCCTGTCACCAGCCATGTGTACGATTATCGGCCGAAAGCCTCTCTGGAACCAATAATCACCCCATGTAAAGGTATCTTTATGTTAAAGATTCAGAATACTATGACTTTTATCATATCCTGAACAGTCAAGTTTTTTATGAACCGTTAAGGTTTTCTGGTTGAAGTAAAAAAAACTCTGAGTGTTTACAGTTTGAAACCATAAAATGTTGAAAAATTATGTCATTCTTGAGTATATCACTCAATGGTTCTCATAAACGTGTCAAATTTGATCTATAATATACTTTAATATACATTACTTTAATCTTTAATATACTTAAGAACAGGGCCCCAGACATCACACAGGGGGTCTGAAACACCGCACAGTGGTCCAAAATATCGCTGTGCTCTGCCTGGGGCCCCATATGCTGCCTGGGGCCCCTGTGCTCTGCCTGGGGCCCCATATGCTGCCTGGGGCCCCTGTGCTCTGCCTGGGGCCACTGTGCTCTGCCTGGGGCCACTGTGCTCTGCCTGGGGCCCCATATGCTGCCTGGGGCCCCTGTGCTCTGCCTGGGGCCCCATATGCTGCCTGGGGCCCCTGTGCTCTACCTGGGACCACTGTGCTCTGCCTGGGGCCCCATATGCTGCCTGGGGCCCCTGTGCTCTGCCTGGGGCCACTGTGCTCTGCCTGGGGCCCCATATGCTGCCTGGGGCCCCTGTGCTCTGCCTGGGGCCCCATATGCTGCCTGGGGCCCCTGTGCTCTGCCTGGGGCCCCTGTGCTCTGCCTGGGGCCCCATGTTCTGCCTGGGGCCCCTGTGCTCTGCCTGGGGCCACTGTGCTCTGCCTGGGGCCCCATATGCTGCCTGGGGCCCCTGTGCTCTGCCTGGGGCCCCATATGCTGCCTGGGGCCCCTGTGCTCTGCCTGGGGCCCCATGTTCTGCCTGGGGCCCCATGTTCTGCCTGGGGCCCCTGTGCTCTGCCTGGGGCCACTGTGCTCTGCCTGGGGCCCCATATGCTGCCTGGGGCCCCTGTGCTCTGCCTGGGGCCCCATATGCTGCCTGGGGCCCCTGTGCTCTGCCTGGGGCCCCTGTGCTCTGCCTGGGGCCCCATGTTCTGCCTGGGGCCACTGTGCTCTGCCTGGGGCCCCATAGGCTGCCTGGGGCCCCTGTGCTCTGTCTGGGGCCACTGTGCTCTGCCTGGGGCCCCATGTTCTGCCTGGGGCCACTGTGCTCTGCCTGGGGCCCCATAGGCTGCCTGGGGCCCCTGTGCTCTGCCTGGGACCACTGTGCTCTGCCTGGGGCCCCATATGCTGCCTGGGGCCCCTGTGCTCTGCCTGGAGCCCCATGTTCTGCCTGGGGCCCCTGTGCTCTGCCTGGGGCCCCATATGCTGCCTGGGGCCCCTGTGCTCTGCCTGGGGCCCCATATGCTGCCTGGGGCCCCTGTGCTCTGCCTGGGGCCCCTGTGCTCTGCCTGGGGCCCCGTGTTCTGCCTGGGGCCACTGTGCTCTGCCTGGGGCCCCATAGGCTGCCTGGGGCCCCTGTGCTCTGCCTGGGACCACTATGCTCTGCCTGGGGCCCCATATGCTGCCTGGGGCCCCTGTGCTCTGCCTGGGGCCCCTGTGCTCTGCCTGGGGCCCCATATGCTGCCTGGGGCCCCTGTGCTCTGCCTGGGGCCCCATATGCTGCCTGGGGCCCCTGTGCTCTGCCTGGGACCACTGTGCTCTGCCTGGGGCCCCATATGCTGCCTGGGGCCCCTGTGCTCTGCCTGGGGCCACTGTGCTCTGCCTGGGGCCCCATATGCTGCCTGGGGCCCCTGTGCTCTGCCTGGGGCCCCATATGCTGCCTGGGGCCCCTGTGCTCTGCCTGGGGCCCCTGTGCTCTGCCTGGGGCCCCATGTTCTGCCTGGGGCCCCTGTGCTCTGCCTGGGGCCACTGTGCTCTGCCTGGGGCCCCATATGCTGCCTGGGGCCCCTGTGCTCTGCCTGGGGCCCCATATGCTGCCTGGGGCCCCTGTGCTCTGCCTGGGGCCCCATGTTCTGCCTGGGGCCACTGTGCTCTGCCTGGGGCCCCATAGGCTGCCTGGGGCCCCTGTGCTCTGCCTGGGACCACTGTGCTCTGCCTGGGGCCCCATATGCTGCCTGGGGCCCCTGTGCTCTGCCTGGGGCCACTGTGCTCTGCCTGGGGCCCCATATGCTGCCTGGGGCCCCTGTGCTCTGCCTGGGGCCCCATATGCTGCCTGGGGCCCCTGTGCTCTGCCTGGGGCCCCATAGGCTGCCTGGGGCCCCTGTGCTCTACCTGGGACCACTGTGCTCTGCCTGGGGCCCAATATGCTGCCTGGGGCCCCTGTGCTCTGCCTGGGGCCCCATATGCTGCCTGGGGCCCCTGTGCTCTGCCTGGGTGTAGGACACTGGTGACGTCACTTATCTCCGGACATTAGCTCTGGACATTAGCTCCGGACATTAGCTCCGGACATTAGCTCCGGACAAAGCCACGGAAGTTGGCACAAATTGCAGGAAGAAGTATTCTAGACAATTAATCTCCGGACATTAGCTCCGGACATTAGCTCCGGACATTAGCTCCGAACATTATCTCCGGACATTAGCTCCGGACAAAGCCACGGAAGTTGGCACAAATTGCAGGAAGTAGTATTCTAGGCAATTATATATTAGATATGTACAACAGAATATAGCAAACATAATAAAAAGGAGGTGCTAACATCATAGACCTCTCTAGGGGTATTGTTGTGCAAGAAACATATTCATCATGGTTTAATTGTACAAAAATACATAAGTAATTAGATATATCTCATAAACATAATGGGGATGTGTGGTTGATAACCACTCATACACAGAAAAGTCAATAATTACCGTGAGATCTTGGAGCATAAATATATATCAATAGTGAAAAAATAGATAATGAACAATAGCATACAGTATATCAAGTTAAATGCAAAGCTCAGTGCATATAAATGTACAAATATAATAAAGGAAAGATATATCTTGGTACCATGTTAGCCAGTGGATAGAAAAATATTTAGAATTGAGAGTCCTCAGTGGTTGATACCTTTTAATGGCTAACTGAAAGATGGTAACAAATTGCAAGCTTTCGAGACTACACAGGTCTCTTCATCAGGCATAGACTAATACAAATTCTGAAAAAACATATTTATACACAACACAGCACAGAAAATGCCATAGATAAGACAGGTGACATGAAGCAGAACTACCATTATGTGAGTGATAAACAGTTATGTCCATAAATATTGGAAAGTTCATAGATAAGGAGTGAATGTTTTGTTGTCCTCTGATTGGGGTCTGGTTATTTGTTATGATGCCCCATAAGGTCTGAGGAGCAAATTCCTTAGTTGATGTAAAAAGACATAAACCCATGCGACACATTTATTCCTGCACTGAGAGTGTCAAAGGTCATCATAAGCTTATATTCCCAGACTCTTCTGTCTCTCTGAGATTTGAAGTTACCTTTTAATACAAGTAATCCCATGTCCATGGTGCTTTGATCGGGGAGACAAAAATGTATTGCCACAGGTAGATCCATTCTTTTTCTCTTATTGTATGGAGATGAGAGTTCATCCTTGTTCTCAGTTTCTGCCCTGTCTCCCCCACATACAGACCCCCAGTTGAACATTTAGTACAAATAATTAAGTACACCACGTCAAAGGACAATAAAACATTCACACTCCTTATCTATGAACTTTCCAATATTTATGGACATAACTGTTTATCGCTCACATAATGATGGTTCTGCTTCACATCACCTGTCTTAGGCTACTTTCACACTAGCGTCGTGCACTGCATGTCGCTATGCGTCGTTTTGTAGAAAAAACGCATCCTGCAAAAGTGCTTGCAGGGGGGTGGGGTTCTTGGAGTTGACAATGTTTTTATGGGGGTTGATCTGGCTTTTGGTTACGGGCTCTGGATGGGGAATTGACCTCGGGAGCTTTGGAGTTTGTTTGTCCGAAACGGGTTGCATGGTGCCCTGGAGCTGGTGGTTACGGCTGAGGGTAAAAAGGTGTTAGTTCAATTTGTGGTGGCTTGTTGCCTATTGTGAGCCAGATCTTTTAGCTCCAAGAACCCTCCCCTCAAATTTTTTGCATGTGTAATTTTTATACATGTTGTTATTCATGTTATTGTTTGTTAATAAACTGGCCGCTGAGGCCGATTTATCCAAAGAAATTAATGTGTTGCGCTTTATTCTTAATAAGTGTTGGGGGATGTTTTGTTTTGTATAGGTTGGTGGGTGGAGGAGTTGGTTTGCCGGGAAAACCCCAATTTTGGCCATACGCGGTCATGGTTATTCCACAAAATATTGATTTCTGAACTCTTCCTGAGTTAAAACATTAGTATTGTTGTTTCTAAATGATTATGAACTTGTTTTCTTTGCATTATTGGAGGTCTGAAAGCACTGGGTTTTTAAAATTTTGACCATTTTTATTTTGACAGAAAAAAATACAGAATTTATTGCTTGGAAATTCGGAGACATGTTGTCTGAAGTTTATAGACTAAAAAGACAATTTACATTTTACTCAAAAATATACCTTTAAAGAGAAAAATCATCAGACAAACTGAACATTTTGCAGTGGTCTCTTAATTTTTGCCAGAGCTGTATACATATATAACATTAAAAAAACTGACAATCACCTCTGAATGGGCAGAGTAAAGAAAACGTGTACAAGTGTGCGTGCAAGTTATGCTGTCATAATATGCAAAGAAATTAGCAGCCTCTGTAAGTGCTAAGATGTATGCAAAGATTGAATATATGAAACATGGACTGCATAACTGCTATATAAAATATACTTAAAACAATTAAGTTACTTAGCGTACAAATTGGCCAGTTGATGAGAACCCACTAGCTGCGACAAGGCATACCTTTCTTTGATAGGACCTAATATTTATAAAACATGCCTCTACCAGGCTAAAAACCTGAAAATTGCATATTATGCACTTATAGCAGCTTGCACCTGTTCACACTGGCTTTATTTTGTTTGTAGGTGCTGGTCAGTTTTTTGTGGTATACTATTAAAGCCGGTGGTGATTGGCACCATATTTGGCTGTGCACTCTTCCCTCATCCTATGGCTGTTTTTTAATTAGAACTGGATCCTTTCTGCCCTTTAAATTTGTAAGCTTTTAGCCAGAAGAGGCATGCTTTTTTCTGATGACACTTTAACTAATAACCCAATGCTAACCCCTTCACCTCAGGGCGAATTTCCAAATTTAGGTTTTATGTCTTCGCTTTCTCTTCCCTTCTTCTAGGAACATAACTTGTTTATTTTTCTTTCAATATGGCCGTTTCAGGACTTCTTTTTTGAAGGATGAGCTGTACTTTTGAAAGACACCATTCATTCTGCCACACGGTGTACTGTAAAATGAGAAAAAAAAATTCCAATTCCACTGACCCGTCCATATGATTCCCCAGTTCAATGTGAGTACACAGATACCAATCATGTATAGATTTTCTTTAATTAAGTAGTGATAAAAAATTCAGAAATTTGTCAAAATAAATTGTTGCTTTTGTCACCATCTTCCAAGACTTACCACATTCTCATTTTTCGGGATCTGAGGCTGTGTGAGGGCTTGTTTTTTGGGCACTGAGCTGACATTTTTATCAATACCATTTTTGGGTAGATACAAAGTTTAAATCGCCTTCTATTGCATTTTATTGCAATGTTGTGGCAACCAAATAACTGTAATTTTGTTGTTTCAATTTATTTATTTATTTTATATTTTGATAGATCGGACATTCCTAAAAGTGGCGATAGCAAATATGTGTATTTCTCTTATTGTTTTATTTTTAATGGAGAAAAAGGGTGATTTGAACTTTTGTGTTATTTTTAAATTTTTAAGTTTTTTTCTTCACTCTTTACTGTATTTAATAGTTCCCCTAGGAGACTTGAAGCTGCGATCGTCCCATCATCGGTGCCATACATAGGCGTGCCTCAGCACGGCTATGTATAGTAAAAATCATGATCTCATATGAGATCATGAGATTTCAGGAGGATTATAATGTCAAGCACGGGGGTCTTCAGCAGAACCCCAACTGTCATGACAGCCCATCGGAGACCCGAGATCACGTGACGGGTGCACCAATGGGCAGGATCAATGATGCGCTTCCTGTCCGCACGTGTTAAATACTCCTGTCAGTGATGGATAGCTGCATTTATCTGGTTAACATCAGTGGGAGGATATCGAATTTACCTGTGGTTGTTAGAGGCACTTGACGGCTGATTAAATCTGCAATTACACATGTATTTTACTCATGCTTATTTCCTTTGTGTGTATATGAACAACACAAAAAAAACAGAGAAAAAGAGGAAAACTGGACGTAATTTAACACAAAACTATAAAAAGGTCCCAATAAAATTGTTGGCACATTTCAAAATTTGTGGGTAAAAGGCTTTGTTTCAAGCATGTGATGTTTGTTCAAACTGACCAGTAGCAAGTAACAGGTGTGGGAAATATGAAAATCACACCTGAAACCAGATGAAAAGGGGAGAAGTTGACTCAATCTTTGCATTGTGTGTCTGTGTATGCCATGCGAAGAACAGAAAGAGGAGAAGAGAACTGTTTGAAGACTTAAGAACCAAAATTGTTGAAAAATATCAACAATCTCAAGGGTACAAGTCCATTTCCAGATATCTTGATGTTCCTTTGTCCATTGTACGCAACATAGTCAAGAAGTTTGCAACCAATGGCACTGTAGCTAATCTCCCGGATGTGAACGGTAGAGAAGATTTGATGAAAGCTTGCAATGCAGGATAGTTTAGATGGTGGATATGCTGCCCCAATCAAGTTCCAAAGATATTCAAGCTGTCCTGCAAGCTCAGGGTGTATAAGTGTGTGCGCAAAATATCTGTCGATATTTGAATTAAATGAAATGCTATGGCAGGAGGACACTGCAGCTGACACAGAAACATAAAAAAGCTAGACTGCAGTTTGCGAAAATGTATGTGAGAAAGCCAAAATCCTTCTAGGAAAGCGTTTTGTGGACAGGTTCAAAGATGTTTTGAGGTTCTTTTACTCTCTCTGGCACTGGATGCCTTGACTGTGTGCAAAGCATCATGAAATGCAAAGATTACTGTTGTGAATTTGGATTCTGGGCTCCCCCGGTGGCTACTGGTGGAATTGAACTTGTGTCATCATCTTTCCTGTTCACCTGTTCTGATTAGATCTGGGTGTCGCTATATAACCTGGCTTCTCTGTTAGATGCTTGCCGGTCAACAATGTTATCAGAAGCCTCTCTGTGCTTGTTCCTGCTCCCAGACATCTACTAGATAAGTTGGACATTCGTCCATGTTTTGTTTTTGTATTTTGGTTCCAGTTCACAGCTGCAGTTTCGTTACTGTGTCTGGAAAGCTCTTGTTGATCAGGAATTGCCACTCTGGTATTATGAGTTAATGCCAGAGTCCTAAAGTAATTTCTGGATGTGTTTTGTTAGGGTTTTCTACTGACCATGAAAGTATGCTTTCTGTCTTCTGCTATCTAGAAAGCGGACCTCAAATTTGCTAAAACTATTTTCCTGCTGCGTTTGTTGTTTCATCTCATATCACCGCCAATATATGTGGGGGGCTTCTGTCTCCTTTTTTTTGGGCATTTCTCTAGAGGTGAGTCAGGTCTTATATTTCCCTCTGCTAGCATTATTTAGTTCTCCGGCCGGCGCTGGGCATATAGGGATAAAAAGTAGGACATGCTACCTGGCTACTTCTAGATGATGCGGTAGGTTTAGTTCATGGTCAGTATAGTTACATCTTCCAAGAGCTTGTTCCTATAGAGGCTTATGCTAGTTCTCTGGCCATGGAGATCATGACAGTTTGACCGGCCCACTAAAGGGTTAAAATCCTTGGCTGAGAAAGGAGAGAAATAAGAAGTCTGCTGAGAGTTTTTTTTTTTTTTTTTCTGTGCTCTTAATTGGATCACTTGCCAGTCTGTCTATGCTGCAGTCTTTCTTTTTTTTCTCTCTCCTTATAATCTTTGAATGGCTCTGTGTTCACCTGTTAATAATGGATCTTCAGAGTGTAACTGCAGGTTTGAATAATCTCACCACGAAAGTACAAAATTTGCAAGATTTTATTATTCATGCTCCGGTATCTGAGCCGAGAATTCCTTTGCCGGAATTCTTCTCAGGGAATAGATCTAGCTTTCAGAATTTTAGAAATAATTGTAAGCTATTTTTGTCCCTGAAATCTCGTTCTGCTGGAGACCCTGCACAGCAGGTTGGGATTGTGATTTCCTTGCTCCGCGGCGACCCTCAAGACTGGGCTTTTGCATTGGCACCAGGGGATCCTGCGTTGCGCAATGTGGATGCGTTTTTTTTGGCCTTGGGCTTGCTGTATGAGGAACCTCATTTGGAACTTCAGGCAGAAAAAACTTTGATGTCCCTATCGCAGGGGCAAGATGAAGCTGAAATTTACTGCCAAAGATTCCGTAAATGGTCTGTGCTTACTCAGTGGAATGAGTGTGCCTTGGCGGCTACTTTCAGAGAGGGTCTCTCTGATGCCATTAAGGATGTTATGGTGGGGTTCCCTGTGCCTGCGGGTCTGAATGAGTCCATGACAATGGCCATTCAGATCGATAGGCGTCTGCGGGAGCGCAAACCAGTGCACCATCTGGCGGTGTCCACTGAGAAGACGCCAGAAAGCATGCAGTGTGATAGAATTCTGTCCAGAAGCGAGCGGCAGAATTTTAGACGGAAAAATGGGTTGTGTTTCTATTGTGGGGATTCTACTCATGTTATATCAGCATGCTCTAAACGTACTAAAAAGCTTGATAAATCTGTTTCCATTGGCACTTTACAGTCTAAATTTATTTTGTCTGTGACCCTGATTTGCTCTTTGTCATCTATTACTACTGACGCCTATATCGACTCTGGCGCCGCTTTGAGTCTTATGGATTGGTCCTTTGCCAATCGTTGTGGGTATGATTTAGAGCCTTTGGAAACTCTTATTCCTCTGAAGGGGATTGACTCCACCCCATTGGCTAATAATAAACCACAATACTGGACACAAGTGACTATGTGTATTAATCCGGATCACCAGGAGACTATTCGTTTTCTAGTGCTGTATAATCTACATGAGGATTTGGTGCTGGGATTGCCATGGCTGCAGTCTCACAACCCAGTCTTTGACTGGAGAGCTATGTCTGTGTTGAGCTGGGGATGTAAGGGGACTCATGGGGACGTACCTTTGGTGTCCATTTCATCATCTATCCCCTCTGAAATCCCTGAGTTCCTGTCTGACTATCGTGACGTCTTTGAAGAACCCAAGCTTGGTTCACTACCTCCGCACCGTGAGTGCGATTGTGCTATAGATTTAATTCCGGGTAGTAAATACCCAAAGGGTCGTTTATTTAATCTGTCTGTGCCTGAACATACTGCTATGCGAGAATATATAAAGGAGTCCTTGGAAAAGGGACATATTCGTCCATCGTCATCTCCCTTAGGAGCCGGTTTTTTCTTTGTGTCAAAAAAAGACGGCTCTTTGAGACCATGTATTGATTATCGGCTTTTGAATAAAATCACGGTTAAATATCAATACCCATTGCCGTTGCTGACTGATTTGTTTGCTCACATAAAGGGGGCCAAGTGGTTCTCTAAGATTGATCTCCGTGGGGCGTATAATTTGGTGCGGATCAGGCAGGGGGATGAGTGGAAAACCGCATTTAATACGCCCGAGGGCCACTTTGAGTATTTGGTGATGCCTTTTGGTCTTTCTAATGCCCCTTCAGTCTTCCAGTCCTTTATGCATGATATTTTCCGCGATTTTTTGGATAAATTTATGATAGTGTATCTGGATGATATTCTGATTTTTTCGGATGACTGGGACTCTCATGTCCGGCAAGTTAAGAGGGTTTTTCAGGTTTTGCGGTCTAATTCTCTGTGTGTCAAGGGTTCTAAGTGCGTTTTTGGGGTTCAGAGAATTTCCTTTTTGGGATATATTTTTTCTCCCTCTTCCATTGAGATGGATCCTGTCAAGGTTCAAGCTATTTGTGATTGGACGCAGCCCTCTTCTCTTAAAAGTCTTCAGAAATTTTTGGGCTTTGCCAACTTTTATCGTCGATTTATTTCTGGTTTTTCGGATGTCGTTAAGCCATTGACCGATTTGACTAGACAGGGTGCTGATGTTGCTAATTGGTCCCCTGATGCTGTGGAGGCCTTTCAGGAGCTTAAGCGCTGTTTTTCTTCTGCCCCTGTGTTGCGTCAGCCTGATGTGACTCTTCCTTTTCAGGTTGAGGTCGACGCTTCTGAGATCGGAGCTGGGGCAGTGTTGTCGCAGAAAAGTTCTGACTGCGCCGTGATGAGGCCTTGTGCCTTCTTTTCCCGTAAATTTTCGCCCGCTGAGCGGAATTATGATGTTGGGAATCGGGAGCTTTTGGCCATGAAGTGGGCGTTTGAGGAGTGGCGCCATTGGCTCGAGGGGGCCAGACATCAGGTGGTGGTATTGACTGACCACAAAAATTTGATTTATCTTGAGACCGCCAGGCGCCTGAATCCTAGACAGGCGCGCTGGTCATTATTTTTTTCTCGGTTTAATTTTGTGGTATCGTACCTACCAGGTTCTAAGAATGTTAAGGCGGATGCCCTTTCTAGGAGTTTTGAGCCTGATTCACCTGGCAACTCTGACCCCACAGGTATTCTTAAGGAGGGAGTTATCTTGTCAGCCGTTTCTCCAGACCTGCGGCGGGCCTTGCAGGAGTTTCAGGCGGATAGACCGGATCGTTGTCCGCCTGATAGGCTGTTTGTTCCTGATGATTGGACCAGTAAAGTCATCTCTGAGGTGCATTCTTCTGCGTTGGCAGGTCATCCTGGAATTTTTGGTACCAGGGATTTGGTGGCAAGATCCTTCTGGTGGCCTTCCCTGTCACGAGATGTGCGAGGCTTTGTGCAGTCTTGTGACGTTTGTGCTCGGGCCAAGCCTTGTTGTTCTCGGGCTAGTGGATTATTGTTGCCCTTGCCTATTCCTAAGAGGCCTTGGACACACATCTCGATGGATTTTATTTCAGATCTGCCTGTTTCTCAGAAGATGTCTGTCATCTGGGTGGTGTGTGACCGTTTTTCTAAGATGGTTCATTTGGTTCCCCTGCCCAAATTGCCTTCTTCTTCCGAGTTGGTGCCCCTGTTTTTTCAAAATGTTGTTCGTTTGCATGGTATTCCTGAGAATATCGTTTCTGACAGAGGAACCCAATTTGTGTCTAGATTTTGGCGGGCATTTTGTGCTAGGATGGGCATAGATTTGTCTTTTTCGTCTGCTTTTCACCCTCAGACTAATGGCCAGACCGAGCGGACTAATCAGACCCTGGAGACATATCTGAGGTGTTTTGTGTCTGCTGACCAGGATGATTGGGTTGCTTTTTTGCCATTGGCGGAGTTCGCCCTCAATAATCGGGCCAGCTCTGCCACCTTGGTTTCCCCGTTTTTCTGTAATTCGGGGTTCCATCCTCGATTTTCCTCCGGTCAGATAGAATCCTCGGATTGTCCTGGAGTGGATGCGGTGGTGGAGAGATTGCATCGTATCTGGGGGCAGGTGATGGACAATTTAAAGTTGTCCCAGGAGAAGACTCAGCTTTTTGCCAACCGTCACCGTCGTGTTGGTCCTCGGCTTTGTGTTGGAGATTTGGTGTGGTTGTCTTCTCGTTTTGTCCCTATGAGGGTCTCATCTCCTAAGTTTAAGCCTCGGTTCATCGGTCCGTATAAAATATTGGAGATTCTTAACCCTGTTTCCTTCCGTTTGGACCTCCCTGCATCCTTTTCTATTCATAACGTTTTTCATCGGTCGTTATTGCGCAGGTATGAGGCACCGGTTGTGCCTTCCGTTGAGCCTCCTGCTCCGGTGTTGGTTGAGGGTGAGTTGGAGTACGTTGTGGAAAAAATCCTAGACTCCCGTGTTTCCAGACGGAGACTCCAGTATCTGGTCAAGTGGAAGGGATATGGCCAGGAGGATAATTCTTGGGTCACTGCATCTGATGTTCATGCCTCTGATCTGGTTCGTGCCTTTCATAGGGCCCATCCTGATCGCCCTGGTGGTTCTGGTGAGGGTTCGGTGCCCCCTCCTTGAGGGGGGGGTACTGTTGTGAATTTGGATTCTGGGCTCCCCCGGTGGCTACTGGTGGAATTGAACTTGTGTCATCATCTTTCCTGTTCACCTGTTCTGATTAGATCTGGGTGTCGCTATATAACCTGGCTTCTCTGTTAGATGCTTGCCGGTCAACAATGTTATCAGAAGCCTCTCTGTGCTTGTTCCTGCTCCCAGACATCTACTAGATAAGTTGGACATTCGTCCATGTTTTGTTTTTGTATTTTGGTTCCAGTTCACAGCTGCAGTTTCGTTACTGTGTCTGGAAAGCTCTTGTTGATCAGGAATTGCCACTCTGGTATTATGAGTTAATGCCAGAGTCCTAAAGTAATTTCTGGATGTGTTTTGTTAGGGTTTTCTACTGACCATGAAAGTATGCTTTCTGTCTTCTGCTATCTAGAAAGCGGACCTCAAATTTGCTAAAACTATTTTCCTGCTGCGTTTGTTGTTTCATCTCATATCACCGCCAATATATGTGGGGGGCTTCTGTCTCCTTTTTTTTGGGCATTTCTCTAGAGGTGAGTCAGGTCTTATATTTCCCTCTGCTAGCATTATTTAGTTCTCCGGCCGGCGCTGGGCATATAGGGATAAAAAGTAGGACATGCTACCTGGCTACTTCTAGATGATGCGGTAGGTTTAGTTCATGGTCAGTATAGTTACATCTTCCAAGAGCTTGTTCCTATAGAGGCTTATGCTAGTTCTCTGGCCATGGAGATCATGACAGATTACCCAAGGATTTTGGGTTGCAATGTAGTGCCCAGTGTCAGAAAGATGGGTTGGCATCCTAGGTCATGGGTCTTCAAGCAGAACAATGACCCCAAACATACTTCAAGAAGCACTCAGAAATGGATGGAAACAAAGCGATGGAGAGTTCTGAAGTGAGTCCGGATCTAAATCCCATTAAACACCTGTGGAGAGATCTTAAAATTGCTGTTGGGAGAAGGCACCCTTCAAATATGAGAGACCAGGAGGAATCTGCAAAATTAAGAGTGATCCAAAATTCTAGTTGAGAGGTGTAAGAATCTTGTTGATGGTTATAGGAAGTGCTTGATTGCAGTTATTTATTCCAAAGGATGTGCAACAAAACAGTAAGTAGTGGGTGGCAACGTTTGTTTAACCCATTTTTGTGGTTTTGTGTAAAATTGTGTCCAAGTTGCCTTTTTTTCCTTAATGTTTGTGTTCTTCCACTACACACAAAGGAAATATACAAAATGTGTAACTGCAATAATTTTCTGGGAGAAAACACTTCATTTTCTCAAACACTTTCAATGGTGTCAACACTTTCGGACGTGACTGAACATCATCGGTCATGAAGGGGTTAATATAAATTTCAAATCTACCCATATTTTCTATTATTTGAGATCACACTTTTGGTTTAAGACACTTGTTACTACTTGCCTTCATACACTGCAGTTACTGAAAAGAAAGTTTGCTGTTAACAAAACACTTATCTGCTTAGTCACGATTTTTGGCGTTCAGCAGTAAAAAGTTAGGCCTCAGTTGACTTTAACAATCTGTTACATCTCATAGAAGTTTGCACAGGGGGGACCAGCGACTTATACAGAATTCTCATAATACGTATGAAATATTGCTTTTGGTATAAGTAACCCCAGCGCTCAGTGTAATTTAAAACACTAAAACTTACTGTTTTTTGTTGAACACAATCAGTTCAAAAAGATGTTGAGATAGTGTCACATTTCTACCTAGACCTGCTCCAGTGACATCTGCCTCTGTCGCCAGGTGCCATCGATGCTATCGGATACTCCACTAATCAAGGTTTTTTCTTTTGATTCTGTCCCAATTTTGTAGCTCCTGATACTGACTCCACTTTCTTTCCCCATCTGTCAGAACTTGAACCCATCAGCTCTTGTGCATCAGGCGGCATAGAGTGAAAGCAGACTTTAATTCCAAACCTGGACTACCCCTTTAAACTTTTTTGTTACTTTTTAGCTAAAAAAGTCATATATTTTCTAAAATGACAAAAAATTGCTCTAAAATAACTGGTGCACATAAAACCACTATTTGGAGGACAGGAGTACATTAGCAACGAATTTTGAGACTTTTCAAAAAGTTGCAAACAATACTGCAGGTGAAAACATTTGGAAACCCTAACCTCTGTCCATAATGGTGAATAAAAAAAGAAAGGATTAAAATAGTAGAAAACAAATATAATAAACTTCACAAAAAAGGCGCAAATAGAAAGATGAATATGGTGCAAACAAAAAAAGGTGCAAACCAAAAGAGACTCGCCCTAAAACAGCACAAATGCAGTAATGAACAGGCACATGGTTTATATAAAGATTACATAAGAGTAGATCAACTTATTGAACAGACAATGACAGCCTCCAGTGCTAAAGATTTGTTCCTGGAAACGTCCCAATCTTTCCAGCATCGCAGCATTCCTCTTTTTTCTGATCACAGATTGAGTTCTTACAAATCATTGACATTTCCCAGGCTTTTCACTTTAATATTCATTGAATAGAATAAATTAAAATGGAAAAAGTAATTTGGTATCGTCCTCCAAAACAAATTAATCCGAAATAGTCAACAACTCGTAAAGAGGACATGTTCTATGCTCTACTTATGGGTAAATATCTGTGGGCCTTGGGGCTGAAGTGCAACAAACAATAAACACTTTGGATTCATATAATTTATTTTACTCACTTATATTACACCATTAATTCTCGAGAGCTCTACAGACCTTAATGGCATTGTTCCCATTGGGGCTCATAATCTAGATTCCCTATAAGTATGTCTTTGGGAGAGTGGAAGGAAACCCACACAAACATGGGGAGAACACACAAACTTTGTGCAGATGTTGTCCTTCGTGGGATTTGAACCCAGTACCCCAGTGCTGCAGTGCTAACCACTGAGCCACCATGCTGCTCATAAATCCACGGGTCCAGCAGATGTGCCACACTGACAGTCACCTCTTATTATATAACACTGCTCTGTAAGGTGGCCTTACACTTAAAGGGGAACAGATGTGCCCAATACTGCACACTCAATTTGATAATGCATCTTCCTATTGAAGCAAGGGCTCTAATATTATGTTGCCGGCTGAGGGAAGGCTACTGTATGGCGTTGGCCTCTGCATTCATAGTGAAAGATTGGCTTTTTAGGAAATGCACCCAAGATACACCGGTGGCTGTGTTGAAAATAGCAATGTTAGGGTGTCTTTCAGCACAAAAGATGTCTTAAAAACCACTTGAAAAAAAAGCTTGAAACACATTTCCTGTCAATTTCTGTTGTAAAATGTCTTGCTGTACATATATTAAGTAATTTGAGTGTCTTTACTCTGCTTCACATTTTTAAAAAAACACCTTCTGGTGGGAGAACAGAAAGTGCATGCTAGAAAACATAAATGTGGCACCCCAGGAGTTCAGTACCACAGTAGTGCTGCCTTCTCTCGGGGAGGGTAGTGCTATGCCTGGAGACAAGTGAGATTCCCTTTGGCAGGTTATCACACACACAACACCTTCCAAATCCAGGCCAGGAGGGGGAGCTCAAAATCCTGTTTTAGGGCAGCTTTCCTGGATAAAGATCCTGGTTTGGAGGAGGAGCTAGACAGTTGGTCCCAGGAGACCAGACAGTTCAGTTTGGATGGACAGTCTGTGAGCGAAAACAGACAGGAAGGGAGCAGAGAGAAGATACAGGAATGAAGGAGGCTATGAGTAGGCCTCCAAGGAGTCAGTGCGCAGAAACTGGGTACCAGGAGCCCGAGGCTTTTGTGGAAATTCTAAGACACAGAGCAGAACCAGAGGGCATAGGATTACATGGACATTGCCCATTTGCACCTGTGGTACAGGAGCACCCTGGAGCCTGGAATCACCGTGCGGAGACCCCCAAAAGGGATGGCTCAAGCTGCCTACCATACAGCTACCTGTCCCAGGACAGGGGAAACAACTAGGACCTTGTTTGGAGCACTTAGTGGCAGCAGGGACCTCAGATACAGTAAGCGCAGAGTGGAAGGCCCCCAACCTGACCTGCTAAGGGGATTCCACTTGTCTCTGGACTGCCTGGACTCCTAATGTACCTGTTGCTGGTGCCCTGGACTGTGGCCTACCATCTGCAGTAAACCAGGTAAAGACTTATGCAGCGCCCCAGAGTCCTGGTCATTGCAGTACTGATGCCCCGCCGCTAAGGAGGGTATTGGTACGTCTGATGGCACTGAAGGAGTTCACCTGACCAGGTATCACAGACACCAATACACTTCACAGTCTGGCCTCCAGGGGGAGCTAAGGGTGCTATGTATTAGGCCACTCCTCACAATCTGGTAAAACTGGGGGTTAGATAGGAAGTTAGTGAGAAGCTGACTGGGTTGGAACCAGGCAACATCCTGTGGCAGAGGGTGTTGCAGGGGAAGATTCAGGGGGGTCCCTGTCAGGGGTGGGATCCTGACAGAGGCCTAGCGAACAGAAAGAACGTTACGGGACCGCGCCTGCACTTCATTGCGGCGGTACCCCAAGAAAGGACAAGAAGCGAGGTATATTGTGAAGAGTGAGAAACGAGATCAACGCAACAAGGAGAAACACCAGTAGGAGTCGTGCTGTAAGACGAGGCAACATCCTACTGAGGCGCGTAGCCGGTGGCCGGAAACGCCGAGGAAGTATTGAGCTCCAGGCCTTACTTCAAACCTACAGCAGGACAGTCAGTTATAGGCGGGCTGTCTCACCCAAATCACCTAAGCAGACATAGGGGGCAACAATTGGAGAGGGGCGACTCTAGGGTCCCGGAAGACCTCCAGGCCTACCCATCATACGGGTGCGTCCTAGCCATATCATCTGGGGGACGAAGAAGAACATCAAAAGCAGTTGTGAGGGAACTTCAGAAACAGGCACAACAGTTGTGAGGACTGAGGACTATCCCGTGGTGCTAAGCAGGGAAAGACTACAACACACAAGCGCTAGAAGGTAGGCACAGATTTTCACCTGCAAAGGGAACTCTGGAGGTGCCATCGGACCGGCCGGTCTCAGCCAGCCCAGTTAACCGTACTCCGGATTGAGGATCCTGAAGCCTTCAGTAAAGAGGTAAAGAGACTGCAACCTGGTGTCCTCGTTATTCATCGCGACCTGCACCACACCACAACATCACCATCACTCTCCACTTTCACTGGACACCCCTCAGCAGGGTCACGGGCCGGGTCTAGCCACCGTGACAACCCCAGAACTGAGACAGAGAGGCCCGGTACTGGGTTCCCCTCGGCCCTGCGGCAGTGGGGGCGCTCCAACTTGGCGTCACGAACAGGATCTACTTAAGCCTGAAGAGTCAGGTCATGTGTGCCTTGGAACTGTGATTTATTGTTCTTGGACTGTGACTTATTACAAAGACTGTGTATTGCCACTTGCCGCCAAAACCACCGCCATTACAGCGCTGAGGAGAGCGCAGGAGGAGAAGAGGGGCGTGGAGTGGGCGCAGCTAAACTGAAGGGTGCGAAAAGCAATGGCCGCCCAGTCTAAATATTTCTGTACCTTGAGGACGTGTCCGTCAGCAGCCGAGATCCGCCTCCTGATTCTCAATGGTGGGCGGAGGCAGAGAAAACGAAACCGCCCACGAAGGAGAGAGCGGGAAAAAGATTAGGAAGTGACCCACGTGGAGGATGAGATGGCTGATCGCTCAGACCCAGAATGTGGGGTTGAAGTGGAGAACTCCCCCAACTACCCGGAGGAGCGTAGCGGCCCCGTCTCCACCGCCGATGTGGATCTCCTGCAACTCGAGATGGAGGACCTAATCGAACAACTTCTCCAGCTGCGGGTGGAAGCCAAGACTGCATCCCAGGAAACGCCAGCGGAGGATCCCCTGACCTCGGTCCCTGCACCGCTGCTCGAGTTGCTGCCGGCATGTGCACCGATGTCACCACCAGCGGGGCCGGCCGCGCGGGAGGACGTTGCACTGGCCGGTAAGCTCGCCGACCCTGCCACACTAGCAGAGGACCTGCTGATAGGCCCCGTTGCAGCGCCACCTCCCCTGGGACTTACCGGCTCCAGCGCCTCCTTCCCTGGGACCAGGCCACAGGCATGGAGCACCTCCTGAAGCCCCTGATCTCGCCAGTCACCCTGCCAGGTGCGGTCTATGCGGAGCGCACGGTGTGCCGCTGGGTGAACCCCGGGGCCAACTTTATGTGGTTCCCCGGGGTGGCGACCCAGGAGGGTGAGATGGTACAGGCCCTTAGCTGGGAGGAATACCAGGCCCAGCTAGAACAGCAGTGGGAGAAGAAGGAGGAGGCGTACCGGGCCGGGCTGGAGGCCCACCATCAAAAAGACTTGGCGGTCAAGGACCGGGCCCGCAAGGACCCCACCGCTCACCAGGCCCCGCGCAGGCAGGGCGCCATCATCGCCTTCAAGATCCGCGGAGGCTAGGGCTTCATTAAAGAGCCGGCCCTGTAAGCGGAAGTGTTTGTCAACCGGAGGGATGTCGAGTCTCACCTGAGGGAGGGTCATCCGGACCGGGACCTCTACCCAGGGGACGAAGTCACCTACACCCGGCACTTTGGGGAGAAGGGGTGGTTCGCTTTGAATGCCCATAAGAAAAAGCCTACGACACCCCCAACCAAGGTGCCCGCAAAACAGCCCCCCGTGGTGAAGATACCCTCCTGTGACCGATCCACCGTCACTACAAAGACCACGGTGGTTACTCCAACTTGCACCGTGGTAAAGACCACAACCTGCACTGTTACTACCGCCGCCACTGTAGTGGCCGGGAGCTTGGCCGCAGTGGTAACTAACAGGTGCCCCAGCTGGCGTTGAAACCAAAACGGTGGCCACCCAGACCCCTGACAGGGACAAGGAGGCCGCCTCCTGTTCAGCCAGAATCTGAGTAAGCATAAGTGCTTTGCAGACTGTACATAGTTAACTGTTCGTCTTTCTATGCGCCTTCCTGCTGCTGCAGCCCGACTAGGGTTAACTCTTAAAGGGATCCCTTAGTTTACCCGGGATCCCTATTTTTGCCTTTTCGTTTTGCTTTTGTTCATCATTGTTGAAAAGAACTGCTGGATCATGAACACTGCATGATTACAAACTTATTGTAAATAGTTTGCACCTTCTTAAAGGTGCTCCCTACTGGTTTTACAACAAAGAGAACTCTTTGCGAAGAAACTGCTCCTGGGAACAGCACTGGAGTTCCTGTTTACACGGACTGGCAGCAGGAATAGCTGCACTACCTCATAGAGACTTGGTTCTCTCTTAAAGGGAACGTTCACCAATAGCACTTAAGGTGTAATGATGTCTTAAAAGAAGAAGTAATAATGCTTACATGTAAAAGTTATATGTAGTTAGTTAGTTGATTGTAAGAAATGTTTAATAATGTGTTAGAGAATGAGGACAGGAAGTGAACCCATACGGGGTTAGTCAGTGAGTCCTCCTAGGAGCCATACAGAGATGGCTCAGTGATCTTGAACTGAGAGAAGGTTGATAAGTCCTATACTGTGTATAGAAAAAGAAAGGCAGTAGGCCCGGATGAGGAATGGGGCGGTCTTGCAAAAGAGCGAGAGGCAGTAGGCCTGGGGCAGATAGACAGGCGGTCCTGCGAATGTAAAGTTGGAAAATGAAGAAAAGTTGATTAGCCTTGTAGTGTTTTATAGTAAGCCTTTAGTGGATTCAGCTTATACGTCCTTAGAGGCAAAGTTAAATTATTATTCAGAAGTTGCACTAAGTAGAATACCCGGTTGGGTAAGAGAAGTTATTTATAGTATGTTATTTAAAATATTTAACCATGTTTGTAACGTTCAAGTGTCCTCACCTCCCATAAAGGGAAGCTCTGTTCAAATTTACTTGTTATTGCATTTCAAAATTGTATGTCTTTTTGCTGACATGTATTGTTGTTTTCTTCCCAGTCCAGGAGTACTGGATTTAACCGGGGGGGAGTGCAGCGCCCCAGAGTCCTGGTCGTTGCAGTACTGATGCCCCACCGCTAAGGAGGGTATTGGTACGTCTGATGGCACTGAAGGAGTTCACCTGACCAGGTATCACAGACACCAATACACTTCACAGTCTGGCCTCCAGGGGGAGCTAAGGGTGCTATGTATTAGGCCACTCCTCACAATCTGGTAAAACTGGGGGTTAGATAGGAAGTTAGTGAGAAGCTGACTGGGTTGGAACCAGGCAACATCCTGTGGCAGAGGGTGTTGCAGGGGAAGATTCAGAGGGATCCCTGTCAGGGGTGGGATCCTGACAGAGGCCTAGCGAACAGAAAGAACGTTACTGCACTTCATTGCGGCGGTACCCCAAGAAAGGACAAGAAGCGAGGTATATTGTGAAGAGTGAGAAACGAGATCAACGCAACAAGGAGAAACACCAGTAGGAGTCATGCTGTAAGACGAGGCAACATCCTACTGAGGCGCGTAGCCGGTGGCTGGAAACGCCGAGGAAGTAATGAGCTCCAGGCCTTACTTCAAACCTTCAGCATGACAGTCAGTTATAGGCGGGCTGTCTCACCAAAATCACCTAAGCAGACATAGGGGGCAACAATTGGAGAGGGGCGACTCTAGGGTCCCGGAAGACCTCCAGGCCTACCCGTCATACTGGTGCGTCCTAGCCATATCATCTGGGGGACGAAGAAGAACATCAAAAGCAGTTGTGAGGGAACTTCAGAAACAGACACAACAGTTGTGAGGACTATCCCGTGGTGCTAAGCAGGGAAGGACTACAACACACAAGCGCTAGAAGGTAGGCACAGATTTTCACCTGCAAAGGGAACTCTGGAGGTGCCATCGGACCGGCTGGTCTCAGCCAGCCCAGTTAACCGTACTCCGGATTGAGGATCCTGAAGCCTTCAGTAAAGAGGTAAAGAGACTGCAACCTAGTGTCCTCGTTATTCATCGCGACCTGCACCACACCACAACATCACCATCACTCTCCACTTTCACTGGACGCCCCTCAGCAGGGTCACGGGCCGGGTCTAGCCACCGTGACAACCCCAGAACTGAGACAGAGAGGCCCGGTACCGGGTTCCCCTCGGCCCTGCGGCAGTGGGGGCGCTACACTTACAACTGTCTCATTTACTCATTTACCAGCAATCGTCAGCACCACCATACACCTTAGGACCCCTGGGGACCCTGCTTCACCTGTGGGAAGTGTACCATCAGTGCTGCAATAACATCCTCCATAGGACCCCTTTAACACAGCGTCATCCCACTATTGACCAAACACCACAGGTGGCATCACGACTGACTCATAAACATTTAACTTTAAAGACAGTTCCCCTTTAAGGTTAAGCCCCAGAGCCACGGACCGGGTTGCAGCCACCGTGACATCCCCCTTGAGACTGGACCCGGTACCGAGTACCCCACTGCCATGGCTGGGCGACCCATATACATCACAATATACTTTGTTTAACCCCTTAGTGACCAAGCCAAATTTTACAATTCTGACCACTGTCACTTGATGTGGTAATAACTCTGGAACGCTTCAATGGATTCCACTTATTCTGAGAATATTTTTTCTTGACATATTGTACTTTCATGATAGTAGTAACATTTATTTGATATGACTTGCATTTATTTATGACAAAAACAGAAATTTGGCAAAAAATGTAAATTTTTATGCCCTTAAATCAGAAAATCATGTTACAGAAATAGTTCATAAATAACATTTCCCACGTGTCTACTTAATATCAGCACAATTTTGGAAACTTTTTTTTTGTTAGGAAGTTAGAAGGGTTAAAAGTTGATTAGCTATTTCTCATTTTTCCAGCAAAATTTACAAAACCATTTTTTAGGGATCGCATTACTATTATTATTATTATTACTATTATTATTATAGCACCATTTATTCCATGGTGCTTTACATGTGATGAGGGGTATACATAATAAAAACAAGTACAGTAATCTTAGAGAATACAAGTCATGACTAGTACAGGAGGAGAGAGGACCCTGCCCGCGAGGGCTCACAATTACATCACATTTGAAGTGACTTTGAGGGACCTATATGACAAAAAATACGCAAAAATGACACCATTCTAAAAGCTGCACTTCTAAAGGTGCTCAAAACTACATTTAAGTAGTGTATTAACCCTTCAGGTACTTCACAGGAATTGAAACAGTGTGGTTTTTTTTCACAAAAAAATACATTTTGATCCAAATTTTTTTATTTTCACAAGGGTAACAGGAGAAAATAGACCACAAAATGTGTTGTGCAATTTCTCATTAAGGGGAACCTATCACCCCCCCCCCCCCAGTCGTTTCAAACTAAAAGAGCCACCTTGTGCAGCAGTAATTCTACATTCTGACAAGGTGGCACTTTTAGTTCTGGGTGCTGTAACTAGAGAAATAATCCGTTTTATAATTTGTCTGAAATACCTGGTCCTCAGTCAAGTAGGCCGGCGTTTCCCCCCTGCTTCAGACAGCACACAGCTGTCACTCACATCTTCTTGGTGCCGGGCGCCGCCTCTTCCTCACCACTGTTTTCAAAAGTAGCCGGCGCCTGCGGTCTCTTTCCCTGCCTGGTGCAGGCGCAGTGAGCGCTGGCCATCTTTCCTCATATGCGGCCGCCTTGCCTGTGATTCCCAGCCCTGCAATATGAATAAATCATAAGTCACTGTGGGGCTGGGAATCACAGGCAGGGTGGCCGCACAGGCGCAGTCAGCTGGGCTGCATATGAGGAAAGATGGCCAGCGCTCACTGCGCTTGCACCAGGCAGGGGAAAAGAGCGCAGGCGCCGGCTACTTTTGAAAACAGTGGTGAGGAAGAGGCGGCGCCCGACGCCAAGAAGATGCGAGTGACAGCTGTGTGGCGTCTGAAGCAGGGGGGAAACGCCGGCCTACTTGACTGAGGACCAGGTATTTCAGACAAATTACAAAACTGATTATTTCAGCAGTTACAGCACCCAGAACTGAAAGAGCCACCTTGTCAGAATGCAGCATTACTGCTACACAAGGTGGCTCTTTTAGTTTGAAACGACTGGGGGGGAGGGGGTGACAGGTTCCCTTTAACATGCCGATACCCCATATATGGGAGAAAATTACTGTTTGGACGCATGGCATGGCTTTGAAGGGAAGGAACACCGTTTGATATTTTTAAAAATGATCTGGAATTGAGAGTGGACACCAAGTCGCGTTTAGAGACCCCTGATGCACCTAAAGAGTTGAAACCTCTCACAACTGACCCCATTTTTTAAAGTGGACCCCTCAAGGAACTTATCTTGATGTGTGGTGCTACACAGAAATTTATAACGTTGAACCGTGAAAATAAAAAATCACTTTTTTTTCCACAAAATGTTCTTTTAGCCCCAATTTTTTATTTTCACAAGGATAACAGGGGAAATTACACCATAAAATGTATTGTTCCATTTCTACTCACTATCATTGAGCCACTCTGGGGAGATCTCAAGCTCACAGTTCATGCTAGGCAGCCCAGGAATTTACAGGAACTGGAGGCTTTTTGCCAAGAAGAGTGGGCAGCTTTACCATCTGAGAAAATAAAGAACCTCATCCACAACTACCACAAAAGACTTCAAGCTGTCATTGATGTTAGAGGGGGCAATACATGGTATTAAGAAATGGGGTATATAAACTTTTGATCAGGGTAATTTGGATGTTTGGGTTGTCATTATGATTTAAAAAGAGAAAACACAGCAGCTTGACAATAAATGGCTTCACCCAACAACTAAGCATGAGTGGAGAAAAAGTTTTGGTGTTATTATTCATATTCTCTGAAAAAGGCCAAGAAAGCAAACATTTTGCAGGGGTATGTAAACTTTTAAGCACAACTGTAGTTTGCAGACTCCATATACAGAGCCCTTAAGTGCTAGAAGTGCAGAATACCCCCCCTCCCAATTCACCCCATTTTGGAAATTATACCCCTTTGGGAATTTATCTACAAGTGTAGTGATGACTTTGACTCCATGGGTGTCTTCCAGGCGTAAGTAGCAGTGGATGTTGCGGAATGAAAATTGCAAACTGCCAGTATGTTGTAGTGACAAGTACATTGTTCCCAGTTTATCCTTCTGGGGACACCTATAAATATATATGCCCTATAAATGAGATGGGTTTTCATCGCTACAGAAATGCCAAACATGTGGACACTAAATGTGGTTAGGCACACTGTTGGACTCAGAAGGAGGTTGGCATTTGGGTTTGGGAGTGCAGAAGTAGCTGGATTTATTTTCCTTTTACAGAGCCTTTGTACTACCGGTAACTTGGAAGCCCCCTAAATTTCCTTTAACCTCTTAACCCCCAGGCTATTTTCCGTTTTTGAGTTTTCGTTTTTTGCTCCCCTTCTTTCCAGAGCCATAACTTTTTTATTTTTCAGTCAAAATGGCCATGTGAGAACTTGTTTTTTGCAGGACAAGTTGTACTTTTGAACAACACCATTGATTTTAACATATCATGTACAGGAAAATGGGAAAACATTTCCAAGTGCGGTGAAATTGCAAAAAAGTGCAATTCCACAATTGTTTTTTGGGATTTTTTTACCATGTTCACTAAATGCTAAAACTTACTTGCCATTATGATTCTCCAGGTCACTATGAGTTTATAGACACTAAACATGTCTAGGTCCTTTTTTATTTAAGTGAAACTTTGGTAAAAAAAAAAGAAGTTTTTTCATCCCATTTATCTGACACTGTGCTGAGCAATTACATTAGCGTTTCCATCTAAATCTCCGAATAATGAGACAGCAGAGTTACTTTGTACTCCATCTGGCCCTGTTCAGTGGTGTCCTTCTTTTCAGAGGTGCACAAAACTGTGGCAATCTGCCTTTTTATGCACGCCTAAAAAGACGGACACCGCCAGATCACAGGCCAGACGGCATCCACGGTGTCTCCATGTGCCTCATTATAATGAATCTTCTGCCTGGGGGTTCAGTTTGAATCATGTATTTCAGAGACTTACACAGAAACTACGGTGTAAGTGCTAAGCGAAGGATAAATGTGCACCACGCCTTACTGCGATCTTTGGGAGGCAGAATGAACAAATCCAGAGCAGGTGAAGAATTTGTTTTATTTATTTTACTCCATTTTTATTGCAGTTTAAATGATTAGGCGACTTTAGTCTTAGGGTCTGTGCAATTACAGCTATACCAGATACCAGGAATTGTTTTTTTTATGCCATTCCATGTGTGGTAAAATTGATGAGGCATCTTTATTCTTCTGGTCAGTACTATTACAGTGACACATTTATATATTTTATTATGTTTTGGCGCTTTGACACAATAAAAATTATTTTATAGAAAAAATAATTATTTTTGCATCTCTTTATTCTGAGTTCTATAACTTTTTTATTTTTCCGCTAATTGAGCTGTATGGCAGCTTGTTATTTATGGAACAAGATATCGTTCTCAGAGGCACCATTTTTATTTACATTTGTCTTTTTTTATTATGTTTTATTCCACTTTTTGTTCAGCGGTATGATGTAAAAGCATATCTTGTGCCTCTTTTTTTAATGTTTAATGCTCGGTCTTCAGCGTCTTCTGCAGTGACGCTCAAGTCAGAGGGCGCGATGATGTGGCTAGTGCGCGCCCTCTGCCTGAACGTCAGTGCAGAAGACGCTGAAGATGGAGCGACGCCGGAACGAAGTCAGGTGAATATTGAAAGTGTCGGGGGCCTGAGCGACGAGAGGTGAGTATGTGAATTTTTTTTTATCGCAGCACCAGCAAATGGGGCAAGTGTCTGTATGGAGCATCTTATGGGGCCATAACGTTTGTGCAGCACTATATGGGGCAGTCGTCTGTATGGAGCATCTGATGGTGCCATAACGTTTGTGCAGCATTATATAAGGCAAGTGTCTGTATGGAGCATCTTATGGGGCCATAATCAACGTTTGTGCAGTACTATATGGGGCAAGTGTCTGTATGGAGCATCTTATGGGGCCATAATCAATGTTTGTGCAGTACTATATGGGGCAAGTGTCTGTATGGAGCATCTTATGGGGCCATAATTAACGTTTGTGCAGCATTATATGGGTCAAATGTCTGTATGGAGTATCTTATGGGGCCATAACGTTTGTGCAGCACTATATGGGGCAAATATCTTTATGGAGCATCTTATGGGGCCATAATCAACATTTGTGCAGCATTATATTGGGCAAATGTGTCTATGGAGCATCTTATGGGGCCATTATTAACCTTTACGCAGGATTATATGGAGCATTATATGGGGCTACTGATTGAATATAGATATTCAAAAACACTTAACTTACTGATGTCTCACTTAATTTTACTTTTATTGGTATCTATTTTTACTTTTGACATTTACCGGTAGCTGCTGCATTTCCCACCCTAGGCTTATACTCGAGTCATTAAGTTTTCCCAGTTTTTTGTGGCAAAATTAGAGGGGTCGGCTTATACTCGGGTCGGCTTATACTTGAGTATATATGGTACTTATTTTAGGCAATAAAATGCAAACTAATTACGTAAAAATCATATAATGTGATTTTCTGGATATTTTTTTTAAGATCACAGTTGATCACAGGTGAAGTGTACCTACAATAAAAATTATAGACCTCTCCATTCTTTGTAGGTGCGACAACTTGCAAAATTGGCAGTGTAACAAATACTTATTTTCCCCATTGTATATTATTAACGGTATCATTTTTTGATGATGTGACTCTGTATTTGGACACTTTCATTTTACTCATTTTTTTAGGCCTTTTTATTGCTGACACTATAATTCTCCACAGCATTGCTGTACTGTTCTATGGGGCGAGGCAGTGATTCGCTACAGGCTAAAAGCTTAAAATATTTCTCCCACATTGCACTGATCTGTGAAGTCATCCTTCTTTTTCTTTCCTTTTCATGCAGGCTACAACCAGAATAAATAAGCTCTGTTTGCTATCCAAATCTGGATGTATATTTATGGGGCAGTGAGAGCCAAGATGATATTATACAGGGGACCCAAATGCGTTTCTCATGTCCATCAAAAGCCAAAAGAAAGATACGGTCAGGAATGGAACAAGGGCAAAGACTGTACACACTGCCCTAAAAGTAGTGCTTGGAGCATACACAGAGCCTACCCTTGCATTAAAAACGCACTGCCATTAAAGTCTTTCTCCTCTTAATATATTGCAATCGTCATATTATATGGCACTGTGTACTTACAATTGCTCATTTTGCCTTTCTACCCAATTAACCTCTCTTTTCCATTAGGTCTATGGCATCACATGATTAACACAGAGTAGCTGAATCCTTGTAAGTACTATGCAGAGATAAGAAGTCTCCTCTCCTGACCTGAGCGCGATCTACAGTATTTCTATGCCACTGTCACGCTCAGGTCCTGAGAGCAGACCACCAGTATAAGGTTTATCGATGCGATCATCGCACCAGTTATGTGGTCACCTGTCTGGGCTCTTAGAACTACAGTTTTACATCACTGCCCACTGTTAAAGTGAAATGATAATTCACGCCACTCCACGCCGATGGGGGCATGGGGAAGAGTCAATATTAATTTCTCTTTAGCGTCAGGGACAGGCTTTAGCTGCTCCGCTGGCACCTGAGGCCCCCATAGCAGCTGCGTGGTGTGCCGCTATTAGCAGCGGGGACCCTAGGCTGCTGTTGGCCCTGTATGCCAGCAGGTGTCAGTGCCTGGGCCCACCGGAGAATCCTCTGGTTCTCCGGTGGGCCAGTCCGACCCTGAGTAATGCTATATTATTATTATTATTTATTAATATAGCACCATTAATTCCATGGTGCTGTACATGAGAAAGGGGTTACATACAGGGTTATAAATATCGTTTACAGTAAACAAGTTTACAGTGACAGACTGGTACAGAGGGGAGAGAACCCTGTCCTTGCGGACTTACATTCTATGGGATAGTGGGGAAGAGACAAAAGGTCGGAGATGCAGCAGCTCTGGCGGTGGTGAGGCGGCTGCTCTGGCGATGGCAAGGCAGCAGAATGGTTATTGCAGGCTGTAGGCTTTCTTGAAGAGATGGGTTTTCAGGTTCCGTCTGAAGGATCCGAGGGTGGTGGATAGTCGGATGTGTTGAGGCATGGAATTCCAGAGGATGGGGGATATTCGGGAGAAATCTTGGAGGCGGTTGTGTGAGGACTGAATAAGTGTGGTGGAGAGTAGGAGGTCTTGGGAGGATCGGAGATTACGTGAGGGATGGTATTGGGAAATTAGTTCAGAGATATAGGGAGGGGACAGGTTGTGGATGGCTTTGTAGATCAGTGTTAGTAGTTTGAACTGGATTCGTTGGGGAATTGGGAGCCAGTGGAGGGATTTGCAAAGGGGAGAAGCAGGGGAGTAGCGAGGAGAGAGGTGGATTAGCCGGGCAGCAGAGTTGAGGACAGACTGGAGCGGTGCAAGAGAGTTAGCGGGGAGGCCACAGAAGAGGGTGTTGCAGTAGTCGAGGCGGGAGATGATAAGGGCATGCACAAGAGTCTTAGTGTAGCGCCCCCACTGCCGCAGGGCCGAGGGGTACCCGGTACCGGGCCTCTGAGTCTCTGTTCTGGGGTTGTCACGGTGGCTAGACCCGGTCCGTGACCCTGCTGAGGGGCGTACAATAAAGGTGGAGGTATGGAATGATGTTATGGTGCGGTGAAGTGCCGGTCGTAGTAAATAACGAGGACACCAGGTTGCAGTCTCTTTACCTCTTTACTGAAGGCTTCTGGATCCTCAGTCCGGAATACGGTTAACCGGGCTGCGCAAGTCCGGCCAGTCCGATGGCACCTCCAGAGTTCCCTTTGCAGGTGGAAATCTGTGCCTACCTTCTAGCGCTTGTGTGTTGTGGTCCTCCCCTGCTGTGCTTACGGGATAGTCCCCACAACTGTTGTGTCTGTTTCTCATGTTCCCTCACAACTCGATTCTGATGTTCTTCTTCTTCGTCCCCCCAGATGCTATGGTTAGGACGCACCCGTATGACGGGTAGGCTCGGAGTTCTTCCGGGACCCTAGAGTCGCCCCTCTCCAAATGTTGCCCCCTATGTCTTCGTAGGTGATTTGGGTGAGACAGCCCGCCTATAACTGACTGTCCTGCCGTAGGTTTGAAGTAAGGCCTGGAGCTCTATACTTCCTCGGCGTTCCGGCCACCGGTTATTTGCGCCTCAATAGGATGTTGCCTCGTCTTACAGCACGACTCCTACTGGTATTTCTCCTTGTTGCGTTGATCTCGTTTCTCACTCAGCACAATAAACCTCGCTTCTTGTCCTTTCTTGGGGTACCGCCGCTATATCGTGCAGGCGCGGTCCCGTAATGTTCTCTCTGTTTGCTAGGCCTCTGTCAGGATCCCACCCCTGACAGGGACCCCTCTGAATCTTCCCCTACAACACCCTCTGCCACAAGGTGTTGCCTGGTTCCAACCCAGTCAGCTTTCTGATCTAACTTCCTATCTAACCCCCAGTTTTACCAGACTGTGAGGAGTGGCCTAATACATAGTACCCTTAGCTCCCCCTGGAGGCCAGACTGTGAAATGTATTGGTGTCTGTGATACCTGGTCAGATGAACTCCTTCAGTGCCATCAGACGTACCATAGCCCCCCTTAGTGGCAGAGCAACAGTACTGCAACGACCAGGACTCTGGGGCGCTGCACTCCCCCCCAGTTAAATCCAGTACTCCTGGACTGGGAAGAAAACAACAATACATGTCAGCAAAAAGACATACAATTTTGAAATGCAATAACAAGTAAACTTTAACAGAGCTTCCCTTTATGGGAGGTGAGGACACTTGAACATTACAAACATGGTTAAATATTTAAGTAACATACTATAAATAACTTCTTTTACCCAACCGGGTATTCTACTAAGTGCAAATTTTTGAACAATAATTTAACGTTGCCTTTAAGGACGTACACACTGAATCCACTAAAGACCTTCTTATAAAACACTATAAGGCTAATCAACTTTTCTGCATTCTCCTTCTTTACATCTGCAGGACCGCCTGTCCTAACTGCTCCAGGCCTACTGCCTCTCCTTTCTGTTACAGGACCGCCCCTTTCCGCCCGGGCCTACTGCCTTTCCGCTACTATGCACAGTATAGAACTTATCATCCATCTTTCAGTTCAGGATTACTGAGCCATCTCTGTATGGCTCCTAGGAGGACTCACTGACTAACCCCGTACGGGTTCACTTTCTGTCCTCATTCTCTAACACATTATTAAGCATTTCTTACAATTAACTGGCTTTCTACATATAACTTTACACGTAAGCATTATCACTATTTCTCTTAAGGCATCATTAGACTTTAAATGCTACGAGTGAACGTTCCCTTTAAGAGGGGACCAAGTCTCTATGAGGTAGTGCAACTTCTCAAGCTGCAAGTCCGTACGCAGCAAGGACTCCGGTGCTGATTCCAAGAACAGTGTCTTCGCAAAGAGTCCTTTCTTTATGTAAAACCAGTAGAGAGCACCTTTAAGAAGGTGCAAACTATTTACAATAAGTTTGTGAACCATTCACCGTCCATGGTTCGGCAGTCTTTATAACATGGGGGAACAAGGAGCAAAAAGGAAAATAAAAGCAAAAATAAAGAGCAATATGGATCCCGGGTAAACAAAGGGATCCCTTTAAGAATAACCCTAGTCGGGTTTAAAGCAGCCAAAAGCAGGGAAACAAACAGTTAACTATTTACATGTTCAGGTTTCCGAAGTTTAGTTGGACGGCTTCCAGGGCTGCACCTGGCACTTAACCCCTCTTGGTCTGGGAAAAGTGAGGTCCAGGGTTACACCCAGTGCTGGACAAACGCCGTTAATCCGTCTTTCATGTACAGTTAAATCATGCGCAGCGATGGAGGTCTGCGCAGCTTGAGTATGGGCATTTGCTGCAGCAGAGGTAGCAGCTGCTGCAAGATCAGTCACTAGAACGGAGTCAGCAGCTGTGGCACTAGCAGTCACTGGAGTGATGTCGGTTGTCAGGGCAGGGTCGTCCTTCATACCTGCTTCAGATGCGGTCCCTCCGGTACCGGTCTGCTCCGTCTCCGCTGGGGTCTGGAACGCTGGTTGCGGGGCCTTGTGCTGCGACGTTGTCATCTCTGCTTGCAGCATCCCGCTTTCCGGCAGGGCCTTGCTTTCCAGCTTCGGAGCGCTGGAACTTCTTTCCTGCTCCGGACCAGACGAGGCTGCCGATAGGCGTCCGGCGAGGCTCCCGATGAAGATCTTCTTCCACCCAGCCTCAGTGCTCAGCTGCGTCCGCTGGGGTCGGTCGCTGAGCTCGTCCACTCCGGCCTGCAGGAATTCAGCATCAGCGGTGGAGGCCTGGTTGCGGTGCCCCTCCGGGTAGCTGGGGGAGTCCTCTGCTCCGACCTCGCGCTCCGGTTCCGGGCAGCTCGCCATGGCATCCTCCACGTGGTTCGCTTCTTCTCCCTCGTCCTTTTCCCGATCTCTCCTCCGTGGGCGGTTTCGTTTTCTTTGTCTCTGCCTACCATTGAGGATCAGGAGGCGGATCTCGGCTGCTGACGGACACGTCCTCAAGGGGCCGAAATATTTAGACTGGGCGTCCATTGTCTTTCGCGCTCTTCAGCTTGTTTACGCCCACTTCACGCCCCTCTTCTTCTCCTGCGCTCTCCTTAGCGCTGTAATGGCGGATTTTGGCGGTAAATGGCAATACACAGTCCTTGCAATAAAGCACAGTCCAAGCACAGTAAATCACAGTTCCAAGGCACACATGACCCGATTCTTCAGGCTTAAGTAGATCCTGTTCGTGATGCCAAGTTTGTAGCGCCCCCCACTGCCGCAGGGCCGAGGGGTACCCGGTACCGGGCCTCTGAGTCTCTGTTCTGGGGTTGTCACGGTGGCTAGACCCGGTCCGTGACCCTGCTGGGGGGCGTACAATACAGGTGGAGGTATGGAATGATGTTATGGTGCGGTGAAGTGCCGGTCGTAGTAAATAACGAGGACACCAGGTTGCAGTCTCTTTACCTCTTTACTGAAGGCTTCAGGATCCTCAGTCCGGAATACGGTTAACCGGGCTGTGCAAGTCCGGCCGGTCCGATGGCACCTCCAGAGTTCCCTTTGCAGGTGGAAATCTGTGCCTACCTTCTAGCGCTTGTGTGTTGTGGTCCTCCCCTGCTGTGCTTACGGGATAGTCCCCACAACTGTTGTGTCTGTTTCTCGTGTTCCCTCACAACTCGATTCTGATGTTCTTCTTCTTCTTCGTCCCCCCAGATGCTATGGTTAGGACGCACCCGTATGACGGGTAGGCTCGGAGTTCTTCCGGGACCCTAGAGTCGCCCCTCTCCAAATGTTGCCCCCTATGTCTTCGTAGGTGATTTGGGTGAGACAGCCCGCCTATAACTGACTGTCCTGCCGTAGGTTTGAAGTAATGCCTGGAGCTCTATACTTCCTCGGCGTTCCGGCCACCGGTTATTTGCGCCTCAGTAGGATGTTGCCTCGTCTTACAGCACGACTCCTACTGGTGATTCTCCTTGTTGCGTTGATCTCGTTTCTCACTCAGCACAATAAACGTCGCTTCTTGTCCTTTCTTGGGGTACCGCCGCTATATCGTGCAGGCGCGGTCCCGTAACGTTCTCTCTGTTTGCTAGGCCTCTGTCAGGATCCCACCCCTGACAGGGACCCCTCTGAATCTTCCCCTACAACACCCCCTGCCACAAGGTGTTGCCTGGTTCCAACCCAGTCAGCTTTCTGATCTAACTTCCTATCTAACCCCCAGTTTTACCAGACTGTGAGGAGTGGCCTAATACATAGTACCCTTAGCTCCCCCTGGAGGCCAGACTGTGAAATGTATTGGTGTCTGTGATACCTGGTCAGATGAACTCCTTCAGTGCCATCAGACGTACCATAGCCCCCCTTAGTGGCGGAGCAACAGTACTGCAACGACCAGGACTCTGGGGCGCTGCATTAGTAGATTGTGGGGTGAGGAAGGGACGGATTCTGGCAATATTTTTGAGTTGGAGGCGACAGGAGGTGGCAAGAGTTTGAACGTTCGGTTTGAAGGACAAGGCAGAGTCGAGAGTTACCCCGAGGCAGCGGATTTCAGGTGCGGGAGGGAACGTGATGCCGTTTACCATAATAGATAGATCAGGTAGGGGGGATACGTGAGATGGGGGAAAGATGATGAGTTCGGTTTTGTCTAGATTGAGTTTTAGGAAGCGAGAGGTGAAGAAGGAGGATATGGCTGACAGAAATATATATCCACATGCACCTGAGCTGTCCATGGGGCCAATGTTAATACATTTGCAGTTTAATTCTCAAATTCTCTGGAGAATTGCAACAAGCTACAAAGGAAGTGGCTTTTCATTTCCTCGCTTTCCTAGCTAGGATCTAAAGTAAGACACCTAGGCTTTTACGGTTACACACTGCGGTTCATTACAGTAATGATGTTGATCAACACCATTTCCTATTAATGAATGTAGTAAGAAACATCTGATGAAATGCAGTGATGAATGTAATAGCGACTGTTATTGACAACGTTAGTGATGCCCTGGACATAAGGATAAATCCATCGTAATCTGCTATAGTCAGTGCTGCAACAATTCCCATTGAAAGCTTTATTGCCAACAGACTACATGTAATTCAGTATATACACAGTCTACAGCTGGGGATGCGCCAAGACCAATGCACATTTAGAAAAGACCTGTCAGTTTTTTTTTTTTACTGAATATAAGCATTCCTTATAAATAGTGCATTTTTAGGAGGAACAACATGAGACACAGTTCTAAAAGAGGAAATGTTTCAGAATTCTTATTTCATGGTGAAGCAGTAAGTAATGGTGCATTTAGACATGCCGATTTAGGCCTATAAATGCACCTTAAGGGTATGTCTCCACGTTACGGATGGGCGGCGGTATCGCCGCAGCGGCGAAGCCGCTCGGCGCTAAGCCCCGCCCCCTTAATGGGACGCGATCATGCCGGATGTGTTAACTCTTCACATCCGGGATGATCGCTCTCTCCCATAGGGCCCTGTGATATGCCTTGCGGGGACGCTGCGTCCCCGCAAGGTGTACGGACATGCTGCGATCTGAAAAGACGCGCAGCATGTCCGGAGTCGCAGGGCCGCCGCGTGCAGGTTTCCACGCATAGTGGAGACGGGATTTCATCAAATCCCCTCCACTATGCAGGAACATCTGGACGCTGCTTGTTTGACGCTGCAGCTCTGCGCAGCGTCAAACAAGCAGCGTTTCCTTACCGTGGAAACATACCCTTAAAAGAAATCTATCACCAGGTGTTTGGTACTGAGCAGCATGATGTAGAGACAGAGACCCTGATTCCAGCAATGTGTCACTTACTGGGCTGTTTGCTGAAGTTTTGATAAAATCTCTGTTTTATCTGCTACTGATATAGCAGATCTCTGAATACTAAGCTCTGTATAACCCCCCCAATGTTAGGCAGCTTTCTATGTACACTGTACATAGGCAGAGAGCTGCCATTTATTGGTGGGGGTGGGGTTATACAGAGCTCTTGAATATGCAGCACTACACGGCAGCAGGTCTACTATTCCTCTATTGATAATATCCTGCTGATAAAACTGTGATTTTATCAAAACTCCACAAACTTCAACACACAGTCAAGTAAAGGCCCCGTCACACATAGCGAGATCGCTAGCGAGATCGCTGCTGAGTCACAAGTTTTGTGACGCAACAGCGACCTCAGTAGCGATCTCGCTATGTGTGACACGTACCAGCGATCAGGCCCCTGCTGTGAGATCGCTGGTCGTGTCGGAACGGCCTGGGCCGTTTTTGGTCATTGAGGTCCCGCTGACATCGCTGAATCGGTGTGTGTGACACCGATCCAGCAATGTCTTCACTGGTAACCAGGGTAAACATCGATGTTTACCCTGGTTACCCGGGTGCTGCAGGGGGACTTCGGCATCGTTGAAGACAGTTTCAACGATGCCGAAGTCGTTCCCCTGATCGTTGGTCGCTGGAGAGAGCTGTCTGTGTGACAGCTCCCCAGCGACCACACAGCGACTTACCAACGATCACGGCCAGGTCGTATCGCTGGTCGTGATCGTTGGTAAATCGCTATGTGTGACGGGGCCTTTACAGGGTCTATGGCCAGTTCTGATAATTTATTTATAAGTTGTTTGGTGCTCATTTACAGCCCTGTTTACCCAGGCAGATGTACAATAAGAGGCACAGAACCAGAGGTGTATCTAGGTTTTCTGGCACCCGTGCAAGAATTCGTTTGGCACTCCCCCAAGCCACATATATGTTTTGCACTCTTAGTCATGTACTGAGGAACTGCTCTCCCTAATTCTTTCAAAGTTAGATGAAAAACTGAAACAGGAAAAGAAGCTCCTTGTCATGTGACTATAAGTATGAAAATCGCACATGAGTGAAGTGGCCATGTGATGACTGCTGGGACCTGCAAGCAGAGCTGAATCCTGACTGTGAGGATACTACACGCTGTTAGGATTGGCTACAGGGTTTCACTTTATAATTAAAGGGCTTGTCCAGGTTTGAGATGAAAGTCTGCAGTCTCTCACTGTACATGCATTTCACACTTTTAAGATTCTTCCCTGCCAGTGGCAAGAGTGGATGGTCATGTCAACACAAGTATGCGATTTCTAGACTTCTGACCACATTCCAACTAGACGTATCCAGTCTTGCTTAGATCATTTTCTATTAGCGAGGCCACGCATGTCTAGTCAACTTGTGACTATATGTATGCAAATCGCTGGCACCAGAGAATTCTGACAGTGTGCAATGCGCACTGTCAGAATTCAAAAGTCTGCAGTCATACAGAATGACTGCAGACTCATCACAAACTTGGACAACCCCTTTAGTGCTCCTAACCAAAATAGAAAAATGAGAGTTAGTCAGTATCACAAGTAAGATTTACAGTACGTCCAGGTAACTAATAGATGACGTTATTCTGGAGTCATTCTCTTGACACTGAGCTCTCCTTTCCATGCTAGCCCCTCTCTTCACACTGTCCTCTCACACTGTATCCCCCTATAGGCTCTAGTTTCTATGCTGTACCCCCTCATCACAATTCACCTCCTTGGCATGCTGTCCCTTACTGGCTGTGACCTTACAAAAAAAAACAACATAAGAGGAAAGACCTCCACTATTCTTGACAAAAAAAAAAACAGTACACAGGCAGAGATGCTTACCTGTCCAAGGCCTCCAAACAATTGCACTAGCCAAGGTGCAGCGGACCCAAGTTAAGATGGCAGATACACAGGTGCAGTAATACCGATAATGCAGCCAGCCTGCAATCAGGATTTGGCCGCTTGGCACACCTGTACAAACAAATGATCTGTATGTGGCATGTTCACACAGAAATGCAGAGCATATGGCTCAAAGCCTATTAGTGACGCCATCTGGCGGGCTAACCATTGCTGACTATAATGCATCCTGTGTGAACAGAGGCCACAGTTTACAGGGCCATCTAGGGCCCAGCTGCACCCTGAAAAAATATAAAGTGCCCAAAAACATTACAAAGTATGCAAGGTATTGGTTGGTATTATGGCCACAATACTTAAGCTGGCAACCCACGTCAAGGGTCCTTACATATTGCCAGTCCTAATCTAACAAAAAAAACACCATAAGAGGAAAAACCTCCACTATTTTTGACAAAAAATAACAGTACACAGGCAGAGATGCTTATGCGGCGCCCCAGGGTCCTGGTCGTCGCAGTGGTATTGCTTTCCTCTCGGGGAGAGTGATGCTACGTTTGGAGGCAAAGAAGGATAACTGTATCCAGGTATCACAAACATGCAACACATTTCACACTCCAGGCCACCAGGGGGAGCTCCTGACCCTATTTATTAGGTCACTCCCCATATATATATAACTGGTAGTCTGTAGGGAAAGTTAATTAGTTCCTGACAGAGCTCCAGACAGGAGTTCAGTTAGAACGTTCCAGACTTGAGTCTGAGGTGGACAGAGGGTCCAAAGAAGCTGTGCATGCCCTCAGAGCTGCAGCTCCCAGAAAGAGACATTGAAAGACAGAATTTTATTGCAGTGAGCATGAAGGGAGTCGCAGCAAAGGAGAGGATACCGGAAGGGGACCAGCCCTGCTCAAGCTGTCTCCTTCTGAGGCGCAACATCCCAGTAGCCGGAATACCGAGGGAGTAAGGATCTTTATGCTTTACTCTAGAGATCGTCAGGACAGCTAATTGCAATTTACCTGTCCGCCCTACACCCAGGAGGCACGGTGACAACTACAGAGCCGGTTTATCTAAGAGACCCTATAAACAGGCTCAAGTTACCAGTCATACGGGTTTTGTCCTATCCTATATGGGGGACAGAGAGAGTGAAACATCGTATCTGTGAGACCCTTATGTGAAGCCATAGGCAGTAAGGGACTACACCACTGCAGCACAATGGAAGGCTACTGATTTCCACCTGGAAAAGGGAACTCTGGACTTGCCTCCAAACCGGCCGGACTCTGCCTGCCCTGTGATCTGGTGCCCTGGACTGTGGATGCTGAAGCCTTCAGTAAAGGTAAAGAGGCTGCAACCTTGTGTCCTCGTTCTTCTCTGCCCCTCTCACTATTCACCATCTACACACCGGGAAGCCCGGGGGACATACTTCACCTGTGGGAAGGTATACCATCTAGCTGCCATAACATCACCCCAGCGGACCCCTTAAAGCAGCATCGGTCACCCTGACCGAAAGCCACAAGTGGCGTCATGAACACAAACTTTATCCCTTTAAAGACCTTTCCCTTTTACACGGACGTCTCAGGGCCACGGACCGGGTCAGCCACCGTGACATCCCCCTGTGAACCGCAGGACCCGGTACCGAGTACCCAATGGCCCCATGGGGGCGCTCCACTTACCTGTCCAAGGCCTCCAAACAATTGCACTATCCAAGGTGCAGCGGACCCAAGTTAAGATGTCAGATACACAGGTGCAATAATATCGATAAAGCAGCCAGCCTACAATCAGGATTTGGCCGCTTGGCACACCTGTACAGCCATATACTTTGCATTTCTGTGTGAACATGCCACATACAGATCATTTGTTTGTGCAGATGTGCCAAGCGGCCAAATCCTGAATGTAGGCTGGCTGCATTATCGGTATTACTGCACCTGTGTATATGCCATCTTAAATTGGGTCTGCTGCACCTTGGCTAGTGCAGTTGTTTGGAGGCCTTGGACAGGTAAGCATCTCTGCCTGTGTACTGTTTTTATTTTTTTTTGGCTGTGATCTTACACTGTGCCCCCATATTATGCCCCCACTCAGTCTCTATTCTGTGCCAACTATTTTTTCTACCCCCATACTGTCTCCTCACACTATTACCCTCAATAGTCTTCTCACACATTTTCACCTACCTGCTCATACTGTTTCCTATCACATCCTTCCCATTCACAGGGCCGGCATTAGTGGCAGGCAGATCAGGCAGCTGCCTAGGGCCCCTGCTCCTCCTGGGGCTAATAGCAGAACACCACGTGACTGCTGAGGTGCTCAACACCGTCCCCCACATCGCTTATTCAACTTATTGGAATCATAGACGCAGATACAGTTGAAAGCAGTGACTGAGAGAGAGCCACATGATGCTCCCTCTCGCGTCACTCCCCCTCTGCTTGTGACTCAGTGGGTGGGCGATGACGTCACTTCATCGTGCGCCATGCTGTGCCAGCAGTGGAGCCGATGAGACCGGAGTAGAGACTGCATCAGTGCGGGGTATAAGGAGGAGAGGTGAGTATTGTGTGTGTCTGCATTGTACTGTGTGTTGGGGAGGGAGCTGCACTACGCTGTGTGTTGGGGGGAGCTGCACTGTACTTCGCACTTGGGTAAGGTGGGGGCACTACCCGAGACCCACACTAGCATCCAACACTACACCACTCCAGGCCAGGTGATCTGGGCGGACCCTATTGAGGGAGGGCCTCATCTCAGACTGGAGGGGGAACTAGGTAGAGGGTTTGGGGGGAGAGATTGTCAGTTGTGAGGAGTTGTCATGGAAACAAGAGGGAGGAGTTAGTCAGTTGGAGCTGGGGACTTGAGGAGTGAGGAGCTCGTCCCAGCACCAAAGGACAGAGAGAGAAAAAGGAAGATAGAGAGAAGTTCCAGAGAGTCAGAGAGGAAGAAGGGGTCCTAGGAGGCCCGAATCCACACCGACCGTATTTGGTTGGAGGGACCAGGTCGCAGTGGGGGATCCGGCCCGCAGACTAGTGGAGAACTACAAGGCTGAGCTAGCAAGCCAGAGGCGTGCCACAGCCACAGCCACACACAGCCACACACATTCGCCAAAAAAGGGAGCCACATAGGATCAAGGGGACCAGGAGGACGTCACCCAACAGGATCCGAGGCTGCTGGCTCGGGACACTGTGTGTGAAGGTTCAGGGCAGGAGAGGCGGGAGCCAGCGCAGTGAGACGGCCAGGGAAGGAACATAAGGAGGAGGTACTGGTAAAGTGCACCACAAACTACCTGAGAGACGGCTGGACCACAGACCTGGAGGACACAGCACCCGACTGGGGACTGCATATAAGAACTGTGAGTAAAGTGTGGAAACTGCACCCTGCTGTGTCCTCTGAATCATTGCTGTGCCACCTGCCCTGCATCACAATATTCACCATCATTGATTTTAACACCAAAATTGCCCTGAGGCCCAGTTCTAGCCGTGGAGAGCCGTAACAACTCTGCTGCATCATCATCAGCACCAGCGGTCCCCTTAAGCAGCGTCAGCCACTCATTGCCGAACACCACAGGTGGCGTCATGAATAGTGTTGAGCATTCCGATACCGCAAGTATCGGGTATCGGTCGATACTTTTGTGATATCGGGAATCGGTATCGGGATTAATATCAATGTGTAAAAGAAAGAATTAAAATAAAAAATAGGGATATACTCACCTCTCCGACGCAGCCTGGACTTTACCGCCTTAACCGGGAGCCGTTGTACCTAAGAATGCGCGCTTGAAGTGCCTTAGATGAGGTCACTGCGCTCTGATTGGTCCGTAGCGGTCGCGTGACCGCTACGCGACCAATCACAAAGCCGTGACGTCACCTAAGGTCTTTCAAGCGCTTGAAATACCTTAGAAGACGTCCGCAGCTTCTGATTGGTCGCGTAGCGGTCGCGTGACCGCTACGCGACCAATCACAAAGCCGTGACGTCACCTAAGGTATTTCAAGCGCTTGAAAGACATGCATCCGTTACAACTATCTTCTGACGAGCATCAAACGCTCTCTGGTAATTGGTTTTGGGTAAACGTCTAATTGTTGTAGGCTGGATCCTGTTTCTCATACCTCCCATAGCTGCCTTGTTATTGATCCTGTTCTACTTTCCCATTCCTTCCGTCGTTATGCCTTTTTTTTCCCTGATCAGTGCACATAACGACACGGCCTTATTTGTCTGGCAAACCTGCACCTTACCAGCAGCAACTGTAGGAAAGAGGGCGTTCCAACGCCATGGACAATCTTCTAGATCATACAGTTCTCATCCACACTAAAAATATTTTTTTTTATGTTACCAACATGATACAAAAGGGGAGTTTTTGAAATTGTTTTGAACATCTAGTCAATGTTATACAGGCCTCATTGACAGGCCAAAAAGAATTCGGTCACTAACGTAATACAGTAGGGTACATCTCACGTAGAAATTGTACGTAGCATCTAGTCAATGTTATACAGGCCTCATCCACAGCCCCCCCCCAATTTTGTTGGTTACTAATGTCATACAGTAGGGGATATCTACTTAAAAGTTGCCTGTAGCAGTAGGCTGTTATGACCTGGTGGTTAAGGAGCAACATGGGACGAGCTCTGAGGAGGTGGTATCTGTACTGACCGCAGTTCCTAATCCTAACACCAACACTAGAAGTAGCCGTGGGATGTTCCTGTCACTCCCTAGACACCTCGTCATAGCCTGAGAACTAACTACCCCTAAAGATGGAAACAAAGCTATCTTGCCTCAGAGAATATTCCCAAAGGAAAGATAGCCCCCCACAAATATTGACTGTGAGTGGAGAGGGAAATGACATACACAGAATGAAAACAAGATTCAGCAAAGGAGGCCAATTCTAACTAGATAGACAGGACAGGAAAGGATACTGTGCGGTCAGTATTAAAAGCTAAAAATCCACACAGAGTTTACAAAAAATCTCCACACTGACTCACGGTGTGGAGGGGCAAATCTGCTTCCCCAGAGCTTCCAGCTAAGCTGAATATATCATACTGACAAGATGGACACGAAAAAACATAACACGAGCTGAATGATTAAGTCCACAGCAAGTGGACAACCAAAAGAACAAGCAATGACTTATCTTTGCTGAAATGGACAGGCTATCAGAGAAATCCAAGGAGAGATCTGAATCCAACCAAGCAACATTGACAGCTGGCACTGGCTGAAGACTAGAGCCAGGCTAAATAGCAGAGCCAGGAGAGACGATCAGTGGAAGCAGCTGCTAATGCTAAACCCAAGGAGCAGCAGTTCCAATCAAAACCACCGGAGGGAGCCCAAGGGCAGAATTCACAAAAGTGCCATTTACAACCACCGGAGGGAGCCCAAGAACGGAATTCACAACAGTAGGCCTCCAATACCAGCAGTCCTCCACTCTCTTTGAGTCAACTACCCTTGTTACTATCCTTACATTTGTAATAGTATTCAGGTACTGAGTATGTCACCACGGAACATACAGACCAACAGTTGAGGGGTTTAATAACAGGAATCAGGTTCTCCTCGCAGGGAGGAAGCAGTGGAATATAAGTAGCAATAAGACAGTGCAAAAATATGGGAGTCAAACAGTGTAACAGAATTAAGCAGGATTTCTTGAGAAAAAGAACACTTATCCGTCTGATGAGGACTTGCTTGAAGGGTCATCTTCTCCAAAGTAGGCACCGAGAAACAGCGGTGTTATGGTTTCCAATGGCAAGGAAACATCAGAAGCACAGAATAAACGGACAAGCTCTCGGGTGATGGAAACTAGAGCTGACCGCGATGCTAAACCTACACACCACACTAGAAGTAGCCAGGGGGCATTCCTGCGTTGTCTCTAGATGCCGCGCGCCAGCCGGAGAACTAACTACCCCTGGTAGAAGAAAACACAGTCCTGGCTTGCCTCCAGAGAATGTCCCCACAGGAGATAGCAGCCCCCCACATATAATAACGGTGAGAGCAGATGAAAAGACACACGTAGTATGAAAGCAGATTTAGCACAGAGAGGCCCGCTAACTAAATAGCAGAAAGATACAACAGAGGACTTCGCGGTCAGCTGCAAAACCCTTCAAAACACCATCCTGAAATTACCTTAACTCATGTGACAACTCATGCCACTGGAGTGGTAATTTCAGCCCAACAAGAGCTTCCAGCTGCAGAGATTCACATAAGTGCAAACTGGACAAAACATACAAAAATAGACTTAAGGACTAAAGTGTCCAACTTAGCTGAGCAGAAAACTGGGAGCAGGAACATGCAACAGAATCACTCTGGATACATTGATGGCCAGCATTAGAATGACTGAGGAGCAAGGTTAAATAGGATACTCCCACATCCTGATAGGAACAGGTGAACTGAGAAGGCAAAGCTTGCAGGACACCAGTACCACAAGAGACCACCGAGGGAGCCCACGAACCGAATCACAACAGTACCCCCCCCTTAAGGAGGGGGCACCGAACCCTCACAGGAACCACCAGGGCGATCTGGATGAGCCCTATGAAAGGCACGGACCAAATCAGAAGCATGAACATCAGAAGCTGTAACCCAAGAATTATCCTCTTGACCGTAGCCCTTCCATTTCACCAGATATTGAAGTCTCCGTCTGGAAACACGAGAGTCCAAGATTTTCTCCACCACGTACTCCAATTCACCCTCAACCAGCACAGGAGCAGGAGGCTCAACAGAAGGCACAAGTGGTACCTCATACCTCCGCAATAATGACCGATGGAAGACATTATGGATAGCAAAGGATGCTGGGAGGTCCAAACGAAAAGACACAGGGTTAAGAATTTCCAAAATCTTATAAGGACCGATGAACCGAGGCTTAAACTTAGGAGAAGAGACCCTCATAGGGACAAAACGGGAGGACAACCACACCAAGTCCCCAACACGAAGACGAGGACCAAAACGACGATGGCGATTAGCAAAACGTTGAGTCCTCTCCTGGGACAACTCCAAATTGTCCACCACCTGCCCCCAAATACGATGCAACCTATCCACCATGGTATCCACTCCAGGACAATCCGAAGACTCCACCTGACCAGATGAAAAACGAGGATGGAACCCTGAATTGCAAAAGAAAGGGGAGACCAAAGTGGCAGAACTGGCCCGATTATTAAGGGCAAACTCAGCCAACGGCAAAAAGGAGACCCAGTCATCCTGATCAGCAGACACGAAACACCTCAAATAAGTCTCCAAGGTCTGATTAGTACGTTCCGTCTGGCCATTTGTCTGGGGATGAAATGCAGACGAAAAAGACAAATCAATGCCCATCCTGGCACAAAACGCCCGCCAAAATCTGGACACAAACTGGGATCCCCTGTCGGAAACGATATTCTCCGGAATACCATGCAGCCGAACCACATTCTGAAAAAACAGGGGCACCAACTCAGATGAGGAAGGCAGCTTGGGCAAGGGCACCAAATGAACCATCTTAGAAAAGCGGTCACACACCACCCAAATGACGGACATCTTCTGAGAAACAGGGAGATCAGAAATAAAATCCATAGAGATGTGTGTCCAAGGCCTCTTAGGAACAGGCAAGGGCAACAACAACCCACTAGCCCGAGAACAACAAGGCTTGGCCCGAGCACAAACATCGCAAGACTGCACAAAAGTACGCACGTCCCGAGACAGGGAAGGCCACCAGAAGGACCTAGCCACCAAATCTCTGGTACCAAAAATTCCCGGATGACATGCCAACGCAGAAGAATGAACCTCCGAGATGACTCTATTGGTCCACTCATCCGGCACAAACAATCTACCAGGCGGACAACGATCAGGCCGATCTGCCTGAAACTCTTGTAAAGCACGTCGCAGGTCTGGGAAGACAGCAGACAATATCACCCCATCCTTAAGTATACCCGTAGGTTTAGAATCACCAGGGGAATCAGGTTCAAAACTCCTAGAAAGGGCATCCGCCTTCACATTCTTAGTACCTGGCAGATACGAAACCACAAAATTAAACCGGGAGAAAAACAACGACCAGCGCGCCTGTCTAGGATTCAGACGTCTGGCCGACTCAAGATAAATCAAATTTTTGTGATCAGTCAAGACCACCACCTGATGTTTAGCACCCTCAAGCCAATGACGCCACTCCTCGAATGCCCACTTCATCGCCAAAAGCTCCCGATTACCGACGTCATAATTTCGCTCGGCGGGCGAAAATTTTCGAGAAAAGAACGCACAAGGTCTCATCACTGAACAATCTGAACTTTTCTGCGACAAAACCGCCCCCGCTCCGATCTCGGAAGCATCAACTTCCACCTGAAAAGGAAGAGAAACATCAGGCTGGCACAACACCGGAGCAGAAGAAAAACGGCGCTTAAGCTCCCGAAAGGCCTCCACAGCAGCAGGAGACCAATCTGCAACATCAGCACCCTTTTTAGTCAAATCAGTCAAAGGCCTGACAACGCTAGAAAAACCAGTTATGAATCGACGATAAAAGTTAGCAAAGCCCAAAAATTTCTGAAGGCCCTTAAGAGAAGTCGGTTGCGTCCAGTCACAAATAGCCCGAACCTTCACAGGATCCATCTCAATAGAAGAGGGGGAAAAAATGTACCCCAAAAAAGAAATCTTCTGAACCCCAAAAACACACTTTGAACCTTTAACAAACAGAGAATTGGTCCGCAAAACCTTAAAAACCCTCCTAACTTGTTGAACATGAGATTCCCAGTCATCCGAAAAAATCAAGATATCGTCCAAATACACAATCATAAATTTATCCAGATATTCACGGAAAATATTGTGCATAAAAGACTGAAAGACCGAAGGGGCATTTGACAGACCAAAAGGCATCACCAAATACTCAAAATGGCCCTCGGGCGTATTAAATGCGGTTTTCCACTCATCCCCCTGCTTAATTCGCACCAAATTATACGCACCGCGAAGATCAATCTTAGAGAACCACTTCGCCCCCTCAATGCGAGCAAATAAATCTGTCAGCAATGGCAAAGGATACTGATACTTGACTGTGATCTTATTCAAGAGTCTATAATCAATACAAGGTCTCAAAGAACCATCGCTTTTAGCTACGAAAAAGAACCCCGCTCCAAGAGGAGACGAAGAAGGACGAATATGTCCCTTTTCCAAGGACTCCCTAATATACTCTCGCATGGCAGCATGTTCAGGTACAGACAGATTGAATAGACGACCCTTAGGAAATTTACTGCCAGGGATCAAATCTATGGCGCAATCGCAATCTCTGTGAGGAGGAAGAGAATTAAGAGTAGATTCCTCAAAAACCTCACGATAATCAGACAAAAACTCAGGAATTTCAGAGGGAATAGATGAAGCAATGGAGACCAAAGATGTGTCCCCATGATTTCCCTGACATCCCCAGCTTAGTACAGACATTGTTTTCCAGTCAAGGACTGGGTTATGAGTTTGCAACCATGGCAATCCCAGCACCAACACATCATGTAGATTATACAGTACAAGGAAGCGAATCACCTCTTGATGGTCTGGAGTCATACGCATAGTCACTTGTGTCCAGTATTGTGGTTTATTACTAGCCAATGGTGTAGAATCAATACCCTTTAAAGGTATAGGAACTTCCAGAGGCTCTAGATCAAACCCACAGCGCCTGGCAAAGGACCAATCCATAAGACTCAAAGCGGCGCCAGAATCCACATACGCATCCGCAACAATAGAAGATAACGAACAAATTAGAGTTACAGACAAAATAAACTTGGACTGCAAAGTGCCAATAGCAGAGGATTTATCAACTTTCTTTGTTCGTTTAGAGCATGCTGATATAACATGAGTAGAATTTCCACAATAGAAGCACAAATGATTTTTGCGCCTATAAATCTGTCGTTCGCTTCTGGACAAAAAGCTATCACATTGCATACTCTGTGGTGCCTCTTCAGAAGACACCGCCAACTGGTGCACAGGTTTGCGTTCCCGTAAACGCCGATCAATCTGAATAGCCATTGTCATGGACTCATTCAGACCAGTAGGCGCAGGAAACCCCACCATGACGTCTTTTACAGCATCAGAGAGACCTTCTCTGAAAATTGCCGCCAGAGCGCACTCATTCCACTGAGTAAGCACAGACCATTTTCGAAATTTTTGGCAATATATTTCGGCTTCATCTTGCCCCTGAGAGAGGGCTATTAGGGCTTTCTCAGCCTGAATCTCCAAATTTGGTTCCTCATAAAGCAACCCCAAAGCCAGAAAAAACGCATCCACATTGAGCAACGCAGGATTCCCTGGTGCCAATGAAAATGCCCAATTTTGGGGGTCACCCCGCAGTAAAGAAATAACAATTTTTACTTGCTGGGCAGGATCTCCAGCAGAATGAGATCTCAGCGAAAGAAACAATTTACAATTGTATTTAAAATTTAGAAAACAAGATCGATCTCCAGAAAAAAACTCCGGTATAGGAATTTTAGGTTCAGACCGAGGAGCATGTAACAAAAAATCTTGTATATTCTGAACTTTAGAGGCAAGATTATACAAATTGGTAGCCAGACTCTGGGGATCCATATTTCAACAGATAAAGTCTGAGCCATTCAGGGGTTAAGAGGAGAGGAAAACAGGAGACTGCAATTAGAGCTGGAGTGCAACTTCAGAGGAAAAAAAAAAAGGTTTCACAGTTCCTTTTCTCTCCTGCTTCAGCCTATAGATTAAACATTTGGGCTGGCCATACTGTTATGGTTTCCAATGGCAAGGAAACATCAGAAGCACAGAATAAACGGACAAGCTCTCGGGTGATGGAAACTAGAGCTGACCGCGATGCTAAACCTACACACCACACTAGAAGTAGCCAGGGGGCATTCCTGCGTTGTCTCTAGATGCCGCGCGCCAGCCGGAGAACTAACTACCCCTGGTAGAAGAAAACACAGTCCTGGCTTGCCTCCAGAGAATGTCCCCACAGGAGATAGCAGCCCCCCACATATAATAACGGTGAGAGCAGATGAAAAGACACACGTAGTATGAAAGCAGATTTAGCACAGAGAGGCCCGCTAACTAAATAGCAGAAAGATACAACAGAGGACTTCGCGGTCAGCTGCAAAACCCTTCAAAACACCATCCTGAAATTACCTTAACTCATGTGACAACTCATGCCACTGGAGTGGTAATTTCAGCCCAACAAGAGCTTCCAGCTGCAGAGATTCACATAAGTGCAAACTGGACAAAACATACAAAAATAGACTTAAGGACTAAAGTGTCCAACTTAGCTGAGCAGAAAACTGGGAGCAGGAACATGCAACAGAATCACTCTGGATACATTGATGGCCAGCATTAGAATGACTGAGGAGCAAGGTTAAATAGGATACTCCCACATCCTGATAGGAACAGGTGAACTGAGAAGGCAAAGCTTGCAGGACACCAGTACCACAAGAGACCACCGGGGGAGCCCACGAACCGAATCACAACACAGCGGCACTTGTCGTCCCTCTGTTGTCGTGGGCTGAGTAGTCTCTAGGAGCCCGCTGCCTGGGGTTTCGGGAGTTAATGTGATGTGCTCAGGCTCTGAGTCTTTAGCTTTTACAGCACAGCCTATCCCGGGAAAACGATGGTCAGTCTATTTTTAAGTCTATCACCAGTAATCAAGGTCTCTGCATGGATAGTCTCTGTACTGATACCGTGGGTACCAGGGGGATACAGTCTCTACACGGGCCAATGTCTCTGCACCCCTCTCCAGTCACAGCAGAGTCCACTTTCATGTACTCACAAGCTGCATTCTTTCTGGGCAATCTCCCTGTATTTGTCCTCTGACTGGGAGCTCTCTCTCTCTCTCGGTGCGCAGCTATGCCCTGCTCTGACCACTGCTCACGCTGCTCTCTTCCTTGCACGCGCGCCTTTCCCGCTCTCTTCCTTGCATGCGCGCCTTTCCCACTCTCTGCCCAGCTTCCTTCCTGCCCCAGTCTCTAAGTCTGCCCCCTGGGGAACCTGTAGCACAGCTCAATGGTTCCAGGCACAGAGCCAAGAAGGTAACCGCCCCCGGACTCTTCTTGTGCTTCACCCCCTTACACATTTTTCTGACAATAGTAATCTACAAAACTGATATGTGTGCCACCTGAATGTGGCTGAGCATCAATTTAATTTTTTTTTGTGTTTTATCACTTATATAGCGCCAATAATTCAACATTTGCTTTACAGACATTTACAGATATTACTGGCACTGGCACTATTGGGACTCACAATCTAAATTTACTATCTGTATGTCTTTGCAGTGTGGGTAGAAAAATAATTACTGGGAGAAAACCCTCGCAACACGGGTAGAACATAATAAATCTCTTTGCAGATGCTGGCCTTGGTGGGATTGGAACAGAGGACCACATCGCTGCAAGGCTGCTAATGTATTTGCATTGACAACTGAAAGTTTCTGTGGTTGGAAGGCTATCACTGCGATGTAAAGTGTCAAAATGTACTTTTCTATTGTGGATAGAACACACTGGCAACTCAGTAGTCAGCACTATTTCGAATCATACCTATATGGGTAACAATTAGTGTTGAGCGATACCGTCTGATACTTGAAAGTATCGGTATCGGATAGTATCGGCCGATACCCGAAAAGTATCGGATATCGCCGATACCGATACCCGATACCAATACAAGTCAATGGGACACCAAGTATCGGAAGGTATCCTGATGGTTCCCAGGGTCTGAAGGAGAGGAAACTCTCCTTCAGGCCCTGGGATCCATATTAATGTATAAAATAAAGAATTAAAATAAAAAATATTGATATACTCACCTCTCCGGAGGCCCCTGCATTTTACCGCTGTTAACCGGCAGCCTCCTTTGCTTAAAATGAGCGCGTTTAGGGCCTTCCATGATGTCACGGCTTCTGATTGGTCGCGTGCCGCTCATGTGACCGCCACGCGACCAATCACAAGCCGCGACGTCATTCTCAGGTCCTAAATTCCTAGAATGAGGAGTTTAGGGCCTGAGAATGACGTCGCGGCTTGTGATTGGTCGCGTGGCGGTCACATGAGCGGCACGCGACCAATCAGAAGCCGTGATGTCATGGAAGGCCCTAAACGTGCTCATTTTAAGCAAATGAGGCTGCCGGTTAACAGCGGTAAGGTGCAGGGGCCTCCAGAGAGGTGAGTATATCAATATTTTTAATTTTAATTCTTTATTTTACACATTAATATGGATCCGATACCGATTCCCGATACCACAAAAGTATCGGAACTCGGTATCGGAATTCCGATACCGCAAGTATCGGCCGATACCCGATACTTGCGTTATCGGAATGCTCAACACTAGTAACAATCATGTTGCAGATAGTGCTGATAGGAAGGCGCTCATGGGTCGGTCTCTTTCGTGAGGTCCAACTCCACAGTGTGCTAGTGGCGAGATAACACTTAAGCTTTCGTCCTGCATCCCCTCCTGACAACCACGAACAACATAGAGGGAATCATTATTGTCTTCATCTCCTAACTGTTGCACCTCCATCACCTCTTCCTTCTCGTCCTTTTCATGGTCCTTCTCCATTTGTTCTTCCCATGGCAACCTCTTGTGAGAAGACCTGAATTTATAGATATTGTTAACCCTAAAGGTATCCTCCTTGGTTTTCTCCTCTTCTCTCTGAACCACCACCACCTCCTCACCCAGACTATTAAAATTGTGCTCCAGCATGTAGATGACAGTAATAGTGATGCAGCTAACCATCTTCGTAGCCATTAAGAAAACATGTAGAATGGTGCAGAGGTCTTTCATCTGTGGTTCCCAACTGCCATCTGTGGTTCCCAACAGTCAGTTGGGTGGTTGGAGAGTTTTGACTTGGAGGAAAAAAAGGGTAATTGGGGTGACCCCCCTGAGGACTGTACTGTGTGTGATGTTAAGGTGGAGGAAGAGGAGCAGAGGCCACTTGATGCAGTGCTTGCCATCTACTTGAGCAAATGTTCCTCATCTATAAAATGTACCGCTGTACTGCTGCCAAAAAAAGGGAGTGGAGTAGCCCGTCCAGTAACAGATGTTATAAAAATGCTGTGCAGCGCCCCAGAGTCCTGGTCGTTGCAGTAGCATGGTTCAGCCACTAAGGGGGGCCATGCTGCGTTCGATGGCACGGAAGGAGTTCTCTGAGCAGGTATCACAGTCACCAATACATTTCACAGCTGGGCCTCCGGGGGGAGCTAAGGGTGCTATTCATTAGGCCACTCCCCACCATAGTGGGTAAACTGGGGGTCAGGCAGGAAGTTAGGGAGAACGCTGACGGGATTGAACGGAGCAACACCTGGTGGCAGAGGGTATTGTGAAGGGAGAGACTGTAGGGTCTCTGCCAGGGGTGGGATCCTGGCAGAGGCTTGGCATGGAAAGAACGTAAAGGGACCGTGCCTGCTCAGCATAGCGGCGGTGCCCAAGGAAGGACTAAGAAGCGAGATAGATTGTGCTGAGTGAGAAACGAAATCAAGCGAAAGGAGATACCAGTGAGGGTTGTGCTGAAAGAGGCAGCACCTTACTGAGGCGCACTACCGGTGGCCGGAACGCCGAGGAGGTAAAGAGTTTCAAGCCATACCTCAGACCTACGGCAGGGCAGTTAGCTTGAGGCGGACTGTCTCACGCATCACCCAGGAAGGCAAAGGGGGGTACCAACAGGAGAGGGGCGCAGATAGAGTCCCGGAAGATCTCCGAGCCTCCCCGTCATACGGGTGCGTTCCTACCATAGTATCTGGAGGGACGAGGAAGATCATTGCGAATTAAGTTGTTGTGAGGGAACACGAGAAACAGACACAACAGTTGTGGGGTACTTTCCGTAAGCACAGCAGGGAAGGACTGCAACACATAGCGCTAGAAGGAAGGCACCGATTTCCACCTGCAAGGAGAGCTCTGGAAGTGCCATTGGACCGGCCGGACTTGCGCAGCCTGGTGAGCCGTATTCCGGACTGAGGACCCAGAGAGCTTCAGTAAAGAGGTAAAGAGACTGCAACCTGGTGTCCTCGTTATTTACCGCGACCTGCACCCCACAACTGCACCGCTACATCATCACTTATTGCACCGGACGTCCCCCACTGACAGACAGGGCCACGGACCGGGTCTAGCCACCGTGACAACCCCAGGACTGAGACCTAGAGGCCCGGCTCCGGGTACCCCTCGGCCCTGCGGCGGTGTGGGGGCGCTCCAACTTGGCGTCACGAACAGGATCTACTTAAGCCTGAAGAATCAGGTCATGTGTGCCTAGAGACTGTGATTTATTGTGTGTGGACTGAACTTTATCGTAAGACTGTGTGCTGTGCCAGTTGCCGCTAAAATCCGCCGCCATTGCAGCGCTGAGGAGAGCGCAGGAAGAGAAGAAGGGCGTGGAGTGGGCGTAGACGAGCTGGAGCGCGCGAAGAATAATGGCCGCCCAGTCTAAGTATTTTTGTGTCTTGAGGACGTGCCCGTCAACCGCCGAGGTCCGCCTCTTGATTCTGGCCGGAGGGTGGAGACCATGGGGACGGGGCCGCCCGCGAAAGAGACCGCGGGAAAACGACCTAGAAGAAGGAAAAAAGATGGCGGCATCCAGAGCACCAGGCGGAACTGATCCGGCGCGGCCTGAAGATATACAGCCTGAGGTAACCTCAGGGGCGCCCACACTGCGGGGTTCGACTTCAACGAGGCCACCGATGGGACGACCCCCTCCGCCGATGTCCGCGGAGTGTGCGGCTGCAGCCGAGACCCGGCAGCTGGCACGCCGCCTGAAGCATGACGCCCGTGTGCTGGCGCGGATGGGGCAACCCACAGAAATCCGCCTGTCCCCAGTGTCCCCTGCTTCTGCTCACCTGGCCGCGTCCGAGGATGCACCACCGACGCCGGGCTTAAAAATAATTCCGGATGCGGAACATTACCGGCGCCTGACGGCAGCCTGGCGGAGCCGGTCCCAGCCCGCCGAGCCGATTGACCTGATAAGCCCCCCCGAGATCCCACCGTCACACTGGGGTGTGGTGGTGGCCTTTAACTCCCAGCATGGACAGGGGATAATCCAAGAGATCGGGGAGCCACTACAAGTTCGCGTGGAAAGGACAGAGGTGGAGCCGAGCAGCGGGAGATTCGACTGTAACTTGGAGCCAGGTGATGCTGTCACCTACACACGGTGGAGGAGGGCCGCGGGTGAAACAGGGTGGATAGCCCGCGGCGTGCAGCGGTGTGTTGCTTTCCAGGCTGCTGCAGGGGTACCGGAAGACGATACCCCGGCGAAGAAAACTGCAGAGCCCGGTCCCGCGAAACCACCAGAGGATCGACATCATCGTGCCCCGGGGGAACGCATACAGTTGCCGACAGCCAGGATCTCCCAGCGAGGGATTCTGGCCCTGCTAGGACCGGAGCGACGCCCTGGCTCATCAGAACGATCTGTGGGATTGGTGAGGCCAGAAAGAAGACCCCCTGCTGCATCCCGACGGTAAAAGTGATGTTACTAATGAAAAATGTAAATAGTTAACTGTTCATTCCTTTAACTGTTCCTGTTTGCTGCTAAACCCGTCTAGGGTTAAAGGTGACCCCTTTGTTGACCCGGGGTCACTGTTGTTTTCCTGAAGTTTATACAGTTTTAAAAAAGAGAACTGCAGAAATCATGAACTGCGCATGATTCAAACTTTCCCTTGTAAATAGTTTGCACTTTCTTAAAGGTGCTCCCTACTGGTTTTAGTCAAAAGACACTTTGCGAAGAAACCGTTCCTACTGGTCCTAGTTAAAGACACTTTGTGAAGATACCGGACCGGAACTTTGCATGAGACTGGTAGGCTGAGAAGACGAGCTACCTCAGAGAGACCTGGTCCCCTCTTAAAGGGGATGTGAAGAATTGTACTTGAAAGCGATACTGTTACAGAACAGTAATGTGGTAATGATGCCTTAAAAAGAAAATGTAACTGTTTTACATGCCGAGTTATATGTGTTGAATTTGTTAAAATGTGAAATTTGAATAATGTTTTGAAGACAGGAAAGATGCAGAGAGCCCGTAGGGGTAGAAGTAGAGGTCTGCATAGTTGAAAGTAAGAGAAGTAATAATGAGGGTGAGGATAGAAGGTAAACCCTGCGTCCCCATTGAAAAGTTACTTTGTTGCTAAGGACAGAGAGTGAACCCGTAGGGGTTAGAGAGTGAGTCCTTAAAGGGGCCGAGTAGAGCTGGCTCAGAGTTCTTCAACCGAAAGGAATGTTATGTCTATACTGTGTATAGTAGCGAAAGGCAGTAGGCCCTGGCTGAACAGGGCGGTCCTGTAGAAGAAAGGAGAGGCAGTAGGTCTGGTGCCGTAGGGACAGGCGGTCCTGCAGGTTCACAAGAAGGAGAATGTAAAGTTGAAATGCCTTATAATGTGATTATAGGAAGGCCTTTGATAGACTAAGAGTGTGAGTTTCTTAAAGGCAATGTTAAGTTATTATTTCAAAAATTGCACTAAATAGAATACCCGGTTGGGTAACAGAAGTTATTTATACTCTGTAAATTATAAGGTTAATTATGTTTGTAACGTTACAAGTGTCCTCACCTCCCATAAAGGGAAGCCTACTTAAGTATACTTATTGTTATTTGCACTCAACAAAATTGTATGTCTTTTTGCTAACCTGTATTGTTGTTTTTCTTCCCAGTCCCGGAGTACTGTGTTTAACCAGGGGGGAGTGCAGCGCCCCAGAGTCCTGGTCGTTGCAGTAGCATGGTTCAGCCACTAAGGGGGGCCATGCTGCGTTCGATGGCACGGAAGGAGTTCTCTGAGCAGGTATCACAGTCACCAATACATTTCACAGCTGGGCCTCCGGGGGGAGCTAAGGGTGCTATTCATTAGGCCACTCCCCACCATAGTGGGTAAACTGGGGGTCAGGCAGGAAGTTAGGGAGAACGCTGACGGGATTGAACGGAGCAACACCTGGTGGCAGAGGGTGTTGTGAAGGGAGAGACTGTAGGGTCTCTGCCAGGGGTGGGATCCTGGCAGAGGCTTGGCATGGAAAGAACGTAAAGGGACCGTGCCTGCTCAGCATAGCGGCGGTGCCCAAGGAAGGACTAAGAAGCGAGATAGATTGTGCTGAGTGAGAAACGAAATCAAGCGAAAGGAGATACCAGTGAGGGTTGTGCTGAAAGAGGCAGCACCTTACTGAGGCGCACTACCGGTGGCCGGAACGCCGAGGAGGTAAAGAGTTTCAAGCCATACCTCAGACCTACGGCAGGGCAGTTAGCTTGAGGCGGACTGTCTCACGCATCACCCAGGAAGGCAAAGGGGGGTACCAACAGGAGAGGGGCGCAGATAGAGTCCCGGAAGATCTCCGAGCCTCCCCGTCATACGGGTGCGTTCCTACCATAGTATCTGGAGGGACGAGGAAGATCATTGCGAATTAAGTTGTTGTGAGGGAACACGAGAAACAGACACAACAGTTGTGGGGTACTTTCCGTAAGCACAGCAGGGAAGGACTGCAACACATAGCGCTAGAAGGAAGGCACCGATTTCCTCCTGCAAGGAGAGCTCTGGAAGTGCCATTGGACCGGCCGGACTTGCGCAGCCTGGTGAGCCGTATTCCGGACTGAGGACCCAGAGAGCTTCAGTAAAGAGGTAAAGAGACTGCAACCTGGTGTCCTCGTTATTTACCGCGACCTGCACCCCACAACTGCACCGCTACATCATCACTTATTGCACCGGACGTCCCCCACTGACAGACAGGGCCACGGACCGGGTCTAGCCACCGTGACAACCCCAGGACTGAGACCTAGAGGCCCGGCTCCGGGTACCCCTCGGCCCTGCGGCGGTGTGGGGGCGCTCCAGCTGCACAATTGCTCACTGCAGCAAAACAAACCAACTTCTCATCCCTCATATCATACCTGTCTCACAACTCTAAATAGCTATTCAGTACTTTCAGTTCTCTCCTCCATCCACCAGCTCCCCCTCCCTCTCCTCTCATCTCAGCTGAAGACTTTGCCACATCACCTGTGAACTTGACCCAATAATGTCCTACCCCATTCCAAACTTTACCACAGCCTTCATCCTAAGCCTAACCCACCTCTTCAACCTGCCACTAACAACTGGTGTCGTCTCCTCCTGATTCAAATATACCTCGATCACACTCATCCTCAAAAAGCCCACCCTTGAACCATCCTCTGTATTTCTCCCCTATGCCTCCAAACTATTGGAACAACATGTCCATTTTGAACTGTGGTCCTACGTCTCCTCTTGCTCCCTCTTTGACTGCTTACAATCTGGCTTCAGACCGGACCATTCCACTGAAACTGCCCTGACTAAGGTCACCAATGACCTACTAACCGCCAAATGAAATCGAGGCAAGTTTGTCCTCCTCCTGGCCCTGACATCTACCTTTGACACAGTGGACCATTCCCTCTTATTATAGATTTTCTGATCTGTTGACAGTACAGACTTGGCCCTTTGTTGGATCTCCTCATACCTAACAGACAGGACATTCAGTGTCTCCCACTCACAAACCATCTCCTCATCTCGCTCCTGTGTGTCGGTATCCCCAAGGTTCAATTATAAGCGCAAGCACTATTCTCAGGGCGCGTGCGCTGTCTCTCTCTTAAAGGGACCGCCCTCATCATCCTATAGCTGGGCAACACCTTCTATTTAAGGCTTCTCCAATATGGAGGTGCTGTCATGTCGGACACTGTTCAGACCAGGTCGTCTGACAGACAGCGGTAGTTCCGCGTTTGACCACTGTTTGCTCATTGGCGTCGGCTAGTTTTCGTCTGGCTGCTCCGGGGTTAATTTATCTTATCCTCGGATTGGAAGCTGGGCCATGCCCAATTCCTTTAAATGGTTCTCCTGATCTTTGGGCGTCGCCGATTATAGCTTCTGTCTTATCCTTAGTTATCTCGGTCCGGAGTGGAGAGCTGGTTGGTGGAGTATCTTTGCTGGTGGTGTATTTTCCTTTGTCTTATTTACTCCTTCCTATATTTGTATTTATTTTGCCCTGCACATTTATAGTGTATTCCTGATTGACTGCTGCGTGGTGTATATTTTCCTTTATCCTTGTTTGTTATAACTCTGGGAATTGGTCTATTGCATTCACTGGGTGGTGGGCGGTGGTGTTCAGTCTAGGGCTGAATCAGGAGTCAGGGTGAGGGTGGAGGCCTGAACATGCACACCTTCAGTGTAAACTTCAGGTAGAGGGTCAGACAGGGTTTCCCTAGTCTGAGGGAAATTGCAGGGGCCCGGGTTATTAGCTCTCGCCCTCCTTGTCTCCCTGTTACATTATAATCGGCCTAACAACAAAAAAAAAAAAAGGTTTCCTTTTTTTTTTCTTCTCTGTGTTTTGTCATGGATCCCATGACTTCCATAACCCGCCAGTTGGAGGCGCTGTCCCTACAGGTCACTGAGTTGAGGGGAGCAGTGCAGCAACAGGGACTAGCAGTATCTAATATACAGGCTGGAGCGACAGGAGGAGTTAATGAGCCCAAGTTTCCTTTGCCTGAAATATTTGCTGGGGAACGCAGTAAATTTGTTTCTTTTCGTGAAGCTTGCAAACTGTATTTCCGTATGCGCCCGATCTCCTCTGGTAATGAGTCTCAATGTGTGGGTCTGGTGTTGTCATTATTAAGCGGGGACCCCCAAGCATGGGCATTTTCGTTGTCATCTGATTCTGCTGCATTTAACTAAGTGGAGAGTTTCTTTTCTGCTCTAGGACACGATCCAGACAGAATGGCTCTAGCAGAGTCTAAGTTACGCACTATTTGCCAGGGGGAGCGTGTTGCAGAAGATTACTGTTCTGAATTTCGCTGCTGGGCGGTTGACACTCAGTGGGATGAGCCAGCATTGCGGAGTCACTTTATTCATGGAGTTTCTAATAGGGTTAAAAAAGCCCTCCTGATGTACGAGACTCCTGCTTCACTAGATTCCGCTATGAGTCTTGTTGTCCGCATTGATCGCCGTTTGCGTCAGGGGAATCATGAGACGCCACCTGTGGGTGAAGGTTTAGGTTCACGTGTGGTTGCTGCAGGTGAGCCCACGGAATCTATGCAAATCGCAGGGGTGTCACATGTTAGGAATCGTACCCCTGTACTCAGGAAGCAGGGAGCCTGTTTTTTCTGCGGTAAAACTGGTCATTTTATTAATATCTGTCCTCTGCTGTTAAAGAAAAACGCAACGGCGGAAAACTTCTGAGCTCAGAGGGAGTGGAGGAGTCCAATCTGAGCTTATGTATATCCTCCATGATGATTTCTCAGTGCATGCTCCCTGCCAAAGTTGTTGTCGCTGGCAGAGAGATACCAATCACTATTTTTGTGGATAGTGGTTCCGCCACAAATCTCATTGATGAGGAGTTTGCGCGCACTGCTGGTTTTAAGATTGAAAAACTGCCTCATCCTATCCATGTGGTCACCATCAATTCTGCTCCTCTTCCACAGGGGGAGATTACTGAGTTTGTGGCTGAGGTTAAACTCCACATTGGGGTTCTTCATTTCGAGCAGGTCACGTGTAAGGTGCTCAAGAGTCTTCCGGCACAATTGGTTCTGGGTTTTCCATGGTTGTCTACACACAACCTGGTGATTGACTGGAAAACTCAGGACATAATCCAGTGGAGTGATTTCTGTCAGGAGAATTGCCTGGCCACATGTGTCTCTGCTGTGACTTCAAGCGTTCCTGAGTCACTTCAGGATTATGCGGATGTGTTCTCTGAGAAGGGTTGTTCAGAGTTGCCGCCACACCACTCCTATGACTGTTCTATCAGGTTTAAACCAGGGGCCAAGTTGCCTAAAGCAAGGATATTCAACATCTCCGGTCCAGAGAGACAAGCGCTCAAGGATTACATTTCTGAAAGTTTGAGCAAAGGGCACATCAGGCCGTCATCCTCGCCGGTGGCAGCAGGGTTCTTCTTCGTGAAGAAGAAAGATGGCGGATTACGCCCGTGTTTGGATTTCAGGGAGTTGAACCAGATTACGGTTCTTGATCCATACCCTATGCCACTGATACCTGACTTGTTCAACCAGGTGGCAGGTGCTAAGTGGTTTACCAAGCTTGACCTCAGGGGGGTGTACAACCTCATAAGAGTCCGTCAAGGTGATGAGTGGAAGACGGCTTTTAATACCCCTGAGGGTCATTTTGAAAATTTGGTGATGCCTTTTGGGTTAACTAACGCACCTGCAGTGTTCCAACATTTCATCAATGATGTGTTCTCGCATGTTTTGGGGAAATTCGTTATCGTGTATCTAGATGACATCCTCATATATTCTTGCGACCGTGATGCGCATTTAGATCATGTCAGGCAGGTGTTACAGCTTCTCAGAGAGAATAAGCTGTATGCTAAACTTGAGAAATGTGTATTTTTTGCTCAAGAGTTGCCGTTCTTGGGTTATATTGTGTCTGCTTCTGGTTTTAAAATGGACGCCGCTATGGTGCAAGCGGTGCTGCATTGGGAACGTCCTGATAACCTGAAAGCACTTCAGCGGTTCCTTGGGTTTTCTAACTACTATAGGAAATTTATCAAGGAATTTTCTATAATTGCTAAACCGCTAACTGACATGACTAAAAAGGGTACCAATTTCTCCGTTTGGCCTGAGGCTGCTGTTCGCGCATTTGAATTTCTCAAGAACAGTTTTGTTTCAGCCCCCATTCTTGTGCAGCCAGACGTATCTAAACCCTTTGTCGTGGAAGTCGATGCATCTGAGGTTGGTGTGGGGGCGGTACTATCTCAAGGCTCATCCTTGAGTGGTTTGCGTCCGTGCGCCTATTTCTCCAAAAAACTGTCGTCTGCTGAACGTAACTACGATATCGGCAACAGGGAGTTGTTGGCTATTAAGTTGGCCTTTGAGGAATGGCGACACTTCTTGGAGGGGTCGGTACATAAGTTCACTGTTATTACCGACCATAAGAATCTGCTGTATTTGGAGTCTGCCAAGCGTCTGTCCCCCAGGCAGGCTCGCTGGGCATTGTTTTTCACGCGGTTCAACTTTGTTGTCACTTACAGACCAGGGTCTAAAAACACTAAGGCGGATGCTCTGTCCAGGTGTTTTCTGGGGGGAGAACCTCGGGAGGATCCAGCACCCATCCTCCAAAATGGTGTTGTGGTTTCGGCTCTCACTACCGAGGTTCAGGCTGAGATTGCCGAGGCTCAGGAGGAGGTACCATCTGAGCTTCCCATCAACAAATCTTTTGTACCGCTTCATCTCTGCCTAAAGGTGTTGGCGGAGCATCATGATACTGTCCTGGCTGGCCACCCAGGGGTTAGAGGTACTTTGGAGTTGGTGTCACATTGGTTTTGGTGGCCCAAAATCCAACAGGACGTGGTCTCATATGTGTCAGCTTGCACCACGTGCGCTAGGGCGAAGACGCCCCGCTCCCGTCCTGTTGGCACACTACTTCCTCTGGAGGTACCTAGTAAGCCATGGACGGAAATCTCCATGGATTTCATAACTGATTTGCCTTCTTCAGCAGGGAACACGGTCATTTTGGTGATTGTGGATCGGTTTTCAAAAATGTCGCACTTTGTGTCTTTGCCTTGTTTACCTAACGCTAAGACTCTTGCTCAGGTGTTTGTGCAGGAGGCGGTCAGGCTTCATGGAGTTCTGTCTGACATCGTGTCAGATAGGGGTACTCAGTTTGTAGCAAAATTTTGGAAAGCTTTTTGCTCACGGCTAGGGATCAAGTTGTCTCATTCGTCTGCGTTTCATCCCCAGTCAAATGGTCAGACCGAGCGTATGAACCAAAATTTGGAGCAGTACTTGCGCTGCTTTGTCTCTGATAACCAGGAGGAGTGGTCTACCTTTCTTCCTTTGGCTGAGTTTGCCATCAATAATCACCGCCAGGAGTCGTCTGGGGAGTCTCCGTTTTTTTGTGTTTACGGGCTACATCCTCAGTTTTGTGCGTTGAGTCAGAGAGACTCTTCCGGCGTTCCGGAGGAAGACCAGTTAGGAACACAATTGTCATCAGTCTGGAGGAGAGTTAAACAGCGTCTGTTGAGTGTGGGTGCTAGGTACAAACGTGTGGCTGACAGTAGGCGTGTGCCAGGTCCGGACCTGAGTGTGGATGACTGGGTGTGGTTATCCACAAAAAACATAAGACTCAAAATACCATCCCTTAAATTGGGTCCATGGTTTATTGGTCCATTTAGGGTCACCGCCGTCATTAACCCAGTAGCGTACCGACTGGAGCTCCCTACGGTGTATAAAATACACAACGTGTTCCACAGGTCTCTTCTTAAGAAGGTGGTGGGTTCTGTGGACGCGGCGCCTATGCCACCTCCAGTCTTGGTGGATGGTAACCTAGAATTTGAAGTCTCCAGGGTGGTTGACTCTCGTGTGGTGCGCTGCACTTTACAATATTTGGTACACTGGCGTGGTTATGGGCCTGAGGAGAGGTCCTGGGTACCAGCCTCGGACATTCATGCGGATTGGCTGGTCAGGTGTTTTCATCATCGCCATCCGGACAAGCCGGGTCCTTTAAGCCGTGAGGGCCCTGGGGTCCCTCGTAGAAGGCGGGGTACTGTCATGTCGGACACTGTTCAGACCAGGTCGTCTGACAGACAGTGGTAGTTCCACGTTTGACCACTGTTTGCTCATTGGCGTCGGCTAGTTTTCGTCTGGCTTCTCCGGGGTTAATTTATCTTATCTTCGGATTGGAAGCTGGGCCATGCCCATTTCCTTTAAATGATTCTCCTGATCTTTGGGCGTCGCCGATTATAGCTTCTGTCTTATCCTTAGTTATCTCGGTCCGGAGTGGAGAGCTGGTTGGTGGAGTATCTTTGCTGGTGGTGTATTTTCCTTTGTCTTATTTACTCCTTCCTATATTTGTATTTATTTTGCCCTGCACATTTATAGTGTATTCCTGATTGACTGCTGCGTGGTGTATATTTTCCTTTATCCTTGTTTGTTATAACTCTGGGAATTGGTCTATTGCATTCACTGGGTGGTGGGCGGTGGTGTTCAGTCTAGGGCTGAATCAGGAGTCAGGGTGAGGGTGGAGGCCTGAACATGCACACCTTCAGTGTAAACTTCAGGTAGAGGGTCAGACAGGGTTTCCCTAGTCTGAGGGAAATTGCAGGGGCCCGGGTTATTAGCTCTCGCCCTCCTTGTCTCCCCGTGACAGGTGCCTGAGCTATGTCGTTAGTTTGCCTTGCATTCTTGCTAGTTGTCAGGTTCCCCAGGTCCGCCTGTCTGCTAGTCTACCCCGTACATGTCTGCTCGTACCTGTCTGTGCCCGTCTGCTCATACTTGTCTGTGCTCTTCTGTCCATCAGCCAGTCCAGCACGCAACTGCCAGTGCTTTTCTGTTCCTCAGCTGGTCCCATCTACACCCATGGTTCCAGTGTCCCTACAGTGCCTGCCTTCATTCTTCATCCCTTCTTTGGGCCATAGCAGCCTAACCACGGTAGTGGGTCAGCTGCCACCTTCTGTGGATCAGCCCTGGAGTAGCACCTATTGCTACCTCTATGTCCCTACTTGGGTCTCAGTTTTCACCTACTGCCACTTGTCTGAATAGGGACAGGCTTTCAGCGAGATACGGAACAGTGATTCCACCACCTTGGCTATTACAGTCTCCATCTGGTGGGTTGGCTGTTTTTGAAGAGGTGTCGGTCCCCACTATACTATTTCTACTCTATCGCAATTGATGACACTTTGCTGGTGTCTGCCACTAATTTTTGTAAATGTGTGGACTCCTGGTTGGGTCTCCTTTATGTGTCTTGCCTGTAGCAATAGGCCCTCCGAGACCGTCAGGCCTCCACGTCCTTTGACTCAACTACCCGTTTGACTCAATTTCAATACCCTGATCTCCCCTTTGTGCTAGCAGTAGCCCTCCAGGTATTCACAAAGCTGATTGCGGAAGTAACGGCTCATCTCAGGAAGATAGACATTTCAGTAATACCATATCTAGACGACTTTTTGATAGTGTGGAATTCTCTTCTCCACTGTCGGGAGCAAGTGACATTGGTCAGAGACACCTTGCAGACTCTGGGGTGACTTTTGAACCTGCAGAAGTCAAGACTGGAGCCAGTGACTGTACAAATTTTCTTGGGTCTTATAAAAGACTCAGTAAGACAGGAATGTCGTCTGCTGGAGGAAAAAGAGAGAAAGATCAAGGAGCTAGCTTCATCATCAATGACGAAGCCCAGAATGACCCTCAGGAGAGCAATGTCGCTTTTGGGGTCACTAACTGCCTGTATACTGGTGGTAAAGTGGGCACAGTTCCACACAAGGGATCTTCAGTGGTGTGTGCTGGAGAGCGAGCTTGTTCTACAGGGTCATCTAGAAGGGATGTTAACTCTCTCACAGACGGTTGTTCAGTCACTCAGATGGTGGTTAGAGATCAATTCAGCTCCCAGGGGGGTGCCTTGGGTTTCCAGAACATCCAACAGATGCCAGTCCCTGGGGGTGGGGAGCCCACCTGGACACTTTATGGCCTCAGGGTCCTTAGGATTGTTAAGAAAGGGGTCTTTCTTTGAACAATTGGGAGTCTTAAGGGGGCTCTTACCTCATCTACAGTGTCACCACGTGAAAGTGTTATCAGACAATCAAGCCACGGTAGCCTACATAAACCACCAGGGGGTACTCGCTCACGTCCTCTAATGGCGGTAGCAGAAGAGATTTTTCGTTTAGTGGAAAGATATTTCCTCTCATTGTCAGCCCTGCATATCCGAGGAACAGAAAATGTAAGACTAGATTTTCTAAGTCGCAACCAGATAAGACAGGGAGAATGGTCCCTAAAAGAGTCAGTGTTCAGACAGATTGTAGCCTTGTGGGGTCATCCTCGGATAGACCTTTTTGCCTCAAATGACAACAGGAAGGTCAACAAATTCTGTTCCCTAAATCCAGCAGACGATCCGTGGGCGATAGATGCTTTCAGGATAGAAGGGGCACCAGAGCTCCTCTATGCCTTTCCTCCAGTGTGCCTCACACCATCAGTGTTGAGAAAGATCAGGGAGGACAAAGCCAATGTAATTCTGATAGCCCCTTTCTGGCCAAAGAGGCCTTAGTTCTACTGGCTGAAGGCAATGTTGGTAACGGATCCATGGATCCTTGCGGAAGACCCGATCTCCTGTCCCAGGGGCCTTTTCTCCATCCTCAGATGTCCGGGTTGCATTTAACAGCCTGAAATTTGAGAGGTCACTTTTAGAGGGGAAGAGTTTCTCAGCAAGGTTAGTCTCCACCCTGTTTAGTAGCAGAAAGCTGGTAACTACTAAAATTTATGGGAGGATTTGGAGAAGATTCTTATCCTTTTCAGGACCGTTTCAGGAAGGGGAGGTCCCGTTAGTATCCAAAATAGAATTCCTTCAGAAAGGGCTAGAGCTTGGCCTAGCAGTTAGTACCCTTAAAGTTCAGGTTTCAGCACTGATGGCCTTATATAATTGTGACCTGGCGAATAATAGATGGGTGGCCAAGTTAATTAGAGCCTGTACCAGATCCAGCTCAGTTCTATCTCCTAGGCCTCCTCCTTGGGATCTGAATCTGGTGTTGTCACAATTGGCAGAAAGTCCCTTTGAGCAGCTAGACTCAGCCTCTGAAAAGATGGTTTCACTGAAGATAGCTTTGTTAGTAGCACTTACTTCGGCCTGAAAATAAGTGATTTACATGCTTTATCAGCGGACCCTCCCTACAATCAGGTCATGGAGGATAGGGTAGTGTTAAAATTAGACCCGGCTTACCTCCCTAAGGTGGTAACAAAATTCCACAGAGCTCAGGAAATAATCCTACCATCCTTCTGCCATATCCACAAACAACCAGAAGGAAGAAAAGCTGCATACCCTAGACATTAGGAGGTGTCTTCAACGTTATGACAGAACCTTGGAGGAAACAGAGAGCCTTGTTTCTGTCCTTTGAGGGGTCGAGGAAGGGCCTTAAAGTGTCAAAACAGACTATAGCTAGGTGGGTGAGAGACGCCATAAAGCTAGGTTATGTTAGTGCAGGCAGGGCTATTCCTGAAGGTCTGGAGGCCCATTCTACGAGAGCCATGGTGACGTCCTGGGCAAAAAGAACAGATGCCTCCATTGACCAGATTTGTAAGGCAGCCAGATGGTCATCTCCTTCTACCTTCTTCAAGCACTATAGGTTAGACCTGTCTGCCTCCTCTGACCTTACGTTCGGGAGAAGGGTTTTGCAAGCGGTGATCCCTCCCTAAAGAACCTAGATCTCTGAAATTCCTTTGTGGTGCCATCATGGGTGACTGAAAAACACAGGTATTACTTACCTGGTAATGTGTTTTTTCATAACCCATGATGGCACCCTTATATTCCCTCCCTTCTTAATCACTCCTTTTTGTTCGGTGAATTTTAGTCATTAGACACTCCCCTTGGCATAGATAGTATTGATTTGAATATATAGTTGGATAAGTTATTTTGAGTGTACACTAATCAGCGAAGTTCCTCTCATGCTCTGGAATATGACTGATGCGGAGAGAGGAGCCGCTCTTTTTATCTTGAAGGTTTATTGTCCTTGAAGGGTGGATCTCTTTCGTGGTGCCGTCATCGGTTACGAAAAAACACATTACCAGGTAAATAATACCCGTGTTTGACTGTAATGGCATTCGGTTATGTTTGGTGAATCGATGAACATATTGGCAAATATTGCAAATTCGGGGGCTTTGTAATCCGAAACGAACATTGAAATATTCTCTCATCTCTATTTATAACGTTGAGCTATGAAAATAAAAAAATCACATTTTCCCCACAAAAATGTTATTTTACCCCCATTTTTTTTTATTTTCACAAGGATAACAGGAGAAATTGTACCATAAAATTTGCTGTGGAGGAATACTACGTTTGAGGCACAGTGCAAAGCTCAGAAGGGAGGAAGGTAGGAAGCGCCACATTGGAGTTCAGATTTTGCGGGAATTCTTTGAGGGTGCCATATCACATTGGCAAAGTCACTGAGGTGCGAGAACAACAGAAACCACCCATATGTGAACTCATTTTATTTTACTCAATGAATTCACATTATTTATTTTACTCAATTAATTCATTCAGGGGTGCAGTGATCATATTGACACCACATTTTTATACCATTGAGCGGAGAAGAAAGATTAAATTACATTTTTGCCACTGAAATGTTGTTTTAGCCACAAGTTTTTAATTTTTCTAAGGGCTAATGGGAAACTTTTTACAATAACCTGAGCCTGAGGTGTAATACCCTACAGGCAAATTTGTATATTTGCTTCCTAAGTCTTAACCCCTTCATGACCCAGCCTATTTTGGCCTTAATGACCTGGCCATTTTTTGCAATTCTGACCAGTGTCCCTTTATGAGGTAATAACTCAGGAACGCTTCAACGGATCCTAGCGATTCTGAGAATATTTTTTCGTGACATATTGGGCTTCATGTTAGTGGTAAATTTAGGTCGATAATTTCTGAGTTTATTTGTGAAAAAAATGGAAATTTGGCGAAAATTTTGAAAATTTTGCAATTTTCACATTTTGAATTTTTATTCTGTTAAACCAGAGAGTTATGTGACACAAAATAGTTAATAAATAACATTTTCCACATGTCTACTTTACATCAGCACAATTTTGGAAACACATTTTTTTTTGCTAGGAAGTTATAAGGGTTAAAATTTGACCAGTGATTTTTCATTTTTACAACAAAATTTACAAAACCATTTTTTTTAGCGACCACCTCACATTTGAAGTCAGTTTGAGGGTTCTATATGGCTGAAAATACCCAAAAGTGACACCATTCTAAAAACTGCACCCCTCAAGGTGCTCAAAACCACATTCAAGAAGTTTATTAACCCTTCAGGTGTTTCACAGCAGCAGAAGCAACATGGAAGGAAAAAATTAACATTTAACTTTTTAGTCACAAAAATGATCTTTTCGCAACAATTTTTTTATTTTCCCAAGGGTAAAAGGAGAAACTGGACCACGAATGTTGTTGTCCAATTTGTCCTGAGTACGCTGATACCTCATATGTGGGGGTAAAACACTGTTTGGACGCACGGCAGGGCTCGGAAGGGAAGGAGCGCCATTTGACTTTTTGAATGAAAAATTGGCTCCAATCTTTAGCGGACACCATGTCGCGTTTGGAGAGCCCCTGTGTGCCTAAACATTGGAGCTCCCCCACAAGTGACCCCATTTTGGAAACTAGACCCCCCAAGGAACTTATCTAGAAGCATAGTGAGCACTTTAAACCCCCAGGTGCTTCACAAATTAATCCGTAAAAATGAAAAAGTACTTTTTTTTCGCAAAAAAATTATTTTAGCCTCAATTTTTTCATTTTCACATGGGCAACAGGATAAAATGGAACCTAAAATTTGTTGGACAATTTCTCCTGAGTACACCGATACCTCACATGTGGGGGTAAACCACTGGTTGGGCACATGGTAAGGCTCGGAAGGGAAGGATCACCATTTGACTTTTTGAATGAAAAATTATCTCCATCGCTAGCGGACACCATGTCAGGTTTGGAGAGCCCCTGTGTGCCTAAACATTGGAGCTCCCCCACAAGTGACCCCATTTTGGAAACTAGACCCCCCAAGGAACTTATCTAGATGCATAGTGAGCACTTTAAACCCTCAGGTGCTTCACAAATTGATCCGTAAAAATGAAAAAGTACTTTTTTTTCACACAAAATTTCTTTTAGCCTCAATTTTTTCATTTTCACATGGGCAACAGGATAAAATGGATCATAAAATTTGTTGGGCAATTTCTCCTGAGTACGCCGATACCTCATATGTGGGGGTAAACCACTGTTTGGGTGCACGGCAAGGCTCGGAAGGGAAGGCGCGCCATTTGACTTTTTGAATGGAAAATTAGCTCCAATCGTTAGCGGACACCATGTCGCGTTTGGAGAGCCCCTGTGTGCCTAAACATTGGAGCTCCCCTACAAGTGACCCCATTTTGGAAACTAGACCCCCCAAGGAACTTATCTAGATGCATAGTGAGCACTTAAAACCCCCAGGTGCTTCACAGAAGTTTATAACGCAGAGCCATGAAAATAAAAAATTATTTTTCTTTCCTCAAAAATGATTTTTAGCCCGGAATTTTTTATTTTCCCAAGGGTAATAGGAGAAATTGGACCCCAAATTTTGTTGTCCAGTTTGTCCTGAGTACGATGATACCCCATATGTGGGGGTAAACCACTGTTTGGGCGCACGGCAGGGCTCGGAAGGGAAGGCACGCCATTTGGCTTTTTGAATGGAAAATTAGCTTCAATCATTAGCGGACACCATGTCGCGTTTGGAGAGCCCCTGTGTGCCTAAACATTGGAGCTCCCGCACAAGTGACCCCATTTTGGAAACTAGACCTCCCAAGGAACTAAGCTAGATGTGTGGTGAGCACTTTGAACCCCCATGTGCTTCACAGAAGTTTATAACGCAGAGCCATGAAAATAAAAAATAATTTTTCTTTTCTCAAAAATGATTTTTAGCCCACAATTTTTTATTTTCCCAAGGGTAACAGGAAAAATTTGACCCCAAAAGTTGTTGTCCAGTTTCTCCTGAGTACGCTGATACCCCATATGTGGGGGTAAACCACTGTTTGGGCACATGCCGGGGCTCGGAAGGGAAGTAGTGACAATTTGGAATGCAGACTTTGATAGAATGGTCTGCGAGCATCATGTTACGTTTGCAGAGCCCCTGATGTGCCTAAACAGTAGAAACCCCCCACAAGTGACCCATTTTGGAAACTAGACCCCCCAAGGAACTTATCTAGATGTGTGGTGAGCACGTTCAACCCCCAAGTGCTTCACAGAAGTTTACAACGCAGAGCCGTGAAAATAAAAAATCATTTTTCTTTCCTCAAAAAAGATGTTTTAGCAAGCAATTTTTTATTTTCACAAGGGTAACAGGAGAAATTTGACCCCAATATTTGTTGCCCAGTTTGTTGTGAGTACGCTAGTACCCCATATGTGGGGGTAAACCACTGTTTGGGCGCACGTCAGGGCTTGGAAGGGAAGTAGTGACATTTGAAATGCAGACTTTGATGGAATGGTCTGCGGGCGTCACGTTGCATTTGCAGAGCCCCTGATGTGCCTAAACAGTAGAAACACCCCATAAGTGACCCCATTTTGGAAACTAGACCCCCCAAAGAACTTATCTAGATGTGTGGTGAGCACGTTCAACCCCCAAGTGCTTCACAGAAGTTTACAACGCAGAGCCGTGAAAATAAAAAATCATTTTTCTGTCCTCAAAAAAGATGTTTTAGCAAGCAATTTTTTATTTTCACAAGGGTAGCAGGAGAAATTGTACCCCAATATTTGTTGCCCAGTTTGTTGTGAGTACGCTGGTACCCCATATGTGGGGGTAAACCACTGTTTGGGCGCACGTCAGGGCTTGGAAGGGAAGTAGTGACATTTGAAATGCAGACTTTGATGGAATGGTCTGCGGGCGTCACGTTGCATTTGCAGAGCCCCTGATGTGCCTAAACAGTAGAAACACCCCACAAGTGACCCCATTTTGGAAACTAGACCCCAAAAGGATCTTATCTAGATGTGTGGTGAGCACTTTCAACCCCCAAGTGCTTCACATAAGTTTATAACGCAGAGCCGTGAAAATAAAAAATAATTGTTCTTTCCTCAATAATTATGTTTTAGCAAGTAATTTTTTATTTTCGCAAGGGTAACAGGAGAAATTGTACCCCAATAGTTGTTGCCCAGTTTGTCCTGAGTATGCTGGTATCCCATATGTGGGGGTAAACCACTGTTTGGGCGCACGTCGGGGCTTGGAAGGGAGGGAGCACCATTTGACTTTTTGAACGCAAGATTGGCTGGAATCAATGGTGGCGCCATGTTGCGTTTGGAGACCCCTGATGTGCCTAAACAGTGGAAACCCCTCAATTTTAACTTCAACACTAACCCCAACACACCCCTAACCCTAATCCCAACTGTAGCCATAACCCTAATCACAACCCTAACCCCAACACACCCCTAACCACAACCCTAACCCCAACACACCCGTAACCCTAATCCCAACCCTAACCCTAATCCTAACCCTAATCCCTAACCCTAATCCCAACCCTAACCACAACTGTAACCCCAACACAACCCTAACCCTATCCTTAACCCTAACCACAAGCCTAATCTTAACCCTATTTCCAACCCTAGCCCTAATTCCAACCCTAACTCTAATTCCAACCCTAGCCCTAAGGCTATGTGCCCACTTTGCAGATTCGTGTGAGATTTTTCCACACCATTTTTGAAAAATCCGCAGGTAAAAGGCACTGCGTTTTACCTGCGGATTTACAGCGGATTTCCAGTGTTTTTTTGTGCGGATTTCATCTGCGGATTCCTATTGAGGAACAGGTGTAAAACGCTGCGGAATCCGCACAAAATTGACATGCTGCGGAAAATACAACACAGCGTTTCCGCACGGTATTTTCCGCACTATGGGCACAGCGGATTTGGTTTTCCATAGGTGTACATGGTACTGTAAACCTGATGGAAAACTGCTACAAATTCGCAGTGGCCAATCCGCTGCGGATCCGCGGCCAATCCGCTGCGGATCCGCGGCCAATCCGCTGCGGATCCGCGGCCAATCCGCTGCGGATTCGCAGCCAAATCCGCACTGTGTGCACATGCCCTAACCCTAACCCTACCCCTAACCCTAGTTCTAACCCTAGTTCTAACCCTAACCCTAGTAGAAAAAGAAAAAAAATATATTTTATTTATTTTTATTATTGTCCCTACCTATGGGGGTGATAAAGGGGGGGTCATTTACTATTTTTTTTATTTTGGTCACTGTGATAGGCTATATCGCAGTGATCAAAATACATCTGAAACGAATCTGCCGGGCGGCAGATTCGGCGGGCGCACTGCATATGCGCCCGCCATTTTGGAAGATGGCGGCGCCCATGGAGAAGACGGACGGACACCGGGAGGCCCGGTAAGTATGAAGGGGGGTGATCGGATCACGGGGGGGGGACTGGAGCACAGGGGGGGAGGACCGGAGCACGGGGGGAGCGGACAGGAGGACGGAGGAGCGGACAGGATGACTTAGGAGGGCGGACCACATAACGGAGGACCGGGGAGGAGATCGGTGGGTGTTGGGGGGGTACAGATTAGGTTTTCCAGCCATGGCCGATGATATTGCAGCATCGGCCATGGCTGGATTGTAATATTTCACCGTTTTTTTGGGTGAAATATTACAAATCGCTCTGATTGGCAGTTTCACTTTCAACAGCCAATCAGAGCGATCGTAGCCACGAGGGGGTGAAGCCACCCCCCCTGGGCTGAAGCACCACTCCCCCTGTCCCTGCAGATCGGGTGAAATTGGAGTTAACCCTTTCACTCGATCTGCAGGGACGCGATCCCTCCATGACGCATACGCTGCGTCACAGGTCGGATTGGCACCGACTTTCATGACGCAGCGTATGCGTCAAAGGTCGGGAAGGGGTTAGTTTAAAATTTTCTACCATTTTACAGGTAAAGAGTGTCTGTAAGTCCATTATCTAGCTGAGAGCTTTTCCAAAAAAAACAAAAATCTGTCAGAGCTCCTGCTTCTGTCCCTGATGGCTTTCTCTGCTCCCCACCAGTCTCTTAGTATTAGAGTGCTTTCACAATTTGGCACCCGTTTGGTGGCCCTTACGTCCAAACCCCTTGTAAAACAGGATTCAAACGTATGCGCCGACGGGGCCATAGACTATAATTGTGCCATGTGCTCTGCCATGCATCATTTTCAGGCATATACGCCTATTGGAGGTGGTC